>NC_072895.1:1250000-2500000 GCF_027943255.1 Anastrepha obliqua | reverse complement strand
TCGTATACCAGTTGATGAGCGTAGCGAGGACATGGCTCAAGCAAATCGTTCTTCATGGCTACATTTCCAGTTTCAACATTGTGACGGCATGTATAAATGCGGGACCACTTACAGGTCTTCAGCGAATATACCCAAAATGAATTCGAAGCACCAATATGTTGAATATCCCGGCGATCTTTCAGTTTACTCAAACTTGAGAAGATATAAATTTCGTCGCGATCGCAATCGATTGTAGCGCGCAACGTGTAGCCTGGTGATGGTTCGTTTGCTGCATCGCTACTACTGTGGTGCTTGCAGGCGCTGCTGCCAGCGGCACCACCACAAGTATTATTCAGCACAGATATGGCCTGCGTATCTACATCATAGGCGATAAAGTCCTCGATATCTTCTTTGCCCCTCTGACCTCCATAAATATATAGTTTGCGATTTTTCTATGCGTGGGAATAGTAACAATTAATAAAAATTTGTGATGGTATAATGCATGTTTTACCGTATGAAACACCATACAATGAGTAATGCGTGACTTTATTGAGAGCACATCTGCTTGTGCTGCACTTGGATGGTGACAGTCGACAAGTATCTGTGTCCAAGTGTTGGTGGCAATGTGATAAGAGAATAGACCCGAGTACTCCGCTTCGGTTGTTGTGCTGTTCGAAACACTACGAGGTGTGAGTATTTTTCCACCAAAAACATAAATTGTTCGTTTATCGCTGTCAATACACATTTGATGATCGTAGAGCAGGTGTGGTCCACCTACTTGGCTTGTATCGTCGCATATTTGGAGCCAAGTTCGCGCACGTGTGTCATAAAGGAAGAAGTCGCTCTGTATATGAAATACATTTAAATAGAACCTTTATTTTTTTTTAGACATTTCAAAAATCTTACCTTTATATAATCAGTGGTGCGTATGGAGTTATCCAAATAGCGACCCAGCATAAAAATATTTTCACTAACTGAGTCGAAGACCATTTTGTGACATGAACGCGGGGTAGGTCCATTAAAAAGCTCAGTATTCTCGAAAAGAAGTGTCCAACTGTTATTTGTTATGTCGTACACCCACAAATCACTAAGGTCGCGGAAGCCGTCCCAACCGCCATACAGATAAACTAAATGTTTTTTAGTATCTACAACTAACTGATGACCTCCGCGGGTGCCTTAAGAAAAAATCAAGTTGCAATTATTTCCAAACATATTTAATGAAAAATTATTTTCACCTGGCTGCGTACTGCTTTGCGTGTGTTGAATACGCCAAGTATGCTTGTAATCCTGGCGCTTTAGATACGAATCCATAAGCCCCTGATTTACACACTTACTTATAAATTCTTCAGCTTTATGGAAATCTCCAGTTTCGACAAGGTACTTATGTAGTTTGCTTATCAGCGTATGCTCCAACTGTACCTGTGTTTGTTCCTGCAAAGCTTTAAATGCCGCATCATAGCCCTGCTGGCGGAAGTGTTTCAGGCACAATTTAACGATTTCTTTTTCGCGCAACTGCAACAAAGAAAAATTTAAGTAAAATAAAAATGTTTATGGAAAACATATATTCTTTACCATATTGTATTTCTTTAAGCTCGCACTGGTATACATTGGATCGTCCTGACCATGCAATTCTATATACCAAATACTATAGTTGAATGTGGGACCCCAGGAAAGTAATGGTACAATTTTTATATACGACACAGGTAGTTCTTCCGAACCGTCTTCGGTCTTCCAGCGCAAATTAAAAATTTCGGGTACGTGATCATTTTTGAGACCCCTAAAATCAAATAAAAATTTACTTTAACTTTCACAACTCCGCTGTAGCCAAGTTATACTTACCCTTCTAGAAGCAAAACCATGCGCTCCTCATCGAGACCTCCGAAAATTCTAAATTTTTTTATATTGCACACGTGTGACTTTTCAAACTTCCCGAATTTGATCTTTTTCACAATGGCAGGACGTTTTAGTTTCAAAGTGAGATATTGCGGCGGATTGTTAGTGTGTGCTGACCAACGTGACGATTGATCACTGGGACAATCTACGAGTATATTTCTAACATATAAAAAGTATAATATATATATATATTAATTCGAAACAACGAATGCACAAAAAATTAAAATTATTTATTATCATCGACTGCGCAGCTTGCGACGACTACGTATGTATGTAAATTTGTAAGTAGAAAATGGTAACAATTCACCTCAGCACCTGCATATAAAGTCCCTAGCTATCTTTACTTTGTTGTTCACTTGCTGTTCTGCGCTACGGTATTTATCAAATTTGTACCGAAACAACAAATATAAACACATTGAAAAAATATATGCGGTAGAGAACATGCAAACAAATAGAGCATAGGGAGCGCCAGAATTATGCAAATTTTCTTCCTTCCCCTGGGACTGTTTAGTAGACAACACAAATATTGTTGTTGCTTTACTTACTCAGGCAAATAGTTCGTGGAAAAACTGGAATAACTATGTATTTCAAAACCAAGCTTTTCGATATCGGCAAGTGCTGTTGCCGCCCCAGATGTAACTTTGCTCTCCAGTATTTTATTAGAATCAGCAACACCACCACCGACGCCCGTTGATATAGCCTCCATTATGAGTTATAATAAAGTGTAGAAAACGATTGTGCCACTTGAAAACCTGAACAAAGCGCTGCAAGATGTCCGGTACAGCAAAATTTTTTCTGGCAGTTTTTAAGCTAGCTACTTATTCTACGATTCGGAATTCGCTATGCGTTGTAGTTGAATTCGATGCAAAGTGTATAATGAGTTTTGTTGATTATATTTTTATTAATTAGCAATCACTTAGCGATGGGTAGATCCGAGATGTTTAAGTCGACTGTTTCGATTTTTCAAAATCTCGATAAGTATCGATATTTTCTCTCGTCGACGAATTGCCAGACGCGAACAATTCGAATGTAAAAAAAAATACAACGAAGAATGAAGAAGAAACAAAAGAACACATCCCCTATTTGTAGGTAAAAATCAGAGATCAAGGTAATTATATACATTATGGAGTACATGGAAAAATGTATCAAAAAACGTTAAGGGGGATACCAATTGATGCGAGCAAAATTACTTTTTTTTTCTCAATTCAAAAGTTATTAACAAAACACACTTTTAACACGAATTGAATTGCACTACTAGGCCGTGAAGTAGATAATTACCCTGCCTTCGTTTGTTTTCATAAAAATTGTATTTTTCAAAAAATTAAGAGGTATTTAAGTCGAAGGTTTTTTATTTACTTTTCCAGCTATGAACTATATTTTACTGGGACTCTCGACACTCAATTTTTGATTATTCTCAATGGAAAATTTCAAAGAAATTGCTAATCGGAACAGCAAATTGAATAAAGGTGGCAATTCATGTTATGAAATATTTTTAACAGCTGTCATTTTGCATGTTTGAAAACCAATCGGAATTTTTTGAAACGCTCACATTGACAGTATCTTTGGTCATTTTATTTTTCCAAAATGTGAATTTCCGTACTTTGCAAAAAAATGATTCACCCAGAATCTCGGCGTCTTTTTTCTTGTTAAAGCAGGTAAGAAACAGGGCACAATTCTCAGTGATCGATTGCTCTTGCATATGCATTAATAATTCACTTTCTATTTGCCATAATAATGGCTAATTTTTGAAACATCATAAATTATTCTAAAAAATTTTTATTAACACTTGTCATTTTTCCGCTTACTCTTACCTCGACGACGGTAGTAAAAAAATGAGAAAATTCACAAATTGTGCCACTAACTAGCAACAAATCCCAGGTAAATGAAAATTTTAAAAATTTCCCAGGTAAATGAAAATTTTGAATTACTTGGGATTTGTGCCTGCACTTGGTATAAACCACATAATGTTTTCTAACAATCAGGCATAGATAAAAATCAAAACGACAATAACAGAACATAGTAATGCCCATATTTGAAATATTGCCACAGCATTCAGTCAAATTTGACAATTATTATAAAATTTAACAATTTAATATCGAGATGTTGATTTTTAAAATGGGTAAAATTGACAATTGATATCTCCCCCATTTTTAATTAGCTCATATAAGTTGTTCTTATAAATACATTATTTTAGGGCAAAGCCTTACTAGTTTGTATTTTTTTTATATACAAGCTACATTCCCCCCGAATGGGAAATATCTAAAATTTGGCATCACTTATGTGTGTGTATAACTTCATATCGAACGAAGTAGCAGCGAAAAATGCGAAAGCAAAATCTGAATTTACTGAAAGGATAAAGTCTAGACCGTCTTGCAAATTAAACTGAAAAAATATTATTAACCGTACATCTTCCTGAACTTTTCTGGCAAAATTTGTTGTAAAAGTTTTAATAAATTCGCAGTCAAAATTTTACAATTGAAATAAAAAAGTTTCAATAAGTCCGAAGCAAAAGCAAAATAAGTGAGAAGTGAACGTGAAAAGTAGAAAATTGCCAACAACCCAGGGTATAAAAAGTGAAAATATAGATCTCGGCATTTTCTTTATATAGCACAGAATTACCAGCAAAAAATATGGTAAATTTTTATTTTCTTTTATAATTCGAGCTATGGCATTTAACTTTTTTATGCATATATTAAATATATATATATATGTATACATATATATTAGAGAATCTTTACTAATGTCCAACGTAAGTATGTTTAAAGATAGGTCCTCAATAAGTTTACCACAGATATGCTATTCTTGTTTATGGCTACTCAATGAAGCCTTTGGGCTATTACCCTGGCAGTAGTGGCAGGGTCTCGCAAGGCCAGTGGGGCAGTAGAAAGCCACAGCAGCCACCTGCAGAGCGCAAGTACAAACATAAACTCATTCACATGTGTTTGTACATAAATGTATATGAGTACGTCTAAAAGAAAACTTGTGTACACTTTTGGGGTTATTGGCTTTTGTTAAACAATTGCCCCAATTTCAAGAATTTTATTCAGTTCTAAATTCCATCCTAACAAATTTTGTTCTTTCCGATGGGCAAATAATAAAATATAATAACACTTAAAACTCAAAAGCTTAGGATTTTTAAAACAGTTAAAAAAACAGTTGGTGCCTTGTTCAGTTATCATGATTATGTACTGTCGACTAGAATATCGTGAGCACAATGATAGCACCAAGAATTCAAAAAATGCAGTATGCTTAGATGATTGTACATAAATATCAAGAAAAAGTATCCGTACACAAAGAAATGCAAGCAACATATTAAGAAATTCATTGTAAAAAAACTAAATCATTTTAAACTTTTATGAGAAATGTTTAGTCAGTAATTTTTCTACAATTTCTATACATTTTTTCCTAAGTGCATCTTTTAAAATTAAATTTCACAAAACAAAAACAAAAAACTTCACTTCAACGAAGCAGAAAAAGTATTCATACATAGCAATATACGGTTAAAGTATTCATATTCAACAAAAAAAAGGTGTTAGTATCTTCTGGGATAACCTTTCCTCTTGAGGTCATCCTTTAGAAGTATCATCTTTGGTAATTTTGCTCCATTCATTAATTATTACGTTTTCAAGCATTTCCTTGGAGGTTATGTTGTGCTGGCGGATCCTGCGCTCCAGTAAATCCCACAAATGCTCAATGGGATTGAGGGCTGGGTATTGGGGCGAGGTGTGTAAGTGGTGATTAGTGTTATACAGCAACCAGAGCTTAACATTATATGCCGAATGCTTGGAATCATTATCATGCTGAAACCAGAATTCATCACCATGTTGAACGCATTGCATCGTGCTAGTCTTTAAAATATTTAAATAAGAAAATGTATCCATTATACACTCTATAAAAACAAGTTTGCCAACTCCTTGCGCCGATATACACCCCTAGACCATCACATCTTCCCCGCCATACTTCACAGTTGATGCAAGATTTTCTTTTTCGAGCGTAGTACCGCTCTTACGCCACACTAGCCTTCTTCCTTTACTGCCAAATATGCAATATTTGCTTTCATCCGAAAATAGAACACGTTCCCAAAATTCTGGAAGTTTGAAAAATTAATGTATTCGTTCGAAAAATCCATGCATTTTTTTCTGTTGATTTCGGATATGTACGTTTTCTAAGTGCTACACGTCCGCGATACCCATCTTTTTTAAGTAATTTACGTAAGTATCGTCGTGTACATGCATGCCAAAGGAATTTGAAATGTTTTTTCATATTTCAGAAGTCGTAATTCGAGGATTATTTTTCACTGATTGCAATATGGCTCGTTTTTCACGTACGGTCAGCTTGCTAGGTCGACCAGAACGTGGCTTTGACATAATTGAACCAGTTGTATGTATGTTTGCACGACATACTGCACAGAAAAGTGACTTCTTTCTATGATTTGCCCGATTTCGCGGAAAGATTTGCCTTCATTTCTAAGATTCAGGATATTTTTTCTCTGGCTAACACTAATTTCGTTAGTATACAAGAACTCCAAAGTAATGTAGTTACAGCAATTTAATTTTTAAAGATGCACTTAGGAAAAAATGTATAGAAATTGTAAAAAAGTTACTGACTAAACATTCCTCATAAATGTTTAAAATGTTTAAAATGTTTTAGCTTTTTTTACAATGAATTTCTTAATACGTTGTTTTCATTTCTTTGTGTACGGATACTTTTTATGGCAAGTGTATGTAGGTAATTCAAATGCCTCTTTAATAAAACAATTTGAAAACTAAAATGATAATATTGCGTATGTGGATATAGATAAAATATTTTTTTTTTTAATTTTTAGGGTAATGAAACTTCTTTGCCCATGGAGATGTGCTCCAACTGTAAGTATGCAAGATATTTTACGCTGAAAAAATTTTTTTATTTTATTTCTACCTTTACATTTTTTGTAATTTTCTACTTTACTAAATTACAGTTGATGCCGATGAGATACGACGGCTAGGCAAACGTTTTCGCAAACTCGATTTGGATAATTCGGGTGCATTGAGTGTTGATGAATTTATGTCATTGCCAGAATTGCAACAGAATCCATTGGTGCAACGTGTCATCGACATCTTTGATGCGGATGGTAATGGAGAAGTCGATTTCAAAGAGTTCATTCAGGGTGTCTCACAGTTTAGTGTGAAAGGTGACAAACTGTCAAAGTTACGCTTCGCCTTCCGCATTTACGATATGGATAACGATGGTTACATATCGAATGGTGAACTGTTTCAGGTAAACCAATTTTTAGTAAGCATCTTTGTAGATTGACTAACTAAGTATTTAACTTTACAGGTGTTGAAAATGATGGTGGGCAATAACCTGAAAGATACACAATTGCAACAGATTGTTGATAAGACGATTTGCTTCGCCGATAAAGACGAAGATGGGAAAATCTCGTTCGATGAGTTTTGCTCGGTTGTTGGTAATACAGATATTCACAAAAAAATGGTTGTTGATGTTTAAAGACCACACTAATGCTACAATTTAATATATTTTATAAAGATGCAATTAATTTTTTGCAATTTTTAAACTGTTTTTACGAATTAATTTTTTCAATCTCGAAATAATTGTATACATTTTTTTTATTCTTAAAAGTATTTTTATATTGTTTTGTTGAAAATCGTTTTAAAGTTTCTTGAAGAATATTATCGTGTTTAAAAAAAGAAATTGCTTTCTACAGATATTATGATAAGCTTGATGAACATAATAACATAGAGTGTAACTTTAATTTAAAACAGAACCAACACAAAAGAACAAATGAATGCGTTACATATTTCACAAAAGATTAAATACGAAGAGAAAAATCCAATAAGCTGAGCATAATGACTTGTTGAGCTCTCATCAGAAGACGCTGTCAAAATTCAAAAATTAATAAGTCAATAAAAGGAACATAGCTCATGCGAAAGTATAAAATTGTAAACGTTAATAATTTAATATAAATCAAATTATCATTGTCTTGTAACGAGTTTAATAAGTTGAACACAGATATAAAAAGTAACAGGGCTTTCATCAAACGTGCAATATATTGATAATTAATTAACTGCAAAAATTAAACGGATGGCGTGAATACTAAAACAGTTTTAAATATTAACTTAAACCATGGACTTATTTTAAGATTGTATATAAACCTTTACTGCGATTTACTCTGCAATTGCATATGTTCTTGTTTTACACTGAAGCTAGTCAAATACAGTTGTTTTTATAAAAAATAACTGAACAAATAAAAATGCATGCAAAATCTTTTGAACCGAACCTCGAAACCCCGAAAACTCAAAAGGATCGCAACTGCTCCTTAAAAATTTGAAATAGTCAAAAAAGTCTCAAAAGAACTTATCCGATTTCCGAGTTTCCTCTATGGTTATTAAATAGAATGTAAATAAAACAAGGCAAATTAGGGGTAATGAAATGAAACTGGAACTAATGTATCGGAAAACAACTGGAAATCTGCTTTTGTTGTTATTAGTATAAAGCTGATACCCAGTTTCACCAATCAATTTTAAACTTATCGGACTGCTAAAGTTTAAAATAGCAGAGTTCGTATTGAAATTGTAATAATCTATTGAATTTTAAAATTGATTGGTAGAACCAGGCATAAAATTACAATTTTTGGTTTTGGTTTTTCTTTTCAACTTTTCACTTTGTGCCATGCAATAAGTTGAGAATTACCAATCAATTGCAATAATTTGTTTCGAACCTCGCACAGTAAATAAAAACAAAAAATGAAACGCATTATCAATACATAACTGATAGAAAGTAAACCTGAAAATATTCTGTATGCCATTTAAGAATGTTTTTCTTTTTTGGGAAATGAACAAATTATTGCACGTCCTGAATAGAACTTCAACATCAAAATAGTTATAATCTCCTCAATAAGTCGTTTTGAAAACGCAAGTTATCGTTATTTTAACTCAACAATTTCGGAAATAAAAGGATACATTTTTTATCATCATAATTTCAAGCAATCACATTTGTTAACTAGTTTTTCCCTGAAAACGCAATTAAATGTGAAAGCGCAAAAAGTGGCTCTGTTATGTAATTAAACAAATCTGAAAAGAAATTTACAGGCTTTTAAATTTATTTTCGTTTTGTATTTGGAGAGTACGAGTATTAAAAGGAGAAATTTTATATAAGAAAAGTGGAGACAAGTAGAGAAAACTGTAGAAAAGTTTCGCATCATGCGTTCAAAATCGAAAGCAACACAATCTTCTCTTGCAATATTATTGTATGAATATGATAAATAAAAAAATTAAGCAAATAAAAAAAAAATACTGAATATCTTTTTAGCTTTTGTTAAGTACTTTGTAGCGAATATATAATTAATATAAGCGCTGAGGTAGGTGGCAATTTTCATAACAAGAATGTTATTAAATAAAACGTGTATGAAATGTTATTGTCATAATTTTTTTCTTAATGCAAATGGAATTAGATAAAGATATAATAAATTGTAGCAAATAAACAAATTTCTAAAACTAGCAAAATTTCAACAAGTGTGAAACTTTTAAAATCTGCATGTTTTAAATGTTAAATTTTTATTATTTCTTATTCATTTTTAGTTAGTTTTCATTTAACGATTTCATATTTAGTATAAAAATGTATATGTTTAAATTGGTATTTGATATTCTTATAATTTTATTAAAGGCCATAAACTAAACTGATTTTTTACTTACCCTAGAATATTAAGAAAATTAATATAATATACACTTTGCTCTTCAAAACTATATTTGTATTTCTGCCTTAACGTCATGAATCTGAAAATCAAACAATAAAATTTCACACCAATGTTATTGCTAATTGAAAATTTCAAGAGCGAGCAATGGTTTAAAAAATATTAAAAAATACAAAAATGCATACGTATATAATAAAAACAGTTTAAAACTTAATTATGCACATTGTAAAAGTACACATGATAAACTTTTTCTAATGTACGTGGAAAAAGCACTTTAACTATGAATTATTTAAAAAATTAACTTAATAAAAAATATTGAATTGAGAAATTAGAACTTAAGTAAATTCATCAAACCAAGTCATTGGAGTATTGATAGTTGGAAATGGTGAAACGTACTTACGCATGGTCAACCTATAGGCGACTGAAATTTTTAACAGATAAATAATATATTTCGAGGACAAATTTTTAGAGAATTGGGTGCTTTAAAAAGACGATCTTATCTTGTTGGTGTTTTTTGTTTTTTTTTTTTTGTTTAACATGGCAGAGCAAATACACGGAACAACGCAAATGTAAGTTACAGTCGAAAGTACCGAAGTTGCCCAGAAAAATACAACACCCATTAGTAAAGCAATGGTCTGGCTCAAGATGGAGTCGAAAATTTCCAAACTCACTAACTCTTCATCTTCAATTCTTTCTCTACTTAAATAACCCTGCCTACCTTTCTATATTTCTTTTTTACACTACATCTTCTGTTCCATACTCTTAACGCATTCTCTAACTATCAACCGCCCCTTCAGCACTTGCCAAACTGAAAAAAGGAATTTTGACATTTTTGCACTTTGCAATTTTACAAGTGAAAACTATTAAAAATAAACAACTATATATGCATGCCAACGGTATAAAGTGGGCAGCAATGTTAAGAGCGGCAAAGGAAGAAATAACTTCATATTGTCTTAAAAGAATACTAAATAAAATAAAAAGGTATGTTACATATCTACATATAAATATATAATGGAATATTACTGTCTACTTTTTAAATGGCGAACATCAAAACATACATAAAAATTGTAACGAAGATAATGGATATTATTCAATATGGGCATCAATTCTTACTTCTCTCCCAGTAAAGTTTGGTAATATTAAAAGAAATTATTGAAAATCTTTGGTGATCGGGAAGTACATACTTGTGGCGGTGATTGCCAAAGATTAATCTTGAATAAGACATAGTGATTGAATATTTCAGGTATCTAGTAAGTAACCATCAATTGTCAAAATTGTGTAAAATTGCATTTTATATTTTTGGGATGGCTCGATGCCAGAAGGCCAGCCATTGGATGTCGTTGTTGTTGCTGTAACGGCATAAAATTTCTCCATAAATTCTTGAGAAACGCTGCTGGAGTGAGAACAGTTGACTTGTCTTGGCCGGATATAAATCCGGGTGGTTCCGGTAAGGTATAACCGACTGTCATGGGTTGCCGTTATTGATATTGATACCCTGCTGAGTGCGGTGAAGTCATCGGACGTCATTGTCAATCTCATCTAACGATAGACCCAGGAAACGAGTTGTTGCGTCTGGTTGACCCTAGAGGGAAATGGGTACGTGAATAGGTGGTTGACGTTGGGTATATGCTGGAAATATTTTGAGTATGTCAGAGTTGATTCTGGATAGGTAGGAATGAACCGTAATTGTGCCAAAGTAACGTGGATCTCACGAGGCAGGCTAATCTCTTCGTTTGCAATAGTTATTGATCTGGTCAGTGTCGTTGAAGAGATGTCTTCTGACGTGTCTAGGGGGTGGCTCAGTATCCAGCCAGTACCTGTAGGGGTGGTTCCTACGATAGAAGTCCAGCAGGAGCTGCTTGTTGAGCATAGCATTAGATTTCCTAATTGGGAACATAAATGTCTCACTATGAGATGTTGAAAAGGAGACATCCCGTAGCCGTTCTGGTTGCAGTATTTTGTCAGTTTTGGACCTTCGTCTACTGCCGTAATACAGTTTGCTTAACAACGTAACGCTGGTCGCAGGACCTGAGCTTAAGCCTTACTGCAAATATAGGGCATGCAATTATAAAATTCCAACACTCCTTTAATAAGTAAATCCGCCGTAGCCGAATGGTTTGGTGCGTGACTACCATGCGGAATTCACAGAGAGAACGTAGGTTCGAATTTCGGTGAAACACCAAAATTAAGATAAACATTTTTCTAATAGCGGTCGCCCCTCGGCAGGCAATGGCAAACCTCCAAGTGTATTTCTGCAAACAACGAAATATTTAAAAACGTAAGTTTTCTCAATTGAATACATTTTAATATTTTTCATTGATCTTGCAGCTAAATCGGTGTGGTATAAATGAAGACTCTGGAATACAGTATTTTACACCCAAGTAATGAAATATTTTTTCAACAAGATGACACTCACTGACGTGGATGTATGTCGTAAAGGTTTGACGTGATGGCCGCTTTCATTTGCTTGCAAATTTATTTACAAAATACATCGGTAACAAAATTAATCAAGAAAACAGTTTAATTTGCGAATTATTTTATAATTTATGTAAACTATAACGTTTATATAAAAAGTACAAGTACAATAAAATCCAGAAATCATAGTGAAAATCATTATTCCAAAAGAGTCCTCTGTTGGGTTACTGCATTCTTTTCCTTTTCCAGGCTCTATTTTTGAAAATCTCAATAGCTTCCAACATGTTCTTCAAAACATCATTTTTCATTTGTTCGCTGTGACTGGGGTGAAGCAGATGATTAAAGTAGCGGAGATGTAGATTGTATTTATGATGTTGATGGTGATGGAGAATCAACACTAATGCACGCTGGTAGTTGGTACAGATACCATTGTTGGTAGCACACTGACTGAAGGCGATAGCATTGGCAGAGGAACATATATTGGTGTCGACGGTGAGGGCACGGAATCCACAATATGAGGCGTCGGCAAGATCATTTCCGAGCATACTTTTACGAATTTTCTTATGTTAAACTTCAAATACATTTTTTACAATAACTCATTTGAGTTCGATCACTAGATTGTCAAATAAAAGTCACAAATTAATGCAACACACTTGCTTTACTTTATCTCCAACACTTTACATGTACACGTTCACCTATTCGCTTAAAAGTTCAACTTCCGATTGAATATCCTATGCGAGTGCACCTCAGCTTATATATGTACAAGGCGAATTCATTACCATAGATGGCGCCTTCCCAAAACAGTTACTTTTTCTTTCGCGATTTTGACAAATCTGACTACAGTTCCCTTTCTTATACAAAACATACAAACGGAGGAGAAAATACAAGTTTGTTAAAATTCAACCTAATGAAAACGAAAATTGAAACTAATGAATTGCGAAAGCCCAAATTAATATAAAGGCTCTAAATGTGTTTATTCATGTGCTCTTATGACACAGCGAATGCGGAAGGCGTATCCATGCACTCTATCATCTTTGCTTCACAGCTATCGTAATTTCTAGATCTGACAGCTCGTGTCTTCAGGCGAGTTCTGCTGTTGTAGTAGCTTACTAAACCCCTCCTGCAGAGAACGCCTCCTGTGCAATGTGGTCACCTGTCGTTATCGTCTAACTCATCTAGCGGTCGACCTAGAAGGGTGCTCTGTCTCTCTATCTGTTGCCACCATCAAAGCTAATTCATGTTTTTGTTTTAGTATCTCGTTCGCTATGGTTGCCAGACGGTTCGCGAAACTTCAGCATTCGCTACAATATGTTTTGGAGGTAGCGAATTATTGACAGGAAATATATGGTATGTGTGTTAGTTATTTTATTAGCTTATTTCACTATCTTTCTACTTACGGCCGAGAAATCCCGTGGAGCTTCAAAAATTGCATACTTTCAAGCAGATACCACGTCGATAACCCGCGTTCCTATGACGGTCGGACCGGGCCCAGACCCAGATTCCTCCTACAATAACTGCCTGTGATATTTCGCTCCACTACCTGTGGTACTGCAGAAATTAAATTAAAAAAAAAAAATTATAAAATTATATAAATTATAAAAAATATAAAAAAAATATCTGCTTGAAAATCCATTAGCAACATTGTCTCGATACAAGCAGACACAAACCAATGTCTTGTGTAAATACGAACCAAACGAAAGCCGCTATTCTCTACGGGCACAAGTTCTACGCAATTTCGTATCTCACTGGAAACAGGCATGATATACGGTAACGTCGGTGAGTGTGGGAACCATCACCGGAAGCCTATTCTCCTTTTAGTTTCATAGGAGTCATTCTTAATAACCTGGTTGAGCCGGAGTTCCGTATCCTCTTTGCTGCTACTCAGGACGCGCCAAGCTTTCGTTTTTAAGCCGCTGTTCTGGGTCTCGAGCAGCCCAATTTTAAAGTCCGCAGATATTTCTACGTTCTTCGGCAGGTCCACTGACTGTCACATCGTGGGTTAGAGGTGTAGCATCGCCACTTTTGGTGTCAAGCTGCGGACCTGGGTGCTGCGCTTGCAAGTCACTCCGTGGCTGCGGTAATGCCACCGTTACTTTTCAAGCCGACGCGGTGTTGAGGGGCGCCGTTCTAATACAGCACCTCGTGGCTGCAAGTCATCTAATGGGCACGGTGTCGCAGAATAACCTGGGTTAGTGGTGTTATTTTGTATTGCATAACATTTCGTTATTAAAAAATACGCACTTGCGTGGTCTTTAAAATTATTATTTTCTAGTACATATAATATTATATTAACAATTCCAAAGCCAAATTGTTTATTTGTCATTAATGTACCAAAAATTCTTTCGTACGGACTGGCTCTCTCATCGTAATCCTATTTTAACAGTGTACTCATCAGTAATCGATTAAATAGCACTTATCGATACGTTTGTAAAATTGTATGTGCATTCGCCTTGCTCCAATGTTTATTGTTTTTGAAAGGGATTCGATGTTTTTGGTTGGTTTGCCGAAATTGGAATTTCACAATAATACATGGAGGAGAATGCGTGCACAGAAATGAGCGAGTCCAAAAACGAAGTGGATGGCGTATTCTCTGTGCGGCTGGTCATTGCAGATTTCTACATGGAAAAGCCAATATATGGCTTTGATCCATGTTACTCAGAATTTCGCGGCAAAGAAATTAAAAGAGTCGGTTAAATGTTACACATTTATAATCATACTAAACACTACACTTTTGCAGGTACCCATTATAAGAGTGTTTGGGTCCAGCGCTGATGGTCGCAAGACTTGTATGCATGTGCATGGTGTTTTTCCGTATTTCTACATACCTTACGAGGCGAAGGAATTTGAATCATTAAATAAGGCAATCTATCAGATCACTAGCAGTGTGGACAAGGCTATTAACGTTTCTCTGGGCCAGGCGTGTTCTAGTGCGCAACATGTATTCAAGGTCCAGCTGGTTAAGGGCATGTAAGATTCAGTACTTGGCTTATGCACAGATAGGATTGGACGTGTGTTACTTTATCAATTGCATTTCAGTCCTTTCTATGGGTACCATCGTAGTGAACATCAATTTCTTAAAATTTATATGTTTAACCCTCGATTTGTACGGCGCGCATCGAATTTGCTACAAAGTGGCGCCATTATGAATAAGAACTTTCATCCTTTCGAGTCACATGTGCCATATATTCTCCAGTTTATGATCGATTATAATTTGTACGGCATGAGTTTTGTGCATGTGCCTTTGGAAATTGTAAAATTACGACAGACGGGCGACGATAATAATTCGGGAGGTGGGTAAATGAAGTCACAATATTTTATGCATCGTGTATGGGAATGTATTATAATCTGGTAATTAGATTTGCGCGTTCTGGAACAAAATGAGCCACATAGAATTATTGCACCTGTAACTAAAAAACAATCAACCTGCTCACTTGAGGTGGATATTGGATCCAATTTCATTTTAAACCGTTTTCAGCTCGCAATGCGCAGCAACGATAGCAACACTCATTCTAATCCAGGTATTGAAGCTATTTGGAATGATGAGCGCTTGCGTAGGCAGAAAATGGCTGAAAGACTTCCGGGAGATAATGTAATTAAATAAAGTGATGTCACCTAATGAGTATAATGAATATAATATAATATTTAGGTGCCCATTTTGGAGATACCAACATCTCAAGAACGTCCCAATGTACAATTAACAGAGTCCGAAATTTTTCACAAAACAGTTTTGCAAAGCAAGTTATTGGCTTTAGATTTGACAACAACAATTAGCAGCAGCCAACTAGACCAAACTGCAAATTCCACGCTTCAGTCTCGTACTGCTAATTTTACTTCAGACGATGTTGGTGGCACAGATCAGGTAACTGAAAATCTCATTTTCAGCACAAAAATATACTTATGCTAATATACATATATTATGGATATAATGTGAATACTTTTAGAAGCGTACATTTAATCTTCGCAAAGTCATAGGAAATGCTATCTATCCGGAAGAGTGCACACCAAACGAAAACTTAGTCGACGCCTCCTTCATTGAGAACCACGTATCGCACAGCGGCTTCCTGCATAGTGGTTCATTGGCACATTCTGCAGTCAAACCGTCTGTAAGCCATGAGACTGCTGCTCGTGGAGATAGCATTTTCACAGATGACACGGTCATGGATGAAGAACTTATTTTAAATTTAACGACCGAGTCTCCAACACGATTAAATGCAAGCCGTAAGTAAGAATTTTCAAATAAAAAATCTTCGATACTATACACAAAACTAATATCTCTAGTATGCGCAGAGGACAAGGAATTGCTTGATGTACTACAACAGCTGGAAGAATACGAGGAAGATGAAAACCAAATTGATTTAGATAGCACCTTAGCGCCTCTCACTCAAGCACATAAAAAATGTAAGCAAGGAAATTGCTAAAATTTTGTAGGGCATTAGTAAAATAAATATTTATTTTTAGTCGATCCGTCACCGGAGTTATTGGACAAGCAAGTGGTTGCTGCAGCCATCAGCCAACATCTGCCTGATAGTGACACCGATTCCGACACAAGTGAAAATGGAAATATGCATGATTTTTCCATCGCTCTAGAGGATATGGAAGAGCTAATATTAAAATTTACACCTAGCCAACTAGCACAAGAAGAAAATTTTGAAACAGATCTGCCACAGATGGATGGGTCGGATGATTTGCTGTTGAAAACGCCTACTAAAACTGCATGTAGATCGAGAGCGGGTAACAACACAAATGTGAAAACTTCTCCGCAAACGCCTAGGGCTCCTGGGCAAAATCGGGCAAATCTATCACCGAAGCGATCACCACGAACGCCAAAATCGAGTGCAAGCAAGAAATATGCGCCATTACCGTTAAAAATCACTTGTAAAATGAATGAAAGTAAGTGACCCGTTACCCGTTGCGTTAAATATTACTAATTCCAATTTATGTAAGAAAGCATAGCTAAAGACAATGAACCAACTCCAGCGCGACATTCAGTTTTGAGAAATTTAGAACTCGGTAGCGACGTCTCTAAAAGGTTAGTTTTTTGCAAATAAGTGGTTGTAAAAACTATAATAAAACTATCAGTAATGTAAATTTCAGTACAAAAATGACACTAAGTAAAAAGCTGGCACTAACCACATTGCGTCGGAAAAGTTTAGACTGGAATTCATGCACATTGCGGGAAGAGATTGCCACAAGAAATGAAGTGGCTAATGATGGAATTTCTAAATGGTAAACTTTTTTTAAACTTATTTCGGTTGGTGCCGTTGTGGTGAAGAAAATTACTATTTGAAGTTTTATTTCGATTCATCTAATTAAAAATAATTTATATTTTACATTTATTTTTGTTTATGCGCTAAGAGATTCAATATAAATAGCAAATGGACAATGCCGCTACCTGACCCGATTGTTCTGTAGTAACGCCAGTTTGTTCAAAACGCATATAAATTGACGTATGTCATACCCCCATATCTTACAACTTAGACGGAAACCCCCAGAATTAACGAATTGCCATTATGAGCGACGGTCAGGCGGTACTCAAGGCAGTGCCATTCTTTGAGGTTAAGTTTTCATTAGTCCTTGAGTACATGGAGAAATTAAACTTGCTAGTAATACACAATCGTATCGTAGAGAGACTGCGGCCTAGTTATTCATAGGAGCCGAACTCTTCCTTGGTACGGGACAACACGTCATCAAGGAAGAGCTTAGAAGTGAAGTGTGAGTAAGGCTACATGACGTGAGTTGGCCTGAAATTATGGGGCTACGTCAAAGTCTTACTGGGGGTATAACCAAAGAAGATTCAAGTAACTCATAACTCTCCCTTAGGATAAACTGAAAATGCTCACGAGCATTCTCATAAGCCACTGCAAATTGCATAGCCTTCTGCATGGGATGGTTTATTGAGAGAATTGGGTTTGGAGGAGTACTGTTATGAGTAGATGGTTCAAAAGACAATAAGGTCGAAGTGCAAATCTCATTTTCATTCATTCATTCACATAAATTGACACGATTGACCAGAGTCAGAGGTTCATAATTTTGAAGAGAACTTATTAAAATTATAAATTAGTAAGATTTCTTTAGGGTGTAATTAAAAATAAGTATGAAACTGTGAAGATGATAAAGTTTATGTTATGTTCCCACGGCACGTAATTCGCTCTCTGAACAATTTGCTAAGTAATTCACGAATTACCTTTTTCCACATTCGTAGTTCACTTTGGCAGCTCTCCCTCTTGTTTGTTATTTGTCGTTAGTATCGGTGATGGAGAAAAAAGTAATTTAAGACTAAGATTTTATTCAATTTTTTCCTTCCATTTTCCAGCAGTAAGAAAAAGTGCCAGCAAATGGCAGAAGGTCTCCTCCACAATTCTTGAGGTGTTCAACAGCCTCCTTAACATAATAATTTTGTTAACAATTTATTTTTCGCTTTCACTCTTTTAAAATACTTTTTCAGGTCATTATTTAAAATTTGTTCACTATGTTTTTTTGTTTTGGTTTAATCTATCTAATTTCGATTAACCTCCGAAGAATTACTCACAAATGAGGCAATTCGCTCTCCCATTTTTTATGGCGCAGTGAATTACGAATGAGAGAGCGAACTGCGAACCGGAAAGGAAATATTTATCGATTTGTTCTGAAGATTTTATATTATTTACCAGTTTGCTTTCAGCACTCCTATTCGACGCTCCCGAAAAACTAAGGACTTAGACAAAACACACATTACTTGCGAGCTTACACCTCGTAGAAAAAATAAAGGACTCTTAAAGGTCTACAGCATTGAAAAGATAGCGAAAGAAACAGAGCAGGGAACCGATCAAATTCAGCCTAGACGTTCAAATCGGAGGCCTAAGCCAAC
Organism: Anastrepha obliqua; assembly: GCF_027943255.1. Taxonomy (NCBI): domain Eukaryota; kingdom Metazoa; phylum Arthropoda; class Insecta; order Diptera; family Tephritidae; genus Anastrepha; species Anastrepha obliqua. The sequence goes on along the minus strand of NC_072895.1, from coordinate 2,481,176 downwards.
TGACGCTGAGGTTAGTCGAAAAGATATTCAAAATGGTCAAGATTTTTCGACAACCAATAAAACCCATGCCCATAATATTCGAAAGTGTGTGGTAAAAATTAAAAGAAATGCAATGCGAATAAGTGCTGATTGTTCCAATTCTTCTGAAATGCGAAAAGAAAAAGCCAGTACTAATGATAGTATACTTGGCGCTAAAAAGATTAAAATGACCACTCCTGACCGGCAACAGCAAGCGAACAGTAGCACAATCTCAGCAGGTCTACAGTATAACACAAATGGAAATGAAAAAGAGATGCAATTGGCAAAGGACATTGCAAATTCCCTAGATAACTCGAACGAAAGCGATGAAATAGCGGCGTCAGACACAGAAGACGTCACTACTACAGTTGGCGCAAAGCGCCTGCGCAGAAGCTTTCATCTGATACAGCGAAGAAGTATGCTCAAAAATAATGTTGTTTCCAATAAACACATTGAACCGACTGAAAGAGTTGAGAACTTCATCGAGCTGGCCACTTCACCAACAAACGAGCTTAAAATAGATGATGATCTTGCGGATTCTGACGATTTGCATATCCAAAGCTTTTATGATGCATCTTTTACGGATGATTTAAGTATCCCAATAAATTCTGATGAAATTTTGAGTCCAATAGTAGGCATTGCACCACAAACCTGTTCATCCCTCCAGGTATTTAGAGAAGAACCCAATAGTCCCATGGAATGTTGCCAGTCGCCTGGGGTCAATAAAAATGCCGAGCAAGGACATGGTTCAAGTGCAAATAGAAGTAATATATCGCCGCAAATATCAGAGTATACAAAGCATTTAGTACAGCTAACACTACTTAATACACCACCAACTTATGATGAGGTATTGGCGAGCTGTGAAAAGCTTGGAATTCCTGAATATGAATTTCAAACACCTTTCTATGGCAATCCGAATGACATAACAAAGCTGAAGGAAGTGGGCCATATTATTTTGCATATTCCAGGTAAGGCAAAATCTTGTTAGTTTAATATAAAACAAAATAACTGCTCCTTTCACAATTTTTCTTTTTTTCGAGTGAGTAAAAAAAATCCTTTTTTTTGTATAAACAACAGGAAATACGCTTAATGACTGCAACGAATTCAAAAGTGTGTTGGGGGATGAGCTTAGAGGCCTTAATGAGTGGCGCCGTCGGAAGCTGTTGGCTATTGGCGGCCCTTCAGCACTTACCACACCATCTCATCGTAATAGTCAGCGCATTCGGGAGTACTTTGCCGAACCGCGACGAGTAATGATGACACCTCAAATGCATCCCCCTACTCGTCAAGATGCCAAGCTGTGGTTAAAGGCCCGCAATCTTTTGTCCAATGGAGAAACATCTACTCAACATAGAGTTAATTTAGAAGAAAGTCCTATAAAAGTACGACGCCAAAAAATATCAATGATACTAAACGATGGCACGGGTGAAGATGACGAGGAGAGTATTCTGAACAGTACAAATTTCATAACATTTACTCCACCAACGCCGGCAGCGAATGCGGAAAAGTCATCAAAATTAAGAAATGTGATCAAGCCAGAAAATGCTACGAATGAAGATCTGAGTATGAAATCGCGCGAAAGGCGCTCTAAACTTTGTTTGAATAAAAAGTTAATGGCTAGCGTCAGCCCTGAAATAAGCGTAGTAACAACAGATAATAGTTTAACGGCATCTCAAATTGAAAAAAGCATACAGACCCCGAATAGCGAACAATGTTCGGCTTCTAACGACTCAACAATCTCAAGCCAAATAGTATCGGATGCGCTAAAGCGAAGCTCATTTATAAAAGATTTGCTGGACAACAAACCAATAAGCTCAAATGAGCTGAGTTACGGGTTGAACAGTGCGTCGCTGGATAATACTTTTGGTTTCAAAGTAAATTTTGAAAACTTGCAGCAAGCTAAATCCGATGTAGAGGTATGAAAACATGAAAATTTGTAGGTTTGTGTTAGCATGAGGGTAAAATAACCCGCAAGCTATTCCACGAGTTGAGTTTCTCTTACGATAGTTTTTATAAATGGTCGCAACATTTACACCCTTTGCTGGTTGTTTGGTCAAGCCGCTCCTCCTGCTTTTTCATGACAGAAATACACTCAGGTTTGCGATTACCTGCTTAGGGGTGACCGCATTAGAAAAAAAACATTTTATATACTATACTTTTGATGGTTCGTGTCGCTACAACGGCCGACAATGCTATAGATACTAATCATCATCTTTTAGCACTACAGCTCTTTGTGAGCCATCTTGTTCTCGGTCTCTTCGTTGCTTTAGTGTTGAATGCTCTTCTTCTTCTTTTTGATTAGCGCGATAACCGCTTAAGCGAATTTGGCCGGGTTTAACAAAGCGCGCCGATCGTTTCTTTCTGTTGTTGTTGTTGCCAACGAAGCCGCTGTTAAAGCTCGTACGGCTCATACAGTTTCATCGCCTACGTTACGTCACTAACGTGCAAAGACCCAAAAATCTTCAGCATCTTTCTCTCATACACTCCAAGGGACGCCTCATTGGATGTCCAAGCTTCTGCGCCATACGATAGTACTTGTATAATGAGAGCCTTATAAAGTGTTAGTTTCTTTCGCCGTTCATTTTCACTCTGGCTTCTATAATTTTCTTCTTCCCTCGTACCCTTCACTCTTGTTAATTGAACCAGCCAAATTAACCTCTGCGCTTTGATGATCCTTGATTGTTCCAAAATTTTTTCTGAATATTTTTCGTTAGACGATTTGCAGTTTTGCTTTATCTGTTTCAAGTAGTGTCAAGATTCAACTCCATAGCATGAGACTGGTTTAATGATGGCTCTGCACAGAACCAATTTGCATTGCCTGTTTAGTAGCTTCGATTTGAAAAGTTTCATTAGTGACGCGCATGGCCTGTTAGCTGCATGAATTCTCTATCGATGGTGAGGCTTTTTGAAGCCTAAGTAGGAAAAAGATTCCACGATTGCCAAAGAATATGGGTAAATTTTCAGTTTGTCTGATGTTGGCTTATTTTGCTGTTTCGTTTTATCTTCGTTGATTTTAAGGCCAATTTTGTCAGCGCCAATTTCGATATTAGCGTAGGTTTTGGATAAGGAGTGTATGTTTTTGCTGACAATTGCTATGCTTGTATAGATACTAATACGTTTAACTAATTTTCAGTGCAATTATATAACAACCATAATTTTGGAGTTATTTGTACCCACGCGTGATAATCTGCTTCCTGATCCTGCGTTCGATGAAGTGCGTTGCATTTTTTATGCCATCGAACATCGCTCGCCAGCAACGCCAAACGCGGACATAGCACAGTTGCCACAAAATGCTTGTGGCTGCATCATTGTAAAGGATATTGGCAGTGAGCAGGACTTCCGTATGCTTGGCACGGGTGGCAATGATGATATTGCGATGCGTTTCGTAAGCACCGAAATTGAAGCATTCGAATCACTTGTGGAATTGTGTATGCAATGGGATCCTGACATATACGGTGGTTATGAAATCGAGACGGCGTCTTGGGGATATATATTGGAACGTGCTAAGCAACTTGGTTTCAATATTGCGCCTTTGCTGTCCCGTGTGCCGACGCAGAAAGTACGTGAATATGTAGATGAGGATCGTGAGCACTTCACAGATTTGGACATAGAGGTGAGAGCGGCTTACTTTAGATCCTATGTAAAACTGATAGACACTATATAAAGAGTAGGGGGATATACAAACATTCAGATTTTAGTAAAGTGCATTTTAAACATTTAGTTTTTTTTAGATGAAGTTATGTGGTCGTATACTCTTGGATATCTGGCGTTTAATGCGTTCTGAAATTGCGCTCACCTCATACACATTCGAAAATGTTATGTATCACATTTTGCATAAACGCTGCCCAGCCCATAATCACCGCGCACTTACCGACTGGTTTGATGTGCCCCCTACGCGTTGGATTGTCATTGAATATTATGTGGAACGTGTGCGTGGGACGCTGGCATTGTTAGAGCAGCTGGATCTGATTGGCCGCACCAGTGAGATGGCAAAGTTGATTGGCATACAATTCTATGAAGTGCTGTCACGTGGCTCACAATTTCGAGTGGAAAGTATGATGTTGAGGTAAGTCGTTTAAATAAATAGCAAAAGTAGACAAATATAATACTAGAGAAAGCTTCTTAATTTTTGTTCCCAAATGGAAAATAAGTTTAAATCTTTCGTTTTTAACACCTATGCAATGAGCTGATATTAACCGATGAATTGGCCAACTGCGGAGCTACGGTTACTCCACAGTGACCAGAGCCAATAGTCGGAATCAGTTCTACAGGAATCATGAATTGGATCAGCGATTGTGTATGCAGCTTATATAAAGAGCGATGGTCCAGTCTAGAACGCTGCAGATCTGCAAAGTGTTTTGTGACAAGTCCGAACAGAAACCTGTTTAAACTTTCTTCTAAAAATGAAAGAGAAGATGTTCGGCTGATGGTCGGCATTATTCCCATTGGAATCTTTGAGGACCCGATTTGGCCGCAAGGAAACGAATTTCGGGTGCCGATGTCATGAGAATGAGTAAAATTCGTTCTCTGATTCTGGAGGATATTTTTAGATTGGTCAAAGAATCTTGAAAATTCTTACAGGTCTTGCTATCTCTGTCTTTATCTCTATTCTACCCTATCTCTTCCTCTCTGTCACTTCTCTCATTTTCTCCTTGTCTATCTACCCTTTTACTTTCCAGAGCTTTAAAGGGGTAGTGTGGTTAATTCGGTGTAAAACAAGCATATTTTTCGAATTTTTTTTTGTCGACACAGTTGATTTATTCAAAATTTTAAAATTACTTCATTATAAAGTCATATTTAAAGAATATTGTGTGAAATTTTCATTGATTTTTATGAAGAAATTAGTTGGTGGCAGCGAATCTTCGCGGACGTCTCATAAAAAAGTTTTATTGCGGTGTCCCTCAGAACTCATTACTGGATCAACTAAAATCAAAAAACCAAATTGATTTCATCAGCTAATAAAGTTTCGCAGGTAACAACGTCGATTTTTTTTTTTTTTTAATTTTTTAAAGCGCTTTGAAGTCAAAACACCGATTTTTCATAAAAAAAAACTTGAAAACTTTGTTGTTTTAAAATATGACAAAATTTAAAAAAAAAAAACTCGACGTCATTACCTCGTGAGTAAAGTAAAGAAACAAAAAAACCAAATTTGAAAAGAATCGGTGCAGTAGATATGAATCTACAGTGGACACCGACCGTAAAAAAGGCAAGTGTGAGAAAAACGCGTTTAAAGATTTTCGGCAGCGTGAAATCCGGTTGGAGAGGTAGATACTTAATCCTTTGTGTCTTTGTCAATTTTACTCTAATGCACTTCAAACTTAATAATCTTAAGATGTTATAGAATAATTAAAAAAAAAAAAAAAAATGAAAAAAAAAATACCATACTACCCCCTTAAATACAATGAAATGAGCTTTTTAGTCTAAGAGTTTCAGGAGTTACCATTCTCTCATTGCTTCTTGAATCGTCTTTTTCAAATTTCAATTTCAACACCTATAGACAAACATGGAGCTCTTCCTCCAACTTATACACTTAAATGAGGAGTTTGAACAACTTTTTTTTTTAGTCGGAACTTTTCTTAAGCAGAATAATTATTTCCAAGCAAGTCGTAAACTTTTTCTAGCTGTCTGCTCCTCAGAATGCAAGTCAATATTTGGCTAGGTCAGCCACTATTTAACTTTTAAAAATAATATCTGTACTTCTGTACTTTCGAAGAGTAAAAAGTTGCATGATAATTTATGTATTAAAAAAAAAAACAAAAAAAAAAAATCAAATATTATCACAAATTTACAGCGATTCCGTTAACTAAATAGTAATTCAGGAAATCGAGTCGAATTGTGCAAATTTTTGAATAAACACAAATTCTTTTTCCATCTAAAGGATAGCAAAGCCGCGAAATCTAGTGCCACTATCACCGAGCGTGCAACAGCGCGCCCACATGCGTGCCCCTGAATATTTGCCGTTAATTTTAGAACCACAGTCACGGTTCTACGCTGATCCTGTTATAGTATTAGACTTCCAAAGTCTTTACCCGAGCATGATAATCGCCTATAACTACTGTTTCTCTACTTGTTTGGGCCGCGTGGAGCATCTGGGACAGTTAGTATCGAGTATATCCCTCACTTTTCCTCACTCTTACCACTCTTTTAATTACCTTATTGCAACTTCATATTCATAGCTCCACGCCATTTGAGTTTGGCGCCTCCCAGTTACGCGTGTCGCCATCAATGCTGCGTCACCTAATCGACAATGACCTCATCACCATATCGCCTTGTGGTGTTGTTTTCGTTAAATCCTCAGTACGCGAGGGTATTTTACCACGTATGCTCAGCGAAATTTTAAATACTCGTCAAATGGTTAAACAGTCCATGAAGTTAGACAAATCGAACTCAGCGCTTCAGCGTGTGCTCCATTCGCGTCAGCTGGGACTCAAACTAATGGCGAATGTAACATACGGCTACACAGCAGCCAATTTCAGTGGACGAATGCCTGCCGTCGAAGTAGGTGATTCTGTTGTTGTAAAAGGTCGCGAGACGCTGGAACGTGCAATCCGTATGGTCGAGTCGAATGAAAAGTGGCGGGTGCGAGTCGTATACGGCGATACGGACTCGTTATTCGTGCAGGTGCCTGGACGAAATCGTGAGCAAGCTTTCAAAATAGGCGAAGAAATCGCAGAGGCAGTCACCAAAGCTAACCCGCAACCAGTTAAATTGAAACTGGAGAAGGTGTATCAACCCTGCATACTACAGACAAAGAAACGTTATGTCGGGTATATGTATGAAACGGCAGATCAAACGGAACCAGTGTATGAGGCCAAGGGCATTGAGACGGTGCGGCGTGACGGTTGTCCGGCTGTTGCAAAAATACTGGAGAAGATATTACGTATCTTGTTCGAAACGACGGATGTAAGCCAAATAAAGCAATATGTTTGCCGCCAATTCAGTAAACTCCTGGCTGGACGTGCGAATTTGCAAGATTTAATATTTGCAAAGGAGTTTCGGGGATTGAAGGGGTACAAACCAACTGCTTGCGTGCCGGCATTGGAGTTGACGAGGTTTGTAAAAACATTACCACATTTACATTGTTCACTTGTCTTGCAGGTGCAGTTTGTGTACAGAATTATTGAACGCAAAAATGATTTGTTTGCAGAAGGTGGATACAGACCGATCCTCGTCGTGTGCCTCGATGTGGTGAGCGCGTTCCATACATAATTGTCAATGGGCCACCAGGCGTGCCATTAATACGACTTGTACGCAGTCCATATGAAGTCTTAGCTGACGAAGGTTTGAAGATCAATGCGATCTACTACATCACAAAGGCTATAATACCGCCACTTAATCGTTGTTTGCTGCTCATCGGTGCTGATGTGAATGAGTGGTAAATATTGTAAGTTATATTTTTAAAACTGAAATTTGATTGGCACTAACCACCATCGCAGGTTCGCCAGTCTGCCGCGCAAACTGCTCCTTGCACCACCAGTTTCCGCAGCTAATCAACTCACCAGCAGTAATAGCTTGGCTGCAGCGAATTATTCGAAGAAGAGCACAATTTCACAGTATTTTTCAGTCACTAATTGCATTACAGACTGCGGACGCCAAACAAAGGATGGAATCTGTGAGAAATGCGAACGACAACCACAACGCACGTTTGTCACGTTGCATGGAAAAATAGCCAAAATAGAACGTGGCTATCAACTGATTCAGCAGATATGCCAGGCGTGCTGCGACCGCGTAGGCGAGATCAATTGCTGTTCCCTGGACTGTCCCGTATTGTACATGAGTGAGGTTAAACGACGGGACTTGCAGCAAATTGAGCATATGCGCAAACTGATGGCAGAGAAATTTTAATGTCTGCCGATAGTTTTTGACATGCGTTAAATAACTATATCACATAGACTTATCGACAAGTTCCGACAACTAATTTGATTCTTATTTAATTTTAACAATTTTTCGTACATAGCAGCTCAAAGCGTTGATTTTTGACAATTTTATTTAATTTTGCTGGCAGTTTTCTACATTTTCTCCATAAAGCGATCAGCGCGGTTTTTGAGCCACAAACTTGCACTTTATTGTACCTAAATTCAATGGGCTATAAAACTGCGTAAAATATTAATAATTGGCGCATACACTTCACAATTTTATATTAATCCTCCGGTTTTGAAAAAAAGTTTTAAGGGAGGTACGAGTATAGGGCATTTCCACATTCTGAATTTAAATTTTTTAAGTTATTTGAGTTAAAAATTTGTAAAATTAATAAACATTTCTCCTATTTTGGTTATTTCAACAAGAAGTGCTGCCAGACACCCGGGAAAACGGGCAATATAAACACAGAAAAAAAGATAATAAGTGAATAAAAAGATCAAACTGTTATTAAAATTATATATATATACCCTTTAGGGGGTGTTTTTTGCCTAGCTCCTCATCCCATTTGTGGTGTGCGTCTTGATATTGTTCCACAAATAGAGGGACGTACAATTTTAAGCTGACGGTAAATATTTTTATCAGCAGCTTTTTCATGGCAGAAATACACTCGGAGGTTTGCCAGTGCCTACCGAGGGGCGACTGCAATAAACTGCATACTCCATATTTTTCTAAAAATTCGATTTAAAAAATCATATGAAAATTTGTTGAATTTCTTTTGCATTTGCACAAAGCTTGAAGCTTGGATGTATATGGTTTTTGTAAGAGAATGAATCATATTTTCATACAAAAAATTATTATAGGTAAATAAGAAAAAAATAAATTGTCAAAAGTTGTCAATAAGTCCTAGTGCTGTAGCTATTTAACGCAGTGTTCGTATGTACTCGCTATCTATATAGATGCATGGATGGCAAATTGGTAGAAAAGCTGACAACAGATGCCTGTGCAAAGTTGTCCTCCGAAATTAGGTTTTAATAGAAAATTAGCAATTTATATACAATATTATGATATTAGTTTCAATAAATTACATTATTGTATTTTCCTTATTTATAGAAAGTTCTTAAAAACTTATTGAATCCGTACATCTGTATGTACAAACAAAGAAACTACAAAACGTTTATAAAGTTCGAGAAAGGGTTGGAGAAAGGCGCTGAGCGTTTTAGAAATATCTTGTTGACATGGTTGCTGAAGTGACCGTCCTTGGTCGGATATACATCTGGGTCGTTCCGGTTACGCAGAACCGACTAACGTGGCACCGAAAATTCCTTATTTTAATATACGCATGCAGTCAAAATATTTTGTTCTGGAATAATTTCTGCTAATTTTTTTTTATATTATATCCAGGGATAGGTTTTAGAAAAGCATGTCTTTCATGTGGTTTAAAATTATGTTAAACGTTATGTTGACATATTAGTTAAAAATACCAACTCAATGACAGCCTTTGCTCGGTTTTTATGCTAATAGTTATGATATTATGAAACCGACTATAGTGGGAGAGAGGTTGTTATTGTTGTTTTAAATGCATTAAACATTTCGCAAAATTTTTAGAAATGTTACTGGAGCAACAATCCTTCGCAGGTTGTAAGCTTGTTCGTTTCAGTAAAGTATACCCATTCGGCTTGGAACATTATCTCTAAGGGTCTTTCAAAAGACGCGCATAGATGTTTTAAAATAAAACATATAAATTTAGATTTTTTCAGATTTCACTATTTTGATTCAAAATACGGCTCTCAACAATTATATGTGAAAAAGTACATCACTTAAATATCCACCATGAGCAGGTCTACAATCGACCCATGAATGCCTAATTCTTGAAAACGTTGAGATATCGATGTTGAAAGTTGTTCAGCAACACAAGAACGTCCAGTTTTTGGTCTGCTAGTCCTTTTTCTATACTCGACAGAACCAGTTTCTTGAATTTTTTCCACCAACCTTTGAATTGCCGACTCATTCGGACGATTATTTCCACCGTATTTCACGATGTGTTCTTAAAGATTCACCATTTGCATATACGTCTCAATAATTTTACGTGTTATTCTATCGTGTAAAATTGTACATCTGTCGACTTGAAACATTTCAAAAATGGCATAAAAAAGGTACTAGGAATTATTCACTACTGACATCTAGGCGTCACTTTTCAAATATCTTTTTTAACCAGTTTCAGTTTATATGAGTACACTAAGAAAAGTGCTCATTCTGCTCTATTTTCACCGCTGAAGCAACCGCCATATTACAAGCCGTTCAATACTGCGCCAAAAGTAAGGCTAAGCATATAATTTGCTCCGACAGTTTGTCCTGCTTCCAAGCCATTAAAAACAACAAAAAATCAAGCAAAATAATCGACAGTATCAAAAACATACTAATAACCCATCGGAGTAGCATCAAAATTATGTGGATACCTGGGCACTCCGACATCCAGGGTAACACACTGGCAGATACAATTGCCAAAGACATGTCCATTACACCAACAGTCACATCAGAAGTCATTCTACCTAGCGGCATACACCGACTCATTCATGAACAGAGGCAAACCAAGTTACTTCGTGAATGGTCGTATTACAAACATCATTATTCCAACATCAACCCTAAACGTTCAAAACCTGCCTATCCAACATCGGTACGCACCAACCACATTACCCCATACACACGACTCCGTATTGGGCACACCATAATCACCAGCGTACACCTATTACAGGGTAATACATCCAACACCTGCCCCTTCTGCCAAGCAACAGTCAGTGTACATCACCTACTGGTATCCTGCCCAGAACTTGCTTCTCAAAGGCATCACCACTTCAGCAACACAGATCCTCTTCTACTTCTAAAAGAAGCCACTGAAGAAAACATCAAAAGTATTTACAAATTTCTGAAGGACACCGACCTACTCCGTCGTATCTGATTCAACATATAGTACATCACCAGACAGCCGAAAGCCGCTGCTGCTAGCGCTGCGTTTGCTTAGTTTACTTTTAATTTTATTATCATGTAAGCGTTAAAAAATAAAAAAAATAAAATAAATAAGAAAAGTGGAACAATTGTGAAACAACATCAAGATTACCTCAATTTTCATCTGATTTGCTTGAAATTTTTACACAAATCTATGGATGCGTGAACCTTTTCAAATATGTAAAAAAATAAACAATAGGGTTGAAAACAAAAATTGGTCAAATTTGCCCAAAGCCTCCCTAGCACCTAGTTGCCCTGACTAGATTTATTAAGTTGGAGATCCATTATTTTTGCGTAAAACGTTTGCGCAAATGGTTTAAAAATGTTGTATGCGATTTTTAGCTCCTGGGCGATGTAACGACTACATATTAATTATTATTTATGTTATTTCTGTGATTTTATCGAGATTTTCTTTCACATCAAAAATGCTTGAATGGAATCTTTGTTGACATCCATTGTTAACACCCTGTAACTCACAACTGAATGGAACAAACAAAAAACATCAAAAGAATTTGTTTAGTGTGAAATGTCGCCTTAACAACGAGTATAAACTTTAAATTGTTTGATCGATCCGAGGAAAAATGGATTTATTTTTCGCCAACCAAAAGTTTTATTACGATAGTTGTCAAGAAAAATTTATATTTGTCGAAAATAGTTAATTCCTATATAGCATTTTTGGGAATGTCGTTAGAGTGACAACTTTTGACCGAATGTAGAACCGAGTCATTCCGTCAACATAGACTCAACCGGCGTAGAAAGAACTTCTAATAAAAGTTTATTTTTTCACTTTTTTTCTTGCTAATCTACGATCATTAAAACTATCGCTTCACCCTTCCACCCTCATCTAGAAAAAAATATTTTGCTCATGCACCTACGATAAAAACAAGAGTATTATTATTCACAATACATTTTTGCAAAACCGCACTATATGCGAACTAAGCAAACAGACATGGCCGAAAGGGAAAAGTGGTCGCTCAAAGAGTTAATGGAGAAGTTACAAGAAACATGATAGATGTAATACCAGGTCTAATAGTTAACCACGCCATACTGCGACTTTTGTAGCAGCTGTCTTAACACGGAAGAGTAGGAAACAATTAGACACCTCATGTGTGAGTGTGAAGGCTTAGCCAGAAACGCACTGCGCATTCTTGGTATTTCATTCTTAACAGACGTAGCGGATATAGCGCATCTAAAACTAAAGAAGCCTTGCTCGCTTATAAAAGTTACATAATTTTTTAGAAAGGAACCCATAGTGTAGGAATAGTTCCAGTAGCATCATAATGGATCTACGACAGGTCTAAGTGTGCCATTGTGACAACTACCCTACCTACCTACCTATGCAGTTTAGTTAGTCACATTGAAACAAATCAAGGTTTATAATTTTAAAATATTTTGTTAACATTTTTTTAATATATTTTAAGTGCTCAAAATGTATCAATTCCACATAGGAGCACATGAGAAAATGCATTGCTGTATGCATTTAAACATTTTACAACTTGTATATATTCATGTAATGATAGGATTTTTGTTGTTTCTACAACCTACAAATTAACTACAAAATACAATTTTGCCAATAGTAGTATAATTAACAATTTGATGTTTCGCAATAAATAAAATAGATCAACTCCAAATGTTTTCTCTTACATTAAATAATTTTTACACCCATGCAAGTGCGCGAAAGATACTCCAATAATTCATAAGGAAATTTTAAAATTTTCATCGCCAAAGCGCATAATTGTTCTTGTTTATAATTTGAACTAAAAAAAATTGCAAACGAATATAAACTCGAATGCATGTAACTTCGGATTTAAAATGTTTCAATATCTAAGATTTTGTAGCAATTTAAATATTTTGAGCATAAGAATTACAAAAGGTTGTTTTTTAACACGTAAGGCAAAATTAAATTAATATGCATTTATTGAATAAATCTCAAAAATGTATATGCATGCATTGGTCCGGCACTGCCCACTAACTGGATACAATGAAAGACGATGCGATGACAAATGTGGGTGGTTTTTGTTGCTTTTTGTTAGCGTACTTGAATATGTTGCTGATTAATGATTGCTTTTGTACACTACTACTCTGTTGAGGCAGCTTTACTACTGGAACTTAGACTACATGTCCATTTCAAACATCATAGCGTTCTTGTGTGCATCTGCATCCGACGATTCCTCCGACTCCAGACGCGCACGTGGCAATTTGGTGCCATACTTTGCGTTATGTTGTTGTTTGTTGGCAGTGCATTTGGCGGCATGTTTACCACCAGCATAAGGCGGCTTAAAAGTACTGTTGCCAGTATTATCATCGCCACTGGATTTCGATTTGAAGTACTGAACATCAGGATCCAAACCGATGGGCTAGAAGAAAAATAGTGAGAAAAATATATTAAAATAAGGCATCCACATAAAGGAAACTGGAGATTTTGGATTTTAGTTTTTATGCAAAGACCAAAAAAACACTTTGGTGGCTTTCAATCAAGTGGAAAATTATATTAATTTAAATTTTTTCTGTATAAGAAAAAGAATTTCAAGTCGAAAGGGTGATTGTTGTGTTGATTTTTTAGGAGAAGTTTGTATGGGGCCTTGAAAGGTTCCAAGGGTAGTTCGCCCTTGTTTTTGTTGAGGTGATTAATTCAAATATGCCGACTATAGAATGCCTGATAAAAATACCCAGTTCATTTTCTATGAAACTGAAATAACCCTTTCTCAGATGCTAGAAGGGACATCAAAAAAGAGATGAAGTTTCAAATATAAAAAAAAACAAAGTTTACTGAAAACATTAATTAAATAATAATGTATTGATAAACAATGAGCGGCAGTGGAAACTCAGAAAGGTATTTATATTGCAACTGATCATATCGGCCCACGGATTCGTTCACGTAAATCTGGCGGAAACCCTCAAGAAACTCAAACTGGAAAAGCACCTTATCTAAACAAAGCTACCGCCAAGTTGTGCAAGTGCAAATAAAAAAATTAAATAATAATAATAATAATTAATTAAGTATATAAATAATAAACGCAGTTTCCCATTGAAAAGTCCCCTCCACCTGATTATGCGTACACTTTAGTAGAGATTCTACCTGTGAATACTAATAGCACAGCATCGCTGAGCAAAAAAAAAAAATCACATAGAAAACGCGATAAACAACTATATAAATCAAAATTAACATTGCCCCACTTTTGCTGCGAACTACTGCAATCAATGAGGTAATTAAGCTCTTACACAAACAAACAAATTCGCTAAACAAACAATCGGCGAATGAAGGCGAATTAATGTCCAACTGAGCATCTCATGTTTGCATATATGTATGTGTATATGTATGCGATTCATACAAATTAAAGAATAAAATCTTAAATGAGTAAATTGATGCGCGCCAAAGGCTTCAGCAGCAGACGGGATAGCAAGAGCCACCGGTTGACCACTTGTTTATTTACAATGCATTTATTTACATACATATGTAAGAACAGTGGCATCTAAATATCATACATGGCCTGCGGTTGCACAGCACAAAGTGGATATTGACGTTTGGCGTGGTGCCAATAACTTATGTATTTCCCTTTATTAATGTGCATTGATAAGTACTTATGTATGTATGTGTGTGGGTAAGCGTATTTTATTATATAACCAAAACATTTTCCGACATTTGTTTACATTTAAAAATGCGCGACGCCAATGCAATCAAATCGTGATAATAAATATAATCAGATAATTAGATAATCATTCTATGTACTTTTATACCTAATTATTGTAAAATTAAATTGATAATAAAGTGAGATAAGGCAAGGCAATAAGCTTATTAATTCACTAAAGAGATTGTGCAGATATGAAGTGTTTGCAGTTAGATTTGCGTTCATACCGGGTGAGTCGGGTGCCAGGTGAGGTGAGCGAACCAGGTACATGATACTGGAATTATTTGGACTTATATCCAAGCACTGAATGTCGTGGGCAGCAACAAAGCTTTGTAAGGGCATTTTTCTAGACACTTATAACAATAAAAATACGGGTATGTGCATATTACTTGGTTTACACAGAGATCAAGCGTACCATTAAATATTCAAAAAAGTTGTCTCAGGATGATGCAATGCTGCCATTTTCTACGATTAATGTCATGTCCCTACCGATAAAACAAAGTTCACTTGATTTACAAAGTAAAAATAATGCACTTGTCAATTTCATTTTGTTTTTAGATGAATCAAATTTTTCATTTTGATTGAAGTCACAATTTTTGACCTTAATATGCAGCAGAAAACTACTACGTTTATGAGTATATACTGGAAATAGGTATTTTTCATTACCAAACGTGCGCAACCCTGGCGCTTTGTGGATATACATTCCCGCCAAACAACATTAAAATTAAAAAAAAGAATATATAATCCTCACCTCTAAAAAAAAACACCCTTTCTGTGTTAAAAAAGAACTAAAATGGTGTAAGCAATCATGATACTCCTTTCAAGTCGAGCCCAATCAAATAACGGTATCTTACTTTCGAATAAATTTTGAATTACCTAAACACACTGGCCATATAAAATTATTGTATCGATTCGGTCGCCGTAGCCGAATGGGTTGGTGCGCGACTACCATTCGGAATTCACAGAGAGAACGTTGGTTCGAATCTCGGCGAAAACACCAAAATTAAGAAAAACATTTTTCTAATAGCGGTCGCCCCTTGGCTGGCAATGGCAAACCTCCGATTGTATTTCTGCCATGAAAAAGCTCCTCATAAAAATATCTGCCGTTCGGAGTCGGCTTGAAACTGTAGGTCCCTCTATTTGTGGAACAACATCAAGGCGTACACCACAAATACGAGGAGGAGCTCGGCCAAACACCCAAGGGTGTATGCGCCATTTCGATTCGGACTATTCCTTCCGACTTGCCCAGTGTGTTTTTTGCTTAAAGGAAAATTAAAATACATATTCATGTTTGGGTGTTTGGCACAGCTCCTCCTTCTAAATATTTGTGGCATGCGTCTCGACGTTGTTCCACAAATGAAGGGACTTACAGTTTTAAGCCGATCCCGAACGGCAAATATTTTTTATGAGGAGCTTTTTCATTGCAGAAATACACACGGAGGTTTACCATTGGCAGTCGAGGGGCCACCGCTATAAGAAAAAACGTTTTCTTTTTCGGCATAGGATCCACTGATTCTTGTCTTTTCTGCGACCAACGGAAGGAGACTCCTATGCACCTTCTTCGTGAATGTAGCGCTATAGCGCGGAGAAGGTTGAGTCATATGTACCTAATGTACAGGTGGACTCGTTTTTATCTACTTGTCCCCCAACTATGCAGAATCGAATCTAAACTTTGGTTCCTATCTGGCAGACTAAAACTGAGTAATGACCAAGCCTAAGATCTTTAATTGTAAGTTTTTCAAAATTTGTATGACGATTATTTGATAGAATATTTATTTGAGCTACGACATAAAATCGCCTGATTTTTCAGATCTTGTCTTTTGGTTAAAATGATCCATACACTTACCTTGCTGTTGTCTTCATAGTCAGCAGAATCGCCTTCGCTGAGGCGACGTTGCAATGCGCGTTGTTTGCGATCACGGCGCTTCTGATTTTTCTTTCGTTGCCCCAAAATACTGGAATTCAGCCTAAAATTAAAGCAGAAAGTAAATTCAAGGCAGTGAACAAAAGTGTATACAAATGTACTCTAAAGCAAACTTATATTGAATAATCAACCTTAATTGTTTTATTAACGAATGCGAATCTTATTGCAAGTAATTTGAAAATTGGTCAATTTAGTTGTGAATTTGTGCAAATCAGCCACAATAAACATTCAGATGAGACAGAGGTTGCTGATTTTCAATTAAAGTTTATTTTTTGGGCAGCCAAGTTTCAGAAGTTTCTTTCGCTCAAAACTCACCTAAATACTTGCTCCTTGATGACCTCGTTAAATCTAACAGTCTTTTTACAGCTCTCCGAAAGCCCATTGGATACATTCTCTTCGGGTATGTCGCTGAACGATTGTGAGAAGCGCAAACTGCTGCCCACGCCACCGTCCACCGAACAAGAGAACGACGAACACTCATCGATCGATGAACAACTGTCAGAAATCGATGGCCGCGGTTCATACCGGCTGTAGCGTTTCAAAATGCCCTTGAAAGAGGGTGGTAAAGTAGACCCGCCACTACTCACTACGCTATCACCACTACGGCACTCCGAATAGCTACGCTGTTTTCGTTGTTGTACAGTATTTGGTACTGCCATCGACTGCGATGTTGTCGTCTGCGTCTGTGATGAGGGCATAATTTTATCGGTGCGCTCTGGCGATGAATTATCGTCCGGCGAGTTTGAGGATTCATTATTCAAAATTTTAGCAGCTTCTTTGAGAAATTGTTTCTGATGTTCTTGCTGTTGTTGTTGCTGCTGTTTCTGATATACTTTGATATCATCACAAACGGATTCGGAAAGGGAACGGCGTTTCTTATTTTTTTTCTTTTGTTTTTTGTTCATTTTCTTCGGTGCCGTCCCAGTTGCATGTAGCAGAACATCTTCATCTTCGGTGGTGTTGGCCGTACAGGTGGACTGAGTTTCGTTAGAAGGCTTTATTTCAATTTCTACTGAACGCTCGCATTCCGAACGTTCCACCGAAATATCCAATGAGGAGGAGAGAGAAATCGGAGGTGTGGGTGGAGATTTCTTACGCGATTGACGAGACTTGTGTCCCAATTGGAATTTCCCTTGTATGGTATATTCTTTCAGGTCACTAGCTTCGATACCAACCAAATAGTTTTGTATATTCTCACAAGAGGCGGCCAAATTGAGATTCAACACTACATTGTTTTCCCAAGCTTCAGCATCGGCTGAGGAAATTTCTGCATTACTGTCTTCTGGCAGACGCAGGTAGAATGCATAATGGACTGGATAGTAACCGCTGCCAATCGAGATAAATTGCAGGTGGATGCTCTTACTGCCCTTGAGCATTGCTATTGACTCCGGTTGTACATTGCGGACATGCAGAACCAAGCTCATAACGTTGTCCAATACATTACAATCGAATTTGGCGGGTAAATGGTATTGAATGGAGCTTTTAAGAAAATGGTTGGGTGCGTTTGCCGGCGATGGTAATGTTGGTGCTATTGCCGGAGCAGAAAACTGCGGAGCTGGAGCTTTACAAAAGATAAATATACTATAGAGCACTGTTTTCAAGAATTTTCAATATTAATATACATGTACATACGCATACATAATACATAATTTATTTCTTTAATGATGACCCTTATTCAGTTTAAAGGTTAGAAAAAAAAACTCCATTTTTAAACACCATTTTTACACTTCTCATTTTTTTCATTTAAGGTCTAAGCATAAAGTACGATAAATCAATACTCACAATTTACATTGTTCCCCGATATGTTTGTGCTTTCCTCCACCAAGCCGCTCAACTCCTCCACCGGGGACTCGCCATTCGAGTTCAAGTTACCGTCTTCGCGAATATCACTTTCTACGCCACTGTCTTCACGATTGAGTTGGAAAAGTGAATCGTGCAATATTCGTTGCTTGTCTGGGTTATTCTGAACAACTGGTAGCGTTATAGTTAACCGCCGACTATCCGTGTCGAAACGTGCCTGGCCGCATTTAT
The DNA here is from genome assembly GCF_027943255.1 of Anastrepha obliqua. Lineage (NCBI taxonomy): Eukaryota > Metazoa > Arthropoda > Insecta > Diptera > Tephritidae > Anastrepha > Anastrepha obliqua. Next base: position 2,462,711 of record NC_072895.1, on the reverse strand, counting down.
CATCTACGGCATGAGGGAGATCCAAATTGAGGCGATACTTGGCACCAGGACGATCGCTCAACAAGTACAACGACTTAGCAGTCACGTCTAATTTACAATCGCTTGTCGACTTCAGTAAAGGCAGCTCAATTTCAACGACAAGCTCACGTGGTATTGTGACACTCAACTTAGCGTCCAGTTCGTAGGTGTATTCAGAGAGATCGACGTCACGACGGTGCTTAATTACGTATTTTGGTGTATTGAATTCTGGAAATGATTTTTTTGTATTCATCGGTATTAATTTGGGTTTGTCCTCAAAAGCTGAAGGCCTTTCTGGTGAAATACTATCAAGAGGATGTGGTTCAGTAGCTTCTGGCGGAGCATTTTTCGACAGTTTTCGTATCACAATTGGGCGCGCCATACCCTTGAATAGTAGCTTCGGAAATTTTAAATTCGTGCGATCTAATTTTATCTGAACCGAGAAAGATTTATGTGAATATACCAATATCAACTAGATCTTATCATATGCATATCTTTCATCAAATTCAAATTATCTTACTTTCATGTCCCCTCATGGTTTTGAAATCTGCTCACCTTGAATTCCCTTTCGACAGCGTCCAGCGCTGTATCAATGAGGCACTTACGGAAAGCAGTATCTCGCTGCGACAAATATAATGCATCTGGATGGAAAATCACATCATATACGCGACAACGTTTACCATGTGCGTCCAAATCCTCACGCGGAGGTGCCTGAGCCAGCGGAATGGCCCAGCTAAGACCTCGGTTTCCAGTTTCTGGATGCAGGCACACCTCGTTCGTTGGACGCGCCACTTCAGCACTCTTTGCCACATTTATGAAACACTTTGTCACACCATCGGCCGAGGTCTTTATCACGAAGCCGGGTTCGGGATTTATAAAACGCACATCCACACCGCGTTCCGCTTCAAACTGTTTGATTTCTTGTTCGTAGAGCTTACGATTTTCAGGATCTTGTATCTCTTCACAATATTCGAAAAATAATTTACGAAATTCTTCTTTTTTTAAAGCATCTTCGATACGCGAAAATTCCTCTTTGGTTATATCAAGATATTCTGAGCCTCCGCCGCCACCGCTGTTACTATTACGTCTTGGGGGCGGCGGACAAAGTTTATTACGCACTGACTTTTGAGTGGCGGTGGCTTCCGACATTTTTTTTACACAAATTTCAACCGGTTAATTCGAACTGAATGATAATTTTCTATGACAAACTCTACAAAAGTTGGTTCGATAAAAATTTATTATTTTTAACACCGATTTCTTCGTGCACTTTCTCTTGATTTTATTTTCGAGAAACAATTTTTTTTATATTTTTTACTTTTATTGTTTTTTTTTTTTGTTTTTAATAAACACAGCAAAATAATACGGTTGGTAGTTTTAAGTTTTGAAAAGCAAAGTTTGTTGGAAAACTCTGATATTCACTTACTCGGGAAAAGATTGGAATCTGAAATAATAAAAAAAGAAAGTAATATAAATAAATAAATAAATACGAGCATAGATACTATTTGCAGTAGTTAATTTCAATTGCAAACCCTCAAAGTAGCATTTTAGCCGTTTCTATTTTTAAATTGCGATTTCAACACGACTTGCATCCGAACCTTACTACTCTTCGAATAACCGAAGATAAAATCAGGATATACATACATATGTACTTGTCCACCAAACATTTCTATCCATTCCTCGCTAAACTCAATATTCATTATGCTGAAGGGGTCTCACGCCATTCGATCGAAAATGTCGATGGTTCTCTGCAATATTGACACAGCTCAAGTTGTAACCAATTTCAGCAGAGTCAATTAGAGATTTCGCGTATTATAATTTAGACTTGGAACAATTGCGTATTCCATCGAATTGGTAACAAGTAAAGGTGCACCATTTTGCGCTGAGAAAAATGGTTATACACCGCCTAATCCGCAGAGAGCTATCGATTAATTCGATTATTTCTACAAGTAAATGGCTCTATGTGCCACACTGGAACTCTAGGAATCTATGATGATGATGACATTATAAAGTTTAAGTATTTTCAATTTAAACGATGTTAAGAGTTTTCCCATATTCCCATAGGGAATGGTTGGCTAATCTACATATAATCCACAGTGTTTTTCAATAGCATTCATGATCGTGTATGTATTACGTCTCTTACGCAAAATTTATTTTCCGTTTTCATGCACCTTTATTCATAAATGCGCGCTTTTCTTAATTTCGTTTTGAGAATTTTATATGCATACTTAGGTACATATACCTATATACAATAGGTATATATGTATGTGAGTACGCAGTACCGATGCCAATACAATACGCTCTCACTTTCATATGTGTATGCATCTCTGATAATTGTTGCAATATTTGTAAGGTATTTTAAATTTTCTATATAAAATTACCGGTATTATGGAAGATTTATTCACGCATATAAAATACTCGCTCTCAAACAACAGAAAATCACTAACCTTATTTTTTGTTTAAGTTGTTTTTCTTATCTGTTCATACTTAAAAATGTGTGAAGGTCTTTCTATTTGTGTTTCAAAAATGACGAAAGCAAATATGTATGTAGATAAGAGAAAATAATAAATAAATAAAGACATCGCTGAAAAATTTAATTATAGTTTAAAGCCAGCCGCAAAATGCCTAACTATGATGTTAGGAATAGGAGTAAAAAGTCGTATAATCGCATGTACAAGTGACGAATATACATTAATGTGTAAACATATGTATCTATACACTTTTTGACAACCGATAGTTAGTAAGGTAACGAAAAGGATTAAAAATAAACTATTGTATAATATATTTTGCTCTTCCCAAGATCAACGGGATGGTAGTCAGGCAAAATCCAACCCAGTAACGGTGGTCGCAAGATTTACGAATATTTTAAAGGGGTTGCTCATTCAATTTCAAGTAGTTTTGCAGATACACAAATATGTACATACGAGTATACTGCAGTACGAAAACTAGTAATTTCTGTTTGCTAAAAACACCCTTAGCATGTCTCCCCAGCAGTTTTTTCTAGCGCGCGAGCAACGTGATTACCGCGTGATTTCAAGCACGTAATAGGTATGTAAACGAGAAATAAACAGCATAATAAAGTTTTATCAATATTTTCAACACTGACTACCTACAATTTTCATCTATAAGAGCGTAGGTATGGATTTATGTCCACTCATATAGGAAAGTAATCCAACCACCTAGAGAAACAATACATGGTGAATACAGGGGGTAAACTTTATATTATACCGGATATTAATACACCCGGTTTTGAAAAAAAAAGAGTTATAAGGGAGATATACGGCATACCTCCGCACGGCAGATATTTTTTGTGAGGAGCTTCTTCATCGCAGAAATACACTCGGAGGTTTGTCATTGCCTGCGGAGATGGCGACCGCTGTTAAAAAAAAATTTTCTATTATGTTGATGTTTAAAGCACGGAGATTCCAGCTTACGCACTTCCCAATGGTAGTCACGCACCAACCCATTCGGCTATGGTGGCCGTTAGTAAAATTAATATCGTATTTAAATATATAATATATATGTACATTTTAGCGGTTGTAAGCCGCTATTCTCCATTTTTAATCTATGTTTTTATTCGTATTCAATTTGTTTTGTTTGCGATGGCAGCACAATATACTTTTAAGCCAAGAATGATGGGAACAAGATTGCGCCTATCAGAGAGTGTGTGACGTCACATTAGTCTGCTTGTGCAGTGATGCAAACCCGTTGCTCTTCGTAATCAATTTAGTGCTTTTGTATACCCAAAATACGAAATTTTTCGAGTTCAGTGTTTATTTCTTTTTTTTAATTTGAAGCAATCAAAATAGTAAAAAAAAATTGTGTATAATTGAAAGAAAGCCTAAAAAATGCCACTCTTGCACTTAAAGCTTATCCTGAGACTCCAGTGCTATTGTAAATTTGCTATATTTGTTATAAAATTTGATGCTTTGAAAGTGCAAATTTCATTTTTTGCTCCATTTGAGGTTATGCAAGAAATGGATCTTCTTCTCTCAACTCTTCTTAACGTTTTCTAAGTTTTAAAAAGCATTTGAATTTACTGAATATAAATTAAAGCCATTGAGGTGTTTTCATAGTAAAAAATAAAACATCCACTACGATCTTTTTGAAAAAGGGGTACTTTATCTTGTTACATAACCTCAAATATAGCAAAGAAGTGTTTTTCGGCCTTTTTGTAAAGAAATTCTCTTAAAATAAGTTTTAAATACAAGGATGGATTTTTAAAAACGTATAGTCTCCATCGTGCTTTTAAGTTATCGTTCTTTGGGCTGGTGCATTAGGAGATTTGCAATTTAATAAATAATACACATATATAAAAAATGAAGTGTTTTAAAGTGTTTGCATGTTAAAAAAGGGATCGGGTATTGATAAAAAATGTGATATGCACTTTATATATCAAAATTTGGTGATTTTAGCAAAATAAAACAGACAACATTCCCTGTGAGTTTCTTTGGAAAATTTCTACATAGTATATATTTTCACAAAACACCGAATAGCGTATCGCACAAACACCCATTCAATGCCGGCTCCAAATCGATGTACGAGGTAGCATCGATATTTGAAGCAACTAAACTAACAGCAATCATCGATTTTCCTCCCTCCCACCCATAACTACCTACCCCAACATAATCGATGCGGCTTGCTACTAAACTATTATATGTACATCCGTTTGTATACTACCGGCAGCTAGTGGTCGGGGGGTCATCTACTTATAGCTATAAAACTTGATTTGCCTTGGACGCAACTTGCAGCACCGGCGACCCGTCGTATGCCGTTGCATTACATGTTTGACCACGCGTTTAACGAGCGATGTCAGTGACATTTGCACTACTTTTCTTTCCATGATCTTTTCTCTACATCAAGTAGGTGAGTGGGCAGCTGTCATAAAGCAGCGGTTCGACAGGTGCAGGGTTTTCTGTAAACTTTCAAGCGAACAGTTTTTGTTTTAGACACAAATTTATATATTTATTTTTAAGCACACTCAGCTGTTTTGTTATACATAAGTATGTACATATGTATTTTCATTGCACGCAGCAGTACTCTGTGCGTGATGTATACATTCATGCATACATATTCCACTTTCAAAATTTTAATAGAGCATATACATATACACTTCTTATGCACTTACACCGCACAAGTTTTTAAAGGTCTTTGATATGTCGATAGTTATTTCTTGATTATACAACTGCCTTGTGAATAGTTTTAAAATATTTCCAGAAGTTCCAGCCTCGTGGTTTCTATTGCGCAGCGGCTTTTTTTCCGTTTCCACACATACATATGTATGTACTCGCTTCTAAATTTTATTTTTGTCACGATTGTTTTTTTTTATGTTTGCTGCTGCTTTCTTCTGACGTGTGTTTCGCGGCTGCTAGAGTTGGAGAGAAAAACATCTGGTCTAAACGTTCTAGTGATAGCAAAATATGGCACCCGATTAAAAACTAACGAATTTCACTGAATTAAATTTTACACATGCAATTAAGTAAATGGATATTTCCAGGGCTTACTTCGAGCTGTTCTTAGAGTTTATGAATTCGTAGTTGAAGCTGTATACAAAATTTGTTCACGAAAACTTAATGACTTCAGATTAACCATTTAACACTCAGCTATTAAGTACCCGGTTAAAAATTTAGCTTTAATTATTTACACTACACTGATTAGAAAATGAAGAGAGGGTAAAAATAAAAACAAAAGGAAAGCGAGCGGCCTGTATAACAGCTGGGAGAAAACGTGAAGTAGACGATTTTTCTGGAACCCACTCCAGCTGACAGTGTTGGTTAGCTACACACGTACATATAAATAACTTCTGCATTAACTCGTCAAACTATTTAATTTTCAGCATTGATGGACAATATTCTCTGCATGTTCAATTATAATACATCCATACACACATTTGTATCTTTATAGTTTTTTTTAAATGATATACTTAAATTTACATTGGTTTATCGAGCTTTCAAATGAAGTATTGAACTAACCAGGTTTTCGCAATTTTCTCGAGTCCTCCTTTCAACAAATATTTACATAAAACGTACCTTTATTAGTACTTTTTTAATATTGTAAAATGTTCAAGTATATGTAATTTTAGTTCAACTATACTCTGCGTCGTTTATATAAATTCACAACCACTTGCCTCGAATTGATACACTCAACTGGCTGTGTACAACCAATGCGATGGGAGAGCGCCCCGGCACACGAACTGATTGGAGAGTATTATGCCGAGTGCACGCCGGTTATGTTGTTATTTTGATTTGGTGCCCCCTTGTGGCAATCCTCTAACCAATTTAAAAACAATCAAAACTCACATACATACCTTTATTTGACGATATTTGGTGAAATAACCTTTCACAGAATTGCTAATTTTTCAAGTTAACTAATTTCAATTTTTTATCATTCTTCTGCATATGACTTTTTTAAGTTAATTTTCATACAAGTCTCTACTTGAGATGCTTCTTCTTATTTTTTACTTAATATTTTATATTTTTCATCCATTTTACATGTTAATTTTCCTGACGATTTAGAATAGAAGAAAATTCAACTAACTCCCCGTTTAATTTAATTTAAAAATTTCTAATTACACTTTTCGTTTATCAAATGAAATTAACTGCTTTCAATACTAAACTCTTTCTAATTTTGCGCAAAAAAACGGAATGTTTTGTAAACTATAATAAAATAATAAATTAAGTTTTTTCGCTTTAACTTACAGTTTGTGTTGGTTGTTGTTGTTGGCGCAGCATATATAGATATTTCTCACACATATACGGGAATGCTACTAAAGTGACAGTCCTTGGCCGGATGTAAATCCGGGTCGTTTCGGTTACGTAGAACCGACTGCCGTGGGAACGTAATGCGTTCGTTAATGTCTTCGAATACATTTTTTTGTCAAACGTAAGTGGAAAATTAAACCAATTACGTTATTAGTTAGGTGGCTAAACAACCCACGAGTTGATAAACTAAAAATGTGTTTTTAAACTTCAGTCTCAAATTTTCCAAAAATATTTTATACCAAGTTAGGTGCTTTTGTATATTTTACACAGGAAAGGTGTTCTCTGATTATCTGCCAACTCTCTCTCAACGAGAAATGAATTGAAATGAAACGGAAATATACTTCGTTACCGACATTAGAAAATTGGTTTGCCGATAATGACGTGTGGCGTATGTGGGGAAAAAACAATGGGCCTCTTTTTTTCGCCAAGACAGGGAACGTAAATACGTAAATTTAAATTTACGTTCTCTGGCCAAGACTTGGCAAGGGGCGAATAGATAAGCAGCTGGTATAAATTAACATATATTGGAAAGGCGGGAAGAGAGCTGCCTTAAATTACATGTGCTGGTAAGGCAGTGCCTAATGAGCTATAGCCAAACTCGCTAGTGGCGAGTCTTATTCGATAACTTTGTTATTGCTTTCGCATGCAAATTTTTCGTCAAGTTAATCGAACATAGAGATAGCAAGCGGGGAAATGGGGAATAGAAGATGCCTAATTATTAAACAAAGCATATCTGAAAACTTTCCTCAAGCATTTCATGTGGTTATTTCAAAGGAGCAATTGTTGTGCAAAGATCAATTGGTTTCTTGGAAATCATTACAGGAATTATGATAGAACTCGGAATTCATTACAAATATATAATATTTACTTACAATTTACTAAATTGAGAGTAATTAAATCAAGCTTTCAAGTCAGATACATAAATATATTCGTGTTTTCTTAACCCCTTTGGACCTCATGTGCAGAATTATGCACACAATGTTCAAAGCCTTATAATATTTTTATTTTACTTTGTTGACAACACTTGGGACCTAATGTGTATAATCGTGCACATGCCGGAAAATTCGGAAAACTGAATAAATATGTATGATTTTTCACACATTTGATTTTATGATCTCCTTCTTACAAATAATTAGTAAAAAAATGGTTTTATTATCCATTAACAATAATTAAGGTCTGAAGGGGTTAAGAAAGTGACAGTATGGTCAATTTTTGTAAATTGAATTTATGCCTGAAGAAATATTGAAATATACTTTGGCAATTGCGAATAAATCGTTGTCTTTCTTAATTTTTATCGGAAATTTATCGAAATTAATTGTGACACACAGGAAAGGTTTAAACCAAAATAAAGAAATATATATATATATATAATACGTTCACACATAATTAGATTATCTACTTTTACGTGCTTAACTCCCAATCCGTAATTATCAAAATCCAATCCAAACTAAATAAAAAGGATGCTCTACAAACAGGTTTGTAGATATAATTGTAATAAAATTTTTGTTACAAGTTATTAATTATGTATTCATATAACAGAAAAGGGTGTGTGTTCATAAACGCTTTGTTTTGTTATATTATTATTATAAAATGTAATATCGAATTTCGCATGCGTATTGCTGCCTCCATTTTTTGAAAGTTCAGTTAAGGTCATTCACGGATTTATTCCAACTGTTTATAACCAGCAGCCAATTGCGCAATTAAATGAACTATTCCTTCTTCTTGTCTTTTCTTCATATCGTTAATAATTAAACAAGAAGAAAACTCCAAAATGTTCCACCAAAGCAATTCCTACGAAGAAAAAACAGTATTGACAGCTGATTGTCATTTTTGCTGGTATTCTGCCATATGTGAACGGGTAGATTAATTTCGTGGATTTATTGCTAATTACTGCATCATTGTCAGTTTTGATTGCCACCTAACAAATATCAAAAGAAATAATGTAGAAATATTCATACAAAAAGAGAAATTGATGGTCCAAGAGGAGTGATGGAGGAAGCCCTATGTTTGGAAATCCACTTCCCCAAAAATACTGAATGAATTTGTGGAACGATTAACATGCCGCCCAAAATTGTGTTTCAACATCGGTAGAAATATTACTCATTTTTGTCTAGCACGAATTTATTGACAGCTGAAATCCTCTCATATGTAAAATTCTCGGGCTATTTAGTTTTGCAACCCTCCATGCTTGTATCAAATGCCGAACAGTGATTAACTCCATAGCAATTTAAAGTAATGCTGCGGAAGATCTGGGATTGGCTTCTTAATGCCAATGCCTTTGTGATCAAATTTTTCTTGTCGTCATTCTATAAAATAAGATTTTTATTTAAATTTACTAATTTTATTTGCATTTAGTTATTTACCATTTCAATTTTTTCTTTGGAATAAAAATCTAAAAAAACTGAAAACGCTTATGGTTGGTGCGAACAGCCTTAAGACCTCAATCCATAAGCGCGTTTTTAATCTGTTTTCCTGGTCGGTCCGAACGTGGAATCAGTTAAAAAATCATGGATTTGTATACTCAGTGATGGAAACGAAACGGCATGACTTGAGGACGCGGTACTTCTGAAGACAATTTGGTCTTTTTCACCAACCTTTTTAAGATTTTTTTTTCACAACATCGGTTTTGTTCCATTATTACAAAACAATTTTTTCCGGTTATTACTCAAGGTTTGTTAATTTTGTTTTGGTTTACTCTTTCGTATTGATTTCATAGCTAATTTCGATAAATTTCCGATAACAATTAGGGAAAACAAAGGTTTGCTCATATTGCGTAATAGCCTAGTCAGACGGTGGCATTAATCGGGATTAACGACTTAATTCGGAATTATCTTAGGTATTATGTGCAACTAATGCGGATTTACAACCAAGACTTAATTCTCATAATTTAAATGGATTGGGGGATTTTCGATGGCAATATCGACGAAAAACGACACTTAATTAAAATCCACATATTGTGAATGAAAAATAATGAAACCGTTAAAGAGAAGAACGAGAAAGACTATGTGGAGTGACAGTTGCACTAATACGCTCGATATTACATTAACTGTTTTGATATTACGGAGCAGTTTGAGAAATTGCAATTTAAGATTTTTTTAAATAAATCTTTTTTTTAGTACCAGAGCAGCTAATACCCGTATTTGTTGCCTGCGCTCCAGCTTTTACTGTCAAAACTATCCCATAAGCAAATCAGCTATTCACTAATCAGAATAACAACCGTCTGTCACACTACAATTTTAATCAGATTAACTGCGCCGGTAAGCCCGTTTAACGCCGCCGTGTGTCTACTCAACTAATTCAGATTGAATTACTTATAGTGGAGTGCCCAGGGATTTTGACCTCGGATCTCGTAGGGACTGAATGAATTGCCATGTAACCAACAGGATTTTCTTTTGTATGCTCTAAATTGTAACTTCTACCAATATTATATTGTGCAATTAATTTTTTCATTGTTTAAACAAAAAAATATGAAAAATTAATATATTGGAGCATAATATTGAGTTGGAAAAATTTTTTTTTTAGTTCTACGTTAAATTTTACTTAAATAGATAAAGACAAACATCTTCCCAACGTTATATATTATTGGTTATATTATGGCTAAAAGTGGGATAAAAGAAGTTCTTTCTACCATTTATCCAGAAAATACAATTGATCACATAACGTCAGGACGTGCCTATGCTAGAGCAGTACGTGCTCATACCTTATTGCAGCAAGCTTTAGCACAATTAATTTTTGAAGATCTTAAGGAGAATAATGCGGATTTTTTAAATGTATTGAATGACGAACAAATATCGATGTTTTTTGAAATGTTCAATTACAATGAAATTACAGAAAACCAAGGATTTCAAATGCTGAGTAGAATTTTTGAAGATAAGTTAGTTGAGCTAGAAAATAAAAATAAAACATCAAAACTATGTATTACGTATTTTCGAATGGTAACAATATTGAAAGACTTCATTGCTGCGGACCGTATGGGGGATTGGAATTTACATCTACATAGTATTGAGCTGATGATTCCACTATTCCACGCATCAGGACATTTTCCCTATGCGAAGGCTGCACAAATTTATCTGCAAGATATGAAGGAATTACAGTATATAATGGATCCAGCAGAGTTCAAAAAATATACAACAGGATATTTCACATCTAGGCGATCAGATATTTTTTTTTCTGGTATTGCAAGTGATCAGACTATTGAGCAGACTTTAATGAAAGGAATGAGCGTCGAAGGAGGTCCTTTTAAACGAGGTGCCACTGAAAGTGTAGTTTATAAATGGATCAGAGGAGTTATTTATAGTAAAGATATTATTCAAAGCATAGAAAATTTTTGTAACATATATTATCTTTCAATAAAAGTCATAAACACAGTGATTCTACAGATGCTAGAATAGAAAGGGATGGTATCGATGTAAAAAGATTGGTAGACTTTTTCAAAGAACACAGTCCTTTTCCTGATACAGACGCAATTATGTCAATTGCCACTGGAATTACCGGTGATAAAAGTATAAATTGTTACAATGCTTTTGAAGAAGGTTTAAAAGTTATGAAGAAAATCGAAGGGAAAAATGTACGCGAATTGAAGTTTTTAAGGAAAGATAAAATAAATTCTCTATTGGCTAAAAATAATAAAATAAAAATTCATAACAATGTTATTCCCGTTGATCCATTGTTGCTGTTTCAATGTATTTGTGTGTTGAAAAAAACAGATGATGAACTAAAAACTTATATGAATTATGAACTGGCACCATATCCACTTGCTCTGTTTGAAGATGGCCAAATGCGAAAGACAAAAAAATCAACTTTCTACGAATTATTCCCAGAAATTCAGATTAATTTGAAAAGCTTAGAAAATGTTCATTATGTTATTGATGGAGGCATGTTGTTATATCGTTGCAAATGGCAATTAAATGAAACATTCAAAATGAAATGCAAACATTACGTAAGATATTTGAGGAATAATTATAATAACGCATGAGTAGTATTTGATGGATATAAGAAGGACGGTATTAAATCTGCTGAAAGGAATCGTCGCGCACTAAAAAATATAAGTACAGATATTGAATTTGATGAAAATATGCCATTAAAAATCGCTCAAGATAAATTTCTAACGAATAAAAAAAATATCTCGCCTAATCGAAATGTTAAGAATAAAATTAGCTGATAACAATATTTTTACATGCCAAGCGGAAAGCGATGCAGATAAATTAATTGTTGAAACAGCAATTAGCTTAGAATCTGAAAATATTGTTGTAATTTCTGAAGACATTGACGTCTTGGTTGTGTTAATGGCATTGGCGCATACTGATCGTGAAATATATTTTTTAAAACCATCCCGAGGCAAAGTTAACCAACAAATATTTTCATCGAAAAGTTTAGAAAAATCTCTACCAGCATGTAAAGAACATGTTCTATTTTTACATGCTTTCACGGGCTGTGATACTACTTCTGCGTTTTACAACAAAGGAAAAATTAAGTTTATCAAAAATTTTGAGAAGCGGAATGATCTACATGACTCAGCAGCAGTATTTAAAAATGTACATGAAGATGCAAATAATATATTTCAAACTGGTATTACATGTATTTTGGGACTGTATGGTGCTTCGGCAAAAATGACAGATTTGAATACATTCAGGTTCAATTCCTTCATCAAAGCAACTGGCAAAGACACAAGTGTTCTTTTATCTTCGTTACCTCCCACATCTGATGCAGCATTTGAACACTTAAAACGGGTTTACCTACAAATCCAGATGTGGTTAGGGAATGATTTAATCATCGAAAATTGGGGATGGAACTATTCCAATAATACCTATCATCCAATATTTACGAATCAATTACCTGCTCCGGAAAATTTATTAAAAATGTTATTTTGCAATTGCAAAAAAGGATGTGGAGCTGCATGCGGATGCCGAAAAAGTGGATTATACTGCAGTGTAGCATACCTACAGAGAACCGACGACAGCTGTCTAAATGTAGCGCCTATGATTAACATCAGTGAAATTGAAGATGATATTTGAAAAAATGTAAATTTTTCAATAGACAAATTTTTTGGTTAATTCATTTTTTTCTTTTAAATAGTCATAATTTTTTTGTTTTTAATAATTAATTCGATTTTACTTTTATGCTATAATAACAGAAAACAATTTTTTATTTTTTAGTTTTTGTATGTTACATTAATTATTTAAATAAACGAATAGTTTAAATAATATTTTTTTTTTTAACATTTAATTATCCATAATCTATTTATTTTTTCATTTGCTTCCACTTCTGTTACAAAAACAATAAATTCTACAACGTTATTTGCATTATAGCACATAAGTTATTGCAATCATAAATTTTTGCTATTTAAAAATCAAATGCACAACTTTTAAATAGGTAGAGATTATTATTTATGTTATTCACAACAAATTTTCGCAAAGATAATTTAATTTCATATAGTCCCTAAGACATCCTAGGTTTTAACGTTTTTAACGCTCTAGACACTCCACTATGAGGTGATTCGCACGCAAAATGTTAAGAAGAATATCTGCAGCATAAATTTAGCGGGCATAACCTTTATCGATTGACAAATTTGAAAAGATTTTATTTAAAACTCCGTTTGGGACCACGCCTTATGCTTCGAGTACCTTCAGTACCAAGCTGTTTCGTGAAATAAATGGGAATAATTAATAATCGTAACTCGAAGAATAGAATAAATCAAATTCTATTTTGTTCTTATCCTATTGAACATCTCATTATCTCTCGATTATTTTTAAAATTAAAAACAAAAAAAAAAAAAATAAATATAAAAAAATAATAACGAAAATGTTCTATTTTTTTGCTGTTATACATACTATATTTATCGAGGTGGCGTGTTAAATGCAATCTGTCGAAACTATATGTAAATTTAGTTATCTAAAGAAACAAATCAATTTTATTTTTTTTATTTTTATTTTATACAAAATAACTCTTTTATTTTTCAATACAAATATAATCTAATTGGTATAGGTTACATATACAATAAATAATGAATCATTAAAATACAATTACATAAAAATTTTATAAAGTACATTTGCAAAATTGGGTCCGCGGATGCACGAAACTTTATAATCGAACAATATGTGCGTGAAAAAGAAGTTTGACCTAAGACTAAAGTTTACAATAAACCTAAGGTTTTTTATTTTAAATTACTAGTTTTCACATTCATGCATACAAATACAAAACAAACACAAACACAGTCAGAAACGCACCAGCTCTTTTACTATCTATGCTAAAGTATACTAAAAACCTACATCTTCATACATACATATAATGTAGCAAAAACGTTTATGCAAAGGATGATAAATGAGTGTTTTATATTATAGAATTTAAAACACAAAACTTTCAAATATACTCGTACATAATTTCATTTGAAGGCAGAAATCTCTTACGTCCCGTAAGAGGCTCAAACACTTTTCTTTTAATCCCAAATGCCCGCTCTTGATGGGGTTTTTCTAAATCTCTGCCGAGCGCCTTAAGCACTAAATTCTAAAATTATACATTTTTTGTATAAAAAGTTATCTCCTTGCACGGATTTGAATGCTATAATCGAAGTTAATTGGTCACTTTTACTTTATCCTTTATGGAGGCGTAGTAATAGCTTTTACACTTGGCTCTTGGCATAGTAGTAACCGCCAAATGGAATTGTGCGACTTGCTATGGGTACGACTTGCCGCTGTTGTGGTTGCTGTTGCTGCTGTCGACGAACGCGCGGTTGCTGATAGGGTGGCTGCAGATCTCGTTGTAATGCCAATGAGGCCAAATGCTGCTGCTTCAGATCACTGATCATGGCAATTTTACGATGTTTCGGCTGGTCACTGACTGCTGACGCGCCCATGACGGCACTAGTGGTGGCTGTGGTAGCACCACTACCAGCTGCAGCGCTACTTAATTGATATGCCTCCAAATCATCATCGTGTGGCAGTGGTTTATGTTGGTCCTCCTCGACTGGAGTGCCGTCGGGGCGAACGCGAAAAACTAATGGACCGCTGAGAAAAGTTTCTGTGTAAGGCTTTTGATTGTCTGACTGAGAATTGGGGTAACCAAAGGCAATGTCCATGTCCATGGCGAATTTGTGCTTATGGTCGATATCGCTATTGAAGAGCGGATTTTGATTGTGTGCGGAGGTGGAAGGGGCTGTATTAGCTGGATTCTGATGTGTTAGGATGATAATGGAGGAGTCAGGTGGCGTAGGCAGGGGTTTCCGCGTAGTGATTAATGTTGAACTGGGGTGCTCGCGCATAATAGAAGACCAAACTGTGAAAAAGAAAACAATAATGTTATTACACAAGAATCTACTTTTAATAGTGCAAAGTCATCATTAATAAATTAATTATCTATTACAGCTTTGATTTGATTGTTTGTAAAAATAGCTGAGTAGCAAGAGTTGCAGACGCGTGAACAGTAATTTATTTGCCATTAATTAGCCATTAACTACCGTCAGTGTGGCACTGTGTAACATTGCAAACTTTTTCTATTATTATGGAGAAAACAAGGCTTTAGAATTCCTGAACTTAGTTATGTATTAAAAACTGATGTTGAAAGCATGGAGACAATGGTAATTCCAATAAAAATATAAGGCTTATATTTCAATTTGGGATGCCGAAAAATTCGTAAGTAAAAATGTAGGCATGCGATTGCTTCTCATAACTGGTTTCGGTAAAAGTGTTTTCAAATTTTTGCGAAATCTCGAAAATAATATCATAAGGTAAGAATAACTCGTCCCCTTAGTATTAAAATAGCCTATAAATTTTTTGATGTTTTGAGAAAATGAATTTCAAACTTTTTGTCGAAAGTAACTCTCACTCAAATCTCGTTATGTCTGTAAATATTTATTATTTTTTGACCGACGTTTTGACCCACTTTGTGGAACTAGAATTTGACAAAATTTTGACCACATATAAAATCGACGATGGAGAATCCAAAAATTCAATAAAAAATAATAGCCTATGAGCACATAGGCTATTGTTATACTAAGGGGACGAACTAACCTGGGCGATAAACAATTCCTTACTTTAAACTCTTTAACTTTTTAACTCTTTTTGTTTGCCAAACTGTTTGACAAAGACAAATTTTCTAGTTTGGAACTACGAAAATAACAAACAACTATTTTCAAGACTGGCAATGCCGGAGAGCATTGACTTTTATTAATTAAATTTCATTTTACTTCCTTTCAATGCTAACCACAAATTTTAAACGGCACGTCAACTAACCTTTAAAGATATCGGCTCGATACTTTCGTATGATTTTGAGATACTGAAAACGTTTGCAGTGAGCAGTACTGTTACAGGGTAGTAGAGAGTTGGTATTGGTGTATGAAGAAGAGTCGTTTGAAAACTCTACAAGAACAAATTATAAATATTAAAACTCCGAAAGAGGTTGGAGCGAACATCCGGTTCTAATTAAGTTCATGTTGTTTGAATTATTCGCGAATCATTCATTTTCAATTGAGGTGATCAT
The DNA here is from genome assembly GCF_027943255.1 of Anastrepha obliqua. Lineage (NCBI taxonomy): Eukaryota > Metazoa > Arthropoda > Insecta > Diptera > Tephritidae > Anastrepha > Anastrepha obliqua. The sequence goes on along the minus strand of NC_072895.1, from coordinate 2,446,461 downwards.
TACCTTGTTTCGGAATTTCAAACTGAATATTTAGTTAATAAAACTTCTGAATTGAGCTTAAATTTTTTTGGAATAAAACCAAAATTATTGAATTATTAAAGAAAACCTACTTGGCGGGCCATAACTTCAGCCCCAAACCTCACAAACGTACGAGCGTTAGAGCAGATGGGGCACCTTCATGGGGCAAATAGTTCACTAAATCCGAAGGAATTTTATATAATTACGTTATTTTTCTAAAACCAACAAGATATAGTAAGCAATCGTGGTTTTATATATAACACGTGACAAATTAAAAACACATCCATCGTGTGAAATTAATTGCAAATTTATGCAAAAATTATTGTGAAAACATTTCCGGAATACATATACACAAATATGAGCACTTACGTATATTACATCATTACCGTTGCAGTACATCAGCAACCTCTAAACTAGAGAGACTTTCGAAGCTGGTTGCCAGACAAACACTAAGCAAACATATTCATACATACATATGCTGATACATGCAACCAATTAATGCTGTCAATTTTAGACAGTAAACATTTGGGACAGCTTCATAAATACACTAGTTTTACATTGTTCATTTCAGCATTGCATTTAAACCACTGCCAGCGGGGTATAAATGCGGACCAGTATTGTGTCTTGGGATTGCCTTACTTACTTCTGGTCATGAATGTATGCATGCTTGCTCTTCAAAACAAACTACTGTTAGCGTAATAATAATAGGGGTATTCAGCCAAGCTGGGTAGCATTACAATTCGTAATCGGTAACTCGGTTTGGACATAACGGCAAGACCCGAGTTAGAAACACCAAATGATAAAAATAGTTTCTTCCAATAGCAGACAGTAGCAAACTTCCGTGCGCATTATGCCGTCAAATAGTTCTCCACAAAAAACTTCTGCCGTTTTTAGGCTGCATAATACAGGAGGGCCCAACATCAAGACACACACACAAATTGGAGCAGAGGCTAGCTAACTCGAAACTAGTTTATGCGGCATACGGGAAATGTAACAAAAACAAAATACATGGAAATTATTCCCAAAAACAAAATTGTAACTTTACCATGCTCAGTCTGAGTGCCCCTAGCAATAAAAATAAAAATTATGAATGAACGAAATCAGTTAGTAATAAAAGTCATCGTGGAAGTTAATCAGTGGACACTCATAAAATAGTTCTCACGGATGTTGTGTAAGGATGTATGTATGTATACGCTTACATGCGAGTAAATAGAATATGCATCAACAACTCTTATACTAAATTATTTTTACTTACGTATAAATTTTGTTTTTATGTATAATTGTCAACTTACTAAGTTCATTGGCGTCTCGTTGGTATGGATCCAACTGGTCTAATTGCGAGTCAGAGAACGTCTGCAACTTCTCGTAGCCATAGGCGAGTAAATCGCGCTTACACTGGTTCACTGGCAACGACGAAGTGGCCGCGGTGGCTTTGCAATGTACGCTAACCAACTGACCGAATGTGGAGTAGAGATACGACATCTATGGAGAAAAAGCAGTGGGGAAATGCAAGCGAGTGATTAGAGAATGCTGTGCCGATATTACGTATAATTGTACATATAATACACACATATAAGTGTGTACAAAGTGTGTATTTAGTATGAATGTTTGTGTTTGTAATATTGTGCGATTAATTGATAATTCTTATTTATTTACTTGTTTACTGATAACCATGCGGATATGTTTAATGGAAAATATGCAAAGTATAATGTAAGAAATATTTCATTTAATGTACACTTGTATATTAAAAAGTAGATATGTATGTATGTAGGTATCTCAACAAGACTAGTGGCGACATAAATGCTATAAAACAAAACGAAATAAAAGCAAAATAAAGCAAGGTGTGATAAAATTAATTATAATATTTATTTTCTCTTCAACGGGTATAGATGAATCGAATAAAAGTTCTACCCTAAATACAAGTAAATAATTAGTACATATGATTTTTATTCGATATGTCGCCATATCTTCTAATTTCTATCTTCTGATACATTTTAACCAAGTCTGAAAATTGGTTAAAATTTGATTCGTAAGCTATTTTGCGACCACCGCAGCTGAATGGGTTGGTGTGAAACCACCAATCGGAAGTACCTGCCGCTCCACAGCAGGCAATGGCAAACCTCCTTGGCCAAATACCCAAAAAGGATGTAAGTACCAATTATGTATATATATGTATATACATAGATATATAATATTGAACATTTCGCTTCGAAACCTTTCAATTGCATTTCGCTGTATTTTTTGGTTCATTGTTCCACTCGAAATATTTATTATAAAATTTATACGACAGGAGAAAGAAATTGTATAAGCTGGTCAGGTAATCTAACTTTATGGGCGCATCAAACTCTAAATGTGTATGTGCAACCGGAAATCGATATTAAAAAATCATATTACTCCTTACTTTTTTTTTTTGTAATTTAAATGTCTTTTTTAAATGGCTTTTTATGAGTTTGTTGTTCCTCTATTAATTTTATATTTATTTATTTAAGATTTGTTGCCATAACGTACATATGTAAATACATATAATATAAATATGCAGGCACGTACGTTTTTAAATTTTTATAATATTTATGCGCGAGCATGCAATAAGTGTCTGACAATCAGTTAATCGCAAATAATGATCAGATAAAGATCTGCTCTAGTTGTGCTGCTACGCAGCAGAAAATAGTAGCAGCAAATTGATGCTACTGCTGCTGAATTTCGCTACCGATTTGTTAACTACGAGTCATTTGTACCTAAAATTAGCCGACATACATTCCTGCGTGCATGTATAAGTATGTATGTGTGTATATGTGTATGTAAATACCTGCGCTATCGTAATGTTCAAAACGGTATCCCCCCACTTCTCCTACAACGCAAGCAAGCAGGAATTGCCTCATAATATTTTCGGTTCAGTGGTTCTTTCATACTCTACACACGTGCTCGCATATGTGTTGTATGCATGTGTGAGTAGTCGCTATAGCAAGAATTTTGCGCACATGTTCAATTTTGTATTCTGTAAAGGTATCGGAGCGTGTCATTTGTTTTAATTTAAAATTTCGCAAAACGTTAGACGACTGGAAGATGCAAGAAAACACAGTAGTTTTAAATACTGCACGTCAGGCAAACGGAAAGACAGACATAAATCTCACCCGGTGAGGGGATTTCAAAGGTTTCGTCAGCTGGAGATCGCGCGGTTGGCATCTGAGCTGATGACGCACACCATATGTATGTATTTGTGCGGGTGATGGCGGAACAGAGAACACACTCAAGCTTGACTTGTTTACAGTAGCACAGAAAACAAACTATGTGACATATCACGCTGAAATTTGCCATGTAAGCTTATAACAGTCCTACCAAAAAACAAAAAATTTTTTTTTGCAATATGTCATCCGCGGACCGTTTTATTGATAACGTCTCGTTCATATTTGAGCAGAAGATATAGGTATAGTTGGCGCTTATACCCTTTTTGAGTGTTTGGCCGAGCTCCTCCTTCTATTTTGACGTGCTTCTTGATGTTGTTCCACAAATGGAGGGACCTACAGTTCTAAGCCGACTCCGAAGGGCAGATATTTTTTTATGAGGAACGTTTTCGTGGTAGAAATACACCAGGAGGTTTGCCATTGCCTGCCGAGGGTCATGGCGACTCGAACCTACGTTCTCCAAATTCCGAACGGTAGTCACGCACCTAGCCATTCGGCTAATGCGGCCGCCTACGTTTAGTTATATATGGCCAAGCGCGATATCTGTCTTCAGACCGTGAAGAGTGTTAAAGCTGGGAGCCCAAATAGGTTTTAGCGATTTTGAATTCAACACTTAGTTTATGTGGTCATTCTCCGGTGTCGCGACTAACATCAAATCAAAACAAATAACTTTTTACTTGAATGTTTCAAATCACAAGAGACTTTCCTCTCCCTCTATTTGCACCAGTTTTCTTATCAAAACGCTTTCCATTCGCATTAGACAACCTAGCAGTGGCTTTGAAGTCGCTACTTTCTGCCGACGTCTTCGTAAAGCTCATGCAGTCAGCCCATCACTAGATCATCTGCGGCATTTTATCCCACGGTGCAATGATTTTATTTCAATCAGATGGGGGCACAAATGCTTGAATCATTGTTATACTAATATACTATGATAATTCATCAACAGAACCGTGTTAGTGAGCGGTTCATTATGGGCATCAACAAAACTTTTTTAGTTTTTAAAAAGTAGGCAAAACAAGTTTTTTGTTACCAACAAGTGCGTTAAATAATTAAAAGTCTACAAATGGAAACTGCAGACGTTTTACAATCTTCTGCCGATAGCATATTAATGCCGGAGCATTTTTGTTGGTCGCCCAGGCGTATAAGTAACTAGCAAATGGTGTCGAAAGCTGGCCAAAATCAAAGGTTACATACATATTTACATATAACATACAAAGCAAGCCAAGACTACGAAGAAGTGCATGCCAATAGCAAACTGTAAGCATGCATGGATGTATGTATGTATGTGTGCATGTATGTATGCATGCACCTAAGTACATAGGTATGCGCAAATGATAATCAACTGTAGACGCTTCGTGAACGTGGGCGATTTTTTTGCGCGCAAGTATCAACTATTAACAGTTATTTAAGCGCGTACGTGTTTTTTATTTGAATTAACTATCGCTGGCAGAAAACAAAACCAAAACTATAGAATGGATAGGAGAGGTGTTGCTAGAAATACATTCGATACATTTATATATTATATTTATTGGTAGAAATATATATATATGTACACACATACATACAAAATGCATAAGCATGTTTTGCATTATTGCAATGACGAAAGCTCCAACTGGTAAAAATAATCAGTGTTTCGTGAGTTGGGCGATAGTTTTATGTTCGGGTTCGTTTAGAGCACAAATGCCAAAATCTTTTTTCCATCGATCTTTGAAGAGTTTAAAAATTTCAAGCAAATAACTGCAAACTACAAAGATTATAAGACAAAATTGTTGTTTAAATCACTCAAATTTGGCAAAAGAATTCTCGGAAACTCATTTCTCTGCAAACGTCTGTTTTGACCAATTGAAACTCTTTTTTGAAGATTTTATTAAAAAATTGTTTTAAACACAAGAAACATATAATAAAAATAATAATTTTGTATCTTTAGTGAGCTCAACAGCCGACACCTCGACCTAAAAGATCTGTTGTGCCCTACTACATGTTTTAGAAGTAGTGAAAACTGGTCCGTGTGACTGGCACTACTACCTTGAATGTATTAAATCAGGTTCTATTTAACCTAGATGCTCGCTGCCTTAGGTTGGGAATTGGTTGAAAGGCAAATTCTTCCAGTAAATTCTCCGCCTTGCGCCCAAATTTCAGAATATCTGTATCAAGAGTATTCTCGATTTCACTCGGATCCATTTGATCTCGGTGAAGGATGTGCAGTCATGTCTTTGCCAAGGCTATACAGTTGCACAAGATATGCTCTGTGGCTTCATCATCCTCCAGACACAGTCTACACCCTGTCTTATACCCAATGTGAATTTTTGAGATATGGTAATTTAAGTAATCATCACCTATCAGAAAACCAACCTGTTTCCTTATGTCTACTTTACACATGTGCAACGCATGCAGTTCGCTGTTGTAGGTAAAAGGTCTTATACGCCTTTTGGCGCCTTGTGTCAACGTTTTTTTTTTATAGAAATTATGAACCAAATCTAACGATAGATTGTTCGAGAAAAAACGGATGGCTGGTTCAAATTTGTATTATTTCATTTAATCAACAACTTTTCGTAAATAAATAAATAAATAAATAAATTCGTTAAATAAATAAATAAAATGGGTTAAAATAATATAAGAGAAAACATCTGTACCTCGAAGCGGTAAAAGGCTACTGGGAAAGTAGTCTTCAGCATTTACTCTTTTCCGATTCGGATGTAATTTAACAAACGCGACTTTTAAAATCATATATAGACTTTTGTATGTATGACTTTAATGACAAGAGGGAAGCCTTTAATAGCAGTTTTGATAAAGTTTCGATTAACTTACTTCAGATAGAGATGTTCGAAAGAGTTGGCGCAAACGCGTGCCGTTAAGCAATTTTGTGGTGGAGGCTTGGTGTTAATTCCCGAATTGTAAGAATTTTTTTCTAATTTCGAAAAAAACGTGCTTACTCTATCTTATTACCACAGAAAGGCATCATTAAAAGAGAAAGAGGGCAAACCTGGGGCAGGCACACCATTCCTCATTTAAAAGTTTTAAGAAGAAACTCTTCTTTAGGCGCATATATATGTACACATAAATATTAAGTACTTCATCATAGTTTTCAAGCAATGTTATGATTAGCTGGTAAATTTCGACCACTAGACGATGTTATCAACACAAGCTCCATTTCAACGAGCTGTTCAACTTCGGTGACAAATGACTTTGGGCGACACACTGAGTTCGCCGCATTACAAGTTAGGAAGGTTAGTGATTTTGAGAAAAAAAAAAATGTGAAAAAATTTAAGAAGCGATATTTATAGTTAACGTGTTTATAAAAATTTAACCTTTAAAAACGAGTATTTAAAATTTATAAAAAAATGTATTAAAATATACCTCAAAATCTTGATATACCTATGTATGTATGCACATAGTTAAATGCTTTGCTTTATACCAGTTTATGGATGCACCAATTTATAGATGCACGATGCGCTGTTTATACACAAGCATACGCACACACATACTTAAATATGCACATCCGTAATGGGGTTGATATCCCTGCAGTGACATCGAATGTGTGAATATTTATGATTATGAATGCCTAAAATAATTTTATAAGAGTTTTACATATGCAAATTTGCGTGTATGTGTGTGAGAATGTGTAGAGGTATCAACTAGAGCTGGTAACGGTGCAATGAATTCATAAAAGTGGAGAGGAAAATAATCTTATAATAGTCAATGGCCCATACGTTAGTAAGCCATTTAGCGGTAAAAAGCAGTCGGTCACTAAACTCATTAACGAACCGAAACTGGCCAACAGCAACAAAAAGAAGTAAAACTAAAACAAAAACAAAAACAAAAAACATAATAAAAGAAAAATGACACGCCATACTTTTGCTACAATAGCGCACTATTACACATAGAGACTTGTAGGGCATTCACTTGTAATTAATTCCAAATGTAAATTGCATATTTAAATACAAAAAAAAAAAAAAATAAAATAAAAAATTCCATAATAAGATTCAGAGGAAAAATCTAAAATATGCAGGCAGCATTTAAAAGCGCATTTCTGAGCTAGCACTTCTCTGCGTGCTCTATCTTTTTACTAACCGATTTTGGATGAAAGGATCTATGCATTAGCATTGTAAATTTAACTGATTAAGGCAAGCACTTTGAAGATAGTTTCCTCGAATGAAGGGTTGCTTGGCACCTCTTGTTTTAATTGGATAGTTTGAATTATAGTTGTTGTAATAAATTTTATCTAGAAAGCCGCACAAGTCACAGTGCTTGATCACATGCAAATCTAGATCGTTTTGATAGCGCAGATCTGATTATTTGGGGGGAGCGTTGAAATTCGAAGCCTAATGCATTCATAGGTATGTATGTATGTATACATATGTATGTATGTATGTATGTACACCCTCAGTGACATTGTCATAGCATCATAACCAGTGGGGCCACATATTTGAATATTGTGAAATAATTTTGTTTCTCTTGATTCGTATTACAGAAATGCATATGCAAGTCTTTATCATTGTCAAGGTGTTCCACATTGTTTCGGATGTTCATTTCTGTAACGTACATTTTACAGCTGATCAATATTGATAGCAAACCATTTTAATTTTCCAAAGTGTATTTGTGATTTTATTTCGTATTCATTTGTGATTATTTAACTAATTTTTAACTCGTTCTTTCTTTTGCAGATCGAAATCCCACGGAGCTCTAGGGTAAACTTATTTTGCACATTTAATGGCCCAGCCGCCTTCAGTTCACTTTAACAACAAGCCAAATATCAAAGCTTCACATCCGCAGCTAATTTAATTAAATGCCAATTCGTTACACTCGAATAATTCTCTAATTTCATTTTAACGCTCTTCCCTAGCATTCAATTCCTCAAAAATACCTCTAATTCCCACATACAAATAATGATGTATGTAAATGTGTATATATGTACGTAGAGTGATGTGAGTGCGCACCACACAAGTGAGTATGAATGTATGCATAGTTCTAAAAGCAATTAATATAAAATAATTTATCCAAAGTGAAAAACAAGATTAAATAACAAAAATAAACAATATATATACGCACTCATGTTTGTATAGCAAAGACTCAGAGAAAATGTTCTGTCATCACCTTAAAATTGTATAGTTTTCAAAATACAAACAAAATCATAATTTTTAATTGTTATAACCGATCGAAATGGGCAGATAATTGTGAACAGCTAAGCTACTCACTCACTTGACAGCCTGGGAATAAAAGCAGGGGCTTTACTACGAGTATGCGTGTAAGTATGTACGTAAGTAGATATGTGCGTGTTATAGAATATGGCGCTGACTTCATTATGTTAAAAAAATCCTAAGCCATTTTTGAACATTTCTCGCAAAAATCATTAAACGAAAAATGCCATTATATGTATGTATGTATAAGTATATGTACGTATGTGTGTACGAGTATATGTAGGCAGGTATTATTAAAATTTATCGCCTCTGACTCGTTGCTCTTTCGGCAGAGATTCCAAATATACAGAGCGAGCGTTCGGGAATTCAACTCAATTAAATGTTTGCCATTAGCGTTCGTCCAGGAAAGAAAATTGGCAGTGTTCTCATACACATACATGCCTATATATGTATGTATTATGTGTCTTGGACAGTTTACATATAACCTGCATTCAAACCTGCTATTTCTGAATTACCTTACCACCAGTTTGCTTTATGCTGAAGTAGTTTGTCTTCTACCTCTTTTAGTGCTATTTTAAACATTTCGATGTTCTACGAAATGTCAACTCTCAATCTATGCATAGGGTTTTTCAGTAAGAGCGCTTCAACTTTTGAACTTTTTTGAATAAAACACAAACGGTTTGACTTTTTTAACTAATTTTTTTTTATTATCGAGTTTGAACATATACATTTAAGTATGAAATTCGATTTCTTTTGCATGACCACCGCGTGCACGTTTTACGAAGTCCAATCGTTGAACCCAATTTTCGACCACTCTTTTGCATAAATCGGCCGAAATTCCAGCAATTTCGCGTTCAATATTGGCTCAGAGCTCACAAATCGTCGCCGGCTTGTTACTGTAGACCAATGACTTCACATAACCCCAAAACGAGACGGCTTGTTAAATGGACCGTAAAATGGCCGTAATGCTCTTAAAGTAGCAGCAACAGTACGATTATTTTCATAAAAAATTTGCACGATTTGCAATCGTTGCTCAAGTGAGTAGCGTTCCATGATGAAATGTATACTAATGAAGTTTACAAATGACAAGCGAAAAATAAAAAATATTGCGTCGTTCGCCCTCCCTATCGGAAAAAAATTGAAGCGCACCTATTGAATAACCCTATATTAGCAACAGTTAACGAATCGGAAAGCCCATGCGTTAGTGTTATACCAGTTAAAGATGTAGTTTTTAATGGCCAAAAAAGGGCATCATCAACTTTTATATTCCTCTAGTCCTCATTTCGTGCACTCTTAAAATTTTGCACATTACTTTTCACAGGAATATTTGCTTTTCAACTGGTATAATTCAAGCCACTTTCGAACTAATACGACTTCTTCCATCAAATATCAGTTCATGAACTGGAATGTTGGCTTTCCATTGCATGGTACTTGCGCATGTAAATATGGTATAAATACCTAAACATGTAGGGTATCATTGTCGGGTGTACGGCACATAGTTTCGTTTTCATCAACTTTAATTCTTAAATTTTGCTTGCCCATATTTTCTGATACGGAGCCAACTTTGGGACATTTACCATCAATTCAAGAGATTAAAACCTTTTTCAATATTTTTTCAGTACCTCATAATCAAGCAAAAGCGGAATTATAAATATTTTTAAAAAGAGGGTTGACGCCGATGTTATTAGAAATGAAAAAAATATATTTTCTCATACACAAATCTCTTCATATTTACAAACGACATTCTTTGAGGGTCTGGATGACGTCTGTGGGTCCTATTTTTAACGTCGAAAACTGGACTCCTATATTGTATTATATTAATTTTCGGTGAAAAAAATGCACTAATTTTGCGCAAATGGTTTAAAACTGTTTTATAATCGATCTTTAGCTCCTGGGCGATGCTACGACTACTGACGTGCCGATCAACTTCGATTATTTTTGTGATTTTATCGACATTTTCTTTAACATTAAAACATCATTAATGAATGAATGCAATCGACGAAACCTAAATTGCACGTAATTACCTGTTACCGTATCGGCACCATAAATACTGGCTTGCATGTTCGCCTGTATCAAGGAAACACCGTAAAATGTGCCGAATTTTCTATTCGTTGACTTCCATTGTTAACACACTGTAAAATGAAATGTCAGCAAAAGAAATGAAATGTCACTTGACAACGAGCATAAACTTCAAATTCAAATCAAATCGATCAATACTTTACGAGATATCAATCACTACAGCCATCTACCGAGAAAATAATGGATTTCCTTTTCCCAAACCAATATTAACAAATATTAGGGTGTCATACTATGCGTTACAGTTTCGCCTGTCTGCAATAATATCTACAATTGAGCTCTTCCTCGTTGTCTGCACGACTTACAACCATGCAGGAGTAATATTCTGGCTGATTGCCACTCGCTTTAAACAACTGCTCCCAGCAACAGTGCCGTGACAGAACTTTCGATTAAATACTTTTTGGAGCTTCAGCCCTCAATGGTATAGCCATTATATAATGCACATATACGTCTTCATATTAACATCTCACCTACACTCGCTTCTCATCTATCAGCTGTGCTCCTTGAGCTACACAGTTTGCTTGTAACTAATGAAATAAAAAAAAATATTAAATAAATATCCAATCCTTTTTTCTATGAATATTTTTGTTAGAGGCAAACACATCAAACCAATGTGGTCCAGAAGACATGAAGTGGCTTTAAGTCGTGTGGAGTGAGGAAGCTCACACCAATCCATTTCAGTTGCATAACCTTTCATACTTAAGAAATGCCACACAACCTAAGAAGCCTTTTCGGGTGGTATTCTACCATCCATCCACCTTGCCTCTTTGTATTTAAAATGCAAATAAAGAGCATAGGAGTGTTGACTCTTCTTTCCCGCACTGATTATGTTATTGAAGATATGATACACACACTTGACACTAGCACGATTACCATATTTCAAGGCAGTCTGCTCATCTCAGTCTGATTAGGTCAGACCAAAGTAAGATAAGTTCAGTCCCATACCACCTGTTTTAGATTGTAGTTTAGTGTGTGAAATAAGAGTGAGATAAATATGAGCATTCGATAAACTGGATGATTATGCAATTTGACCCGTTTCATATCGAATATGAAATTCTATCGAGTATTTTGTGTGAATTACTAATACACCGTCAATGAACTGTTCGTATCTATTTTATCAATGTGACTTCAGGCGTAGTAAGTCTATTATTGGCTAACAGATATTCACTACTTCCAATAATAACCCTAAGTAATATTACCAGACTTCTCAGAATGGGAAAGCTTCTCTCTCTGCTATCTGAAGTGTGAAGGATTATTACTCTAGCCAAGTGTTACTTTGAGCCAATACAGCAGAGGCTTACAAGCACGAAAAAAATCAGATAATTCAGGATTTTCCTATTTTATTTCGTTTTTATTTCATTATTTCGTTACTCGCTTTACCGGAACGCAAAAAGCGTATAAAGAACTTTATGCCTACGCGATCCCTGAAAGAGTTAAGGCGCATTCCATACTTGTAGACCAGTACAATGATTTGGAAAGAAAATAGGTAGACAAATAGAAAGCATGGACGACAACCGAAAGCATTTATAGAAAGGTTCCACAGGAGATTTTGCGCACCATAGCAACGGCGAATACAGCAGATGGTGCAATCGTGAGCATTGCGAAGACATCGACCCAGAGGATTAAGATTTAATAACATCTTTTTCGCTTTATTTGGCATCCGTTATTGACCAGAACGAAACTCGGACTGACCCAGTTTATCGAACTTTGCGAAAAAAGCTTAGGCGATTACGGCACATCTGAAGAAGAGGAGAAGGATTGCCCATTGTCTTTGGTCTTCCCTGTTTTGCTAAACTTTTAATTCTGAAGAGCAAAGGAAAATTACATTTGGATATCTCAATAGTGTAAAAAAAGTTAGAATACTCCCATATCTGGCTCATTTCATTCACAAAATATGCCATATGCGTTTAAGTAATATATGTACATGCGTTTGTATGTATGCATGTTGGTTCAACTGACATTTATAATTTTGTGGCGACTTACACTCATAATTTCTAAAGTAATTTATTTAGATTTCTATCTGACGCACAACACCTGTCTCTTCTTTTAAAGCTATATCTGCCGACAGACATATATGTATGTATGTACGCATAACTGAAATACATAAGTACATATGTATGTACATTTGGACTATACGAGAGCAAAAGCGGATTTTTGCACAAACGTGTTAATTTATTAAACGGCGTGAAACAGTTAAATCTCTAGCGTATACACACACACACCCATACATATACATACAACTGTGACAGTCAATTGAGGTTCGAGTGCACCTTGAATATAAACAACTCTAGCCTGTCTCGCACACTTGTAAAGATCGCAAAGTAAGGCATCATTTTCTAGTCCCCTCCAGCGAATTGTCCCCCAAATAAAGTGACGCATGCCGCTGAGTGTTGCCGCTGAGTGACTGCTGGCTAACAGAAATTGTATGAATAAAATATGTAAAACATTGAAATTTCTCTAATAAACTCATCTTGTCTGTTTTTAATCAGTTTTAGCGGTTTTTTGCTTTATGAGCGTTGCATGTGTACATACATGTGTATGTACGAGTGTGTATGTGTTAAATATGTAAAATGTGACATCCGACAGAAGCGTCAATGGTTATTTTTATCGCTTCTCGGAGGTTGAACAAGTCATGCCAGCAAATTTATAGATAATCAGTCTTTGAGTTATTTGTCAGGTGAATGAAAGCAAAATTTGTTTTTGCAAATCCTAGTATTTCATACTACGTAAAGCTATTAATATTAGTAAAAAAATGAATGGATGGTTTATTTCATACTCCACGAGATATATGTATGTGTGTACATATATACCGTAGTCATAAGCGATATATACGAGTACACACATATCGTTCCCTCCCGGCAGTCGGTTTTACGTTGTCGGTGCTAACTAACTGATCGAGCAAGAAATATTAAAATCTTGTAGAAAAAAGTGTTTCTATTCATTTATGGAGCCTCTCAAATTCTTATGCGACCCACTGAAAATAATAATTACTCCGTCTCATATTTATGTATACATCGTATACACAAAAAATAAAAAAAATTTTGCAAATTAAAAAAAAGTAGACTTTCGTGTAAGCGTAGGCCGCTTTTTTGAGGTTTTATTAAAGAAGTGAATTTTTGTATGATGAAATTTGTCAGTTTATTTTCTTTTACATTGTTTAATATTACTACTTTTTAATAAATGTATATATATAATTGGCGTGTACACCCTTTTTGGGTGTTTGGCCGAGCTCGTCCTACTATTTGTGGCGTGCGTCTTGATGTTGTTCCACAAATATAAGATGTACTTTTGTTAATTACAATAAAATAATCAAAACATAAATTTTGAAATTATTTTACGGAACAAAATTTTGGCAAGTAAAGAAGGAATTTATCATTACCATAATTTCATTTATAAAATTTTATCGATTAAAGTACAATTCACAACAAACATGAACTAAAAAAACCAAACCGGAACTTTACATCTCGTTTTGATTGTGTCAATATAATCCACGGTCTCCTTTTTCTGTGCTGAGAGTATCTATTCTGTGTCAAGGCCAATGCTGGCCTTTCTTTGGACATGTAGTCGGTAAAGAAGGAATTAAATATAACACAATTAAATCGGACTATAAATCACTGACTAAATGAAAACAATAATTTTCATTCAGAAAAACAAGGCTCGACCTTCAATCAATGATCTATATGGGAACAAGTATGTAACATATTGATTATGTCAGTATATTTTGTTGTTACCTCTCCGTTTCAGGAGTGGGGTAGCCGTTTCTCAGGCTCCCTCCACGAAATAAGTTCTTCGTCCCGATTACTTCTTTATCACGGCCGATAACTGCATAGCTTTAGACTCACAGTCGACAAGAAAGGAATTAAATATAACACGAATATATCGAATCATTAATTCACTGACTGCAATGATAACAATAATTTTCATTCATAATAAAAAATAGTTAAAAAAAAACTAAAAAACACGAATTTTTGCTAATCGAACTAAAAAGTAGAAAATAAATTTTAATGACAAAGAGACCTATAATGAAGTAATAACAAATCGAACGATCAGTCATAGTCAACTACCTCAGAACAGAATTATAACAAAAATTAAGATACAAATAGAATAATTCAAATTAGAGTTAAAAGCGTGGGATGCATTTTGCTTCACTTTCATAACCTTCTGTACATAGGTAGTTGCCAATAGAATGATTGTAATATTTACTATATCAAGCATCCTACTTTTTAGTTCGATTAGCAATAAAAGCGTGTTTTTTAGTTTTTTTAAACTATTTTTTATTTAACTTAATACTTTGTTTGGTCTACTCGGTTTACAACTAATGCAAAAGTACAATTTTTCAAATTATTTGAAGTAAATCTTAGCCAATTCGAATGAGAATTGAGGATTTGAGGTCAAGATTCACTACTTCGCATACGTTTTATTCGATAACACTACCCAGAGATTTTCTATGTGGAAACAACCTGTGCATTTAAGAAAAGTCATTCGTTCGCGTAGTTATTCGTCAGGTAACTGGTCCCAAATTTTCTTGTGAATGACAGCAAAACACTCTCCTAATACTCGCGTAACACTGCCACTTCAACAATTCACATTTATTTGATTGAGATCATGCCAGAAACAACTAGAGCAAGCTGGACTAGTTTAAAAAATTAAATATTATCTCGCCCGAAAAGTTACTTTGCCATTCATTTGTATATAATATAATATCCATTTGCAAAAAGTGAATTTTTAATTATTTAAACTTGTCTTGCTGCTTCATTGGATTCTACTGATTTTTCGCTTTTTACGTATTTTTCGTATACCGAAATAATATCGCTAAGCGCTAGATGTATTGAGGCTTAAATGACCAATCCTGCTTGTTTTAATGCCGTGCTGAATTTCGGAACTGAATAAAAAATGCAAAACTTCAACTTGAAATGCCAGCTCTCAGAAAAATTCGCGAAAAATTGAGAGCTGATGGTTAATGGACCGGCTAAGCCGGTACACATACATATGCATTTTACAGTTTATTTTGTCTGTTTTACTTTTTGAATTTTTAAGAGTTAAACAACTATGGAGGTTTACTATTTTTATATTTTTGTCTGCTTGGTTTCCTTGGGTAGCGCAAATGCGATAGTTAATGCTAGCATAACGTAAATAACAATTTTATATATATGAACATGTGTAGGTATGTATTTTAATGATCGCATACTGCACTCAGCTGTAAGTAAAATTGTACTAGAAAAAATTAATATTGAAAACGTCAAGTTCAATGTAAAAAGAGGCAGCCGGGTGGAACAGTTGGCAAGTGGAAACGCCATACCCAAGCAACCAAGTGCAGTTATGAAAATTATGTTTGTATATTTATATGTGTGTGTGTAGATACACAAAAATAGACTGGCGCGCGTTTCTAAAGTGGCAAAACCGCTTAGGCGCCAAAGTTGTCATTTAAGAAGAAGATGCATGTGAGTGCGCGTGTATGTATGTATGGACGTATGTATGTATGTATAATGCTAATGCATATGATTCTAGGAAGACAATAGAATAAAGCGACATTTCTCAATTTGCCGGAAGTATTCGTATCATAACAGTTCCACAGATCTCGTCAAACAGCTGACTACCTCAGCCAAAGCACTCAAAGCATCAAATTAATAGGTCAACTGTGGCTTAGAGTATGTACTGATTTGACATTGGATGTTGTTGTTTCGCAAAAACATTATGTCGGAGGCTTAGCAAACATAAAGGACAAAACTACTTTGTCAAAAAACACTTCAAAATTTCGGGATCAGATTTTTTAGCCCAAAGATAGTTAAAACATATTTGCAAAGTCCGTGTAATTGAGGTAGATGGCCCTACCAGCGCGTATCGAGGTTAAGTTTAGTTAGAAGCATCTGTTGACAGAACACACACCCAGTTTTAGCCAGATTGGTCCATTTCTTTGTGTTTCGCATTCGCTTGAATTGTGGAAGTCGAGTGATTTTCCTTTGCTATCACGACAGCGGACCAGCTCACGCTTCAGAAGTTGTGGCCGCGAAATGAATGGAAATAAGGTTCCAACTAGGTTCCCATCCCCCGCTATTCTCCAGACTTGGCTCACTCAGATCCCTGGGATTCCGATTTGTTCCCCAATTTGAAGAAAAGGCTGGCGGGAATTTTATTCAAACGAGGAGTGATTGCAGAAACGAAAGGCTGTTTTCCAGACTTAGAAAAATCCTATTATTCGTAAGGGATCAACAAACTAGAACAGCATTGGATGAACTGTATACGCCTAAAAGGAGACTATGTCGAAAAATAAAAAAGGTTTACCCTAAACAATTACGTAGTTTTTATTTTTGCAAGAACTGCAAATTGTATCGGCTCTATGAAAACAGGGATTTATTTCACCTACGGCTTACCGCTTCTTCGAGGATTTAGAGAGTTTATGCACGAAATATTGCGATGTTTTAAGAATATGTGAGGGTAGGGCTGACGCAATCTTTGCTTATATCACAATGTGTCCCTGTGGCCAGCAAGTGAACTCTTTTCAGAGCAGCTCATCTCATCTAGCCTAAGCTGTGGTGAAAGCAGCGCTGCCATTAGCGAAATTACGATTTGTACCGATATCCACCACAAAATTTGCAAAGTGGTATCGTTCCGAAATGGTCTAATTCAGCAAAAATATTGAGACAGACACGGTCCAATTTACTGTATGGTGAAATGGTTGAAGTGCCGGTCTGGCGCACCTCAAGTAGTACTAAAGCGCCGTTTACTGTATGGTAGTTAACTGTTTTCTAAACATTGTGCAGCAACTGAACTATAAAATTTCATCGCAATTGCATGAACACACTTATACACATGTACATTCACACATAGTGCAAAAGCTGCTATTACAGGTTTCTATCACTAATCGGTGGCAAT
The DNA here is from genome assembly GCF_027943255.1 of Anastrepha obliqua. Taxonomy (NCBI): domain Eukaryota; kingdom Metazoa; phylum Arthropoda; class Insecta; order Diptera; family Tephritidae; genus Anastrepha; species Anastrepha obliqua. The sequence continues at coordinate 2,429,174 of NC_072895.1, read as the reverse complement.
GACAGTGCGAACGCTGCCTTGGCATTGATGCTTTGTGTAACTCAACGACTGAAACTCTGTATTGTATGTATGTGTGTACGTAACCACTCGTATATGTAGTGGCGTGCATGTGTATGCATGATTTTTGCGCCGTTGCATTCTTCTCAAGTAATTTGGGTCTATTTTGCAAAAAAGAAATAAAAAAATCAACGATACATCGATTTTAATTCATTTCGCCAGTTCAAGTTTGACGACTCTATTCACAGGCAATTGAAAAATATCAAAAGCCACTTAAATTTAAATCGGATGCTGTGCTGTGTTGTGTGTGTGGGTGCGTGTGCGTGCATGAGTGAGTGATATCTTTCTGAATGCGTGTGCCTCAGTTTTGGTTCGCTTATCGAAATTGAAATACATCTCTTAACGGTTTACCGCGTTATCGTATTCGTTGTCGTTGTCATCGTCGCATTTTAGTTGTTTCGTTCCGCTTAATTTAGCATAATCACGTACTGAATAGCAGTTTTCAAGATATTAAAAATGCGATAGTCAAATTGACTGCTAACTTATTCGTTATACAGACATACATACATACATATGTACATACTTATATACGCGTTATGCACTTCTGAATATTTTTTTATATTTTCATGTGTTGTTATTGAATTTTATTGTTGTAACTAGTTCAATATTTGCATTTCAATGGCTCATTGACGAGCATTTTAAAACCGGCAATGTGAATGTAAATCGAGGTAGTGTTGTAGCGCCATCCTAATTCCATACGAGTACAAATACGTATATTCCTAATTTGCATTTTTTCGTTGAGGTAGAAGCGTTAACCTTTCCTTTGGTCTTTGATGATATGCTTGTAGAATGCGTTGCACAGTTAAGGTCTTCAACTCCAGCGAAGGCCCTTCATGAAATATCTACTCACGGTGGCATTATTTTGGGGCAATCGTGAGGCTAAAATACTTCTTCTTCTTCTTCTTCATTGGCTTCTTGACCTTTTGAACGCAAATTTTTATTAACTTTTGCAAAAGTTATGAATTATTAAATAATTATGTAGAGGCCGGGGGCGAATATAAATCATAACAGCTAGAGCGAATTACCGCTTAATATCCATACATATGTATGTATATATGCATTTAGTATTGTTGTATTGCCAAAGGCATATATATTTAAATATTTACTCTTTTACCTCTTACCAGCAGTAGCCGATAGAAAACTACAAGCAAATCCTAGTCAGAATATTCTATCTACCAGAGTATTGTCTCACAATTCTACTTTCTCTCCAAAGCCATTTAAGGTGGTGGCCCAGTACAGGCTGGCTTTGCTTGCTTGACTTCAATAACTGTCAAAAATTAATAAAATAACACTGAAACATATGAATTGAGACTAAATGGCAGTTTTGCTTGAAGCGCTTGAAGTACGGCGAATTTTCAAATAGCGCAATGTTCTATTTGCAGCGCTCTTTACTTTAGGAATTGCACGGAAGGGGGAAAATTTAATAAATGCCATTAAAAAGTATAGATGATGCATATATCAGGTAAAAGGTCGTCAAATTGTTTGGCCCAAATCAGGCACTGCTCTTGAGAAACAAACTCTTGTTGGTACACGCAAGCACGGCGGTGGTGGAGTTATGTTGTGGGAAGGCATGACGGCAAACGGTGTTGGTCAGTTGGAATTTATTGAAACGACGATGGACAAATGGGGGTATTCGATCATTTTAAAAATTAATATGAAACATCTTGGCTTATCAAGAACGCTTACAACTGAAGAAGTAGGGAAATTAGAAAACTCAATATTAAATAGAATGAGTGAAGTCCTGAAACATCGGGACTATCCAACCAAATATTAATTTTCGGATTTGTAGATTACTTATAAATATGTTTTAAAAGTAAACCCAAGCTTTTTGGTTGTTTGTTTTTTTTTTTTGTTTTTTGCTTTTGTAACTTAAGGGGCTCAACCAGTGTGAAACTTTGAAAAATTCAAAAAAATGTTTTTCATATTTTTCAGCAAGCAAGCAGCAACTTTTTGAAGAAGAAGAAGGTGAATTATATGGGCCTGGAATAGCAGATTAGGATTAGGTATGATATTTATCGTTTTATAAATGTGAGATCGGTATTTTTTCTTTAAAAACGTTTTTCTCAAAATAGCGTTTTCTTAATTTGCTGCCACTGTAACTTAAAAACTAATTATACGATCGACTTGAATCTTGTTTCCTCATTTTAAGTATTCATTTTTACATTGAATGACCCTCCGATATTTCAATCTAATAAAAATTGTAAATTTGCGATGTGAAATACTATCACATTTTCAAGCTAAATTTTTATACTTTTTTCAAAACTGCGGGATTTTTTTGGATTTCGTTTTTTCACCACAATCCTGCGTTAATCAACGCGTGATACCATCACCTTTAATGACTTTTTTGTTTTTTTTTATTTCAGGCACTCTGAAGACCGTAACAAAGGCAGCAGTGGGGAAACTTTTTTTTTTGGACCTTCGAGAGATGCCCTATTATTAGAAGAAGAGTCCAGATTTTCCTTTGAAAAAATTTGTACTTGAAGTTTAATTATATATTAATATACTTACAAAGTTTTAAAACAATCAATGTAAAACTTTTTTAAAAATAAATTTTCAAAAACCACCTGTTTTTTTGTCAGTCACACTGGTTGAGCCCCTTAAGGATGTTATGAGGAAATATATAAATAAACTATGTATGTTTTGCACTATCACTATATTCCGTTTTTTAATAAATTTAAAATTATTTATAAGCTATACGTATAAATAAAATCGGAAAGGATTTTCACAGCTTTTAAAATCTGCAAAAGGAGAAATCTGTTTATTTAAAAAAATTATTGTTTTATGAGCAACAGAAAAATAATTCTATTTTTTGAAAAAATGTACGATTATCAAACCAAATATCTAACTAACAATATCCAATTATTTCAAGCCTTTCTGAAGTTGCGAAACAGCTTTTTCCTAAATGGAAGGCTTCCTCTGGAGATTACAGAATTAGCTTAGAACTGATTGTTTGATGGGTTCAAGCAAGAAACACTCTCAGGTAAGGAACACTATTATATTTGAACGCACATTAAAAGTGTTAGCCCAATACATTTATTCGATTATGAAGCAAGATAAACCAAACTATGGTTTTGAAATGGAAGGGCATGGCAAAAACTAAAGGAAGTCGATTCGCATGATCTAGGTGACATTTGTAAGGATGATATGGTACATTCATCAAGAGCTGCCCCAGATAAAGTGATGGCCCCTGCCATTGTATTGCAAGTTGTAGCGTCTGTTCCGGTTAACACTTAACTGATTGGCATTGAGGTGGAAAGCCAAAAAGTTGTGAAACTCTTGCTTTCAAATAAGGTTTAATTTGATGCTACCTTTGGCTCCAGGTTGAGTATTGAAATGTGGACCAATAATGCCTCTGGCAGGTAAAACACAAAAAAATTTGCTTTTCTCGATACACAGGAATCTCGAGAGTTTCTTGAGGTGGTTGATGGGGTTGAAGTGCTCTGTAAACTTGGTGCACAGAACGTGAATTTTGAACTTTAAAACTTTTCTATGATATTGTTTGGGTTCGGGTATTCGATTTTGCAAGGTAATGTCAAAAACAGGTGAACAAATATATATAATATATAATTATATATATAATAAATTTAGGTCTTATGTGTATTATTTTTTTCGGTCCTCCTCTTACTTGAGGCGTACGTCTTGGTGTTGTTACATGATTGGAGGCAGAGTGAATGTAAGAAGGTTTTAATAAGCGACTGTTTTTGTGGCAGAAAGTCCGGCGTGGTTCGATCGCTTCAGGAAAAACTTTGGTCCATCATTTTGATGTTGCATGTACACAATGATCATCCATCCGGAGGCCAACCGAATGGTTACTCTGCCCTGGAAAGTACTATAAATGAATGTATATAAAAAAAGGGCCGTTATTAACCAAGCTAACGATCTCTGTCAGTAAAAATTCAAATACAAAAATACTTAAGCTTCTGACTTTCCAAACTAAAACTACGAGGGATGTTCTTGAAACGTTCTTTGATATGGTCATAGGGGTTAGCAAAATTCTCAACAGTATTTATTCCGAATTATAACTCAATGATTTTTTTAAATAGGTACGAAAAATGTATATATATATATAATTCTTACAAATACGGTTAGTTCTATGTAGCTAGTAAGAGACCTTATATTTCTAGATTTACTAAATGAATGAATGAATAAATCAATAAAATAAATATATGCAATAAATAAATAAACATTGTAAATATTTATATTAAATAGAATAAATAAATAAATATTTCGAATACATTTAAGAAAATTATATTTTTAATCAATTTTTTTTTGTTGGAAATTTTCGTTGTTGAATGCTAGCAACAAGCGCGCAAAAAGTTTTACGGAGTTTCTAAAAAAGCTCTAAATTGTTTAAATAAACCGCGCAGCTTTCCTCAACTCAGCTTCTTCTAAGTTGTCTGGAATATCTATATAGCAAAATCAGCAACAACGCAGTTATCAAAATATTTTATACTAAAGAAAAAATTCACGCAAACACGTAACACTGAAACCAGTTTGCGATAAAATTTATTATTATAAAACATAAACTTGTTAAAAGCGAGAAATAACTAAATATCATACAATAAGTGTGTAGATATATCTCAATACCCTAATTCGAATAGTAGAGAAAAATTAAAATAAAATAACGTTAAAGTACATCAAAAAGCAAGCAAAAACAACTTAATTACGATATTTTCGTTAACTAAAGTGACGTTGGTTGTTGTTGCTGCTGCTCATATTTATTTATTACTACATAACATTGTATACCCGTATGTGAATGCATTTTTGTTGTTGTTGGCATTGTGCTTTGCTTACCTTTTCATTACGCGTTAAAAATTCCCAAATCGGTATCGCGGAGCCGCAACACATTTGCATGGAAACGCATAAGATGAGGCATGTTGCAATTACTTTCGCCGCACCGACACCGACGCTCCTGTTGCGACAGCTGCCTCCGCCATGCTTGTACGAGTAAGCGTTGTTGTTTTTATTTATGTTGTTCCTCATTTTTTTTCGCTGATATACTGGTTGGTTGGTATTTACAGTTGTTTTTGGGCTTTTGATTTTATGTTTGTTTTTGTTTTCTGCGTTGGTCGCCAATAAACAATTAAGAAAAGAGCGTGACTCTCAAAAAAAACGCACAAAATATATTACTTTACAAAAGTTCAAGTTGTATAACACCGAAAATGCTGCGCGACAAATTGAACTGCGAAATACTGCCGTTGGTCTTTACAGCAGTTTTATTTTTAGTGTCTTTAGTTTGGTTTTTACGTATTTCATGCCCTCTACGCTATTGTATATTTTATTATCTTGTTTATCTGTTTTTTCAAATGTTCATTTCGTTTTTTCCCTCATTCGCACAATTTCACTGAAGTGCGACTTTCTTTTTCATCAACGAGTATTCGAATCAATGCGCTGTGATTGCGTTGTGTAGCTAACGGAGCTATTTTGGTTTCGTGGGTTACTTGCACAATCACTTCAAGCGTTATATCCGGCGAATATGAATGTAGATTATGTATGTGCACACGCGATCGACCGGATGGCTGCGACGACGTGAGTTCAAACAAAGTACGAATGAAATACACAAAAGCAGGTAAGGCTTGACCTCTTCGTCCGGCTGGTACTGTCTATTTGCCTAGTTCCGTCTTTCGACCACTTTCTTTAACTGGTCAAAGTAAGCTCTCGAATGCTCTGTCTCAATGTCTCTCAATTGTACTCCTCCACGCGCCGAAAACAAGACAGGTATACAAATTATAATCAAAGTAAAAAAAAAAGAAATTATACAAAAATAACTAGAAAGTGACGTAAATCCAATGAATCAGTTTTTGTTGGGATTAGGTAAGCCCCTACGCCACCTCTTCTCTGCTTTCTTTCAGCTACTCGATTTCGTATTTCAAAGTGTTCAACTGAATCCACATAAATATTTGGTTTAATATTTTGAACTACATATATTTCGCTTTCGCCTCGACAAAATACACTTTGCGATTTGTAAAGTTGTTTCAAGGCGAGTTTGATAGCCAATGCTTCTCAAATTGACTTTAGTATTTTACTTTTCTCCTATTTTCTCCTCTTTCCTCTATGCAATCAATGCAATTTCTGTCAACTTCAGTTTTGAGTAAATAAAAATTGGACTTCAAGTACACAACACTTTCAGGTTCGATACGTCTATAGACTCGTTTTGAAATGAAGCCTCTCGCGCGCCAGCTCAGGCATTTATACTTTAACTGCTTTTAGTTTCTGGTCTAGCTCGCAATGAGGCTCGTCGCAGAGTTGGCAAGAGAACATATTGTGCCAAAACTCGTCCCAACCCAGTTGAGTAGACGTTCATATATAAACATACGCACACACGCTCGTGCACTATTCATGTACATGCAATCATTTGTGTATGTGTACATTTGTTCAAATTGGTATGCGGAGAACATCAACGTCGTTAGTTCCCGATACTGTGACTCAGCAGCGTCATTCGTTCATCATTCGCCATTGCGGGAGAGTATCAAGCCCGGCGGCTTAGACCGATCGCTGAAAAAGCTGACTCTGGATACTGATATACATAATAACAAAAACAACAAACACGTGGAGAAAGAAGCAAGTCTTTTCACACTATAATTAAGCGTACGCTCATCTATACCTATTGAGCTGGCAGAAGTTGGGGAAGCATGCATTTGTTCCCGCTGTGGTGGGCGGTGGTGGTGATGGGAGCGCAGTAGGAGAGCATAATGCAACGCGGGGAGCTAGACGAAAAAGTCGTTCAACTTCACCGAGACCTTAGTCGTTTTAGTGGTTAGTTGTTAGTGTTATGTTGTTAGTTGATTAGCGTTGCAGGTTTTGTTGCAGTTCAATAGAAACGAGTATTGTTGACATTCTGTGTAACTGCATCGACAATGATCGATGCGAAGATGACATGAAAAAATATGTTAATTAAAATTTGAAAAGTAATTAAGAAAAACAAAAGTAAATAAAAATTAATTAATTAAGAATAAACAGATTTTACAAAACAAAAAATGAAACAAAAAAAATGTGTCATTAACTAAAAGAACGTGGGTTATAAAAAATATATACTTTGCATTTATATATTCATATGCACTTAGCACACAAAAAAACATTAAAAAAATAAGCTTAGTAGAGAAAAAATTGACACAATTAAAATAAACATTTGAATGCAATTAAAATTTGACACCAACAATTAGAAGTGTATTCAGATGAAATGAATATTTGGCGTTTTAATAAATGTTGAAAAAAAATATCAAAAAAAAAATTCAACTGGAAACTCCAGCTTTATGAAATCGAAAAATTCCCTAATGCCACGAAAATCAACTGAAAAGTTTAAAAATAACACAAAAATTATTTGTAAAATTTATGGTGTTTTTTTTCAACATTTAGCGAATAAGCCTTAAATCAAACCGAAAAAAATAATGAGTACCAGAAAGTTAAGTCATGCATACATATCGATAAATTTTTAATGAAATGACTGAATAAATTAAATTTTTCCGAGTTGGTTCTCAACGCATATTTGTATATAAATTTCTATAACACCAACTAAACATGCACCAAAAACTGGTAAAATAAAGTTCACCAAATGAAGTAAGAAAAATGGCAGTAATGGCAAATCAGCGCCTAAAATATCTATGGCATTGCAGAAATCGTACCGTTCCACTATGTAGAGAATACAAAGGTGGCGCCATCACAGTACCGTAACTTTGTTCTTTGCGTATTTGACAGTAGCGACTGCATTGAAGGATATCAGCACAGAAAATAAACAAACCTTTGAGTGCAAAGTTATTTGTTTGTGAATCAATCAGTTTAGATTTTTAAACATTTTCCAGACTCTTGATTTTAGTATATGAGCGAGAGATCAATTTTTGCTTTAATTTAATTGGCGCTTACACTTTTCCTCCTATTTGCGGTGTGTTTCTCGATGGAGGTGCTTTAGTTATGAGAAGCTGTTTTTGCAGAAATATATACCATATTCCGAGATTTGCCATTGTCTGCCGTGGGGCCACCGCTATAAGAAACAACTTTCTCTATTATTTGGTGTTTCATGCCTGGGGATTTCAAACCTGTGCATTTCCGATTGGTAGTCACGCACCAACAGATTCGGCTACGACGGCCGCTTCTTTAAACCATCCCGATCATTCGACGAATCCAGTCGGTCCTTCGTAGTCGGCCTTGTCGAAGTCCGCTTCGGCCGTAATTGTAAGCCATTATCTCTTATAGACCATCATCTGGAATTTAAAAATGATATCTGGATATTTATGACGTTTCTAAAAACGTAGCGATTCTCTCAAGTTTCTCTTCCTGGCGCAATTAACAAATATTTTTTATTCTATCGGATGGACTTGATAAGCTGTTTTTATACATCTGCGATTGTCAGTTTATGGGTCACTAAAAGTCAGCCACTTTGCTAACATTTTCCTCATATGTACAGGGTGGTACATTTAGTGTTTGTAATTTAATTTAATTCGGTTATTAGTAAAATGCGTATGAATATTTTTCAAAGTTTTTTTTTTATTGGGTTCTGCCAAAATGGAACATAATTTCGTTCAAATGATTTGTAGCTTTAGTTTTACTGGCGCAGTTTATTCGGAAATCTCAATTTTTCAGTACATTTTCACAAGCTTCGCACTTAACTCATCAATGAATGTAAACTTCGTTTTTTATATTTCAATCGCCTCTGGATGGAATTCATAACGTCTGTTTTTATCGGTTAGCCCTTTACTGCACGAATTAATATAAAGTTGATAAAATTGTTTCACGGAGGAAATAGCTTTATTTAACTATCAATAAGACATATTAAAAGAAAAATAATGATGGAACCATATATAAATATTAGTTGAATTAGTTGTAAAGTATAAAAACAGTTTAAAAGCGGAAACATTATTATCCGTCGAGAAAGATGAGCATAACGATCCCATTGTCAAAAAGTACTTACGTTTTACTTTGTTATCGTTTTGTTTAAAATGAAGCACTCGCACTTCAAATTTGCTTTTCCGCCCACTTGCACAAAAGTGAGGTTATATCGAAATGTCACAAAATCATAGACAATTTTTTCCCCTTTTATTAAATAAATATATATTTGACGGATTAAAGTAGTTTGAATTGTTTTATAACACTTAATTTTGAAATAAAATTGAATCAAAACTGCAATGCCACATATGGATTCATATGCGGTAAAGGGTTAATATTTTCTAACTTTATTCTGGCGAAAAGCGTAAACGCACAAACCAATTCAGCTGATTGATTTCTATATTTAAAATTCCAATTGATTAAACATAGAACAATGAAAATTTACAAAACAAAAAAAAACATAGTACGTATTTAATGTGAGGCGCAGTTTAAGGTCAAACGATCAAAAAGGGGAACGAAAATTTCCAAATGACGAAAATAAAAATTCCAGCGAAACATCAAAAGAGCGGCGCTAAGCGATACATTTGTATTAAGTTTAGACGTAAAACACAAACACACACATAAACAAACTCATTTGGTCCAATTTCGTGAATGGGGAATGCTAGCAAAATATCATTATTCAGAATCTGAAGCGGAATAGACTCTCTTCCACAAGCGAACACCTTTATTGACGAAGTCGTAAAGATTTTTTCAAAGGAATTTGAAGTCCGCTTTAGAATCTTAGTGCAAATAAATAATCAAAGCAAAACAACAAATAATCGAAGTTCGATCGCACGAAGAAAAACAACAAAAAGGTTGGGGCACACATATTATTTATTTTGGGAGAAATTTGTGTCGCAGTTTCGAAACAGGTTATTGACAAAATTCCAACAGCACTACAGCAAAACGCTGCCGCTACCGCAGTCGGCGTCATTGTCGTTGTTGCTGCAAAGGCCTGCCTGGTCGATGGGGGCCGTTTGGTTTTTATTCAATTTGTGTTTTAAGTTTTATTTGGTTGATTTGCGTTCACTCAATGTGTGTGCGTATGTGTGTATGTAAGTACATGTGTAAATGCGTAGTTCGGAGTGTTTTTGTTTACTGATTTTGCACTTTGCGCCTGTTTTGCATACATTAGCGAATTAGTGAAAAGTGACTTAAATAGTATGGGAATGACATGCAGGTTACAGCCAAGAGAGCTCTCGAGTTGCGTTCTTCGTTTTAAACATTAAAAATTGAATCTGCGAAAAAGGAAATTCCAGAATATTTGCGAATCGCTGTCAAGCGTAGCACTAAATAATTGTTTATGCATTTCATTTGCATTTGCTGGCAATTTGGGAATCACTGCCACTGCTCTAAGGCTTGTGACATTAAAAAGCATTTATGTACGTATGTATTATGTATACTGTGCATTGGTACTTTGCTGATAAAATGCCACTCCCATGGCGATGTACAATGAAGCGCCCGTGCGTCATCAAAAGTGCATACGGGTGAGGTTTTCGCGAATTAATGAATCCTCTTTACCGTTATTAAATCGGCAGCGAGTATATAGAAGGCTTACTTCGTTACATTATAAATGTGTGTGCCATTTTTGACTGCAAGCAATCAATCGTTGCAACAAGGCGGTTGGTGCATAATCGTCAGAGGCTTTGGGGGAAAACGAAAGACTTAGGAAACGAACTTATGTCCTTTACGGCTTGCAGCAGATAATGTGCACTTGTGTGTATGTATGCATAAATATACTCAGACATGTATGAGGTATATTACATATTCAAAATTAAACACGCAAATAAGCAAGTAAGTAAAGCAACATACTTCTGCTCAAATATTGTGGGACAACAAGTCATGGTTCTTGCATCAGGATAATGCACCAGCTCACACATCACGTCTTGTTCGCGATTATTTGAACAAAAATAATGTTAATATCGTTCCGCAAGCACCGTATTCGCCTGATAAGGCTCCATGTGACTTTTTCCTGTTTCCCAAGCTCAAGTTGCCGCTCCGTGGAAAACATTTTGAGACTATTGAAGTCATAAAAGAGAATTCGAAGAACACACTCGAGCTTGACTAGTTTACAGTAGCACAGAAAACAAACTATGTGACATATCACGCTGAAATTTGCCATGTAAGCTTATAACAGTCCTACCAAAAAATAAAAGATTTATTTTTGCCATATGTCATCCGCGGACCGTTTTATTGATAACGTCTCGTTCATATTTGAGTAGAAGGTACATATATGTATTACCAAGTCCTTATTTAAACGTAAAATTGTACCAATATAAGCAACTGAAAAACAGCTACGACTTAGAAAATGGAAAAAACGCGTTTATCGCTTTACTATTGTGTCATTTTGCCAGATGCCTTATGCTCCACACAGGAATAAAAGGATCAAATATATTTGTGCCATTTAATTCATAGATTTCTTTCAGAATTATTGCATTTATTTGTTTGGATTGGATTTCTTATGAATAAACATATTTTGAGTTGTTATATTCTACGAACCACGTCACGTGCATTTAGCGATGCTAGTCGAAGAATGGGTTCGGGCAATTGAACCAAGTTTCGTTTGCAAATATAAGCCTACTTTAAACAGTTAAGGCGACAGATACCTGTAAATGGCCATATTTTCTCGGATTTTCATTAAAATTATTTAAAATGAAGAAGTCAATATATTTTTATCTAAATTGGCATACAGTTTATTTATACATTAATATAATATATTTTTTTTTATTTTAATCATTTAAAATGGCGGATGTACACTCAATTCTTCCGAGAAGATCGCAGCGGGGCTTCTCAATCGGCGGGCATTGTAGCATCGGCGTCAGTGACCTGAATACAATAAACCAAACATTTTTTTGTTTATTAATGTCATAATTTCTATATGAATTAAACAAAAATGGAAAAAACTCGCGCAATAAAAGGCTTAAAAGCAATGAATTTTGGAGCGAATTTCCTACTATTTTGTTTCGAAAAAATATTTTTTTCAAAACAATGGATCAAAAAGAATTTTGTGTTTTAATTTTACACTGCTTCTTGATGGGGGAAAACACCAAAATACCGTTCAAACTAAGCAATGGCTTGGAGGTCGTTATGGAGGATCCACTCCATCAGAAACAACAATAAAACGATGGTTTGCTGACTTCCAACGTGGTCGTAGACACACCGATGACCCAAAACGCAGTGGACATCCAAATGAGGCGGTAACACCAAAAAACATCTAAAAAATCCAGTCGTTTTGAATAATCGAAAAGTGAATTTGCGTGAGTTAGCTGGCATCGTAAAGATATCAAAAGAACAGAACGTATTGGCTTTATATTGCGCGAGCATTTGACTATGAGAAAGCCCTGTTCAAGGTGGTTGTCGGGTTTGCACACTATTGACCAAAAACAAGAATGAATTGATGATTCTGAACAATGGCAAAACTACATGAATTGAATTTCAAATTGCTCCCTCATCCACCGTATTCGCCTGATTCTATTGCCAGCGACTACTGGCTGTTCGCAGACCTAAACAAATTTTCGCCGGTAAGAAATTTCGCTCGAATGAAGAGTTTATCGCTGAAACTGAGGCCTATTTTGAGGCAAAAGATAAATCGTTCTACAAAAGTGGTATTGAAATGTTAGAGCGACGCTGGAATCATGCGTTGTTCTCACTTCTCAGCCCATGTGTGAAATAAACATTTTGGCGTTTAGGTCGCCCTTCAACCCCAATAGTTAGTGGAAATGCCAATTAAGAATGAAGGACATTTTTTTATTAAGAGCTGTTGTGTTGCAAAAATGCCATTGTTCGGCGAGAGACAAGCGCTGGTAGAAAAACTTTCTGACGCTCAAGCATACTGGGAATCGAGTTGGATCTCCGCGGTTCCTTTCTTAAAATTATAACTGCCATACGATTCAGTTCCGTTCACGACGAAGAAACGATGGAATGAAAAAAGTCTACTGGTATTATTTAATAATTGAGGATTTGCCACTGTATTCAGAAGTGCTTTCAAGTCTATAAAAAATGAGTGCTTGCTTTATTAATTAGCTACGTTCAAAAATTCGTTGTTCAAAGTAGAAAATATAATATAATAACACACAAAATCAAGTATCTACCAAACTAGAAGTCTAATATGTAGACTGAAATTATAAAAGAAACATAGAAAGTGCAGCGGAAATTTAACCATATGAAACGTAATAAATATAACATGAATGTAGTTTGAAATTATTGTCTGGCACGTCTGCTCAGCGTTCTGCTGACGGTCACGGGTGGAGCAACATTTTCGTCGCTTTGTTTGTTGGGCGTTTTGCGTGTAGTCCGCGGACGCCCACGAGTTGTACTGCCTTTGGTGGTGGTGTTCTCTTTGCTCTTTGGTGCTGTTTTTGGTGCGGGTGATATTCTAATTTCGGTATCCTTCGTTATCACCTTTAGGGTTCGTACTTCGGTTTTGGTGCGTGTATTCAATTTAGTAGTAGTGGTTTTAGTCTCTTCTCTGATCTTTTCGACCACTTGCACGTGCAGTTCATTCGGTATTATTGTGGCTGTCTCACTCGTGGCACAAGTGCTCATTTCCGTCGATGCTTTATTTGTATTTGCTTCCTTATTTTTACGACTTGTTTGGGTTGTGTGAGGTGATTTTTTGGTGGTCTTTTTGGCGTTTGCAGTTTTTGGTGGCGCTGTAAGTGTGTAAAAAGTGGACTCTGGCGTTTTAAAGTCATCAGCGTCATCCGATATGTCAATGATTTCTGGTGTGTTTGGTTTGTGCTTTTGTGGATTCAATGTTGGCGTGTGACTCTTACTTGTGACTAAAGTATGCTCCTCATGCTCCAGCAAGTCAATCGTTTCAATTTTTTTACAAATATCAAAAATATTTTCACGATGTTTACTAGCTTTGCGAGCGCTTTGTTTCTTCGCATGGGTGTTAACCACGGTATTTGTAACGTCATTTCGCTGGCTTTTGGCATCGTCACTGTCCAATAGATCAACCGATTCGATACGTTGGCATTGATTCAAAATATCGTCAGTGTCTGTTTCAGGTGTAGAATTTGACGTATTGCTGCTCGCTTCACTTGCTGCTGCTCTGATTGCACGCAATTTTCGTGCAGTTAATGATTTTGAGTTGGTTTTCGTGTTAACCGCACTTGCTTTTGCCGGAGTTTGCAACTCAGCTTCAGCCGCCAATTGTTTTCTCATTTTTCTCACACTCGATAATGCCGCTAAAGGCTGCATGGCTATTTTATTATGCACCAGTTTCTCTATCGTTTCACTAGCCCCTTGCGCCCCAACAGCAACTTGTGTGGATGTGTGCTTTGGCGTACTCTCACTGCCGTTAAATATTTCGAAGCCGAGTGTTGTCACCTTTTTACGAGCACTGGCTGGCACCACATTCACCGTAGTAAATGTTAACAAACCTTCCCCTTCCGGTTCATCCAAATCGGGTGAGACGTCGAATGCTAGTGCACGCCGCCAGCCAGCACAGTTCCTACTCTCTGGCTTTACAGACATCTCTCTCTTGGTGGCGCGTAATTGCAGTAGAAGATTTATTTGATACACAGTGTCTACATTTCCCCTCATATCCGTGCAACTAACAAGAGCCGATTTAATACAGCTCAACGCCTTTTCATATTTCTTATGCAAACGCAAGTAATTAACATAATGCTGCAAACTTAGCAGCTGGATGTTCTGAAAACTGATCTGTAGAATAGTATTTTGCTTGTGGTCCTCTAGCCATTGCTGACTAGCTTCATAAAAGTCCTCTAGATTGTCGTGATTATCGGCAAGAAAGTAGAGTCTTGCATTCAAGCAGCCAACCATGAAGCAGCACCATTGAAGAATTTGATACTGTTGAAGCGTATCGTTGCCTTGTACACATAGAAAACGTTTGAGACTGCTTTCTCCTCGCGTTGACGGACTAAGTAACATTTTCATCTGTAAAGAATTAATGCAAAACATGTAAAAAAACTATAAATGAAAATACTGAGAGAAACGATAAGTTAGTTTAATAATGAGATTGAGAATCGAGTATAAGGCGGGAAGATTTTTCGAGAAATTTTCTAATAAACCTTACTATTACTAGAAATTACAGTACAAATTATAAATATTAGTTTGGGGGAAAAGAAATCCATTATTTTTATTTCTTATTTTGCGCAAAAGGTTTAAAACTGTTTTATGGTCGATCTTTAGCTGCCGGTTTAGATGGCGGTCAACTTGGATTATTCCTGTAATTTTATCGACATTATCGACGTTTTCTTTAACATCAGAAATGTTTGAACGAAATCGACGAAATTCCATTCTCAATTTCAACGGCCTGGCTTGCGTTTGCGCATTCGTCAAAGAAAAACTGTCAAACATGCTGAATTTTCTCTTCGTTGACTTCCATTGTTAACACCCTGTAACTCACAACTGAATGGAACAAACAAAAAACAGCAAAAGAATGTTTTTTTGTTTTAATTGCCACCTTGAAAACGAGCATAAACTTTAAATTGTTTGATCGATACTTTACGAGATTCGATCACTACAGCCATATACCCAGAAAATAGTGGATTTCTTTTCCCCCAAACTTATATTTTAACTTTATCAAACGTACAGTTTTAATGGGTGTTGCATTGAGCGGTATCATTTTACGCAGCGGTTCCATGCCCGAATGCATTAAATCCCACGCTGTATTACTTGTCGGTACTGCCAACTTCTTTTCTGCAGCCGCCTCCTCACTCATTTGCCGCAGATATTCTAGGCTTTTTACTCCCAATATGTATTCAATCAATTTGACTTTGATCTTTAGAGAATATATTAGAATATGAGACCCAAATACCTTTTCGGCATTATTGGCATTTTCGAAATGCTTACCTGCGCCTTTTTTAAGTACTCCATTTGCAAATTAATCCACGCCCACATGGCTAGTATTTGTATTAAGCGCAAAGCTGAGCCTGACTGCAACAGAATCTTAAAAATCCCAGCGAAATAAGAGTTGACCAAATTATCGCACAAACGATTGGCTGCACACTCCGCAACCTGTGTTATAACGCTCAACAACAATATCGTATACGACATTAGTTCGCTTCTGGAAAGTTTGAAAAAATCGCCACGAAAACGTTCCAGAATACCTTCCATTTCACGTAGCATGCAACGCTGAGAAAGTTGTGAATCTATCTGATGTTGATCATTATCTAGATGCTTCCACAAAATACGAAATTTAACCATGTCAACAGTGCCAAGTACCACATTATACTTGCCCTGCTTGTTGGGCAACTCAGCATGCACTTGCTGCACTAACTCAAGCAAAATTTGAGCGTAGCTAAGCTGGCCATTTCGGGCATAATAATGCGCTACTTGGCAGAGGCATATGAGGACATAATTTTGTAAACTGTTGGTAAGCGTAGGGAGTTGTTGGGTGGCGTGTAATAGAAATTTTTCTTTACGCGCGACTTCTTCGGCTAAATTGATGCCTTTTTCTGATGTTAGAAAGTACTCACTATGTTCACAAAAATATGTTAGGCTTCGAAGTGAATTGTACTCATCGTCGATTGTATTTGCGATGCGATAGTGTAGAATCCAAGCTTCAGTGGCTAAATCTAAGTAGCCTGACAGTTGGAGGTAAAGCGATAAAGACGTCACATCGGTAATGATAGCTTCCCAGTCGATATGCACTTCATTGTTGACAATTGCTTCTGTGTCCGCCTGAAAAAGACGATTTGACAGTAATTATTTTCAAACCATATGTTTTTTTGAAATACGAGATATTTTTCATACTTTTTCATAGAATTTCCGGAAACATTCCAATGCCGCTTCAACTTGCTTTATTAATTTTACCTCATTTGCTACAGTTATCATGGCAAATTCTTTGCGTTGCAACAGCTCTTCCAGATTATCCTCTTGGCATTTTATTTCCACTGCTAAAATATCTTTCTGTAACTTCAACGAATCGAAAATAAGCGCCGTGTTTATATGCGCCGCACAGAGGTATTCCAGACGTGACAACCCCGCAGTTTTTTCCAATTTCTGTTCTATCTGCTTTTTCATTTTGCGAAGTCGGGTGGCTACTGCTGGTTGAATATCGCCAGAGCCACGCGCAACCAACGTCTCGCCGTACAGCGTTGGACTGCAATCCATTAAGGTCAACTGAAGTTGTTCGTTAGACTTGTGATACTTGAGAAACTCTTGCGTCTCCAACCAATGCAGTAAATGTTTCTGTGGCGTATCCAGAAAAACCTTTAGGGGACTATGACTTTGCAAGTTTAATTGTAAAACGCATTGACCAGATGTGATATGGGGCGAGTTGGTGTAAAAGTTGCCAATGCTATTGCGTAGATGCGAAATATCGGGCCAAGTGTATTCCTGGATTTTTGAGGCTATGTGTGCCGCATGTAGATCTGCTGTCAAACTGGCGTCGCCCGCACGTAGCGTCATTTTATATAGCCGTCGTAATAGCAGAGTCCAATCTTTGATCGCGAACTTGTGTCGAATGCGTACAAGAAATTCAACGAGTGTAATACACAATCGTATTTGCAACGGTGTGCGCATATCTAACGTAAGTTGAATGATACGTGCGTAGATCAACTTCAATTCTGCGGACTCAGAAGTTATACAGGCGAGCGAATCAAGCACGCTAACACCATGCCGCATCACCAATAGCAGTTGCGTACGCAGGCTGATGAAGAGTTCTTCACTTACTCCAGAGGTGTCATCTACTGCTATGGCGTAGGATGAATACGCTGCCAGCGCACTAACAACCAATGAAATCATTGTATGTTTTCTGGCGCTAGTGCAGCAATCTAACTTTATTAGTTTCGTTTCAACAATGCGAGGTGCCAAACGTATGCAACCCAGTATTAATTCGAAATGGGCTATGTAACATTCAATACTATTCATATGCTGCCAAAAGGAACCGAAGGGTGTTGAGGGGTGTTGTTGCAGGTGTGTGAAAAGCACTGCTATAACAACAGGCACATCTGTAAACCAACGCTCTTGCATCAACCCCTCCCCATAACGGTCGAAGAATGTTATTAATTTTCCACTAAGATCTTTATATATTTCTTTGAACTCCCCAGGATTGGGCAATCCATAGACTAGCTTCACAAGGTAATAAAGTAACGAAAATACGTAGTTGGCGCTCTTGTCATTTGCAAACACAAACATGTCACGACATGTGCGCAAATGTCGCAATGCTAATTGCTGCTGCAACCTATCTGACACATCTAGCTGGAAGAATACTGCGAGTGCCTCTATGTGGCGTTGAGAGTGAGCTTGCACGTCCTCTTTTGTTGGCTCCGAGGTACGAATGCCCTTCAGAAGAGCAAAGAAAGCATCATACATTTGTGTCTTATTAGCCGGCAGAGATGCGAGAAAATTAAAAACTGTGGAAACGCGCTTTGGCACTAAATATTGCACAAAATCAGTTATCAACTCCGGGTATGTAAAATTGTCCTTCTTGTTGCAATGCAACATTTGCATGAATAACTCTTTTAGTGCGTCAAGAATGCAGGCAATGTGCTCTTGTGCCAGATGGGCATTCACGCGTGTGTGATGGTGTTGACCAAGTAAATGTTGCAGGTACATACCTAAAACCACTTTGTAGTCACCTTCACTTTGAAGATAACTTGGGAAACTAGCCACAAGGTCACATATGATTTTAGCTTCTGCAAACAATTTCTGATGAAAGAAAATTTAGTTTTTATATTGGAGGTAAACGCATACATATATATATACATATTGGTTTTCGTCTTACCTTGTCCGCAATTAAGTGGTGCAAATAACGAACATGTTCCAGATACATTGACCAGTATTTAGCGCCTATTGATGGCTTTATGTATTTCGATAGAACGAGAACCAATGTATCACAGTAGACGCGATTATGCTTGCCTTCAGGTTTCGCAGCAGCAGAACAAATGGATCGCAATATAGATAAAGCTAACTTCACTCGATGCTTATCGGAGTCCTTATTGTCATCCTCTCCCAGTGCTAGCAGCTGTTGTTGAACACTATGCATTGCACTTATGGCCATTACATGCGTTCCCTTAAACGCTGCTTCACATTCGACTGACATTTTTGTTAAAATAATTTACAACTTATATATGCCTGTCAGAAAATACTATCCCGTGAATACAAAACACATTTACCCTTCTCGTAGTTAAAATTTTTAAATATAAAAACAAATTTATTTGCCGCTTCTTCAGTGCAGCCAACCTATTGAACATTTTATTTAAGTGTTGCCGCACACATATAGAACGTTGCCATTTTAATTGAAAGCAAAACTCTAAAATTCCTCAATGAAGTAGCATTAACAAAACTTTTGCTCAGCTCAATTTCTAAAAAATTATAAGAAAATACTTTCGTTACTGTAGTTTTTACAAAAGAATGATAGAATACAAGATTCTATCATCCCAAGTCGTAACGTCACCACAGAAATCAAACAAACGGGAAGAACTGAAATAATAAGGGAAATGGTGTTGTTTTTGTTGTTGTAGCAGCATAAACATTCCCCATACTTACATACGGTGAATGCTGCTGGAGTGACAGTCCTTGACCGGATATAAATCCGGGTCGTTTCGGTAACGTAGAACCGACTGTCGTGGAAACGTAATAAGTGAAATCGAGCTGTTTGGAAGCTTTTACACTTTTATTATGTCATTAATTATTATGTTATATTACTATAAAAATCTGAATATTCACTGAATGATTTACAATCAAATAACTTGCACATACAGGTTTCTTCTTTTCTGACGTCACTTCTTCTGTATTGTATACTTCGTGGTTTTTACATATATAATGAACCAACGTATAATGAAGCATTTATCCGAGCAAGATATAATGAAATATTTATCTTAAGTCATATTTACATGAATTTGCAGCACGGTGTACAGAATACAAAAGATGGCCGATGACGTCAGTACAGCGAATATGCAAACTTTGATTAACGAGTTATTTGTTTGTGAATATTTAGCTTAAATGGCTTGTGAATATTGAGATTTTCAAATTAAATAAAAATAAATCAAATTCAAGTTCCACGTTGTTCCCGCGATAGTCGGTTCTACGTTATCGAAACGAATCGGATTGATATCCGATAACAAATTCCACGTGTTAATTTGTGAAAGCATCAATTGTAACAATCTTCCAATGCAGGTTTTTTCGCATTTTTTTTCGATAACGCCGTGGAAAAAAGTGTGTGCATGTGTGTGCATAATCAATTGTGTTTGTCAATTTCAACTTGCTTTCGCTCACACTTCCTCTTATTGTTGAATCAGCTTATTCTTCTGTTTATTTGTTAACTCTATTTACTGGCTTTACGGCAAATAGGAAGGCGCAATCTTGTATTCTATCATTCATTAGTTTACAGTCATCTGGCATCATTCTTTATTGCTGCCGATTGTTTGTGTTTTTTATTTTGATGTTTTGTTTTAAGAAAATACTTATTTGCATTTGCTTTGTCAATCAACAAGAAATATGTTCGCAATTTGAGTCAGTACGGAAAAGTGTGCCACAGCGTCAGTAATTTAAAAGTTTATTTAACGCAGTGTTATTGAAGTACCTTTTTGTACTAAAAGTATAAATCGCTAAAGTGGGTTGTGGTCTGGCTTATCTATGACAATGTTTATTTTCACTGCTTAAATGAAAATACATTTCGACTGATAAATGTACGTGCATATTTATTTAGAAATTCGACCGAAGCGGTTTTGTTAAGGCTCAATACTTAAATAAATTTTTCTGTGCCAACAATTGCATTTATTGACGATCTAGAGAAAGTTAATAGTAACTGTTTGGAGTTATAACTGTACATACAACCACACACAGCATTTCTTCGCTCAACGCCCACAAAATATTTAACAGCTGTAGCCAGTACCCAGTTTGGTTAACGGCATTGACGACGGCGATGACTGTTGTTGGCGCTGTTGCCCCTAGACCTTGACCTAATAACCTTCCCGGCTTTTAACCCGATAACGATTATTCGTTTGTAATAAACAATAAAAAATAAATAAATAAATACGGGATAGCCACGGTTTCTGGAGCGAGTGTTAGTATGCTGGCTTATTCGGGGCACATAATGACGCTAGCCAATAGCATCATTGGCGTGGGAATACTAGCAATGCCGTTTTGTTTTCAAAAGGTGAGCGCATAAAAATTTATTAATTTTTACATTTCTTTTAAAGGCAACAAAGTTGCTAAACTTGAGAGACTATGAGTCATTAGTGAAAGAGATAAATGTTTATTGGGTTTATGACATGCTGATCGAACGTTATAAAAGATAAGATACATATAAAAACTTTAGATATGGCCCAAACAATGAAATTAAGTCTTCGCATATTAAACATGCATGCAAATGTAAATGTATGTGTGTAAAGGTATGTAAACGCTTGCTGAATTAAGTGTTTCAAAATCGCACTCAGTGTTAAATACAAACCCCTCAAATGCAAGAATATCCATCTAAACTTTATTTTTATTACAAAATGTTGAAGTGAGATCAGATTTTATTTGAGTACCCGATTCCAGTTAAGTTGGGCAAAAGTGGACAATGGAAGTAGTGAGGTAACCCGACAATGCTACGTTCTAAAGTTTCGTAATATTTCAAGACTAGGAAATATTTTGAATGAGTTTGTTACGATATTGTTCATTGCCAGTCTTCGTTGCTCCAATGATAAGAAATGCCATCAAGAACCTAAGTTTTTAGTCGTGGCAATGAAAAGCTAAAAATAAACCTTGGCAGGCGACTAAAATTATTAACTGAAATTGAAAAGAAAACTTACAATAGTTTGTGTATGTGTACATAAATGGTTTTATCTAAATATGTAAGTAAATACACAGACCTCCATATATTTTGTTCTAAACTACAGATAAATAAATATCAGCAAAAACGTATTTCCATTATAGGTTACTGCCTTTCCGCGTACCTTGAAGTAATGTAGTTATTTTACTTTGTCAATACCAAATAAACGATTTTACAAGCAAGTTGCTGAAATTAACACTTGGAATTAGCATTTGTGTTTGGGAAAAGTGTAGATCGATGCTTAGCGAGTGCCTCAATATGCAATATTCACTATTGTTAAACATGTGAATATTTTTTGTTGCACTTTTTTCGCACCTATGCTTTGAATATTAACGCTATGTACTTTGTATTACACATACATATATTAATTTGAATATTTGCTTCATTTTAGTGCGGCATTGTACTTTCTGTTCTGTTGCTCATCATCAGTAATTGGATTACTCGCTTATCTTGTCATTACCTTATAAAATCATCACTGCTGACACGACGCAAAAGCTTTGAGTTTTTGGGTAAAGTAAAAAACTTGCCAATTTATGATCGTAGCAATCGTTACATTTTTAAACTAATTACAATTAAACAATTTTAAACTTTAGTTTTTCGTACATTTGGAACTCAACAGGTTTTCATGCATTCGGCGCTTCGGGCAAGCTACTAGCTGAGCTATGTATTATCGGATATCTCTTCGGCACATCCGTAACATACTTCGTTGTGATGGGCGATTTAGGGCCGCAAATTGCCACAAAGATGTTTTCACTCAACACTTCCGAATTTCCACATCTCCGAACTTGGGTGATGATCGGTGTAACACTCTTCTGTATACTGCCATTGGCTATGTTGAAAAATGTGGATAGCCTTTCGACAGTGTGCGCTGCATCGATAGGATTTTATATCTGTTTGGTCGTAAAGATTGTGTTGGAGTCCGAGGCGCACATTGTGACGCATGATTGGGTCGACAAAGTGGAATATTGGCGTCCAGCTGGCATCTTACAATGTTTACCCATTTTTAGTATGGCGCTGTCATGCCAAATGTAAGTGGAACTGTTCTCACTGATTTCTTTTTCTATTTCTACAATTTACATATCAAACGCTCGTTGTAGTTGTAATAATGACTAACCTTATTATTATTCATTATTAATGATCGAAAATATATAAAATCGAGTGACATAACACATCCTAATTATTACAAAAAAAGAAGAAAAAATAATAAATAGCAATAGGTTACATATTATCAGCTCACCATTGGCATATCTTGTACCATATAAAACTAAAACTGGTCAGAAAAATTTGCATCTTATCTATTTCTTGTTTTGGAAATTTATCGTAAAATCACTCTTTTTCATACGCCTCATTACCGCTAAGCTATTAAAATACAACTAAGCCTCAATTTATGTAGTTTCCCAAATGTTAAACTTTTAAGCGAAATTCACATTTGTCAGGCAACTTTTTGAGGTGTTCGAGAGCATCAATAATCAGAGCGTCGAAAAATTGAATGGAATTGTACGAAACGCAACATGGATTTGCACTTTTGTGTATATAGCTGTTGGATTTTTTGGCTATGTGGCCTTCTGCACTCAAACATTTTCGGGTAAGCAATGATATGAATTTTTATAGTTTTTATAAAAACAACTAATAAATAACTAAATATGTTTAGGCAATATTTTGATGAACTTCTCGCCCTCCTTTGGCAGCGATGTTATCAAAATTGGCTTCGTGTTGTCGGTTGCATTCAGCTTTCCACTTGTTGTGTTCCCTTGTCGCGCTAGTATTTACTCACTTCTCTATCGTAAGGTATTATGAGTATATAATTTTGTACAATTACATATTTTTAATTATAATATCATTTGTTTAGGGCCACACTGACAACACCGGCTATATTCCAGACAACCGTTTTAAGGTGATCACTACCTGTCTTGTTGGTTGTGCACTTTGCATCGCTCTAATGATACCCTCGGTGGAGTTGATTATCGGCTTAGTGGGTTCCACAATCGGCGTTGCCATTTGCATATTGTTTCCGGCATTCTGTTTTCGGAAAATTGTCAAAAAGGACTCTACCGAGCGTTCTTTGGCGCAGTTCATATTCATTAGCGGCTTTTGCCTAATGGTTTTGGGTACTTATGCTAATTTAAACGCAATTGATGAACGACGATCTGGTGCGCATTTGCATGTGTCAGAAGAGCTGGAAAATTCGAATTTCGCGAGACCAACGGAAAAAGTGAATGTGAAATCACAAGACGCTATTGCACCCTTTCAACAGCAAATAGGGAAAATAAAATCAGAAAACCAATTTGGTGAATTGAAGTTTAAAGAAAATGATTTGGGGCTCAATGCAAATCAGGTAATTGAAAACAAGCCGGACGTTTTGATGAATGCAACACCTGCGCGGCCGGTTCCGCCGTTACCTGTACAGGATATTCATAAGGAAGAAGGCAAACCAAAAGCGAATATGGTAGCTGAAAAGCAAGAAAGTAGCTTCAACGTGAATTCAGTCAACCCAGAGGCGATAATAAATGTTGAGTCGAAAAAAAATGTAGTCGACGTGCATAAAGTGGACAAAAATAAAGAAGGCGAAAAGGAATCTGCTGCATCGATTCTACCTAATCAACAAGCGGCGCAACTGCAAAACATTCCTCCACAACTGCAAAGCTCGCGGCCAAATCAAAAACAGCAAACAATAGATAAGGATGCTATAAAGAAGGAAGAAGAAATTGCAGCCGAAGAGTTGAAAAATGGCCAAAAAGCGCCGAAAAGCAGCAATGATGTCGAACTTAAGGAAACGCGAAAAGAATTGAAAAAGACAAAGGAATTGCTGGAGCGCACTGTTGATGAACTAAAACAAGAATTGGCTAAACAGAATGAAGAAACACATAACATGGTTGTTGAAAAGTTGGAGGAAGTAGTGCAAAAAGTTGAGCAAATCGAAAAGCAGGTCCAGCATAATAATCCCGCGCAAGCACCCACGCAGGTCAATAAAGACAGTAAGGGCATTTTGCCACAAAAGCCAAAAAATGGGCCAAAAGAAATTGCAGTGCCACCTACAAACAATGGGGATCCACCTAAGCCAGAAAAGATTCAAAACCGCCTGGATGAGAAACCATCACTTCTGAGTATACTTTCTGAGCAGCCAGCAGAAACGCGCGACACACAGCAGGTTTATGAGCCGCTCTCCTACAAAACTGGGGAACTGATTGAGCAAGTAAAGAATGGCAGCAAAGCGGAACTACCATTGCCACTTCCCTTGGCCGTATTGATTAACGCGTCAAATATTAAAACAAATAACAAGTCAAATATACATGTCCGACCAGTAGCCGATAAGTCTATTAGCATTCCTCCACATACCGCCGATAATACTAGCATACCCATTAAGACTGACAACTCAACACTAATAAAATCAAATGATCCACCGATGGCACGTTTTGGCCAAACACCTATTGAAGAAGAGAAAGAGAATGTAGAGGCTATACGGCGAGATATACTCCAGTTGAATTCCGAACGAATGAAAGACATTCCATCCTTAGTTTTATCAAGAAACGAAACAGAACATGACGCTGACTTGGCTGAGGCAAATGCGCATCATTTGAGGCAAAAACGCTCGAATACAAAATTGAATGCGCCTAATTTTGAGTCAAGCAGTGCGAAATCGCAAAGCAATAATTATTTGAGCGAGCCAAATACGGAGCAATTACTAGCACACGGAGGAATAAGTAATGCAATCAATTTTAAAATTCAAAATATCGGACGAGAGCTGAGATCAGTCAAAGAGGACAATGAAGTGAAGCATTAAAATGGAGGCTGGCATGGAAGAAAACCGCTCAAGTACTCATCATTTTGACTATGTTTCAACATGCTGTTATGGCTCTTTATTTCTGAGGTGAAGCCAAGCTACGACATATATTTACACATATATGTACCTCTATATACTGCGTGAATGTATTTATGTACATATGTAATTATGTGCTGTTAGCTCATTATGTATAGATGACTCAAATCCATTATATGCTTAAAACATTCCTACCGAACTCTTAAACTTTTCTCGTAGATTTCCGTGTACCAAGCCGTCACTTTTGCTCTGAGTGCATATACTTATACATATACGAGTACATACACATGTTCATATTTTTAAATATGTTAATGTTTGTACGCATGTTGACAAGACTTGATAAAATAAATATTTATTTATTTATATATTTTTTACTTTTATTTACACATCTGCAAATTCAAGTGCTAGTTTTGACTAAAGCTTCCAACTATGAATGGCTTGTCGCAGAACACAAAATTAGACACGCTGTTATTTTAAATCTTATATATAAAATAAAGTCAACTTTTTGTGTGTGTTCGCTAACCGGCCATGTCTTTGCACCGAATTAAACCAAACTTACACACATTGTTAAGTAGGTATTGAAGATGGTTTACGTATAGTTTGGATGCCTATTGGTGGATAGGGCTCGAGATATAGGTCAAAACGTGGACCCGAGTAACCTTCGGATGTGTATGTACAATATGGGTATCAAATGGAAGCTGTTGGTGAATGCTTTAGTTCAGAGTATTTTTCATGCCGCTCCGTGACTAGGGTCTCGAGATAGAGACCAAAACGTGGTATTGAATAAAGAAATAATAATATGAAAACCATATCTTTTCTGTTCTAAACCATATCTATTCTATTTTAGTGTGCCCAGCGAAGCGGGCCGGGTTTGCTAGTAATAAATAAAATAATAACTTCTGTTAGGTGTTTGTCCGAGCTCCTCCTCCTATTTGTGGTGTGCGTCTTGATGTTGTTCCACAAATGTGGTTTTAAATAGTGTGGCATATTTGTTGTTTTTGCAGACTAACGAAAAGACTGCGAATGCTCCTAAAGAATATTTTCTGAGTGTTGCATGGAAAGACTCCTAAGCGGCAAAACTCTACGCCCGATTACATATGAAGATAACTAGAAAATGAAGAAGAAGAAGAATAAATGTATCCTTTTTTGGGGACTTGATATAATTCCAATGTGATAACCGCTTTGCTATTTTCCAGCGGTTGGAGCCATTTGAATGGAATTGTGTTACATTTTTAATAACAATAATAAATAGCGGCCGCCGTAGCCGAATGGGTTGGTGCATGACTACCATTCGGAAATCATAGAGAGAACGTAGGTTCCAGTCTCGGTGAAACACCAAAATTAAGAAAAACATTTTTCTAATAGCGGTCGCCCCTCGGCAGGCAATGGCGAACCTCCGAGTGTATTTCTGCCATGAAAAAGCTCCTCATAAAAATTATCTGCCATTTGGAGTCGGCTTAAAACTGTAGGTCCCTCCATTTGTGGAACAACGTCAAGACGCACACCACAAAAAGGAGGAGGAGCTCGGCCAAACACCCAAAGAGGGTGTACGCGCCAATTATATATATATATATTAGGGCGGGTCGATTTAAAAATCGCTCATTGCTCTGTGAAAATCGTATTCTAGGGATCAAAATAAGAAACTTTGCCGAAGTAACCATACCTCTAAAACAAATTCTGATGTCCCCCAATTTGGGTCGAACGAAAAATCCCACTTTGACCCATTTAGAGTGCTCCGATCGAGTCCAAATGTATGACCGACCCCCACTACCTTTGGACGGCCGATCCACCCATGACAGAGGCACACCCCGTGGAACTCCCCTGGGGGGTTCCCCATACAATCATTTCAAAATATCACCATTTTTGGCCTTTGCATGAGAAAAGAAACTAAAAAGTTCGACCCAAATTGGGGGACATCAGAATTCGTTTTAGAGGTATGGTTCCTTCGGCAAAGTTTCTTATTTTGATCCTTAGAATATGATTTTCACAGAGCAATGGGCCATTTTTTTGCCTCCCCACAAATCGACCCGGTCTCATATATACATATATTATATAATAAATATCACTGAAAAATAATGCGCTTTTTATTCATAGCCGAGTTAAATTAAATTGCAAACGCCAATTCCGATGCGCCACCCTGTACATTCGGTTTCAAATAATCCAAGTGAAACACTTTTAAATGCTTTTCTACGAGATGAAAAAAAAAAAATCGTTTGTGTCAAAAATTGAAAACATGTTACCGGCATTAAAATTCGAAAACGAAAAACTGCAAAAACTATCTTCAGTTAAGAATTTTTTAAAATTTCTTTTATTGCAATTTCTTCATTTGCTTCAAAAAATGTTTCCATCAAAAGTAAGTCGTGGGAACAATTGCCATTGACGTTCCCCTTGTCAGTACCGTTAACACTAAAAAATGTTATTTTATAGTTCTTTAGTAACGACTCTTTACCAAGCTTGCAAGGTTCTTTCTTGTCGCTGAATTCTGTGTATTCGGTAAGTAAATTCAATGCTGGGATTCACTCCATCCAATTCAGGATCTACATTCAATATTCAATGTTTGGTCTCTCATCACAGAACACGTACGGCCCTACCACACGCATGGAGCTCTATCCACGTCGTCGTAACACCGAGTTTTACTATGAACCCCAGCCCATGGAAGAGTATCAGAGTCGTGTCTGCGAGCATCCCCAAGACAAACTACAGCACCAGCAACGGAGCTCGAAATACGAATTGGAGCCCATCAAGGAAGAAACGCCTAAGCTACGCATCAATCCTCCGAAGAACTCGGATATGCGCATGTTTCGCAACAGCTATTTCTCCTGATGTGATGCACTGCTGCTTTGGCCCTTCGAGTGGGTGGATTGATGTGAAGTGAGTAAGAGTGAGCTGAGTGGTCTGTATGAAATGTGGCCGTGATTTTCGTTTAAATTCTTACGCACAACTTTATTTTTGCAAAATAAAACACGATTTGAAAATGAACAAGATTTTCGAAATTTATTCATGTATGCGTATCAGTAACTTCTATTGTATGTATCTGCTGCCAATGGGTCATTGAAGGACGATTTCACAATAACACAGTCTAACAAACTAAACAACTACAAAGTACAAAATATTGTGTAGGTATGTTTTGAAATAGTCAACAGCATCTTAGTACACTTCAACGTAGTTTAATACAAAATGTAATATACCAACAATTTAACGAACGCACGAAGTATCCAACAAGTAAGCTGATCTTAAGGATCATCTAGTAAAATCTAATATTGTATATTGTATAGTGTATTTGTATGTATGTATGCATGCACGAGTTTGTCAAGTATGTGCTGATTTCTTCTAATGGCTTATTCTTGGGGGTGCTATTTATCTCAGGCAAAGTTGCTGCGAGGCGCAAGCAAAACTGTAATTAGTTTCAAACATCGCCGCCAATGGCGTGCAAATCGTGCAATACCTGAAAAGGAATTTTCCAAATATAAAAATTTTTTGAATTGATTTTCGAAATATAATTTCTTATTTACCTCCAATACGGTGGCCACACTCCAAGCCTGTGTGCGACAGGAATCATGACAGTAGGCGCCATTATCGTTTGTAAGTTCAGGCAGGCCGCGCCAGTGGGAGGTGTGCAACTCTTTGAAATGGGCGCGCAAAATCGACCTAGGAAAGAGTGAACATAAATTTTTAAGTATGGCTAAACTTCCTACCTGACGTTCTTTGCTACACTCACCATGTCTCTGCGATTGTCTCATCCAAATAACCACATTTCTTTGCAAATATTAAACGCGCGCGCAAATAGAATCCTATTGGCCAAACCCATTCAGGTCCCTGATGATAGTTAAAGCCATGCGCCACTGTGCAGTCATCGGCATCATTGGAGTTGTCGTAATTTGGACGATAGTTCCAATCATCTGGATCGAGTGTCTTCATACCGAGTGGGCCGAGCAGGTGTTCGCGTGCCTGCTCCAAGGCTTTCCAAGCGTTTTGTGGACTGAAAAGCTCCGGTGCGACCACCATAGTTATAGGGAAGTTACAACGCAACTGATAATCGGTCCAAGCTTGCGAAGCACCATACGAGTCCTTGTATATATTTTTCTTGTTCGCCATTAGGGCAGTCTCTGATTCCGTGACAAAGAAATACTTCTCGAAATTGTTTTGAATGCGATCAGCCCATTGCTTGTAGGTCCAAGTGGTGTTTTCGCCTGAAATATAAACGATAACAGAATTTATGATTTTAATTTTCTCTTTTTCTCTATACTCACCATTTGGTCCTTTGCGCTCCACTGATTTGTACTCAATAACACCCTTCTCGTTGAGCATCTGCATAAAACGTAACACCGACATTTGCAGTCCAACCAATTCAACAGCCGAGCCGTCACGCGGTGTGGCTGGACGACCACGATTTCCAGCTTTTTCCGACGAGCCCATCTTATCCATCCATGTGCCACAATTGGCAATGTTACCGCCAAACACGAAGCCCGTTTCTGGATGCACTCCAATGTTGTTGTTGAAGCCCTGATCCGTCATGTGCGCGTCAATCTCATAGCCCGCATTGCGTTCGCGATACTGCAATCCTTGGAAATGCACTTGCAATGCCTCTTGCATCACATCGATTAACTTTTGATCGAATTTACCACGTCCATGTGGCTCACTATCATCGTAGGGGAAAATGCGTGAAACCATATCGTTGAGGATATTCCTACCTTGCGGTGCTTCATTGACATATTGCTTGACGGAGTTCAGCCACCACCAGACAGCATCGCGGCAGTTAAAGCGTGGTTTCGTGCCGTTGTCCAATAAATTTGGTATGAGACCATGTCTGAGGCATTGGCCAAATCCGAGTATAATGTAGCGTGCCTCCTGGAAGCGTCCAGTCAGGTACATAATTCCGCGCAATGCAATAAAGGTATCACGGCCCCAGCAACGCATGTAGCCGGTGGAGAAGTGTGGTAACCCTACAGGAGGAAGCACGGAAATATGTAGGGTAATGAGATATGGTGACAGTAGGAAGTACTTGGATAACCTTTACATATACATATGCATATAAAGGGTCCGCCATATAACTTTACGGAATTAAAAATGCTATAAAAAAGAAACTACTCAATATTTTTCCAAACTGTTTTTTTTATTTTGAAGTACAATCCTTCCGGTTAATGAACACAACTTCATTCATATGGCTGCCTCGGCTAGCCATGCACCATCCCATACGATCGGTCCAATTTTTCAACACATTTTCGATTGTATGCGGCTGTATTTCAGCTATGACATCGCGTATGTTGGTCTTCAGTGCATCAATTGTTGCTGGTTTGTTGGCATCCTGGTGATTCACGAACACTCTCGGCCACAGCAGCAATATTTTCGGGTGAACGCACGGTTTTTGGTCGGTCACGCGTTGGTTTGTCAATAAGCAACCCAGTTTCTCTTACTTTTTTCGCACAGTAACGCACATACGCTTCATTCGGTGTTTTCTTCTTCCCATTGCCGTACGTAATTTTCGTACACATTCTGCAACATTACCATGATTTTCAAAGTAATGTCGCAATATTTCCCAGCGTTCTTTGAGCGTATACACAACCATTTTCGTTCAGCGGAAGAATAAAACTAATTTTCTGTTAAATCAGATGACAGCTAAGTGTTACCATTCTTCAAATAATACCTAGTTCAAATCCGTAACGATAGATGGCGGGTCCTGTATATAATTGGTGCATACACCCTTTTTTGGGTGTTTGCCCGAGCTTCTTCTCCTATTTGTGGTGCGCATCTTGATTTTTTTCCACAAATGAAGGGCAGGCAGCTGATTTTTTATGAGGAGCTTTTTCATGGCAGAAATACACTCGGAGGTTTGCCATTGACTGCCGAGGGGCGACCTATACTTGGATAAAATAATATAATCGCGATATTTTGAGCAGTTTTAAAAAATTTTCTTTTGGGTTTTTTTACGTTTTATAAAAATATAGTTCATTCTACAAAATTTTAAATTTTTAAACACACTTTGTACCATTTTTATAGGCTATTAAATTTTAGTTTAATATTGCAAGTTTAAATTCTCGTTGCTTAGTGATAATTTTTTCCCCTGCCAATGCTCGGCATTTTCTCACGATTCTATTATTTTGTCCATAAGTACTCGTATATGTGCATGTATATGTGACAAATTTACCTGCTGAAAGAGTAACGCATGTCTCCGGCGGTTGAGGTGTTACAGCTGGACTAAGTGGCGGCAAATTAGCCGACTTGCAAGCCGACAAGAACTGCAGCGTCGCCAAAGCAAGTGTTTGTGGGAAGTTGTGGCCGTCACGAATAAATCTAAATTTCAAGAAAAAGAGTTATTTCAGTACGGGAACAAATTGTAGCACTTTTTTTATATTTAAAGGAAATGGGGAACTGAAGGACGCTGAAACCTTCAGCTGTTGTTGAAATACCACATGATAAACTCGTCTGCCATGTCTCAGCTCATGTCAGCTCAGTCCCCTTTGAAAGTAAAACAAATAAACCAAAAATAACTGTGTTTCCATTTGAGCTGCGCTTTAAGTTTATTTGATTGGTATGCATGAAAATTTGCGTTTTTCGAACCTTGGTTGGTTTTACAAAAAAAACAAGAAATGTTTCCGCTTCCTAGTTCCTATCATATAAATATTACAAAAGAATATTACATTTTACTTACTCTGGCATCAGTTGGTAGGCGCGCCCAACGAGAGCTTCGTATAGACCACTCAAAATGGCGTCAAAATAGCAAGGAATGAGGTAGCGTGGTATGTTCTTCAGAGGTTCAAATGTAGCTTTCAACCACTTCGACAGCACCTTGGTGCCCTCGCGATGACTCAGGCGGTCAGCCACATAATCTATGGCAATCAAGAAGAAATCATCAAATAAAGCAATCGGAAATGCGGTCAGTTCAACTACTACACACCCAACATCCAATTCCCATCTCGCAAATTATTACAAAGGGGATGTCCCAGATCATTGCGAGGCGATATTTCAGTTAGTATGGAGATAAAGCCCTGCAAACCGCAGTAAACTATGCGACCATAATTTGGGATATCATAGGTTGCACCGCCATAGCCATGGTCCCGTTCCTCTTCGTCACAGGTAAAAAGTGCGCGGTTCAAGTCTACCAAGTCTAGCTTGCCAATAATTTCACGCAACTCATCGTACATCGGCCCACTTTCATATTGCAATGAAATGACGAGTTTTTGAAGATGTTCAGCGTGTGGCTTGTTTGGGTTATGCAGGGATACTCTACAAAGTCAAGTAACAAAGTAAACGTTTGCGCTCTTTTTTCGTTTTTTTTTAACAAAAGTTACCTGACAGCAACTATTGAACCTGGATAGAGGTTTTCGAAATCCAGTTGTGTAATATTACCGTCAATATATGGAGTAGCTCGGAAAATTTTCGACTTGTTTAAGGGTATATGTTCGCGCAAATTCAGTTGGAATTGTGAGAAACCTTTGATGTAATTCGGATCCTTCTTGAAGGGTCCCGGCCGATCGTATGGTTTGTCACTTTTCATTGAAATATCAGCTTCTAGTATAATTTCGTTTAGTGTGCCCTCGAAGCGCAGCGAACGCACCCCGGTAGGTCCGGCGTTAGGATGTGGATAGCCGAAAGCGGTGTGTGCAACGAGTATGACACTCTCGTGTGTGGTTGGGGAATGACGTGTTACAGCGACAATATTCGGGTCCATCTGATCGACGTACACTTGATTGAAATCCTCTTCGGCGAGTTGGCCATGCAGCAAGTTCAGGGCACGTTTGGCGGCAATAATACCAGTATTGAAATCAACGTTCTTGCCCCACTCTTGGTATTGACGCTCCTCGTCGACGACGTGGATCTGTTAGGAGATTGTTGTTAGAATTGGTGAGGTATATATTCATTAGTTTTTACTTACGTGATGCGGCACAAGTTCGTCATAGCCTCGGTTGCTGCCAGTGGCGCAACATGCCATCGATACCAATGCTGATGAGGGTAATAAATCGTAAACGGAACGCTTTTCCACTGGCGATGGATTGTCATGCGTTTGGTCCATAAACAGCGCATGTGCTATGCTGGGCGCTAAATCACGCTTCGGATTGACATAGAAAGCACCCACTGGCTCACCGCCAAAGCGATAAACCAGGCGACCTTCCTCATGTGAGTCCCAGGCAGACAAAGCTTCACGTATTAAGGAAGTAATGCCCAAACGATTCACGAATGCATTGTCTGTGGCATCTGAGTTGGTAAATAACTCAGCTACCACATATAAGTCTTGGTTAACAGCTCTTGCGGCATCCAACAAATATTCGGCAACATGAATTGGTGTTGAATGGCAATTGTCCAACCGCACACCATCAAAAATTTTAGCAGTGGTTACCACATACTCGGTCATATGTTTCCACAAGTAAGGACTATCTTCGGGTTTCTTGCCGTAGCGCAATTTTACGCTGTCGCCCCAAGCAATCAGCTCCCGCTTTAAGTACACATTTCCACGCCCAGGCTGTTCCTCGGCAAAGTCGCGCAATGGATCACTAGAGCCCATAACCCAGCCGTTGTGTGCTTGGAAGAACCTACCTAAATCTCCATACATGCCTTGCTCGATTTCTTTGAGGCTCTTGCCGATAGCCTTTATTTGCGTGAAATATTGCATGAAGAGAGGATGGTTCTCGGTAATATCACGCACCTTAGGACCACCTTCCTGTACGCGCTCATACCGTACACCTGCCAAACAATTTTCGATTGCATAGCCAAGATAACCTTGGATCTCCGCACGCACTTCCTCATTAAGCGTTTCCAAGCGGTGACGCAAGGTCTCGGCGCACTTACGGAAGCGTGATTCTTCATCGAAGCAATCACCATGAAATGCATTAAAAATCTCCAGTGCCAAATTCAAATCAATAGTGGCGCCCAAGCGATGGTACTGTGGATCTGTAATCAATTGTATCTCATTGAAACGCGACTCATCGGCTACATGTTTCGGCGGTACACGAGTGCGCACTAAGGCCATAAATTCGTCCACATATTTGACGATATTGCATTGAAAGAGCTCATGAATATTTACTTTAGGCAAATACACATTATGCAACTGATATTTAAGTGCCTGTAAGTGCTCCTCCCGGTCAATTACTGCTGGAACGCCCACGTTTTCCAAATATCCAGCCGCCACATCTTGGCTACAATTGGCAAGTAAAGCGTCGAACAAAAAGGCGGGACGCAGATAAGGACTGGTTGCGCAGTTGTAAGTAACTTCGGGATGTTCGCGTACCCAATCAGATTCGTTGGCAGTGTGATTTAGTACAATATCGCAAATGGAAGCGATCTATGTTCACAAACGCAAAAAGAGGTAGAGAAAAATCAGGCTGTCTGAATCAATTATTTTATCTTAAACTTACACCCCATTCTTGACGACACTTCTTAATGACCTTCTCCACGTCATCAAAACCGATGGTTCCACCTTTTTTGGCGGCAAAGTTTGGATTAACTTTCAGTTGATCGCGCAGTGAGTAAGCCGAACGAGAACCACCAAGCTCCTGAATTGGTGTGAAGTGTATGACGTTATAGCCCGACTCTTTGGCCACACGCAATTTCGACTCCCAGGTGCTAATGGGGCCCAATAGCTTTGTGATAACCGTCTGGCAGCGCACCGAATTCAGCGGTATAATTTTTTGTGAGCCGGGTGGGCCCACATGAAGGGTGGGTTCTACTTGTACGTAAAGTGAGCCGTCAGGCTCCGAACGAGTACTGTGAGTGAGTGAAAAAAATAAGGAATTTGTTTTAAGTGTTGAAGGGCTTTTATGAACTAAAGCTTTTCCGATCAGTGTGTTGCTCAAACTGTGAGTCAAGCCAATAATTAATCACATCAACCAAACTTTTGGATAGTGAATTTTTTACCTACCTCTCCTTGTATTGGAACCAGAAGCGGAAGGTGCCTGATAGATTCATTTTCACTTGGCTGAAAATGTCGGTATCTACAACATGGGCATATTTATTCAAGTTGGTTGTGAATGGTTTCCCGTTACGTGAATGCCAATCCAATATACGGTATTCGGTGCGAACAAACTTTTTACCTTCAAATAAAATAAAAAACCTTTTGCGTTTAGATCAACTATTAATTCAATATGAAACATACCCTCGGCCGGGTAATTGGTGTATAAAATAATTTCGCGACCCAACAGTGAGGCATCGCCATGTACACGTAAAGTGGAGCCCCGTTTGATTCTATAAAGAACACTTTCGGCATTTGTACCCTCAGCGATAGGTACGCTGTGTATATCAGACGATTTCATCATTTCAAGCGCTTTCGGCTCTTCCGCCTCTAATTGATGCAAGTTTAGCTTTTGTAATATGGTCTTGTCAACTTTTACTTGTACGTGTGAGTCTTTTTGAGTTTCTACTTTGTGAGTGTTTGAATTCAAATCCGTTTCTTTCGAGTTTGATTGCTCGGAAGAAATTTGAGTGAAATCGGGTTTTTGTTCGTCTGCTACTGATTTTGCCTTAACCTCGGCAGTTTCTGATGACTTTAAGCTAATTTCTTTTGAATTAGTCTTTTGTATGCAATTTTCTGGTTCTTGACGTTTGCTGTTATTTTCTGCTGCAATTCGAGTGTCTTCCTCGGAGCTTGATATTATTATATCAGGCTTAGATTTTTGCTTGTCTCCCCCGTCTTTTTGTTTGAATAGATTTATATTCTGGGTATGATCTTTTTGCGTCGAGGTTGGCGACTTTTTTGAATTAGAGCCCTAAAATAGAGGTAGAATTTAATCTTCAACGCTCAGAGCATATCGATCACAAAAAGCTGCACAGATAAGCTGGATTAATATACACACGTACATACATATGCAAGATACGATCAACTAAAGATATTTAAAAGTACTTGCATTTTTTATGAGAAATTTACAGCGATTTTTAGCCACTGCACAAAGTTAAAAACTGATTTAACTGTAGTAAAACGCACACATTTGCCTTTGCTTAATTTAGGTGTTATTTATAAGGAAACATACATACATATACGAGTACGTCGTAAACAGGACACGATATAAATACAATGCATATCCTCACATAGCTTATAGGACTAAGAAAATAAGCATTTCCTTAATTTAACTCGCTCAACGGACTCACAAGAAGCATTTGGTTAAATCTTTGTATGCGTAGGCCATTCTGTTTTAAATCTGTTAAGCCCATATGAAAGCAAATGATTACTCATTTTTAAATTTGTGATTAATTTTGATAAACTATTTTTCTTTTGTTACTTAATAAATTTTTTTCAGTTCGTGCATGAGGTTAGTTTTTAATATATTATAGTATTTAAGTACTTTTTTAGTATTGCAACAAATGAAACTATCTATCGCTTAATAAGCTATCCAACATTTCAATACGTTTTTACTGCTCTAAAGGTGATTTTTTTGAAGAACGAATCATTTACATTGGTCCATTCTATAATATCTTCAAATTTTTGAGACGGATCACTTGTGAAATCTCTTCCTACCACCGGTATTCGTATTCAGATAGTAAAGCGAGCGACTTGACATTTCAGCTGCTAACTTCACTGTTTCTATATATCGGGTGTTTTTTAACTGCATGAGAGCTAGCGATATCGGTAACTATGGTTTGACAGCTGAGAATGGAAACTGTTTTGACATTTCTGTACAGTAAGGTTTGGCAAGTCATCATCAAGTTGTTTAACGTCAGAACAACGCTTCCAAATTGTGGAAAAACAAACCTTTACCCGAAGTTCATACAGCGAAGTGTCGATTCCTCGCCATTCTCTACTTGTTGGCCTTTGTACTTCGACTATGCGGAAAATTTTAAAAGGATCTTGGTTTACGTGCCTATAAAATACAGCTCGTGCAAGAATTAAAGCCAAATGACTATGCCTATTGAATGGACTAATTTAGATTTATTATTCACATTTATTGGAAAAAGTAGTAGAAATTGTAAATTGTAAAATTGCACTGATCATCGATCACTCGTAGCCGCAGTGAATATATGCCGAATATCACATTCAAAAAATAGATGCCATGAAATTATCTAACAGATTATAATAAAAAAAATCGATCTAATAATATTTATGTTATGTATTATTATATTAAGTTTCCAAGCTCTTAAAAACACCCTCTACATATGTGCATACTATATATAAGTATATCTATAACAGGAATTAAGTTTCCCTCTACTTTTACCCTACTTTTTACAAACATCATTTCTCTTTTGAAATCAGCCTTCTGAAAGTTGCTGGAACTGCCCTTAACATTCGCTCGTGAAAATCTAATCGACGTAAAAGAAAATTTCCTTCTCGAAAAACTAGTATTAGATTTATGTAGCGAACGCAACCATATTTCATGACGAAATTAAAGTTGAAACTAAAAAAATACATATTAATTGCAATTGTTGTCCAAGCTTCAGCAAGAGCTTTCGTCTATGACGAAATATTTTTACACACCCGTGGAGTTCGAAAGAATATTTAGGAAATAGGAAGGATAGGAATATAAAGGGTTTTCCAATAACAGGTGTTATTTCTTATGGCCCGCTATTTCGGTAAGATGTCACTCTTGTAGCTGGCTTTTTTTTGATATTTGACAAGTAGAAACTACGCCATTAATATAAATGGAACGATTCACGCTTAAACAACGCATTTTAATTATTAAAATTCACTTTAAAAATTGTGAAAATTTGGCAGAGACGGTTCGTAAAACTCGAAATTTGGGTCATCGTGAAGCACCTTGTCGGACCGCAATTCAGAACTTGGTGAAAAAATTCGAGCTGTTGGGACAAATTAGTGATGTGAAGAATAAAACCCGTGCACATCGCTCAAGAACAGCCGGAAATATTACTGTTGTAGTCGAAAGTGTTGAAGAAAACCCAGGTTTGTCCATTTCTCATCATTCTTTGGCATTCCACAAACGTCATTACACCGTATTTTGCAGAAAGAGTTGGCTCTTAAGGCTTATAAAGTCCAGTTAACACAAAAACTCAAGCCGGCCGATCATCAACAACGTCGTGTGTTTGCTGATTGGGTCGTTGAAGTGCATGAAAATGATCCGGGATTCAATCGAAAAATCATCTTGAATGATGAGGCCCATTCCCACCTCGGTGACTTAGTCAACAAGCAAAATTGTCGGATGTGGAGCTCAGAAAATCCAAGAGTTCTTGTTAAAAAGCCTCTCTATCCTCAACGTGCGACTGTTTGGTGCGGTTTATGGTCCGGCGGAGTCATTGCACCTTACTTTTTCGAAAATGAAGCTGGAGCAACAGTTACGGTGAATGGAGAGAGATGATTAACGATTGTTTATGGCCGGAATTGGATGGTATTGATCTGGACAACATTTATTTTCAACAAGTGCCACACAAGCAACGAAACCATTGATCTTTTATCAAAATCACACCTCTTATTAGAAAACCCTTTATAATAACGAATCATTTGTAGATCGATATTAAGACCGAAATATATGAATATGATAACAATTTGGAATGCAGTTTTTTGGCTACATAAAATACCACTCGTTTGTTGAAAAAACGTCATAACTCAAAAAATCAAAAATTCCGGAAAACGCCTTAAAAATTGTCAATTTACTTTGCCTTCCTAAGTATAAGCAAAGATATATTTTCATATAATACTGTAATTGATGTATTAATGTATTTTAAATACTTATATCTCGAATTAAATTGAATTTAGATCAGTTACTGTGGCAAAAATGTTCCTCGCTGCATTGTATACTCCTTTCTGCTAAATGAAACACCCTTTAGTTAAGTGTTCTTTAGTAAATGAATAGTAAAACATATGTACATTATATGAAATAACTCTTGGATACATGCATACATACATACTATATACGCAATTAGTGTCACTGAAAATCGTGCAGCTGTTTTTCGCAAAGTTTTTAAAGTTCACTCCTTTCGGTTAATTTATTATAATATAATTTAATTTATTATAATTATGCACGAATTTAATTTATTATAATTATATACAGAAACAGTTTCAATCAAATTCCAAATTTAATAAAATTGGGAAAATTTCGTCCCCTTAGTATTAAAATAGCCTATAAATTTTTTGATGTTTTGAGAAAATGAATTTCAAACTTTTTGTCGAAAGTAGCTCTCACTCAAATCTCGTTATGTCTGTAAATATTTATTATTTTTTGACTGACGTTTTGACCCACTTTGTGGAACTAGAATTTGACAAAATTTTGACCACATATAAAATCGACGATGGAGAATCCAAAAACTCAATAAAAAAATAATAGCCTATGAGCACATAGGCTATTGTTATACTAAGGGGACGATTTTATAAAAATTTCATAACAATTTTGATCAGATTTAAAAAAAAATATATAATAAAATAAATAATTTGTTTAACTGGCTCCTGCTTATAAATTGTAAATTCACCAATCATTTCACTTGTTTGAAATACGAAAAAAATGGACAAACATACGGTTGATTCAAAGTGGATTATACACTATAATTGAATTTCTTAGAATCACTACTCAAAGTAGTTTTTACAAAGTGTTAAAAGTAATTTCTTGAAACTTTATAACTTTACAAATTGTCACATTTAGCAGCAATGTTAGGTTAGATTTCGTCTTATGCATAGAGACCACAAACCTTCGGGTATCTGTGGAATTGCTACACATGCCGTTTGCTATCTTGCTTCGTTTTTAGAAATTTGGAAAACGTCAGGAATTTATCGGGTACTTTATACGAATACACTTTATACGAATACATAAATAAATGAAGTTTCGTTCACTTGAGTTTTTAGTCAGCCCCTTGAGTTTAAGAGCAGCCAGTAATGAAACCAATTTCGAAATCTCAGTGAAATTTGCAGTTAATAGTTTTTCGCTTAAGATGGACAAAGAACGTGCGCCTACTGAGGCTGCAGGCCTGTCAATAAAGTACCAGTGTACCTGTTGTCCCACTAATCTCCCGAGAGGATACGCGAATGAGTTGTACCGAAAATGGTGATGCTGTAAATTCAAAATATAAACGAATACAAATTTATTCTGTGGATTTTTGTCGAAATGGTCCATTGAGTCAGTTAGAAAATTCTTTATTAGTTTTTGCTTGTACAAAGGGTTCTTATACCCATACTCACACAAGCTGCATGTATGTATGTATGTATGTGAATTTCATCAATTTATCCAATTATGTTTTTGATTAACCAAATATCATTAATTTCACACACACACACGCAAACTGGGCTCAAGAGCATTTGGGACGAATTTCAATGTCACACGAAGTAGGGGAATGATTTTGAAATCGATCGTTCTATTCGTCTCCAGATTGCGGCACAGTTGCCGTCGTTGCTGACGCGTTTACAATTTGCGGTTTTACTATGTACAGGCATATGCACATATGATACTATGTGCATATGTATGTATGTATTATTTGAACACTTGCTATATTATTGGCATAGGCGCCACCTTTGGTTAGCGCAGCGCACCGTTGATGTTGTAATTGTGGTTGAGGAATATTTTCGAAATATATACATACATACATATGTACAAGTATAGGAACAGCTTCAAATTGTATGAAATTGTACTAGTAAATATGTATGTCAATTTAGAATTTTTCAAATCCTACCACAGCTTTTACCCAAAAACGCTAGTCACTTGTCAGGTGTCCTGCGATGATTTTAAAATTTGTTTCGATGCTCGAATCTAACTGATTATCGTCGAATAAAAATGTTGTCTTATAACTGCATGTGCGACACACAAATGTTTGTATTATAGCTTCAAATTAATCTACTACCCAAATATTACATACATTTGCACACATACACATATGCACGTACATACATTAATTTAGCGATTTTGCATACAATCTTATCAGTAGAGGGAATGCAATGCATATAAAAGCAATTAAACGGTTCCGATTAAATGCCACATTGAAGATTAGACATCCATTACATATAGGACAGACGCGGCTCCACCAAAAAAGCACAACACCAACTAGTTCGGAACCAACATTTATGGACTGCGATCGTTTTGGACACACTATACAACTTTCACGCAACCCCAACATTATTCCCAATTACCAAATATTTTATTTACTTTTATTTAATTTTTGCTTCTTCACATACCTCACCACCGGCAACATTTTTGTTCGTTTTTTGCTTGTTTTTATTACTACTTAGAGCATTTCCCATTTTTTCACTTGGAATTGCATTCAACACACCCGCAAGACCGACGTCCGTAACTGTTTCTGTCACCGGTACGGCGGGCAATTGCTGTTCTTGGTCGCTTTTAGGATCGGCAACCGCATTTCGTTGGCACTTCGTATCCAAGCTGGGTGTCACTGTCGCCGCCTTCGCCTCCGTTCCCGCCTCACCTTTTTCTATACTTTGATTTCCATCGCTCTCGCTAGCATTGCCACTGTCACCGACGCCAACTTCCGATTCTGTCGCAGAGTTTGACTCATTGGCGTCCTCCGCAGCACCGCAGGCCCATTTAATGCGCTGTTTAACGCTATTGTTTTCGATGCCATTGGCGATAGCGCCTGCGTCGACCTCAGCATCAATATGACGATCGGTAGTTAATTTTGAGTAGAAATCGACGATCCATTGTACAAATTGCAAATTTAACACTGCCTGCAGCATTGTACTCAGCTGCCGCTGAAGGTTAGCAAAAAAGCGCCCAAAACCGTCCATCCTGGCTTTCACTCGTACTATTTATAGGTACGTATATGTTTTTAACACTTTAATCTCTAAAACTTGATAGAATTTTGCGAAATACCGTTCGTTGTGACTCGACGTTGATGTGCTTACTAACTAAATGAGTGTCGAAATTCAAATTTTGAGCTGGTTATTTTCATAAAAAAGAGCATTCGCAAATACAGGGTATGGTGTATAGATGTGTGCATAAATAGGTAATGCGAAGACTCACTACAGGATTACTTATATTCCTTTTTTTAATTTTATTTTTTATAAGTATGCGTGCGCACTAAGTCACAAACTTGAAGCGAAAAGAAAGAAGTATAGAGTGAACAAAACTAACTGATTAGTAAGGTCTACTTTAGTATTTTATTCCTAATGGTAAAAAATCCATGTTCGCTACAGATAATGATCAGTAATGAAGCTAACAGTGGACACACTCACAAAATTTAAATTACATATCAATATTTATTAGCATAGGGAGAGGTAATGACCAATAAGGAGCAACGCCGACGGGATGTT
Organism: Anastrepha obliqua; assembly: GCF_027943255.1. NCBI lineage: Eukaryota > Metazoa > Arthropoda > Insecta > Diptera > Tephritidae > Anastrepha > Anastrepha obliqua. Next base: position 2,386,586 of record NC_072895.1, on the reverse strand, counting down.
AATTTCCAACTAGTTGCGCAAATGGAACATTTTAATTTATTGTGGGATTTAGAAATAAAAGAAGCTCATGCTTTACAAGTTTTCGAAGCCACTAATACAAATGACTTAGTTTTTGCGTTTCCACGACAGTCGGTTCTAAGTTACCGAAACGACCCGGATTTATATCCGGCCAAGGACTGTCACTCCAGCAGCATTTCCCGTATGTAAGTATGGGGAATGTTTATGCTGCTACAACAACAACTTAGTTTTTGCGGTAGGGTGTCAAGCTTTTAGATATTTAGTTATTTACCTAAGTTCTGCGGTTTGCATAAAAGCATATTGTAGTGGCGGACAGTGGTTCCGGTTTGTGTTGTTAATAGAAATATCATCCTGACAGTTTATTTATATACGTAGCTATTAACTCTATCTACATATTCTACTAGAACTCATATATATCAAAGTCTGCAGATCGGAGCTGTTTAGACTATATAAATTCTGAAAGTGTTGTTACTTGCCAACAGCACGGATCACCTAAATGATTCTTAGTCATATTTCGGAAGAACTCATTGTTATCTAAACAAGGCATGCTCAAAGAGAACCTCTCGCGCTATTATCGATATGTAGAGATCTGTTCTAGGAAATACACCTGTTGAGTCGAAGGGGTTGGTGCGTGACTACCATTCGGAATTCGGAGAGAACGTAGGTTCGAATCTCGGTGAAACACCAAAATGAAGAAAAAGTTCCAATAACGGTCGCCCCTTGGCGGGCAATAACAAACCTCCGAGTGTATTTCTGACACGAAAAAGCTCCTCATACAAAATATCACCACTTCTGGGTGTTTGGCCGAGCTCCTCCTCCTATGTATATATAATCTAAACCATTTTCACTTTAAACATTGATGGAATTTAATTTGGAAACTATTAAACTAACAACATACAGATATATGCATGCAGAATATAATGTTTAACCCTAGAGGAGTAATGTTAGTTGATTCGATCGCACAGTTTTTCTTTCCCGATCACTTTCATACATGGTGTAACTTCACTGGGTAAAACTTTTATTTTAATATACATATGTACTTAGAAAAAATGAAACTTTTGTTGAGGATTGCTGGCTAAGAACTGAAAAAATCAGTGCTAAATGCTAGTCGAACTCGACTTAATTACATAAAAAATAGCATTAGCAACTCTTAAACGTTTCTTTCAAAACGAATTAAATGAAACCTGCTGAGCGTTTCCCAATTTTTCGTATGGGGCAATTATCCCACATATCTTTGGATTTTTGAATAGAAAAAATAAAGGATTTCAATTAAGATTCGCAAGCTGTGACCAAGAACTAGTTTTATCTTCAAGGGTTACACAATTTTCAAATCCAAAAGGCAAAGGAAGCAATGTGGCTTCATAGATAAAAATTGATAAGGCGACTTTGGTTGTGATGTCAAACGTGAACAGATGCAATCATCGTTTATTGATTGCTTAAGGGAGATTTGGAGTGTTTTATAGCACCCTAATAAATAGTTATATGAACGATTATTCATGAAATTTAAGTTACCAGTTCAACCTTATTGGAAAGAGAAAATAATCGAGTAAATACATATCCGTTTCGAAATTTTGTATGCTTCTAATTTTTGTTGTTTATTGAGACTAATTCTAAAAAAATATTCAATTATTGCATCATACACCCTATACTGCGAATTGGAGTACAAGTACTAATGCACTTAAACCAATGACCTTTCCATTGAACTTGAGAATTAAAAGTGACGTCATATACCTCTCTGCTTCAAAGCTAACCCAACATTTGAGAGCGTGCCAAGTGCAACAGCGTAAAATCATACTTACGTATGTTTGTACTTGCATATCGGATATGTACTTATATATCGCCTGTTATTAACAACAACAGCAAGTTGAGCAGCACACGACTTGGCTCGATTTGAGTTCATACATATCTATATGGGTATGTATATATATAAGTATGTAAATAACTGCATAGACAGAGGTGAGTTTGTTTGTGTTTATTATCAAAAACGTGCAGCGCTTTCACTTTCTCTTGGAAACGTCACTGAGAGTGGGTATATGTGCACATACATATATATATATATGCAAGACGTATGTTGACCCACCGAAGGCGTGTCTGCCTGGTGCATACTTTTTGTTTCCCCCATTATCTATAGTGATATTCGTATACATAAACATACACAGATATGCAGTGTGATTTAAATGGTGGGCATCTACATTCGAAGCAAAAGCGAGTGAGTTTGTTCCCACTTAAATGAAAACAAATGTTTTATAACAATTCATTAATGCACAAAAAGTCAAATTTCGATTTCGTATGTGCGAGACTGTAGACTCGTTGTTTTCTCGGAAATTTCATCTCGGAAGAACGAGAGATCATCGGGTGTTTTTTTAAGCGCTTGAGAACTTAAAATGATAATATAAAATAGAAATATTGTTAGAATGAATTTTTTGTTTTTTATGATAATATAATCTGGTAGATAATTTCATGTCATTTATTTCCTGAATATGATTTCCGGTATATGTCCACCGCGGCTACGAGTTACATGGCTCATTCAATCAACCCAATTTTTTACCACTTTTTCTAATAACTCTGAATAATAAATCTTAATGAGTCCAATCAGCAAAAATGGTTATTTGGCTTCAAAGCTTGAACGAGCAGTATTTTATAGGCTTAGATAGTTTAGCCAATACTCTTACGTTGAATTTTCAGGGCAGAAGCCAACAAGTTGAGAACGACGACGATCGGCGTTTCGGCGCCTTCTTCAAAACTTCGCTCAAGGAACTTCGCGAACAGTTTTTTTTTTTTCAAAGCAAATTTCCACAATTTTGAAGCATTGTTCTGACGTTAAATGATTCATGATCACTTACCAAACCATTCAGTAAGGAAATGTCATCACAGTTTACCGTTTTCAGCTGTCAAACATAGTTGTCGATATCGATAGTTCTCATGCAGCTCAAAAAATACCCGATGTAATTTAGAATTTCCCTATCAAATGCATTGGATGGGCAAATATACTTTGAGGAATTTTTTTTCTTGACCTTGAGGCTTAAAAAAAGTAGGTACAATATATTTTATCCAAATTATTTTTCTTCGCAAGCTACGACTTGTTTTCATCTTTAAGGGAGCGTATGAATTCCATCCCAATAACATTGCAGACCTTTTGAGGCCTAGAACGTGTCGATTCAATTTATGATAGCTTTAACTGAAGTGAAGTGTACGTACATATCCCATTCTTGGCGGAACAAAGTAGTCCAAAATAACTGTAATTATGACAAAGAACGTGGCTATGTACATACATACGTTTCTCTTAAATAAGATTGTAGACCCAAAGCGTAGATATCATGCTTAACTATGGGTGGAATTTAAAATCTAAGAAAAATGAATGAATACTGCAATGAAGTTGCATATATCTAAATTTTCATCAGGATTTCTGGAAAACGGTTGTAGATACAGAAAACGTGACTTCAATAGCTTTATTATGATTTATTTTTTTTTTTTTAAGACATCAACCCATTTTCGCAAATTACTTTTCGCAGAAGTACTTAGATACCCACTTTTAAATCAGGATACCTGTGTGCCCTTGGTGAGTAATGCTCTCATGTGAGGAAACTACTTCATTGGGGTTTAGTGACATACATATGTACATACATACAAACATGCGTACATATATATATTATGTTAGCCTTTGCAAACTGCAAACTTTTTGTAAAATGCAATTGAGGGAGAGATATGTGAAACACCAGCTTTTAGTGCAAATACAGTTAAAAAAAGAGTTGACAATTCACAAATTTTAATCAATCCATTTTTCTATTTGTTGCGAAAACATTTGCTCCGAAGTTCCTATTATGTGATCTCATACCACTCGCAAAAAAAAATCTTTCCGTATCAAAATGAAATTCCTTGTCGATTAGAAAACGCTTTATGGCAACGTTGCCCTTCTTTCGATATAGAATACTAAGCTTATTGCAAGTAATTCGAATTAAGCTTGATTTCCGACTGCCTGGAACGCCCAGTTTATCAGCACTTGGGGTGCCTTTTCTCGCACTCATTTGATTAGTTTCACTTTGCTTTTTTTCTGTTTTTTTTTTTGGTATTTTCAAAACGTTGAGTTCATTTGGTCAAAAACATGTGCAATATATTGTACACACATACATATATGTGTGTGTAGATGTACGTAAATAGGTATGTATGCATATTTAAATCGCTTGCAGCATTTAAACGAAAAGCAAATTAGACAAAACAAAAAACGCTCGTATATTTATTTAGTTAATTTTAATATAAATGATTTATTTTCTTTTAAGATTTATAAATAGAAAACATTGTTTTGCCAAATAAGCATTTTTCTAACTATTTTTAATCGCAAATAAATAGCACTGCACTTTTCTGATGTGATGAAAATTTATGTATTGTACACATATTTCACAAAATTTATCACATTTCGCACTATGAATTTTTTTAGTTTTAAAATATTAAAAAAACAAACAAAAAAATTTTTCTCGCCCTACAGTTTATTTCTGTCTTTACAATCAGAAGTGTTTATGCAATCCACTCATCCAATTAAAGAGCAAGCAATAACTTAAGTATTCCTGATTTTTTTTATATAAAATACGTATGCAAGTGAAACGATTACTTTACCCAAAAAAATTTGTGACTTAACTGATTTGTGTTGGCTAGCACAGCGGCGAAAAACTGCCTGTGCGTACTACAATAAAATTACTCAGTAAAAATTCACAACTTCAAGGTGACCTCTTTGAATAGAACCGCACAGCTGATAGCTGATTACCTCCGACTGTTTGACTGTTGTCTGCCTGCCTGGTGGCGCTGCAATCGCTGTTGATGGTGCTGGTGGGGCGTTCGCCCGTTGGCTACTCGATTGTTGTTTTAGCTTTGCTATAGCACGAGTATAACAACAACTTGCTCTCCCATCTGTGTGTACATACAATTATGGTGTACACACACACACATACATATATAATGTGTAGTCTTGTTGATGGAATACGAAAAGCCGGTCTTTCATTTTATTTAATGGTAGTTTGTTTACATCGGCAAGGTGAGTGTGTGGGTTTGCCGGCAACGAATATATTTATACTTGTTTATACACAGATGCTGAGCATTTCAGCTGAACGAATGTATTTCGTTCGACTTTGATGAGAGGCCGATTGCAACTGATTATTTTGCTATCGATTGTAGGTAATACAGATATGAATGTACATATGTATAATTAAATGTTTATTGAAAAAAAAAAAAAATTTACAAATTCGTGTTATATTTATATAATATTATAGTACAATACTTAAGAAAACAAAAGTAATACATTAACCAAAAATAATCATTTAAGTGAAAACCGGTTAGTAAAGACCATAATTTCCTTCAAACTTTCTTAGGTTACGACAAAAATTTAGAAACAATAGCAAAAACAACAAGAACATAATTACAATTATAAAAATAATAATATAATTTTTCATTTTATTTTAATTTATTTTATCAGTGGTATAGAGTAAGACTTAAGTCTTTTAATAGTACTCCAGCATTATTATATGCAACTAGAATGATTTTAACATGAAAATTTCTTTATCTAAATTCTTACAACTGTTCATTAACAAATCAATCCAATATATGTAACTTAGCAATAATAATAAGATAAGGCTTTGATAGTAGCAAAAGAAAAGGTAGATTAAGAAAAAAGTAGTTATTAGAGATAAAGAGAAAAATTTAATCATAAAATTTAATATGCCTAGGTAATGAGTTCCATACCCATTAACAGTGTTAAATAAAAATAATCGGGTGATGTTGGGTAATTAAATTTTGGAACAATGCAACTGTTGTGTCTTCGAGACCTTGCTGATATCAACTACTCTCACAGATAGGCAGGTAACTTGAATATATAAGTAGTAAGTTTGGCATAAATATGCAATACGTAGCAGACAAATAATTTTCAAGACTGCAATCCAATATCTTTGTTCGCCGCGCAGAGATGTGCTCATATCTACCAACGACATACAAAACGCGTAAAATTATTAAACGCCACGTTAATAATAATGATGATAATAATAGTCGAATATTTAAAATAATATTAATTATAAATATTAAAACAAATAAAACAATAATAATAATACATACAAACTAGTATCGCTCGTAATTGAAAATCGAAACCAAATAAGAACTCTCATTTCAATTTCTATTATTTTGTAATTGGCGCTTACACCCTTTTAAGGTGTTGGACCGAGCTCCTCCTTCTATTTGTGCTGTGCGTCTTGATGTTATTCAAATAGAGGGACCTACAGTTTTATGCCGACTACGAACGGCAGATATTTTTTATAAGGGGCCCGTTCATGGCAGAAATACACTTTCATTTCCATTAGTAATTTAAATTTTTTCTCTCTTTAATGTTTTTTGAAAATATTTTTAGTTAAATTATTGCGTTATAAATCAATTGTGTGTGTAATTTTATTTTGATGTCTACTTTCTCCAACCCTCTAGTTCAACCTTTTAGCCATTAGCAAGATATTGATAAGATGCTTATGTACATACATACACTCATGGGCAATAAAATCAGTGTGCGACATTTTCATCAGTTTTGGCTATTTTAATTCCGTTTATTTAGCGCCTATTCATTGTAAAGCGCCTATTCAACAAAAACCACATTAACTGTTTTTTTTTTCAAAATTTGTGCAAAAATTCCGAAAATGTTCTGCAAGTTTTCATCAACATTTCACTTTTTTATCAGAATTTTCAGAATAATTTTTGATACGCAGTTGCAGAGCGCATTCAATTTTGAGAAGGAATATTCTTAGTAAGTGCAAGTTTCATGTGGCACAAAATTCGCATTGATATTTGGTATTTTTTTTTCGTCAGGGTACCATGCATTTTCTTCCATACAAAGTACGTTTGACAATTTTTTTTATATTTCTTTGGAAACTATAAATCGAAGATTTACGACGTCGGATGCTCCTTCTTCTCCTTGAACAAAGCAAGTAATGAAACGTTCACAACCCTAACCTCGTTGAAACGTACACCGGGTATATAACCAAAGGCGATCCGACCCAGCAACCAAGACTTCATCGATTTCTTGTAATTTTTGTTTACTGTACTCTTATTTATCTTTTTATATGAAAGAAAATGGCTAGCAGATGTCACCAAATCTAATTAATTCATTTATAAAAAATGCTACATATATATTAATAATAATTTCTGTGGTGTGGTTGTGATGCTGTGTTCTACAAACATACGTGCATTTAAGGAACTGGCGAATAAAAGTATACTCATATAATGGACTCATGATCCCGTTTAGATTAAATAGGAAGGAAAACTTCTCTACAGTAGCAAGGATGATCGATTACTAGGTTTAGCCAATAACTATGGTGAAAAACAAAATTGTGAGGGGAACTTTGGCTTGCTTCATTTCACGCGCGAGGATGACAGATTTACATAGCCAATAACTATGGTGAAAAACAAAATTGTACGAGCAACTTCGGCAGCTACGTCACAGGACCATCGGCAGCCTTTTTTGCCCGCTCGTTTCACACGTATTCACACACTCGTTCAATCAGTCGTTGTTCAGACGGCAATAAAGCAAGCAACATAAACGTAGACTGTGTTAATTTTTTCGTATATCACTAACGCATTCTCTGTTTTTCACAAACAACCGATTCATTACCCCTGCTAAGGCAGCCCATCGACTGATTATGTCAAATTCGCTGAGAGCCGGCTAACGGTCTGATATTGGCCATACCATTAAAAATCTTCTCCCCATACTGCAGTAGTTAATTTTTTTATCTTATAAAATTTCATTCCCGTTAGAATCAAGCAGTAAAACAAACACACCAGTCTACCTTTTTTCATCCTTTGAAATTTAGTTTCTTGACTTCTCCAATTTTTGTAATTAATTTTTTTAGAAATTACATCACAGCACTCCTAAAAGTGTAAAAAATCATGTGACTTTTCTAACTCTACTTGACCATTCCAAGGCATTTGACTCCGTAGGCCATAAACTTTTAATCTTGAAGCTTGAAAACTTATTTAGCTTTTCAACGTCGGCTTTAACTCTTATGGAAACATATCTTAGTGACCGATTACAAGCAGTATGTGGTGATAATATTTACTATATCCAACTTTCTACCTGTAACCAGAGGTGTACCTCAAGGCTCTATCCTTGGCCCTCTTTTATTTGTCTTGTACGTTAATGATTTGTTCAGTGTGATTAAATATAGTGATATCCATGTATATGCTGATGACGTTCAATTATATGTTAGTTGTCCCATTAGCTGTATTGATATTTGCATCAGTAATTTGAATTTTGACTTGAGCCTCACAAGCAAGTGAAGAAATATATCAAGCTCGATACAGAAGTCAAACTAAATGACGCTGTGATTAAATATGTGGACATTGTTAAAAATTACATTTAATAGAACTTTGACATGGAGCAACCACATCTTTACTGTCATAGGCAAAGTTTATGGTATGCTCCGAAATTTATGGACAACTCAATATTTTACACCAGTAAACACTCGACTGCAACTAGCTAAAACGTACTTGTTACCAACGTTACTGTATGGTTGTGAGTTATATACTCCTTGTGATAGTGTGAGTCGTGTGATCATATTTCTGTTTTTGCGAAAAAATTGCTTCCGTATCTTTTTACGACTTGCTTAGGTTTAAATGTTTAGTTTTACTCCAGAAAATCATAAACACTCAGGAACCCAGATACCTCAAAGATCGATTTATGTTTTCAAAGACCTGCCCCTCGTTAAACTTAGTCCCGATGAAATACAGTTGTTTGGTGACTGAACGTCAATACTTTGTGTTCTCTGTCCGTCTTTGGTATACCTTACCTTACAAAATTAAACGTATAAAAGAAAGATCGTGTTTCAAAAATAAATTGCTTTGCTACCTCGTCGAAATTTGTTCCCTCCATTTAAGTATTCCAGTACACGAAGTGTGTTTCTGAATCTCAATAATGAATGCATTTTGTAATTGTGAATTAAAATTTATTTGCAAACGTCATTCCATCAACTACATACAAAGTAAATAATTTGTTTTAGCTTCAAACTTGTCAATGATGTAACTACATATATACATACGTACATATGTACGTGCATGTGATATACATACATATACATATATGATACTAGGTAAATATTTTTGTGACAGTCACTTTTTATTTATTTATTATTTTGTTCAACTTTAAAAATTAATACCTGCGACTACAATACTTAGTTGGTGAAATGGTGGTTGATAGGGGCTGAGGAGCAACGCCAACAACAATTATCATAATATTTGTATTTCATTATCTAATAGATTATTGGTAAATAAGGTCAACAACAAACGATAGTAACGGTTCAATTGTTATTTTTACTTTTGAATTAAGCGATTGAATACACATTTAGGTTCACTCGATTCTTAGGCATCGTTGCAAATCATTCAGTTAAATACTACATTACATACACAAATAGATACACATACGTATACTACCACAATGCATAGTTATTATCCTAGTAAATATTTTGCTAAATTGTTTTATATATAAAATAGATCGAACATAAAAATATCGATTTTCATAAATTTGTAAATAATGCACTGGAGCCAGCACTACCGTTCACAAAAAGAGTTGAAATTGATATAGACTTAGTTGGGAAAAATAAAAATGATTGCGACAATTTTGTGTCCAGTCATGTTGAAAATGTGTGTGTGTGCCTGTGCTCCCATTGTGACATTTTGATGCTCTTGCGCTTGCCGCTTATTTGGCCCATTTTCTTATGTCTTTATTTCTTTTTGTTTTGTTTTGTTTGTGAAGGCATTCCTTAGCCACAGCCTAGTTTTAGTTTCAACCTCATCGATAGGCCCTAGTATTACTCATTTGTGTACAGTGAAAACTAGCGGCGCTGATTCATCCTCCTGCAGGTGTTCGGCCAGTATAATTTTGCTTACAGTGCCTTGCGGCGCTTGGCTCTCGATATCTTCGTAGTCCACCGAGGAAGAGCGCACCAACTTGAATTGTGAGCCTTTGTGGTCGTTCATTGTGATGACCAACGAAGCGGGTCGTGGACCTGTGAGCATAAAAAGTGTCGTGAAATAAAATATATTTAAGTGGGTATGAAAATGTATTAAAACATTTTCCGAGTTATACCTGTTCCCGTTTTACTGGGCCGCCGCTCTAACGTGGTCGAACCGCTGGACGGCAGAGTTGAGGCAGACGAGCACAACGAGGATGGTTTTTCGGAGATATACTCCAGATTTGAGGTCATTTGTAACTTATTGCTGCCACTCTTTTGGGTGTCCTGCTTGATGCTGACGTGTTTATCAGTTTTCACGCTGTTCTGATGCTTCAGTATAGAGTCGCGTCGCTGTGCCACCGGTGACGCTGGTGGCATTGTGGTTGATTGGGTATTGATTAGCTGCAGTTCAGAATCTACGGAGATAATTAAGGTGCATGCATACAGTAGGTAAGTTAAGTATGGGCCCAAGTGTTCTTAAAATTAGAATTTGCTTATTTAAGAGACAGGTAAGGACACAAGTTTTTTACACACCACCACCTGAAGAGCTGAGAAACTTCAGAGAAGCTGAGTTTTAACTGCTAAGCAACTCGCTAAGTTTCGCTAGTCCAACAAGAAGTAGAATATATTGCGTACTGGATTATTTACAATTTATAAGAACACTGACTACATTTCTATATGTCCATATTTCTACTGGAAGCGTAATTTTTTAACTCCGCTTTATGCATATTTCAGATTGCGTGATTTACATACATTTTTGGGCTTGAGTTAAATGATCTGGGTCCTCTAGAAAGCAGAAAGTCCGCGAAATGAAAAATGGAATTGCATCTTAAAATCATCTTCTCTAGATATGAATCAATGTTCATCGCCAACCACAAGACACATGAACAGCCGTTGACAGCTAATTAGAAATGCGATATTTTGTTTAGTTTTAACACCTTTTCTTACTTTTTTTTTTTAATTTTCATTAAGTTTTTATATCTTATATGTAAATCAAAGTTTTAGACTTTAAACAACATATATATAAAAATTTTACAAATTTTCGAACTTTTCAATCAGAATTAAAAAAAAAATACGCGGTTTCGTAGCCCATTACAGTAGTAATGTACAGCACAATAAGTACTAAAAAATACTAAAGTATAAATAAGTACTAAGTTCGACGTGACTCAAAATTTTCTTGATTTTTTATAAATTTTTTCTCCGACGCCGTTGCGCATTTTCTCTATATAATGATTGTTCGGAGCTTTTTTTATATGGTTGAAAATGTGTAACACCGTCTACAAACAAACAAAAAAATTATCAAAAATCAATGCGAATTTTGAGCCATTTTAAACGTATTAGTACTTATTTATACTTTAGTACTTTGTAGTACTTATTGTACTAAAATTCAATAAGCTTTAAAACTGCATATAAAGAATTTTTCTAAAAAAAAAGTTTAAAAGTTTGACGAAAATTTATTGACCCTTTTTTAATTTTGTACAAAGTGCGAAACTTTGAGTTATATGGTTTTTGTTGTAGTGAAGCCAATATTTTTATAAAATAAAAAATTTAAATAAATAGTCAAAACTTAACAAAGTGTCGCTGTGCTATTATTTTGTGTATGTATAATAAACATGCGGAGCTTCTTTACTGGCACTAAAAAGGTCGGGTCCAACTCAAGCCTCTTTGGAAAGACAGCTATTTTTAAATTTGTGGTGTTTGTTGAAGAAATTGGAGTTATGTGTAAAATTGATTCATCTGACAAAAAATTTTCTTTTTTCTTTCTTGCATCCAACAATTGAAAAGTGAGCAAAGTATAAAAATTGCAACAACAAACAATTTTTTTTCTTGCGTTGTGCCCAAAATGTTTTAATATTAAAGAACAGCCTCTGATCTCGATAGCCACTTTACTATTTTTAGCGCTATTGCTGATCAAAATTGCTATTCATAATAAAATACAAATATTAAGCTATTTTTAAATTAGAAACAAAAAATTCTGCAAGTTTTTAAGTTATTTTTAAATTTTTAGGCACGAGTATGGCAGCCTACATAATATAGTGAAAAATGCGAAAAAAAACAACAATTAAGTATCTGCTGAGGAAGAGGAAAGAAATTCAGAAATTTCAAATAAAAAATTAATAAATAAAAATCTGCCTTAAATTATCAATAGAAAATTGCCCTTTTTACTTTTACCGCTTTTTAATTGGCCCAAGCTAAAAAAATTAATAGCAGAGTTGGTTATGACTTTTTTATACAAATATGATGGGAGAAAATATAATTTTTTCTTTTGAGCCTCTTGAATTCTTTCCAATCAACATCGTAATTTACTTCTATGTATAACGCCTTCGGAGCAGAGGCATAATTTTTAAGTTTCAAGTTGGTGAATTCGGACCGTACGAGTCCAAACGAGTAACAGCCGATATGCCACACAAAAGGACACACCATTTTTTATCTACTGCAAAAAAGCATAATTTCCATTATTTTAAACTGAAACTAAAAATGAGTTTCAGTCAATGCCAAATAGAAAATGCCAAATAAAAATCTGAGATATTTTTCATACAGATCAAAACAAAGTTCCCAGAAATGTGACCCATCAGGGTGGTTGGAAGGCAGATTTCTTTGGGATATAAATTGTAAATACGTATTGCTATAGATGTACATATGTATGTATGTATGTACATTTAGCCATGTAAAAAAAAAAAATTTCTAAGCTGGGAATGAAATGGGGTTTTGGAGTGCGAGTACTTTCTGACAGCTTTTGAGTGTACACACACATATATACATATATATGCGTGCATGTATATGTGCATATTCTAATTTAGGTCACTAACTTTTAAGTAATTTCAATTTTGAAATATTGTGCATTATTGAGTTGTAGTTGATACTCATCTATGAATATTTATTTATTAATTTATAACTGTAGACAATATTTTGCTATTCCACCTAGATTCCCTTCGATGCACATTTCTTAAAGTCGCCCTAACAACACTCACCAATAATCAAAACGAAATACATAAACATTTTGCAAAATTGAGGAGGAAAAGCAACATGCAACTGCTCTGATGTGAGAAAAAGCTAATATTTTGACATGGGACATACATACATATGTACAGGTAGGTAGGTATGTAGTAGTGCATAAATTGCTGTAACAATAATAAAAAGGGGAAATTTCATTGCGATTGAGTCCGCAAAGAAACGCCAGCGCAAAATGTATGCAGCGAGCAAATGTAAAACGCCCAACACCAACACCAATACCAACACGCAAAAAATGCGACAAATGCTAAAGGCAGCGCAGCTTCACAAAACCAAAACCGCAATAAGCAACGAATATGAGTACAATAGTAATAATGGTTAATGAGTTTTAATTGCATCAGCAGTATTTTCAGCAATTCGCCCAAATAATGAAACTAACACAAAGCGCTGCATGATTTATTCAATGTTTTTATTTTTGTTGCTAATTTTGTTGTTATAATATATTGTTACTTTTATCGTCCGTTTTGTATTATTTTGATAATTTCTAGGTTTAAGTTTCTATAACACAATTTATTTACTTTTCCTTTAACCATTTTTAATTGCTTTTTATTATTATTTTATTTTTTACTTTTTACTTTTTACCAGAAAAGCAAGAATATGCTTCTACATTAGTATAATTTGTATATAATATGCTACTAAATAGTTTTTTGTTCGCTCTAACGTTAGTTACAGAATTGTTGATGTGTGACTCTACCAATAGTTAGTATTTCTATCTTTTATAATATTTTTGTAATATATTTTTCGTTTATATACCTACTACATATATATGCTCATATTTTACGAACTTCTTCTTTACTTAAACATTTAAACATGCACTTTTACGCAAGTTGTTAAGCGATTTCTGATTCGTTTTCTAGATGCAAATTTAAACATCGCTGAACTACAATTACAGTATGTGGACTCTTAAGAAATTTCTATGCTGATATATGTATGTATATATTAGTAATAAACATTTGTGTGCAACATAATGTAGTTGATTAATTCGGTTGTTAGGTATAACAGGCGTGTATGTGGGTATGTGTGTGGTGATTGTGTGAGCGTGTGGCCATAAATTCGTAAAGAATAAAAATACTGAATTAGTTCAAGTCAATAAAAAAATACTTTAAAAATATTTTTGTTATACATATGTATGGAGCTTGTATGTGTATAGGTAAAGAAAAAATTATTCTGGGTAATATAAAAAAAATTGCCTCATTAGCCGTGAAAATGCTAAACATTCAAGCTTAATAAAAATCAGCACCATAGACAAATATTTAAAAACAAATTGTATTTGCTCATCGACATGAAATTGTGAGCTGCAATTGCATTTTGCATGCAGTAAATGATCGTATAATTTTTTATAAACATATGCGTATGCAGGTATAAGGATGTCCGCAATGGCCTTAATGGAATGTGATTGAATATTTGATGAACCTCTCCCACCAATCGGTCCGAGTCTCAGAGAATCCACTTATGGTATTTGACGTACTTAAGCCTTCTAATGATAGAAAAAGTTTTTTTCTAATAGCGGTCGCCTCTCGGCAGGCAATGGCAAACCTCCGAGTACATTTCTGACATGAAAAAGCTTCTCATAAAAGCTATTTGCCGTTCGGTGTCAGCTTAAAACTGTAGAACAACGTCAAGACGCTCGCCCCAACTAGGAGGACGAGCTCGGCCGATTACCTAACAGAAGTGTACGCACCAATTATTTATTTATTTATTTTTAAGCCTCCTAATTTTAATAAAAATAACTCAGCATGATTTTCAGTATCAAAAGGCAGACAAACCATGCACTTCCGCACTGTTCTAAAAGACAAGTGGAGTATAAATTTACTCTAGTCGTGTCCAAAAATTTTTTACCTAAACAAATTTATAATTTTGAAACTTCTTAATTACTCAAACAGATCACTTCTGTATAACCTTTCTTTTTTGCTTTTGAAATTAACCGATTTGTCTTCTTCTAGTTTAGCCGGCGCTAGGCGCTCATGGGGTAAAATTTATATGATACGTAGTATTTTGTTGTAGTTATTACAACAATCAAACAATCAACTTCTAAAATTCCCTATGCTTAATATATAATTGCACCAATTTGCAACACGGCGTTGTAGCCAATCTCTACTGAGATGCGCCCGAGATGAGGATGTGGGTGATCGACACCGAACTCACACTCGCCCCTATCGCCCTGCGAAGGTGGGAGCCATAGAAAATGACAAAAAAGCCGAAAAATTAGTACTAGCCGATCGAAAAATTATATTGTAGCTGATAACAGAAGAACTACAGATGAAGAGATAAGCAAAGCACAAATTTGAAAGGGTTTATATAAAGATTTGCACATGAAAAAAGTAAGCACGTGTTGGGTACCGCGAATATTGATACCACTCGACAAGCAGCGACGATTGGAAAGTGGCGAGCGATGCATTAAAAGATATAGGAATCACCCAAATTGGCCAACCACCTTACAGTGCGGACTTGGCTCCCAGTGACCTTTGTTCCCTTTTTTTCAAATTTAAAAAAATCAGCTAAATAAATCAGGGAACAATTTTTTCAGCGACACAAAGGCATTATATTAAAGATGTGAAAAGTGTATTGCATTTGAGGCCACGACATTGAAAAACAAAAAATATATAAATACATATAAAACACCATACTTTTCATTCATTTAGCACCTTAGGCCGCGAACTTATCGGTCGCCGCAAATATGGTATGCCGTGAGATTATAAAATAATTTGTATGCATGTATTAGTGAATCATTTTCAGTGCTGTACTATCTTTCTGACGGCACAATGGTTGTGGTTTGAAGGTACCACATTCAGTTTGTTAGCCGGAAAGTGAAATTTATAATATAGTTAACCATTTTTTAAGTGACTATTATGAAATGGCAATGTATTGTGTTTAAGTTAAAATGTAGTATTAGGCGACCCTATTGATGAGTAAAGAAGAAAATATTCACCCAAGATTTTGCATAAAAATGTCGAACGTATCGCACATGTCGACATTGAACAGGACGTTGCTGACTGCCAACACTCAAGTCACATTACACTAAAATTCTCTATAGAGTTCTTGTAATTTAAAACGTTCCAGCTCGATTTCAAATATTCACTATGAGAAGCTAACTAATTATCGACATTAAGTGTACTAGCATACACCTATGTACAATATATAAGTATGTGTGAGTGATTGTTTGGTGTGCCAAAAATGAATGCGCGGTCGTGCTGTTTGGGTCGTGACGGTTGTCGTACAATACAAATATGGTATATAGAGTTTAGTCAAATATAAGTTGCATGTTTGTGGCGCTAAAATATGGCATAAAATTGCGATATTTCGAAATTTCTAATTTCACTTCTATTCATTGGGTTTCTATAGAGACGTATCGTTGATGTCATGGTCACCATTCGTATTTGGGATCACAACAACTGTTGGTACTGTATTACGTTGTTGTTGTTGTTGCTGTTGCTGATACTGTTGCTGTACAGGTGATCGCATTTGCGGTGTTAGCGTGTCATAGAGTAAATCGTCGCCGACCGAATGATGGCGCTGATTGCGGCTGTGACTATGACCACCAGTTGTTAGCATCTGAACAGCTGCCTGGGTGCTGGCATCACCAACAATACTATGACGCAATTTATAAATATCACTACTAACCCCACCACTTCCACCAATTCCACCACCACTACCAGTATTATTAACGCCACTAAGTAATACGCCACTGCCTCCATTGCCCATATGAATACCGCTATTAACACCAACAACACCACCACCACCACCACCACCAATACCAATACTCTGCAGCGAATGCGTGCTGCCACTATGATTGTGCTGTTGTGTGTGAAAATTGCCGTAGTTGTTATTGTTGGCATACTGTAGGAAGTGATTAAATTTGAGGTCATCGGATGGTGAACCAAATTCCGATGACTCGCGTATAGGCGCTAATTGCAGTTGTGCAGCTGCAGCTAACATCTCACCTGTAGGCAAACCCGATGGACTGGGTCGTTCACTGCTAGCCACATCTTCGAAAGCCTCCTCGTTGAGGGTTTGCAGAGCGCCACAAATCATTTGTTCCTCGAGCGTAACCTGTAATTGAAAAACAGTTATGAAAATTAAGGACATCACGGGGCAGATGGTTAGAAAGATAGCGCCAACACATATGAATAAAAACAGTTATACTACAAACTCGAAAAAAATATATACACATACGATTTTTGAACGTTGTTTGATTAAAATCGTACTTTAATGAGAGCAAATTAATACAGAGCCATTGAAGGGATAAAAGAAAACTAATTTTCGATAAAGTAATACCAATGAGGACTAGAAAAACTTTTTTTATCAGTTTTGATAAACAATAAAATAAGGTTTTAAAAAGCTTTATAGCAACTAATGGGCGTAAAACAACAGTGAAAAATACACGAAAATTATGTGGATATTTAGTACTCCAAATCAATTCGAATTACAAAAGTTTATAAACACTGAAAATGGATAGCACAATTTTTTATTAATTACATTTGTATATACGAGTATGTATGTATGTCAGAGATAGCGATTTAACTGTATATCTTACAATAAAAAAAAAATAAATAATTGGCGCGTACACTTCTGTTAGGTGTTTGGCCGAGCTCCTCCTCCTATTTGTGGTGTGCGTCTTGGTGTTGTTCCACAAATGGAGGGACCTACAGTTTCAAGCCGACTCCGAACGGCAGATATTTTTATGAGGATTTTTTCATGGCAGGAATACACTCGGAGGTTTGCCATTACCTGCCAAGGGGCGACCGCTATTAGAAAAATGTTTTTATTAATTTTGCTTTCACCGAGATTCGAACCAACGACCTCTCAGTGAATTCCGAATGGTGATCACGCACCAACCCATTCGGCTACGGCGGCCGCCTTACAATAGGAAAGCTTAAATTATTTGTGACAACAAATGTGATTCCAAATTAATTAGCGAGACAGAACCACTAACTACATTTTGTCAATCTGGAAAACGTGCAGAGAGAAACCTCGGATGATATCTACTTTTTTTTTGCGAAGGTTCAGAGGTTTATGTATGCACGTGTGATTGTCTCTTACATAGAATATGAATCAAAGATCTGCACCCATTCTTTCACCAAAGAGATTTAACAAGTCCAAAGTAATGGCGCCTAGAATTAAATTTTGCCTCTTTTATTTAAGTTTTGAAACGTTCTTTTTTTTACTGTAACGATTAACTGTTATGCTGATAGTTTCCAACTAGCCGTATTGTTGAGATAGGTGGGTAGGTGAAATGGTTGAAGTACCCGCCTGGCACTCCCCAAGCAAAACTAAAGCGCTGTTCTGATACCATATCTGCAACGGGCAGATATCTGCAGCCAGCCACTGCTGTTGATGTAATGGAGAAGATTGATGGGATTTAGGTTGGAACACTGCCACAGGCTTTCGACTGACTTCAATCGTCTAGCTACCAAACCCGGACATTTACAGTGAAAGTGCTCAAGAGTTTCCTTCTCTGAAGGGCCCCCACAACTTCTGCAATGGGAATTAAATGGTAAACCATTTAACCTGAATGTGTGCCGATCGTCCAATGACCGGTTAACACAGCTACGAGTTTGAAAACTGAATGGCGTGGAGTCCCGGGACTTTCAGAATACTGCGTCTATTGTAATTGGGCCCAAGAGTTTTTGAAATAGCACACAAGGAAATGGAATTTCATCTCTTCTACGCTTTGCTGAGAAATGAGTTGTGAAATTCCTCAGTCAGAGGGGTTCCGATTACCGAATAAGAGATCTCCAAAACCAATTCAGGAAACCCCTTCCCTTAGCATTTATAGGCTTAAAACTTCAGGTCCCTCCATTCAAGACGCACACCACAAATAGGAGGAGGAGCTCGCCAAGCACCCAAAAAGGGTGTAAGCGCCAATTATATATATTGTGGTGTGCGTCTTGATGTTATTCCACAAATGGAGGGACCTGAAGTTTTAAGCCGACTCCGAACGACAGATATTTTTATGAGGAGCTTTTTCATGGCATAAATACACTCAGAGGTTTGCCATGGCCTGCCGAGGGGCGACCGCTATTAGAAAAAACTTTTTCTTCACTTTGTTGTTTCACGCAGATTCGAACCTAGGTTCTCTCTGAATCCCGAATTCCCCTATGGAATTTCAGAAATAAGGAAAATTTACGGAAAACAAGTAAGGATGGCTACTTGTGGTCCGGATCGAAATTTATGTACCCGTGCACATTTTAGAAAATTTAATTTGAGTTGGATATTCCATGATCCATGGACGGACGGACGGGCATACTAGGTAGCACAAAATTAATCGGCCATATTTTTCTTTTAATAATTTTTTTCAAAATTTACTAAATAAAAGAAAAAAAAATTGTGTGTGGCTAAATCGACTCCTCTCATCATTCTGCGCATTTTGGTCTATCTCGATTCCTATGAACAAAATTATAATGCCTCTGGGCACAGGCATAATAACATGGAAACTATAAACACTACGTCTCTCACTATTTGTAGCATTTTATTTTCAGTTTTCTAAAGATAAGCACAAACAGAGGATATTTTGCAAAAGTCCTAAAAGTTAATTTTAAAATAGGCTGGAATTGAAATTTTTAGAATTTATTGAAGTTTGTATCGCCAAACTTTCGAGGCTGGAACTGCATTCAAAAACTTCAACAGAATCCTGAGACACATCCCAATAGAAACCGATATTCGAAGGTGTTGTTATAGATCATAAATAATCTTCCAAAAAATTGCCGTAAATTGGACTAACTTCATCTGTGCAGTGGAATAGGAAGGCAAAGACAAGTCGGACCATTCGAATCGTTGTACGATCAGTTGTACTCAAAATAAATAGTTACACTTTTTTGAAAACCTTATGAAGAAACGTACTCGGCGCAGCTTAAAGGTATTACTCCAGTATTTTCTGGGATTAACTATGAACAGACTTACATTTATGATAATAAAAGATTCGTGCAGGTTGACAATTTAAAACACACTTAGAAAATCGTAATTTAAAATAGCTTACTAGAATAGGAAAATTATCTTGTTTAAATATTTAGATGCACCGTAAAATACATAAGTTTGTTTGAACTTCAACTTTTAGTGAATTTTACCTGTAGATACTCATAATCGTGTACTTTTGGCTGCATTTTCGGAATGATTTTCAAACAAAACAAGAAATTACAATATGCATGAAAACGAATTTCTTTGTACATATGTATGTGCAATAATGAAATGTGCGAGACATTGAGGCTTTTTTTTGGCAATATTTCTGGTACTCATAAATTCATAACACAAAAAAACTCAAAATTTCGACTCTTTATGCGGCTAGCACACTGAATTCACACTTTGCATAAATTTTGTCGAGAAGTCAAGTAGTTCTAAAGTGTTGCCTTTTGTAGGAGCACCTAGAAATATTGCCTCCACATGGTCCGTTTCCGCATGTTGGGATCGTCTATTTCTAAAGCTTATAGCCCTTGCTCGCTAGCTTAATTCTCTACGCACCTGTTTTTCCATGTGACTTGTGGTGGAATTTTTGCGTGAATGCGGCTGACTAGGCGCCAGGGTATGTGTATCTGTGATGTCTTTGGGCGCCGCTGTGTTTGCTGCTGCTGGCACATCGGCTATCGCAGGTGTTGGCTTGAATTTGCGTTGCATTTTCTCGCAGTCTCGCAGCGTGTTTATAAGCAACCGGAACAACTCCCAGTGACCAAAATTAAGACCTAAAACCTGTTAATTATTTTTTTTTTTATTGTACCATCTAAAATAAATAATAGAGGTTGCGAAGTCTTACCCCTTTCAGATCGTTAATATCGCAGTATTTCAGTACGCGCCCATTAATCGCATTTTCTCTGAGAATTGGCGACAATTTGGGTAAAGCGGGACGCAGATCATCCACACGTTCGATTAGGCTTATAACACCTTCCACAGTTAGGTCGGACAATTTTGTCTGCAGCACGTCATCCTGTAATTATTTTGCTCATTTAATACGTTTTTGGTATACTAAAATATTTTACTAAGCACTTAAAAACTTAAATAACTGCATAAACCTCAAAAAATATGTCACACTTCGACTGAGTTAACTACCGGAACTAGCTTGTTTCTCGGTCGCAGGATCGATGAGCACTTTTGCTGGATTCCTGAATCAATAATTTAACGGGGCAGGCATATGGGGACCTGGTGCTAAAATCTTAAATGCGATTACCATATGGCCTTTCACATGCCTTAGAATAAACTTTGAGAAAGGTTTGAAGATCAGATTTATTGTTGTCTTTTCAGATACCCAAACGACCATTAAGGCTCTATCTAATCGGGTATTCACATCCAAACTTGTAACCGAATACTCTGGTGCTTTCCATCGACAGTTGGTTCTACGTAACCGAAACGACCCGGATTTATATCCGGCCAAGGACTGTCACTCCAGCAGCATTCACCGTATGTAAGTATGGGGAATGTTTATGCTGCTACACAACAACAACGCTTTCCATCCATTCATACGCTCTTCTTCTGGGGCTGGAACCATTTTCTGGAGTTAACAGATCTACGTCTAGCACGAGGTAAGAATTAAAGTGCGATTGGAAGCTTCTGTAGATTAAAGCTTTTTGGATACCGAAAAAACTGGCCCGACTTAAGTTTGCTTACAGGCTACTTCACTGATCACAACCAACCACGCTTGCAAATGTGCACCCTAGACTGAATTAGATTGATAATATTTAAGAATTTTTACAGTAAACCCTTCAGTTGTTAGTAATGCGGCTATCACAGCTCTTTATCTTTCATTAAGGAGTGTGTCTTGGATATCGGTGGTTTGGAACCCGATATTAGGATATAACAAATCTTCTAGGTCATAGTGACTTTTCTAACTTAACTTACTAATTTTTAATTAAAAATTTACAACTTACGGCGAAAGATTCACTTGGCGACCCGATCAACGGCGTTAATGCACTCTCCGAGATCGTACTGGGATTTCGATGTCTCATCTCATAATCGTTGTGGAATAGTTGATATGGTGGGTAAACAGCAGGTGAAGGCACATACGTAGGCGTTGGTGGGGGTATGCGTACGGCAGTGTTAACACTAGGCTTATTTTGCAGCATTAGCGTGCCTTCATCCTCGATTGATTGTTGGTCCTCTGCGAAGTGAGAAAATATTAATAATAAAAAAATAAGTGTGATATTTATTTTGTATATTTGAATGGTGTTTGCACCCACCTTTCAATACTTTTCTCAAGTATGGGTCGAGATTAATTGTGAAGGGCAGGAATATTCGCAAATCCGCCACGAGCAAGTCCGATTTATGCAACTGTAAAAAGGCGTCTAACTTGCGCTCATCCCGATCGAGTTCGAGTAGTGGCGCAGCTTCGCGTAGGCAAGCGATCTTCGGGCGCACTCTGTGAGTATTAAGAAAAAATTTAATAAGCACTAAGCCTAGAAAATAATATACGCACTTTTCATATACTGCTTGTAGTGGCAAATTGTCGTCATAGGAATCCATGAAGTTGTCGTGCTGCAGTACAATCATACTAGCACGCAACGGCCACTGCTCCGTTAAATTTATCCACGAACTTAAACGATACCAACTAAAGTCTATTTGGAATGCTTTCAGTAAGCGTACTAAAATGGAAGAGATAATAAAGCGTTACAATAAAATGTATACAATTAATGTTAATGGATTTTTTTTAAATTTACCTGTTATGTAGATGACGTTCATGAGTCGCCGCATACTACGCGGATTCACATCGCTGAAGTAGTCATCGGTTAGCATCATACGCGACAAATCGAGTACCCCTTGCGGATTTTGACCCAAGCGATGTAGATTCGAGCCAATCGAACTGGCCACCGACTCGGACAAGCGCAACTTCTTTCCGCCACTGCGCCCTGGATTATGTGACGAACGCAGTTTCTCTTGACTGGACATAATTTCAGATGCATTCGACAAGCGACGCGCTGAAACCGAATGACCCAGTGTCGGCCCATCTTCGTTGGGAAATTCACTGTAGTTTCGTTTGAAAAGCATTGCAGTCATTTGGGCGCGTTGTACTTTCCGCAAACCGGAATTTTGCAAATACACCGGTAAATGTACGAGGTTGCGTAAGAAATCGTGTCCGCCAATTCCGCCTTCGGTGAAAAGACGTCTACTGTTAGCTTCGGCTGCTTTGGCGATCACGTGTGGATCGACAGCGATGAGTAGAACAAAGGGCCGATTCGGTGAGGAGAGCAGTGTTTGTATCGCATTGAGCACGGAGAGAATACGCTCCGTATCGCAAGAGTCCAAAGCGTCCACCACGCCTACCAGACGACTTTGTTGATTCGTAAAGGCATCGAGGCACTGTGTAGGTACATAAAATAGTAATATTAATTTAGAAAATAAATTTAAGTTTTAAGAGCATCAAAGTAAATTAGATATGCAGGAGGATTTGGCTTTCGAATTATTCCTGTGTCAAAAGAGGAGATTAGGAGGACCATAAGTCAGAACAAATTTAGTCTTTATTATTTACCTTAATCATATCTGTCATCAGTGCCACTTCCGTTCCCAACGCGGTCAGGGGTGCGCCCTCATTATGCCGCACCGACCTCCGCAAATGACGGCCCTGCGAAATGAACAGCGAACCGAACGCCTTGGCCATTATATGTAAATTCGTGCAGACAATAGTCACTAAAACGGCGCAAATCACATAAATCGAGACGAGTATCCTTTCCTGTTCATCGTCCGAAGCATATGTAAAATATGCCACCACGAGCGAGATACCCGTTATTAGCGTTAATAAAGCCAATTCGAAGATGATCACAATCGGCATACAACACATGCGCCGCCACCGCCATCCAGACGTCGCTTTCAGCGCTTTGGGGCGAAAAGCGCGATACAACCGCGTCGAAAGCCAACCATAGTGCGATTCAATTGCCTCGAACAGTGCGGCCAACATATGTGTAACGGCCCCCTCACCCGTCGGCGATGCACTGCTCGCCTCTGCGAAATGGAAACGCACTGGCTTCGCTTGGGCATCCGCTTGCGCACCCGGCGGATGACAGAACGCTACCTGTAGAATAAGTCGCAGGCGTCCAATACGCTTTGTAATTCCATGCTGCACCGAATAGGCCCAATACACGTCCATGTGGTTGTTAGCGTACTTAATACTGGCGAGCAGGAGGTAGGTCAAAACTAGATAAAGTATCGCCGCTATCGTACCCCACATAGCAGACCACGAAGACAAACCGACTATAGTGCCTAACACCAGAGCGATGTGCAAATTCACAATAAATAGCAGTCCACTAGTCTTTATGGGTGGTTCCGCCCACTGGCGGGCGAAATTGTTCATCTCGTCGCGGAGTTTGTTCAGCAGAAAACTCTTGCCACTGCCCCACTTGGCGTACAAACCCACCGTAATGGGTGTGGTTAGCGTGGGCTCACTCAATACATCGGCCAAAGCGGATGAGTACAGTTCATAGCCGAGCATGCCTTCCGAGTCTTCATTTGTATTTAGTCGCCGAGCACCGAATACCTGTCCAAGTATTGTCTTTTGATGTATGGTATCAATGTTGTACGGCGTCTCACCAGCCTTATTCGCCCTATACAATAGTTGACTGTTTTTCGGGTTACGCAGCAAAGCCTCAACGATCGCCTTGGACCGCGC
Source organism: Anastrepha obliqua (assembly GCF_027943255.1). Taxonomy (NCBI): domain Eukaryota; kingdom Metazoa; phylum Arthropoda; class Insecta; order Diptera; family Tephritidae; genus Anastrepha; species Anastrepha obliqua. The sequence goes on along the minus strand of NC_072895.1, from coordinate 2,362,007 downwards.
GCGCATGGCAATGTGCAGGCAGGTGTCACCACGCTTGTCACTTGCCGTTACTTTTGCTTTGCGATCGAGCAGCATTAGCACAATTTCTAAATTACGATTACGCACGGCACGCAGCAAGGCGGTGTCACCATCTTTGGTTGCTGCCTCGAGATCGGGATTCGTGGATAAAAGTAGTTTCACGATATGCGTGTGACCCTTCTCCACCGCCGTGTAGATAGCTGTTTTTCGATCCTTGCCTTGAATATCGACGTCAGCGTGCTTTTTCAGCAGTGCCTCAACGACGCCGCGATGCCCGCCTTTAACGGCATGTATGAGGGGAGTATCGCCGGCGCGGTCTTGTATGTTAATGTATGCACCAGCGGCGATTAGAGCAGCGCAAATTTCCTGCAAAAGAGAAGCAGTGGTCATAGAATTTAAGTCCAATTTGCAGGCATACTGAGCAAGGAATTACAGTAAAAGGTACAGGTATTTCCATTGCAGACATTCTCGCACTCACCTGGAAGCCCTCACGGCTCGCAATCGCCAACGCCGTCATACCATCCTTGTCCAGCGCATTCACATTGGGTCTCTTCTCCAACAGCGAAGTGACACAGTCTGTGTGCCCGCCCGAAGTGGCCACCAGTAGCGGCGTCCACGAATACATGCCCGCTGTGTCAACATTAGCACCGGCTTTTAGCAGAGTATCGACTATCTCAGCATTGCCTTTACGGCACGCCCACACAAGCGCAGTCGTGCCATACTTATCACCAACATTCACTTTAGCACCACGTTGCACCAAGAGGTCAACAATCTCTTTGAAGCCACGACCGGCAGCCCAAAGAAGTGGACCCAGATGGTAGTTGCCATGCACATTCACATCTGCGCCCTTCTCCAGCAGAAAGCGCACCAGATCGGTATGACCACGATATGCAGCCCACATTAGCGCCGTCCAACCGCCCTGTCAGATATAAGGGGAGAGAACGAGGGTTAGGAACTACTCAACTATGCTACGATATTTAAGAATGTACCATATCACGGTGCTCAACATCTGCACCATTATCGATAAGCAATTGTACGATATCGAAGTGGCCATTCTTGGCCGCGCACAATAGTGCTGTCCAGTTGTCATTGTCCTCCGCTTGGACATCTGCACCGCGAGCCAAAAATTCCCGCACAAAAACAGTTAAGCCACGTCCAGCAACAACCATAAGTCCAGTGGTGCCATTCTACGATAAAAATGAGTAAATATTGATTTTAAGCATTTGTGTGTACCCCCAACTAGGATTTTCTAAAACGGAGGATAATCTTCGGATATAACTTTCTCTAAATCCTCTCTTCTAAATTAAAGAGTGAGTAAGTTTAATAATTCCACGATTTTTACACAAAAAATTTCCTCAAACAATACAAAAACGAATGAACTCACCTCATCACGATCATCGACGGATAAATGCCGACTATCTAAGATAGCGCGCAAACCGGATAGGTCATTAGAGTCCACATATTGTAGGAGCGCTCGATGTGCTAATGAACCCATAGAATCTCCGTACCGATTGAGATGCTAAATGTGAATAGAGAGAGGGAGAGAAGAAATATTAATGCATTAAGAAGAAGCTATGTAAAAGTTATATGTTAGACAAATATTTTTAGAGAATTATCATGCCAAAAGGAAAAGCACAACATTTTATACACACCAAAATATATTATAAAAAAATTCAACCACTCTATGTGAAAAAAATCTACTTAAATCGGCAAATTTTCAAAATCGTTTGATAAGATGTGTATGTATAAACACGTCTTGGTTGTATTTTAATAACAGGATTGTCACATTTTGAACTGGACTCGCTTTCAAAGAGCATATTTCACACGCAGTGAAGGCTGTGCCTTTTGAAAGGGAGCTTTCATAAAAGATGCCTACGACTGGCGTTACCATCACAATTCAATATGCAGGAACCCCTGTAGAAGGTTGTATTATAGATTAAATATGCAAAAGCTAGGGATGTAATGATTGAAGTTTTCGAAAATATAACTCCTTTTTCATTAATAATGGGAGTCGCGGAGTCATTTCCGAATCCGCCATCATTTCATTTGATTAGTTATGCCACATTTGCACAATTAGATTGTTGAATAACTCATTGAATTCGAGAACCAATTTAAAGTAAATACTCAACATCATCTACTAGTAAATAAATGTTCCTACATAGAATTGCCATGCGGATGTTAGCCATAAACTTATTAGTAAAATTCCTCAGGTCTCGACATTTGGCATAATTGAGGCAGTTATGTATGCCAAGACTTCAGACTACTATAAAAAAAGCATTCACGGAGAATTTTAATGGAAATTACTCAGAAAAAAGTACCATACATATCTAAGTAAGTTCAAAGACTTTTTCAATAATACAAAAGGTGTTCAAACCTAAGTGAAAGCAGTGCAAGTTCAGAAATTTGGTGTCTGAAAACATTTTTGTTTGTTAATTGGTGTTATTATTAGTAAGTGGACATGCTCAAGGTTATGAACAAAATGATTTCTAATTTTTAATAACTTTTAAATGCACATCCGTCATCCCATGGAAGAAAAAAGGTTCAAATTAGTTTTCAATGTTTTTTCGTGTTAATTCGATGATGAAATTATAGTTAGTTTTATTTATTCTTATGCAAATGGTTACCCCCGAACATTTTTCTGACTAATCTTCAATAACTGGGCAATGAAATAAGTACCCACTTACAGGTCCGACTCGACGCTTAGGTACCTAATTCACAGATTTACTGTACGAATTTAAGGGGGGAGCTTGGTTTATAAGGTCAAAAAAATCATTTCTTTTTTTCGTTTTAAGCGATTCCTAATATATTTCAGAATATTCACACAAAGTTACAGAGCCTAATTCTCAATATTTCCGTAGATACAAAGCCAAAGGTAGGCGAGCGTTAGATAGTTACGCTGTGACCGGACAGCTATAGTACAAACTTTACCTTCTTTTCTCGACTTTTCATTTTTATGATTTCTTCGAATTGGCGTACATGAATGAAAAAAAACTAATGAACCTTTTGAAATGAATCACAGCTTGTTCCCTTCAGTATTGAATTCTCTTCTATTTGAACTAACAAAATAGATAAAACAAAAATTTTCAAGATTTTTATATTTGAAGTGAATTTTTTTTTTATAGAAAGGCATTTTTTTCTTTAAAACCTCCAAAACGTTGAAATTTTGGAATTTCTCTCAGTTTTCTTAGTTCATCTAGAATAAAAAATCATGATAATTAGAAATCCATTTGAATTTCTTGCTTTAGACAATAATTACGAGCTGTATCTTTTACGCCAGTTGGAAACTCCAGCGTTGCAGCGCTCTACTAATTTCCATCTTAAACATTTTTTTCAACTTATTTTAACCAGTACAAAAATTTTTTATACTTTTTAAATGTTCATTAAAAGATAGAAACAACTTTGCAGTGCTAAATTAAACTAATTTTTTTATAAAAATATAGTTCATTCAATAACAAAGACTTTAGTCCAAGTTTCAAACCTTGTATAATATTTATAAAAATTCAATGAATTTTCATCAAAATTTCAATCTTTTTATTCGAATGTCCAGAATTTTTCTGAAAATGCAGAGTAAAAAGTTTGAAATGCTGATCAAAAATTTCGGATTTTTTATATATTATATTTGGTGCAAAGTTTGGAACTTTAAGTGTATATTTTGTTTGCTGTAGTATGGACTATTTTTGTACAAAAAAACAAAAATATCTATATCATAATTTTCAATATTGAATAAATCTCAAGATAAATAAAATGTTTAAAAATCTTTTTCAGTTTATTTCTTATAATACTCAAACCTTCAAACAAAACTATTTTTAGAATATATAATTGACGACAATGTCGAAAATATTTAGATCACTTAGCATGGAATGGTTTTTCTATTGAGTGAGCCGTTTGGCCGTCAAAAAGATTTGCTCGCGTTAGATGCCGCATAATTTCACAATCGCAAAACGCAAAAAATGGCTCGTGCGGATTGGTGCAAAGAAATGTTGAACATTTGAGCAAACGTATGCAAAAGTGTATTCGGCTTCCGGAACAATATTTTTTTCTTAAAACTTAAGGGGGGAAGTCCATGTAAAATTAAAAAAAAAAAAATCGATTGTTTTTCGATATTTCGAAAGTATAGTATCTTAAGAATAGACTGTGAAATTTTCATGCGGAAATTCCTAATATTATAGCTTCTATAGTCCAATAACTATGTAGAGAGTGGTCCGCGCGCTCCTGTACAAACTTTAGACTCAATTATCTCGAAGCTGTATTTTTGAAAAATGCTCATGTTGTAACTCAGAAAGGTATCGAGCGATTTGTTTGACGTTTGGTGAGGCCTTTCTGTACATTACTATCGGAGGATAAACCTAAAATGTCAGATATTTCGCGATCATAAATGACTTTTTGGGGGTTAAAAATGTCAATAAAATAGCCCTAAATTCTGACTTTTTTTCAAAGGCTTATTTTATAATTGATTTTATACTTGTTTTTTAATTTTATAGGTTCATCCTTTCCGTTAATATTTTATAAAAAAAAAACCAATTTCATTTTTTTGTTTCAGATCGATAAATTAAGAGTAAGAAATGATCCTGAGCCGCCATTTTGGAAAAAAGTAAAAAAAAAATTTTTGTACTCTCGAAAGGTTAAATAAAGTTGTGTTAAAGCTTTAAAATAATATAATCATTTCATTACCTTTAAAAATATGTTTAAAAAATGACCGATTTTGAGGCTTCTACATGGACTTCCCTGGACTTAAGTAGCAAACCTTCTATAATATTTAGTAACTGTTTAGATGGCAACTTTAGCGTTTCCATGGCTTTTAAGTCTTTATTCAAGTTTGTTAGCTGAACGCGATAAGTCCTAGAACGCGTGGTATGAAGTTCCAGCTTAAATGCGCCCCTTCATTGGCGGCAGAGAAGACTACATACACGCACGCATCGAGCAAATATTATAAACGAATTTAGAGTGTAAAATAGGAAGGTAAATATCGATTGGCCGCCATGTTCAACAGACTTGGCTCCGTGCGATGCGGGTATCCAGCTTAAGCACATTGACGCGGCAAAACAATAGCTTTGAAATGAAATACATTTTCATGATCGAATGGGAACTTTTTTTGTGGCAAATTCTAGGGAGGAGTTTGACTGAATTCACCTACATTCTACTATACTTATGATAAGTCAAATATTTATACCGTTATATGAAGCGTTTTATAATTATAGCCACTTGTGGTGAAGTTAACAGTCTCAGTTTTCTTTATTGCGCTTTTTACGTCGTTTAATGGGTCAAAAGCATTAGCTGAGCATTTAATTAATACCAACAACTTGTACAAAACATGTGAAACGTAAGGCAGGGAATACTGAAGTGGTCTACATCTGATAATTAAGTAAATTAAAAAGTTATTAAAAAATTAGGAGTGCGCTTCAAAAATTAACAACACTTATAAATATTCTCAACACTTAATAGGCTATGAAACATTAAATCATGTAAATATTTATGTTTATGGTAACATTTGAGCAAATCGTATTTGATTTCAGCTATTAGAATGATTGATTAACGAGTCAGCAGCATTTGAGTTTTTTGTCAAAACCCTTCAAAGTGATAATAAATGGTGTGAAGAGCCATTTAAAGATATGATAAAATATTGATGATGTGCCAAGTGCCAATTTGAAAGTGCTCGAGCAAAGCAAACAAACAACAATCAAACAAAATATTAAAAAAAAGTTAATAGATAAAGACCATCGTAAATATTTACCTTGATATCAAATGGACTTTGCAGGCAACTTATTGCGTTTAAGTAGTAGTAACTTACTAAGGTAATGCCACATAAATACTTTGCAGTTACGTGAACGTTCACATTTATTGCAAGAATATCCGATGTGTGTTGGTAAGTTTGTGTATCTGTATGTTACCTAGTGGGCTGAGTTGCAATAAAATGTGATAAAACGATTGAAGTGACAATGACATTGATGGATTGATACATTATTGAGCTGGCGCAGACACATACATGCAAACATTACACTTCTTGCTCGAGAGAGAATGTACATTTGTCTCTCCGTGTAAACAAGTGTGTGTGTGTGTGTCTATGTTCAAATGCATTGAAAGTACTTTCAATCTCCACTGGCAGGTGTTAAATGTCTAAAACTAACCGTACTATCCACTGCCCTTCCTTCTTCGCTTGTTTGCTTTCCCACTTCTGAAGGCATTTCAAATGTATCAAAATTGCATTGGAAAATGTCAAGCCAGCTCAGCTGATACCGAGTGTACACACAATATAAAAAATTTGATTAAATTAATTTTGTAATGCAATTCCCGATTCAAATATGAATTAAACAAAAAGGTGCGCTCATCAGGATCAAATGCAAATATGGTTAATTTTAGAATGTTCATTCAATGCAGCTGAATTTTTGTATGCAATAAAACCTTTATGAGCTTTCGATTCTAAATTTGCATTTATTATTAAGTTAAAGAATTTTTAACTGATTGTTTGCGTGTGCAAAAATACTTTTAAATTGAACTGTATTTGATTAAGATGATTGGGCACTTATTTCGAAAAACTTAAAGGTTATTTGTTTCACTATTTACGAGCACTTTTGTGCTGCTATTTACCTAATTGAAGGTAAATAGAAATTCCTTACGCAGTGTAATTTTATTATTTCGCAAGGGGCGTCAAACCGATTAACAAAATCGGAAAGAAAATATAGAAATATATTTTTAAGCTGTTATTGTTATTCAAGACAATACCCTCAAAGCACATAGTGAGTAGACCATTTTTGCGAAACAAAGTTTTGCTGTACTCTCAGCAATTTTAAAAATGTTTCAAAGTTTTCTCATTTTGGTCATAGAAATTCTTATATTCCGCGTAAAAAGTGTTATAAATCGATTTCTGATAGAAAAAGTATTGTTGTGGCTTAATTCGACTGGGATCATTTTTGTGAACCCTTTTATCCTCCTAATAGGTCTGTCACAATGGGTACGGTACGTCCGTTGCGGCAGTGCAATTCACTGACGTAACGTGTAAAACGTATCGTAGTGCCACAATGAAAGCAATGCCGCATTTAAACCAAACACAGATGTTTTTGATGCCCTTTTTTGTACTTTGGTACTTCAATTTTTTGGGTCAATTTGACCTCTTTTTAAGGAAAGCTCGAACATTTTTCTAAAGAAAACGATCAATATAAGCGATTGCTAATAATTGATATAAATACTCCAATATTTGTACAACTATGTATAGGAACCAGCATTAACAACGATAACAATGTCAGCCTTGAAATCCAAAGTAGAATCTCTCTTACCAACAAGTGCTACTTTGGACTAAGTAGGCAATTCAGTAGTAAAGTCCTCTCTCGACGAACAAAACTTACACTCTACAAGACTCTCATCATGCCCGTCCTAACGTATGGCGCAGAAGCGTGGACGTTGACAACATCCAATGAAGCGACGCTTGGAGTGTTTGAGAAAAAGATTCTGCGGAAGATTTTTGGACCTTTGCACGTTGGCAACGGCGAATATCGAAGGCGATGGAACGATGAGCTGAATGAGCTTTACGACGACATAGATATAGCGCAGCGAATAAAGATCCAGCGGCTACGTTGGCTGGGTCATATCGTCCGAATATATACAAACGCTCTGGCTCTGAAAGTAGTCGATGTGGTACCAGCTGGTGGTAGTAGAGGAAGAGGAAGGCCTCCTCTGCGTTGGAAACATCAGGTTGAGAAGGACTTGGCTTTACTTGGTGTGTCCAATCGGCGCCGGTTAGCACGAGAAAGAAACGACTGGCGCGCTTTGTTAAACTCGGCCAAAATTCGCATTGATTTTTGACTTTTTTTTCACTTGCGCATTTTCAACCGTTAAGAGAAATAACCTTTTCTATTATTTGATGTTTCAAACCGTTAGATAATATTTTTATTGCGCGTCGCAATGATGGGAATTGGTTATCAGAAGCGTGTGATTTGCTGCACTGGATAGTTTGCCTCGAATATTGTAAATCAAAAACCCAAAAACAAGTCCGGAATAAGCGTAAACTACACATAAAATTAGCGTTAAAAAAGTTTAGAAAACTATTTGTAATCACTTTGAATGATCGGGTGGTGATATCATTAAATTTCAGTTGTTTGAATAAGAATTGCTTAACGATTTAACAACGATTTATATATTTACAGTCCAATTCTGTGCGCTTGACAAATTAACAAGCATTTTACAAATATCAAAGATTTTTACTGAGCTCAAGGCGTTACGCTTTGGTATTCGATGTAAAACTTGATAGAGTCAAGAGCGCTGCGCTGTACTGTGGTAGACAATTTAATGTAAACAGCCATCAGCTTTTTAGTGCAACGAAGTGACATATTGTGCTAAATGGGATCTTCAACAACGTACATTTGTAAGTATTTCAGATTTTGTTCATTATTTATTCTGAAGTAATAATTTAATATTAACGATTAACGCGTGAACTGAAAGTTTTGAACAAACACGCCTTGCTTACAGAAAATGGGTCACTGGAATACCGCAAGTGCTTTAAATATTATATTTGCCTCATTCTCCTCTTCATTTACTGGCAACAATAAAAGTAGGAGATCTTCTTCCATTTTCACAAACAAGTTCATTTAACTTCGCTGCATATTAAAATGGTTTAAGAATCTATTCTAATTTGCTTAGAGCTTTTTGCATTGCGATAGTTAAACAAGAAAAGAGTTTTTTATAATTGAGAGAAAATACCAAAGTCTTCATAAATATGCAATTCAGCTTACTAAGCAAGAATTTATCAAATGCAGACTTGGTTTCTGTGAGAGGACCATTCGGATCTCAGCCAACTGGCGATTCGAAAAATCAAATAATAGTAGACCATCAGGGAACAGGGTTTTCAGAAGAAATAAGCGCAGCGGCAGAGTTGAAAACATGGCAGATGTGCTGGTAGGAGTATGGATTTTAGATCCATGTGGTATCACAAAGGGCTCAGGCCCAGCTCGGTCCTATTTGTGCTGTCGGAAATGTCAGCATTTACTTCAACTTAACCCTAACCTATCATACAAGTATAACAAACTTAAATCAGTTCCACAAAAGTATTATTTGCAAAACAAACAATTGATCTGCTTGAAAAGAATGCCACAGCAGCTTGTTTTCAATTTAACAACGTTATGGCTTAATTTAGAAAAATAATCACTTAATTCGTGAATTGGTTTTCTTTTCGAGCTCATAAAAAGTAGTGAGTTTTTCACCAGTGTTTGAAAACGTGCTTAACTCGTATAACTCATCGCCTTTTACGAGTATTACAACGTGAGGCGGGGTGGAAACTACAGGGTGGTTCATCTAGTGTTTGGAATATAATTCTGTCATAAGTATTTTTTAATCAGTTCATTTTTTATTGGAAAGAGTAAACCTTGCCATTAAGTATTAGTTATTTTTGCCTAACATTTTTGCGCAAATTGTTTAAAACTGCTTTATGATCGATCTTTAGCGCCTAGGCGATGCTACGATATTTAACATGCCGGTCAACTTCGATTATTTCGGCCTCAACGGAATCAACGAAGCCAAAATTGCACGTAATTAGCCATTACGGTCCCGGCACCATGAACAGCATTCACAATTTCAGCGGCCTGGTTTGTATTTCGCCTTTATCAAAGAAAAACTGTAAATTGAATTTTCTCTTTGTTGACTTCCATTGTTAACACCCTGTTACTCACAACTGAATGGCACAAACAAAAAACAGCAAAAGAATTTGTTTAGTGTGAAATACCACCTTGACAACGAGCATAAAATTTAAATTGTTTGATCGATACTTTACGAGATTCGATCACTACATCCATCTGCCGAGAAAATATTGGATTTCTTTGTTCCCCAACCATATTTGCATGTGGAACGCTCCTGAGACAAACAAGTGCATGACGTGTCTCAAACGTCAAATGTACCCAAGGGGTTAAGTCTTAATGTCGTTAGTGTGCACGAAAATCGTGTTGGTAAAATTTTGATACAAATAAATTACCGGCCGCCGTTGTCGAATGGGTTGGTGCGTGACGACCATTCGGAATTCAGAGAAAGAACGTAGGTTCGAGTCTCGGTGAAAGATCAAAATGAAGAAAAAGTGTTTTTCTAACAGCGGTCGCCCCTCGGCAGGCAATGGAAAAGCTCCGAGGGTATTTCTGCCATGAAAAAGCTCCTCATAAAAAAAATATCTGCCGTTCGGTGTCGGCTTGAAACTGTAGGTCCCCCCAAACATCAAGACGCACACCACAAATAGGGGGAGGAGCTCGGCCAAACATCCAAAAAAGGGTGTACCCGCCAATTATATATATATATATAAGTTACCGTATGCCGATTCACCATCAGAATGTGCAAAGGGTGGAAAGGTGGTGTCAAAAAATCAACACTTCAAATTCCAAACACGTGGTGTACCACCCTGTATTTTGCATTTTCTATGAATTGACGCGCGTAAATGACTCCGGTTGCATCTTCGGTGTGCATTGATCAACAACACACAATAATGACGTGTATGGCAAATCTGTCGACTTCTGACAGAACAACATAAATCGACTTAGCTTTTTCTACTTGTGTAGAAGTAAATTTAATATTTATACTATTAATCTTTCCCAAACGAAGGATTAGAACCTAATTTAATAAAAATTTATTTCAAGTTTTAAATCGGTTTATATAAGAATTGTAGGTTTAGGTTTAATGGTTTAAAGCCAAAAAGTGCTATAACCATTTACCGCCATTTCATCAAAAGACTACAGATATGAGCATACATATGTATGTATATGCATGTAAACGCGTAAATACTAATAGCTGTGCCCAGTTATAATAGTAAATCAACATATTGGCAATTGGCATTTTCAATGAATCCACCATTTAATCAATGAAGACTTGTTGTGTAAGCTACGGCTAGCTAACCAAATGGGTTTTTTCTACTGACAGAAAAGCGTTTTCGCAGTAAAATTGAGTTAACTCTTACGCAGCAGGGGGAAAATTAATTGCAACTCGTTTTCTGGTTCTCCTTATACTCGCATGAGGAGGATTTTCGAATTTGAATTCATCGGAAATGTCAGTGTTTTTAGTTTACATATTTTATGACTTATTTGCTATAATAATTTCTAATAAAAAAATTCAAATTATTACGAAAAAATAGCTCTTAATCGTTGGAGTGATCATCACATTTTTTTTTCCTTTTCAATTTGCTAATTTGTCTGATTATCTACGTGTGGATGAGTGGCGAGTAATGGAAACGTGCGTTTGATTAGTTTGCCGCCGTATTCAGCGAAAGAAATCTCCCGCGTTGCACTGCCTTTGAGCAAATCACAAACTTTGGTGTTGTAGTAGTCACGTGACGGTACTGGCGAGCAGTGCACAGAAAACATGTTTGCTAATTATAGTGCACGTATGTATGTGTGTATGTTCGATATCTGGATATTGTTTTTGCGCTTAAAGTTAATAGTCATTTGTGAAATTAGCATTGATAAAACGAGAATTCTAGACATACATGACAAATGCTCTAAATGGCCACATGGCTTACTGAGTAATCAGTAATCAAAATTTTGAAAAGTTTCAGTGGAAATGTTAAATTATCAAAAAATTTTCCAGTGTCCCAGTTGCTGTGCAGTTTAGTGGAATGGCCAAATAAAGGAAACAAGTATTCAAGTGTATCAATGAGTTTGTAAACTTATGTAAATCCCCTAATGCGTATACACACTAACGGAAATGTGGTTTCCAAATATACATACATATATTAATTTTTTTTTTTCAAAAATTTTCCACAAAGCGCGTAAGTGAATCGACGCAGATTTACACATTTATTTATGTATGTATGCATGTGCATTTAAATATAATATGAACACTTAAGTTTATGTGCTTTTTAATTGGCAACCTTTCTCTTTCCAAAAAGCTGTTGAACATCTTTGAAAAATCCGCTTTTGACGCACTGATTAAGCGCTTTGGGTCAATATCCACGAAATTTAAAGGAAACTCAAATTTAACAATTCTAGTGAGTCATCATAACGGCATTTTATATTTATATTTTTAATTTGATTTGAAATTAAATATTGGGTGTCCCACTAATACTGCCTACCTTGAAGTTAGTTAAATTTTTTGCGTCGGTTTTGCAGTACTATTGGGCCGTTTCGGTAACGTAAAACCGAATGTCGCGAATTCGGATTCAACAACCCCAAAAACGTATATATCATTTTTTTAGTTTTTTACGGTAAGTATTCTATGTTTGACCTTGAACTGGCCTTCAATTTGGGTCAAATTGCAATGCAAAGACAAACGGACAATAAATTCGGATTCAGCAACCCTAAAAACGTATAAATCTTCTTATTTTAATCTCACCCTTTAATTGGGGTTGGAAATTTGTGTACTTGCTCCGATAATTTTTTGTTTTAAAAGTTTTTCTGAATTTGTCATAAAGAACCCCTATTTGATTTAATAAAAAAATTAAATTCGAGCCTAGACAATCTCTTCAAAAATCATTTACGAGAATTTAAAAAACAAAAAAATATTAAAATCGGTCGAAACTTGCCTTATCTATGATTTTTGAACAAAATTGGGCGAAAAATCCCCATTGTGTGTCGTGGGAACGTCGGTATTCGAAAATGCGTTTCATGAATTTTGATTTTCTTTAATTTTTCGAATACCGAGAAAGCCTTAAGAAGTTACAGCGGACAATTCTAAATGACTAACGTCTGCGTTGGCGTTCCCATATTGTACTCATGGACGCTGATGGGTTGAGAAGGAAACAAGACCCCCGTGAACACAATGGTGCGACCATCTTTAAGAGATCTGCATTTGATATGAATAACTGGTAACTATATATTTGCCAAGGGGTGGAACTGGAAGCAGTTGGCGAAGTTTGCTGGTCAGTTGCAGTTTCCACATAACAAAAACAAAATTTAATATAATCTATCTGGTTAGACAGACACCTCTCTTAAGCGAACACATCCCATAAGCAGACACTTTTTTCAGTACATACAAAAAAGAATTTTTATACATTTTTTCTCTTGAGTGGACCACCCACCCATAACATATTACGGGGGTGCCTTTTATATTTCGGGATTTGGCAACCCTGGTGTTGCAATCTGGCAACTGGCAGCTGTATCGCAAAGTTTGACATTTTTTGGCTTTTACGTACTCAGAACGTTTTGAAATACCAGCGCTATATGTGTGTTGTTTACAGTAACTTAAAAGATTCATCTCGGTCCAAAAATGGTATTAAATCGTGAACATTTTCGTGCGATTATTTTTTACAACTTTCGACGTGGATTAACTCAGCAACATTGCATGGATGAACTTAATTCATTTTTTGGCGATGAAGCTCCATCAATGACCAGTGTTTATCGATGGTATGGTGAATTCAATCGTGGTCCTAGTTCACTCTAAGACGAATTTCGTGAAGGTCGTCCAAAATCAGTTGTTGTTCCGAAAACCATTGATGCTGTGCGCGAACTGATATTGCAAGATCGTCAAGTGACCTATCGTGAGATTGAGACAATCTTTGGCATTAGTGGGACCAGCATACATTCAATATTGCATAAACATTTGACTGTCAAAAAAATTTGTTCGCGTTGGATCCCACACAATTTGTCAATCGCTCAAAAAAAGCTCGTGTCGATTGGTCGAAGGAAATGCTCAAAAAATACGATCGCGGGGCTTCTAAACACGTCTATGACATCGTGACGTGACAGGTGATGATACATGGATTTACGCGTATGAGCCCGAAAGTAAACAGCAGTCGACTGTATGGGTGTTTCAAGATGAGCCAAATCCAACAAAAGTTGTTCCCGCACGAAGCACTTCCAAGCAAATGGTCGCCTGTTTTTTCGGAAAAACTGGACATGTCGCAACCGTACCACTAGAACAACGCAGAACAGTAAATTCTGAGTGGTACACAACAATTTGTTTGCCAGTTGTCCTCCAAGAAATTAGGAAAACCAATCGCCAAAGACGGATCACTCTTCACTAGAACAATGCGAGCTCTCACACATCGGCTCAAACAACTGCATTTTTGAGCACCCAAAACATCGAATTAATGGGTCATCCGCCGTATAGTCCTGACTTGGCACCGAATGACTTCTTTTTATTCCCGTACGTAAAAAACAAACTGAGAGGTCAACGTTTTTCGACACCTGAAGAAGCGGTTGCGGCATTCAGAATGCATGTTTTGGAGGTACCTCATTCAGAGTGGCAAAAGTCTTTCGACAATTATTCGACAAACAATAAAGTGATTTTCTTCGATGATTAAAATTTGTTTTTGTTCTCTAATCCCGACATATAAAAGGCACCCCTCGTATTAACTTTTTTTACACTTTTCTCATAAGCGGACAAATTTTTCAGTCCCTTAAATGTCCGCTTAAGAGAGAGTACACTATATCTAAAAATGTTCGGCAACTTTTGTGAGCAAAGATATTTATTTAAATATTTATTTATTAGTTAAAACAAATTTTTATATTTTTTCAGCCATTTTTCAGGTAAAGTCGTTATCCCAGAATTTTTTCATTTGATTCGTTTTTAGCAGGTTTCAACAGAGTTTCACAAGTACCGAAACACATGAGATCGGGACTATATTGTGAATGCTTCAAGACTTGCTAACCGAAACCGAGCTCACTCCCTCATCAGCCCCATAATGAAAAAGGCACGTGATCTGAAGTTACCACAATTGAATAGGATGGAATTTGCTGCCGTTTGAAAAGCTTTAATTCGCTCCTCTTCATACATTAAACTCACTTGCCATAAACATTTAATTCACTATAAAAATAATTCGATTTCGGTCTGTTTAAGCAGAGCTTCGCAGATGGAAATCCAGCTCTTTAAACTTTTTTTCAATTGTTTGGTGATGGATATCTAGTCCCTTTGCGATGTGATGAGTCAAGACTATTTATGTACCGATATGTCTCACATTTTTCTATGAATTCATTGACTTTTCCAGAGATTAATTCCCGTAAAAAATCAGCATGAGTCATATTGAAACGCAAAAAACCTAACACTAAGTATTTAATTGCAATCTACAAAATATCGCTTTTAATATTGCGTTTTATTACCAGATGCAATGTATACAAATAGAGATATCCGAGTTTGCTACTGAATTGTTAAGGCTACCCAATTGTATGTTGGGTCCGATCACTTGCGAAAGTGCGATTGTGAAAGTTTTTAGCTATCATTCGCGCTCCTTTGAAACATTTTTATGAATTTAATTAAATGATAAGTACCACAACAACAATGGTTAGACTCTTAAAACAAACCCCGCCGGTTCTTGCTCATTTCATACAGATAAAAAAAACGGGCAAAAGTGATTATAAACATTTATAATAAAATTTTAAAATATTACTGTTATGTATGACTAACTAATTAAAATTTATTTCGTATGCCTTTGAACCCAAATACTCGTATCAGTAGTGAAATTGTTTTATTGACAGAAAATTCATTGATTCTACTCATTTCAGCAGGGATTCTATATTTTCAGAAAGATGAGTCAGTGATAGTGAAGACATAAAGTGCTTAAGCTACTTTGATCAAATCGAAAAACAGCCTTTATGTTACTTGTCCACTTAACAATCGTTATTCTTCCAAATCTATTTTTGCCTATTGCAATGCATTCCAACAAAGTTTATGGCTTCGTTGTTAAAATTCTAAAGGGCAGTTCAAGCAGGAAATAAATTTGAAATGGAGTTATTTTGATTGAACGCAGAATGTCAGCAATTCTCAATCGGCTTATGAAATAGCTAATCGAAAGCACACTCTACTTGCTTGTGATAAAAGGGCTCGATGCCAATTTTCTGGCAAAGATCCAATCAGTCGTAGGTGGCGCAACACACCATAGCTACCTGATGATGTCGCTTCAATTCCCATCAGATTAATACGGGTGATTACCACTGGCTGTATTCAGGTCGTTACTGGATCATAGATACTTAACAGTAGACACCGAGCTATAAAAGTTGAGATAAATCTATTTCGGAGCCTCTACGAAATTCATTCACTTCTATAGGTTCTATTAATATGTGAAACGGTAGTGACAGGTTACCCTTATGCGAATACATTTATACCTACAGACCAGCACTGTAGGCAAGGGCGTAAAGTTAAAATACCACACCAAGCCTACCAGGGATTGTGACTTTCAAGGATTTATTCAACTGGCAAATATTACAGCTGCTTAAAGCGACAGAGCCTGAAATACCTCATATGGAGCTCCAGCTCCATACATACCTATAAATTTTCTGATTGCAGCTAACTGTATTATTACGCCTCACTTCTCTCTGAGCTGGACCTTGAGTATTTTTCCCCAACCAGCTGTTCATCAGTTACGCGAAAGTTATTGGCAAACTAATTCGAAAAATTATTCCAGCAACGAGTTCGCAGCAGAAGATCCAGTTTTTGGAAATGTTTTGCGGCACATCTGATAATATTTACACGCTTTCATACATATATAGAGGAAGTAGAAATAACTTTGAAATCGTTAATCATCGCAAGCTTAGCCACGTAATAAAGATGAACAATAAAGTTTCATTCCTTTCAACAAATTTCCGGATACTTTTAAAACAAAAAAAAATTTAAAAACGTGTTTTGAGTAAATCTTTTGGCAAATTCTTAAATTAAAAGGAGAATCAATTTGTTTCTCAGATTTTATTGTAGCAAATGACAGATAAAATTTTAAATGCTATTTTTCTTCGCTGATTTTATCTGTTGTAAAAAATCTGTATTTGCATCTGTCAAAAAACAATAACAGAGTAAAACGGAGGTACTTTTTGACAAAAAAAAAAATATTTTCATGGAGTTAATAAATAGATAATAAATTTTCCGCTTTTCAACTTTTCTATATTTCACAATTATTGTAGTTTTAGTTTTATTGTTCGATTTCGCATGCACTAAGTCATTTTTTCACTTGAACAAATATGGAATCGCAGGCACTCAACCAAATTAACATTTGGATTTTTATTTATTTACAACAGCTCAAATTTTATACTTTCATTATTTATTTATTTTGCTTAGCTCGCTTCAAACATTTGCCTTTCTTCTTGCTTGACAGAATGAACTTTGCGCGTTTTTACGGAAGAGACCTACTCACTAATTTCATTCCTGGTGATGGCATGCTTAGCTTTGATGACTATTTAGATTCCGAAAGCGGTGTTGCCCAGTCAGAAGACCTGTTATAATCGCCGAAAGTGATAACGGTAGTTATCAGATGAAGACAATGTCCCAATAACTTAAAATTGCCATAATCAAAGGACAACGGTGGCGAAAAAATGTGTTTCGAATTTTGGCGCAGCCGCTCTCAGCTTGAAGCGCACCATATCGACAACTTAAACGTATTTTTACCAAAACCACATTTTTCAGTATTGTTGAGCTCATAATTCAAACCAATCCCAATAGATTGACTTAAAAGTTTGCGCAAAATTAATCATTCTCTTTTTCCATAACTTTTTTGCAAAATAAAAGAAAACATTATTTTAAGTGATGGAAAGCTTTATTTTTACTTTTATGCGCTTCTTTGCTTGTTTGTTTGTATACTTTTAATTCACAAAAATTATAAATCTTCCATAGCGTGATTATTTCTGCGCCAGCTTCTATATTCACCATTGCGTACTGCATGGAAGTGAGGATGAATTTTTGCGTTGCATTACATAGTTCTTTATATAAAAAAATTGTGCACGATTTTATTTTTTTAAAGGCGCAATTTTCCCAAAACTCGGTATATGAAAAAAACCTAAGTATTTTTTAGGTAAATTTCTGTAAATTAAAAATCATAAGTGCCAAATCATTTTCATGCATATTACTATGAAGAAAGCAATTTGTACAGCTTGTAATATCTACTATAGGGACTTTTTCCAGTTAATTGATTTATTTAATTGAAAATTGAATTATCTCGTTGAAAGAAATTCGCATTGAAAACCCTTAAAAGTGCAATTTAAATTTCTATAAATTTTGTACACTCAGCGTGCAGTGTTTGGCGTCAGTGTTTTAAGAAAATATTGTTATCTGTTGTTGCAATTGACGTCTATTTATTTTTCCAGCTAAGGCTTTAGACGCACACGTATACATGCGTGTGTATGTACGTAAACTGGAAAACTTACAAACTTAAACAAACCTCTCAAGAACACCACATCACATAACTTTGTTGGCACAATTTTTATTTATGAAAAATTTGTATTAAAAATATTGCGTTCTTTATGATTTATTTGGCGTAAGAGGACATATACCTGTAAAATTTCGAAAACAATTTTTTTTTTCATAAAATATTAATATAATCCTTTAAGAATATGTCAAAAAGTATTTCTTGTATTATAGATCGTCAACCGTGACGACTCTATTCTTTGCGTTCGAGCGCTGGTAGAGGTTGAATTTTCATGTATTCAAACTTTAGACTCGTTTTTCTCAAAACTATATTTTTTGAATTGGCGTACACGATAACTCGAAAAGTTATTGACCGATCTCCGTGAAATTTTGCACACATTTTTTTCATGATATTACTTTCTATGTGAATTTACAGGTTTTTGAAAATAATAATTTGAAATAATTTTTTTGAAGGAAAAATAGTAGGAAAATCCGCCCCAAAACTCCTTTTTTTTAAGCATTTTTTTCCCATTTGCTTGGGTTTTTGTATTCAGGTCACTGACGCCGATGCTACAATGCCCGCCGATTAAGAAGCCCCGCTGCGACCTTCCTGGAAGAATTGAGTGTACATCCCCCATTTTCAATGAATAAATAAAAAAAATTTTATATTATTTTAATATATAAATAAACTGTATGCCAATTTTGAAAAAAATATATTGACTTCTTCATTTTAAATAATTTTAATGAAAATCAGAAAAAATATGATCGTTTACAGGTATCTGTCCCCTGAATATAAAGTGATTTATAAGTTTTACAATATTATACTAACATTTTTAGTTTTCTTGCGTGTCGGTGAACGTAAATTGTTGAGACTTAGACGCGACGCGCTCAGAATCAGCTCATCGAAACTCTTTGACAACTTCATACTGAGTGTGGTGCGTTCGGCGCACCGCCGTTAAATTAAATGCAAAGTAAACCAGAAACAGTAGAAATTCTTGTATATTTAGACACCAATCAAAAAGTGTCAAAAGTGTCACAAATTTTATGTTGATTATCGCGCGAGATGTGGATGGAGGGTAAACGATGAGCGCGCGCTGAGATCTTCACTTACGATTTGTGCGATTAAAAAGTAGATAATTAACAACACAAAAACAACACCACTCTTCAGTTGATAGCCCACATTTTATTTAATTGATTGATATCCGTAAAATTAAATATTCATGCATTTATTTGCACAGTTATATATGTATGAATATGTGTGTAGGCGAACATGCGTATGTGGCTGTGTCGACATTTTCGTAAATATTAGTTTGTTTGTTTTGATGGTAAGAATGCGATTCCGTTGTCACTCCGTTTAATTTATGATTTAATTTATTACTACATTTAATTCTCAGTTTTTACATTTGCGATAATTTTCCACAGAAGGAGTAGTTTTAAAGATAAATAAAAAGGCTTTCGAGTAAAGAGAATATCACAGATGAATTATGAGTTAAAATTGTTTATTGTAATTATTATTTAAATTTTTTTTTACACAAATTTCACTACATATTTATGATGGATGCTTTATGCATTCGATGCATTCAGTCTTAATCAGCAATCAGATCAGCTATTATCAAAAACCCAAGTAAGGCACAGAAAAGTAAAAAATAAAAAACGGGAAACAAAGTCGAAACGTTGTTGGCAATACACGCACGCGTAGCGTTCCGCTTGTAAAGAACTATTGTCAAGAATCTCGCGTAAACCGAAAACAGTAGGGCGCGTTTCTTCTTGACTGCTTGTCTATTAACTTGGCCTTTTGCTCAACGACTGACAATGAATATTTCAACACCCGACGAATTCACGTCTGATATCAACGTTTGATAAAGATGAAGAAGAGATGCGCTTCTTTATTTTGTTTTTGCTTCGTTCGCCAATCGTTAAACAAGCATAAAGCGTCAAGAGTAGGTTTCCAGGGAGAGAAGTTGTTTGTTGTTGCTTAGTTGCTTTAGACAGTGATGAGGCTTTGCATGTGCTTAAAATTCTTGATAACAGGCGGGTAGTTCGAAAAATAGTTGCACTGTTGAAAAGAAAACAAAAAAATATTCGAGAAAAAGTATTTAACTTTTCACTGTTACATAAAATCGATGCCTTGTCATTTTTCCTGGATACTTCTTGTTCCCTCCAAGGAGAGGGATTTTGATTTATTTTCCTGAATCGATACCACATTTTTTTGGTTATACGAGTAGTCGCAGTATACTGGGGTACATTGGACGAAGACTTAATGGCTGCATATTAAATAATTCAACACCCTGACGATAAATCTTTGGAGTTTTGTCTAACTTTGCTAGTAATTTTGTGGTCCTTGGTTTACATACAGTAAATATTTTGTTTTAATCCAAGAACATTTCAAAACAATAAACAATTCCACCCTCCGAAATAACCAATACTATTATATGTAGAGGTATAAGTATTCTTGCAATTTTGTAGTGTATTTTATGAGTCGCGGAGAATGAGAAAGCAGATAAACTCGCAAAGGACGCATTAATCCCGTTTGTAGCAACGCTTTGTAGAGCCGGCAAGTGTACTCAGAAGTGGCGGATAATCAATTTTCTACAGACTTTAACGGAAACCATTGAGTAAAGTTAAGAGGAAAGGAATGATTGTTCAAGATGGATATGGAAGAGAAGCGGCCACTAACCCACTCGCTGCACGTAAATTCGATGTGTTCGATGTCGAAAAAAAATGGGGTCGAATGAGGCGAATGAGTTGGTGCCGACTCCCAACGGCAGATATATTTATGAGGATCTTTTTCATGGCAGAAATACACTCGGAGGTTTGCCATTGCCTGCCGAAGGCGACCGCTATTAGAAAAAACTTTTTTCTTAGTTTGGTGTTTCACGGACATTCGAACCTACGTTCTCTTCGAATTCCGAATGGTAGTCACGCAACGACCCGTTCGGCTACGGCGGCCGCATCCTGTTATGATTATTATCGCAAAAAATGTATTCTGTAGAGAGAGCCATAGTACTCGTATAGTAAATTTTGGTAAACCGCTTGGTGGCATATCAAAAATTTATAAAATTTATTTCTAAATGCTCCAAGGGAACTACTCTCATTTCTTTGTATTACAGGGTCTACAAGATGCTAACCGCTTTTTTCTATACAAGGCCTTGCGATGAAACTACCAGTATAGGGTTCTCTGAGGTCATATTGAAATAACTAATCGGGAAATTTTCTAACATCAGACTCTCTGGATAAGGTGCGACAGCACGGGAAACCTAATCTTGTAAAAGAAAACGAAAAACCACGGACGCAAGCCCAAGGTGTTATAGGTATAACCTAAATTATAATTATTGAAGTAGCTTTATGAAGGCGCAAGTTTTAACTTCTCACCCTTACATAAGAGTAACACACTCAAGTTGATTTCATAATATGGAAAGGGACACAATTAGGATCGCTGTTCTTTTCTTTGTTCGTCATCGAATCGTTTTGGCTGGTTTATCTCTGCAGGTAGCAGCGGAATTAGTTGAGGAGAGAAGTTTTTTATCAGAATTTTAGAGAATCGAACTCCTATCAAGCGCAACTATTTTTTAGCCCATATTTGCCATTCACCACACTGTGCAATGATTTCTAAGACGTAACGTTGCGTTGTTGGCGTTCGTGTAATATGATACGGAAAAATGTTCGTACCAGCGCTGCGTCCATCCATTCAACTAAGGGCGACGGCAGGTAAGAGAGTCGATGATGGGTTGCGGATGAGTGCAGGGCATTAAGTCAAGTGGCGCTGTATGGGAAATTCTAAGTCGACGACGCGAATAGCCAGTATCAGTTAGGTATTTTGCGGGCGCACGCAAAGCAAACAGAAGTGAAGAATTGCCGCGTGAAAAAGTAAACAACATTCGAAACATCCATACATACGTGCATATATATATATATATGAAGGTGTGTAAGCGCACACTAATAATGTGCAGAAATTGCAATAAGCGGCAACCACTGTTTTATAACAACAAAAACAACAACAATAACAATAAGAGCAGTGCTTATATCGACTGTGCGTTCGTGCAACTTTTGACCAGCACCACCAGCACCACCAACACCTCCACCCCTCTAATGACAATTTGATTGACGCTGCCGCCGTTGGTGAGCAAATAGTTGTGATTGGTGTCGGTGCGTCAATTAAGCCAACTAAAATGGCGCAGCCACAGTTTATAGTAATGACAATGCGATCGCGTTCAAGTGAATGCTCGCGTCGACGCGGAAAAGTAAGCAAACGCTACGGTTATTTGCACCCGGGTGCATTGCCTATGGGAATGAAAGCATTTAGAAGTTGGCTCGCATGTACAAAATTCATTAATTCAACCTTCGACATTTGGCGTAATGCATTTGAACTTTTGTGGCGATAAACGATTTGCTTTTAATTACTTGCATCTTTGAAAATTACAAATGCAATTCGATCAAGATTAACATCCACAACGCGTACGGCTTCCTTATAAATCGATACTTAAGATAAGTAGCAGATAAATCACATTTTTTTGTTTTTCTTAATTTTATACGCGACCGTATTTCTATTTATAACACAATCACTACAACAACAAAGCACATATCAAACACATTACATGCTTTTCATTGAGACGCACTGGATCGACGAACCGCTGCGGACTGACCAAAGTATGGTCTGGCTGTCGTTTGGTCGACAAATCGCATTTCTATACAAATAACAACCAAATAATAACAACTTTAATAACAGTGATCACAACGATTACGCCGAGCAGTAAATGCTATGATGATAATAGCCGCATAGCGAGCGTTAAAGCACCTAAATAAGAAACGTTTGTTGCGCATGCGCCGTTTGGCCGGTCCGATACGTCGTAGCTGGGTGGTGCGCGCGCGATGACTGCGGCCCAAAAACGTTTGGTCAGTTTGAAGTGCTGGTCAACAAGCCCAAGAAAATCGTCACTGCAGCAGCACCAGCAATGAGAGAGAGCCAAGTAAGAGTGGATGCTGTGGTTAGGCGCTGAGGTGAATTAACTGCTGACGGCGGGCGGGGATTCCAAAACCTCAGCTCGAGCCATTCAACGCTTGCTTGCAGCTTTTCACTGCATCTTTAATCGTTGGAAGTTAAAAATATTTTTGCTTTTGGTTTTTTTTTTGTTACTTAGTGCATCAGAGTCGAATGTTGAGCGTCTCTTTAACGATGTCTAAGAACGATGACGATTGAGGCAAATGTAGTTTTGGCTCTAGCACGATTTTCCATTTAAGTTAATGTCTTTTAATCTCAATGGCTAATATGAAGTAATGTGTTGGGGTCTTACATGCTTTAACCCTCATTTAACGGACATTTTTTTGGTTTTTTTTTTGTATAAAAAAGAAAAGTCCACCCTTCTAATACTTTTCAAAATAGGTAAACTGCTTCATAAGGGAATGGGCTCAGGCGTGGAAGATTACAGGCAGTCTTACTGTTAATGAAAGCCACGAGACCAATATTACGAAGATTATTCAATAAAAATCCAGAACAAAAAGAAAAAAATCAAAATTTCTTAGCGCAAATCAGCTCTGTTTTCCAAATCCACTGTATGGTTCCACGAAATAACTTAATGGACAACAGTTGTGAAATATGGAGGGTAGCATCCAAGCAGATACCTCTTTTCAAGACTTTCTGAAATCTTACTTTTAAGACGGCTTCGAAAGTTGGAAAATCACTTGGAAGTGTTTAAAGTTAGAAGGTAGAAGCTTAGTAGTTAGGTTAGGTTGACCTGGTTGACTTGCAGTCAAGCATTGACCGGTTCAGTCCATAGCGGTACTAGATGGAGCTCATAATTATGATTTTCAAATAGTCCACGCGCATGGTGCCTGTTTCTACTGCGAATTTAAGGAGACATTTCCAACTCACTGCTGATATGTTTACCAATCCGTCAAACTGTGGTGCGCTCAAATATTTTAAACGTGCTTGAATAACGCAGGTCATACGCAAAGAGGATGCCTTAGAGTTAGAAGAAGATCATATTGAAAAATTATAAGAAATAACCAAAATAATTAATTTTTCTATATTTTGCTAAGAACTTACTGAACGACCGTCTCATTCAATGCTTCACAATATACGAGTAACTGCTTTTGAAGTGGCGGTTTCCGAACGTAATACAAAACCTTGAACTGACTGTATTGTAATCAAATATTTACGTGAAAGTGGCATCATAAAGACTCCTCTTTGCTGGTTCCCTCCGAAGTTTTCCTCAGGATAGTTGGTGCATTTAAAAATTATGTAAAATAATTTTAGTTGGTAAAGCGAATGAGTAGAGACCTTAGGGTTGAAACGATTTTATCCTATTCTCAAACTTTAAATGGGTAAGAACTTCATCTTTCTTGATATGAAGGTTATGATGTAATGTACCCGGTGGGCCAGTTTTGGTAAGCAGAACTGACGCTGCTACCAGTACCCTGAAATTCTAGAGAGCTCATTCGAGTTCGGAAAATCTTGCTGGGCATTCTATTAAGTTCTTTTAGTGGGAGTGTAGTAACCTCGCTGTGTAGATGTTGTAAAGGGGGCAATTATTACTACTTTTGATCGATGACGCATGCTGGGGTTGGCGGGTATTTTCACTCTTAAAAAAGTTAAAAAAGCTTTAAATGTTTAGCAAAAACGGCAAAGACAAAGGTAAATTAATACTCCCAATAACTTTCATTTATTGGCATTAACTTGTTGACATTTGATGATTCAATCAAGGGTTAAGTTTGTTTTGATCACGAGTATTGCCATCATTAAATTTTATGCTCAGAAAATATGTGACGGTAAAGTATTTTACGGCAACAATGACCAAATTAAACTGTTAAGCCTGCATGCAGCGATTTTGCCATGTGGCAAAGATTATAAAAGAGTCATGAAAAAAGTACAAGGTGAAAGTTCACTTTCATACCATAAGGGTTAGGAAAATTGAAAAAAAATGTGTGACTAAAATGTTGACGTAAAACAGAAAAGCAACTAAGTATTAACATAAATACGAAGACAGAATGAAAAAGGCGGATTAATTTTATTTACAAACCTATCAACTTGACTTCGGAAATCTTTTAAGTTCTTTAAAAATATTCTTATGAATGCGAAATGATTTTAAAACTTCGATTATAACGGTTCATTGCATTCTAAAAACATATTCATATGTATGGGATTACTCGTAGTTAGTGGAAAATCGAATGTGGTTTGTGTTTTTTGTTCTAATAGAATATTGTATGAATGTATGTGCGTACATAAGTAGCTGCTTTGTTTAAATAAAACACGAAAATAATTAATGCGCGTGTCATTAACTTGTAAAAAAGGTTAAAAATGCAAATACAAATCAACAAATATTTTTATTAATTAAAGGGGAACTGTTTGCAAGATTCATTATACAAAGAAAACCAGAATTGTTTCCTAATGTAGGTACGTCAGAGAGAATACTACTTGTACGGTCAATTGGTCTCGCACGTTTCTCAATGAAATTGTAAAAAAAGGACAATCAACAAACAAATTAAAAAGGTGCACTGTCACAATAGGAGATGAGAGACCGGAGTGAAACACACATCACAATGCTAACACCAGTTGGTTTTTTTTGATAGGTTGTATTCCAAAGACTTTTATTGATTACACTGGTTTACACATAATTTATGATTTTTTCCCCCAAGGACCAGATCATCCAATTCCTATGGAAGATCGGTCGCTAAGTCTGGAAACCCACATATCGATGGTTTTCGAGAAAAGCGACACAACTCAAAATTAACTCAAATTCGGAGTTCTGCCGTTAAAAGCAAAAATTAACTACAGAGTTTATATATTTTTATCTGGAAAAGCGTCATAAGCGAATCTTTTGTCAGGTGATCGAATTGGCGCGTCAATTATCTAGAAAACTGACCCACCTCAGTATTTTGTATTTTTGAATTATGTCACTTTTCTCGAAAACCATCGATATAGTAATTTTTTTGGTTGATTAAAAACAAAATAATAATAATTTGTTACCCAGAAAAGCATCTAATGAAATCACAAATTTAAATTTAAGTATGGTATTTTTTTCTGATATTAATAACTTATACATCTATACATCTATTGGATGATTTTCTAAGTCTTTAATATTTTCTAGATATGTTGGGATAAGAAATTGGGAATTTTGTTTTTTCGAAATTCATATTTTTTGCAATAAATTATAAATAAAAAATTGTCATATTATTGCAAAAACATTTTTTTTTCATTTTATTGGGCATGGGAATAAATTTCCGCCTTCGTAAAAGAGGTGTCGCTGCTGATACTATTTTTGTATTCGCTTTAGTAATATACCGGTGATTTGAAGGTGTATATGTGAGGTCTCGATCGCAGTAGTTGACATTCGTTTGAAGCGTAAAGATCCTTTTTTATCTGACATCAAAAATGTCTACGTTCGTCCCGAACAGTATTTGCGGGAAGTCATGCTTCATTATTACCTTTTAAAGAAAAGTGCAGTTGAAACGTGTCGTATATAGATAAATATTTACGGTACTCACGCTCTATCAAATACAATTTGTAAAGAGTGGTTTCGACGCTTCCAAAGTGTCAATTTCGATGTGAGAAATAAAGATCGCAAATTGGCACCGAAAAAATTCGAAGATACTCAACTGCAACAATTATTGGATGAAGACGCATGTCGAACCCTTGCTGATATGTCTCAAGAGTTGGATGTTGACAAATCAACCGTAGGTAAAAGTTTGCACGAGATGGGAATGATCCAGAAAGCAGGTAACTGGGTGCCACATCAATTGAAGGAGAGGGATATCGTGTGAGATGCTTCTTGAACGGCAGAAAAGAAAAGGTTTTCTGCATCGCATCGCCACTCGTGATGAAAAGTGGATCTATTATGATAACCCTAAGTGTCGACAATGTTGGAGCCTGCCAGGTGAACCAGGTCTATCGACAGCGAAAGAAAAATATTCGTGCTTCAAAGGTTATGTTGTGCATCTGGTGGGATCAGAAGGGTGAGATCTATTATGAACTCCTTAAACCATCTGAAACCGTCATTGGCGATCGTACCGAATGCATTTGAATCGAACTCTCAAAGGAAAGCGGTCGGAATGGGATAGACATGGCATCACATTTCAAGTGATTTTGCTGCATAACAACGCCAGGCCACACGTTGTTAAATCGGTCCAGAAATATTTAGAGGCACTGAATTGGGAAATCTAGCCCCACTCGCCGTATTCCCCAGACATTGCACCTTCGGATTACCATCTGTTCCGATCAATGCAGTCAGCCCCTATTGGAGAGCGGTTCATTTCATACGAGAGCAGAAAAAGTTATGTGGATTTTCGGCCGTTTTTATACAGGAATTGGATGACCTCTCTCTTGGGTTGTTTGGCTGTAAACTAGTGTTCCCCATCAGATGACATCAGCTGCCAAAATATTTGACGATCTGTTATAGCTATTTGACTTGCAAACCTGTACTATGTTAATTGTAGTCACATGGTTGAGAGAATGCAGAAGTTTGCTCGGCTCACAGTAAAGCATTTTGTCGCTTACTTCTCAGTTATCTTACACACCTCATCTACTATTACGAGGGTTACCTTTTATAATCTACGCCTTTACAACATTGCGTGTGATTCATAATTCGATATTTTTATCGAAAAGTTTGGTATTTTTAGCATAAACTTACATATAAAGTTTTCATTTACGCGCTTTATTTGTTCTCTTTTCAGTGTGTTGAAAAATGCATCTCGCCCAAAAGATGGGCTTAACTCTTAACTAAATCTTCGCGCGATGACGTAATTATCGAGACAGGAGTGCATTGATCAACTTACTTCGACTTTGGCGATAAAGCACCACACTTACGTCACTGTGAAACGCTGACAGAACGAGTTCTAATGTGCCCTCGATTCTTGCAGGATGAATTTTGTGAAGGCCCTCCAAAAACGGTTTGTGTCAAAATGTTGTTGTGTCAAAAACGCTGTGCGTCAATTGATAACGCAAAATTGTCGTATGACATATCGCGAGATAGTCACATCCTACAGCATTAGTGGAGCCAGCATACATTTAATATTGCATGAACATTTGGTCATCAAGAAGATTTGTTCTCGTTGGATATTGCATAATTTGACAACTGCCCAAAAATAACTCGGGCCGACTGGTGAACAGAACTGTAAAAGAAGCTGGAAACAAAACCACAGTTGATAGTATGGGTGTTCCAAGACGATCTTAGTCCAATAAAAAATCGTTTTCCGGAAGAAGCACCTCAAATTAAATGATCGACTGCTTTCCGGAAAATCTGGTCATGTTGCAATTGTAGCACTACACACACTTAAAAGTAGTCACACTTAGTCAATTCGGAGTGGTAAACAATCATTTGTTTGGCAAAGCTTTCGCAGAATTAAGGAGAACCGACCGCCGAAGACGCTTATCCATCAAGACAATGCGAGCTCTCACGTATCGGCTCATACAAGAAAGTTTTTGAGTACTCAAAAGATCGAATTAATGGGCCATCGCCTTATAGCTCTGATTCAACACGTAGTGATATATTTTTTATTCCCGAACATCACAAATAAAATGCGAGGTCAACGTTTCTCAACGCCTGAAGAAGTCTTTAAACAGCTTGTTTTGGAGGTATCCGCTTCTAAGTGGCAATAGTGCTTTGAAAAAGTGGTTCCACCAAAAGCAGTGTATTGCCTCAAAAGGAGAATATTTTGAAAAACCATTTTCATTATTATTCACTGTATTTTCATTATTTTTTCTCACAAAATGCGTGATCTTGTATTCTATCTGGAGGCCGAAGCAAGTTTTTGCATTATCTCATTTACTCTACACTCCAATTATAGGCTCGCGGCCAAGCACAATAGTCCACATCCGAGATCGCAGTGGGATATGGGCCAATAAAAACTTAACTAAACTACTCTATATGCTTTATTGTTTCCCGCGCAAGCTTCAAAGTACATTAGAAAGTCGAAAAGGCTTTTAAAGTATATTTTCAACGCACTATTTGGACGACTTGCCGAACCGAGCATTTGTAGAAGAATCTTAAAATGAAAGGATTTTAAAATATTATATATCATATTTTCGAGCCAAATAAAACCAAATATGAGCGTATCAAGAGTGGACGGCTGGGCATGGTGTATTACCAAGTCAAACTAACCTCAAATCAACTGATTATGGTCAAATCGGCTGTGCCTGTTGTGTGTTTAAGGGGTTACATAGGTTTCGTCGGGTAAAAAAAGGCCTACTTTCAATATTTTTTTTTCTATGTAAAAAATTATCTATTTAATTTAAACTTTTTCCTGTCTTATAGATACATATTTAAAGAATAATTTCTGAAATTTTCAAAAAAAAAAAAAAATTAAAACTCCTCCATTGTGACGTCATTTCCGGTGACCCCTGGAAAAATAGGTGCGTCTGCGTTGTCAGCATAACTCCTGACAGGCTCATCAAAAATGAAAAAACAAAAATAAGTGTTTTAGTTAAGACCATAAACTCGTGCTTGAACGAAGGAAAAAAAAAGTAAAAATTGGAATTTTGGCAGACAATTTTTCAAAAAAAAAAAATGAAAATTTCGGTCAAATTAGCTTGACATTTTTTTTTTAATGTTGTAATTGAAAAAAAAATCCTTCGTTCAAACACGAGTAAATTGTATTTCGAACACTTGTGTAAAATTTCATCAAGATCGGTTGAGTAGTTTTCGAGAACATTTGACAACCGGCTTTGAAAACACGGTTCCGAGAAAAACGCGTTTAAAGTTTTGAGTAACAATAAAAGTGGTTTGGAGCGCACACCTTCCAAAGGCTGTATCTCCGAAACTATTATTCGGATCGATTTGAAAATTTAGGATAATATTCTTGAGATGTTGTAGAAATTAATAAGCCAAAAAAAAAATAAATCGATTTTTTGAACCAACGAAAGTTCTACGTCTCTAAAATAAAATTCTCTTTACAATAAAAAATAAAAATTCCACCTTAAGGTAATATAACCAGTAACTCTATAGTCAAGAGCATTAGGTGATTGGTGGTTAGAGGTGTTTCCAACGTGCAGAAATTTTAAAGATGGGATGGCTTGACTGCCCACCACATCGATATATTTGCGCAATAAATGACCGATTACTCAAAAATAGTGGGGGATTTTTAAGGTTATGTTTATTTTTGAAATACTTTCTCGTTAAAAAAGGAATATTGCTCGGAAATGAACCTGTAATGAGCTTCTAGTGGCCTAACGATTGATTTAATGAGTAAACCAACCATTCACACTGAATAAAATTCCCTACACTAATAAAACCACAGCTGTTAAGAAATGTATTTTTAGGTGGTGGTTTTTGAGTGTTGAAGTCTTTTCCTTTTTATTCTTCAAAGCAGAGTGCGAAAATCGAAAAAAGCAAGCGCACACCAATTCCTTCATTTTTTACTTTGTTCATGCAAATTAAGCCTACATTTTTTGCTGTGTTGTTGTAAAGATGCAATAATTCCAGTGCGTTTAATAAAGACAGAAGAGCAATTTCACAAAAAAACTGCATCAAGAAGTATGATGCAAACCGAAGAGTGACGCAAATGCCGATGACGATGACGAGGGGAAATACAAAATACGCCAAATATCGATTTTTTTACGAAATAACTGTTAAAATGTGTTAACTGTTGTAATAGTTGTTTTTGTTTTTTTTTTTGTTTTTTGCCCTTTTAATATCTCAGAATTTTTACTCTACTTTAATTATTTATATAGACGGTTTGTTTTTGCATATTCAACGAGAGTATTTTCTACATATCACATTTGTCTGTGTATTTGTAGACAAGGGCAGGCCACTGGCAGAGTGAAGTTCATAACGATCGATCGATGCAGCCATCGGATAAACCGCAGCCACAACAATCCTTGACTTACAACGCTGTGGTGCTGCTCTTTGCAAAATGTTGCAAAAACTACATAAACACATATACATATAAAGATACTAAGTAAACCACTAAGCCTTTATGATACCACATACGATTTGAGGTCATTAAACTCCAGAGATTAATGGTATTCACCAACAGGCGCCAGAATAGCGCGAAAGCTGCATCATTAAGTATTTATGCAATAAATAAAGACCGTGGCATTTTTACACCCTTAACTATTTTAAAATAGAGCTAAGAATTAATTAGATTTATGATGATTCTTGAAATTATTGTTTAACAAATCGGGAGAGCAATTATGCTTTAGCAGACCAATTAATTCATACTGGGAATACCAGCATTGCACTTTGCTTTGCCCTCACAAACTTTGTATGTACTTAGACAAATGTGTGTGTGTATGTGCAGAATAGGTATACGAGGAGACATTGTCTTTAATTGTAAAACAATAAACAAAAAAACTCGCACAAATGCAAAAAAAGGAATAGGCCTTTTGATACTAAATTACGATGTGTTTCATACTTATAATTCCGGGTGGTATATGCAGCGATTGAAATGTGAACTATGGTTTTTATTATTTTTTTTTTTTTATTTTAATATTTTTTTTTATTTTATATTATTTTATTTTAATTTTTTGTTTTATACGTAAATTCACATCCTGCATATCACGGATTTAGCTCATAGTTAATATTTACAAAATGGGTCACTTTTCACTTAAACAAAGTTAGAAAATATACGAAATTTGAATAACCAACAAAACGGTGATGCTGATTGACCGTCCAGCAGTAGCGATTAGACTCAATCCCCCTATTTTTTGTGGGACGCCGTTAAGTATACGCCCAGTATCCAGAGCCTATTCAAAAGTTGAAGCACGAAATCGAAATTGCTATTGATGATGAAATAAGTGCCAAAGGTCACGAAAATCCACTGAAAAATTTGGTTGACAGAATGCGGTGCTATAAATTATAAAATTGTGTTTCATGTTTAATGGTAAGGTTTACTCTTTCCAATCTTCTTTATATATAAAAATTAATGTTTGTCTGTATGTCCTCGATGAACTCAAAAACTACTGGACCGATTATTACAATATAAAAATTGGTATATACCATGCATATATGTATTTTTCCACGGAGAAGGTTTGTAGAATAGGCGCATTGCTGCCACTCACCACCAGGTGGCGCTGCAGAGTAGCAACTTTTGCCCCGTTCAACCGATTTTTTCGAAATAAAATCAATAAAATGGCTTAGAATGAATTGAATATTTGTGTACTGATTTTTCTTTAAAGTTATTTTTCTTAAATTTATTTTAGTTGTTGGCGTAGCAACGCGCACCGGGTATAGCTAGTAAACAATAAAAATTGAAAAAACATTCTTGCGTTTTTACGAGTTACATTAAATTCAAAACGCTAGACAGGTAGGTAGGTAGGTGAAATGGCACTCCCCAAGTATCATTGAAGCTCCGTTTGATACCATTATGAGATCTGCAACAGGTGAGAAAATATGGAAGACACGCCTCTCTATAAAATTGACAGAATCAGTTGTTGTAATTCTAGACTTTTGTTTACAAACATCTTTTTTCTTTGTATTCCTTTTCTTATTATTTTTCTTGTTTATATTAACATTAATATTAATATTTTTTCACCTTCAACCTATAATTTTTATTTACAAAAAAAAAAATAAAAAATATAATAATTACAGTTAGATGAGGTTCGAATTCAGCGCATCAAAAACGTTCGCTCTGGTTCTTGGCTCCGAAAGTTAATCGAATTTTATCGGTCTATCTGATCGACACCTTCTCTTGATCAATTAAAGCAACGATGGAGTTTTACGCTGTTGTCACCTCGTTGGTATATCGTTTTGAACGCTGAAATTTATGTGGCATATTCACTGAGCTAATTATGAATTATTTAATTTTGGGCGATTTTGAATATATATATATATGTATATTGTATATTTTCATTTATGTTCAAATCAATCTAATTAGCACGAATACAAGATTTATCAAAATATCCCGAAAACAGCGATTTCTAGCAATCATTTTTTTTTTGCGATATTATTTATTCTCATGTAATTCTTTTTATGGAGTTTTTTTTCAGTACATTTGAATTATAATTTTTTGTTTTATTTTTACGAGAGTGAATATTAGTTTTGGATTTTGATGGATTTTATTATTTTTACTCAGGTAGTAAGCGCTCATATTTAAGGCTCCCACTGAATTTTTCAAGCAAATAAATTTATTTTACTCCACAAATATCCTATTAGAATGCACCTTTGGGACTTTTCTTAAGGAAGGTGTCAAATTTACTCGCCAGAAGGATCAAAAGGTTCCACATAAATAATCCTGGTTAAATTCTGACATACTTATCAATAATAATATTTCTATCATAAACCGATTTACTATATAAAGATTTTTAGATGTATAAAAAGTCTATGGTTAAAATTTGGAAATTTCGTGCCACTGCAAAAAAAATTTAAACGCACTTTTCTTCAAAAAATTTTAATTTCTTACCCTATGCAATTTTTTATATCAAAAAACTTCAAACAGTTCGCCCAACGATCTTTAGAATTCTAAAAATTTTCTTCTTGGTTTGAGGAAAGATATGATACGAAACTCTTTGATTTCATCAGCTGAGAGCATACCCTGATCTCATACTTTTTTGTCTGTATAAATAGGCAATCAAATGAAGAGTGAGATTATTTAAAAAAAATATGCGTAAAAATAATGTGAGTACTTACACATAAAAAAGCTTACTGTGTAGTTGTATAAGAAATAAGTTAAAATTTATCTGGTACCATTCACATGAAACTCACCTTGTTGAGTGCATCCTGCTCTGGCTATTTATAACTTTAACAACAGATCAAAGCATGGGAAAGCCGCAGAAGCAGCAGCAAAACAACAGAAGTCGCCAACCAACCAATGTTGCATGCAGTTACACATTAACAATAGCTTAAGCGATGAGCTCAGACAAACGATGGATCCAATCGAGTGGTTATAAGTTCAGAACATGCACGAAAATCAGAATCAAAGGATAAGTGCACAAAAATAGATGCAAGCATGTGGAGTTTAAACTACAATACAACTTCTTAGAAAAGGGGAGGGATGGTAGCTGTTAAACAAGCCTGCCTGAATGATTGCACCAGGCTGCAAGAGTTAGTAGCAAAAGTGCAACGAGCCACGGCAAAGAAAAAGAGGTGGGATAACAAAAAATACCAAGATCGGCAAAGAATTACGAGCGCATTTGCAGAGTAGCTATGTAGCAGTAGAAATCAGTCTAGGCGGTAGAGCAGAGCATAGTTAAATGTGTACAGAAAGGGTCAATAGGAATTTGCAGATCAACAAATAGGAATACAGAAATATAGTTTCGATAAAGTATTTTGCTTTTTTTTAATGAAACAGATGAGGTAAGTAGGGCCGCGGGCAAATAAGCAAGAAAATTTAGTGTTGACAAGGCGATTCAACCAGCAGAGCGAGTGAGTTGGAACTGGTAAGTATAGCGAGTAGCTGGCAAAAGCAACAGAGTAGCGAGTGTACAAATGTATGTGGAATCAAAATGCGGGGCTGGTGTTAATCACATTGGTATTTTTGGAAAACGTTTTCATTTGGTAAGATTCTCTCGCGTACCGCTGGGTTGTGTATGTTCGAAAAGCGGCGCAGCGCAAAATTGAACTGGCTGAAACGACGTCCTCCAGGACTGAGTGGCAAATCGGTGCCATTTTGTTTGCCCAACTCCAGATCGTCGGGGGAGAGTGAGCGCGCTGTGTAACTACCAGGTGCACTCATGTCAACACCACGTCCAACATCATCAGATGGGTCGATATTGATTATAAGACGCGGCAGCGAAGTATGCAGCGTCATCTCCGATTTGGCTCTTGGTGTGGAGAGCAACGAATTAGGCGTTGAGTTTGAATGATCCAATGCAGGCGTGTTGAGTAATGCCTGTGGTTGCGGCTC
This sequence comes from Anastrepha obliqua, assembly GCF_027943255.1. Classification (NCBI taxonomy): domain Eukaryota; kingdom Metazoa; phylum Arthropoda; class Insecta; order Diptera; family Tephritidae; genus Anastrepha; species Anastrepha obliqua. Next base: position 2,327,213 of record NC_072895.1, on the reverse strand, counting down.
CGAACTAAGCGACCTGACTGCTGCTGTCTCTTCGTCCGCCTCATCGACTAGTGGCAAATGTAAAGTATTAAAATCTCGACAGCCAGTATCGTGGAGTCCACGTATAAGGGCGCTGATCGTTTGATTGTAAATAACCTTCTGACGACCGGCTGTAGTCGCACTGGAGCTGCTTTTCGTAATAACGGTTGTGGTGGACGAGCAGCTACCCCTTAAAGTGGAACTAACAGACGTTGGTGTCGTCGTCGTCGCCGTAGTCGCTTTTGTACTGACAGACGATTTGTTACTGAACTGACTGTTGTTGCTGCGAGAGGGTAAGGGCGGATCATTTTTCTTCATGATTTGTGCTTTGCTCTCAACTATATTCTTTATCAGGTGGTGGGCTCACTTGCGTGTGTGCGAGTGTGTGTGTGTGAGTGCGTAAGTACGCAAATCAAATTGTTTCTGGTTGTTTTTTCGTAACGTCACAATTTCGAATTTTACAAATGCTTTTATTTATTGCCAAAAACGGTTGTTGTCAATTGTTTTTATTTTTGTAGAAGGTTGTTTTGTTGATGATAGCAGCACAGATGCAGAGCAGAAAATATAAAATTTGGACGGCTAAAATAAAACACAGGTAAACGTACATTAATGTGGTTTTCTTTTTGTTGTTTAGTGGCAACTGGCGTTTTTTGGCCAGGATTTGAGCAAAAGAGTAGAAGTAAAAAGCAAAAGCTATAGGCAACTGAGAATGCGTATGGCTCTGTGTAGAAATGTTTATCGCATAGAAATATATATTATCATTTGACCCCGTTCTCAATGCCTCACTGGCACACTTTTACACGCAAACAGTGGTAGCATAGTGGTAGGGGCAACTATTGCCTTGTTTTAGAATAATGGCATATTTTGTTTAGTTAAATTTTGTTCAAAGTTAATTGAAAGTAATTTTATTTAATTTGTTATGCGTGCTTTCATATAATGTTTTCGAATAAATCAAGCTCCATTGTTACAGAAAAAAATAATAATTCAATTTTTATAACAATTCAAAAAATACGTGCACAAAACTCTCGAGAATAGTTTCAAGCAACAGTATTATAGCGATTTTTAATGTCTGCCATTCACCGACGAGCTTGTCAGCCATGCAAAACAAACCGGAGGACTGATAGTACAACAGGCAAAAACAAAAATCCCCTGAAATTGCATCGTCGCAAATCATTAAAGTTTTAAATTTGCAAAATATCGACGATAATTTACTCGTTAAAGCTTCACCATGAGATTTTCATCCAGAACAAAAACCTATCACATCTGTGGAATACAAATTAACCGTTTAAAATTTACTCCAGCGCGGCTTGATTTTTCGGTTAACAAATGCAAAACTTTTCTCTTCGGTGATGAGTCCAAATTTAATTTCACTGCAGTTCATTCAAATTCATGCGCGAAGGCTAGTTAATAGGCGATATGAACCTGGTTATTGCAAGCAAGCAGTGAAGGTAGGTGGAGGTAGTAAAATGGTTTAAGTCACGGCTTAGCACCAAAGATGTCAATGAAGTGAAATGCCCATCGCAGTCCTTGGACCTCAACCCGGTTGAGAACTTTTGAGAGCTGGTTAATAGGCGGTTAAATGGAAGTAGCGTTAGAAATGGCGATGATCTCTTCAATAGACCACAAGACACCTGGCAATCAATTCCCCTACAAACCTTCGACGAGTTAATTGCAACAATGCCAAGTGGATGTGCAGCAGTGATGAAAAACAAGGGGCTAATTCAAAGTATAGTGTGTAACATAATTTTAATTTTTTTGTTTTTCAAATAGTTGATTTTCTTTTCAAAAATTTTCTTTTGTATTATCCACGCATTTTTTTTTTTGTTTTTTGAGTTCTTATAAAAAAATTGCAGTTTCTTTAATTCGAAAACATTTTGTAGAAGCACGCATACTAAACTAAAATAGTTTTACTTTCAATATGCAATTATTCTATAGCAGGCCAATATTTGCCCATCATTTGACTACCACTGTTCATGCGAGATCAGCTCATAGCTCATAAATATATGTACATATGTAGGAAAAAATCGAAAAATGCATGACCATAGACTTTCGTCCACGTTTGCTGTTTGATTAGAAAACATTAACGACTTTTTTGCTATTGAGTGCAAGCAATCATGGGACTCATCAATTAAGCTCATCAAACCCATTCACACAACAACTTACGATCACTCATTCAATGCCTGCGCCTGGACATATGTATATGTAAGTATGTATAAGTATATATGATATGTACCAGTTATATACAGAAACACATTTGATTTTTAAAAGATAGACAAATATTTAGAAATATAATTCCATACTAAATTTTGATGTCTGTGCTTTGATTAATTATTCATTTCTCACAGAATGAAAAAAATTGTTTACTTTGGTTGTTAAACTTATTTTTAGTTTTAAAGTATTTTTTGTAAAAAGTAAACAGGCATAAAAATCCAGAAACCAACCAGTTTTTGCTGCATTTTAAAATGCAAATATTTTGACTTTTTTTTGTTAGTTAATAGCGATGTGAAACGGCTTATTAAAAAGATGATTCAATAAATATTCGCTGTATTTCAATTGGGGACCTACAGTCAGTCAAAAAAATGTTTGGCGCAGTAAACTTTCATACAACATTTTCATGTTTTTCATGCTAAATTTTTTGCGAATTCGTGAAGTTTTCATCAGAGTTTCGAACTTTTTGCTTCAGGCGTTCCACCGTTGTATGGAAGAATATGTCCAAGACCGTCAGCAAACAAATAAATTAAAAGTCAGCGAGTATTTTCAGCAATTTCAAACTTGAACTTTGTTACTACCAGAATTAAATGAGCTTAAAACTGCATACCGGAAGTAAAAGTGAGTAAGAAGTAAAAACAAACACTAATTTCGTGCTTCTAGCATTTTTAATAAACCATTTTTGGTGTTGGCACAACTTATGTTACCAAATTATATAAATGTATCATATTCTTAATTAATCATAATATAAGGCATTACAATTCTTTTTTTTAATTTTCTTCCACACCCTTTGCTTTAATAACGGTAACCATACCAAACTTCTTCCACAATCCGCTTTAACTCAGGTGTCATTTTGTTGTTGTAATAACATAAAACATCCCCCATACATTTTTTTGGAAATGCTGCTGAAGTAACAGTCCCTGGCCGCTTTTAAATCCGGGACGTTCCGGCAACGTTCAACCGACTTTTCGTGTGGTTAGTGTTTTACAGGGTATCTTCACATGCCGGACATATGTCGAGTATATCGAGTTCAATTTTGGAAAAGTAAGAGTGTAACGTGAAACAATATCCAGAAAGTCAGAGTGGCGTGCGTCTCACGAGGCAGCTGAAGCGTTTAGTTTGCAATGGGTAGGGGTTGTGAAGGTGCCGTTGAATATTGGCCAAAGGCGCACAGGAATTTAATCAGGTTGCTTCCATCCAACGCCTATCGCCTCTTCCAACTTAACCTTTTTATTTCTTTAAACCTTATCTCTCAGTCAACACTTAGTTTAAAGATATGGTGACATGATTAACACTTGGGTTACCACTAGTGGGCGATGTATCGCAGCAATCCATTAGACAAATATTAAATCTGATCGTCTGATCGACAAAGGCATCGGCCGCAATAGCGATAGCTGCCTCCCGATGTCCCCCCTATAATACATACACATTGAGGCTTTCATTCTCCCAGTTAATGAGAAACAAAATGCTCAGTAAGCAATTTCTACTATTGTAGAATGATATCGTCGGTAGCAGACATTTGCTTGAGCCCGAGCCGCCTGTCAGGCACGTCAGGAGGCACCTCTCCATTACGCTGACGAGTTCCAGGACAAAACAGATCGACAATTACTGAACCGGACAGTGTATAGACAGACAATAAACGACATTCATCGGGAGACTCTTACCACCTTCTTAAGCTCTCGACTACCGAATGCCGTAATCGGAGTCCAACCACCACCTACAGCAGATGAAGACATGTGAAGGCACCCCGCACGACATTAACCACCTTTTTACATGCCCCACCCAACCCACTCATCTAACATCTTTATCCCTCTGGACCCAATCTGTCGAACCAGCTAGTTTCCTTGGCCTATCTTTAGATGAGCTAGATGAAAACGACCGGTGATTTAACTACACTGACAGGGTTTACTACCCATACATCACGATGCGCTAAATTAGAAATAACTAGGAGGGAGAAAGTTAAAAATAGAGGTCTGCATAACTGTAATAAAAGACGCAGTGAATGATGATTAGAAAGTTCCGCATGCGGTTGATGTCTAGGACCAGCTAGATTCTCTTAGCCTCACGAAAGTAGGACAGCTGAGGAAGTGGAGATGCTGAGGGAGAAAGAGAAGATGATGAAATGATTCCCCTTCATCATCCTCGAAACAGCTGGAACTTGAAGTAATACTCTCATCGGGCAGTGTTTGAGTGACCCCTTAGTTAGCCTAAAACGCTCCCACGACCTCGGGCAAACCACTCTCGGTCTGAAATATCTTGCGACTTTATATTTTTAAATTTAAATTTATTGGAGGTTTGCACTTCGACCTCATGCCCTCTACTCACCACAGTACCTCATCTTGACTCAGTTCCCTTATTAAACTTAAGATAGAGCTGGGTTGAACTGAGCATATGTGTCTTTCTTCTGGCTGCAAATGGCTGAGATGCCTCAACTTCCTCTGAGCTATAGCGCTGTACTCAAGAGGAAGGTGCATTCGAGTCTCGTGGGATTGGTCACAAAAACGATAAGAGTCAGTCTACCATATCCCGGTCATGTGCAGATGACTACTCAGTCTGCAATGGCCTGAGAGGATGCCCGTGATCATTCTCAGTTTATCCTTAAATTATATTTACCGGTTATTGTCTGCGCTGGCATCTCAAGAGTAATACGTAGATATTTAAAGCGCACAAAGAGCCCACTAGACTCTGCGTCTTAAAAGATATCACCCTGAGGACGTCCTGTATAGCTAATTCATCAGCCATGTAATTTTCTGTTACGCCACTACGACCGTGAATCCTTATAAACTTTATAAGAAACTATTCAGAACTCGACCGAAAAAGAAGTAAGATATTCCCCATGACTAATTTCGATCGCCTTTTAAAGAACTTAAGACTTTGGTAGTCTTATCTCAGCTATCTCAGATTTTAACATACAATATTATGTGCAGCAATCCGAAACCCTCAATTTTAGATTTATGAAGAGTTTCGGACTGTTAACAACTCTTCCAACCCTTCCGTCTAACTTCGAACTGCCGGTGTGGAAATTCACACCGAAAGAGAGAAAAAGAAATATGAAGAAAATATTTTCAATACCAAAAAATTTTAAAGATTTTCAAGTTGAGAATCAATAATGCTTAAGTTTTGAATGGTGAAAGATTTCACACTTTTTCCTCTTAAGGTAATTTTTTTTATTTGATTCTAACTCAACGATACCTCAATTTCCGGACTGGAGCTAGGCTTTAGGCGTGCCTTAAACATTCTCGTAAAACTTATGCTGCGCTTCGCCGTTTTGTCAGCCACTTCGTCGCTTCCTTCCGTTAAACTGATACAATAAACGGAGGGAACCTTTGACGTTTCACTTAGACAATCAATTTTGCCGACTTTTTTCTATCGAAAATGGAGTCACAAAAACACTTTTAAATATATTTCGATGTGCTAGTTTTACAAACTTATATTTTGTTGGTACGTGTGTGTGTATATATATGTATATGTGCGATCGTTGTAGAGACGCGATGCTTAAGCGAAACTGAACTGAGAGTTGGCGCAGTGTTGAGACTACATTTAAATACCAGATCACAGATGTGGCAGAATAGGTAAAGAACTCGCGCAGGCAAGAAATAAAGCCAATTTACTCGAAATTAATTAGTTTCAGCATTGTTGACGTTTTTTTTATATCCACTCAATAAACACCGATTTCGTTTAGATAACAAAAGATTTTGCATTGCATGATCCAATAGACCAAATATCTGTTACACAAGTACATAGACTCATACACACACATACGTATGTGCATATGCTTGGAAATATAGATATGCGTAGTATTTGTAAGTCACAAAATTTTCCCAAGTAGCTGGTGTAGGTAACCGACTTCCTGTTTGCATTAGATATAACGGATATCTGCATGCATATGTGTGTATGAATATGTGTGTGTATGTGTAGGAATAGAGTAACCCGCGGTGGGGTGTTGCTGATATTTGATAACATCAATTGATAACCTCTGTAAATGCACACGCACGCCGAATATTTAGCTTATTGCTATTTATTCTGGTATTAGAATGTATTTCGTATTATTATTATTGTATTTATTTTATTTATTACATTTTTTTATTGATAAACACCAGAGAGGAGCGCGTATTTTTACAATGCGCGGGTGCTGTTGACAGCGACAGCGGGATATCTGCCACAAAGAGCAACAAACGCGGACGGCAAAGCAGCTGAATGGCAGCTGTTCATCTTCCGACCGCAGCAGTGCATGAAAGCTAGTGAAGTTACGCATACATTCGCATCGTTTGTTTTCCACTGTATATATTTTACTTTATTATTTTATTGATGTCGCCTTCAATTGATGACTTGCAATGGATGCTTGCCAGTTATGCCATTCAATCTATGCTTTGTTGATGGAAACATCGTTGATATGGCAGTCATAAAGAACGTCAAAGTCATCAACGGTCCAGTATATCAGCAACAATGAAAAATAACGCAATAAATAGCTATAAGAAATATCGACACTAGAAATGCTAATTACAAGACGATGTGTTCTCCCTCCCCAAACTCATTCATAACTGTATAGAACTCAGAACGCAGTTAAGTTTTCAAATTCGCATTCATAGTGAGCCAAAATTGCGTGGAGCAAATTATTATAAACCCCATCTAATATAGAACTGCAAGTGTTTGACTGTCCACAACAGCGAACGAACTACATATAATTTTTTGTTTGATTTTTTGTGTTGTGTTAGCTGCGTCAAATCAGTCTTTAATTGATACAACGATCGTGAGATTTCGATTTGTGCATACTTTCAGGCGATCGGCGGTAAAATGACGATTGTGACTAATGGTCCGGCAGCATTGTTTATAAATGATGTATTCGATTTAGCTACCAACTGAGTATTTAACGTGATTTTGAGACGAGCAACTGCCAGACAACAATATAAATAATGAGAATTTTCTGTATAGAAATATAAGCATTTTTTTCACACGCAATAAATAAATGTATTAGCCAACATTTTGGTTGAAAATGTATGGCATTTAATGTTCATAGATTACCTCGCATTATGGCTATCAGATGTTATGGCTCAGATAAGGTTATTCGGCTAGTTTTATTTGGTACCACTTTTTCCAGCATGGGCCTCCCTATCATGCTAATAAAGCGCCGATTATTGGCTGCCACGTCACCAATCGTATAAACAACTGATGAATTTTGCACGGCATTGTGCTAGAAATTAGCAATTGTACCCCTTTGCTTCCCTTTTTCTATAATTCGAAACTAGTACTAAGTTCGACAATCTAAATACAGTTATGTGGCTAGGCTGTTACTGCCAATAATGTGTCTGTGCAAAATGCATTTATTGACCATAGATGGATTGCGGTATCGAAAGATGGTTAACGATTTTTTATGACCGGACCTGGATGGTATTGAACTGGACAACGTTTATTTTCAGCAAGACGGCGCTACGTGCCATAAGCAACGAAACCATTGATCTTTTACGGGAAAAGTTTCCGGACCGTTTGATCTCTCGAAGAGGTGATCACAATTGGCCACCGAGATCTTGTGATTTAACAGCTTGTGACTTTTTTCTTTGGGTCCACGTGAAAGAGAAGGTTTACGCCAACAGCCCAGGGTCGATTCAAGACCTCAAAGATGGAATTCGTGAGGCTATCGAGGACATAGGGCAGCCACTTTGCAATTCGGTAATGGAAAATTTCATGAAAAGGAGGTTGTCCTGTAAGCGTGGTCGTGGTGGTCATTTGTCTGATGTAATTTTGCACTATTAACGGCATACCTTCCTCTTTATAATAAAATAAACATCCGATCATTTATATTAAAAAGAGGTTGTCTGTAAAGTCGGTTTACTGACGATAGTTTAACGTGACAACGTCATAAGAAAATATTGATGGAATGGTTGCAATTTTCAAAACAAAATTTTAATTTTATTTGTTTGATAGATATTTTGTATGGATATAGAGGAGGAGATAAATGGAATTGCAATGGAATAGGTCAAGTTACATTTACACAAACGTGCAAAATGACGAAACATTTATCAAATTCATGAAAGATATCTTCAATTTCGATTGTACATCAGACGTTAATAAGTCAACGACACTAAGAGGCACCATCATCGATTTGCCTTTTTCAAGACACTTTACACTCGAAACACTCCCTTTCATTTCCTACTTTTTCTATCATCGTCCTATTCTCAACAGAGAAATGGTTCATTACCATGCACACAGGAAGAAGGCATATGCAAATACAAGTATGTGAATTTATATACCTACATATGCGCATATACATACATATATATGCTCACTCAAGTAGGACAGAGTCAGATGTCGAACGTTGCCGAACGCGGGGGCCGATTGTGCTCTTTGTCGTTCGTTCCGCGCTCTCGCTTGCAGTTCAAGCACATTAGCACACATGTCGAACATTGCCGTTCGTTTGCTTTGTTCGTTCCGCGCTTTCGCTTGCAGTTCATTCAAGGTAACGGCAATGAGCAAGGTAGCGACAAATGAGCAAGGTAACGACACATTTTTTCGTGCGTGCAGCCGGCTAAATCGAATTATAAGACGTTATCACGTCAAAAATAGCATTTTCTTTGAATATCAAAATAACACCTCGTATTGGAAAACCCTTTAGTTTCAACAATCATCTGGCAGATTTTAATAAAATAAATTATAAATTTATTGTTTAAAAAAAATTGTACTATGAGGCATGACAATTAGATAACGATACTGATGCTGCTGCAAGTGACAAACACCAGCGAACGCCAGCTGAAACAATCTTTTTTCAAATGTAGTACCTCTTTCGCTTCTGTAAAGAAAGAAAGCTAACAATAGCCTTCGTGCGCATTATAGTATAAACACATAGACGGTAGCACTTCACGACATAGCGGCAGTCAAATTTTTCTTGATGCAAATTTTGTCGTAAAGCCAGCTTCATAAATACAATTTTTTGAAAGCGACAACGAGAAGCAAAACAGCTGATTTAGAGGTTTTGCGTTTTCATTTATTTAAAATTTGTGTGGCTAGCATTTGTGTTGGGATAAGAAGATAAACATGAACGATTAGGAATTTGTTATCACTTCCGCAGCAACAATTGCTAAAATTCCATAGATAAGAAACGCAGCTTATAAAGCGTATATGTGCGCTCAATAGAAGCGAGCGTAAATAGAGGGTTCGACCAGTTAATCTGACTCGGCAGGAGGAAGGATTTTTCAGTGGACAACTGCGCACTTTGTCCAACAAAACTTCTTCTATATCCATTTTTAAGCGAGATTCATAAATATTTTATATTGTACTTCAGTGACAGCGAATTGTCACAGCAAAATTAGAAATAGTTTTGCTTCAAAATCAATTTTTTCCATAATAACAAGGTTCTGGCAATGTATTCTGGTTGAGAGAACCAAAAAAGAAATTAACCCTTAAGCATATTTCTGCTGTCTACATAATTGAATTAAGGGCTTTGGTGTTAAGGGGCTAATGGCTTAGACAGACGGCGGTAATCCGTATTACCGGGCCAGTTATGGTAATCTGATTAAAATTGTAGTGTGACAGACGGTTGTTACGCGGATTAGTTAGCAGCTGATTTGTTTATTGGATAGTTGTGACAGTGAAAGATAGACCTTGGGCAACAAATTTGGGTATTTTCTGCCCTGATACTAACAAATAATTATTTATTTAAAAAAAATCATAATTGCAATTTCTCCGAAATATCAAAACAATTCATGTAATTTTGAGCGTTTTAGTGTTTCTGTTTAAAAGTTTCATTACTTTTCATTCACGATAAATACTGTCGTTTTCCGGCAGTGTTGCCATAGCAAATTATGGGAATTGTGTCTAGTAGTTGATGCGCATTAGGTGAACTTAATTTCCGACATAATTCTGAATTAAAAAAAAGTCGTCAACCCCAATTAACGCCACCGTCTGTCTATGCTATTATATTAAAATCTTAGGGCAGATATTTTTTTCATCTGTTATATCTCTCTGTTAAGAGTATTTTTTTACCTTTCCCGTAAAAAATACAAAAATACCTATTTATTGAGGAGTTTGAGGGTTCAAATGTTCCACAAAATTACACATCATACATCTAAAGTGTAAGAATCCCAAAGATTGATATAATGATTTACGTACGATAAGAATGCGTAAACGGGTGAAAAACATTCAGTTGCAAACTTTCCAATCGCCGTTTTGTTTTTTGGTCCTCTACCAAAATCCATTGTCGGAACTTTGTTTTTTTTTGTTTTGTTTTGTACAATGCTATTCAGCAGCGTACATACATACATATATTACGAAATAGTTAAGATATGTATGTAGTATATATTTTGATTTTCTTCTTTGTTAGAAAACATTGCTGTCATTTCGCACAATTTCCTTAGCTGTTGTTTCGGTGAAACAAAAAAAACAAAATTTGCGGATAAAAATTTGATGATTTAATCTTTGGTCATTTAATTTTCGCAAAACACTGGGGGTTGTGTTTACCTAATGAATGTCTAATAGCGCTTTTTCATATGCAAATATAGATACAGTTGCAGTCAAAATAATTGTAGTACAAAGTACTAAAGACAACCAAAACCGCATGCAAGAGTAGCAACCATTTTACCATTTTGGGGGGTAAGGAACATTGATGCGTCATATACAGCCTCTCACGCTTAACCGACAACCTTCACCTTCCCGTGGTGCACCCTGTTTCTACTAAGAAGGCAATGTCGACCGAGTACGTAGTGTTGTAACTATGCGAACATTCTGCTGTATTAGGATATGGGCACAGCACGAACGAACTGTGAAACAGGCTTAGAGGTTTCACATCCAACTTCACAACACTCAAGGTGGCAGCCCAGCTACCAAGCTTTCAAGTTAAAGGTTGATTGCCTATGGCTTCTGAGAACTTATTATTATTATTATTTTAAATTTGAATTTTATATTTTATAACAAATGGTATGTAGTTCTAAGTGGACGTCTCCACCTCACCGATTGAAATGCGTCATTAGTTGTAGTTGTTTATTCTAAAATTTTAATATGAGAGCTACACATTTTTTCTTTACCTAAAAATGCACCACAACTCATCTTGTTTCAAAAAGTGAAGTGCTAACTTAGTAGACGTCGTCCAACTCATTATGATAACTCCTGCATGTTTAGGAGATAGAATTTCTTTGCTTAAATTACCAGTCGAGGGTTGTCTTATTCTTAAAAAAAAAAAATTATAAAAAAAAGAAAACCGGGTGTCTGATTTACAAGGATGATTGATTACCAGGTTTGGCCGTCCAACAAAACTGTCAGAGTAATTTCGTCTGCGAGGTCATCGGAGATTGGGAAGCAAAATTCTGCCCGCTAAATTCACACGCATTCACACACTCGTCCAATCAGTCATTGTTCAGACCTATGATTCAGACGGCAACGAAGTAGCGGAACTGGGTTAATTTTTTCATGCCATATATCAACAAAAAATCTCAGTTTTTTGTAACAAACTGCCGTCACAATACCCACGACATAAGCAAATCAGCTGATTCTTTCAAAATGCCGAAGAGCGGGTTAATGGTCTGATGTTGGCCACAGCTCTGCATTCTGTACATCGTGACTGACTTTTTATTTGGCTCTGCTATTCGCTCAACCGCAACTGTGTGTACATATGCAGCCGCACACTAATCTACATACTTACACGCGTACACAATGTGAGCACAAATAAAGATCCTTATCGGCAAGTAATTGCAAAAATGTTATATGACAACAAGAGATTATCAGCTTCACCGCCATCAGCAATACACACTCACAGACGCATATGTTTATATACATACATACACATGTACAAAATAAAGGGTGAACCATTGACCGTTTTATTTTTAATTTACAACGTTTTTTCGTTTTATTTCGGCGATGATATTTATAGTTATAATTATTTGTATGCAAAAGGTTTCAAACAGTTTTCTGACCAAATTTCAATTCTTTGCAACGGAATAAGTGCTCACATTCCGATCCGACTCGACGATTTCCATGATTTTATGAATTCATGTTTTTAATTCGAAATTCGTGCAGTTTATTTCGAAGTTTGATGCCACCTTTAATGTGCGCTGATGCACTGCAGTCGATACCCTGAGACATGGCTCATCAAAGGCAATCAACGGAAAGCATTCAGAACCTTTTATTATCCACCTAATATCTTTGCAGTTGAAAAATTCGAGGTTGCCAAAAAACAATGCATCCGCAGAGAGTAATAGTTTGATGTCGATTTGGAAAGGCCATGGTTGACAGGTCTGATCTCGTTATCTCGTTACTGAGGCACTCGTAACTTTAAAAAATGATGCTTTGCTAAATAGCTAGAAACCAATTTGGCACTTACCCAATTGCTGATATTGGGTCAGAAACCGGCAACATAACCTTAGAAAAAAACCACGACTTCCAATAGGCTTTATGTAGAATTTATGCATATATTGTCGGTGAACAACAACAACTACACCAATATCAAATAGACTATAGCAGCAATATTTTACCTGCATTGAATTTCCGGTCTTTTGCAGTGAGGTGCGTAAAAATCCAAAGGGAAAAATGTTGCCGTAGTGGCCAGAGTCGCGGCGAAAATGTATTGTAGTGCCAGCACCTCGGCAGGAAGTAGTGGAAGCGGGATTTAGAGGCGACATCTCGGAAAAAGCTCGACCCATATGCGACAAACGGGGAGCGGTACGGCGCGTCTCTTCGCAGCTATTACCCTCGGCCTCATCTTCTTTGGTTGTGCTGAGCGAATTTTTCATATTCCTCACTTTGTATGCAATTAGGTGCTAAATGCAATATTTTTGATTGGCTGATTGATTTTTTAACACAATAACAACAGCAGAAATCAATTCCAAGCTTATAAAGAAATATTATAAGTTGTTTATGTTTCTGAGGCACAAATTTTTTAAAACATCCAACTCCTTGGAAAATACGAATGCTTCCCAATCACATACATAAACAAACGTCAAATGCGTCAAATAACAATGCGAAAAGAGAGCAGAGAAGAGCGGACACCCCACTAGTGAGTGCGTAAATTTAAATGTCTCAGGCAGCGCGTAACTAAACTAAATACCGGCACGCGCGCGAGGTAACTAATTGACCGTAACAACTCGAACTACAGTTACACCAGCCATTTAGCCTGAAAACAATGGCAGACAGTGCTTTTTACTCCATTTAAATTTGAACGATGAGTAGCAGCGGTGATCATTGCCCTGATGCCTGTCTGAGTAGCGGAGCAGGCGGCAGCGGAAGCAGAGGTGCTTCGCTTGTGATTTGTATGTGTACTTCACCGATTAGGAGATTTTTTGCCGCTGACACCGACTGCAGGAATGTTAGAGACCGCATCCGATGAGAGACGAGATTTCATGCTAACATAGAATGCACTGAAGCCTCAGAATGTGTACTCACACATATGCGAATGTGTATGTCAAAGGCACGATAGACATCTCAACGAGATAAGCGCCCCTGTTCTAGAGCAAATTGCGAACTTTTGTTGAGTGATGAACCTCTGAATTAAACGTTTTTTAAGAATTTTTTTTATAACTTTTTTTTAATAACTTGTTACAAACCAAAGCCTTTATTTTCGCAGCTTTTGCTTAGGATGAGGTTTATCCGTATCGTAGTTTTGCCTGTTTATAGTTGTTTACCTATTAATGTAGATCCTACGACTAAGTGTGCATGTTTTTTTTTGCATTATTTTTTTCATTGATTTTTAACTTGTACACATACTTGTACAGCATAAACATTTGGCCTCTCAACTCATCCGCATATTCGAAGCGGCCGCTGTTCGTTCAAGTTTATCAGTTGAATGCACAGGTGGTTGTTTACATATTTTGTTGTGCGCGCAAATACATTTGAGATAATAATAAATGCAGTGAATGCCGGCTTACACATTCGGTTCAATCGCGGATTCGGTGCATAAAACAAACCATAGAACAAGTTTTTCAAGTTTATCAAGTGGGAAAAAGCGATATGCCAAACGAAATTCCCAAAAAGATTATTTTCACATTATTGTGCAGCAATTTTGTCACCAAGACTGCCCAATTTGACGCCTGTGGACAATTTTTTGAGGGGTCATCACAAAGACAGAGTTGAAGTGAAAAATCCAGAAAAACCGAAACATTGAAAGATTATACGTACGTATTTGGTAGAGGTAGCGCCCCTTTTAAAATTTCAATAAAAGAGAACAAGACATTGGAAAAATATAATTGTTATTCACAATTTTTAATAACAATTTTTTTCATAAGCTTAGAATTCTTACTCTATGCATGATACGTTTTTTATGTGGAAGAAAATGCGCAACACCTAACCGAGAAAAAATTATCAAAAATCAACGCGAATTGAATCTTCTTTTGGGCTATAAAACTGCGTACCCAAAAATGTTTAAAATTTTGTTGAGAATTTGCCGAATTTCTTTAAATTTTGTACAAAACTTTAAACTTAGCGTTATGTGGTTTTTGTTGTAGTACGAACTATATATTTATGCAAGATGTATATAAAATTAAAAAGAAATTATGCAAAGCATAAATAAAATAACAAAAAAATACATAGATAAAATAGAAAAAACAATTTAAAAAAAAATTTCAGAACTAGTCACATTTTTTTACTTTTTTCTGACGTTGACTGTATATCAATAAACAGATAATGCGTTCCCTTTCAAATTATGTGTGCTTTTTGAATTTCTAAAATAAACTCGAACTTAACCAACTATGATATGTATAATATTATAACCTTGGACAGGTCAGGACAAGAACAAGTTGCTGCCTCTATACTTAATCACTCTTCGAAAACGTGCAGAAATGCGGTTCTTCTTCTTACCTGCGTCATTCCTTCACTACAGAAAACAAATTCAAGACTCATCCGACAAAATATCTAGGTGGAAATCCATTCTCGGTTTTCGTTTATCCAACTCGAGCACCTTAGACCTATTTTTTTACGGTTTATCGAGCGGTACAGTAGTTATTAAGACTCCGTTATCGGAGTCGCTCCCACGACTGTTGGCTCGACGCTACCGGAACGACCCGGATTTATATCCGGCCAAAGACTGTCACTTCAGTAGATTTCTCTGTACATGTTAAGGAATATTTATGCCGCTACAACAACAACAACAACTTCGTTATCGTTGTTACTCTAGTACGCAGATCTCCTTCGCGTGCTACTAGTCGATCTTTCGTTGAACTCTCACAGCTAATGACCCTCTTAATCAATTTTTTGAAATAATTTTATTTTCTCATTACATTCTTACATTTCAGCGCCCCATGCTACATTCTTCCAACGTAGCTAACTTCCATTTGCATACTTATAGGCGCTAACGTTATTTGAGCGTAAGGAGAAAGCCATGTATGCGTGTGCGTACGTTTGTATGCGCGCCAACTTACTCGCCGTTGTTATCACTCTCAGCGCGTTGCTCACTTTTATGGCAGCAAAGTTGGCCGTTTATGCCTCTTTAATAAAATTATAAAAAATAATAAATGAAAACAAGTTATAAAATAAGTAAAGACCTTTTTAAACAAGCAAAAATGTATATGTTGAAGCGCTCAAGTTGATGGAATAAACTCACACATTTTCGTAGCAATCAATTTTTTCAGTTATATTGAGGGCGATTCTTCCTTATTTTTTATAACTCGATTATTTTTTAAGTCAACAAAGGTGATTATTGCTTGTGACCAAATACACAGTTTCATTAAAGCTGTTAGGCTGACAAAGTGCCGCTTATCGCAAAATATCCAGTGTGATGTAATATTCCACAGTAACCATATTTGGAGTGAGTCTGCCATTTGGCATTTACCTTCACTGATGTGATTTTTGAACAAATATTAGATCAAGTTAAGAGCGACTATGAAAAATAACAGAGTTGGGACTATTCGATTTTGATTCTGAAAGCAATTTCATCATTCCATCATTAAAGAGGTCCTCGTCCATATTGGTAAAAACTTTACCAGCTCATTTTCACCAGCCTCTCTACGCTCAGTTTTGTAACATTAAGAAAATTTTGCAAAGGTGATAATCGCTTGATACCAGATCTGGACTAAATGGCAAATTCGATAAAACCAAGTCTCGGAGCTTCTAACGCGTCGTTAAAAATGAGTGCGAACTCACATTTTTTAGTGAAGCACAAACCCTTTTTATTCGGTAGTTTTTCAGTTTTCGCCCAGTGACAGTGGTTCGGACTCAGCAGATCTAGTGCAAGATTTCCTTCCAAACGCACATAAATACACAGCTAAATCTTCGAAATTTCTTTTTTGAAAAATTCGTTTTATTTTATTTTTTTATTAAGTGATTTGGCCACTGTCGAAATTAGAAAAAAAGTTTTTTTTTTACTCAAAGGATCAAATTGAGAAAAATATATAAATTTTTGAGCAACCACTCTCCGCCAATTATTATTGTTATTATTACTATTATTTATTAACACAATTAAATAAATTAATATGTTTAAGAACATGAGGTGCCAGTCAGTTCTACTAAAATACGACTTTTAGATGAATAGTTGGATTGCTGCTTTTGTTTATTTTTTGGATTGCTTTGCTTTAGTTTTGACAAAATTGTTGTCTTCAATCGAGTTCTTAAGAAGATCGATCAGGTTGATTTTGAGATGACAATCTCTAGGCAGTGCATCCGAAGAAGACATGTTTCAAATTGAAAACATTTTGGCAGGACGGCAGGTTGGATTTGAATCAACGGATAGAAGAACGAGTCGGAACATAAATCAAAGGTGGCTGATGATAAAAAGTCGAACGCGCACATTTTTTTGTTTCGACTGTGTTTTAGTTGTAACAATCTTAACACAGAAGTCTCATTTTTTTCGTTTTCGATGAGCATCTCATTTCACTTACTTATTACACTAAACCATATAGAATTTTTTTCTTCGAAATGTATTAAATCAACCTTCTAAAGAGACTCCGAAAATGAACCGTGAAAGTTGGGTTTCTCGTTGCTGTTCTTGTTGTGCTGCAGTGACAGTACTTGGCCGGATATAAATCCAGGTCGTTCCGATAACGACCAACCAACTGTTACCCTTACAAAAAACAAAAAAAAACCAACAAAAGTATATCAATTAATCATCATATCTCATATCTCAATAAGAAAATATTGATTGATAGGTTTGATTTTATATTTATTTCCCCTCGTAGAATGCAGTTTGATTGATTTACCATTTGTCCAGAAACTTGATTGAACGACCGATCTCGATCTCACAATCACTTCACTGTCAAATTGCACTAGTTTTCACAAGCATACAAACATACATACTAATGCTAAGCGAACTTTTGATTATCCGACACTCACCTCCTTCCAGTCTGTCAACGATGTGGACTGATAAAATCTGTCCATGAAATATGAAACAGTGAACACAGGCACATTTTGTTCCATATTTGATTAGTATTTCTTGTTGTAGTTTTTGAATATCTTTTTCTTTCGGTTGCAATCGCCCAGAGTCGTTACCTATTCGTTTATGATTGGAATTAAAGAGACGCGCGATGGCAAACGCCCAACTGCGATGATACTACTCACTACGCTTGTTATTCTTCTTTGCACTTCGTATTTAGAGCACACCAACCAAACAGTTTATGGCTACGAACACGAGCTCTTTCAATAAATGCTACAGTGGATATGAGATTTGATAAACTGCTCAAAGAGGCATCTCAATTAAAGTTAATACAGTCAGTCAACAAAGTGACGCCTCCTGCGCGTGAAAGAAGACACAACAGCAGTATTCGGCTGAGCGACGTCTGTGACAAATATCGCTCTAATACCCAAGTGCAGGTTAAAGCTTTTAAGAATATTTGCATGATTTTTTCACTCCAACATAATGATGCTAATGCCTGCCTGTACCGCATGTTAACTTTCCTTTAGTCTGCGTTTTAAAGATTTTTATTTGAATTTTTCGTTAAGCTGCGTATTTAGCAAAATCAGTATCAATTTAGTGTTGATTGTTGCTTATTGCTTTATTTAATATTCGGACTGAGCTAAAGGGTTTTCCAATGGGGATCAATGTTTTACTTTTTTTAAATTTTCTATAGAACAGCGGACGTTGTTGTTACACGCCTGCGAGACGAATATTACTAACTCGATTGACTTCTCTGCTGCTCCGCTGGAGTTGGAGGCCCTTTTCAGAACAAAGGCATCTAATTGCATTACAATTTAGCATTATACGCTATTTTTATGCTAATTTTCGTTGAATAGGAACCACTGTGACTTCAAGATTAGTAATTAAATAATGAATTTAGAAGGTTTCAGAAGTGTACTGACCATAAAACCTGAGTGTTTGCGATGTGTAGATAAACAAGGCGCAGCAAATGTATATACTTCGCTAGAAGTAACTGCTGCGACGGCGTTTATAACACTGTGTGACAAATTAATTGCCTCTTTTCACTGGTTTAACAGTATCCTCAACCTAAAATTAATTCAAATTTAAGAGTAAAATTGAAAAGCCGTAAAGAAGTTTTTTTTTGTAACTTTGCTCTGCTTTGAGACGAGATACACGTTCCTGCATTTATATAAATGTGTGCTAGATTCTGGTGAGTTTTTAGAGTTTTATAGTGTAATCACTGTCGGCTAATTTGTTGATTCTGGTTATAGCATCAAGGGCGTGCGGCCGAGAAGTTGCATTTTACTGCCTAATTTATCATTTATATGACTTGTCTGTGTGCATTATAGTGATTATTTGATGAATTTGAACAGCTTTATTCGCTAGAATTAAATGTATAATGACAATTTCAAAACATTTCAGTTTTCCGTGCATCTCTATTTCTCCACCATACGTGCTTGAACAAGAAGGAGCAATAATAGGATTCTCGAAATGATCAGGACGAAACAACGGATTTTCATTAAAGGCTAGTCCATGTTCCATTTAAGTCTGGTGAAAACCGGACAGCGGCAGAAAAAATGCCTTGTACTACCCTATATAAGGTGTTCAACTGTCTTTTCCTCTTCTGCATTTTGACAGGCTCTGCAAAAGTCAAAATATGGTGCCCCAATTCTACTGGTATACCTTCCTATAAGACAGTGCTAAGATAGGCCTCGAACTGATACTCTTAAGTCTTTTCTATTAATTTTAAATAGACTGTTAGTGCGACCCATATTCCATTCTAGCCTTGTCGGCCTACTAATGCTACAGGTATGTAACTGTCCCCAGGGATTACTGGCACTACATAAGGTTTACCTATCTATTTGCAGCTTACATATTGGCAAGGGCATAGGCATATCAACTTTGCCTTGAGTCTTTGCAGCGTAGTGCCCAATCTAACTAACTACCCTCAATGTTACTGCGGCCCGGCACAACCCAGAGAGAGTTATAGAGAAAATCTGTGAGAGTATTCTTAATTGCTTATAACACTCTATCACTGTTTCCGAAGAGGCTTCCCATGGTTGAAGCGTTTGCAGAGCTGCTTAACTATCGGAATATATAATATGTAGATATTTCTGACTATAATTGCGTTTTATTTAGAGCTAAAAGTCTTTCTCAATCGTCATAACTTCATAATTATGGGCCCACATAAGTTCAAGCTCATTCCAACTAGCAACGGAGTTATGCCTTATATTACATTCCTGAACTATTTTTGAAGAAGTGTGAGGATTTCTAAGGCCGTTAGAGCAGCTTGGCCATGTACTTTATATTAATTTAACATACATATACATTCATATACTTATACTATACATATGTACATGTACTACAATACTTCCTAAGGCACTTAAGGCCATGTCTTTACATACATATTTTTCGAATATATCGGGTGTTTTTTTAACTGCATGAGAACTATCGATATCGACAACTTTGATTCAACAGCTGAGAAGGGCGAAATATGGGTAAAATAATATATATAGAAAAAAAAGTATATGAATAAAATAATATATACATAAAAAAATGTTATAAATATAGGAAAAAATATTTCGAAAAAAATATATATACATACAACAAAATAAAAAGAAAAAACATTTATTTACTAAAGAAAAAAATTTATATATAAAAAAGAAATTGTATGTTATAGAAAAAAAATCTACGGAAAAAAGTTATAATAAAAAATTATATATATATTATAGAAAAAAGAAATTATAGAAAAAAATATAAGAAAAAAAATTATATAGAAAACAAAATTTATTTACTATAGTATAAAATTGATATATAAAAAAGAAATTGTATGTTACAATATAAAAAACAAGATTATAAAAATAAATACATAGAAAAACGAAATTACATATATAGAAAAAAAATCTACAGAAAAAAATTAATATATATAGAAAAAAATATATAGAAAAAAAATTATATAGAAAAAAATATATAAAAAAAGTATATATTGTAGAAAAAAGAAATTATATAGGAAGAAAAAAAATTATACTCTGTAGAAAATAAATTATGAAGAAACAAATTATATTAAAAAAAGAAAAAAGAAATTATATAGAAAAAAAATTATAAGAAAAACAATTTTAAAGAAAAAACGTTATATAGAAAAAATATTATATATATTAAAAAAAAAGAAATTATATAGGGAGAAAGTATAGAAAAAACTAGTTAAAACTTCGTAATTAGTTGCGTTCCGATTATTTTAATCACATGTAAATGTATTTTTGTAATATACAAAATTAATATTATATTTAAATTTTTTTGGAATTTTTGTTTTAAATAAATTATTGCTAATAGCCTATGAAATAAGAGTAAGCCTTGTTGCAGTCAATTGTAAATTGTTCTAGAAATTCTGCGAAAATTCGCATTACCTACCCACATAGTGCATGTGTACGAGTATGTAGGTATGTATGCATGTACAATTGGTTGTTGCATTTTCAATTCGCATATTTCCTTTATCCGATCAATTTACATTAAACAGCAATGAAGTGGAATTACAAAAAAAAAAAAATACTTAGATTACTCCAACAAAATTAGAGCATTTTAAGAAACAAATTAATTTGAAATGTGTTTACAATTACAATTATCGCCTCGTTAGATATTTCTTGGGTAGATGACAGTCATGAATTGAGTTTATTTAATTTACACAAGCGATTGGCACTACTAAAATGCTCAGCAGTGGTGTACGCAGAAAATTTTTTCAGAGGACATTTTGTCGCGCTTTAATTGGAAATGTACACATTTTCACAAACATATGCAGAAATATAAGTACTTTTACTACTTTGAAGTACTATTAATGCGTATGAAATAT
Organism: Anastrepha obliqua; assembly: GCF_027943255.1. Taxonomy (NCBI): domain Eukaryota; kingdom Metazoa; phylum Arthropoda; class Insecta; order Diptera; family Tephritidae; genus Anastrepha; species Anastrepha obliqua. The sequence goes on along the minus strand of NC_072895.1, from coordinate 2,305,881 downwards.
AGTTGAACAATATTTTAAACCTTTACCGGTCCATCTTAAGCCCTCCCTAATATTTTGCGTATGCGGCATTGATTACTTGCGTTCGTTGACACAAAATCAGCACAAATAAAGATTGGACGTGCACATCGACTATGTTTTCATATACAGAAGGCGGACATAAAATAAGCAACACTGAACATTTTTAAGTTGCTCAAAATGTAGAAATATTTAAACTGGTCATTAGAGATTTAAGAGTAATACCCGCATGCGATCTAGCAGAACTCTTTACAAGAAAAAGTCTATATACATACGTACTTTGATGAATTTAAGCGGTTAAACTCGAAGTGTTAAGACTGTTTCTAGGGTAGATCGAAAGGCTGTTGCGTTAGCTGAACACAACATAGGCTCCAGGAGAAATGACGAAGTGGATAGAAAGCGCGTACCAACAAAAATATAATTTCTATTTACACGGAGCCCACATACTAATACAAGGAAGTAAAAAAATTGAAATTTGTGCTGTAACTGAACAAAGCGAGGATAGGATTTCGCTGCGCATATGTACTCTGAATGATTCAGGCAGCTCATTAAACTCTGAAAGAGACATCTGCATGGTTTATACCGATTTTGCCATGCTATTGCAGACACTTTTGAGCACTTAGTTAAAGAGTGCCCCGCCATTTCGAAGATACGAAATAGACAGTACGGCGAAGGCCTGAGCTAAACGCAAATGTATGTATGTACAACCGAATTTTTTTGTCTTTATATTGTAAAAGTTGTGATTTTAGACGAGATATTGAAAGACAGCTAAGTTCTTTTTATTGGTTTTTTGAACTCTTACTACCGTTTTGGTAATTCAATCTTGCCAATGCGATAAGCTCATATTATTCAGGTGTATCAAATTGAATTTTGTATTTTATTAACACATGTTTGTCATTAAGTGACGGTATACTGTAGTTTTCTTGAGCACACACGATAATTTTATTTGAACACAGAAATCTTATCTCAGTAATTCGAGGAAGGCCTATCAATCGTCGTTATGTTGGTTGACATTTAAAAACCCTAAAGCTTATGGCCACAAGCTGCAATAACGAACACTTGAAATTGTAGCTCTTCAAAAGCAATGATTTTATTACGTGTTTGCTTTCCAATGTAAATACAACGCTTAATAATGGGCTTCACATTCAGCAATATGTAAGTGGAAGAATGGGTAAACATTAGTGCTATATATATTGTAGTATATATGTCTGGAGCTATACATACATACACACAATAAAGGTCTATCTGCAACACAAAAATTAGACTCAAAATTGCCTTAACTCTTTATTCTGTAGGATTTATCGCAAGGTTTGAGTGATTGCTCGATTAATAAGCTCACTTCTGTGTAGGGTGTTGTTGTTGTTGTTGTAGCAGTACTTCTGTGTACGTATTCCAATTTAGTTGTCAAAATATTGTTCAATAAAAGCCAGATTTAATAATTAAAAAAGGTTAATCGATCATTAAGAACACAATTTTAAACATGAATTTGCTTATAAAAATATGCAGGAAGAAAAAAAAAATGGGCCTCATTCATAAAAAGTGTGCTCAAACATTCACTCATGTCATTGCGCATCAGCACTATCCAACAATGATTTATGCTGTCAGAACAGAAACATTCAGCTATCTGTTAACGTCACATCAGTTCAAGAAATATATTAGAAATACACAGAATTTAAAATTCAACGTTTGATAAATGTTTCATAGCCCCCAGTGGCAAAATCAAAGGACTCACTCACCATCATTCACAAATGGGCTTATACACCTTTGTAACTTTTTTAGTTAATGAACTTAAAAATTATTTTTAAAACTCAGAGCAAATACTTCGCGTAATAAACTTAAACAATACGACGAGTTTCGGTAATTCTACCGCTGGTAGTTATAATTTGACAGCGGATGACAATTGCGACCGCCTAATTAGCACCTCTTGAGAAGCTGCAATGTCACCATCTTTTATTATTGGCAGCGCACGTCCGCATTTGTCGCAATTGAACACATAAAGTACGTACACACATATTTATTTATTTTTTGTCTATAAAAAGTGTATGTGTGTAAGTTAATGTGTTGGTTGGTTTAAGTGGTGATTAGAAGTTAATGTGTACTTATGTTTGTTTTACTAAAAAATATTCCATTTGCAGGCCAATAAAGGAATTTATGTGCATATACTGTAACTAGTATTATAAAATATAGATTTATGAAGTAACTGCATTCATTCACTATCAAACACATAATCACATTGGCGAAAGGCATAGATGTGGTATGTCCTATAAATTGTTTATTAGATTTTAGATTATTTTAAAAGTCAGTTAAGTTTATCAATTATTATGCGTTGGATGACTGGGGAACTTACCTTCAACAGCGCCAGACATAAAAATTTGTTTGTCAGCTAATAGTACTCTTGTTTCACGCAGCCACTTAGCACCACTGTGCACTGAGTCGAAACAAAAATATAAATAAAACAAAAAAACTCAGGGATAATACACAATGATGAACGGCACAGACGGCGCTGATGACGTTCGCGACGAGATCCACGGCTCTTTTCGAGGGTCGTCGATACAGCGGTTTGATTATGAGACGAATTGGCTACTTGCTCGCGAAAAGCAACGTTAAAGTGCCACAACAGCAACAATCATAAAACAAAGCTCAGTCTCGAGTGCCACAGTTTGCAAAAAAAATTATAAAAAATTACTTCATGTGCATTTTACAACAAAAGTCTCAAAGCATTTGATTGTTTAATTTTTTATTTGAGCACTCCACTATTTTTCTAACATTCACTTTAATGCCTTCTTCATTTGCACGACATCAATAAAAAATTATATACCTGAATATTTTAACATGAAGAGAATTTGGATTTTGCTTAACATTTAATTTATTGCCTTATTGAATTTTGTAGCCTTTACCCGTTTTTGTTATATGTCTATTAGGGTACAATAGGATGTTTTTGCACTTCACGATTCTACTCTACTGCGCTAGCGGTTCACATCGATATTGCCAAAAAAAAATATGAGAGGATGCAAAATTTTGAGCACATTTGGTTTGTTGGAAAATTTCTGGTACACCATTAACACTTCGCAGCTATATATTTACCACTCAAGCAACTCAATTTTCAATTTAATTAGAAGCAAATTGGTTAGGATTATTTATTGTAAATAACTTCACAGCGCAAACATTTAGGATTTTTTTCGCTTTTCTAATTGGAGTGTAACATTAGCAGCAAGAAATGTAGCGACAGATGACAGCCAGGACAAAACGACTGATGCCAAAAGAACAACAAAAACTACATAACGAAACGTCAAATAAAAAAGTTGTTTTTCCTTCGTTGATAAAACGAATGAAGGGAATATGAAAACAGCTGTTTGAACAGTGTTGTAAAGAACATCTTAAGGAGGTATAGCGATGGAGGACACACCGTTTACAAACCAAGTAAAGTATTATGGTGCTCACTCTCACCAACGTATCGTAGTCTCTTTTCGCTGCCCGTGGGATTCACAAAATTGAGCAAAACTTATCCCGTAGAAAACAACTGCGTTCTTTTAGTTACATATTCACACAATACATCGGTTCGTGTGTGCTTGTGTTTGGTTGTATCGACACAATGTCGCCATTGATATTTTTGCACACACTCTTTTTCACACATCCGCGTTATCAGTCACAATTTTTAATTGTATAATAAACCAAAGCCAAAAACCAACAAATGCAAATAGTTCATTTATCTATAATTAACATTATTCAACATTGTATTTAAGTTATTTTAATAAAAATTAAAAGTTTTCTAAGTTTATTTTAAAAATTATTTCGAAATGTACTGTTTGGCAACGCTGTGTGTTGAGAGAGCAATCAGCTGCAACGATTCTATGGAAACTTTTCAAATTCCTAAGATAAAATCTACGATACTACGGAACGGAAGGGCGGTGAGAACTCATTTACAAGGGGCTCTTATTCGCATCATCATGTCAGCTGTTGCGGGCCTGCGTTTATGTTGGTGACTGTGAGTACCATTACGTCATCACAAAGGGCTCGTTGCATCCGTCACTGCAGCGAATTTGACTGACTACTTAATAGATTATGGGGTTTTGAGTAAAAATGATATGTGGGATCCAGATTTATGTCCGGCCAAATTTGTATAGGGAAGTTTATGCTGCTTCAACAACAACAATGCAGGCATCCGGCAACACCATACTGTTGTCATTCCAATCTTCTTCTTATTCGCGTTTAAAATTGGAAAGTGACTGTATGGACAAATGCATTTGCATTTTATTTTAATGAAAATAATTCGAATATAAGGATAAAAATAAGTAAAAACACGCGTGTGAGTGTATATTTCGTGAATTTTAGTGAAGTGTTAAAAAATATATAGTGTAATGTGGCAAATTATAGTGAAGTTCCAAAGGGCATTTCGAGACCTTTTTTATTCAATATCTCGAAAACTAAGCGAGATATCAAAAAATTTCACTCGGTCATTTCATTTTCTTTTGTCGAGTTCTATAAGAATCCGTCATCAGATTGCGGCGCCACGGAAACAGCAGAATCCCCATTATTTCAATAGTTTGCATTTTTATAAACGCAAAAATATAGCAAATCCACCTATAACGTTTAACAAACCTATAGATAACTATTTCGTAAATTCAGCACACTTTATATATTACTCAAATATGCATCACATCACATTTGCCGCCAACAATGTAAATTCCACGATTTAGAGAACTCAGAAAGTGGCGCAAATTTATTTTTTGCGTATGTGACATTTGAGTGGCATCAGTAAAATAACAAAAAAAAAACTTTGGGTGCATGTAAAAATATATGTATGTGTGCTAGAGACGTTCCCTGCATTGTGTGCACGATTTATTATGTATTCTTGGCATTCCTAACATTCGCTTAACCTTCCTCTTATTTTTATTTGGTTATTTTCTGTTCTGACGTCACATCAATTGCAATTTTGCTTTCTTCCACTCTTGTGTAAATACTACATAGTTACTACATTGCTACCAAAGAACGTGAATTTAGATGTACAATATTTTCAGAAGAATAATGAAATTTTAATACCGTGGTAACCTCACTGATCTCAAGCAACCTGGCAGACAGCTGACAACACTTGATGAAGAATTTTTGTTTTGATTTTTGTAAAAAAAAAATACTTATTGCAAAAATTTTAAACAAATCTTTACTGCTTTTGCGTCGCATTTATTCCAACACTGCTTAGGTGTTGCTTTCGATGTCACAAATAAAATTATTTTTGATAGTAAAATATTTTGCATACTAATAAGTTTAATCGGATTGAAACCTTGAAAATTTCTACACCTGTTTTCCACTTTTCCTTTGCTTACTTCAGCAACAGCAATGACGCTAAGCCCTCGTGAATCTGGCGAACACATCGTCAAAAATGCCAAATACTTAACTGTGCTTCCAGATGGGATTGAGAAACTGGCAAAGGAAATAATTTCTTCTATACAGACTGGACAACTCAGTCCGAATAATTTCTCCCAAAATGATATTCACCCAAAGGCCACCGATCCGCATGCCATTGAATGGATTTTTGTAGTTGATACGCTAAATTTTTGCTTTTGGACGCCAAGTAAGTAATCAGAATGTTCTGAAAAAGTTGGTAATCATAACTAACGTTTACTTCTTAGCGGACCATACGAAATATAAGGTAAACGGTTGTACGGGTTACTTTGCACTATGCGCTGCCATAAATCGCGCTATGGATGAGGGCATAGACATCACCAATGCGACGTATTATTCTAAAATTGATGCCGAAACATTGCGTCAGGTTTTCCGTCCAGATGATGGTCAGACGTCTATCCCGCTTTTTGAACAGCGCATCGCGTGCTTACATGAAGTGGGAACACGATTATTGGAAAAATGGCAGGGCAAGTTTCAGAATGTTGTGCGCGCCGCCAATAATTCTGCATCCCGTTTACTGGAACTGATCATCAGCGAGTTCCCTTGCTTTCGCGATGAAGCTGTCTATGAGGGACGACGCGTATCATTATATAAGCGTGCCCAAATTTTAATCGGCGATATATGGTCGTGTTTTGGCGGCAAGGGTCCAGGAGCCTTTAATGACCTTGAGAAAATTACTATGTTTGCCGACTATCGTGTGCCACAAGTGTTGATACATTTTGGTAGTTTGGAATACAAGCCAGAATTACTCAATGAATTAACCAGTGAGACAATTTTGGAGAATGGTGATGCGCGTGAGGTGGAAATACGTGGAGCCTCTATTTACATTGTTGAACAAGTGAAGGACGCAATTTTGGAAAAACTCGCCAAAAAGGAAATTGAGCTCAATAAAGAGTATGTAAATTCCATATTGATTGACCACTTTCTGTGGGACTACCGACGCAAGCATGCAGCAGAATTGGAGCACATACCATTTCATAAAGTACTAAGTGTTTACTACTAAAAATTGTGTGCATTATAAATATTCCAACAAATATACCACTTTTTGTATAAAATTTTATTTCTGCCGCCTTTTATTCAAATCCATTGTACATCGAATTTCCTACGCTAAGGTTTTTGCGATATTTATAGTTTGATGGGCTTTGGTTTGCCGGCCTGGGCGGCCACACGCTCGTCGTAGCGTTTGTTGGCCTCGGCACGGGACAGGTTACCCTTACGCGCATATCGCTGGTTGATTAGGAACTTCACATCCATCTGCAAGTTATAAGGAATAGTATTAACGTTTTAAATTAGATTAGTGTGCACTCAATAGCTTACACCCAGCGTTGATTCATGGCGTTTGCGGATAGGGCGTTTGATGCCATTGCGATGCGCCTTTCTGTTTTGATTGTGGTTGGTGTGATTCTTGGACTTGGCCATTATGCGTTATTAAACCTGTGCATATTGGGTTGTCCATTTTTTATTGACCGCACATTTATTTCGTTGCATCGAACACCAGTTTACAAGAGATCCAATTGTAGAAGTCAGACAAGAAGAGTCAGGGTAGCGCACCAGAAAAATCGAGAAAAGACAAAATAATGATTAGAACACAGCTAACAGGATATTCTTAACTATTTAGTGGCGTAAACATAGCGTTTTTTATCGCGTATTTTTAGATTTTTCTTGATTTTTAAACGAAATAATTATAGTTTTCGTACCTCCGTTTTTGACAGTAGAGCGGAAAAGAAATATGCTACAAAAAATACCAATAGTGACGTTTTACAGGGTTGCATCGAGAGTGCGTTCAGTACATTTGATAAGTCTGATTCGAAGGTTTTTAACATGTTTCTTTACTACCTAGAAATTTACGTTCTCTTCACTGAATGGAATGTTCGAATGAAGTCAAGAAAATTTTGTTATGGCTTTTGTAATCGACTGAAATCCCAAAAATACTGTCTTGCCTTGTTTGCCATAAATTTATTTAGTATTTTTGCCATGTTTATAGTAACTCACTTTCTTGTTAATCCAAAATTTCAGTAGGAACTTTGTTATCGACTTTTAAGCAAAATACGAATGCAGTAACTTAACGTCTCGACACTAAATTTCTGATGGCTTTGAATGGTAAATTTCAATGAAATCGCCAATTCAGGCAGCAAATTGAATGAAGTTGGCAATTCATGTCATTAAATATTTTAAGTCATATTGTCCCCTTAGTATTGAAATAGCCTATACATTTTTTGATGTTATGAGAAAATGAATTTCAAACTTTTTGTCGAAAGTAGCTCTCACTCAAATCTCGTTATGTCTGTAAATATTTATTATTTTTGACTGACGTTTTGACGCACTTTGTGGAACTAGAATTTGACCAAATTTTGACCACATATGTATAAAATCGACGATGGAGAATCCAAAAATTCAAAAAAAAAAAAATAATAGCCTATGAGCACATAGGCTATTGTTATACTAAGGGGACGATATATTGCCGATATCAGTGAAGCAATGATCTGTCAATTCGTATTTTTGATCGACACTTGGTACTTTTTTGTGACGCTCAACTTGGAAGCATCCTTCATAATTTTAGTTTTGCTGGGTGTATCTCACTTTTCTGCCGAAAAGGATTAACCCGGAAACCCGACACCTTCTCTTCTGTATCAAATAATAATTTGAAGCAATCAAGAGCGTGGGCGCACAACTTACCTGACGACATTTTCAAAATTACAATAACATAACCTGGCAGTGTCCACACTTAAAATATTGCCACCCTCTTCAATCAAATTTGATAGTTATAAAATTATTAATTGACTATCGGGCTGTTCAGTCAAGACTTACAATTTTGAATATAGCTCAAGCCTAGACTGCAATTCAATATTTATTAACTTGTTTCAGATTTCATCGAATTTTTCCTTTTTTAATGTAGATTTTAGTTTCACACCTTCTATAGAATCAGTATAGTTAATATAATTAATTCAATTAAAAACGTTTTACAACCTTATTCCCATATCAAATACAAACCGCGTCGCATGGTGACTCGCTGTCGTGTGACTTCTTTAATCTGATGTTGGATAGCATCGTGCGAACCGCAGAACCTAAGCGCTCAGGCACAATATTTTATAAGAGCGTGCAATTGTTGGCGTATGCCGATGATATTGACCGATGATGCCTTAACAACCGCGCTGTTAGTTCTACCTTCTCCAAACTGGATAAAGAGGCAAAGCGTCTGGTGGTGAACGATACTGATAACAATGTCCGCCTGGAAATCCAACGTAAAATCTCTCTTGCCAACAAGTACTACTTTGGACTAAATAGGCAATTGAGTAGTAAAGTCTTCTCTCGACGAACAAAACTAACACTATATAAGGCTCTCATCAGGCCCGTCCTAATGTATGGTGCAGAAACTTGGACGATGACAATATTCGAAGATTCGACCCTTGAAGTGTTTGAGAGAAAGATTCTGTGGAAGGTTTTGGACCTTTGCACGTCGGCAACAGTGAATATCGCAGGCGTTGGAACGGTGAGCTGTATGAGCTTTAGGACGACATAGACATAGCGCAACGAATAAAGATCCAGCGGCAACGCTGGCTGGGTCATATCGTCCGCTCTGGCTCTGAAAGTATTCGATGCGGTACCAGATGGTGGTAGCAGAGGAAGGGAAGGCTTAATCTGCGTTGGAAAGATCATGTGGAGAAGGACTTGGCTTCACTTGGTGTGTCCAACTGGTGCCGGTTAGCATGAGAAAGAAACGACTGGCGCGCTTTGTTGAACTCGGCCAAAATCGCTTAAGCGTTATCGCGCCAATTAAGAAGAAGAAGAACAGTACATACTCTTTAAACTAATTGGGGATTCTTGAAATCAAAATGTGTACACAACATACCTACACAGATAAGTTTCCACTAGGTTAATAACTTCTTCGTTGTCCAATTCTTGTTCTTCTTCTTAGTCTTACCAGTTAGATACATGAGTACAAATAATATTATGAACATTACAAAATAATAAAAAAATAAAATTTAAAAAATATTTCTAATTCTCGAATATTGAATCACAAATATCAAAGTGATTTTGTAAAAAACCAAAATTCAATAGTTACTTACGGTTATGGCTATGGCTGTGGTATGACACCACTAATTGAGCGATTAATCTTAAGTTGAGGAAGCATATCAACTGTATACACTTACATACTTACGCATTTTTACAAATATTACTTTAATGAAACAACAATAATGTATGAAATTATTTTATTATTTTTTTATTATAGGAAATATTCTTTAGTTAAATTATTATCAAAAATGCATTAATTGCCCCATAAAAACGATGCCCAATTTTTTCGAACGTAGAATATACACAAAGGGATGGTCTGCAACGAAGCGCCGACGTCTGAAACCCACGCCAATAATTCGCAAAACTGAAATGGGTTAAGAGCGATATTTGGGTTAGATTCAGGTGTTATTTCTCGATAAGAAACCCAGCTTGCAGAGAAACATCACATTTACAAAATAGGAAGTCGAACAATTCGGTATTTCTGGTATCCAATAGGTCATGCATTCATATACATATACATATACATACATATACCAAGTTTATATATACTAAGCTAACATCAAGTTACTGTATTGAACATTTGTTAGAACCTGTAAGTTTTCCCATGATAAAAAATGGTTTTCTGGTGTCGAAAATGGTTTTTCAAGTTTGCATTTCTAATGATTATTATGGAAATTATTGACTACCAGTGCTATTCGTTTTATACATAAAAATTGTATTCCTTTCTATTATATAATTATAAATTTTCCAATAAAGTTGATCATAAAAATATTTATATTATAATTTTCTTTATTTGTAAAGGAAAAAAAGTAATAATGGGCATTAAAACCATTTTTTTGTGTTTGGCCGAGCTCCACTTCCTATTTGTGGTGTGCGTCTTGATGGTGTTCCACATATGGGGGACCAAGAAATACACTCGGAGGCTTGCCACTGCCTGCCGAGAGGCGATGGCTACTAGAAAACATCTTTTCTATCGTTTGGATCATGGATAATCATGATTAATTTATCTTTAATTCAATTAGCCATCAAAAATTTTAAATTCATATAAATGTTTGGCATACATTTGTTAGATGCGGCATTTTTAAAAACTGAATACATATGCGGTATGTTTACCATAAATGTGTGTCTTTTAAAAGTATTTTTAGCTGAGGGAGAGCAGCAAGACAGGTTAAGAGTAAGGATCGAGTTAGAGGAGATAGAGATCACTTTTTCCTGGGAGTTTTTATAGAGCTCAGTGTGAAGAAAAACATATGAGAACTCGCGTGCTCTTATTTATTTGGCACGAGGTGGCATACGAAAGCTGATTTGAAAGCTTGGGTAAACATTTTTAAATTCCTACGAACTATAACTTAACCCATTACCGCATATGAGCCTGTAGCTGGTATTGAAATTTTGATTCAATTTTATTTCCCAATTAAGTATTATAAAATAGTTCAAACTATTCCATCCTAATCCATCAAATATATATTTAGCAATAATAAAAGGCAAAAAATTGTCTATGATTTTATGACATTTCGAAATAACCTCACTTTTGTGCAAGTGGGTGAAGTACGAGTGATTAAATTTCAAAAAACGATAACAGAGTAAAACGTAAGTACTTTTTGACAAAAAACGAGTCGATATACTCATCATTCTCATCGAATAATAACTTTTCCGCTTTTCAACTGTTTTCTGTACTTTGCAACTAGTTAGTTTTTGTAATTGGTTCCGTGGAAAGAAAATATAAAACTTGTTCACTATTTTTCTTTTAATATGAATTATTGATAATTAAATAAAGCTGTTGCCGCCGTGAAACAAGTTTTTTTCAACGCTTTATAAATTCATGCTAAAGGGTTAAGTTACGTCTATTCGACAACCTGACAATCATTATTGAGAATTATCTGGTGATAAGAAAAAAAACTTTCACAGTAAGGGAAATTGAGAGTGCAAAGTAACAGTTCACTTGAAGGGGAAGCTGATAATTCCCGCAGGAGAAAGGAGAAAACTGCTGATTCAAGGCAGTTGCAATTTACGCAATCAAACAATGCGACAAACTGATTTTAAAATACATAGTAAAAAAGAAGAAATTCCATCGGGAATATGTAAGTACAAAGGAGTATTAAGGTTTGTTTAGTAAAACTGAATCATTCAAGCAAGGTGCCTGCAAAAAGTAGAAGTAGATTCCATGCGAAAGTGAGTGGAAATCCAAGAGTGGTGAAATAAATCGTTCACACACACACACACACATCTGCACGTGATCTTTATCTTTCTCGACTTCCGTTACCATCTTGATGATAAATTTAAATTTCATTTAGCATTGAAAGTCAAATGCCTGTCTGCGCCCAATGGGCTGGAATTAATATTCTCGCATTTTCATTTATATTAATAAACACAACCACTAATTTTCTTTAAAAATGCTGCTGGAAAAGCTACTTCGCTCACCGAATTTTTGGTTTAGCTGAAAGAGAAGGTTTGTCTGGAATAAAAGGTATGAAATCGGATGTTATGCGAATAATCTGGAATCGACCCAATGATATGAAACCCTCTTTTAACATGAAATTTATTCATATGCAAGTAAATGTATGCAGTTACGTATGTAAGTTTTTAAATTTTATATTTTATAATACATGTACTTAGTATATACATAGATATGAATGTATGCATGTATGTGTATTATTAGCATGCTTTCCCTTAATGCTACTTGGCTTTTTGTCCAGCAAATAAAATGCAATTTCGTTTATTTTTTATAAAGTATGCGAAAGGTCTATCTGCTATAAAAGTTCTTGGTGGTGGTCTAGGCAAGGCGGGTCCCGTAAATCCAAACATCATAGCTGCTACGAAAAAATACAACATTTACGAAAAAAATTATGTTTATATATTTGATAAATATGTACATATATACTTGTATATATATTGCAAAGTGGCATACAGTTTATTTAGTTTAAGGTTATTTATTTTGTAAGTATATTACAACAATATTTTTTTTTTAATTTTTTATTATTTTTTATAAAGGTCCCTATTAAATCCTCCACAGCTATAAGAAATTAAGGAATAATACTTGATAGTAAAAGTCGTTACGATCAAAAAATCATTTAAGCTTTAACAACAATGGCGGTGCCTTGCCTTTGCTCTTAAGAGATAAGGTTCAGGTTGATCATAAGACACTTATTAGTTAACATTCAATTTTAGTGCTCCATTAAAGTCCGTTTTAATTGAAAGTAATGCATTTTTACTTACCTGTAATTCATACGCATTTACAATTTTTGGAAGAATTTTCGGAAGAAGAAACATCGGCCGTAACGACCGCGCTGTTAGTTCTGCCTTTTCCAAACTGTATAAAGGAGCAAACAAACAGTCGACGCACTTGCATTTCGGCACCTCCGGCACTGTTGACAGTTATGCCTTCGAGCTTGTAAGATACTTCGCTTATCTAGGAACCAGCATTAACAACGACAACAATGACAACCTTGAAATCCAACCGAGAATCTCTCTTGCTAACAAGTGCTACTTTGGACTAAGTAGGCAATTGAGTAGTAAAGTCCTTTCTCGACGAACAAAACTTACATCCTACAAGGCTCTCATCATGCCCGTCCTAACGTATGGCGCAGAAGCGTGGACGATGACAACATCCGATGAAGCGACGCTTGGGTTGTTTGAGAGAAAGATTCTTTGGAAGATTTTTGGACCTTTGCACGATAGCGACGGAGAGTACCGAAGCGATGGAATAATGAGCTGTATGAGCTTTACGACGACATAGAAATAACGCAGCGAATAAAGATCCAGTAGCTTCGCTAACTGGGTCATGTCGTCCGTATGGACACACACGCTCCGACTCTGAAAGTATTCGATGCGGTAGCAGCTGGTTGTAGCAGAGGAAGAGGAATGCCTCCTCTAAGTTGGAAATATCAGGTGGCGAAGGACTTGGCTTTACTTGGTGTGTCCAATTGACGTCCGTTAACACACGCACATGAAGTGATTGAGGAGATCCACGGTCAGTTCTTAAGCTGTCACAATTTGACCAGTATTGACTATTTTTCCTTTTTTATTTGAATGTTTATTATTTTTTATAACATCATAGCACATTGTCTATCATAAAACCGAAAACTTCAAAGCTTACACAAAATTATAAAAAATGCACAAAATTTTTATCAAAATCTGGAGAAAATGTGAAAACACCGTCTAGAAAACAAATTATTAAATATTAACAAAGTTTTTTAGCTTCTAATAAATTTTATACTAACATTTTTCTAGAAATTCGAATCAAAAGCCATGGAATTGTGCCGAAAAGTGGAATATTTCTAATTTTTGTACAAAGTTTGCACATTAAAAAAAGAGAAAAATTGTCAAAACTGGTACAATTGTTGAGGTGCTGACTGTCCACCTTGCTAGAATTACCTCAAAAAAGCTTGTTTCAAATCAAATAGGCCTTTTGAAGACCGTCAATTTCCACTGTTAAGTAATTTGTGACTCACTCAAAATCCTAACGTGAACCGTCATTTCTTGGCTTGCCAATAGATCTTGACGGTTTTTACATAGGAATTCTACGTATTGATTTGTTTCTAGCATAAAAATGGCGAGCGCGAACGATGGAAGGTTTATTTGTGCCAGCTTGGTGATGATTGGGAAGCTTCAAGAGAAGAGACCAGAGGATAACTAAATCTAATTGAAAATCTACACACATTTGTATGCTGCCGCTTCGTCTTCACTTTATTACTAATTCTCGTACATGTGATTGCAAGCACTTTTATATTTGTTAATTTATAATCGGCCGCTGATGAGACTAATAAAAAATATACTCCTACGGTTTCACAAATTCTCCAACAAACAATGGCTGTCCGTGAGTTCCACTTCTTATTAAGTAGATAAATGGATGATCGGCGCTGAATCTGGGTGGTTGATGGGCGACGAAGGAACAATACATTACCGTCATAGCTGAAAATAGTAGCGCATGCAAATGTTGGACGCATTAATTTTGTTCAATTCAAAAGATTAAACGAAATTTTAAGATTTCTCTATGTGGAGAATATAAATTTTGAGCCAAGGAGGTTACGTTTTTCTATACCTGAAGGAATCAGATTAGAGATTTGGGTGTCAGAGATCTCAGATTTTAAATTATGAAAAATGACCAGTCAACCGTCCCACAGTCTCTATGCAGTTACTATTTTGTAGGTGCCGGGTCATAGAGACATAGAAGTCAACTGCAAATCAGATGAACTGGCCAGATTGGGTACCACATTACCGATCCAACCAGACAAAGCGAACATACCTCTACCTTTAGCAACTGTTGGTCTCAGTCCCTGACCTGTGCAACTAGTAGAATTACGTGGCCGGAATGGAACATGGGCCGCACAAACCGACTGTTGAAACTAACAGGGCATTGTCTGATTGGCAGGCATGCCAGTAGACTGGGAGCGCCCTATAACGACTATTGCAGAGGCTGTAACGACATTGAAGAAGAAGAGACTGTAGAACACTTTCTATGCGGGTGCATGGCTCTGGATAGAAGAAGGTTCAATATATTAGGAAAAAGCTCCCTGAATAACTTGGCAGACGTAGTCAGTATAAAAATAACAAGTCTTGTTAGATATATCAAAGCCACAGGTTGGTTCAATGAGGGCAATGTGGAGTGAGGAGAGGAGACAGCCCCGGTGGTATCACAATGGGTCTACAGCAGGCCTAGGTGTGTCAAACGACAACCACTATACCTACCTCCCTACTATTTTGTATTAAGAACAGATATCTATCTAGTGACAACACCTTGAGCTAAGCCCACGAATACCCTTGATGCCTCTCAGTTATACCAAGGGAGATATCCAACCATTTTCTGACGGTGCCTTCTATGCCCAAAGCAGCGAATTTTGGAGCCGTCTTTATTGATTACCCCGTCTTTATTAGAAAACCTTTCTCCGCATGGGGTTTCTAAGCAATACTCGTATAATATAAAAGACGCTTTTCCCGATCTTTATTGCGATCAAACTACGCAAAGATAGTTGGTTCTGGTTCAAAAAAGAAAAAAAAAAGAGGTTGTCTGTAAAGTCGGTTTACTGACGATAGTTTAACGTGACAACGTCATAAGAAAATATTGATGGAATGGTTGCAATTTTCAAAACAAAATTTTAATTTTATTTGTTTGATAGATATTTTGTATGGATATAGAGGAGGAGGTAAATGGAATTGCAATGGAATAGGTCAAGTTACATTTACACAAACGTGAAAAATGACGAAACATTTATCAAATTCATGAAAGATATCTTCAATTTCGATTGTGCATCAGACGTTCATAAGTCAACAACACTAAGAGGCACCATCATCGATTTGCCTTTTTCAAGACACTTTGCACTCGAAACACTCCCTTTCATTTCTTACTTTTTCTATCATCGTCCTATTCTCAACAGAGAAATGGTTCATTACCATGCACACAGGAAGAAGGCATATGCAAATACAAGTATGTGAATTTATATACCTACATATGCGCATATACATACATATATATGCTCACTCAAGTAGGACAGAGCCAGATGTAGAACGTTGCCGTTCGTTTGCTTTGTTCGTTCCGCGCTTTCGCTTGCAGTTCATTCAAGGTAACCGCAATGAGCAAGGTAACGACAAATGAGCAAGATAACGACAAATGAGCAAGGTAACGACAAATGAGCAAGGTAACGACACATTTTTTCGTGCGTGCAGCCGGCTAAATCGAATTATAAGACGTTATCACGTCAAAATTAAGTCCACTTAGCACTTTCTGTCTGGCAATCGCCTAGTAAAAAGCTGGATTTTAATGTGTTATTGAAACTATTCATCATGCACCGTTCCAACCTGAGTATCTGTTTTTAATAAAAGTTGGACTTAAATACAAATCTTTTCTGTGAAATATGCCGGTTTATTGTTCTAAAAGCCGGAACAACTTAAATAAGTGTTATGTGGAAATTTTGTTTTTGTGTTTATTAGTAATTTAAGAACTACGGCTTATTAACTTGTCCAGTAAAAAGCGAAATTTCGGCAATGTCACTGTATATGATAAAAATAAATGGACGATCTACTGTGAACTCTGGCGGTGGAAGTAGTGGTAAAGACCTTCCCAAAAGCATACCTGAAAAATATGAAATGATATGCGGACGCAAGAATTAGCGTTAATAAAATATGTTTATGTTAAAAGTGACCTAACAACAGTTTTTACATTTTTTTCCAAATTATTTATTTGCAAAATCCAAACCATTTCTAAGCGTTTGATTAAATCTAGTGATATAGTATTTACGTACAAATAGAAAAAACAAAAACATAAACTATACATTGAATGAAATTTACTTTCCAAGTGAAGACAAGTCAAGTTGGAGGTGTAATTGGGTATGGCGAATGGTGGTTTTTGGTTTGGTTTTTTGGGTAATAGCGGTGACCCCCCACAAAACTTTCATGTGAATATCTGTCATCAAAAAGCAAAGAAAACATTTGTTATCCAGACGTGGCATAAAACTGTTAGCCCCCCATTTGTGTGCTTACCAGAAATTAGAGGAAGAGCTCGAACAGGCATCTAATAAATTATACCAAATATCTCGCTTGTGGTAATTTTAAAAATACGGACTTACGAGTTAGCAAAAACAAAAATAAAATTCATAACTGATTTAGCTTTTGGAAAAGCCTTTTTATTTTACAGTATTCGAAATAATAATAAAAATAAGTTTTTAAGATACAGAAACCTTCATAAGCTCCATCCATCTTCTTTTAGTCATCGAAGGTTGATACATTTGAAGAATTTATGAGGGCAAATATTGAAGGGCAAATATCGGCATTCTAGGCGCTCTTCTTAGCAACTTGTCCAGCAAATAACAAATTTTGTTTTGAATTAATAACTGCGTAGAAAAATGGTCTATCGGCGATAAAAGGGCGATAATAGTCTTCACCACCACCAAGCGATGTGATTCTATTCATTATCACAGCTAGAGAGGGAAATAATTCTTTATAAAGCCAACGTCTCAATGAAAAAATGTAGGTATATGCGAATTGTGGGTAGAGAATTTTAGTTTTTATTATTAATATTTTTTATGGAAAAAATTATGAACGTCTGCAATGGATGAAAAAACGTTAGCTGCATAATGTGCTGAAATAAGTGTTAAGTACTGGATAAAAACCACAGTAAAGGTGTACCAAAGTATAACGGCATTCAACGCTATTCTCCAAAACCTCGTAACTACATTTGTACCAAAAATGAGAACGGAAGATCCTGGCATAAAGTTTTATCCATTCATTCACAAAAAATATTTTATAAAACTACCTTTAAATGGGGTTGTTTTATAAAAGAGAGAAGGAACCTTTTGAAATAAGACAATTTTTATGCCTTCCTGTAAAGTGATAAGTTTTAATCGCTTCTCTATGAATTAACGTAAAAATTATTAGTTAAAAAAAAGACCCTTAAAAAGTAATCAGTGAACTTTGACCGTTCGACGCAGACGGGTTCTGCCTACTAGCCTACTTTATCGAAGTTTAATTTAAACGAGAGGCCCCACTTGCTGCGGTTTTGAACGTGAAAGGCTATTAAATATTTTGGTTTTAGCTTCTCAAGCAAAAATTTGGTTAGAAGTTCCAAATGATGCTTTCTAAAGAAACAGTCGAAGAAAAAAAAAGTTGCTCTGTTTAATAATGTGAAGAATTTTTTAGATGTCACAGATCTGGTGAGAGATCCGACTGCCGCTACTGCTCTGAGCAGTTCTTCATATGTACTTTGATTTAGTAAACTAATATCAATGCGATTTTTGGATGCTCAAACTCATTGGATGCTCAACTGTTGATTCAACAGAACTGCTGCCAATTGTGGAGGAAGGTACAACTTGAGAAATTTATAACAAAAAATTTAAATTTCCCTAATAGATTTACGTTATGAATTTATAGAACCGTTTTATTTACTGAAAAGTAAAAAAATTATATTTGCCTGAATTATATTTTATAAATTTTTACTATACTCTGCACTCAAGTAAAAAATAAATACAACAGGAAAAGTAAGAAAGCAACACGATTCTGAAAAAGCAAGAACTGATTTCTTCGTTGTCGCTATCTGTGGCTTGAGCTTCATCGAATTTCTGCTTTTGCAGAAACAACGGGTCGCGAATGGTTTCAACGTTTCACAAGTGATGATTTTAATGCGGAACTGAAGAGGCATGTCGGACGGATAAAAAAGTTAGTAAATTAATGGCATTGTATGACAATAACCACTACATTTATTGGCTGGGATTCAGCAATCCAGAAGCAAGGACATTGGGTCACGAATTGAAGCTGAAAGACTTTTCTTTATGTGTGAACAATTACTGCAACCGAAGAAGGTGTTTTTGGTGCCTGGCGATTAGACGTGCACCCATAGCAATCATTCGTAATGAATAGCATGGACTCCATTTACGTCTGGCAATAAGCAAGTGTGTGGAGAAGACAAAAAATCATAACTCAAAACTTAACCAGCTGAGACCAGCTTGATGTAGTCTTTTATTCATGTTGCAAGTTTCAACAGCCATCACTACCGAAGGCAACTACATAACTCTTTAGAACCAAGTATTGATGGAAGACACAGTAAGGTGATTTTGCAGTAAGGTGACACTCGCCCTGATGTAGCTAATTTCGTAAAAATCTGCCTGACAACAATGTAATGAGGGTCTTGGTTAAGACCCATGTGCTTTATAGTGCAGACATTACACCTTTCGACTTTTACCTGTTCTGATCGACGTATGGTCTGCCTAAGCAGCACAAGAATCGGGATAGAAATTTCGTCTCAGAATCTACATATATGTATGTCACTACAAAGATGTTAGCAAAGTTCTGTTGATTTATAGAAAATATTTTGAAGAATAAATTATAACCATTTGCCTGCAATAAAGTTGGGAACTCGGAAATGAAGCAGTGGCTTTCTTGTTAAACACATAAAACAGACCATTTTACAAATTTACGCGGGAGATATCTACCAGCTGATTGTCAAATGTTTTCACAGCTGTCTAGCACAGGGTGCCACAATTGAAAGACATAGTGCAGCATCCAATGTTTAGTAAAAGAGTTAATAATAAAAGCCGATAAATATTAAAAGCAATAATTGAAAAAATTAGGAAATTTGAAATTGAAAAGCATAATAATTAGTGTTAAAACCAATGTTTTAGATATTTTTACTATATTAACTTTCACGCCCTCCTGCAGCCAGTGCTCAGCCTTTTACCCAGTCAGAAATTTGAGAAGATATCTACTTGTAGTAGTTTACAATATTATTGGCTTCGAAAGCGAGCCTCGAATTTGTTTTTATTTTATACCCTATTCGGAACTTTAAGGTTCAAGTTACAATATCTTTAAGGCATGACATATAGGTACAAAAAATCAGAAGAGCCTCACTTTTTCACAATTCGTCATGTTTTTCGGTTGCGACTACGGCATTTAAAGTGTTCACTGTACCCAAGAATAGTGGCATTGATGTAGCTTTATATTCGGGAATAGTCTTTTGTATAATATATATGAATGGATGGTCGGCATGAAAATCCAAAGACATAATACTCCGTTTTTTACGTATAATGACACCTAATGAAAGAACAGAAACACACATACACACAAATAGTTATTGCACTTGTAGATATGTAGTGACTTGGCGATGGTAAACATAAAAATGCAGATATGCAAAAAAATATTTTACAAACTACTATGTAAACCGAATATGTGAATGAAAGAATGAAAGGAAGGCGAAATGCTTACCAGTGGCCGCCGCTGCCTCAGTGCCTTCTTCGTTAACCTCAATGAAGGCTTTGTGTATCACTTTGGATACCTGTAATCGCTCATCGGAGTCGAGCATTTTACCGAATTCTGCATCTCTACTGAACATGCGTTTCATACCAAGCTGTGAATAAGTTCATATTAGATAGTTAGAATAATTTCGAAATGAATAAAACAAAATCCCATTTTAAGAAATACTATTTACATTTTCCAAAGCTTCTTTTAACTCGATTTCAAATTCGGCTTTGAATTTCGGGAACTTCACCATGACTTTCGTTGGGGTTAAGCGTTGAGTGATCTCAGATAGATCAAAGCTTTTCAGTTTCTCATGTAGAGTAGCCAATCCCGTGCGTGAGCTGGGCAAAATTACCAACATAGATAGATCGGAGTCCTTGTAGGGCATTTCCAATACTGAGGCATCCAAATCATGCAGATAGGCAAAACCGAAAGTTGCTTTTAAATTCATCATTGGCACTCGCACCGAATCAACTTCATTCAAATAGAAATTATCATCACGTGTTGCCTCCTTCGGGAACTGATGCTTCCATTCACCCTTGAAGTGAATTGCATTGACCAACACAATACGTGTTTCACCATCCAAAGCAGCCGGCGGAATGAGATCTTTAATTAAGTTGTTGGTCTTGGATTCAACCCACTTATTAATTGTGTTCGCTGCACCTTCGCTATTCGCAAAGTAAATGTTTTCCGCTGAGGAGAAAAATTTAGTCGTTGCAATTTCATTGAATTCCTGTTGCACTTTATAGGTGTCCATGATGTAAATTTTGTTGGCAATCTTTAAAATTGGACTATTAACATAATCGGCCAAGATGTTGTGGAAGGTATTGGCAATGGCTGCCTCATCGTTCAATGGAAAACCCAGTCCGCGATCGAGTTCTGCAGCTGTTTCACCGGTGGCGCCCATGCGAGCCATGCCCACACATGTTTGTATCGAGAAGGGTGAGTATATTATATTACTTTGGGGCTCCTTGTGGTAGATAAAATTGAAGAGGTTAACAGCGAACTGCGCCGACTTACGGGCGAACTCTTGTTGCGCTGACAATTGACCACGGTGCGGCATATTCGCTGCTGTTGTATGCGCAGAGAGTATCAATGCAATAGTAAAGGCGATAGCTGAAATTCCGTGAGAAAATTTTTATTTATTAATATTAATCGTAAAAGTAAAATAATTCATAGAAATTTTTAAAGTACATGCAACTAAAACAAAGGAATTGGTGCAACAACACACCCATACTCCATATCCAACATACTTGAAGGGGGGGGGTAAGGGATAAAAATCGATTTTTGTTTTTTGCATGTTATTGTAGTAAAACATTTCAAAAATACCGTGTTAAAATTTTAAGTCAATCCGAGCAAAACTTTTTAAGTTATAGAGCATAAAGCCGAGCCGCCTCAAACATCTGCCGAGACGCAGCAGTTGCGCGCGTAGTCCGTTACAAACTTTAAACGCGGTTTTCTCGAACCTTTTTTTTTTAAGTGCGTAGTCATTGGCATTTGAAAACTACTCAACCGATCCTTTTGAAATTTTGCACACATATTTTACATATAAAAAACCTCCCCCCAACGTTTTTTTTCCACCACTTTTTTTTATATTAAGGTGGTTTTACACCTACAAAATGGCGGCATTTTTTCGTCAAAAATCACTTTTTACTTCAAACGACTACCAAATGGCTGAAAATGAAAACAAATCGTCAAAATAAACGTTGGGAGGAAGTTTAACTCATACTTTAACTAAATTATTCGATTTTTTTGATTTCAGATGATTCTACGCTGAGATATGCTGACTACTGCAAAATGTATTTTTGAAAAGACGTCTACGTAAATGTGCTCTCATTCGCTCATTTTGCAATATTTTTACATGAAAATTTTATCAAATATTCTTGAAATGTTACTTTATAATATGCAATAACTTTTAATAAACTGACTTGAACCGTTTCGCTACAATAAATTCATGACATTACATCGTCATTACATCGTATTTTGCATAAAGATTTGGGTCTTAACGCTTTTTAAAGTCCAGTTAACACAAGAACTCAAGTCGGCTGATCATCAACAACGTCGTGTCTTTGCTGATTGGGTCGTTGAAATGCATGAAAATGATCCGGGATTCAATGGAAAAACCATTTTGAATGATGAAGCCCATTTCCACCTCGGTGGCTTCGCCAACAAGCAAAATTGTTGGATCTGGGGCTCAGAAAGTCCAAGAGTTATTGTTGAAAAGCCTCTCTATCCTCAACGTGCGTCTGTTTGGTGCGGTTTATGGTCCGGCGGAGTCATTGGACCTTACTTTTTCGAAAATGAAGCTGGAGCAACAGTTACGGTGAATGGGTTGCGCTACCGAGAGATGATAAACGATTTTTTATGGCCGGAATTGGATGGTATTGATCTGGACAAGGTTTATTTTCATTAAGACGGCGCTCCGTGCCACACAAGCAACGAAACCATTGATAATTTATGGGAGTAACGCCTCTATTTGGAAAACCCTTTAGTATGGTGATTGGAATTAATATAGAAAGATTTTGCCGGATAAACTCTTGCCTTAGGCTGCAGAATGAGATTCAAAGTGCTATTTTGTATTCACGGATGTTTTGTAGCTTTATCAGTAGAATGGTCGAAAAGCCGAACTTGAACTCTCGGCAGAATGCCGTTGATCTATTTGAAAGAAGAAATTTCTCGTAAAAGAATTAATATAGAGATTTTATTCGAAATACTAACCGCATCATCGTGGAAGTTTTACAAATTGTCAAAAAAATAGCTTTCTTCGAGTTTAAGACCTATTGATATTTTTTTTTTGTGATTGCGAACGAAGAAAAGTTGTGCCCTGTTGTGCCCTGCTTATTTTTTCGCTAATTCTTTAAACAAATTTTATTTAGTGCTTAAATATAAAAGTTTATGATTTTTCAATTTACGTATTATAATTTGAACACCCTTAGTATCACATAGAATAGACAATTTAGTACATATATATGCATATATGTATGTACGTGAATATTTTTTTTGCCCCAACTTACCGCATACGAAATTCACTGTTGAGAACATTTTTTATTGTATCAATATTTAAAATCTTTGCACAATTGCACTATATATATATACATATACCGATTTGGGTATATGTATGGATGTATGTATGTATGCCTATACAATGTACACTTTACTTTTATTGATAAACTTAAATTTGTTGTTTTGTGACTTTGGAAAAACGCAAAACGGGATTGAAAATTTTCACTGCACAAAATTAAATTGTTTGAGAACTTTCTATACTTATTACATTTCTTTTATAAAATATGTGTCAGTATGTATTTTGGTATTTTGGTATGATATTAAATGTTTGTTTTTCGCTTTCAAATTGGCGAGAACTGTGACCGACCCGCTAAATGATCAAAACGAAACTGACTAAAATGTCATCTTTTTACTCAATATGATACTTATCAGTGTTTTTCAAAAAGTAGTAGCAACAACAAAATATTAATCAATACTACATAAAATAAGATGAATGAGAGCTATAAACAAAAGAGAATGCAAATAGTTTCGTTTTTTTTCCTAGTCAAGTATGTTCCGTTGGGAAATACCGGGTGTTTGTAAATTTGGTGGCATTTCCTGTTTATAATTCATTTTGCGCATATTAATACGTTTTAGGGAAAACTGGATATTCTCTCATTATAAAAATTAGTTCTAAAGATACCATCGATCACAGAACCGGGACAGAACTTACACCACTATACTTATATATACAAACATACAAATGTGCATTTATAGTGGGCCAAATTTAAAATGGTTCTCCTAAGTGTATGCCTTGTAACAAATTTCGCCATGAAATACCACAATATCTAGAAACACTTTTCCATAGCGGTCGCCCCATGGCAGGCAAATACAAACCTGCTTGTGCATTTCTGTCATAAAGAAGCTTTTCAAAATAAAAACAACTTCTACCGTCACAATAATGCTAACAACATAAGTTGAGAAGAATCAATAAGTGGTAAACAACACCCCAGACTGTAGATTAGCAATACTGAGCAAGCCAGGAGTTCAATATCCGCTACCAGCCGAGTAAGTGGAACATTGCGAAAATCCACAAACTGCTGGCAGCGGTAGTTTAAGCCTAAATTCATAAGTTTGATAATTGCAAAATAAGTAGTAGTCCGTAGTCAATAGTTAGTTGTAAGATAAAGTTTAATAAACAAAAGTCTTCCGACCAAAAAAATAATTATCTTTCGGTCTTGTAAATGTAATGTATGTAAATAAGATCGTACATACAAAAATTCGTTTACAAACCGCTACTTTCCGTAAAAAAATCTCATTCAATAAAAGTCATGTTTTCATTGTTTGATTTACAGTGAAGGTGAAGTCAATGAAGGTGCGTGAAAAACGTGAAAAAAAAAAGGGTGTATGAAAACGTGAGCCTACAGGAACCACCTTGTGCATAAGAATTTGTAAAAACCGACATCACACGGCTTCTTGCATGAAAAGTAAGAACTTTGAAGGCATATCAGAAAAAATTAATAACACCCAATATACCTTCATACCGCATTCATACGGCTGAGGGAATACAGAAGCGTGCGCATATAGGGGTGGAGTAACTCGGCTCATAATTATACAGTTTTATTAGCATTTTTTTGTTTTTGAACAACTTTTCTTTCTAGTCTATGTTTCCTATTAACTTTTTTGTTTACGTTAAAGCAACCTAACTTTTCAGTTTTGTTACCAAACCTTCCCTATTTTGACACTCTCTTCTTAGTTTCCTCACACAACTCATCTATTATTGTGTCACGGGGAAGTTACGCTCTGTTTTTCTACTTCGATCAGCGCAATTTCGTATTCTATTAAACTTTATCCATCTCCAAATAAAATTCATTTAGTAATTTCTAATTCGAATTGACGAATTGAAACGCCCTTCTAACCGTTTATTTACTAAATGGAAGAAAAAATACTGGGTGGAACTGGCGGTGAACCTTCTATTTTTGGCGTGTGTCTAGATGTTGTTCTACAAATGGAAGACTAACAGGTTTAAGCCGACTCCGAATGGCAGATATTTGTAACGAAGAGATTTTTCAGGCATTTGCCATTGCCTGTCGAGAGGCGTCCGCTATTAGAAAAAACTTTTTCTATCATTTTGGTGTTTCATGCACGCAGATTTGAACCTACGCTCTTCCAAATGGTAGCCACGCACCAACCCATTCGGCTACGGCGGGTGATACTCATCATAAAAAACCAGAAGGTAGTTCCCCTTTAAAGTTTTCTGATGAATTCACAAACATTTTTTATACTTCATATTTTACGTATGTTTAGTTTGTGAGCGCAGGTCCGGTTTAAAAAGAAAACATCAAATTAAGTTGTAACTAAATATTATTGACTGACACATCCAAAATCGCCATTCATTTTTTGATTGTTTATGATCTTTTCTTTATTTATCTTTTCTAAAAACTCCATGGAATCAGTTTTTAAAGTTTTTAATAAAATTTCCCGCTAATTTCGATAAAATGCATAATTTTCTGTAAAACGGAAATCAGTTTTTCAAATAATTTTTCTTTTCAATAAATGCTCGCGAATATATTTTATGCCTTTAACACTAACCGTACCGCGCCCGGTCAAATGACCGGTTACCTAAATAATATAAAGGCTGCACTAAACTGCACTGTACAAAAGAAATGAAAATGTATGATTTATTATTTTATTGTTATTTGAATATATTAATTATGTATTAGAAAAAATTAAAAATTTGCTTTGAAAAAAAAAACAATTATTTCATAACCGGTCAAATGACCTGTTGCGGTAAGAATAGGTATACGTGATACACCGATACGGTTAGTTCTAAAGGAACGAACTCTGCACCCACTGCAACGTCGATTGTGGTTAGTCGCAGTCATTTTGTCGCAGATATAAGTATTCTTCAGGCTATCATCTACGAACGGACTCAATCGTCATTAATGTCGTTATTTACTGGCGTCTACACGATTTTGTTTGACATTCGTCTTTTTTGGTGCCGAAAGGGTAACGGAAGAATGAATATGCCTTACACTGCGAAAACCAAAAAAAAAATAGTTTAAAAAAACTAAAAAACACGCTTTTATTGCCAATCGAACTAAAAAGTATAAAATAAATTTTAATGACAAAGAGACCTATAATGACGTAATAGCAAATCGAAGGATCAGTCATAGTCAACTACCTCGGAACAGAATTATAACAAAAATTAAGATACAAATAGAGTAATTCAAATTAGAGTTAAAAGCGTGGAATGCATTTTGCTTCACTTTCATAACCCTCTGTACATAGGTAGTTGCCAATAGAATGATTGTAATATTTACTATATCAAGCATCCTACTTTTTAGTTCGATTAGCAATAAAAGCGTGTTTTTTAGTTTCTTTAAACTATTTTTTGTTTATTATGAATGAAAATTATTGTCATCATTGCAGTCAGTGAATTAATGATTCGATATATTCGTGTTATATTTAATTCTTTTCTTATCGACTGTGAGTCTAAAGCTATGCAGTTATCGGCCGTGATATGGAAGTAATCGGGATGAAGAACTTATTTCGTGGAGGGAGCCTGAGAAACGGCTACCCCACTCCATTGGCCAGTTTTTTTCGATTTTCGTGGTGTGGTGCACTATGAATTCCTTCCACCTGGCCAAACTGTTAATAAGGAATATTATTTGAGCGTTATGCGCCGTTTACGTGAAGCAATTCATCTAAAAAGACCAGAATTATGGGCCAACAACTCTTGGTTTTTGCATCACAATAATGCACCGTCTCACACTGCACTCGTTCTTCGTGACCATTTCGCCAAAAATTCCACGCATATCGTTCCGCAACCACAGTATTCGCCTGATTTGGCTCCGTGTGACTTCTGGCTATTCCCAAAACTCAAGAGACCACCCTGGGGAACGCATTTCGAGTCGATTGAGGAGATAAAAGCTGAATCGAAGAAGGTGCTGATGGCTATACCGGAAATGGACTATTTGGCATGTTTCGGGGATTGGAAAAATCGTTGGCATAAGTGTATTTCATCGAGAGGGAATTATTTTGAAGGGAATGAAATTGATTTACAAGAATAAATAAAGATTTTTCATTTTACAACCAAATTCACCTCACTTTTTGCCCACAGGTAAAAAAAGAAAATATTAATCCTGGCAATCCTAATAAGGATAATGGAAAACTTTTATTAAATTATTGCATTGTCATCGGTCCTTGATATGTGTGCAAAACTCCAAGTCGATCAGATTTTTAGAAGCCAGTGAAAATTAAGCTCAAAGATTCCGTTACATGCATACATACATACATACAACCCGACCTAATAAAAGTGTGTTAATAATGAATGAGAAGGGGAACCTTGAGGATAAACGTTCGCACATTTAATGTACTTAGGAGAAAGGCCATACACACATACATATATGTACATATATAGCTAGGTTAGCAACTGCCTAATTATTACACTGCCTAATTATTACACTTTTGTTCTTTGAAAACTAAAAATATTGCTATTTATGGTATATTAACGAATATACGCAGGTCCACTAGCAGCTTAACACTTTGCCTATTTATAACGCTTTAAAACTCTTCAACTTTGTCACTTTATTTATTTCTATGTCTTCTGCTACACTCTAATAATATTACTTTTAAATAATTAGTTTTCTTAATATAAGTTTTCTACGGGGAATTACCAACCGTTCGATAGCTAAAGCTGGTTTTTTGCTGTAGACAACCAAGTAACCCCATATCAAACTTCCTAATAAATAAATAAAAATAAAATAATTTAACAACAGGCTCTTCATATTTACTCTGTTGCTTGCTCACCCCACTGTGTTTTGCATTTTGCATCACATTGTAAAATTATCTCCAATACTAAAAGTTATTTTACAAACTAATTATTTTTTAATGACTATCAATGCGTTTCAGAAGTTCGAGCGCTTTATTCTTCTGACTTATACGAGACTTGGAGCGGTTTCTATATATATCTATGTACATAAGAAAACATATCTACGATGCAATTACAGGTACACTACAGTGCCCAAATACTCATCAGATATTTTAGTAGTTCATGAATTGATATTTGATGGAAGAGATCATACTAGTTTAAGTGTGACTAGAATTGTACTAGTTGCGAAATGCTCAATTAGAGGTACATGCAAAATAAATATAAAATAATCTTTTATGTTTGTTGTTTTTGTTATGTTTCCATGTAATCAAACCATGCAACGAACTGAAAACTCGCACTTACAACTGCATATTTCACTTCTTTCCTGTTTATTCTGAACTTATTTTGTTTGAAACATTACAAATATCTACTTTAGTGTGCAACACGTATCCTCTTTTCCATTATTGTTTTCGCAAAAAGTGAGTAAGTGCAAAGCTCAATTTCGAAAGGAGTGATAACAGTATAGTTTTGCAGTTGAATTCGTGAATAAATATTTATTTAATTGCAAATAACTTCTAATTTAATAGTGCACTAATAACTTCGAAGGTTAACTACACTTTTGAGGTAATAAAATACCTACTTTTCATTGTTCTTACTAATATAATTCTCGTCTAAATAATACACCGTGGTTCAATGACTTTCTGTATTATAATTAGTGTAGTAAACAGATTTTTAAATAACAAATATCAATTTTTGCTACAAAAACAGCCACACATTTTTGGGTTAATCATTGACATTGCTTTACTTAATTTCAGTATAAATAAACATTTGAAAAATGTATTTTTTAAATGAAACCATATTTAGTCGAACAAGAAAATTAGAACTAAGAAAAAAATGTATGTAATATTTTAATTTATATTAAACTTTAGTTCACATTAAAATATTTTTGAAATCGTCATTTATGAATGGTTATTCACTTTTTTAAATCGCTCAGAACTGCCATTTTTCGTCGCAAATTGAATTAATAATTTTTGGATCTATTAGAAACCAGTTCGGTAACTGATATAACCATAATAGTTCATTAAATGGCATGATGCTAAACTGATATTTCGTAGAACATTCCCATGTTAAAAACGTTAAAAATACCAGCTGCTAGCATTGAAAACCGCCAGCAGACGAACTACTTCAGCAGCAAGAACAACTGGTTCTAAGGTATGTAATTCGGAACTATTGTACATGGTTTGACTGCAGAGATGTACTCGTATACATATGTATGTGATGCCATAAAAAGAAAGTCTCTAGTGTTATAAACAAAAATGGGCTTCTTTATTAAATTATGTGTTTTTTCGGTCGAGGGAACGATGAAAAGTTTCTTAAAAACTTTTTTTTTGCTTATAATATAATAGATATATTATATAATTATAATTTTGGACTAAATTCCATAGAATAACAAATTTATTTTACATATTTATAGCATTAATTGTTTCCGAACTATTTGTGTTTAAGTCAGCTGAACAGAAGAAAAGCCGCAAAAAAAAAACAAAAAAAAAAAATTTGCCAAAGAGGTTATAAAAAAATTAAAGGTTATTCTGGAGTTAAATACACATATTTATATAATATTTCTCCACATTACCACCCTAATATAAATACATATTTTAGATTACCAAAAAAAAAAAAAATAAATAAAGAAAATGAAATAAAATTATTGATAGCCTAACTTTTAAATAAATATAAATTTTTTAAGTTACCACTCCATTTCACTGACAATATTTTCCCGTAGTCGAGAGATAGAAGACGTTTTAGTTAAAACCCGTACTATTCAACAGGCAGAAGGCAAGAATATAGTGAAGAGAAATTTTCTAAAAAAAAAAAACACATTTCTCCATACGTATCGCGCATTTAAAAATATAGAGATGTACAATAACTAAACACTTTCAGTTTTTGAGATTTCATCATCCATTAAAATAACCGGCAGATGAGATTATGCTCAGCCATATAAAATACACAATATGGCGAAATTGGCGGAAATGAACAGACAACGCCAAACTGATATTAATAAAGTAATCAAATTCAATAATCCAAGGGCTCATTATTAAGAAAAATTTTCTCACTAACAGACAATTATATAATATTATTTTATTTTATTACTTTTTTCAAAGCAGCAGTAATAAAAAATTAATTTTCCAACATTGAATAATTTTTAGACACTCCCTGGAGTTAAAAAGAACATTTCATAGAAATGCAAATAATTTTTTAAACAAAACTACTGTATTTCGAAACACCCTGTATGAGCTTTTAACAGGTGAGTTAACTAACTCTGAATAAAAAATGCTAAGTTAATATAAAATAGCCTTTCCTAATTTATATATATTTTTTTTTAGCTAAAGGACGTGGCTCTTCCGGTATTATTAATTTATTATTAGCATTTAAATTATACTTTTCAAAATGATAAGATTTTGTTAGCGTTTTTTCAGAACATACCTTTTTCCATGTAAAATAAGAAAAAGAGTTTTTTCGAAATTGAAATTTGGATTTTTTGTTAGTTACGGCCTTTTGCGTTTTCGTTGACGTTGAATGCCTTTTGATTTCCGCGAAATTTATCACGGATTTAGTATTTTTGTGAAATACATATAGCTTTTAGTCACAATCCCTCACAGCTGGTTCTTTATTAGTTTAAGAAGCAATACAACTGTCAACAACCAGTACTGATTTCACTTTTCAATGTGCCTATCTTTACGTGATTACATATCTACATATATTTTAATGTACTATTAATCAAAAACAGAAACAATGGATGTGATAAGATAAACAAAATCTACAAAGAAATATTGTCGAATCCTTTCTCCATTGACCCCAATATTCTGCCATCTGTTCGGATGTACATAGGTATGTATATGTATATGTACTCATATGTTCCTTTGTTTATGACGCATCTTTTGTTTTGTGAAATTGATCACTTACATATGTTATGTACGCATATATGTATGTACATATATGTATGGGCGTATGAAGATTTGTAAACACTCCCGTACTGTCATTTCAAAATGTTCTCACTGAGCACCCACAACTTTAATTGACACCAACTCCAAAATTACTTAGATTTGCTTATTTGGACAAAAGCAGTGATTTTCGCAAGAAATTTCTTAGATTTCCTTGTTTTGACAAAAACAGTGTTTCTCGCAAGAATGCTCAGCATTGATCACTGTATTAATGTTTGGCATTCGCCAATTTCCCCACAAGTTTCACAATTTTTGTTTATTCACTTGACAATTATTTAACTTACCAAATTTGTTATTCGTTCCACGTCTCCACTGGTGATTCCCAACAGGTGCGGAAGTTTTCAATGCGTTGTGTACTGGGCGTCTAATAAATATTTACATGGATAAAGTATTTATATGTGCCGGCTAGCAGACACCGCTCAAAGTGGGAGTAAAATAATAAACGAACGCACCGGTTGAAGAGTGAATGTGAAGGAATTACTCTGTTTTCATGCCACTTTTGGTGCAACACTGATATTTTTTCCCAGCAAAAACACACTGACGAAAACTGAAATGTCACCCTGTGTTAGTCAATACCAAAACCTTTCTGATTGAAGTTATATGGAAAATGATTGAAGGTATGAAGGAAAATTTTAAAATATAAAATCTTATGTGATCAGCTTTTCAATGTGAAATGAAATATGTAAAAGGCAAAATTAGTGAACTAATTGGCTTATTCGCTTCGTTGAATGTTCAATTAATGACGCGGAAAAACTCTGAAAGCCAAATAGTAGAAAAATAATATTCCGCATTGGTGGAGGATGCATTTCTTTTAGAATATCGTATCGTATCGACTCCCAAAATGAGTTTAGCGGCTGATACAGTCAAATTAAATGCAGCTTGCAGAATTAGCTGTTATGAAAGAAAGGCAAAGTAGTTCACTTTATGGCATAATTGGTCGCTTAGAGTAAACATTTGGTTAGGTTTTATTTATCCATTGCGTCCTATGACTTCCGATGTGTCCTATTTTGTAGATCGTGAATTTATAATTGAAGGCTTCTTATGAATTTGGGCACTTCGTTACGATTTTTGTCCCGTATCACCAACGCATTTAGTGTCACACCACCTGTGGTTAGTATTTGTTTTGCGGGAGCTGCATTGGCATTTCATCGCCTGCTACGGGAAAGCGAAAGACGTTTATTTCTGCTAGTTCTAATTTCCTAAAGCTATTACGAAGACTACATCGTCCGTATAGTATCCAGTGAGAGTTCATAAGTTGCTTCTATCCATGATTAGGAGCCTATTTGACGCTATTCTCGCAGAGCGATCAATTGTTTTAGCTCTGTCGAGGACTTGCCATCCAGTGCCGTTTGAATTCCGTGTCTTCCCAACTCCGGTGACAAGTTTCTGTGTTATTTCCTTAAGGGGTAACACCACTGTACACGCGTAAAATAAACACGATTTTTAAAGAATTTTTTTGTATAGAAGGAAAGGGGAAACAATCACTCTGATTTGGGAAGTTATTACTTATATACTAAAATACAAAACTACAAAGTTTGATCGAAAAATTTTACAAAATGGCGGCATTGGAGACATTTTTGTAATGTGGTTTCTCTTGAAGGAGCTCCGCGGCACGCAGCACAGAGGGTGCAAATTTTAATCTGGAACAAGGAAATTTGTTTTTTCTTAATCTAGATAAGAATAGCTAGAGAAACACGTAGGGGATTTAAAAAATATTTATTTTTGTGGAATTAGCAAGCATTTGAAGGAAAAAACTCTATTTTGGACTAAAAAAACGGCACTTAAATAATTGTAACAATCGTTTAAATTAATCTATCGAAAGTCCCCTACGCTCTTCTCTTAAGAAGGTTATTATACAGACGTAGTGAAAAACCTGATTAAAAATATTAAAAATTGTTTGAGTTATGCTGCGTGCCAATTTCAGAAAACGTGTTTTGAGAAAAACGCGTTTAAAGTTTGGAAATTTGGAGAAGTCGTTAGGTAGCAGTCACTAACGCTTGGTTAAAAGCTTAAAATATTTATGAAATAGACTTCGGTAACGTATACAACTTTTTGTTCTGTATTTTAAAAAGTTCAAAGAATTTTTTAAGCTTATAAAAAAAGAATCAATTTTTTGAAATTTCTACAGTGGTGTTACCCCTTAAAGGAACTGCGGCAGCTCGCTTCTGTTTCCACATTGAAATATAAATTTCGGATATTGTGGAAACCAAGAGTCGTAGATGGTCAAAAGATTCAAAAAAGAAACCTTAGAGAAAGTGAAGTCAAGTGGCACTGTGGCTTTAGCTCTAACAATAGGAGCAAAAATAATTGTGTAACCCTGTTATTAAAACTTATCTTTTTAGCAAATAGGGGCTATCAATATTTTCATTAATGACACAATGAGTAAATAAAAATGATGGAGTTTTCCTACTTTCCTACCTCTAAAGTTTTTAAATTTATTAGATAGAACGTAGAAATATGCAAACTGAGTAGACGTGTGGAATGGGAGTCTCAAACTTCAGAGCACATAGATCAAATTTTAAAAGTACCCTCTATACTCGTTTACATCTGTTTTTGAAAATCTGATTACTAGATGAGGCCGAACATAAGATGTAAAAAGTAATTTAGTAGTCAGTAAATTTAGAAGCGCTGCGTCTAATGAAGCCAAGTGCTGTCAATGTAGTTAGTATGACTACTAAACGGAATTTAGCAACGAAAAGAGTCCAAAGAAACACGATAAGTGTTAGTTAACACGTTGACTGCCAACTACGATATAACCCGTAGTATGATTTCCCTTCCAGGAAGCCAACTACGAGTTATCTCGTACTACCTAAAACTACCACTTTTTGTGTAGCTACGAGTAAAACCGTGTTATAATAATGTTTGTATCGATAAATGGCTTCTGGGAAAAGAAAAACATTTTGGGTTTGGCTTCCGTGAGCTTTTTTTTATTAAAAAAAAATGTATTCATTATAACGCAAAAATTCATTCAATATATTGGAAAAATTAACTCAAATACAAGAAATCTATATAATATATATCAAAAGAAGTTACATTGCCTTGGTAATCTTATAACTCAAGAACCGCCGAACCGATTGACACATTTAGAGATTTTAGAGTTCTTTTCTATTTTTGAGGAGGTGGTTTGTGTGAAGTTTGATTGAAATCGGTGTAGCCGTTCCTGAGTTATGACATTTTATGTGAGTAATGGTTTCCTCTCATACGAAATGCCTGTATGGGAAAAACAACAAAAAATACACAGCCGCTTATGAGCGTTTCTGTTGTACTGTTGTGGTTGTAAGTGTATTATGTTAATATTAATTTTGGACGAAAATATAATAAAAACTGAAGCATTCAAGGAACTGGAAAAACATTTTTAACTTTATTTATTTTAGCATAATTTATTTAGCGTAAAAAATTGAAATGGAAATTAAAGAATCAAAGTTTAATTACAAGTTTTTATCGGCTCTTTCCCCTTACCTGTATATATGTAGGTGACCACAACAATAAAATTTAAAAAAAGTACAGAAAAGGCTATTGTGACATCTTTAGAAAGTATGTTGAATGAAAAAAATCAACTAATTCAACTGTTTAAACATTTTACGAGTTCTATAAAGAAAACTTAATATGAAAAATTTCTTGCGATATAAAAAAAACATTTTATGTATGGTGGTGCGAAGCCCACTGGGAAATGCTAGTAAAGTAATATATTATTGTTTGTGGAAGTTTTTAAAACAATTTTCCACACAAAGGGCTGGCTTCTCTGGACAGGCTGGACAGAAGTAACGCGTTTCTCGGCGTTTTCTTTCTTGGGTACATACACGACATGGCTTTGTCGGACGCTGTTTTTTTTCGTTGGTGGTAAACACTCTAAATAATGGAGCTCTTTAGATCTATTTTTTTTTTAAACTGGTTGAAAATCTCCAATCAACGCCAAGACGAATTCTTCTCTGAACCTTATCAGTTTTATTTTAGATGAAGTTACTTTTTGGTAAATTCTGTGAGCATTTTGTATATATATCTCTATAATATGAAGTGAAACCTTTTTGGTGCCATCTAATAGTCTTTCTTAGAGATGAGTAGTACGAAATCATTTGATCTGATCGGTTAATGCCAGACATTCCATTATTGTAATCTCGAATTATATTCGGTTTCATAGAAATTCTTCAATTGCGATTGGGCACCTCTACCATTTCAATAGCGGGCATGTTTAAAATGGAAACGACTTCTCGTTTGTCTTTCCATTTGCATACAGTAACAGGGCCATTTGTCTGCCAAAAACACTCCGCTCTTTTTAGTTTACGATTTACCACATCTTTGGGGTTTCCTTTTCTGTTACTTCGTAGGGTTCCACACACATAAGTTTTTCGTGTATATAACAGTTTTGTAAGACTAACTGAATTATAAAAATTATCCATGTAAAGCGCGTAGCCTTTATCGAGATAGTACTCAAGTAAATGTAAAACCACGTCAGCAGTGTGACCTACATTATGGGTAGTTTCTTCAGATTTTCCGCTGTAAATTTTTATTTTTATTACAAGACCGTCGGACTCACATAGTTCATATAGTTTGACACCATATTTGACAAATATTTTTACTTGGTGCATAGTTTTCACGCATAACATCGTTGAAATGATTTTGGATTGGTCTCACCTTGTATAATCT
This sequence comes from Anastrepha obliqua, assembly GCF_027943255.1. Taxonomy (NCBI): domain Eukaryota; kingdom Metazoa; phylum Arthropoda; class Insecta; order Diptera; family Tephritidae; genus Anastrepha; species Anastrepha obliqua. The sequence continues at coordinate 2,270,232 of NC_072895.1, read as the reverse complement.
GTCGGTAGATGGTTGTGAGTTATCAACCAAATGAAAATAACGAAGTATCAAATGGAATCGATTGCGGCTCATATGTGTGCGCCAAAAGTTTACATTATATAGCTTGTTTGTGTTCCAGTAATGTTCTATTGTTGGAAAAGTACAAGGTCCCATTTGCAATAAAAGTGCAATAAAAACTTTCGTCTCTGTAGCACTTACGTCTTGCCAATTTGATATCCTTTTAGATTTTTTTATAGCATTTTGATTCCCATTTACCAATTTGCAATTTCTTGCGCAGCATATAAATTAGTTTGTTCTACCAGTAATGCAAGAAACTCATCCGAAAAAAATAAATCCACCAGCGTTTGTACTGTAAAATTTGATGTATCTAATTTCACACCAACATTTTTTTCGAAAAGAAATAATTCAGGATTGTGTTGAACTTCTGTCCACAAATCATCATTCTCATTTGACGTTGTTGCTTGAAAATCATCGTCATTATTATCAGATTCGGAGACGTCTTCAGGTTCGGAGATGACTTCATCTTCACTATCACTTGTATTCTCAGAAGGCTCATAAATGCCGTTACTACCATCACTTAAATCATCTTCTGAATCACTTAGATTTGCGTTGTACTCAATTTCACTTTGATTCAGTGACCTTTTCTTATCCATATTGGGTTCTTGATAATTATAACAGTAATTTTAGAGAATGTTTATAAATCTAAAAAGAAAGAAAATAATAATAAAATTATGATAATTATAATAAATAATAATAACTATAAAACAAAATACTATAGAAAGCAAAAATGATGTTTTTTTAGGAAAAAAAGGACCTACCTACTACGAGATAATTCGTAGCGAGTTCTTTCCCAGACGTCAACTACGAGATAACTCGTAGGCCCTTTTTCTCCTTTAAAAAACATAATTTTTGATTTTTGATCATACTAATGATCTAGAAATAGAGTTTTTAGTAATATAATGTGAAAAAATCAAAATGTCATTTTTGGCCAGTTTTCTGAAATTGGTTTTGGCAGTCAACGTGTTAAAGAATAGAACAGTCTGGAAAATGTTATACTAAATCATTGGTATTTAAGGAATGACACGACACCAAGATCAAGATCAAGATCAAGATCACGTTGCATCAGAAGGGTATCGGAAGTATTCTTGACCGCCGTGAAGATTTGTAAGTAATTCGTAGAAAAAGTAAAGCAGCTACTTATATCATTAATGAATAACACGAAAAGAAGAGGGTCTACATTCATTCCTTCAATGACTTTCTACTGGTAGTCGGTATGCGAGGCCTCATGTTGAAGGCGAGTATTGGGAAGCTTAGTTGGTGTTGATTATCAAGAATGGTAGTATGATTACTTGAATATACTTTTAAGGCAACACTCGCTCACTGTTTTCTCATACTCTCTATGAATGAGATATGCTGAATCGCGTTCTGTGCATCAATGGCTGCTATGCGCATGCATTCAATGATGCAGAATCATAATTGAGGATTATTATCAGATAAATTGCAGATTCGTTTGAAAAAAGTGAAAGATCTGTTTTACTAGAATTCACTCAAAGTCCGGCTGCCTTGGCCCATCTCTTGACCTTTGCTACTCTTTCTTGTATGAAGTTACACAGAGCTTTTGGAAATTTATTTCTTTATTAAGTTAAATCTGCAGACTTCGTATTGAGCAGTTGAAATCATAGCATCGAATATAAATACTAAATTAAGCAAATAAATTAAAAAATCTCAAAAAATTCTAAATTTGGGGAATTAAACAGGACCGAATTAGATAATGGATTAAATTCCCGAAGTCCATGATCAATAAATGCATTACTGGCAAATTTATTGTAGTTTCAAAGCTTCTCCCATAAAAAGTGTAAGAATTGCGAAACCTTCTTTGTGGAACATTAAAGATCCCCCGCACAAATTTACCACTTTAACCAGATCAAAATCTTCCTCAGGAATATAGGTAGTCTGTTCGCTTCTGTAATCCATAGAACAGGGAGTAGGACACTCTCTTGCATTGTACACGTTTTGACTTATCTTCTCAGCGCAAGATCTGTTCGGCCTATTCTGCTTGCCAGCATTTAGGTTACTAGCGTCACGATACCCAAACGGATTACCAGATCCGTCAGTGCCGCCGTCATTGCGTTGGGCATAAAATTATTGTACGCACCCTCGATGTCTAAGCATGCGAGCAGCGAATATTCCTTCCTGGTGGGTTCCTCCTTGGGTTGCTTGAAGTGGTGCTCAGTCAGCCACTCCTTCCAGCGCTTGGGAATATAATTGCGATTGATACATTTGAGAAGCAATCGAGTGGCTTCTGTTAATGGAAACCATAGCTAGAAAATAACCATTTTTTTTACTTTCTTTCAGTTGAGATCTTCGGCAGCGATTGTCTAACGGGACAATCCTCACCTGTACGTTCGTCAATGTGCAGCATCCGTGAATATCAATAATAAATACTTATATTCCTTCTTGACCACTGAGTGGGTTACCTGTTTTTGATTTGGCGTAGTTGGCAGGGCAAAGTCAAATAAGCTTGCAGACTAGATCTTCGGTTCTCACCATTTCACTCTCCGTCCTCGTAAATGAGTAGCCATTGTGGTGGAAAACCAGATGAGTGAGATGTCTATTGACTCGGCTGTTGATCTCAACGTTGATTTGCGGTTCCTCCTACCACTTACACGTATTCTATAGAGACAGATAAATGGCTTCAAAAGAGCTACAAGTAAAAATTAACACAATTTGTTGTTGTATACGAGAAAACTGTTTTGTATGAAAAACTATAGCAATTTGCAGAATACTACTACTAAAAAAATAAATAAATGCGTTAGCATCGAACGAAGGGGCAAAAACTGCACGCCTACACAAAAAACGACTTAGCTGCAACTTTGACAAATAGTGACTGCGGCAAACGCATATGTATGTGTGTGTGTAACTTCTGCTGTGCTATGCTTTTTGAGTATGAGTAATGCGTGAGGTTGGTTGTTCGTTTGCTGCCGTTCAAAAATCTGCAATGGAAATACTGAAGCCACACACACACAAACTAACGTCGAAATTTCTGAAAACGTAGCAACTCAGTCTCCGGAGATATGCCCGTTTACTCGTTACTCGCTTAGCAGATGATAACCTGCAAATTGGCCTGGCCATTGCTTAGCCACTGAAACACTCGGCACTTACGAGTACACACTTTTGTAAGTATGGATGTATGGATGTACATATGTTTGTATGAATGTATGCTTGTACAACAAGTAAACAAATCCATACATGCATGCAAATTTCTTCCCGCTGCAGCCCCATTTATGGTAATGGACATGGAATTTTTCATATTTTCAAGTAAGCTTCTAATAGGCCAATTAATGTTGCAGTATCTCAAAATGCATGGGCGTACGTAGGTACATACATAAATACATACACATATACTTACTTATTCCGTTTTTAAGTGATATTAATTGCATACTCGTATGTTTGCTTAAAGAGTTTAGGGGGTGAAATGGGAAGAAGTCAACTTAGAAAGTCGAAATATTTGAGATTCCTTTTAATTCAATTTAGAAATAAATTTAATCTAGAAATTAAAACACCGATTTTAAAGTATGAATCAGGATGGTTGCGTATTTAGAAGTCCACACTAGTGGGGAAAGTCCCTGATTGCCATTCACTTGGGAGTGGCCAGGACGATTCTTCTGCATACGGTCCGCGCAACTCACAACTTTTGGGCTTTGCCTAAGTAACCTCTGTGTAACATCCGAACATCCGTTTGAGAGAAGCAACCCAGGATATCCGGTTTTGCGCTGGGTTGGGACCCGCCCCATAAAAATCTCCTTCAATGAAAAACAACACAAAGAACGGCTTATTCTGATCACGACCCCTGCAAACGAACTAAGGATTATGATTTGAGGGCATGCACCTGGCCTCTTAATGGGGAAGGTGCCTCTGCCCGGCTGATTAATGTTCTTGTAAGAGCAAAGGCTGACATTACTGCCATTCAAGAGATGTGATGGACCGCAAGGCAAGAAGAGCATTGGATCTTGCGAAATCCATTACAGCTGCCATGTGAAGGAGCGCAAATTCGGTGTTTCGTTCACGTACTTTCGTTCATCCCGGTGGACGAGGGTCTCGCAATAATTTGCATCAAAGCGAAATTTTTCAACATCTCGCTTATTCGTTCCCACGCCCCGACGGAGGGGAAGAGCCATTCGACCAAAAATGGCTGCTCCCGCCACGACATAGAAATCGCGCATGGTTACTTTAATGACAAGATGGGCAAGGACAGAATTTTTGGTCGGAAAATCCAGCCGGCACAACGAAAACATCTGGTAATGGACATAGGCTGGCCGAATTCGCCGGGGCTCAAAACGTGGTAGCCTGCGACACCAGACTCCAATATAAAAAAATCCACCAAGCTACGTGGTGTTGCGATGGATGCGATTTTCCCGGAAGTCCGGCGTTCCTGTAAAAACAAAGACGTTGATCTGGTTACTCTGTTGACTCAAACCTACTAAATGGTGACAAATGCGCATGTCACAGAGAATATGAAGATTTCGATACCCCAATCGTTGATGATGGGACTGCTGTTCGGGTTCTCAACCATGATGAGGTGGGAATAACGATAACGCGGCTAAAGAACAACTATGCCGCGGGCACCGACGGGCTGCCGGCTGAGTAAATCAAACATGGCGGCGAGGAGCTGGTAAGGTGCATGCATCAGCAGCTTCTATGCAAAAAAGCATGTCTGCCGATTGGAATTTAAGTGTGCTCTGTCCAGTCCATAAGAAGTGTGATCCCGCAATCTGTGCCAATTATCGCGGGACTAAAATAAAAAATAAATAATTGGTGCGTACACTTCTGTTAGGTGTTTGGCCGAGATCCTCCTCCTATTTGTGGTGTGCGTCTTGGTGTTGTTCCACAAATGGAGGGACCTACAGTTTCAAGCCGACTCCGAACGGCAGATATTTTTATGAGGAGCTTTTTCATGGCAGAAATACACTCGGAGGTTTGCCATTGCCTGCCGAGGGGCGACCGCTATTAGAAAAATGTTTTTATTAATTTTGCTTTCACCGAGATTCGAACCAACGACCTCTCAGTGAATTCCGAATGGTGATCACGCACCAACCCATTCGGCTACGGCGGCCGCCTTATTATCGCGGGACTAGTCTTCTAAATAACGCTTATAAGGTTCTAGCGAGCGTATTGTGTGAAAGGCTGAAGTCCCCCATCAACCAACTGATTGGATTTTATCAGTGTAGGCAGTACGCCAAGTCTTGAAAAAGAACTACGGAAAGAAAGGAAAATCGATACACACAATGTTTTTGTCGATTTCAATGCTGCATTCGACAGTACGAAAAGGAGTCGCCTATATGTCGCGATGTCTGAATTTGGTATTCCCACAAAACTAATAAGGCTATGCAAGATGACGTTGCTCAATACCAGCAGAGCCATCAAAAGGGAAGGACCTCTCCGAGCCGTTTGATACCAAACGAGGTTTCAGACAGGGTGACTCGCTGTCGTGTGACTTCTTTAGCCTGATGTTGGAGAGGATCGTGCGAGCCGCAGAGCTTAATCGTTCAGGCATAATTTTTTATAAGAGTGTACAATTCTTGGCGTATGCCCACTTTGGGAAAATATGTGTGTCTTTATAATGACTCAATAAACTCACCCGAGCTTGGTACTCGTGTTGAGATCGGATAAAAACCAAGCCCACTTTGGTTGCAATGAAGATTGAAGAAATTTTCTCACAACTCTGGAGCGATCGATCGATTTTTTCGTCATCTGTCAGCTTGCGTATCTTGAATTGAGCTTACGAAGATCGAAAGGCTCGCTCAAAGCTCCACATACAGTGGTTTGAATAGCCCGCGATTCCAAAGTAGACTACAGGTACTTCCAAAGGCAACAATATTGCAATATTGTTCTTGTAGATTATACAGTTTACGAGGAGTCCGTTAGCTCATGAGGCGGTCTTAAGAAACTGTGCTTTTGGAAATTGGCTCTGCCACCGCCTTTTTGCAATAGAAATACAAGAACAATTTTTTCATACCTCAAAATGCGTAAAGGAAACACTCTGAAAATAAATCATTTTCTGCTTTCTATACTCATAAATTTAGTGGCTTTAAAATTTGATAAAATATTTGTTAATTTTTTTAATTCTTATGAAGATTTTGTTTTGAGATTTTTTGCACTTTTTTTGCAGGTACACATGCAAGTAAATATTTAAAGTTACTTTTCGTTTGTTTTTATCTGTGAGTTCCGGTTATGGTAAAATGGCTTTTAAAAACTTGAACCAGTTTGTATCAATCACTTTTGATTAGATAAAAGGAATTTATGACACTTGAAAAAGGAAAAGAAATACACTCTGCGTTGTCTATGAAATAACCGTACGGTCCTGCCAAATATTGGATTTATGTGAACATGTGTCTATCATATAACTGCGTGTGTATGTATGTGTGAATGGCCATGCACTGTAACAGAGAGACTTCACATCGTTACTTGGCAACAACTCAACGGCCCGGTTTACGTTGTTATCACGCACACGAAAGCCGGTGGATGAGCGAATGCCGAATGCGGAGTGAGAAAGTTGCAAGCTCCAAGAACAAAAGTAGAAAAAATGATGTCAATAGGAACCTGCAGAACTGAAGCTATCATATATGTACACATGTATGTATGTGTGGGTGGTCGTTCACTCGGATGTGGGTGTATAATTATCACAACTGACAATGACAGTGAATCATTGAGCAAAACTGAGACGCATAACTTGGCGGATGCTGTACTACCTCCATATATTTATGCATGTGTTTGTGTATGTATGTATGTAATTACATTTGGCTGAGGTGAAGAGCGCTGAATGACAGCCCGCAAATATTGACACAGAAGTTAATTACATTTTCATCATAAAATCCGCAGAAAAGGCCCAACAAAAAAAAAAGAACAAAAAATAAAAGATAAGGAAAACAAAAGTGACCGAAAATTGACTTACACCACCATTCACAGTCACACCTCCACAAACACAGTTGAGTGGGAAGCACGCGGTGGCAGTTATGGCGACGGCTGCGACTCCAGGAAGAACACAATAATTGCAATAATGATTGCCAAACTCAGCAGTGCCTACCTTAATGGAATACCAATATGTGACGCTCAAGTGATGCCATAGAATAGCAATCCACTCGTAACTACCGTTTAGTATTATGTCTCTGCTGTACGAGTGGTTTTGTGTCTATTTTCAAGAGCAAGAAAATTATTGCCGAGTAAAGCAAATAAAGTAAATAAATAGCCGCTGCAATCTTTAAGAACTAAAATTCTGGTAAGATTTGGCTTTGTGCAAAAATCTCACTTTGGATAAGTCGAGGTGGTTTGTGGCAAGTGTAGTAAGACACAGTACCACACAAATTTATAAACGTAATGTTGAGAGGTTCAGAGGTCGGCCTTGCTTATTTCTAAGCTTCTTTGAACCATTGAAATTTTTTTTGACTTGGTAAACATCTTTTGATGAGATGGCACATTTAAGTATTTTGTACTCCAAAGGAGTGGCCCTCTGGAAATCTGGCGTGAATTCTGGGAGCGTTGAGTGTACTTAGTCAACTAAAGGACGTGTAAAGTTGTAGATTTATAATTTTTTTCATTTAATTTAATTCAGGTTTATTTGAAGAAGAGCCACTCCCACAAAACGAGCAATTAATTCTGTTTTATATTGCCTCTCAATCTTCCGTAATTTTTCTATTATTGATCTCGAAAGAAGAAAAAAATAACGTACTCTACCCCATGAGATTAAATTTCGTTTGTACGTGACATACAGGGAGTGACTCCTGGATTCGATTCTTACTACGGACACTAAACATCAAATTATTTCTTCTTAGTCCCCTCAGTGAGCAATTGGCGAAATAAATCTGTATGTCGACCGCTGTAGGTGTTGACCGCGAATTCGGAGAAGAGACTTGTTCTCTTCCTTCACCCCTTCCAGAGCGTATGCGCTATTGTATTATTAACATCCAATGTTTTTATACTAGGTAATTCGTAGAAGAGAAGGACTTAGCGTCACTTGGTGTGCCCAACTGGCGCCGGTTAGTACGAGAAAGAAATGACGTAAGCGGTTAACGCGCCAATCAAGAAGACGAATTCGTGTAAGAGTGCAAATATGGTATGAGCGCTCCAACCAATAATCATGGACACTGTTCAGCTATGCTCAGCAAGCCATTTCTTCTAAGGTGCTACCGCAAGTATCACGCCTGCAGACATTTGCTAGAGCCCAGGCACGTTGGGAGGCATCTCTTCAATTACACTGACGAGATCTAGGACAAGAAACAATTACAACTTCAGCACCGCAGAGTATGCAGATAAATATTAAACTACATTCCTAAACTCCCTACGTCTGAATGTCGTTATCGGTCCAACCACCACCTACTGACGAAGAGCTTCAGCTACCTCGTGAGACCCCTACCTATACAGAATTTACTCTGGCATACCCAATATATGTCTAACATGTGAAGACACACCTCACGATACTAAGCACTCTTGCACATGCCCTATCAAACCTACTCATCAAACTGTCAGAACAGCACGTTTTCCGGGTCTACCGTTACAAGAGTTAGTCGGAGACGAGCGGTGGCTGACAGGCTTCAGTAAGCTGTTACAACAAAAACAACATCCGATCGTTTGCAAGGAACTCCCGTTCACCTCAAATTTTGACTAATTTTACGTGCCTGCTACAATAGGTGTTTAGAGGGTAATGCGATTTGTTCTCTAGTTACCGAACTTAAGATCCAGACTGACAGACAGCCAGATGAGCTGGCTAGACAGAGGACCCTGGATACCGTTTGATCGCAAAATGAGAAGCTGTGATGTATTTCTGGAAAGATAGGCCTCGCGTCAACTGAGCGAGCGCTGGGCTAGTGCGCAAATGTGCAAAGTCGCGAGATTCTTCTGACTACGGGTAGATCGGTGCGCTCGAGGGAACCTCTAAGGCTAACAAAACCGCAGCTCTCGAATTTGGTAGGTATCCTTACCGGACAGTGTCCGTTAGGTGACCATGCGGTGAGACTTGGGACTGCTTCAAGTCCTTTCTACAGATGCTGTCTAGAGGACTAGGTGGCATCATCTCACCACCTTCTTCTCAGCTGACCTGCTCTCGTCGGTAAAAGATTTAGACATCTGCGCTCCCACTTTTTTGCTACACCTGCGGATATTGCGGGTTTAAATATCACACACCAGCTTGAAGCCGTTATTCCCTGTTGATCGCCATTCTCTAATTCAAAGTCCCTTCTTTCTTTTTCCTCCTGCTTTCCATCCCTGTGGAAAATCTGTGGCTGATATTGTAGAAGTTATGAAAATTATAAAGGGCGGAGCAAAGCCTTAAGTTATGGAGTAGTTTTTTTTCCAATGCGTAACTTATAAAAAAATTAGAGGTGCAAAAATTACTTCTAAAATTAAAGAAATTGCAGTTGTAAAATAACTAAATTTTATTTATTATATTTTTTAATTTTAATTTTGCTTTTTACTCATACTTATTTGATAGATTTTAATAGAAATTGTTCGAATCATTCTTCGAAATTGCGAATTACTTCTCCTTTTGCAATATTTTTTCGGTTGTACTTTCGAATTGCTAAGTCGAACTATTAATTTCGGTACTTGCCACATGAAAAGTATTTCTTCGAAAGACTTTGTATCCGAATTTTCATATAATACTGGGTTCGTGCACTAGCTTTCTTGTAGTTCGAACCGAAGGTCCTGCGAAAGGGGAAATTTTCGAAATACGGAACAGCGCAAGCGCTAGAAATATCGAATCTCGAAAAATGTTCATTCGTTCATTTCATTCCCCTGTTGGCGTATTTTGCCCTGTATGTGTTTGTGTAGGTATTTAGGACGACCATGCCAAAGAACGTATGTATGTTTATACGTTTTCTGGCCACGCTTCTTATTGGCATTGTAAACAAAACCGTTGAACACAATGTGTTGCATGCAACACTTCACAATCATACTTGTTGTGTTTTGAATTTGAATATGGCCAAGTGTCGTGGCAAAGCTGACAGCGAACAGACCAACAAGTTCGGACTGAGGCGAACGATGCATTTAATTACTAACGCTTTGCTGTAGAAATTTGCGAATATTCTGTTCGGCTCTGCTGGTTCATAAAAAACGAGCCGACACATTGGCAACGTAGCCAGTTTCGTAGTAAACATCAACGCGTACATTTGGCGGAAACGGAAGCCACTGATAGAACGGATGATTGAATTAAAACGTAAACAAAGAAATTTATATTTTTTCGCCATTCATTGCATTGTGAAAAAACGAGTGTTAAAAAATATCATCTTTGTCTAGATGTCAGTGATTGATGGTTGGAAAAATCTGCCTTAGTTTTTTTGTAAAAAATCTTTAGTGACGTTGCGAGAAAAATTTGTGAAAGCAATATGGGTTGCAAACAAAAAGACATAGGAATATGAAATCGTTGCCTCCGGCTTAGTGGTTGCTGAATAACCAAAAAAAAAGAAAGGAAATCAGTGAAACGTGAAAATTTCCGACGTGACAATAAATACTTTGAACACTCGCTGCTGAGAATAACTGCTGACCTAGTCAGCCCAACTGACCGTTGTCGCAATTATTGCTGCCCTACTACACTGATGCTGTGTGCGACGCTTACTTGGCGGCAGTCAGCCAGTCGACCAAGCGGACATAACGGACCCCGAGTGTCGCATTCGAAAGAATTGAACTTTGTGTCTATAAATTACAGTGTTTGCTTGTGAGTGTGGCATGCGAATGTATGTATGGATACGAGAGTGTGTGAGTGCTATTAATTGAAGCCAAATGACCCACTTGGCCGTAGTAACCGTGTGTGTTGGCATGCGTACCATATTGTGCAACATATGTGTGAATGTATGTATGTATGTATGCATGTACGTGCATGTGTATGTAGGTGATGGGGATGCTCTTAAGCTGCAGTGGTGTCACCGTTTGTTATTGTTTTTTACATTCCTTAGCTGTGTGGCTACTTTTTTCATTGCCTCTGTTGCCTATATTTAGGCGCAAAGACTTGTTTATTAGGGTGAACTTGCACGTGCGTAGCGCAAAGACTCCACACCAGCGCGTTTAGTCAGGTTTGTGTGTGTGTGCTTGCATGCAAAGCCATATGTAACCGCATGCTAAGTTGCCGGACGCCGCAAACAAATCCCTTTGACCCAAAAACCTTTTATTACGCATAATCACCTGTGAGCGCAAGCCATTTGGCGAACAAATGCGGCGTAGAGTGCTAAATGCTGTACTTGTGCGCATAGGCATCTGTGTGTGTGTGTACAGGGTGTGCTTAGGATGCGCCTTAGATTGAAACTTTATTTACCACTTCAAAACGAATAATGTTTTTGACGTCCTTCGCACTTGTGTTGCAGGATAGAGGTTTACGAGTTGGGGGGACTCGCAGCGCTTATGGAAAGATAATTCTCTTGCAAGTGCCACCAATTAAAGGCGGGTTTTTAAATGAGAGTTAATTTACAACTACTTGTTTACCAAAAAAAAAAACAAAAAACAAAAGCATGGCTCTTCTCTCTACTTTCCAATCTCAGATTTACGCTTTAATTAAAATAGTTGAACTAATCACTCTCATCTCTTATATGAAATACTTCGTAGGAAGCCAGGCAGCCACTGATGCAATATCGGCAGTGGTAGGAAGTTGCCTGCGCTGCGATAGTCCTGAGCAGATGGGCCGATACATAAAAATAAAAACCCGGGGAATGAGTTAGCTGTTATGCTTGCCAAAATCTGTGCTGAATCTGTGTTGGTCAATGTGCTCAACATCTACCTGTCTCTATCCCAAAACTCAGCTGAACAAACAGTATTACTGAAGACGTCTTTTTATCGGCTGTATTAATTTCCCAGGAAGTCAACCAATTTCTGCTTTTTTTATATCCTCTAACGCTCTCAAGTGTGTATTGGTTCTGATACTCCGAGCAGCATCTGTGCATGTAAGATAAAGCTGTAGACCCACTGAAAAATTGTATCTGATACTGCATAGCATTATGGAGCTAGCGACTTAGTTTCCCTGGATTTGAGTTAATTCCCTCATTTAGGTATGTTGCCGATCAGAGAATCCCTAATTTATTAAAAATCACACTTTATTAAAATCTGTAATTTATAAAAAAACAGTGTTTCATTGAGCCTTCAAGAGGTTAGTAGCGAAACATTTTAGGGGTCAAGCTAGCCCAATATAACTCAGAAATTACCAACTAATCGATTTAATACTTAATTACTTTTCTCAATTCAGGTTCATTCGGTGAAAAAAGGAATGCCTTTAGAGGTTTTCGGCAATTCAGATACGGATAGTTTATTCAGTCATTTTCCATTTTTCAGCCACGATTTGAAAATTCAAAGACGGCTGTATCGAAAAAACTTATTTTGCGTGTTATGTTATATCACAGTTCGAAACAGAATCTTGGGAAACAAAAAAACTAAAAAACCTTTGTGAAAGCTGATGTTCCTTCTGGCCACGTATGGACCGAAGGCGCTCGGGCGAGCTTCTGAGGCTGACAAAATATCAGCTCTCTAATTTAGTGGGTTCTCTCACAGGACACAATGCGCGAGGAAAGCATGCTGTGAGAGTCCTTTTTGCGCTGGATGTATGGATGATGAGGTGAAATCATCTCAGCACCTTCTCCTTAGCTGCCCTGCTCTGCCGGGGCTAAGATCCAGGCATCTTGGCTTGTACTTCTTTGCCACGCCTGCTGATATAGCTGGCGCTGACATTAAAAATCTGATGAATTTCATCAGCAGCACAAAGCGGTTGACGCAAACATAGTCATCGTTCGTAATTCGTATGCTCCTAACCATCTCATCAACACCTCTCCCCGCCCTCTCCCTGCATCCCATCGGTCTTTCCCTTTCACCTCACCTCCTTCATAGTGGTATCACAAAGGACGAATCTTTCTTCGTCCAAAAGTGCTCACTCCCTGGGCAACCATACCATCCTAACCTAACCTAAAGGTGATGTTTCTCGAATGCCTGGAAGGATATAACGATAGGCTTCAAAAATAACAAAAAGGGTATAGAAACCCAACCTGGCACCGAGCGCTCAAACAGACTCGTAAATTTGTCAGTTTTACTCCGATCGACTTGAAATTTTGGTATAAAATTTTCGTGATTTGCATTGCATGAAATTTAAAATACTTTTTTATCTAATTGATTGTCTAGTTAGCTCTATAAAATTTTAAGTCGAATTTAAAATTAACAAACAAAAATCAAATCAAAAGCAAAAAACTACGTTACATATAACCATTTCTTTCAACTCCATCTCTTTGGAGTACGAAAAGATGGACAAACTTCTTAGGTTGGCCGCCTGATATTTTCAGATTTCCCTTTCCATTCTGAGCTGTGTCGTAAGTTGTTGTTCAGCAATAAGAATATATATTTTAGAGGTAATCCTATAACTGAAAAGTGGTCGCGTCCTCCTAAAACGATTAAAATAATTTGCTTAAGGTGTGGCTTTAAAAATTAACAGTAAATTCATTTATTTTCATTCAACTAAAAATTGAAACAAGTGAATGTAAAATATTTCAATTATTGAAATTTGGTTAAAACGTGAGACATAAAATGTTCATCTCCTTCGGTGTATAAATATTTGGTAATGTGAACTGAAGGTGTAGCTTACAACTTATGCGGAGTTATGTTTTTATGTTGGGGAGCTTGTCCCTATCTCTCCTAAAACCAGTGTGTGGTTTTCAAAAATTTTAAAATATCTCTGATTTCTATAGAACTGAATTCTTCTAACTCATTAAAAAATTGTCTACCCAGAATAGTAAACCTGCGTCTGGATAGAGCAGGGTAGTGGCACAGTAGGTGCGAGATTGTCTCTTCCTCGTCCTCATCTAGACAACTTCTACAGAAGTCATGTGTTTGCACACCCATCCTTTGGGCGTGTCTACTTATTAGGCAGTGCCCCGTTATGACTGAGATCAATGTGCTAAGACTGTGTTTATTTTGGCTTAGCAGAGATTCTGTGCGTTTAGCATTTAGAGTCGGCCATAGTTGACGGGCGACTTTGCAGGTTACTTCATTTCGCCATCTTTCGTTTGCTTTCTTTACAATTTCTTCAAGGATGTGTAGCTTACATGTTTGTAAGGGTATCCCTATGTCATTATCTATGTGCTCGTCAGACAATTTAGTGCCGAGTCTTGCTAGTTCATCGGCTCTACAGTTACCCTCAATGTCGCGATGGCCAGGAACCCGTGTTACCTTTAGGTGAAATGACTCAGCCATCTCGTTAAGAGATGTGCGGCATTTCATGGCTACCTTGGAGGATGTCGACTGTTTTGGGAGGGATTTTATCGCCGCTTGGCTATCAGTGAAAATGTAGATATCATATCGCGGCTTTTATTAGTTCAGCCTGAAAGACACTACAGTAGTCGGGGAGCCGAAAACTGAAGGAGATCCCCAGATTTTCAGCTCGAGCTTTAAGCCATGGATGGACTCGTCCTGTCTCACGTCGTCCCGTTCCCACTCTTCCCTTGAGGGTAGGAGGGTCGTAAACGATGTAATGGCAAGTATAGGCGGGAGTGCATAGTCCACCAGTCCAGAAAGCCCCAAAGTGCCAGCCAGGATTTTACCGTGGCCATAATCCGTGTTTCACCACTTGTTTAGAGTGTTCAGCCTTATTACCGCACTGCGTGCGTTATATATTGCCTGCAGATCTACCGGAAGGATGTTTAATGTCGCATATAATACTTTCGATGGTGTGGTTGACATGGCGCCGGTTATCAGAACAGATGCTAGTCTTTGCACCTTGTCAAGTTTATTGATGTTCACACCCTTCTGAAGGGCATCCCACCATATTACAATACCGTAGTAGAGAATTGGCCAATTGGTTCCAATCCCAATTTCTTCCCAATAAGCCTTCCGCAGGAGTACATTGCGGTCATAGCTTTACGTGCTCTGTCTGCGACTGTGAGCCACCAATTTAGCTTCCTATCTAGTATAAGTCCTAGATATTTTGCCTTTTCTATTACTCTAAGTGGTTTCCCTCCTAGGAATATTTGTTGAAGAGTAGGTGTTTTGTGTTTCCTACTAAAAAGTATCAGATCCGTTTTTTCCGGATTTACCTCTAGTCCTCGACTTTTACACCAAAGTGATAGTCTGTTGAGAGATCTTTGTTGGAGGTCACATAATGTTGGAAGGTGTTTCCCTGAGATTGCTATTACAATATTATCGGCATATGATATTATTTTACCTCCAATTTTTTCAAGTTCTTGTAGAAGATTATTGACAGTTAGGTTCCACAGAAGTGGAGAAATTACCCCACCTTGGGGTGTACCCCTGATCGGAAATTTTTTAACAAATGTGTCACCCAAATTTGCGCTTATCGTTCGCCCAGTTAGCATTCATTCTATAAACGAGAATATTGCATTGCTTACTCTCATTTCCGTTAGCGAAGTGGTAATTGCTTCCGGATATATAATATGTTGTTGAAAGCACCCTCGATGTCTAGAAAGGCAGCAAGGGTAAATTCTTTGTAGTGAAGTGATTTCTCGACTGTGTGAACTAGCTCATGGAGCGCTGTTTCCACTGATTTGCCTTTGCTGTATGCATGTTGGGAAGGTGATAGTTTGGCCTGTTTACAATAGTTATATTAATTTTACATTAACATGACAATGCATATTTTTTATTAAATTGATGGTCGTATTTTCGTCATTACACATTTCTCAGGCAATAGAAGAGTAATTTTTTAAGCTGTTTTTTCGGTACTATCGGTGCTACCGTTCCACAATATACTTCCAAGCATAAAGCAGGGCACATGTCTATGTATGTATGTACTATATATTTACATGTACACTTTGTGCATTTATGAATGTACGTCACCACAGGCGTGCCAACGTTCTACTGCTTTTGGTTGCAAGGGTATTTCTCTGTTGAATCCAGGCTTCTTTGCTTGACAAACGAAAATCAATGCAGCTGCCAACTCAGTAGCCAGTCAACCAGTAAGTCAGGGTCACAATCAGTTGTGGTTGTGCGGTATCTTTCATTCTACTTTACATTATTATTGTAATATTACTAAGCTTATCTCTCTTACTCCTAATAATTAATCTTTACATATGGTGAAGATCCTGATGACCTATGCTCATCTATCATAAACTAGCGTGCGTTGTGTCCTCTGGTTACACCCACCAGTACTCTCAGGTCCTTCCTACTAAGTTTTAAGAGAAAGGCTGCTAATTTCCTGTTTGGTTCTTTCACAAAGCATTTGGCTACTCTGCAGTAACCAAACTCTGGCCAACGTCTTCTCATGAAATCGTCAATCCATAGTTGAATCGGTGCAGAACTGATACCTAGACAGTAGGGCGGGTCGATTTAAAAATCGCTCATTGCTCTGTGAAAATCGTATTCTAGGGATCAAAATAAGAAACTTTGCCGAAGGAACCATACCTCTAAAACGAATTCTGATGTCCCCCAATTTGGGTCGAACGAAAAATCCCACTTTGACCCATTTAGAGTGCTCCAATCGAGTCCAAATGTATGACAGACCCCCACTAACTTTGGACGGCCGATCCACCCATGCCAGTGGCACACCCCCTGGAACTCCCCTGGGGGGTTACCTATACAATCATTTCAAAATATCACCATTTTTGGCCTTTACATGAGAAAAGAAACTAAAAAGTTCGGCCCAAATTGGGGGACATCAGAATTCGTTTTAGAGGTATGGTTCCTTCAGCAAAGTTTCTTATTTTGATCCCTAGAATATGATTTTCAGAGAGCAATGGGCGATTTTTTTGCCTCCCCACAAATTGACCCGGCCTACTAGACAGGGTTCAGGCTCTAGTGGTAAGCTTGCCTTCATTAGCCAGTTTATGAGCCAACTTATTCCTTCTAATACCACAATGTCTAGGCACCCAAATAAGACAAACTTTTTTGTGTTTTGCAACACTGTTCAGTTTTGTCTTCACTTCTTCACTGACTAATTTCGAAGAGCAGTGTGGGTTAGCAAGGGCGCATAGTGCAGCTTGACTATCCAATAATTCCAAAACGATTGGGTTGCCGAATAAGTTCGTAACATGGCATTTTTCGAGCATTTCCAGTGCACCATGCCCTCCCCTTCCCACCAAATACATATCATGATCTTAGATGAAGATCCAGCTTGATTATTGGCTTTGGCGTATTTCCTGGAGCCACCCACTCCTTTCTTTGCCTCATATTGATATATGAGCAATGGTGCCTGCTCATCTTCCGTGACAATTCGGTACAAAAAGCCCTATTTATGACAGCGTTTTGCTCAATGGTGGGCGAGATGCTGAGAAGCAATTTAAAGGCAACTTTTTTTTTTTTTTTCGTTGAGCTCGTGAGTCACCCAGACTTCCAATTTTTCGGTAAATCCCATTGAATAAAGGTGACTGCGAATCGATTAAACGCAGTTAATTTTTCCGCACGTCTGGTTTGGCGGCCGTTCTTCTTCAAAAGTGAGTTGAGACGTTACGTGTAGGACGTGTCATCGATGTCAAAGTAACTATTTTTGCACTTTGCAAGCCATTTCCGTAGATTCGCTGCTGGAGATTCGCCTATGACACCTTCTCCATGAACGTCGGCAATGTCCCGGCCTCCTTCGGCAGCTTTCGACCTCAATAAAAAGCAAAGAAGAGCAGATGTCGAAAATGCTGATTTTTGCCTTCTGGCTATTCCAATTCTAAGTTTCAAAACTAATAGAAAATTAAATAAGTTCAAAATACAATTAACATAGTTTTGTAGAGCAGAAAGAGTGCTCTCGAATGAATACTTACCCTTTGCCGAACAGCACACATATCGCTGTAAAATAAAAGAAAATATAAAAATGCTAGGAACTTATTCCCCAACGGCATACTACTCGCCACTTTTTCTCAATTAGCCAGTATGCTACATTCAAGATAGCAAGGGGATGGACGAAAAAACTAGTGGAATACGGCTCTGATCTCTTCTTTTGTAACGTCAATTTGTGCAACTTGGTCACATATAAGACGCTACGGGCTATACTTTTATATATCTACTAAATGCTATCGCATTTACTTCTTATAGGCAAAAGTGGATGGCTAGTCCAGCAAGCTTTCAATGCCAAAGTCTTACAATTTGTATGATTTTTTAATTGTGACGCTCATGAGTGTGACCTTTTACATAGCATTTACGGAAGTTTTATAGACGGAATATGCACTCTCTATCCTTCCCAATGTTAACCTCCGAGGGTATTTCTGCCATGAAAAAGTTCCTCGTAAAAAATATCTGTCGTACGGAATCGGTTGAACTGTGGAACAACATCAAGACGCATGTCACAAATATAGAAGGAGGATCTCGGCCAAAAACCCAAGAAAGGTGTACGCACCAATTATACATATACAAATACATATGCCCAGCTGCGCCAAACCTGGAACTTTTCACAAATTCCGGAATTTGGGAAGTGTTTACTCTGAAGGCAAAACAAAAATTTGAATGCGTTATAATAATCGTGTGTTTTATTGAACAATACCCGGTACCTTTGTGACAGTATGTATGTATGTATGTGTGCACTTGCACCCTCGTCAACTCGGATATGAAAGTTTAGAATTATTGCCGTTTGCCTCCTAAAATCAGGCCATTAAAGCGTACATGAGCAGTTGTGTACCGACTTGAGTGGCCTTTCGAACGCCTTTACTGTATTGGTGAGTGTGTGTGAGTGTATGCTAACAAATTTATTATTGTACATATGTACATGGATACATAGCCTGCCACTGTTTAAATTAAGTTGGTGCTAGAATGTGCGAGCGTGCGTGAGAGTCGATGTATAAAATTTACTGGACGCTAAACAGTAATGGGGAAAAATAGTTTATTTTACCTGATTTCTTTGAACATTTTGGATCATTAAACCATTAAACCATCACTCGAACAATTTCGGACATTATTCGTTCTCTGTAAATATGTATTAACAGTTTGCTTGCTGTTTATATTCTAAACAAGTATTTTCTTGCTCCACCAGAGGTTTCGAAAGCTGTAGTCATTCGTTCCGCAAACTACCTGCAATGTAGTTAAGGGTGGAAACTCAAAATTGTAATCAGCAATTGTACAGTGGTACAGAGATACACACATACATTTATGATATTAACTTGGCTATGCATAGTGCTTATCTATTACCATAAGGAGTTCAGACTTACTTAAGCGGCTTGACTAAGCAGCGCAGCTGCTGCTACTGAGGCGGCATTAGTTTTTAGCTCAAGCGGCAAGTGTATCGCGATAACTTTTGTATGTTTTTCGGCGCTAATACAGACGCACACACACACACACTCTCTAAACTCGCGTGTGAATCTGTTTACAATAAAGCTCAACCTTACCATATCCTTGCTAGCCGTAAGCTCCTGCCCAGCGCTCACATGGCGCAAAGCTGCATATCATTTTAACCGTGGAGATTCTCTTCTCTCCGTATTATTATCATCCTAGCTGAGTGCTTCACCACTGTTTGGTAAGTAAATTAATTTTGTATTATCCTTGCAGATTGTCATACATTTTATGTGCCTTCATTCAAATATTTACAAACAGAATTTTTTCAGAAAAACATACACAGGCGTATGCTCACACACATACTTTTATATTTATAGGCATAGCTGGTGTACACTTTAGGTCGCCTTAGAATTATTGGCTCAAAGCTATTGGAGTTTATGAATTTAAATTGAGCAAAGTTGGGATTGACGTTCTCCTCGTCCTTTCATTCGTCTGTTTTCAGTAATAACATATGCCACAAATACAAATGTAATATACGAATAAGCCATACCATATTGGCAAGTCCATGCGACATATGGTGCTATTGGTTTGAAGGGTAGCAAATAACATATAACAGCTGCACAATTTTCACGAAATTTATTTAATAAACATTTCAGCCAACAGCATAATTTTCCTTTGACTTTGTAGTGAATATTTTGAGCTCAGAAACTTAAAGGACGCAACTGTGTGAGGGCCAAAAAATAATGTGTCGTTTAGTTATTTATTAATACTAGAACGGGACGTTCGGACGTATGGCGTAGAAGCTTGGACGATGACAACATCCGATGAAGCGATGCTTGGAGTGTTTGAGAGAAAGATTCTGCGTAAGATTTTTGGACCTTTGCACGTTGGCTGGGTCATGTCGTCCGAATGGATACAAAGGCATCGGCTTTGAAAATATTTGATGCGGTACCAGCTGGTGGTAGCAGAGGAAGAGGACGGCCTCCTCTGCGTTGGAAAGATCAGGTGGAGAAGGACTTGGCTTCACTTGGTGTGTCCAACTGGTGCCGGTTAGCACGAGAAAGAAACGACTGGCGCGCTTTGTTAAACTCGGCCAAAATCGCTTAAGCGTTATCGCGCCAATTAAGAAGAAGAAGAAGAACGGGATGTGCATGGGATATCTTTCAAGAAGTTATACAAATGAGAAAATACCTTTCTCATAATACCTTAGAAGTCTAACTCATCAAGATTTGGCTGGGTTATTCAAGTTTTACTTAAACTCATCTTCCAAAAAAAGTGAAACATAGCATCGATAATTTCATTATTCTCTCTATAAAATGTTTAAACATTTTTATGCAGCCCACTTAAGCTTAACATTTTCTATTATTTCAATTTTTTTTGGAAAAAATATTTTTTTTAAACGCGGAGCTTTTTTCATTCATTAAATCTTAAAATATAATAAATATTAGAATACGGCCGAAAAAACAAAAACACCCTAATCTACGGTGCCCGGTATGATTTCCGTGGGCACCTGCGTTGGATCAGCGCCTCTAAAACTCTAAAAGCAGTTACGGTGCCAATTGGTAGTGTGGAGTGGACACCCTAGCCATCTTGGTGGGGTTCGATGGACGAGTTCGAAGGGATGACGGACTGTACCAAAGTTTTTAAGAATTAATAAATCTAAAGATTATTTGCAAAACTTTTTTAGTTTCCTCTTTATTACACATACTCAGTTCTGCTCAGCCAAATAAATAAACTTTTAGAAGATTTGACGACTATGAAAAAATACCTTAATCACTTGACTTGGAATCGCTCCAAAGTGTTTTTACGAACCAAATACTTTATCGATGGCAAAGTGCTGATTTCAGTGATTATTTAATGGGCCATCCACTAAAAATGTTATTGAAAGCATGGAAATCTCCGAGTCGGACCGGCATACAGGCATTGAGTTCATTGTCCCGAAATTGTATATTAGTTAGAAAACTATTTGGATGGAACCATTTGCATAAAGACAATCAGCACTGTCTTCCTCTCATCGTCGAAATAAAGGGAAAACACGCTCAGAATATTTTACTTCACGACCTAATAGATAGTTATCATTAGAGAATTCAACGTCGCTCTATGACACATTTTCATAGCTTTCCGTTAAACTTAAATGCAGTGGTAAACATTTCGCGTGCGTCTTGATGTTGTTCAACGAGTGGAGGGACCTACAGTTTCAAGCCGACTCCGAACGGCAGATATTTATATGAGGAGCTTTTTCATGGCAGAAATACACTCGGAGGTTTGCCATTGCCTGCCGAGGGGCGACCGCTATTAGAAAAAACTGTTCCTGCATTTTGGTCTTTCGCCGAGATTCGAACCTACGTTCTCTCTCTGAAATTCGAATGGTAGTCACGCACCAACCCATTCTGGCGGCCACCGTTTAATTTAATTTCCTTTTAATTATAACTCATAATAATAACTCATTTATTTCGATGTCCCACAATCCAACGAAACTAAGTATTTAGGCATTTATATGAACTCAATACTCACTTGGAAAACTCACTAAAACTTACTTCTCTCTACTGGTTACTAAACAAAGATCCGAATTGTCGCTACATAACGAAATTCCAAACCCATTTGAACATAACGTTTCCAGCTTTGGTGTACTGCAGCCAACTACAATGTCCAAATACTACAGAGATTTCAGGCTGAAGTACTCAGGATGTTAATAAATAGCCCGTGGCATATCTTCAATGTTCAAATCAACAGGGATTGCGGTTAAAGAGCCAATAAAAAACAGAGCCACACGCAATAAAAAGAGATTATTCTTACTTCCAGCTTGACATCATGTCTAATGAGAGAAGAGGCTCAAAAGAAAAACCCCGCTCGAATTACTCGATTGAGTTTATATTTGGCGGAAAAAGTGTTTCAATTCATACAAACTGACTAAATTAAATTAAAAAAAAAACGAGTGATACATTTGCTTGAACTAATTTTTATTTATTATTTGCGTTTGTTTTTTTGCTCACCACGCAATCTGTCTCTTTTTGCAAATGCTCATTAATCAAATTGGCAGCAGATTACGCATCCATAGTTATGCATATATTTGCACCTGTTCCATTATTTCTCTCCCTTCTGCTTTACTTATTTGCTTAACTTGTTTGCCGCTTCTTAGGAATCGCAGCCTTTGTCTTTTCAATGCCGAAATTTCAT
Organism: Anastrepha obliqua; assembly: GCF_027943255.1. NCBI lineage: Eukaryota > Metazoa > Arthropoda > Insecta > Diptera > Tephritidae > Anastrepha > Anastrepha obliqua. Next base: position 2,247,900 of record NC_072895.1, on the reverse strand, counting down.
TCAATTTGTAGACACTGAAATTTGAAGTCCTTTAATTAAAATTACCCAAAGCTAAGAACAAAAGCCGCATTTGAATTTATTGCTGATTGCTTATTTTGTGCAAGATTCTGATGATTTTTAATCACTGAAAAGTTCTTTTTTGTGCAAAAGTTTAGATTTAATTATAGAGAAGCTTTTGTGTTGTTAGGGCAAATAAGATGTTTATAAATGCAAACATTTCTAAAGCAGATGTGAAATATGTGACAAAATCGAAATATGTAGTTATTTTTGGATTATTTCAAGCTAGTAATATATATATAAAGGGTGATTAATTTAGAAGTATCGGATTTTAAATGGAAATAAATAAACCAAAATTCATTCCAATCTTTATTATTTTTGTGTTGAACCAATCATGGCATTTATTTTTTAAAGATAATCCCTTTCAAGTGTTGGCCGCAACCGCGCCGTAATTCGGCCATCCATAAACTTTTGAATGAGTCACTGGAGGACTTCAGTCGGTATCTCGTGAATAACTTTGGTAATGTTGGCTTCCAACGCCTCAATCGAAGTTGGTTTGTTCTTAAAGCTCTTAGACTTTATATACCCACACATATAAAAGTCCAAACAAGCAATGCATTGGCCCAATCCGAGAGACAGATTGCTCACCGACGACGCAGTAAGTCCATTGTTTCATTGTTACACGGGCTGTATGGCAAGTAGCGCCGTTGTGTTGGAACCAAACGGGTTTCAATTTTTGGCATTAAAAAGTCGTTTACCATGGCGTGATAGTGTTCGCCATTCACTGTTATATAGCCTCGTGTTTGAAGAAATATGGACCGAAGATTCCTCCAAAGGACGTAACGGCTTTTCTTGAATGGTTTCGGGTTTCTCTTTATCCCAAATACGGCAAATTTGCTTATTGACATAAGCCCTAAGCCAGAAATGGGTTTTTAACGATGAACACTTTTCATAGAGCGTCGATTTTCGTAATACAATCGTACGATTTGTAAACGTTGTTGAGGCGTAAACCTTTCAACGGTGAAAATTTAATGAATACTGACAAAAATTATGTATTTAGTTCGACAGTTGTCACACGGGATCTACCAAAAAACTCTGCTGGAAAAAATACCTTCAATATGATCACCCTTTATAAGGCGTAGTAAAAAGAAATTCAAATGAAATATACACCGTTCGATCACGCTACGCTAGCGTGAGTGCACTAGCCTGCCATCTCAGAGATTGTGGGTTCGGATCCCACGTTAGCCACGGTCCTCGCACTTTTCCAAATTGACCTACTTTCCCCGTTTCTAAAACAAAAAAAAATCCTGCAATTCCATTCCTCAACTCAAAAACAAAAAAAACTTATTCTTTCCATCCTTACTTACATGATAGTCTGCGCTGCTAAAACAAGCAAAAAACAAAGAAAAACACACAGTTACATATTGCATCAGGAAGCGGGCGACCGCGGTAATAGCGCAGACGCACGAAATTTAGCGAAGTCCTCAACCATCTGTGCGATCCTTCTGCCATAAAAATGTGAGACACAGATGGCGCTCGAAGCAGTAAGAAGGCATTTTTCCTCAGCAACGACAGGTTGGCATTCCCACTACTTAAGAATGGTAGTGGCAGGCTAATCACCTACCGCTCTTAGAAATCAAAAAACAGATTAACGAAACTAACGCAAGACTAAGCGTTGTCGAGGCCCTCCCGAGAGGAATAAACAAGGGGAAAAAGTACACCGTTCGATAATTTATTGCCCGCTTGAAGATAGTCCCACAACGCCTCTCTCATGAAAATTCTTGTCTCTATTGGTAGAAAACTTGATCTTCTCATTTTCACAAACTTCTCTTGAGTTTTTCCATATTTTTATTTAAATATATGGAGAAAATGCGTAACACAGTCAAGGAGCGAAATTATGAAAAATCAACGGAATTTTTTACCAAGAAACTGCATACCGTGGAATTATGATAACAAAGTCACGGATTTTTTCTAATTTTTGCATGAATTTCAAATTTGAATTTGTGGTGTTTTTGTTAGATTTTGAGCTATACTTTTATAAAAAATTCTCAACATTCCAAAAGAAAAAGAAGAAATAGTCAAAGCTGTCTGCAATTAAAATGTGTATGAAAAAGATGCGGATAAAAGCCAATTACCGTTGAGCGTTGTCTTTATACTCGCCATACTAAATATTTAAATTATAGTAACCAAAATATTTATCTAATCGTATGTATATATTAAAAATAATTCAAACAAGTCTTTAAAGTGAACAATTGAAATCTTTGCCTTTGTCGCTTTTGGCCTCCATCCAAATTTGTGTTCATTTATACGCTTTTGTTTATGTAAGACTGGCGACGCATTTCCACTTCGGGATTGAGAGGCCTGCCTATGCAACATTCATACCAATAAAAAGCTTTGCTTTCAAACTAACAAAGCAATCAACCAGTACTTCAGAACGGCAGAGCAATCGAGTGAAAAAATCGTTGAATACGTCATTGGGGATCATCACTTTACGACGCAGCAGACTTGAAAGAAAATGCTTTGAAAAGCTTTTGAATGGTCTTAAATTCATCTTTTGGAATACAGCGCACATAAGAATTTCCCCGTCCTGCACACACTAACACACACATGCACGCATGCACATAAGCTGCCTATTTGCGTTGCTGCTACGACAAAATCCGCTTCAATGGAGCACTTCAAATCAATTTGGCAGCCGCTCTTCAGAGACTATTAATGTGCTGCCATTTATGTGCGTAAATTAAAACAGATTTGTAAACGAGTATGTATGAAGAGCAAAAGGAAAAAACGACGAATCGAATACACAAAAGAGTACACAAAAACTCTGTGCAAGTTGATGGAAAAAGGGCAACCAATACAAACTAATTGACAGAGGTTTGAGCATTTGCTGATTCGCTAAAAGGCACACAAGCACCGGTGCGTGGACAGGCACTATTGTTGACAGATTGTTGACATTTCGAGAAATGCCACCGCTCATTCTTGGCACTTGGTACTGGCTGCTGCCTGCTTTTCTGTTTTTGTTCTCCGCGTCAATGCGGCGCACGATTTGCAGCCAAAGATTTCCTTTTAATAACCTGGCCGAGGAGAAAAAAAGCGGCTAACTCATGGGACTATATGCTTTTCACTTATGCGACCCATGAGCGGCGGCATTTACTCGCACACGCACTCGTACAAGTATTCATACTAATGTGACGACAGTGCACCCCAGGCGGTCAGTTAATGGTTGCCATTGCATAATGCATGAATTTTAATTTACATTGCAAACTCAGCCAAAGTAACGACAGCAACGTTGGCCAGGGCGATGGGTGCAACGTCAGTCAAGCACTCGCTTGGGTCGACATACGTGCACTGTACGTATGTGTGAATGTGTGTTGCATTGCCATTCATACCAGCGACATGCTCTCCACTCACTCACTCATGTTATACACACACACTCAAATACATCACCGTATATGTGCAAACACATATTTACAAGATCGTTTCACGCACTGCGGCAATAAATTTAGCTGCTCTTTTCGCACACATCCAAGCTGTCACGGCGTATACGTAATCACTCTGGCGTACATTGCACTGCATGGCTTACATATCACGTCTAGGCAGGCAGTGGTGGCTGCTCGTAGGGAATTATGCAAATGATGTGTGCGTGCAAATCTGCATATGTGCGGGCATTTATATTTCAGCCGTGTGTTGACCTTTTTAGCATTGTTGTTGTTGTTGAGAATAAGTGCTGATTACGCTAAAGCGTACCTTTGGGATTGAGTGTTAAAATCGCTACAAACTAACAGAGAATAACTAAAAATGGCTATGACTAGGAAAGATCTGGATTAGGAAGCTATCATTACCTGTTGTTATTGTTGTAGTAGCATAAGCATACGCAATATATATACGGAGAATGCTGCTGAAGTGAGAGTCTTTGGCCGGATATAAATCCGGGTCGTTCCGGTTACATAGAACCGACTGTCGTGGGACGACATTATCTGTAGTCACCTCTGGCACAGGAGCAAACCTTCTGACATAATGTGGCAATTTATAAATGCCTCAATACAAAGCAACAGTCTGTTTAATTTCTAAATCATAAGAGATGTGAGTGCACAGCCCATGCGAGTTGCTAATTTTCAATTAACTTGCAGAAATTGGACATTGCCACCTGTTGTGATGGTTTGCAAAAAGTGGTATCCATTAATGGGATTCCGAATCTACTAGTCTTCTGAAGCTTATGACATAAAAAATATACCTACTTGCCACTGGCATGAGCTTGGAGAAGGCGGTAGGTAAAGAGCGAAACGATTATATGAAAGCTTTGCAGTTGGCCCTATTTCGACCTAAATACTTGGCTGTTAACTGCTGGTCGCCTTTCATCCTCTGTTGCTTTTCTTTGTTGTTTGAAGCGTCAAACCTGCATTCTTCCACTTCAATTAGCAGAAATTCGCTGGCTTCACAGTGGTGCATGTCGTATGTGGGCGTCTCTTCGAAATAACTCATATACGAACGTACCCTCCTGTAAATGTTCAAAAAGGTCATGAGAAACATATGGATATTCAAGCACTCATTTACATACATATACATACACATACATACATAAATTCCATATACTTAAATATGTAAATATGAGCATGTGCCTTACTTAATTATTGGTTGCACAAGACAGCCCAGCCACTAAGGCAAGCCTTCCTTTACTCTATTCACCTTACTTTACTCTATTTACTTGCCGACGGTTTATTTCCTCTCATCGCTTCCTTCGTGCTTTTCCGTATTCGCCAAGCAGCGTGCAACCTTTCGAAAAATGAATTTAATTTTCCACTCAACCAAGTACAAAATACAGGTATAATCAAACTGTGAAGAAAAACTTGAAACTCTGCTTGCATGCATTGAGTGCAAAAACAACGGTGCGTATATTTATGCAAATTCATATACATATACATATATGTTTTACGTATGTATGTATGCATGTACGTTTTAAAGCACGTGTGTTTGAGGTCAGCATAAAATTGTAAGGTGTTGTGGCTAGTTGTTATTACATCATTCGATTTATTGTTGCTGGTAAATTACATAGCTCCTGTTATGTCATTTAAATGTGTATGTGTGTGTGTGTGTATGAAACCTTGGTGCACAATGGAGATTTTGGCGGATGCTTCTCAAGTTACTTGAGTTTTTACCAAAATAGAGTTTATTTAAAATTTGCAAAAGTTTAAAATAAGATGTTTGGGCGTATGAGCAACATTCAACATGCATACATACAGGGTGTCCTGGGGCGGAATTAGATTTTAAATTTAAAGGGTAGTTGACCGCATTAGCTTCTCATAGACAGAGCCCTCTATTAAAACATCAACAGCCACTTCACAGTCCTAAGTGACGGTGCGGTATGCATTCTCAAGCAGTGAAATATAAAATAAAAATTATTTTCTGCCAATATTGAGAAAACTTCCTTCCTTCTACACACACATTGTTTCAGTGGCCGCACACGACCAGATACTGGGTGGTTTCTTGCTTGGATGACATATTTTAGGTTGCCTGATCTTACCTCTATGGACTTTACTTTCTTAAAAGTTGACTAACTCAGCATTAAAAAAATATCGCTCGCCAGGTTAATGGCATCACGATATCACTTCTCCAGCGAGGGACACGGCGTACGGAGACCAGATTCCAAGAAAGTATCCAACGTTACGGTCAACATTAAGAGGTGAACATTTAGTTATTGAAATAAAATTTTTTGCCACCAGAAACCTTGTACTACGGATTTCGAGATCTTGACACTTTTTGAATTTCGACCATCCTAGGACTAGTCGATTCAATCGAGATTTTCGAATGTAAAATTTTTTTATGTCAGACGCATTTAATAAGAATTTTATTCCAAAAGGGGGTTTTTGAGGGAAGAAAAGCTTTCTCTGCAATATTGGTTGAGCTTTCAGAAATGGCAAAAGCTAATGAGCGACGCGCACAGCAGTTGGCCTGACGAATAAGTTGCATAGGATTTAATTTAGCAGTTCGCAAACCTTATTTAATAGAAAGCCAATAGTTCTTGTGAAGGATTTGTATATTTTTGTAATGGTGGTCATGGAGGCTTTTATCTGTAGACTGCATTTCAATTTCTAGCCAATAAATGCTGAAGCAGATCGGTGGTTCTCATCTGTTGGCCTTGTGTGCAATAAATTTGGTCACGTTTGGAAGATAATACACTCAGTGCTTTAACTTTTTTAAGATCACACTTCAATTCAAACAAACAGCATTTTAATATCTAAAAGTAAGCTAAAGAGTTAATTCAAAAAATAATATTTTAAAAACAACAAACTCTGCACTTCGTTTAATTTCGTGCAACGAACCTTAATTTATATGTGGCACCCTTGGTAAACTGGCTAAATTTGAATAATTCGGCTGCAATTTTAATTTTTATATAAATGCATTCAATTTTCTCTATTAGAAATTCTTTGTACGTACTTCAGAATTAAAGATATTTAATATCGACCTCAAACAATAACTGAAAACAACAATTGGTTTGGTGAAAAGCCTTGTAACTTCTGAAAACTGAGGTCCGTTATTTGTACGTATGCATTTCCAAAGTAATTTAAAAATTTTCACTCACGTCTGGGTCCACCATATTTGTAAGCAGCTTCATGCTATAGGCTCGCCCTCTTATGTCTTTGTCTGAGAGACTTCGCTTTGTTGTACACAGACACAGTCTATATTTTTTTTCGTAATACGTCTTTTAACTGCATTCCAGCTGTCATCGCGTTCAAGGATCTCTCTCAGACCATTTCTTTCCACGAGCCATCTGCTGCAATTAAAGAACGTGTGTTCGGCGTCATCGTTCTGTGCTTCCCAGTGTATACAAAGAGGTCGCTTACTTTACCCATGCGGTTTAGGTATTTCCAAAAGTATTTGTGGTCCGAGAGAACTGAATCTTTAAATTTCCATCGTCATTGAAGGTATAGAAATGGTCTCGAATACTCGTAAGTCAACGCAATTACCTGTATTTAATACCTTGCTTAGTTTTGGCACATAACAATTGGGTGTGATTTTCGGTAAAAAGGCCACCTTCATTGTTTCATTTGAAGGCCATCTCGCTATGTGTGAATTTGTGTAAGGTTTTCGGCATAACCGGCTATTTTTGATAACATCAATGCGCTGACTCAGCTTAGACCACATACTTGACGTGCTCCCGCAAAGAGTAGTTGAAATGAGTCAAATTACATGACCGAGGCGACAAGTTGGCAGGTCAATTTCTTAGGCCAATTCGAAGTTAAAATAAAGTGAAAGCTTCTCCTGCTGTTCAAAGTATTGCATAGTTTTTCAGGAACCATTAGCATTTAGATGATTTAAATTGACAAATTGCCTTTAGCACTCTCCATTGATGTTTCCGTTACTAGCCGTCTTTTAAAGAAAAATGATATGCTTACCATTACCTTCGTAGAGATTTCTCAATTTAAATTATCAACTAAGCTTACTTGGTCCTTCTATAGTAAAAAACTCTCGTTTGTGAGACAAATGAAATCTTCTTCCTTCCAAGAACTCTTACCGGTAATTTTCTAATTGGTGCTCATGCCATTATATCGCGATTGAACTAGACTACTGTTCTAACCACAGATCTAAGGAAGAAGAAGAAAGTTTACAAAATCTTATTTGCTTTTGACTGAAACTAAGTAAAAGAATGTTACTAGAACAATACTAATTTACTTCTTCTATTGAGTGTTTCCTTAAAATCTTGAGAATTTAAAATAATATATATCTATACTATAAAGGTGAATGTCTGTACGTTGTCTGCGCATCACTACGAAACGACAAGGCCAAATGACGTAAAAATTTTTATGCATTCATATTTTCACCTAATGAAGGTTAGAGGCATGTTTTTATGATAGAACTCCCTTCCCACAGCCCCCAGGCCGCGCCACCACTCTCATTCGTCACTAATAATCGAATCGACTCTAGATTTCATAATCCTCTTAAGCTATTTAACTATGACCCAAATGCAAAGTTCAAAAACGGTTTGAGATAGAAAATTAATAAAAATAATTTTGCTTGATATTTTTCTGGTTGGTTGTTTTGATTTTATTCAACGAGATATAGCAACGGATGCCGGGTATTGTAATATTATGGTTATTAATAAAAAAATATTTTCTATGAAATTATTGTTTGTAACTCTTTTATATACATATCCTAAATCCCTCAAAACTACTCCTACGCGAGCGTAAAGCTAGTATATATATATATATATATATATATATATATAATTGGCACGTACACCCTTTTTGGGTGTTTGGCCGAGCTCCTCCTCCTATTTGTGGCGTGCGTCTTGATGTTGTTCCACAAATGGAGGGACCTACAGTTTCAAGCCGACTCCGAACGCCAGATATTTTTATGAGGATCTTTTTCATGGCAGGAATACACTCGGAGGTTTGCCATTACCTGCCAAGGGGCGACCGCTATTAGAAAAATGTTTTTCTTAATTTTGGTGTTTCACCGAGATTCGAACCAACGTTCTCTCTGTGAATTCCTAATGGTAGTCACGCACCAACCAAACGGATATATTGTTAGAATGCATTTTTTTATTATAATCTGTAATTAATACACAAAAAAACAAAACAATTCTGTTTACCAAATTTTCTTTGGTCCCGAAAAAGTTATTACTTGATTTCTTTTGACTCCTGCTGGTGTTGGGCGAACCAATTAGCTAAATATTGTGTAATTGATACAATATAAACTTTTTATCTATTGAAATTTCTAAAAATGGTCTAAAACTAAAGGAAAAAGTCTTAAAAGCAACTTCACGATTTATTAAAAGGCAGATGAATAATTGCACCTCATTACGTGAAGATGTTTATTGAAAGCAATGAACTTTTTTGGCTTCTGATCAATTTCTATTTAAAAGGATAATTCAAAGGAAATTGTAAAAGCCTCGATTCATAAAAAAAAAAATGATTTTCTGACCAAAAAAATACGCCCTAAGTGATGTTTGAAACAATGGATCCATTTGAAGGTAAATTGAATTTGACCCCTTCACACAAAAAAAGGCAAACAAAAGAAGAAAAAAGAGAATCTATAATGAAAATATTTGAAGTTGAATCATGCAAAAATGGCCATAATTAAAGCAAATTGCAGTGCAGGGTGTGCAAATTGGTAAAGTGAATTTTCCTTTTCTTTGATAAGGTTGTGAATTTTGAGACTAAATCAGGAGATCGAAGGACATGCAAATAATTAATTTAATTAATGGCAAAGGAGCAAACGATGATGACAATGACGATGATGTGGTGGACAATGAGTGGGCGCTTTTCACCAAATGAACCATCAACATCGGCAATAGAAGACTCTCAAACGGTTTGCTAGGAGATGGCAGAGACGCCGAGAAGTGGCTTGCGGGCTGAGGTTGACTAATATTTTGGTTGGAAAATGAATGATGGCTGAAAGCGTATAAATGCGAAAAACAAAGTTTAAAAAGTGATAGAGCGCAGCTACCACTTAAAAAAAGTTTCGTATTAAGAGGAAACCGCTTTTTTTGCATGACACAGACTAAGCATACATTTGTACATAGTTATAGGTATGCTACAAATTTTATTATAAGTGCTCGTATTTGTTTAGTATAAAATAAACAACTTGTAGTACAAAAAATGTTGGAAACTTGAGAGACAACAAAGTATGTGAACTTAACCAACGATACCAAAAGTTTCCAATTCCTTTTTACTTTTTTTACTTTTCCTTTTCTGTATGTATGTATGTACGTATGTATCTCTACAGTTACTTTAATTTTTAGGTCAATATGTTGACATTTTTTTGGCAACTTCCAAATGTAGTTTTTTGGTTGCCAAGCAGGTGACGCATTAGTCACTGCTGAAAAGTGATGTTCCACTTGCACTTTCGCATTTTCCATTTGTCGCTTGAAAATTGGCAAGAAAATCGGAAAGCCAACTAAATAAATAGGAAACCAAAAACAAATTTAGAAGCAAATGTATAAATGACTAACAAGAAGTTTAAAAGTTGTGCAGTAAATTCGAGCAATTTGTCGATTTTATTGACGCTGAGTTCAAGCCAAACTAAGTAATTGGCTTCATTTGTAGTTAAATTTTACTAGAAAGAAAAAGACAAACAAATTTTGAAATTTCGTACGATGTCTAAAGAGAAGTTTGAGTTCAGAGCAGGGCTGCATGGAGACATTACTGCGAGTTGAAGAGCGAAGGAAAAAGAGGTACAGGAAATTTTACTAAAACGTTCGATTATTTAAACGCGATTTAAAGGTCCTCGTTCCTCCTAAAAACGCTGGAGAGGCTAATTGATCTGCACATAAGGAGTGAAATTCCTCGGGGCATTTATCGTACGCTCAACATGCTTACTGTAAAGGCAGATCGGTAGAGTCTCCTTTGCATACAATTGTTAAGGACATCGAGGTCTCCTTCCACCAGAAGGAGTTAACTGTGGGGGCCTTCCTCGACATTGAGGGGGCTTTTAATAATGTCCTCCCGGAGGCAATCACCAGGTCGTTAGGTAAACTAGGAGTGGGAACCGAACTTATAAGGCTTATCCACACGATGCTTACCGATAGAACGGTCGTGGCAGAATGAGGTGACACCTCTCTCCGCCGGCAAGTGAACAGAGGCACTCCGCAAGGCGGTGTTCTCTCGCCTCTACTCTGGGTTGCCGTACTTAACGGTCTGCTGGAGGAGCTGGAGGGGAGGGGCTGTAAGGTGATTGCCTACGCGGATGACGTGGCACTTATTGTCAGAGGCAAGTTTCTAGATACTCTGATGGAACTGATGCAGGGTTATCTGAATCTAGTTGTAAATTGGACCGCAAATTGCGGCCTATCGATAAATCCTCTGAAGACGGAGCTCGTCTTATTTACGAGGAAATACAAAATACCAAGAGTGTTTCTCCCCTCAATATCGGGCGCTCCGTTGGTGCTCTCTGACAAGGTGAAGTACCTGGGACTCATCCTTGACAGAGGTCTTACATGGAAGCCAAACATTGAGGAGAGAATCAGAAAGACAACAGTCGCCCTGTATGATTGCAGGGGCGCTATCGGCAAAAGATGGGGCCTCTCGCCTAAAGTCACTTTTTGGCTTTATAACACGATTATAAAACCAATCTTGCTATACGGAGTTCTTGTCTGGTGGAACTCGCTAGAAAGGATGGTATCAGTTAAGAAGCTGGAGAGGGTACAAAGGTCTGCCCTCATTAGAATCAGTGGGGCTCTCCGTAGCACTCCTACTCTAGCGCTTAACGCTATGCTGAAGGTGGCGCCCGTGGACATTGTATGAAAAACTACCGCTGCACGCGCCGCAATCAGTCTGGCTTCTCTCTCGATTGCATCCGAATACTTCATCATCAGGCTCATTTGGGTTCCCGGGCACAGCGGCATAGAGGGAAACTGCTGGGCTGATGAGCTGGTCAGACAGGGAACTTTGGAGACGGTTTCGTCCCGAAATGAGAGAATTGGGGTTCCCCTAAGAACCTGTGGTCTGCTCCTGGAAAGATGGGCCTCGAGTCAACTCAGCGAGCGCTGGGCTAGTGCGCAAACGTGCAAGGTCGCGAGATCCTTCTGACCACGGGTAGATCGGCATCCTTACCGGACATTGTCCGTTAGGTGTTCACGCCGTAAGACTTGGGATTACCTCAAGTCAGTTCTGCAGAAACTGTCTGGAGGACGAGGTGTAATCATCTCAACACCTTCTTCTCAGCTGCCCTGCTCTCGACTTAGAAATCTGGGCTCTCACTTTTTCGCTTTATCTTTATCTTTATCTTTATCTTTATCTTTATCTTTATCTTTATCTTTATCTTTATCTTTATCTTTATCTTTATCTTTATCTTTATCTTTATCTTTATCTTTATCTTTATCTTTATCTTTATCTTTATCTTTATCTTTATCTTTATCTTTATCTTTATCTTTATCTTTATCTTTATCTTTATCTTTATCTTTATCTTTATCTTTATCTTTATCTTTATCTTTATCTTTATCTTTATCTTTATCTTTATCTTTATCTTTATCTTTATCTTTATCTTTATCTTTATCTTTATCTTTATCTTTATCTTTATCTTTATCTTTATCTTTATCTTTATCTTTATCTTTATCTTTATCTTTATCTTTATCTTTATCTTTATCTTTATCTTTATCTTTATCTTTATCTTTATCTTTATCTTTATCTTTATCTTTATCTTTATCTTTATCTTTATCTTTATCTTTATCTTTATCTTTATCTTTATCTTTATCTTTATCTTTATCTTTATCTTTATCTTTATCTTTATCTTTATCTTTATCTTTATCTTTATCTTTATCTTTATCTTTATCTTTATCTTTATCTTTATCTTTATCTTTATCTTTATCTTTATCTTTATCTTTATCTTTATCTTTATCTTTATCTTTATCTTTATCTTTATCTTTATCTTTATCTTTATCTTTATCTTTATCTTTATCATTATCTTTATCTTTCTACATATTTGACTGCTAATTTAACTTATTTTTTAAATAACGCTATCCAGTGATGAACTACAAGAAGTATTTATGCCTCTCTGCGTTCCACCTCTTTGTCATTTTATTTTTTTCTTAGCCGGTTTGACAGCATAGAATTGAAGTGAAATAAATTTTGCTATTTTTTAGTAAATACAAAACAACAAAATGCACCATATGCATAAATACACCAACAACAACGAATTTTCACACGAGTAGTCTATCCACTGACGCATGCCATGGCGCCTAAGTTGACGAGGGTGATTGTGTCAGTGAGCACATTGATTCTGTGAAAAGTAGTGATGATAGAAGCTGCAAAAAACTTCTGCACTTGTATTAAGTGCGTATATGGATATGTGCATGCACGAGTATGTGTGTTAGGTTGAAATATTTAATGCTATATTTTGGCCAAAATTGATGTTTTACCACTATAATTTCATTCTTTTCTGAGCTTCGTTTATGTACTTTTACTTTTTTTGGCTGACAGTTGGCGACTGCTGGCTGTTATTGGGTAAAATTTTGATGATTTTCGAAATGTTTGCGGTGAAGTGATGGATTTGGTTTGATTTTGATTGCCATATGTGCTTCCCAGCTGTTGCGGCGGATAACTGATGAATGGCAAACATTATCACCAGCCATTTGAAAAATTCATTTATGTGTAAATAAACACCGACCTGTGGGGAAAGGAGTGTGCAATTTGTGGTTGATTGTTATGAGTCGTGGTGGTTTAGGATCAGAAAAATGATATGTCAGCAGTTTGTGGCCTCGAGAAATTTTCATGACGATAGTTATTTTTCTAATGTAATAAAGTGATTTTAACAGCATATAGAATTTGTTGAATATTTCGTTGTACAAGTCGAAATAGAAATGAAAAATATAGCATTGTTTGAGGTCTTTTACTGCACTGTACTTTAACATTTACGCATGGTGGCCTTTTGCAGAATTGACCGTGACCGTAGGGGGGCACCGTACTTTTCTCTTCACTCGAATATTTTAGATCCGTCCATGACACGATCGAGAGTTTCAATACTAGACTATTTTAAAATATTTCACAAGTTTAGGCCCATGTTTATATCTTATGTAAAAAACCGATATGCCGATGGCAGAGTAGCAACGGCTTTTCAAGCCCCAGTTCAAATATATTATATCTAAGGTTTCTGAAGTGATATATGAAATTTGCAGTCCAAAACTTCATGACAATTGATAAACAGATAATAAAAATATTTTATCTTCCTTGAAAAATATATTAATTTTTTTGAAGTAATTTTATGTCTGAATCAGAAGATTTTGAATTTGAATGCGACAGTAGAATCGGACTCAGAAGAATATGTGGGTGCTAATCAAAGTATGCAACTTCAGCATCACCTCGCTCAAAATCATATCTACATCGAGTTCGTCAGAAACAACTGTTATGTGAACAAAGCTGGGTATACAAAATGCGAAAGGTTTACTGGCCCCAAAAGCAAGTATTGCTCCTCTTAAAGTTTATTAAGCCAGGGCTGATTCTGAGAGTAGAAGCCACTGGCGCAATCTATCATTGGCCAAACCGAATGGTAGCTGCAGTTCTTGTTCAGCACTTAGTCTAAGGCAGATCTTCCGAGCTTTATGGGGTACTAACAGGGCATTGCTTATTGGAAGGCATGAAATTAGACTGGGGGTACCAAGTAATGACTTTTGTCGAAGCTGTCAAGATATTGAAGAAGAGGAGAGCGAGAAACACCTCCTGTGTACATGCATTGCTTTACACAGAAAATGGCTTTTCACGCTCGGATTAGCATTTCTTGACAGCATTGATGAGGTCTCATAGAGAGGGTTGCGCAAATTAACAAAATTCATTAAATCCGCAGGTTGGTGAAAGAAGACTCAGAAGTGTAAAGGATAAGCTCCAGTGGTATCACAATGGGACTACTCAGGCCTAAGTGTGTCGGATGACAGCCACTCAACCAAAACTAACCTAACCTAGATTTCATTAGAGGTGTCTTTGCCGAAGACGAGCAAGTACAACCAAATTGAAATCATTGAGAAACATTTTAAGAATTTTTTATAGTCCAAATAATCACACAATTGCTCAATATTTTCCAAAGTGGCCATTTAAACTTTTGTAACAAAAATTGCAAACCGCCATCAGCCTTCTAATGCTTTTGTGTTTAAAATAAATTGCTTATGGCTCAATTGAGCTGCTCGATCGTCCGCTAAGAACAAAAATAACAGAAAATAACAAAAAAAAAAAGTAGCACAAAATCACAAAAGCACAACGGAAAAACGAGCAAAAAAGTAAATAAAAAGAAAACACGAAATGCAAAAAACCTAACGGAAATACAATTCGTTTCGTCAGCTACTGAAAACTAAAGTGGCCAGTAGAAAGCAACAAACAACAACAAAAAGCGACAAAAAAAAACATAATAATGACTGTAGCAACCTTGTTGAAGGAAAACAGATATAAAGAAATATGATTTCCATTTGAAATATCTTTTTTTCTTCTTTTTCTTAGCCATTCCATTGTTATGCCTTTGTTTTTGCTTATTTTACTCTGTCTTCCGGTGATGCTGCTGTCCTTAGTTCTATTTGTGTCTGCCCTTGAGGACCGGCACGACAGCGGAAGTTTACGGGAATTGAAATGTTTGACTTAATCTCCTTTAACTTTTTTTTGTTTTATTATGTTTTTTATATTATCTTACTTGAATATACATGAGCGCTCTCATATTTTTTTATTGTTGTCTTATTTAGGCCGCATAATTGACCTTTGTTTTAACAAGAATAACAACAATGACAAACGAACAAATTTTATATCTTATGACGCACTCACATACCCACAAGCATCGCTTGTATGTATGTAAGTCGTGCTCTCTGCTTTTTTCCTGCATTTGTAATCCTTTGCTTGTTTGATGGCACTCTAACAATTTTTTTAGATCTTTTGGTCCACATTCAGTTGTCGTAGTTATCGTTGCAAAATATGCAAATTTATATTAACTGAGTGGGTATTCAAATTTACTTAAGCTCAGTTATTGCATACACGCCTATAAAGTTGACTCCATTACGCTACCAGGTAGTCAAATGATTGATCAATTCGATGGCTCATTGCTGGCAGCTGGTAACAATTCAGAATTTCAAAAATTTATTAAAAAATTATTACATACTGCAGCTAAGGAAATATATCCACATACACATATATATATTTGTAATATATACAAGGTGGCACAAAAGTAACCTTGCGATGTTTTTTGGCTGTAATTTAAAAAAAAAATGAGAAACTTTGATTCTTCTTGTGGATTATTTTTATTTGGTCTTTTAATTTTTTTTACATCAAGTCGAGAATATGATGTCATGTAAATGGCCGCCGCCACAGTTGATTGCCATTTGAGCGACTTCAAAAAGCCCCACAAAAAGAAGTCTGGAGCGGTCAAATCAGGCGATCTTGCTGGCCAGTGCAAATCGCCAAAACGGGAGATTAGGCGCCCGGGAAATGCATCCTTCAGCATATCGGTTGTGGCACGTGCAGTGTGTGCCGTGCAGTGTACACCGTCCTGTTGGAACCACAATCCCAATCCCAATTCATCAAGTTGCGGCAAAAAGAACTCGTTGATCATTGCTCTGTAGCGGTCACCATTCACAGTAACCGTTTGGCCCGCGACGTCTTCGAAGAAAAAAGGTCCGATGACTCCTCCAGCGAAAACAGCACACCATACAGTGACTTTGAGCGGGTGTAATGGCTCTTTGTGGGTTACACGCGGATTTTCAGTGCCCCAGAAGCGTAAATTTTGCTTATTTATGTACCCGCAAAGATGGAAATGGGCCTCATCACTCATGATTATTTTTGATGAAAAATCATCTTCCTCTTGGTGGTGATTAAGGATGGCTTGAGCGTATGTTAGACGCAATTGGCGGTCAGCAGCTAACAGCTGGACTTTGTACGGAAACATCTTCAAATCTTGTACCAAAATTCGCTGTAAAGACCGTCGACTGATATCCATTTGCGTGGCACGTCGTCTGGTCGATGTCGACGCCGCTTCCATGACATCCTCGGCTACAGCAGCAATATTCTCTGCAGAACGGCTACTCCGGGGTCTGCCACGCCTGGCAGCATCTCGTGTTGTGCCAGTCTCTTCGAGGCGAGCGGCTAAACGTCGCAGTGTTTCACCAGTAGGCGTTGGACGGCAAGGAAATCTGCGACGAAATTCACGTTGTGCCAAAGTCACCGACCGATTATTGGTCAGCAATATTACGCGTTCTGGAGCAGTGTAGCGTAACATTGTTTATTAACGTGTATTTCGCATGTGTTTACTACACAAATGTCAAAACAGAACTGACATTAGGGGCCAATCGCAAAATTTATAGCATTTTCTGATAGGAGGATTACTTTAGCGCCACCTGTTATAAAGTGTAATATGTTTTACAACAAAAGCCATTTTAATAAAAAAAAAAACAAATTCAACAAATTTTTATGAAAATTCTTAACTTGCTTTTCATAATTTAAAAAAAATATGTTTAGTATGTAGGATTATCGCTAATTAAATTCTCTCCACATGACGAATGCTAACGTCAAAAAACAAATCAACGCAATACTTGAGACACTTACATCTTGAACCTTATTATCCCAAAATTTAACGAGCTATAACCCCACACTTCGAATTTTTTTAAAGGTTCTGAGAAAAGAAAAATTAAAATTTTTTTAGTTCATAAAAAAAATTAAAATTGAATGTAGATCGTGTAGTGAAACGACCTATGTTTGCATTAAAAAATATTGAAATTAAAGAATAAACAATTAAACTGTCAAAACTTTTTAATAAGTCTTTGTGTTATAGTTATAAAACGTACTGTATACTTATTCTGTGTTTAGAAATAAAAGTGAAAAAAAAAAAATTATAAAATTGCAAGATTGCGTCAAGTAATTGACTTTTTCTTCTCAAGCAAATTCTTGCCACATCATGAAATATGCAAATTTATATAAATTGAATATGAGTGCGAGCTTCGAGCTTAAATTTCCCTATTTTGTGCTACCAGATGCAGCAGCTATGCGAATGGAAGTAATTCTGTGAATGAAAATAACGCAGAGTACATAAGTATTTATTTTTTACAGTATTGGGCAAAACTTGAGCTAATTTTTCGCTTTAGTTCAATATTATTTTTATCTGTGATTTGTTTCACATATTCGAATAGTCAAAAGGAGGAAATAGGGTTGTAGAAGAGATTAACAAAACTTTAGCAAATTTTGGTATTTTGTTTGATATTCTTAACCCTATTGCATCACTGCTCGAAATGCGCGATGTAATCCAAAATCCGATTCTTAGATGGCCGCTGATAAACTGATAACGAATAATGTGTGGACTAGTCGTTTGTAAGCAAGAATGATAGATAGAATGAATGAAATTCTCTCCACAGCGGATTCTAAGCGGATTATTCCACTCTTGGTGATAAGAGAGAGTTTTTGTTCCCGGATTATTCCGTCAAATGATGCGAAAGAGTTAAATTTAATAGTGACACTTACTTAGTTAAAACTGTTGGTACTTTTGTCCCAATTTTAGCTTATATAGTAATATTCAGCTCTCAACATATAACTTTTCAGAAAATCGGTGTCTGTACATACACCCCTAGCAGGGGAGGGAAATACTGCATTGGCATGTGATGTTTCTCACTGTATTAATGATCCAGCTGCAGTTCGACGTTGTTCTGTGCTGCTGATTTTCTCTTAGCTAACGTACTAACCAACTGTTCAGACACTACTGCCAGTGCTAATTATATTGATGCCATACCTCCTACGAGCGCCAGCAATGACAACACCAATACACGAACCATCTCAATAAATAACTTACTGGTAAAATATTCCAATGTTTTACGAAACTACATTTTTTAGGTCTTCTAAGAGCATATTATTTTAATTGAACTGATATCAAAATGATATGTCTGAGAGCCATAATGCTATAATGGCTATGGTCGCTATAATGACATCTGTACTACGTTCACGGAGAGAGTATGCAGTTTTAATAAATATGCATAAATAATACATATTAAAAAAATATATAAATTTAATAAAATTATATAATGGTTTTTCGCGGAGATCTTCAAAAAATTTCGTTATCAAGGGGAAGAAATTAAAAATTACAAAAAAAAAAAAAATATAAAGAAAATTAATAAAGAAAAGTTCTAATTCTTTATAGTACTACTCGTATAAGTCATGTTTCCCACTATAAGAGTGAGATTTTGCATCCCTATATAATTTTACCACCTTCTGACTGGGACTTTGGCATTATCCAGAACCACCAAAATCCTTTGAAACAGTTCAACTTTCAAATATATGTTAGAAGTCTGATTTTGATGTTTTGAAAGAAGTACGAAACAAACAAATATACAACAAGATAAATATTTTTCCAAAAAAATTATTGTAGTTTTGCTTTTGCACAAGCATTTTTTGAGCAAATGACCCTTTTAGTAATCTAAAAGCGAAAATTCTGAATTTATTTGTATGTGCACGTGAATGTGTTTAACAACTCTTTACTTGAACAAAAGAAAATAGTCGGAATATATTACGAAAAACATAGCTGCGATTTTGCACAATAGTGTACACCTATATTCGCGTACACTTACACAAGTTAATATATTCTCCAGGCAAATAAAAAAAAATCTGTCTCAAACAAAATGCAGTGGAATATGCTACTAAAGAGCTAAACAAATCTGTGCTGTACCAGCAAAACCGTTAGTTCAGCACCTTTCAAGCAGGGTAAACACTTTAAACATCAAGTGGTTTTGTGCAAGTCGAAGAAATGCCAATTCTCAAGCGCAATGGTCCTTAGGGATTTTTAAAGAGGTACAGTTATGTAAGGCATGTTTACATATGCAGCTATAATATAACACAACCTAAGTGGCAATTACTGATTAGGGCTGTTTGCAGCAGGCGCCGTACCGAGGGCAGCATAATTCTTGGGGTGGCACAACTCTCGCGGGACAAATTCAATAATTATGAAGCAATGAAATGGTTGAAAGGAAATTTAACTGAGATTTATGATGCGTTAATACAAATTTCAGATAGCCCGAGTGCGAGAAATCAAATTTTCGTTTAATTTCAACAATTCCCCGAATGCCATTTCATACTGCCAAAGGGTATTTAGCATGAATGCTTAAACAGAATTAATATCACTTTAAGCGGCTTCAATCAAAATTAATGGCTTTAAAATAATGTTTAGTGTATTTCAATAAGTTATGACAGTGTTTTCAAAAAATTCTTTCAGATTTTACTTATACTATATGGTTGGTTTGTAATCCAAAATCTGTCTAAAGTAGAAAAGGAGCAAGCCATACACAGAAACTCATGAACGTACTTCATCAAGCTGAAAATCAACTGATTCGAATACCAAATTCAGATGGAAATAGAAATGTGACCAATTGGTTTTTAGCTTGACGATTTATTACTAGTTTTGTCACGAGTCGCATATTCTTTTTTTTTTTTTGACGTTCCCTTCCATATGCAAATAAATGACCAGGTGGATCCGAAATCAAGACATAAGACTGTTGTTTTTTTATTTTTTTATGAATAAAGCTTGAAATTCACTTGACGAATGCTTTGAAAAATATGACCTTTTGGGCAAATATTTCGATATTCGATGAGATATTTTAAAGCCACGGCAAAATGATAATTACCAGCAGCAGGAAAAAATGTCAAAAGTTACGAACAGCGTGCGAATGAAGAGCAAAACAACATCGGCAATGAAAATATTTTCAATGAAATTGCTTTCTGAACATAATTTCAGCATATCAGCAATTTCAATTGTGAATTATTCAGCAATGCCTTCTGCACTTGAGAAATATCTAAATTTAGTAACAGCGTTGAAGATTATTTCCACTCTACAGGTGACCAAGAAATATTTTCTAAACTCAATTTTAATTACGATGCACCTCAGTTTAACTATTTTATAGGGAAGATTCAATGACCCTTAAATTTTTTTATGTGACAAATATTTATAAAATAAGCTTTATTAATTTTGATTCAATGGTGAAATATTTAAAAAAATATACAAATATTTTTTTTTATTAGAAACCTAAATTAGATTGTGTTTTCTTTGGGAGAGGCGGCAAATTGATAATTTGCGTTAGGTGGCGCGGAGTCCAGACTCAGCAGAGTGTGAAGCCATTATTTTTAAAATGGAATTATATTTCTACAATATTACAATGCACAATTTTTTTTTATTGTTTTTGTAGTCCACTTTGTGAAGAGTTGAAGTGGTTCTCCACAGTGGGATAGACTCAGTATTTCTCCTAAATCCAGTGTGCACTTTTCAAAAATTTTAGATGTTCCCTGATTTTCACAGTACTGAGATCTTCCAACTCATTAAAGAATTGCTTACCGAAAATGGTAAATCTACGTCTGGATAGAGGAAGGCAATGGCACAGTAGGTGCGAAATCGCCTTGTCGTCTTCCACGTCCTCATCTAGACAGCTTCTGCAGAAGTCATGTACTTGCACACCTATCCTCCTATTAAGCACTGCCCCGTAATAACTGAACTCAGAGTGTTAAGACTGTGCCTATTTTGGCTCAGCAGAGATTGAGAGCGTTTAGCATTGGGAGTCGGCCAAAATTATCGGGCGATTCTGCAGGTGGTTTAATTACACCATCTTTCATTCACTGCTTTTACAATTTTCTCCAAGATAAGTAGGTTACAAGTGTGTAAGAGTAACCGTATGTCGCTGACTGTGTTCTCATCAGTCAACTTGGTGCCGGGTCTCGCCACCTCATTGGCTCTACAGTTATCCTTAATGTCACAATGGCTCAGCCATCTCGTTAAGAGATGGTGGGAGTTTTATGGCTACCTTAGAGGTTGTTGTGTAAGGGATTTTATCGCCACCTGGCTAATTTCCCTCAGATATCGCTTAAAATCTGTGATTTCTTCCTGTTCTATAATCACATTACAATAATTTTCTCTCTGCCATGCTTGGTATGGGAATGCAGGCACAAACCGCAAGAGTGACGAATAAATGTTGACCTTGATAATTTTTGACATGCCAATTAAAAACAGGCATCGGTTTTTCAATTGTTTAAAGAAATCTTATTTTTTGCATACAAAGCAGCAACCACCTCGTTATTTATTTCTATTAATACTCGTAAATTCACACAAGCGCAGCATACCGCAACCGATTTCATTAATTAAATGCAGAGTGTCGATGTTTTCCAGCGCTTTCGCATACTCAAAACCACATAACAAAAATACAAACAATTGACAGCATAAAAACTTTCGAGGTTTACTTGACCGCACTGAGTTATGACAATTGCCGTGCTTATAATAATTGTTGATGTGATGAGTTTGCATGGGAATAGGATTGTTAACCTTTTAATATTTTTCGCACCATTCGAAAATGCTGACTTATTTGTAAAATCTAAAGAGTTCAACAGGGCCAATACGTGTAATACTCTCACTATGGATCTTTATATTGATGCATTTGCTCAGTACCTCTGTTTTTTTTTAATAAAAAATGAAATAAATCAAAATCTTGGCAAAGGTTCAAATTACAAGATCAATAAGCGATACACATACCTATAACCGGCTCTCAGTGAATTTGGCAGAATCAGCTGATGGGCTGACGTAATCATTGCACAGATCTATAATCAAAAACGCGCTGGGATCACATGATTCCAAAACGATCTTTTTTGTAAAAGGTTGCATCAAAAATGATTGAGTTTCATAGAAAATCGTATCAAAAGGCTAAAAAATATCGCACAAATTTAGATATTTTCCAATAAAAAAGCCTTATTATGGCTAATATATAAATGTATTAAAAATATTTGTTATTATACATTTTCCAAGTCAGAGATATATGTAAATTTTTTTTTTTTGTCAATATTCTATCGTTTTTCACTAATAAAAATTCTAATTTGGCACACTACACGCCTCATTTACACACCTAGGTGCCTCATACCAAAAAAATAATAAGAAGTGGAGTGCTTGTACTTTTTGTAAATTTATAAATCACTACTATAGGATTTTTGTGGGTTTGCTTTACTGATTTCCCGTAGCCTCCTAAAGAGTTCAGAATTTTCCTTCTTCGATGTATAACCGCTCTGAATGGATTTTTTTCAACTCCATGATAAAAAGACTGCAAATGAGTTGATATTTGTTCATAATGAATTGAAAAAATAAAAATAAATAAATACATACTGGGTTGCCCATATTCGACGGACCCATGTGTTTTTTTTAAATTAAAGAAAAACACAATTTTTTTTATGTTGACGATAATAATCATTTTACTTGGTTCAAGTAGATTTGTTGACATCACTTTTTGAACATGATATCTCTCAAATGGCCGCCTTGAGCCTGTATGGAGTATTGCACCCGTTTTGCAGCATTTTCCATAGTTTTAGTTAACATTTCGGCTGGAATAGCGCCTATTTCCTCATGGATGTTGTTCTTGAGCTCTTCTATGGTATTTGGCCTATTAATATAAACCTTTGGTTTTAAATATCCCCACAAGAAGAAGTCAGGTGGCGTTAAATAGGGCGAACGCGGTGGCCAGTCAAAATCGCCATTTTTCGACATCAAATGACGAGGAAACAATTTCTTCAAAAAATCGATTGTGGTGCGAGCTGTGTGTCGTGGAGCGCCGTCTTGTTGGAACCAGAACTACCTCATACGCTTTCGACGAATAATTGACATCACAAAAGTGGTTATGATATCGCGATAACGCAGGAGTGGTAACAGCTTGACCATCTTCCTTATCGAAGAAAAACGGCCCAATAATCGTTTTCGCACCAACGCCGCACCAAACAGTGACTTTTTCGTCGTAAAGAGGTACTTCTTGAATTTCGTGAGGATTTTCAGTGGCGTAAATATGGCAGTTTTGCTTGTTTACCGTCCCATTCAATAAGAAATGAGCCTCATCGGTCATGATGATTTTGTTCTTCTTCTTCTTCTTTTGACTTCTTTTGTTGAATGTAAATTTCAACAATCTGGGAGCGCTCGCGTGGCGTGTACAGTTCCATTTTAAAAATCTGCTTGGACTGACGCTTCCAACGCGGTATGTCATTAAGCGATCTGACGTCTCTGTCAAAAGATACAGGGTTGCCAGATGAGTCCGTCGAATATGGGCAGCCCTGTAGCAGTTGGAAAATTACCGAAAAATGTTGGTAAAAGGGTATTTCAAAAAAATAATCATCACATTTGAGCTGCCTCTCCTAATTTTTTTCTAATTTTATTATTAAATGACAGGCAAATAATACGCGTTCATAAATTTTTTTCTAGTTTCTCAAACAAAACAAGGCAAAAAGCAATACAATGGCACATCCGTACTTCATAAATTTATGACAATTTTCATGTATGCTATATAGCTGTTCTTCTTACGCGATTTCGGCCGAGTTTAACAAAGCGCGCCAGTCGTTTCTTTCTTTAACTCTGAAACAGAGTCCTTCTCCACCTGATCTTTCCAACGCAGAGGAGGCCTTCCTCTGCTTCCACTAGTTTGAACCGCATCTAATTCCTTCAGAGTCGGACGTTTGTGTCCATACGGACGACAAGACCAAGCCAACGAAGCTATTGGATCTTTATTCGTTGCGCCATTTCAATGTCGTCGTAAAGCTCATATAGTTCATGTTCCGCAGAATCTTTCTCTCAAACACTCCAAGGGACGCCTCATCGGATAATTCCATCGTCCAAGCTTTTGCGCCATACGTTAGGACGGGCATGATGAGAACCTTCTAGAGTGTTAGTTTTGTAGCACATGTTATCAAGAGAGTTTCTCCGTTAGATTTCACATAGCCATTAGAGTGTTAAAATCAAGGAAACGTATATTTTTGACCCGTGCACCAATCACCTACATTCTCACCTGAGTTAACACGCAACTTGTCATCGAACACTTCGAAGTCCATTCAATGTAAGCTCCGTTCTATAAAAAAAAAAAATTAAATGCCAATTACCGCCACTTCAATTGCTTATCGCTCACAAATATTTTAATAAATAAGGTTCCCTTCTGTTTGTCACTCGTTCAATTCAAATAATAATTATACGCCTCAACGATAAACAAATATTTACTTATGACTTTGTAAATATCTAACAGCAGTCGCCTCCCCTTTTGTATCGTTAGTCTCTGTGTAGTTGCAGAAAACAATTTTTCTACTGGCTTTTTTATTTACAGTAGCGAACGCTCTTTTTGAGAAAAACCGAACAGAGACTACAAAGCTTCAACACCAGGATATAAGACACTGATAAGGCCAACACTATTGCTGGCACTTCTTGTTATTTCTTGAACTGCTGGTTCGTCTTCTGTTTCTTTGAAATTCCTCACCAAATTGGGAGAAGAATACATTTTCTAAATGAAGCTGAAAATAAAGTGAAAGTGTGAATGCGAGTGCGAGTGCGAGAGGGTGAGTGTGTGTATGTGTACGCGCGTGGCTCATAAAGTGGCAAACATAAAGAAGGATTCGTAGAATTTTGAATGGAATGATTGAATAGGTGTAATACTCGTAATGAAATCAATCACCAAACATGTGTCACCATTATGTTTTTGAAGTAGTGGAGTAGTAGATTTTTATTATAGAATCAGCGCTAACTCTGATAATGATGTCAACCTAGAAATCCAAACTAGAATCCGTTCTGCTTACAAGTTCCACTTTAGACTGAGGAAGTAATTGAAGTGTAAAGGCCACTTTGGACGAACAAACCGAACCTCTTTATATGTATCTCATTATGTCTGTCCTACTGGTCGGCGAAGAAATTTTGGAAGTTTCTTCCAAAACCTGTAGTATTCAAGTGAAAATTTCTACGAACTATTTAGGAACCGTCGTCCATTACGACGGCGAGTATCGCTTAAGACAGAACGAAATACTGCCTGAGCTTTAACGCATCGCATTGTCGCAGCATAGGGAATAAACAGCCAGCGGCTCCGCCACCTAAATCATATCGTACGAATTGATTCAAATGCTCCAGCCCTGACGGTATTGAATAAAGTAGCCGTAGGTTGTAAAAGAGGTGGAGGTGCCATTGTGGAGACCAAGTGTAGAAAGATTTGGCCACATTTGTGTATGTAATTGACGCCAGTTAACATGAGGAAGGAGAAACGGTTGGCGAATTTTGTGCAAATCAAAAAGTTGAAGAGAAATAATTGTGAAGAGCTTATCTATCCGTTTGAATACCCAAAGACTGAGTGGACATCGGACATTGTACGGCTGACTGGGCCGCTGGACATCCGCGCAACATTCACGTGCAACAATGGCGCACAAAAAATATGAAAGGAATCATAATAGCACAATAAAAGAAATTATTTCGTAGCAAATTTTGCGAATTCCGCCTCTCACAGTTGGAGGTTGCATGCACAAATTTTTTGTATTAGCTACTTTTTTTCGATGTTGTCGAATGGCAGCAGATTTGAAATTTATTTATTAAAATTCTTGTTTTGTATTTTTTTGTTTCGCATGGTTCATTGGGGTGGAAATAAATTAAATATATTGTACTTGTAGAAGCGTGGAAGTAGTAGAGTGCGGTGACTTACATTTGTTTTGCTTTGTAGTTATATCTAACAAATTAGGCCCAAAATATTTGAACAAAAAAAAAAGTATGGAATTTGTTTTCTTTTCGTTTTCAAAGTTTGTCTACGAATACAGCAAAAGACAACATCAAAATGTTAAAAATAAATAAATCAGTGATTAGTAAGCTTTTTGACTATGAACCACTTAAAATTCCTTTCTATTCCTTATTTCACTTTTACGCTTTTTGGAGTTGCTACATAAGAGCTACTCAGACTGACAAAGTCTATTGGAAAGATAATCTTTCAAGTTTTTTTATTTTTAATTAATCACAAAAATATCATGGAACTTAATTTTATTAACTTAAGTATGATTAGCAATTGGACCCAATTCATTTTGATATTTTAACGTAGTTTTTAATCTCTTATAAGATCACGAAAATCTCTGATTCCGCGAAAGCTAAAAAGTTTATACCACCTGAATTTAGTGAAAATCTGTGATTACTGTATGAGATTAAAAATGTTTATTAGAAACAAAGCAAAAAGGAAAAAGTGAACCTTTGCTTGTGTAATATTCCTTAAATTAAGTAAAATGTCCTGTTCACCCGAACAATTTCAATTTAATAAAAGGAGGAGAATTTTTGTTTTCATCATATAATTCTCATATAATATCAAAAATTTTTTTTTTTTGATTTTGCCGCAAGAAGAAGAATCATACCGTTCAGTTCATAAGGTTGTTTCTCGAGAGAACTTTTCAAGAGTGACATTTTTAGGCGATAGAAGCAACGTTAATTTATTGAGTAAATTTTTATATAATAAGGAAATATTTGAACAATATTTTGCTTAGATTAGATTAGATTAGATTTGTGGGGGGCTGGGCAAGTCCAAGCACTCAGTCAGTAAACCAATGCAATACACCCGGATATATATCAGTAGAAGAAATAGAGATAGGAAAAATAAAAGGTGGATGGTAAAAATGGACACATTAGTTTGAGGTCACTCTTCCACAAATCTCTTGGATTCATTGATGAGTTTTAAGAGATCCGGAGGAAGAAGAGTATGAACTTTGTCCATACTCAGGGTATCGCAACCCAATATCCTAAGTCTGATTCTGGAAAATGCAGGATAGCTACAGAGAAAATGCTGTGCAGTGTCGTCATCTTCAAGACAGGATAGGCGTATCGGGCTGTCCACGACCCCCATGGTAGCCATATGCTGACCACAGACGTTGTGTCCGGTGATTACACCAACCAGTACTCTCAGGTTCTTCCTGCTGAGTTTTAGAAGAAAGGTCGCTGTTTTCCTGTTTGCTTCTTTTACAAAGCACTTGGCAACTCTGTACGAGCTCAACTCAGACTAACGACCTCTGTGGGTAGACCTCATGAAGTTCTCAATCCATAGTTGAATCGATGCGTAATTGAGACCTAGGAAGGATTCAGGGCCTAGTGGCGTACTTGCAGAGCCTTCATTTGCCAATTTATCAGCTAACTCGTTCCCTGTAATACCACAATGTCCAGGCACCCAAATAAGACTAACTTTGTTGTGTTTTACAACACTGTTCAGTTTTGTCTTACATTCACAGACTAACTTCGAAGAGCAGCGTGGGTTAGCAAGGGCTTTCAGTGCAGCTTGACTGTCACTACAAATTCCAATTCTGTTGCGCCGCCACTTTTTCTCAATTAGCCAGTACGCCACATTCAAGATGGCATAGACTTCCGTAATATTTTGCTTAATCGGAATCTCCGGAGGTGTCTCAAAGAAAAGTTGTACATCATAACTCGCAACATTTTCTAAAGAATATTTCTCTCGGCATCTCTGGAAGGGGATTTTTCGATTTTTAAATTTTGAATGCGAAACAACTGATTTTCGCTCAAAAAATCTGAGTAATTTGCTATTGTCAGACTTGAGCTGGTATTGAAACTCGAACAGGAGCAACGGAGCAACTTGATGCTGGTGCACAGATGAGGGGACCTACAGTTTTAAGCCGACTCCGAACAGCAAATAATTTTTATGAGAAGCTTTTCCATGGCAGAAATACACTCGGAGGTTAGCTATTGCCTGCCAGGCAACACCTATTGGAAACATTTTTTTTATTTAAAATATTGAAAGGATATTCGAACCTACGTACTCCCGAATGGTAGCCACGTACTAATCCATTCTGGTACGGCGGCCGCGCTCAAATATTCATAGCTTGGTCAATTTTGCTCCGATTTACTTGAAATTTCGGCACAATATTCTTGAAATCGTGTCTAAGATTAAAAAAGTGCAAAATAATAATAAAATTAAAAACTTGAGAAAATTAGAATTGATATCGGATATAAGGCAGTCATTAGTTGGCAAATTCCTGCTATTACAAACTAAAAGTGAAAAGACCTTCAGAGTTCTATATCTAAATTAGTTTTAGTCCATCCCCGGGGACACTGATCAATGGAATGGAATACAATGCAATGCAGTGCTCAATGGATCAATCGTACCGAGTGGGACTTTCTCCATTCATATTTCCTCAAGGGAAGAGTGGGCGGGGTGCAACATTTACAGATGGAACATTTGGGCCTATTCACGAATGGCTCAAAGTAGAATGGAAGGGTTTATGGATGTGTATCCTGCGAGGAGCTCCCGATAAGGCTCATGTTCAGGCTACCTGCCCACCGCAGCGACAGTGTGCTCCCAGCGGAGGCAGGCGCAATTAAAGAAACAGCTGATTGGCTGCTCACTTGTGTGACAACTATCAGTGAAGCAATTTAAATATCTATCTCGACAACCAAGTGACAACTACTTAGGGTGTGAGCAGGGGCGGATCGTGACATAGTGGGGCCCTGGGCTAATGTTACTCGGGGGCCCTGTTTTCCATGGTGATGCAGTATATAGTTATCAGAAAAAAATCATCTTATAAAAACATTTATTTATCAAAACAAATATGACAATAAAGAATATTAAATTACAAATCAATCTTTCTGCATTTTCGTGCAGCGAATTCCAATATTTGCTCATCAACTGCTAAATCCTTTGTTAGATCACAATTTATCGAAAGAAGAGATAAATGATTAAGTCGATCGTTCGACATTGTTGTCCTATACTTATTTTCAATATATAATATGACATCCTGCAGAAAGAGCGCTCCGCTTCGCAGCTGGTGATGGGTAACGTCAAAAAAAATTTTAAGATGGTGTAACAATTAGGAAATACACCAACAAGTTCCCTTTCATAGATAAGCTTATAAATTTCACTGCAAGAGGTGTAGCAGTCTGATTTAGATTGTAGTAAATATGATTTTAATTGAATGCATTCATTTACTAAATTTTCATCTACGTCATCTGAATAATATTTTACAATATTGCGTACACTTTCCAGATCCACGCTTTCCTGGTTTTTATTCTGCAAATCCATTAAAAAATTAAATTTTTTGCTGGTTGCCTCATAGACTTGATCACTTCCATTTAAATTTATAGTCAGCTTATCCAATAGAACGTTTAGCGTGTCTCTTTTAAATTTTTTTGTGCCGCACACTGAGACTTTAGCAGTAGACTTATCGGCAAATTTTGAAGTAATTTGTCTCTTTTAAACGTCGCTGTAATTTGTTTCCACACTAGTAATTAATTTTTTAGCTTTCCCTTCGTACTCTTTTAGCTTCTAAGCCGAATGCTGTCGTATGTTGTACACGAAGTCTTTTAACGAAACAATTAATTTAGAGCCTTCGCATATATTTAAGCCAGGACTCTGTATTTTTTTATTTACTAATAGGACTATGTTTAAGTTCGTGCGGTTTTTTTTCGAAATTTGAAACTTTATTGACGTAAAATGGTTACAAATTTAATATTCAAAGTATTGTCCATCGCTTGCTACTACTTTTTCCCATCTTTCTGGCAATTCACGGATTCCCTTTGTGAAAAATTCGGTCGGTTTTGCCGCAATCCACGAATCGATCCATTTTTTGACTTCATCGTAATTACGGAAGTGCTGGTCAGCCAGGCCATGTTGCATCGATCGGAAGAGATAGTAATCGGATGGCGCAAGGTCTGGACTATACGGCGGGTGGGGTAGGACATCCCATTTGAGCGTTTCTAAGTATGTTTTGACCACTTGTGCAACATGTGGCCGAGCATTGTCATGTTGCAAAATAACTTTGTCGTGTCTATCGGCGTATTGCGGCCGTTTTTCTCGCAGTGCTCGGCTCAAACGCATCAATTGTCGTCGGTAGACATCCCCCGTAATCGTTTCATTCGGTTTCAGTAGCTCATAATACACAACACCCAGCTGGTCCCACCAGATACACAGCATAACCTTCAGGCCATGAATATTCTGCGCCGACGTCGATGTTGAAGCATGGCCAGGGTATCCATACGTTGCCCGACGTTTTGGATTGTCGTAATGGACCCACTTTTCATCGCCAGTCACAATTCGATGCAAAAAACCCTTTCTTTTGTGCCGTTGAAGCAGTTGTTCGCATGCCATAAAACGGCGTTCAACGTCTCTTGGCTTCAATTCATACGGCACCCAATGGCCTACCTTTCGGATCATTCCCATGGCTTTTAAACGTTTGGAAATGGTTGATTGATCAACTCCCAAAGTTTTTGCAACCTCTTCTTGCGTTTGAGCCGGATCTTGATCGAGCAATTCCTCCAATTCGGTATCCATGAACTTTGGCGGCGCACCCTCGCGTTCTTCGTCTTCCAAGCCAAAATCACCACTTTTAAAGCGTGCAAACCACTTCTGGCACGTTCGCTCAGCTAGAGCATGCTCACCATAAACTTCCACCAAGATACGATGACTTTCGGCTGCTTTTTTCTTCATATTAAAAAATTCCCCGCAAAAACACATTATTTGGCACGAAATTCGACATTTTCAAGTGTGGTAAAAATATTGTTGTTTACGCTTCAAATAAAAAACTTATACTGACGTTTGTGCCTTACGACAGTAGCTCTCCAATGAATGTTTGGAAATGTGGATCGATGGAATAATAATCAAGTTACGCCATCTGTTGTAAAACCGCACGAACTTATCGATAGACCTATTACATGAAACCTCTCCAAAATTTCTTCGCAAAATGTGATAAAAATTGCAAATGAGAGTTTCGCCAGTTTATCAAATAAACTTCGTGCCTCTTTTCTGAAATCAGCTTTCTTATCCTCATTTTCGTTAAAAGTTTTTAAAATTTTCATAATTTCAGAATAATGATTTTTTAAGGCTTTGACAGCCTCATAATGACAAGACCATCTGGTTTGGCTTAAACTTTTTAACGTATATTTTAGTTACATTTCACGATGTAAAAATTCCCACCTGTGGATTGAAGATGAAAAGAAAACATATATTTTTTGCACCACTCCAAAAAAATTTACAATTTCGGTTGCAACTTTAACACATTCTTCACCAACTAGGTTAAGGGAATGTGCAGCACATGGTACATAATCCGCGCTTTTACTATTTTGTTTAATTAATGCTTGGACACCTTTGTACTGACCCGACATATTGGCTGCGTTGTCATAAGACTGTCCCCAACAGTTATCCAGTACCAGCCCATTTTTTTCTAAAAAGTCTTGTAGAATATTAAATAAGTGTAAACCAGTATGACTACTAATTTTGATGAATGAGACACATCTCTCGTACACATTTCCCTGAAAACAGTATCGTAATACAATAGCAAATTGGTCATTGTGAGACAGATCTGGAGTTGAATCCATCACAATTTAATAATACTTTGTGTCGTCGTTATTTATTTGATTTAAAATTTGTTTCACTATCTGTTTGCTTATCAATAACTTCCTCATATACTGTTTTGTAAGTACGATATTGTTGGTTTCGGTCGCAGCTCTCTTGCACACGTGTGCAAACAAAAGAACATATATAAAGTCAAGTATCAATGTTTATGTCAGCGCAGGATCAGCACTGTCAAAAAGTGTGAGTACTTAATTAGTTGGCACTTAACCGTTTAAACGGTTCTGGCCGTCTAGTGTTTTTAGTAG
The DNA here is from genome assembly GCF_027943255.1 of Anastrepha obliqua. Classification (NCBI taxonomy): domain Eukaryota; kingdom Metazoa; phylum Arthropoda; class Insecta; order Diptera; family Tephritidae; genus Anastrepha; species Anastrepha obliqua. The sequence goes on along the minus strand of NC_072895.1, from coordinate 2,216,079 downwards.
AAAACTAATGTGAGTGTGGTAATAAAATATCAGTGCGTCTTGTAGGGCATTCGTATTTTATTTTTGTTGGTGGCTGGGGGCCCTTTGCAACCACGGGGCCCTGGGCTGAAGCCCAAAAAGCCATTAGGTAGATCCGCCACTGGGTGTGAGCTTGATGATAGTGCGCACGAAACTGTTGGGGCGTTGCCTGACTTTCCTTTCGGCTGCAAAATAATTCTTTGATTTTAAACCCATTGGGAGATCCTTTTAGCCGCGGGTTCACCGGAGGTGCTCGAGTTAATTATTAAGTTAATAAAGCCTCAGCTTTTGAATTTTACTTGTGCCCTTACCGGATATTGCCCGCTAGGTGTGCATGCTGCAAGACTTGGTGCTACTACCAGTCCTTTTTGTCGCAAGTGTCTGGTGGATGAGGTGAAATCGTCTCAGCACCTTCTTCTTAATTAATATTTATTTATGCTAATACTGAGATATCTGGCCGCTCACTTATTTGCTACGATTGCAGATATAGCAGGCCTACATATTAACCACCGCGTTGGAAAGATCTGGCGGAGAAGGACTTGGCTTCATTTAGTGTGTTTAACTGGCGCCGGTTAGCACGAGCTTTGTTAAACTCGACGTTTATCGAATCAATCAAGAAAAAGAAGAAGAATATATTAACCACCTGGGGAATCCTATCATTAGTAGGAAGCGGTTAACTCAACCGTGACTAGTCATCGTTCGAAAGTCCAGAAGTCAGTAAAAAGCGCAGATTAGAGTTAAATACAAATTAACCAGGATGGAAACATAATTTACTGCTTCCTGAAATGAAATTGTTTATACAGATACTCCAGTTACTAAAAAGTACTCTGGAACTATTTAAGCAAAGAGATTCTATGCTTTTGGCAGATCGCGACCAGCTTTAACTTTACCATCCCAAAGTAAACTCACACAAAACTAATCTTTGCAAACTGAATGAAAATAATCAAATTTCTTCCAAGTGCCAGCTTCCCAGTATTATCATTAGCAACCACAATAAACCAATTTAGATTTACTCGAGATTGCCTAGCAGATTTCATCTGATATTCATTTGCATTGTCTCATGCATGCAAATACGCAGATACATACATTCTACCTGAGCCCACAACTACACTGAAATTTGTATTTTTCGTTATAATTTTTGCCTTTTTGCGTGCTATGGGAATAAAATGTGGCACGTAATCGTCGCGGCGCACTCTAACGACAGTGGCTTTGACTGTAAGTGGACGCCAAAACCCGCCAACTAAGCACCAACACTTAGGCGAATAAAAAGTAGGCTGGGTGAGTTATTCAGCAAAAGCTAAATCCATAAAATTATGTAGTAGTCACCATCTGCTTCTGACAGTCGGCAGGGCAGACTGATCTGCTCTTTATCATACGCCCAGCGGTCCGCGCAGAGATGCTCGCCTGCTTAGCACAACTTAGCAACGCTTTGTTAAGTACACAACCTCCCCGCCCTACTTACTTGCCTTATAAGCACCTGCAGTGCTCGTAAAAAATATTCCTCTACACAATTATGTTGTAAGTACTTTCATATCTGTCGCTTTACTTCAGTTCTATGTGTGTTTGAATCTGTGAATCTTCTCCTCTTTTGTTGCATCTCTTTGTATGTTTGACTTTCTTTATTTCTCTACATATCCCGTATGTTGCTACGACACCTTAGGGCCGTTTTGTGGCTTTCAGTTAATCTTATGGCATTTCATTTGTCACAGCTACGCTCCTCGCTTTGTGTTTGTGTTGAATAAAGTTGAGTTACGGTGGGTGTTTTTTAAATTAATTTATTCGCATTGGAATTCGTACGAAACTGTTTTTCATTTTGGTCCCACCTGTTTACTGCTGTCAGTATCATCATTAATATCATCAAAAAATATCAACAACAATAATATCTCTTTTAAAATCAAATTTTACTTGGAAATAATTTTGCTCATTGTTTGACTAAGTAGCGGCATCACTCTCGCCATATTTTCCAGACAGGCAGTAAAGATAGGTGGATAATAAACTAATTTTCTGCAGATTCAAAATAAATTGGCTTTTTGCACACTCAATATTGCACAGATGCTGTCGTTTGAGTTCACTCTCTTAGCTTTCGAAGGACTTGGTGTTGCAAAGTAAGTTGGCATTTTACTTATTTCGATCTTACCAGAAGACTACTGCTCCTAAGCCTAAAGCTCTTCAGCTTGTCGCAAATACTCACTGAGAACTAATGTACTCGTATGTCAAGCGGCTATGCTCGCTACCTTACGGGATAGCAAAATTGACTGAAGTCCACCAGAAGAACAGACGAAAGTGAACCAGGGTACTCTGCTCGACCTGTTTATTGACTCTGCCATTCCTGAGCTATCGTTGTGTCCTGGTGTCTTTACTACTTTCACTGAAGTGATCAAAAGAATAGCCAGTTCACAAGTAAGTGTTCTGAAATTCATAAATTCAGGTTTCTTTCCATATGTAATTAAAAATTAAGTTTTAGCTCAGACTTTTTATTCATAAGGCTCCTGGTTCCTGAATTTTTTGCATATTCCATATTTAAATAAATATTCAAGGAAAAATATGTTGCTTTAGTTCAATGATCGTATTAAATTGTCAGCGTGTTCTTCAGCTTCTTTAAAGCTTCCTATGCTATTTGCTAGGAAATTTCGTATATACTAGGTTGTTCAATAAGTTTTGCGGTTCGATTAGAAAAAGAAAATTTTATTGTTTGAAATATACTTTATTATATTATCAGGTCAGTCCATAAGTTCGTGCGTATTTTACCCATAATTTCACTTTTGTACGATTTTGCATACAAAAAGTTATTTGCGGAATATAACGGAACTATTTATATTTTCTTTGATGTATTGTGCATTCAGCAAGTGATTTTAATCGCGGATAGAAGCATGTGTTGTTACAAAATAAAATGCAATCTTCGAACGCATATAAGAGGCACATTTTGTATGTTTTCTTTTAAGTGGTAAAAATGCAACAACTGCTGCTGCAGAAATAAACACGGTTCAAGGAGAGGATACCGTGAGTGTAAGGGCTGCGGAAAAGTAGTTTTCAAATTCCGAAGTGGTAACTGCGACGTGGAGGATGCCCCGCGCGCTGGTCGTCCTGAAATCTTTAACTCCGACGCCTTGCTCGAGCTCGTGGAAGCTGAGCCAAATTTGACAGTCGATATAATAGTCAGAGGCTACATTCATCGTATGGAACAGTTCACAGGCACCTGGCTCAGTTGGGAAAGGTTTCAAAGCTGGAAAAATGGGAACCTTCAGCAGAGAGTGAATGTGTGTTCCCAGCTGCTGCAACGGCTTGAAAATGAAAGTTTTTTGAACCGTATCGTTACTGCTGATGAAAAATGGGTCCTTTACAATAATCCTGTTCCCAAACGCCATTGGTTAGATAAAGATGAAACACCAGAACCGACCCCTAGAGATGGCTTTCACCCCAAGAAGATTCTCCTGTCTATTTGGTGGGATATGGCCGGTATTGTTTATTATGAACTTCTGGAACCAAACCAGACTATAACTGCTGATTATTATTCCCATCAGCGATCAAACCTGAATTAGGCACTTAACAAAAATCGACCGTCTTTAGTGAATAGACGCAAAGTTTTGTTTCACCACGTCAAAGCAAGACCTCATACCGCAAGGCAAACATTAGGCAAGCTGAACGAGCTGGGATGAGAGCTAATGCCGCCTCCTTAAAAGAAGCTATAAAAAGGGATATCGAAGCGTATTTTGGCTCCAAGGACAAACAATTTTTTGAGCAGGAAATTAAAAATTTGCCTAAACGTTGGGAAGACATTGTAAATAATGAAGGAAAATATATTATTGATTAAAAAATACTTTGAACATCTTTTTTTATTAATTTTAAAACCACCTTTAAAAAACGCATGAACTTATGGACTGACCGGATATTGTAGTCTCCTAGAACATCAATACACATGTTCCAACGAGATTCTAACTTGTGAATTCCATCCTTGAAGTGAGAATCAGGGCTTCATCATTTAATGAAAAACGCTTTCCACGCATGCATTTTTATAGGTCTGGAAGCAGATGAAAGTCGCGAGGGGCCAAATCAGGTGAATGCGGTGGATGCTCCCACAATTCGAACTTTAATTCATAGATTTTAGCCATTACCAAAATGCTCTTGTGTCACGGTGCATTGTCCTGATTAAAAATATTTTTTCTTTCTTTTGCAAACTTTTCAAGTTTTTCCTTCGGGTGGAGTAAAAGGTTACAATAATATTCAGAATTTATTGTTCAACGAGTTTGCAATTAATCGACAAACAAATTCCTTTCCCATCCCAAAAACCTGATGTTAACATCTTCTTGGCCGATCTTATGTGCAGACAGATCCAAGTGTGAATCGATGCAAAAAATCCACTTTGTCCTTTTGAAAACGCCCTAAATGTTGCGGAAGAAGTCGCATTCGATAGGGTTTTTGTTCCACTGTTAGCGAGTATTGTGCACATAACTGCCTGAAATCCAATACTTCAGTCAAAATATTGCTTACACTGCCCAATGAGATGCATAGGGCTTCTACTAAACCAGTCACTGTTTTATTCTACGGTTTCTGCTATTTTTGCTGTTTTTGGACGTCTTTGACGTGGATCGTCTTCAAGTCTTATACGACCATGTTTGGACTCAGCAACCCATCTTTCCACTGTACTAATTGATGGCGAAAAGTCCTTATACACTTTCAACATTCGTTCATAAATTTCCTTTGCTATTAAACCTTCCATAAATAAAAATTCAATCACTGCACAATACTTGATTTCCATTGTAGAAAATACTGGACACGTCGGTACTAAATGGCTTGTAAACGAAGAATGAATTCACAGATTGAATGAAACTTCACATACGTCCATATGAAGAGTATATCAATACAGCAAACAAATTTAGGCTAGTGGCAACGCCCTCTCTTATCGAACCGCAAAACTTATTAAACTACCTAGTATGTGTGTGATTAGCCAAACTAATTCAACGCTAAATTTTATCACATTACCTTACCTTATCTTCGTTGACTAACATATATTCATTTTTCACACTTCATCTATGAACAAAAAAGTAAAAATGCATACTTATTTGCAGATCTCCGTGTGTCAAACAGAAATGCGTCTGGGAGCTATGGTAAGCAGCAGTAAACTATTTTTAAAAATACTTTCTATTGTATATGAAGTTGTTTTTTTTTTCAAAAGAAACGTGTGGTATACTATGCAGTAAAATATCGGATATATCTAAATTGCAACTCTCCAGCGGCTCTAATTATGACTTGACATCTCCTGTAGTAACTTTCGGCCCATTTCTCCGAGCTACCGAGTGTTTGATATTTTCCTTTACTAAGGTCTATATATTTCCTAACGGATTTTTATGGAGTCCTCGTGAAGGAGATGCCATTTTTCCCTTTTTTATACTCTGCAGGACCTGCTCGTTGTTTTCCTGTAATATCCACTCATGGCGATTATCCTCGTAGAGTTGTTTGCCGATCTTCAGCAGACTCAAGCCATTTAATATTCCATGAACTGGAATTCAAAATTTTAGATGAAGGCTATCAAGGCTAGATTTTTAGTAGGAAGTAGCCATATATATGGACCTTGGCCGGATGCTTCACAGTTCTTTCAACCAGTCTAAAAATTGTTTTGATAAATTTGGTTTTTGTCCATCTGTTTTCGCTATTATCTTGTGGCCAGATAAAAGATTTTCCAGCCTGGCTCTAGGTCAGTAGGTCCAACTGTTTTTGATGGTTTTTATAGACATCTTTTTAGAAACAATTTCTATTTATCGGCGTTTCAGCGTGAACTTTCTCAAACCATTATCGATGGGTCTACTTCTATTCGAGGCTCTTGTAGGTTATTTGACGCACGTTTTTCGTGGTCCAACAAAAACATCACTACAAATCCAAACGCTTAACGAATTTTAATTAGACAAATGTCGTCAAAGCCACTGGTGCAGACAGAAAGGATTGGCACAACGCGAAGACACTTTACCAGCCAAACAAGAAGTAAGGTTCAAAAATTTCTACACGCAACTTTCTCCTTCAAAATATTGTGTCTAAGTGATAGTTATTAAATAATTTAATTTTTATTTATTTGTTACTACTTCTTCCAATACTTACTTTTGTGATAATTTCTATTAAAGGAGGTTTTAACCTTCAGTATCGCACAACTCTAGAATAAAATAGTAACCGGCTGGTGTTTGTAAGATAAGAAAGCAATACTTTTGTTATTGTTAGTCGAAATTTCATGGCGTAAAATAATTGTTGCATACTCTCAGGCACACAAACCATTCAAAAGTTAAAATCCGGGTGTTTATTTAATTTTCCAACATTTCGCAATAAGCCACTACCTTTATAAAAAAGGGAATATGTTTCCTAATAGCTTTCAGTTCCCTCCGCTGGATATAACTTTTCTCAGTCATGCAAAGTTTGCAAAGCCAAGTCACAAAGGCATTTAAGTATACTTGAACCGGCAATTTGAAAACTTTCAAGGAGTCCTCTCTCCCATTGCGCGAAAATTATGGAAACATGAACATTACAATTTCTAATTAGAGTGTCATTACCGCTGGCCATTCTACGTTTCCTACTATGAATAAGAGCCAAAAGAGCAAAAGGAGCGAAGAAAGAGCAAAAGAAGAAATTCATAAGTAGCAGCAGCATGGGGGGATACTTACTCGTATATTTCACGTACATATGTGCATATTTGTACATATTTGAATTGTAATTTTTGGAAATAATAGCAACGAGCTTTTCAGAAGGTAGCAGACAGTGACTGCCGCAAATAGAGACGATTTAGATACCAAGTGAAATAGCTCACGCAGAGGGATTAGTCCAGCCACCTACGAAGATGTGCAAAATAACGCAAAGAAATTTGAGAGAATGAGGCTTGGCACCTGCATAAGATGAAGGCATAAGCGGAACTAAACCGTGTCATTGCCACAAACGAAGTTATTTATCAACGTCAGTGGCACCTGGGTAGTGGTGGCTAGTAGAAATAAAAAGAGCTCCTCCACTACACCACAGACGGCATGTGGCGAAAGACACGTAGTGCTGCGAGAAAACGCTGACGACAGCTCTCATTTGCATTTTACTCATCAGGACAGTCAAGGGGACGAAAAGTGAAGCTTGCCAACTATTGCCTGCAACTGATGTTATGATATTAGTGCAGTCTCGTTAAAGTCAACCACCTACACATGTGCTAACGTATGTGTGTAGATATGTATGGGCATATACGCCGACAGCTTGGCATGTGGCGAAGTTCACTTACTTGCCATCTGTATATCTGGCAGAATGAAAATATAAAATATTACGAAAACACATAAGAATAAGTTGAGCGATAAGAAGCAGAGTTTGCGGAGTTCATTCATGACAAATACCTTTAAGAGAAATGTTGGAAAATTATCGAGCAAATATATTTGTATGCAAATATCTATATTTTTTGTGCATTTGACTGTGGTTTGTAGAGCTAACGAAAGAATAAAGAGCAGCTCTACGCCACTTATCTAAAACGAATGAGTTTATTTCGAATCGAATATCCAGTCTTAAGAGGTAAGAAATTCATAAATGTTGTTAATATTAATGTTGTTCTACAAATGGAAAGACCTACAGTTTTAAGCCAAATAACAAACGGTTTTTATGAGGAGCTCTGCGATTGCTTGCCGAGGGGCGATCGCTATTAGACTAAACTTTTTCTATTTCTATCATTTGCTGTTTTATGTACGGAGATTTGAACGTACGGATTTTCGAATGGTAGTCATGCACCAACCCATTCGGCTACGGCTCCCGCCTAGATCATTAGATCTTTAGGAATACTAAACAATGCCATAAACGCGAAATAATGGGTGACCAGATTGAGCGATAGGGATTTAAATAAAACTGCAACGGTATGACCTCATGCCGTTATGTATGGAATAGCAAATCATTCACATCAGCACCAGCTTGAGTTCGGCCAAGTTGGTTGACTTGTTAGGGGAGGCTAAGAAGTTGAGGTGTTAAGTCGCATAATCGCGCTCGTTGGTGAAACACCAAAATGAAGAAAACGTTTATTTCTAATAGCGGTCGCCTCTCGGCAGGTAATGGCAAACCTCTGTATCTGTTGTTCGTAGTCGGCTTGAATCTGTGGGTCCCTCCATTTGTGGAACAACATCTAGACGCACGCCACAAATAGGAGGAGGAGCTCGGCCAAACACCCAAAAAGGGTGTACGCGCTTTTTGATTTCCAAACATGTGACAAGCGTAAAACGCCCCTTGAGGAAATGGCAAACTTTCGGAATATTTAGACAACTCGATGTCATTGGTAAATATGGCAGCTGCTCTAACATATCTGTAGAACAAATTATCATTGCCATCTGGTCACCCTATACATTCGATCGCACGCCGAACAGTTCTTCATACTCATCTACAAATGCGCAACTAAGTTCCCGCTGTTTGTCAATAGATGCCGCCAGCAGTGTGTACTAGTGGATTCTAACATAACCTAAACGTCATGAACTCAGCTTAGACATATGGTAAACAAACTGCTTCGACACATTAGTGATTTTGTTTTGGTATCATATACTTTTGGTTTTGTGAAAAATTCTGCTTTTGTGCGAATCGTCATTTGCGGAAAGTGTTGATTTTCCTCCTTCATTCGAAAAAAAGACGGCGGTTGAAGCGCATCGAGAGCTACAAAAAGTTTATGGAAATGCTGCTTTAAGTGCAACAACGCGCCGACATTGGTTCCGTCACTTCAAAGACGGCGATTTTAATGTTGACGACCGTCCGCGTAAGACCAAAAACCTTCGAAGACGCTGAATTGGAGGCATTGCTCAATGAGGATCCGTGTCAAACGCAAGAAGAGCTGGCTTCAGTATTAGGAGTTACCCGCCAATCCATTTCCAAAAGATTGCATGCTTTGGGAATGATTCAGAAACATGGGACTTTGAGGGGTTTCTTATGAGTTAAGACCAAGGGATGTTGAACGTCGTTTTTTCGCCTGTGAACAACTGCTCCAGCGGCAAAAAATGAAGGGCTTTCTTCATCGCATTGTGACGGGTGATGAAAAATGGATTCATAACAGCAATACAAAGAAAAGGAAGTCATGGGGACTGCCCGGTCATGCTTCTACGTCGTCGTCTCGACCGAATATTCACGCTGTGAAGGTGATGTTATGTATTTGTAAAACCATCACTAGGGATCGTTATCAACTTCAATTGATGCAATTGAGCCGAGAACTGCGCGAGAAGCGGGCGCAATACGGAGAGGCATGAAAAAGTGATTCTACAGCATGATAACGCTCGGCCCCACGTTGCCAAACCCGCACCCTCTTCTAACGGGCACCTCTGCTAGACGGATGCTTTCTCGTTGGGCGATCGTACTTTTGGATCGGAACAAAATACTTTCTCTTTATCATATATCTCTTTTGATGCCAGACATCGAAAAGCACCAAATTATCCATTCTTAGCATTTAAAGTTTGCTTTTGTCTGTGGTATTCGATAAGAGATTTGATAAATATTCGAAAAATTTCCCTCGTTTATGAAATTTAAAATTAAAGCTTTTCTTGGACTTCGTGCAGACAAATGTTTTAATTTTTAAATGTAAATTTTTTTACACGAATATCGAATTTCATAGAGAAAATTTACGTCTATTTTAAATCTTTTACCGCCTGACCTTTGACCGCGTAAAAGTGTTTTATTTTAAAATAGTTAGTGAAAATACGCTTTCGAGTGTTAAAAATTATTTTCCTACCTTTGCTGTTATTACCTCCCACTGTATTATCCACATCTGTAAGATGACAATAAATTTTCCAGCTCAGTGAAGCTGAAGTTCCGAATACCGGCAAATAGGAGAGTTATTCCATTTATTTAGAAACCTACACACACACATACATGCTCATATGTATTCTGTAATATGTTCCATTTATTGTGCATAGTATATTAGTGTTAGTGAGTGCGAATGAGAACGGTAAGATTGAGAATAGACATCAAGGGGTAGTCCTCTACGACATGTTGTTTAGAATTGGCGTTCCAATGCTGTTGTTTATTTTTTTTTTTGTTATTTTGTGTTTGTAAGTAGACGCCGCTAACAGTCGCCGATAGATGTGGCGCTTAGACCAAAAAAAAAAACAAACGCTTTAGAAACCACAAAACCGTGCTCATAAATATGTATTAAATAGTTGTACGCGATGACTGGGCAACAATGTGGCAGGTCAAATACAAGAATGCTTCCGCCGTAAATGTGTGCACACGCAAGAATATATACTAAATACGTAGAGCTTGAGTGTATGTGTGCTTGTGTTTATATTAAGAATTTTTCTTGTTGCCATGAATAACTTCAGCTGCTGATAGGTAACACTTGAGTTTATTCATGAAATTTACCTTACCTAATATGGCATGCGACGACTAAGGAATGCGTGCCTGGGGTAGAAAAACGGGAGTGAGAGTGGAAAGCAGTGGAACTACACACATACACACTTGTTTTCCTCTTTAGATCTGCCAACAACTACTTCAGCCTGATATATTTTGCTGCTCACTCAGAGGCACTTTTCACAACGCCACTTCTTCATTTCGCCATCTTCTACCAGCTATAACCTGACGCCGATGGAAGGCATCAAGTGAATGCAGAATGGCGATGGCATGCCGAAGTGAGGCATTTAATTTGTTGCTATGCGTTTATTGCGCATAGAAGGTATTAAGTAGTGGTTTTGTTTGCAGTCAGCGCATAGTCGCTCTTAAATGAAAAGGTAATAACGGCAGTTTGCTATGCATAGACTCATCTACTTATGCGGGGAACAAAGCAACTGCATAACTTTACGAAGTGCCACATTCGGAGCACACTCACTTTGACAACAGCTGCGGTGTCAACAGGCAATTCGACAACTTTTAATTCGCTTATACATATTTGTGCATATGCAAATTTATGGGGTGTTCCATTAAGGCTGCCTATTTTGAAATGTGAAACATTAAATTTTGTGGTCTGTGTGAAAAATGAAGAGAATATTTTTTATACAATATCATAAAAGGTGCTAAGATTAACTCTTGTACTTTTTTGTGCCCGTTTATAACTACAGCTCCATGGCGGTATGAGTAAGAAAATTAGAGATGTGCGTTGATCTTCGATGATACTTCGAACAAAGACGTTTTAAAGTCGAGAAATACCAACCTGGTTTAGAGCAACGAGCAAATATTCATAATTTTGTCAATTTTGCTCCGATCGGCTTGAAATTTTACACAATATTCCTGATATGCATCCTGTTGAAAAAAAAATACCAGTCTAACGGTTAGACGCGATAGAAGTGAAACCTTCCGTAAAACAAACTGAGAGAGAATGAGACGAAAGCAGCATTAGGGGCGGGATAATTATAGGTTCATTATAATATTGCTATAAAGTTCATATTTTATTTTCTTCATTTTATTATTATTCATCCTCAATGTTTTCAATTTCAACAAATGATACGAGTGGCTTGTGATAGCTAAAATATGATACAAATGCTTTGGTTTCGATGTTGTCAACATATCTTTATTGTCGATTAAGTGCGATTGTTACACATTTTTAAATTGAATGTTGTATTGAGAAAGCCAATTAAAGGAACCGCTGTGTTACGTTACGTCACCACTTAAAATCATTGGAGCTTTATCCTAATCTTTTTTAAGTATCCGCGATACTTCTGGTGTATACTTTATTAAATTTTCGTGAATGAATTCCGTGATGCTATTTATTGATTGATTCGGTGAAATATAAATTGCCACAAATAAAACTGTTTTTCCATTGCTCAATCTGGTTTCGCATGCACATATTTCTCCCACTTTAGAGAGCTGAACAGACAGTGATTCTAGTTACTGTGCATTCAGATCTATCTGTGGAGTTACAATACGAGCACCGTCATTTTGATTATGGTATATTGCAACACCGCCTGCAATTGCGGTAAATATTTAAAAATGAAAATATTTACGAATATAAAATTACGACGCAATACAGCACACGCGGTTGCTATTATGAGCGTGGTAACGCGTATATTACACAGACGTACTAACATACACACAAACATTCGTAGGACGCTTGGCCTAAGCAAGTATTAGGTAGTGTAATATAGGTATACATAATGCCTTCTCGCTCACCGTGGCTCCTTAATACACAGGCGCGCACACATACGTACTAGCATACATACAAACATACATACGTATGACGCTTGAACTAAACACCAAAGCAAGTAATAGGCAGTGTAGTATACATACTACAATACTCATTATACTAGCGTGGCTCAGCAGCACGCAGCCACACACATATACGTATATCAACATATAACGCTTCGTAGCCAAGAGTGTCGCTTTTTCGTTTCATCGAGTCTCAAATCACTTCCAACGATTCTAAAGAAGTTTTCACTTCAAAAAAAAAATAATAATAGCGATCTGTGATCCCCGGAGTTGCATTTCTAGGTATTGTTTGCGTGCTACATTAGAGCTGTGTTTCTTGAGTGTAAGCTATACGCCCTTCGTTGCGCACTTCTATGATGAATGCTGAATGCCCCAAATTCATTTATCAGCTTGAAAGTTGTTGCTTGAAAAAGGACAGGTTCTTGGTATTGAATATCATTGAAACACTTAAAATCAATGAAATATTAATTTAATGAAAATATTAATTTCAGAAATCTTACATATAGAGATCGTGGCATCTGACATACGAGGGCGTTAAAAAAGTCAATGCAAAAATAAATACTATAACTGTTTGAGGTAAACCTTTTTTACTTTTCGATATAGTCTCCTTTTAGGCGCATACACTTCGTCCAAAGCTGTTTTAGTTGGTTGATATCATCCGAATAAAACGAATTGTTCAAGTGTGAAAAATAGCCATTCAATCAGATTGGGGAGCAAATAGTAGTCCATGGGATCCGAGATAGCCACGTCTGGAGAATTGGGGTCCTGTGAAATGAGTTAGAACCCTATTTCCATTAATTTTGTGACCGCAACTACTGAGGTGTGAGCTGGTGCGTTAACGCAGTAAAAAAGGAAAACCACTCGACTTCCTCGATTCAAACGAATGCCAAACACAAAGAAATACATCGATCTGCCAGAAGCTTGGTGTGCGTTCTTCCAAGAGATGCTACATATATCTCTAAAACCAATTAAGCTAGGAAATTGAATCTTAGAACGACTACATAAAATGTATGCACCGTACTTATGGCGAAAAGTGATATGAATTGGGAAATTGAAATTTCCAAATCGCCTTTTTCTGGAACCACACAAGCTAAGACAGTGAAATTTGATACAGTCACGCACGTACCTGTCTTATGGTTAAAAGTAGTTGGCATTGGAAAAGGTGTGACACGGAATATCCATAGAAGTAGCATATCGAAGAGAGCAGGGCAGCTGAGAAGAAGGTGTTGAGATGATTCCACATCATCCTCCAGACAGCTTCCGCATAGATGACTTAAAGCAATCTTAAGTCTCACCACGTGGGCACCTAACGGACAATGTCCGGTAAGGATACCTTCCAAACTCGAGAGCTGCGGCTTTGTGAGCCTTAGAAGTCACGAATTTGCACGTTTGCGCACTAGCCCAGCGCTCGCTCAGCGAACGCGAGGCCTATCTTTCCAGAAGTATACCACAGGTTCTCAAGGGAACTCCAAACCTTTCGTTTTAAGATAAAACCGTCTCCAGGGTCTCTTGTCTAGCCAGCTCATCAGCCCAGCAGTTTTCCCCTATGCCGCTGTGACCGAAAGCCCCGATGAGACTAATATAGAGCTATTCGAATGCAATCGGCAGAGAAGTCAGTCATTCCCCGAGCGAACATGGTTTATTAAATAGAAGTTTAGTTTAGTTTTATAATTAGCCAAAATGTTTCCAATAATTCAGCATTCAACTTCCAGGCTGGAAATTGCGCTCGAAACTTGCAAAAAATAACTGGAGAGCACATCATGGGAAAAACGTGTGGTCATGTCGGTTTATTATTGCGACAAACTCAGTTCACCTGTGGAGGAGTGATTACATCATCCAAACAGGATACTCAATAGGAGTTTTGTCACTTTCTTTCCATCTCAGAAGGAATAGAGTAAGGGGCTTTTACTAAACAACTTCGACAGTTCTACACAGATGGTTCTAAAGTGGATTTTGGTGTTGGACATATATTCTCATAGACTTCAGTGCCTTCCAGGCGGAAATACTGGCAATAGGGAAAGCTTGTTGGCTACTAATCGCAGACTTCTCTTTTAAGTGTAACATCGCTATTCTTTAGGATAACCAAGCTACAATCTAGGCACTGGATTCGGCTCCAACAACCTCTAAACTGGAGGCCCTTTGAGCGAAAACCATAACGTTACCTTAATTTGGATCCAGGAGCATCGGAGCATTGGAGGAAATGAAAGAACAGACGAGCTATGAATAACATTCTTGCTGAATCAGTATTCGCACCAATGGATGCAATCGAGAATACAATTTCCTTAAAATAATTACAAATCGCGGAATGCAGATGGAGAGACCAGACAACAAGCCGGCTTCTGGTCTATTGGAGAACAAGCAGCCAAAACTGGCATAGTTGTAAGCAACCAAGGCAAAGGAAACGATTTTTCATTTCCTCTGTGAATGCCCTGCTTTACAGAAGGAGAAATGTCAACCCTGGTAATATGGTTCTTAAGCCGCACAGACTGGACACAGACCATTAACAAGTTGGTAGCGAGGATGTGCCACCAAAATGGTTCGGAAGCGCTAGGTGTGCCGGATGTATCACCATTTTAACCAACCAACCAGATGATGGATAAACTAAATAAATTGCGCATAACTGAATGCCAATATTGTGGACTTAGGATGAGGGCTACTTTACTTTTTTGTAAAAAATTGATTTTCCGATTGCTGTAAAAAGTTTTAATTTTATTATTGGGTGATTTAAATACTATTTTGTAGTCACATTGTTCAGTTCAACTGAATTTGTATAAAACCTACTACTACTAAATATTCAGCCATATTTCTAAGTACGCAACGAAGTGTTAAATAAAAACTGTCTGTCTGTCTGCCTGTTTGTATGTCAAATTAGCCTTGACCAGAACATTCTGATGACAATAATTGAAGAATTAACTATTCATATACACACATTTGCGCATTCATGAACTCATCTGTACGTAGGTGTGCATGAATTGTACGCATTGACAAATTGTTGTATATATATATGTATGTATGTATGTATGAATGCATAATATTATATTATTCAGAAATCCAATTAAAATGCAATTTTCACACCATAATAAATCGATTTTATGTTAACATGTAATAATTTTATTGCGAGTACGACTGTTTGTATTCAAATTAAAAATATATTTATATGGTTTTCCATTTGTCTTATACAGACTTGGTTTTTTGCACGCACATTTACGCACATCCATGCGTACATATACCGTCAGCGTCAAAATAAAGTGTACACCACACATTGAGAAGTTTTGGATATTTATTTTGTAATTCCTATTTTTTTAATATAAAAATATATTTCACACTACAACTACTATATACAGCAAAATTTCGAACTTTGTATAAAATTTGTAAGCATTCGACGCATTTTTATGAAAAATTGAATCTTTTTACTCAGAGTTTTTAGAAAAATTTGTGGTATTCAGTTTTATAGATCATTGAATTTTCGTATAATGAAATGCAAGTTTCAAAAGGTTTAAAAATAGCCTTGCTTTTTATAAATTTTGCTGTTGATGGTATTTTGAGTTTTCTTCTATTTAAAACAAAAATGTGGAGAAGGTGTTGAATAGGGAAAATGCGCAAGACCACGTACGAAAAAAATCAGTTTGATGTTTGATCCACGTGAAACTTGCATTTTGTTATACAAACTTCAAAGGTCCATAAAACTGCATACCCGAAATTTTCTAAAAGTTCTGAGGAAGAACTTTGAAAGTTTGTTGAAAATTTGCCTCTTTTGAAAACTTGCCGAATTTTCACAAACATTATACACAGTTTGAAACTTTCCTTCATATGGTTGTATATAGTAAAAAAAATTTCTAGAAATCCTGAGTAAAAAGTTTGAAATTTTAATGAAAACTTGCCGAATTGCTTTATATTATAGTTGTTGTAGTATGAACTATATAAAACTATAAAAAAATTAATATACGAGGCGTGTTCAAAAACTATCGCGAATTTTGTGTTTTTTCAAAAATTATTTATTTATTCATTAGTATATATTTTGTCCCCTTCAAACCAATCCCCATGAGATATTATGCACTTGTGCCAACGTTTTTTCCAATCTTCGAAGCACTTCAAAAAATTATTTTTTTTTATCTTGTTTAGCTCCTCCTTCGATGCCGTCTTTATCTCGTCAATCGTGGCGTAGCGTCGTCCTTTCATGGACCTCTTCAGTTTCGAGAACAAGAAAAAGTCACAGGGGGTCAGATCTGGGGAATACGGCGGCTGTGGCATCATTAGTGTGTTGTTTTTGGCCAAAAAGTTGCGCACAAGCTACGATGAGCAGGGGCGTTATCGCGATGCAAGAGCTAATTTTTGTTCTTCCACAAATCCGGGCATTTCTGGCGGATTGCTTCCCGCAAATTGCGAATAACTTGCAGGTAATATTGCTCGGGCGTCCGGCATGCTTTTCGTCGTTCACATCTTCTCGGCTTTCTGAGAACATTTTGTACCACCGATAAATGTTGCTTTGGTCTAAAGTAGCTTCTCCATATGACACAATCAACATTCGGAATGCACACAGGTTCTTTGATCCATCTTTTTGGATAGGTAAAAATCGAAGACGAGCCGAAGCACGTGCAAGCATAGCAGGTCAACATTTAACTGAGTGGGAGACATGAGTACCAACATAGCGCCACAAAAAAATCGAAATTCGAATATACGTAACCTGCGAAAATTCAAAATTCGCGATACTTTTTGAACACGCCTCGTATAGTCACAAGTTATCAATATGTGGTGTACACTTTATTTTTACTCCTGCTGCGTGCTTTTAAAATTAATTAATCTGCCGATCGCCCATTTTGCCGTCATCACTTTTGCCTCATCCCACAGCCATAGATACAAGCACGAAACTTCGTATATGAATTCTTTCAAACAAAGCTCGATTTTAACATTGAGCCTGAGGCGATTTAAAAGTTAAAAATGCTTATAAACATTTACATGGAAAGCTAACTTTTGTGTGCGCATACTTTTCCCATTCATCACAGTTACAATATTTTATTACCACTTTGCGTTACAGTTTTCATGCGTTGGCGTATTCATGCGAATATATTAATTATTTCCTATAATTTTTTAATATGCATCCTGTGTGTGTTCAGCCTGAGAGGCAATTAAAACTATCCACTGACTCAATTAGACTTCAACCTTAACAGAACAATAAAAACAACGCTTTCTCCTCCTCATTTCGCCTCTTTTCCGCTACGTGCACACACACGCGCTCGCATGCGTTGTGCGTGTATGTTGGTGTTGTATGTGGGTGTGTCATGTCGTATTGTTGCCTTAAATTCTTTGTGGCATTCCATGAATTTCCAATTAGTTTGTATTCCATAACCCTTTAAGCCCAATAACTTCCTCCCTCCCTTTCTCCGCATTTCGGATAGTAGAAATTTATCATTATTTTGGTAATCAACGAAAGTAAAACAAAACGTGGGATTTTCGCAGTTCCGCTACAGGAAATTGGATGCCACTTTTTGCTTTGCGCTGAACCTTTTTTTATAGTTTTACTTTTTGCAAAATCTTAATGTTCAGCGAACTTATTTTGCTTTAATTATTTTACAAGTAAAGTCCGCAATTAAATTTAATTTACATGCTTTTTTATCGAGATTCGCTGGTATTCGGAATGGAGGGGGAATATGCGCGATGAGATGTTTATTGTACTTGTTAAAGAGAAACTGGAAAAATTGCTTACTCAAACAAAGTGATTAACTTTCATTAACCCTCAAATGCAGAACTTTTTCTTTTCAAACGAAATAAATATATCTGGCGTGTGTTTTGGATATTTTACCATGAATTTCGCTAGTTGCTAGCTCGAGAAAATTAGTACATTTAAGCAATCAAATATTGAAATCCAGATTTTTAATAAAAAAGGTTTTTATTTACGAACATAAAAAATTCATGAAAGTGAAAATCATTCTAAAGGTCTCTACTTAAAATGGTCGTAGGTACTGAAATAAACACAAACTTTCCACATTTTGCGAGATTTAAAAATACCCTTGAAATAACATCAGTTGGAATCTTCTGACCTTTCGACAAATTGCTGCATGCCTGAGGGCCCAGTAATCCCCAAATAGCTTCAATATTGGCAAATACATAGAATGGGCATCATGGTTTGCAGGTTTTCTAGGTGGCAATTTACTCAAAATAAGTAGAATTACATCTTTTATTGTATGTAAGATAAAGTTACGCCAAATGGCTTCCTGGGATGAAAGTACAGGGGCAAAAATGTGAGTTGTGTTGGCTTACCACAAGCCATACTCTTTATTACACTGTCTGCTTCTAAGTTGGATATAAACAGTGGCATATCTTACCTGAACCCTTCGTTCAAATGTGATATCGAAATGTAGTTCCGCGCTTTGTGCGCTATTAAAATAAATCTTCCATATTTCCTTAGCTGTTTTCATTGGTCGTTGGAATACTGCTTCTATTACTTCAATGTTCCTGTCTGATAAGGAAAATGGCGTTAGAAAGTACAGATCCATATAAAGACTTACTTCCTGCTCAAAAATTAAAAAAAGTAGAGAAAGAAAAATTTGATTTTGCTACCAAGTGCTACTTGAATCACACCTGTTTTGTCTGTGACCGTTCTACAGTAAACAATATAACAGCATTTTCCGAATTCTATATTTTGTGTTTTAAAATTGGATTTTCAGTGGCCGTTATCTAGACAATTTTTCAAAAACTTTCGATACTATTTCGCACAGTATTCTATTGAGAAAACTTGAAAGTCTAATAGTCCAGACAGACGGCGGCGTTAATCGGGATTACCGGCGCAGTTAATTATAATTAAAAGTACTGCGTGACAGGTGGTTTTTACGCGGATTCGCTTGTTTTTAGGTGCGGCACTTTTCAGTCTTTGTTTGGAGCAGGTAAACTTTAACACTAAACTAAAAGAGTATGGCTTTCAATCCGGCTCTGGCGCAGAGCTCCTGCTCCTCTTCATGTTTTTCCTCAAATCCAGGGACCTGCAATTTTAGTACACCTCCGCATGGTAGATGTTGTTTAGAAGGAGCTTTTTCATGGCCGAAATACACTGGAAGGTTTGCCATTGCCTGCCCAGAGGCGGCCGCTATTAGAAACAACTTTTTCTTTAATTTGGTGTTTTATGCCCTGGGTTTTGAGATCAGACCCTACCGAATGGTAGTCTCTCACGTACCCATTCGGCTGCGCGACCGCTACATGCACATCTATGTATTGTAACGGGCTGTACGTGACGAAATCCTTTTGTGTTGCTCTCTGTATGCACTGATATAACTGTAACAATCACATTCACATACATATAAATCTGAGAGCAGCCTTAATGGAACTTTTAAGTAAAATATTTTATGCACCATACTGCTCAAATTAACAATCACAAAAGCAACCCAATAATTGTAATACAATTACACGTACGTACATACATATGTACGTATGAAGTGAAAACAACAAACTGCATAGGGTGGAGTAAACTCGTAACAAACTAAGGAGACTTCTGTGTGTTTGTAGGCAGGCGTGCGTGAAAGTAAGTGCAATTGAGTTACTCATACATACATCTCAATGGTAGCTGGATACATTGCCTTATGGGTGTATGCAAACATACTTATGGTATGTATGCATGTATGAGTACGCATTGCCATTACTTCGTGACTGTGCAGGTGAGTTGGTCTGCGGCAAATGATGAAATTATATGTTCCATTGCTGTTGCTACTGAGCTGCTAAAGATATACTGGAATGCAAACAGACAACAAAGAATTATCTACTAACAGATCAGTGTTGCTGTTGTTGTTGGAAATAACGTTGCCGATGATGATGCGGCCTGATTGTTTGGCTGCAATGCAACCACACCAGATGCAGACTATGGTTTGTCCAAACGATAACAATCTGCGGTTGCTGGAAGTAGTACAGAATGAGTAAAGTGAGAAACCCGTCAGTGTTTGTGTGTTTGCTGGTGCACTTTAATGCGATTCGCATTAAGTTATCTCCCTCAAATTGTTCAACATTCGTTGGGTGGGTTAGCATTTTATGCGGCACAGGCATGGAAAAGTTTGAAAAGATGGAAAAGTGTGATAGCTATGTTGTGTGGTACGGAAAATTGTTGCATGTAACGGTAATGTTCGTGCTGTTCATTGCGGCAATAACTGCTTGCTTTTCGTATAATGATGCGCCGGAAATGGGTCACTTTAGCGACAGCACAACCGAGTAACTGGGTAAATGGCCAGTTGTATCATCGACACTCATTCACTAACTCACTAAGTCGCTAACTCACTTACCCACTAACTCACTTTTAGTCGAGCCGTGACGCGTGCTTGCCACTTTATCCCTGTTGTAATGGAAAACATTTAAGTGCAAATCCACCGGCTGCTGTGAATTTTGCTATAATATTAATAGTGCATATCAATTGCTGCAATGGTTTATTTTTTGGTGTTGTTCTGCTTGTTGCCATAATCACTTTGACTTACTTTACATCATCGACTTTGTTGTGTAAAGTTTTCGTAGCCATTCCTTCGTCTTTAGTCTCTCCCTAAAGGAGCTTAGCGCCCAGCAAGTAGTGTCCTGTTACTCGATACTTTGTTGCATCTTTTACTTTGAGTGAATATTTTATATGCTCTCACTTTCTCTTTCGCTTTCACCAATCGCCTTCGCTCTGCTTTCACTTTATCGCCATAGCTTCAAGTTTAAGTGAAAAGAAAAATACTATATGGTTATGTGCTTCGCCTACCTTGCATTTGCTCTTGCTTTGCAGTACCTGGTAATCAATTAACTGACCAAAGCACCTAACTTTTGCAGCCAACTTAAATTTTTAATATCTCTAAAACCAAGTTGCAAGTTCAGGTTGAGGTTATTTCGTCAACTTAAAAAGTTTAGCTAAATCTACTTCGTGTGCAGAGAAAAGGTTTTATTACAAGAATGACAAGAGTATTAAATTGTCACTCACGTGCCACTAAATCTTCAGTATGGTGGCGGTGGTGGTGGTGTTGTTGTCTGAGTGACACAGCCCAGACCCAATTAGCACAAAAGATGCCGTGTTGATACGCCACTTGAACCGCTGTTTTTTATTAGTCGAACCATCTTGATTTGACTATGTCTGCTTATGTCGTTTATTTTATTTTCTGCAAGTTTTTTCTAGCTAACCCTCGAGAATTTCTCCAGCATTCTATGTCGTGGGACACCCAGACTTTTGGACTCACACAGATAGTGAAAAGCTGTTTCTTTGATTCACCCTGAATACAGCATCTACATCTATCGGGTGGCCGTACGCCCCATCTTCCTTGCATGGTCTTCCAAAGGCCAATGGCCGGTTACTGTTGACGCAATTTCGCATATGTCTGCTTCTGACTTTCTTAACAAGTAGTAGCGGAAGTAAAATCTGATTGAATATTGAGTATGTACGATTAAGCGCATGAGCCACTGTATGTGCATATGTGTACGTAAATATAATACCATTAAAAAATATTCTCGTAGTATACTTTCAAGAGCTCAGCGTTGCATAACAGTCGCGGTATAGTTGAGGCTAATGAAAGCTTGACTCTAGTTTATTTGACTTGCTTCCATTGGCTCACGAATTCTATGTATTTTTTATTTTATATTTTTGTTTTTTATTTTAGACTAGCTGTACCCGACGCGCGTTGCTACGCCAACAACTAAAATAAATTTAAGAAATATTATATATACAGCTATGGTCAAACGTTTAGCGCACTTAAAAAGAGTTCAATATAATGCTCGATTAAATGATATGAAACCAAACTAAATCCAGTTTTTTTAACTAAATATATTTAACACTTTATTATAAGACAAAATAACTTAAAGTAGACAGTTTTTCCTAGTAAAAATATGATAAAATAGAAGTAATTCTTATTTGGTCACAGTGGGATTTGCACGAAGACTTAGCGCAGTTTTGATTTCTGTAAAAAAATGTGAAATATTTGTAAGAATTGAGAAAAGATTGTTGACTATTATTATTTACCATATCAATATTTGGTAGAATAGCCGTTATTCTGTATAACTGCTTCACACCTGCGTGGTAAACTCTCTATTAACTTTTGGCACCTGTCCAAAGGAATAGAGTTCCATGCTTCCTGTATGTTGACGCGGATCGCTTAAAGAAAAACACACAACCGTTTCGTTTCAAATAGATTCTTAATTTAATTTAACAATTAGCGCGGTTGCATTTATATACATTCTCTAAAGCGGTAAGTTAGGCGGTAAAAACATAAGCGGTAAAATATGCAGTAATTGCGGGATGAATAACAAAAGCAGTAAATAAAATCTAAGTTCAAAGACCTAATTAAACAGCAATATGTACCTACGCATGTACATACATACGTGTAAGAACAAAGGATATAGCAGAAAATAGAATATAACAAAAGCGATTAAGTGTTTACATTGCTGACATTAACCCTTAAGTAATATTATAAAAATTAAAACTTAAATTAAATGCATAGACGGACTCAACACTGTACACCTTCCCAAAGTTCATCGATATTTTTAAATTTTTTTTGTCCAACCATCGTCTTCACATCGTTCCACAATTTTTCGATTGGCTTTAAATCCGGACTTTGTGCTGGCCAATCGAGCTGGGTAATATTTTCCTGCGAAAGCCAGTTTTTGACCACTCCCGCAGTATGTTTGGGATCGTTGTCGTGCATAAATATCCAATTTACTGGCATGAACTCGAAAGAATTAGGCTCCATATTATTTCTAAGTATATTCAGATATATATGCTTATCCATATTTCCTTCTATTTTGACCAGCGGCCCAACCCCGCGCCACAAAAAAGACCCCCAAACTTTTAAATTCCCACCGCTATGCTTCACCGTCTTTTTTGTGTACCGTGGATTGGTCTCCTGAATTTTTTCACAATGTACATACGTTTTTCCTTCAGGACCGATGCGGTTTATTTTAGTTTCATCCGTAAAAAGTACTCGTTTCCAAAACTCTGTCTTTTGAAAGAGGTGCCTACGCGCGAATGATAAACGCGCTTTAATATTCTTTTTTGATAGGAGCGGTTTTTTTCTGCTTATGCGACCAAATATTTTATTTTCATTCAGACACCTTTGCACGAGCTTACTGGACACAACTAAGCCTAATTCTGCCCTTACTTCAGCCGCTATCGTTCGTGAAGACATAAAAGGATCCGATCGACTTTTCCTTACAATTATTTGATCCTCACGGGGTTAACTTTTACGTGGCGGAGCTTTACGAATTTTTTTTTTCAATAAATTAGCATCCGACTTGACATCTCTGATGGCATTGTATACCATTTTTCTTGAACAATGCACTATTCTGGAAATCTTCACTTGATTGGTCCCCATTTGGTAAAGGTTCCAAATTATTTTTCCCTGTTCAACTGAACAACACTTTCCTCTAGCCATTTTAGCAAACATTTAAATAATAGACGTTATTAATTAAATATTCACTACAAAAAATAGTTATTTGCCGAACCGATTGCATGTAAAAGAAAAACACGTGTAAGTGCGCTAAATATTGTAGTTGTCCAACGTAATTGAGACAGAACTCAAGAAAAAATAAGCAATAGCAAATACGAAAGAATTAGAGAACTCTTATCATGCTGAAAACAAAATTGGGAAAATTTGCACTCTCTTAGAAGTAACTGCATTATTTATCAGTATAATATAAAGTGCGCTAAATGTCTGACCATAGCTGTATATATAATATATAATTGGCGTGTACACCCTTTTTGGGTGTTTGGCCGAGCTCCTTCTCCTATTTGTGGTGGGTCGACCAGTTTCAAACCGACTCCGAACGGCAGATATTTGTTATGAGGAGCTTTTTCATGGCAGAAATACACTCGGAGGTTTGTCATTACCTGCCGAGGGCCGACCGCTATTAGAAAAACTCTTTCTTCATTTTGGGTTTCACCGAGAGTCGAACCTACGTTCTCTCTGAACTCCGAATGGCAGTCATTCACCAACCCTTTCGGTTACAGCAGCCGCCATTTATTTATTACAATATTACGGTACTTTTCAGTGATTTTTTGGATTAAAACTGGCAAGTGCAGTTGGCCCAAAGCTATAATTTTCTTTTAAGTTGCTTTAAAAAAAATAATTTATATAGTCTATGAAAATTACAACAAAGAAGTTTCATCAGCTTTTTGATTTGTTTAGTTTTTCCGTTACAAAAATGTCCCAAACAGAACACTTTTCTCCCGATACCACCTAACTCAATCAGACCTGTTCCGCAGTTTGCATTTCTGAAGTTTGTAGCTGTGATTATCGCATATGTTGCACCTCCTTTATTTAAGACGAACATAGCAACATTACATTAATATTTTTGTCTATCACCACGCAACCAAATTTATAAATGTCGTGGCTTTGCTTGTATCACCGCCTCAGGTCTTACAAGGCTGGAGTGGATGCACTCCCCATTGGTCCTTGAATTCACGTGTAGCATTTGGCGAAATAACTGACTCAGGCCGCAGTGAATGAGTGATTGACTGACTGACGGTGTGGTTGAGTATTGCCAAGTTTGTTGTGCAGAGTGTTTCCCATTTGATGAGTACTCACAAGCAACCAAAGTTCATTCACTCAAGCACTGCGGTACATTGTACAAGCAAATACATACACACATGCATATGTATGTATGTACGTAAGCGTACTTAAAAGTATTTGCATGTATTTGGAAATGCTTAGGAGTCTAAATGTGGAAAATGCGAATGTGGAAAATGAAAATACTAATTTCTATGCCAATCTTCGATATTGAAGGCTCACTTGCACTACAGACGCCGGCTCACAAAACACTTACGTACGAGCATACATAGGACGCCATAGCAACGACGCCAGCTGGGTTAAGATAATTTATGAAATGACATACGAGTTAGAGGTTATACTGGCATAGGCACTACTTTATACTCATACATACCTACATACAAATACTTGTGTGCTGTATGTACCCTTGCTCGCTCTTCGCTGTGTGGCGCGCAGTATGCGGCAACACTTGAACTGTTTTGAGGTTAATCGCATTCACACGCTCCAGTGTACGAGTGTTTATGTGTATGCTGCCATATATGGGTATATGTAAATTCACATTCGTGCGATATTTATTGCCTTCGAGTTATGTCGCGTCACCTTTTAATCCAGTGCTTTTGCTGTTGTTTGACAAGCTGAACGGAAATTTAATAATGTTGCAGAAATATTTCAGAGGTTAGACAGTGAAATCCACTAGTATTCCTCTCTAAATAATATTTTAGTTTAATTCACCCCATTCAACATAGGGCGCACGTTATAAGATATTAAAAACGGGTTGGGTACGTAATGCTGTATGATACAAAATTCTGTATTTTAAAATTCTGCAAAAAATATTCTATATTGCCGAAATGCTGTATTGACGAAATTCTGTATTGACGAAATTTTGTATTGACAAAATTCTGTATTGACGAAATGCTGTAAGTAAATGATAAAAATTTAACAAATTTTATAAAAAAAAGTTCGCACTTTTTTTCTTCAGTTTCGATAGAATTAACCGTATTTTTGCGTAGAACTCCTTTTTTCGTTGACTTTTGTCAACACAAAATTTTTTCAATACAGAATTTTGTTAATACAGAAATTCGTCAGTACAGAATTTCGTCAGTACAGAATTTTGTCAATACAGAATTTTTTTAAGACAGTACAGAATTTTGTTTTTACAGAATTTTGTATATACAGAATTTTGTCACTGCAGAATTTTGTTACGTTAATTTACAGTATTTCGTACGAAAAGAATTTTGATATACAGCATTTTGTAGGGATCCCATTAAAAACAACAACCTTCAAGAGTGAGTTTCAGTAATTAATATAACTTATTGAATCTTTCTATAGCGTTTTGAAGTTTAGCTGTCGCTTCTTCGGCAGGTTTTTCTGTTGCGAGGATCACTGTGTCGGAAGCAAAGGTGGCGATCATAGTGCTTGGAGGCAATGGTATATCTTTCTTGTACAGAAGGTTAAGAAGGGGACCAGGGCCTATTTGCTCTAATTTGGAATAATGCTTGACTTGTTTTACGCGAAAATAGCGTTCAGTTATATAGGATCTCGTAAAGGCACTCTATTGAAGTGGAAGGCATGAGTTCAATTTGTTGATAAGACCCTCATGCCAAACCTTGTCGGATGCTTGCGCGACGTGCAGGAAGACTGCTAAGCACATGTTTTTCATATGGTGTGATTGCAAAAAAATAAAAACTGATGTGAAGGTATCAGATAGCGAGATTCAATGATTGGTTTTAAGCGGTTTGGAATGAGATCTTCCAGTATTTTGAAATTCGTGGCAGTAAGGAGATTGGCTGGTATGAAGAAACAATATGCGGATCCTTTTCTGGTTTGACAATCATAATCATCTACGCAACCTTCCACAGTCTTGGAGTCGGATCGAGGAATTAAATAGATTGGCTAATTTTACTAGGCTTTTATTAGAAAGTTGTTTGAATACTTCCGCTATGATTAAACCAAATCCAGGTGCCTTTTCGTATTTCAGTTTCATGATTGTTTTTTTCAGTTCACTTATATTTGCAATTTTTAGAGATAGTTTTTTTTTCTTTAATATTTTATGCATTTCCAAAAGATTATTCGTTTTTTATAAAACAAATATCGACTCATTGACTCATTTTTTACATTATTTATTTCTTGTCTTAGTTCCTGAGCCGCTTTGCCCCAAAGTCCCTTTATCCCAAAAAAATAAAGCAATCGTAGGAAGGAAAAGACAACTTCGCTGAAAATGGCAACACCCACGGTTCTCTGCAGATAAAACCACTCTATTTGCATGAAACATAATTGTAAACGATTAGACAACTAACAGTAAAGGCTATCGGCCTTCTTTTAACCTTAATTGTCTACTTTCCCTTTTATCTCTAATTGAACTGATATCCGTTTATGTCTCAGTGGGTGCGCCCTTATCAAATTCACTCGAATTTCGCAGTTAGCCACAAAAATTTAGAAATTTCCTTTACTTTTTTCACTTCAACAAACAGAAAGCAGGCAGGCCAGAGCAGCTGAGCTCACACGTGGAGTAATTAATCTTAAATTTCAAAGTTATGCTAAGTACAACTGTAAAAAGCAAATTCTTTTGGATCTCAGCCAACGTTTGGTCTTCAAAAATTTACCCACTCTCTTAAAGCTTTAGTAGAAATCTGTTTAAATACTGAAAGCTTAATAGCAGATATACGTATATGTAAGTACGTT
The DNA here is from genome assembly GCF_027943255.1 of Anastrepha obliqua. Lineage (NCBI taxonomy): Eukaryota > Metazoa > Arthropoda > Insecta > Diptera > Tephritidae > Anastrepha > Anastrepha obliqua. The sequence goes on along the minus strand of NC_072895.1, from coordinate 2,188,801 downwards.
TGTGTATGTATGCACCTGGGTATTGTCTGGTTAAAATGCTCCGTCACCACCGCTACTGAGATGCCACCCACAGCGAAGATAATTGCGAACTTATAAGAATTGTAATCGTTTCTGATGATTACATGCAGGGATGCAGCGGTGGCGCTGCTAAAAGGTAGAGAGCCGAAGGAGGCAATGAAAAGGATAGTAAATTGCATTTTCTACGTGCCAGAGGCATTGCTGGTGTTGCACTAACAGCAGTAACTGCGCGCTCCATTATTCTTAATGCGTTTCACTGTTTTGGCTTTTGTTTTCTCCACTTCTTGGTGCCGCCATGGTTGCAGGTTGGCTTTTGAACTGAAATGAACTCAACAGGTTTTTTTCTTTTATGTTGCATTCAACTTGAAACAGCTTTGGAGCGACCCCATGATTCGTTGATGATGCGCTGTGGCAAGGCCGAACAGATTTAACTTACATGTGGCTCTTCTGCATTCTGTGTTAAGTGTAATTTTACAAAATACGCGTGCATGAGGCCGTTAATGCACTAATATACTTACATGTATTATATATAAATAAATGTGTGTGTATGTGAGCAAAAACAGTTATTTATTAAATAGATTTGTTAGTATAATATATTTGCCAGGGAAAAAGTTTTGACTTTTAAAGGGCATAAGGTATAAGGTGCTTTTTTTAAGTAAATGCAGAATAGCTCAGGAATATTTTCTCGAAACGTCTAATGACGAAGTTCGAATCGGCTAGATTTCTACACTGCAAATTGTTATTTTTAAACTGCGTCCATGGCATAACTCAAAATCTGCTGTACAAGTTTTCTCGTGCTGAAATTGTATACGATTCTGCACGTAACTCACCAACTCACGGCTGATTGGCCTCGGAGAGGCATCTCAAAAGTAGTCAAATGTATGCTCTGTGAGGGTAATCATCGTACCAACCATAAAGGCTGTGCTGTTTACAAGGTGTAGCAACAGAACTCAAACCCCACACTCCATGCCTTATGCAGCGGCTGTAAAATACGATCTACCCACGCCACGCCCTTTACCAGCGCTGTCAAGCAGCAACCCTTTCAAGGAGCAAAACGACGAATTATCACAATTAAAAAGTCTGGTCAAATCATTGGTGCAGCAACTGAGCACTGTTCTTAACCTACTCACAGCCTTGCTCGCAAACCAATCAAAACGAGTAGTTCCCTACAACTTGCAATATGGAACGCCAACAGGCTTATAAAACATAACCATGAAGTTCAGCTATTCCTAGCACACAAGAATATGGATGTAATGATAATGCAATTATTTATTTTGTTATTATTATTTTTTTTAATACTGAATGTTAAGTTAAGACATATTGATTCAATAAATGGTGCTATAAAAAAGTACCAAATGCGTGACGGTCGAAGTATTTAACACAGACGAAGGAGTACTGGGTGCGGCATATTTTATATCGGCATGAAAACTTGAATAACTTTGAAAAAAGCTTTGATTTGTATAAGTGAGGTATTTTTATTTGGTTTGGTTATTTATAATTTATTTAAACTATTTTTTGAATACAATATCAATCAAGTGGCCACCTTTGTAAGCAATCACAAACTGCGATCTTTTTTCTGCACTTGTCATCTCTTTGTCAAGCATTTCGGCTTTTATAGCGTCGATTTCGATGTTTCGGTGTAAAGCGATCAATGGTTAAAATTGCACGGAATCGACGTATCGAAAACATGTATGTTGAAGTCGATCGGTTTGTAAATGACAAAGTTATTCAGCGTTTACATACCGACATAAAAGATGGCGCACCCTGTAGATCAGTGGTCGCCAACCTTTTCAATGTGTTGAGCTACTTTCAAGATTTTGAAATAAACAGCGAGCTACTTGCACAAGCCAACATAAATTAAATAATACACAGTTATATTCGACATACAATACATGTATTTATTTTACTAATAAACGTTCTATATATAATAAACTTATGACTTATAGTGTTTACACTTATGCATAACTACATCCATGTTCACACCTATCAATCGTAACAAAATTTTTTCCAGTCATAATGGCAAATCACAAGCGACTTAAAAAAACAACAAAACAGTAATAGTACATTATTATATAAATAAAATATGGGCAGATAAAAAGAGCATATTTAATGAGAAGGTTGACATTCTGACTCATCGATAATTTTTTTAATATTTGCAGTATAATTTGATACAGTCATTCGAATACAGTTAGCCAAATGTATATCTGTAAGCCGATTGCGGTATTTATTTTTAATAAATTTCATATTGGAAAAAGAAGATTCACACAAATAAGTTGAACTGAATAACGCTTTCACTTTCAACGCAACACGACATAAAACTGAATACTTATCTTTACTTACTAAAGTCCATATACATTTTGTCTTTGAACCTAAAGATTTTAAAGTCAAGTCACTTTGAAAAGCAATCAGTTCCATTTCTGTCACAGCAATGTCTTCGCCAAAGTTGTTCATAACACAAGTTGCAAACTGTTGTATATCAATGTCCATGAAGGGTGAAAAAACAAATTCCGTCACTAAAGCAATTTTGCTGAAATCCTTGAAACGATTTTTGAAGTTTTCCTTCAAGTTAGAAACTATTTCCATATGATATTTACTGTCATAGGGCTCTAATAGATTTTTGGATATCTTTTCGGAAAGAATAGGAAAATGCTTAGTATCGCGGTTTTTAGGTTTTGTTCTCAAAATTCAAGTTTTGTAATAAATACATTTATATCAGAAATCATTTCCGCTTATTCTTTATCCCTGCCTTGAAGCTGCAAGTTAAGCTCATTTAATTTCTCTGTAATGTCCACAAGAAAACCAAAATCTCTGAGCCAAGTCGAATTTTCCAGTTCAGGAATCGGTTCATCGCGTTCTTTGAAAAATTGGAGTATAGCAGGCAGGACATCATTGAAACGTTTGAGCACTCGTTCTCTGCTTAACCATCGCACTTCAGAGTGAAGAAGTAGCTCTCCGTATTGACAGTCAATTTCATCAGCCAAGGTTTTAAATAACCTTCTTTGTATCGCTTGAGGTCTAATCTTGTTCACAATTTTCACCACCAGTTTCATAACTTTGTTCAAGTTTAGAAAATTTCCACATAATGCTTGCTGATGTATAATACAGTGGTAACTAAGAAATTGTGGAAAACTTTCATCCTTATGACATAGCGCCACGAGCCCCTTATCACAACCCACCATAGCTGGAGCACCGTCAGTTGTCAGGCCTACCATTTTTGATATTGGAATTTTCTCAGAACAGATGAAATTTTTTAAATGAGAAAACAGCTCTAGCCCAGTAGTATGTCCTTTGAGTGGAATAAACTTCAAAAGATCTTCTTTAATTGTAAAATCACTAGAAGCCATCCTGGCAAATATGGCCATCTGTGAGGTGTCAACTACATCTGTTAATTCATCCAGTTGCAGTGAAAAATAAATACAGTTATCTAAGTCACTTCTTAACTGTAAAAAAATATCATAGATTATATAGCAGACACTATTTTGTCTTTATTTCTAAAGTTGGCGAATAAAGAATCTGCAGCTTCCAAAAATGCTTTTTTTATGATTTCCCCGTCTTCATAAGGTTTGTTCTTTTGTGAAATTATCTGGGAAACACGATAATATGCTTCAGTTGCAGCCTTATTTTTGTCGATTGTTTTCAAAAATAATGACTGTTGTCCAATTAACTGGATTTTTAAATGTTTCAGTTTTTCTTTTCTGGTGGCAGAATTTAACGGGAATGCCTTCTCAAAATTCGAATGTACAGTTTTATGATGCCTCTCAATATTTCCTTTTTTAGGAACTGACACAGATGTATTACATAACAAACAAACACTTTTGCCTTTAACTTCTGTGAAGAAGTATTGTTCTTCCCATTCCGAATGGAAATGGTATGTCTTCGCCTTCTTACTACTGCTTGCCATAATGTTTCGAACTCTAACCCAACCGCTGCACGCAGAACGTTGATAATGCCATTCAGTATTAAACTGAGCGCAATGTCGACGTGCATTGCGTATATATAAAGCCAAAAATTTCTTGAACACGCTAATCGGTTCCAGCCGATCCTAGAATGGAGACGCGACTTCGCGTCGTGTTTGTCGGCGCGAAATCGCTTACCGCAGTGTTGCCGCTGTTTATCTATTTATTATGAAAATTTCTGAAATTTACTAATACTGGTATGATTTTCAGACTTTTGGATTTTTTGCAACGTGAGCAGCGCGAGCTACCAGAATTGCCTTTGCGAGCTACCGGTAGCTCGCGATCGACGGGTTGGCGACATCTGCTGTAGATAGTCTATGAGCTTTTTCTGTTGACCGTCAGTTGTCTGCAGTCATGAAACATTGACGTTAAGTGTGTTGCCGGTTGTGCAAAAAGCCGATATTTGGAAAGTTGTGTCTCCTAATTGTCGGACATTGACTCCTAATTTCCTAACTTCATAATAATTTATAATTTATAATTTATAATAAATCTAATAACCTCCTTGGAAATACAACTAATATTAAAATAAAAATTAGCTGAACCTAATTGGGCTACATTTCCCTCGCCATATTGAACCATCCTGAGCTTTTAGTTGTTGCTACCTAAGTGTATAGATTAACTATATTCGTTAAGTAGTAGGATTTTAAAAATCGGTTCCTACTTCTGACTAGAGCTGGGCATGTGCAAAAAAGGTGTTCAATTGTTTCCAACTCCTCCTCATTTCTGCAGCTACGACAGAAATCATGCGTGTAAACGCCTAATCTCCTTGCATGATTTCCTATTAGACAATGTCCTGTGAGGGCCCCTACTAATGTCCTAATTTGAAGTCTACTCAGTTTTATAATACTCTTGGAAAGACGTAGATTTAGCCTTGGCCATGTTTGCCTAGCAATTTCACGGGTGTTAACGCTAATCCATCTTTGATTTGCAGAACTGATTAGTGCGTTCTTAATAAAAAGCTGACAAGATGCGAGAGGTATCTCCATAAAATTTGTATATTAGAAAATCATTTAAATTTATTGTCATATGTTTTTTTATTGACTTTTCGTTTCGAACTGAATGCTGGATATTCCATTTAATGAAAGCCATCAGCACAGAAAGGGAAAGGGTGCCTTTCTCACTTTTTTCAATTACTTAGTTTTCAAATAATCAAAGAGAGACGGATAAACGCCAGCTCATACATGAATTCAGCGAAGGTGTTGAGGCTTTCAAATATTACAAAAGTGTTGATCGTTCACTTATCCATGATTAATTCGCTCTCTTAAGAATCCCATAAATCACTTATTAGCACACGCCTACAACATTGTTCAGAAAGTGTAATGAATTAGGCGCCCACAGCAATTGCTAGAGTACATAACGCGCTAATCAGTCATCTCCGTGAAATTCGGTTAGGAGCAAACAAAAAAAGGAACAAATAAACCAAGTCTTGCATGTGGAAGTTCACACGGAAATTCATAATACGCACGCAAAGAGACATTCTGTGTTTCCTAGCCCAATATTCATTAAAAGCGGTCATGCGCCAGTTATGTGAATAGGATTAGGTGCACACACATCCGCAGCTGTTTTCATACATTAATGCGACTAATAGTAAATCCGCAATTCCAAAACAAAAAAAAAATTAATTGAGTCGTTGCTTGAGTCACACGCGCCGCCAAGTAAATAATTGAGTAACCCAAAATTGAGGAAAGTGGTAGAGGGTAGGAGGAATACAGAGAGACAAGCAGAGCAATTCGAGGGGAGAAAATGAGTGAGTGTCCATATTAAAATGCAATGTGTGGAAAAAGTAAGTAAAATTGTGATTTTGCAAAAGGAGAAACAGTGAGTTGAGGAAATTTAAATCGCCAAGGCATCAGCAGAACGACAACCGGAAATAGGCCAGTCGATACAGCACAAAACTGCTTTTTTTCTATTCTGCGCCATTACAAGGTAAAAGACGAACAAAATTTGATGCTAACGGCAGCCATGAAAGCTCACAATGCTCAACGTTCTGCTTTGTATTTTTACTTTTTCCGCTTCTCCATTTCTAAAGGAATGCTTTGTTGTATTTTCGTTTATTCTCACCACCTTTCTGCATTTCTGCACTCAAACGTGCTAAATTTTTTTAACCTCTTCAACTATTACACTTAACTGACCGCCTCACCGAATTGTATCTGCTTTCAAGAGCACTCGTACCTACTACTCCTGCTGCTGAGTACTTTGTTACGTATACGCAGTGGATGGACATCAATTTGTGAGCGCATTTGAATTCAAAGGACAGCAAAATGTGAAACATTTTTGGAAGCATCAAAAACCTTGTGCTGGCTAAAAAATTCTGGAAATAGGCTGAACTTCAAGAGCAGATAAAATACCGTGAAAAACGCCGCAAAAGGCTTGTTAGCCTGGCGATTGCTTTTGAAATCACAGTTGCGTATTAGGGAAGGCCATAATTTTTGAGATCGTTGGTTTCCGAATTTTTCGTTCTAGCTATAAAAATAAGCACATTTAGATATCAGACAGTAGCGAGTGGGCAAAGATATAATGCAGGCCATACTTTTTGGAAAGAGAGGAATAGATTGCAAAAGTAGAAAACCGCGTATTTCTTATCCCAAATTACTGCGTAAAGATCCGTGTCAAAAAATACAAGAGCTTACAGATTAATTTGTCGTGACTAAGCAATAATTTTTTCATCAAGTAAATGGGCATTGTACGAATTGGAGCCGAAGGACCTGAAGAAAAAACTGTTTATAACGCCTGAAAAATAAAACTGTAATTCTTTTTATTTTAATTTGTTTTTTGCATTTCATTATGAATAGCAATGAAATTTTTTATCATAATTGAAAAAACATTATGATAGCCAAGTAAAAGAGCTAAGAGCTGATCAGTGAAAGATTCGAAGCATTGTGACTGATGGAGGCCGATATGTATGCATGAATTTGCCTATACAAAATTTCAAACTTCGAAAAAAGCTTTGTACCATTTTTACACACAAACAAGTCTGCTGAAAATAAGAAGAAAATTTAAGTATTTGATTTTTTGGATGGAAGAAAAATATATATTTCATACACATAACAGCTATATAGTCACATGCCCATGCTCCCACCACCAACAATACACAATAGTGGCAACATGTCTGTCCGGTTCTACAATTTCCATGAATTGATCGATATTTTCAACTTTTGATCTACAAGAACGGAAACCCAATGCTTGCATTCCATACCGCATTAGGTTGACGAAAGTACGAAATTTTCTTAGCCGCTTGCTGCAATGAAGAACGTTTTCGAATTTTTGACTTCACGAAACCCAAAACTTTGTTGAAGCATAAAATCGTTTTCAAATTGTCGTAAACTTTGATTTTCCCTTCAATCAATTACATCACAAATCTTCTCTAAACATGCTAGTCTAAGGCGACCACTATGATTATATGATAATATAGTGAATTTGAACTCGATTAGATTAGTGTTGGTTTTACTTCGACACAGTATTGCACAACTTTATTTAGATATTATATATCATATGTATATTTAAATTAGTTTGGGAAAAAGAAATCCATTATTTGCTCGGTACATGGCTGTAGTCATCGGTACTTTACAAGGTTTCGTTAAAGTTTATGCTCGTTGTCAAGGCGACATTTCACACTAAAAAGCTCTTTTGCTGTTTTTTATTTTTCTATTCAGTTGTGAGTTACAGGAAATAGAAATCAACAGAGAGAAAATTCGATGCATTTTACAGTTTTTCTTTGATAAAGGCGAAAATGCAAGCCAGGCCGCTGAGATTGTGAATGGTGTTTATGGTGCGGACAGCCGAAACTGTAACACCTGATTAGGTGCAATTTTGGTTTCGTCGATTCCGTTCAGGCATTTTTGATGTTAAAGAAAATGTCGATAATAATCGAAATTAGCCCGCATGTTGAAAAATGAAATTTGAAAAGGTCGAGCCAAGGAGCACCAGGAGATTTGGTGGCTCCTAAAACACTCAGGCTAAAGAGCCCATTCTATTTAAAGCTCTGGAAAGGGGGTAGGGTAGTTAAGGAGGGAAGGAGAAAAGTATCAGAGAAAGAGATAGGAAAGAATAGAGACAGAGATAGAGATAGTTAGTCCTGTGAGAATTTTCCAGATTCTTTGGCAAATCTGTAAATATCCTCCAGTTTGAGAGAAGAATTTTACTCATTCTCATGACATCGGAACCCAATACTCGTAGCCGTGCTCTAGCAAAGGCAGGACACTCACAGAGTTAGTAGTCATAGTATCGCCCAGGAGCTAAAGATCGGCCATAAAATAGTTTTAAACCATTTGCCCAAAAATTTTACACAAAAATAATGGATTTCTTTTTCTCCAAGACAATTATTTATTTATAATTTTCCTTCATATACACCCCTCCTTTATTCCTTCCATGCTTCATGTGCATGTCATATTTTTGAAAACTTCAGCACTGTTAAACAATATAAAATATATAAACAAAACATATACACACATATATACGCTCACTTAAGTAGGAGAGAGCAAGATGTCGAACGTTGCCGTTCGTTTGCTTTTTTTGCTTTGTCGTTCGTTCCGCGCTTTCGCTTGCAGTTCATTTAAGGTAATGGCAATGAGCAAGGTAACGACAAATGAGCAAGGTAACGACACATTTTTTCGTGCGTGCAGCCTGTTAAATCGAATTATAAGACGTTATCACGTCAAAAAAAAAAATTGCATGAGATATGCCGATGTGGGTATCAAAAGAAAAGTATTTCACTCCGCATTACAGTAAAAATTGTTACATTAAAAATTTTAATGCTTTTAAAGAAACTTAGGCCTTTTATTTTTGCGTTTGTAAGCATTTGTGTCAGTATCGCGACAAATAGACCAACAGTATTCGCCAAGCATATGCGTAATGTCTTGTCCTTTAAAGCGCTTTTCAATAGCCGCAATGTCCTGATGGAACCTTTCGCCATGTTCATCGCTACAAGCTCCTAAATCACCAGGGAAACAATCGAAATGATTGTGAAGGAAATGGATCTTTAGCGACATTAATATGCCCATTTCGCCATATGCCGAAATCATTTCTGCAACAATATTTTTATAATTGTCAGCTCGTTTGTTGCCAAGAAACTGCTCAATAACGGCAACTGTGCCTTTCCATGCCCGTTGTTCGATAGCATTCAATTTTGATGAAAATTCATAACTTGCAACTATTTTTTTTATCTAGTTGCAGAAACAGAAAACACCTTAAATTATACACATAATTAAAAAAATAAAGTTACTAAAAGCCTTCGTAAAAAAAATACCTGCATGATTCTTTGCGCCGCTCAGTTTCGGAAAAATATTGCGCAAACTTGCAATCGCCTCGCCCTCACGATCCAGTTTTTTAACAAAATTTGATACGACACCGAGCTTAATGTGTAGTGATGGCGAAATGATTTGAGATGGCTGCACTAATGGTAGATTTTATATACTTTCTATACTATACATTTTGGAGTCCTTTCAAGTTATGCCGAAAATTTAGAAACATTTTTTTTTTTAGAAAAAAAAAAATTCTAGAAAATCTGAGAATTGATACAATTTTTTTTTTTTTAATTTTACATAATAAAAACATTTCCACGAGTCTGTCTGCAGAAATTCAGCGCGATTGGATCACGGAAAAAGGATTAAAAATTGATCAAAAAAAAAAAAAAAAAATTCTGACGTGTACGTGAAAATCGCCGATACACGTGTATTTTTATTTTTTATCCTTTTTCCGAAAAAGTATATTTGGTTCATAGGACAGAAAAAAAGTTCGTTTTTGTAACGCAGTGTTATAAATATATATATATATAAGTATATCCATCATCATCATCATTATTGTAAGCTCAACCGGTCCAGATCTTGATTTATTATAACATTTACCTCCAGTTCAATTTATCCCTCGCTTGAGTTCTCCAACAAAGTGTACCTCAGCGTCCCGATCTACGCCATCCAACCATTGGAGATTTGGGCTTTATCTCTTCTGGGTATGTGCAGTAGGATTTTTTTCGGTTGGTATGCTTCATCTGCCCTTATAATGTGACCAGTCTATCATGGACGGCTAAGCTTATTGTCGGGTGTTTATACAGTCTTTGAAGCTCGTGGTCGAATCGTATTCTCTAAATGCCCTTTTCCCAAACAGCAATTAAATATTTTCCATAAGTTTCTACGGTCAAAAACCTTGAGTTCTCAGTGTTCAAGTGGCATTTCTTAAATTCCAAGTGTTGGTGCGGTAAGAGTACGACAAATTGTTTTTTTTGCTGGGATTCCAAGAATGCGACGTGTTAGGTTTCTATCTAACGCAAAGTAGCATCGGCTCGCGGCAAGTATTCTTTGATCATTTTCAGTCCTTATAGTGTGTCCAACACTTTTGCCTACGTCTGTGGCCATCATCAGCAGTTTCAGCACTTGACCTTCCAAAAAGGAGACATTTGATTCAAAAACTTTTACTTAGTTCAAAGTAGAAGTGTTGACAGGTATTTTGACGTTCAGACACCCAGTGAAGTAGTATAACCCCATGAATATGGGTATCACACAATACTTTCATCAACTTCAACATATTTTCAAAACCCTTTGTCAAAAACACCTACAATTTAGGAATATGCTTTGTGATAGACTAATTTTCATAAATTATAGCCGCATGCAAAATTTCACCACAAATAGTTGCTCATGCTTACACTTACCAAAAAAGAACAAAAAGAAACTCTAATACGAATGAGGAAGCAGAACGCGCTGAAATGGAGCACGACAGCTACACGCTAAACAGCAGGCGGTCGCTAGTACTTGACAAATGCGGACGAGTTTACAACCATTCGACTCAGAAAATTCTCTTGCCCTAAAATAACAAATCTTACAATGTAACTCCCACCTTAACGTATACGTAAGCAAAAAAATCAAATGCTTTTCTCTTTTTCACGAAAGGTCAATTTCGTTTGTTAGTTGTAGTGCGTGCGTGTAGGATTATTTGTTGAATTGACGCAAATCGCGGGGCTTTAGTTTATCCTATATTTTTCAATTGTCTTTCCTATTTGTCATTACCTGCCGCAAATTATAGGGATTTATCCAACCTACTGATGGCAGCTGTTACGTGAGGTCCTTTTTGCATTATGCGTAATCCCCTTGTAAGCCAACTCCAGCCGTTTTTTTTCTCTCTTTTTATTGAACCTGAAACAATTTCCACCTGCGAACTATTTTTAAATTAAAACTGACTGATGCCAGACGTGGAGCACAACATGCGAAGGTATAACGACTGGCTCTATAATTTTGCCAATATTTGCGTTGTTTCTTTTTTTAAGTTGAGTGCTTCAATAACGCAGCTTCAATGACTTTGCTCATTGGTTTTGGTCACTTTTGGTTGAACGTTTGAATAGAAAAATGCTATTGATGAAGGTCAGACCTTGGGTCGATTGTCATACATTTACATTCAGTTTGAAAATTGGGTGCATGACAATTCATATTAAACAAAATTTAAAAATATGATTGTATATCTTCAAGTAACGGGTGATTTTTTAGCTATTATCTTTTTAAAGAGTTGGTTTAAACAGCTGACGCACGTTTCGTGTTTTGTTTCACTGTCAAACATCTTCAGTTCGGCCTATAATTTAACCATGAATCGTCCTACAAACGAATAACGCTTGCAAATCATTGAATTTTATTATAAAAATGCGTGTTCTGTTAAGAAAGTTTAAGATCCACTTTTTTATCGAAAAATTGTGTTCAGCGACGAAGCTCATTTTTGGATCAATGGGTACGTAAATAAGCAGAATTGTCGATTTTGGAGTGAAGATCAGCCAGAAGAATTGCAAGAGCTACCAATGTATTCAGAAAAGGTCACAGTTTGGTGCGTTTTATGGGCTGCAGGTATCATTGGACCGTACTTCTTCAAAGATGCTGCGAATCGTAACGTAACTGTGAATGGTGAGCGCTACCGTGAAATGATAACCAACTTTTTTTTGCCCAAAATGCAAGAGCTTGACTTGCATGACATGTGGTTTCAGCAAGACGGTGCCACATGGCACACAGCAAGCATAACAATGCACTTGTTGAGAGGCGAGTTCGGTGAACATTTTATTTCACGTTCGGGACCTGTCAATTGGCCACCCAAATCGTGCGATATAACGCCTTTAGATTATTTTTTGTGGGGCTATGTTAAAGCTCATATCTATTGAGACAAGCCTGCTTCAATTAACGTATTGGAAGACAACATTAAAGCATTTATATGTGAGATACCGACCGAAACATGGACCGATTTAAATAGAAATTTCATATATTTTTCTGAATTTTACGTGCGTTTTTTTGAAAAACTTTCCTATAGCTCTTAAAAAATCACCCTTTAAAAGAGAAACACTTTGACAGAGTACTCGAGCTGTAGCAAAATTTCCATGATTTTAGAAAGGCAAGCCTTTTAAATTTCTCGTGTCACTTCAGTGGATGTTTCTTCGCTCTGGTTTTCAAAACATTTTTTGCGATACACTTTTCATTAACGCAATGCACTCCAACTGCTTACAGCTGCTATGGCAGTTTTTGTGCTCTTAATGCTCACCTTCTGCTTTTGTGTTGGTGACGGTCTCTTAAAATGTCTGCCCCTTGTTGTCTGTTGTCTGTTGTCTGCTGTCTAATGTACATACATTAAAGCTCTGTGAAATGCCGTAAACTCGAATAAGCAACGCATCACAAAGCAGTGGCATTCCACATAAGCAGATGAACTTCAAAGGAAATAGCACGTGAATTTTCCGAGAAACTCTGGATACAGAAGTAACATTTCGTGCATAAGTATGTGTTTGAGTCAGCAGTACTTTTTGCCAGGTGACAGCTTTTGTTAAAACATTATTTAAAACAGTGCTGTGGCCCAATTGCTTTGCGTATACATATATGTATGTACAGATGTGTGTATTTAGATGTATTCATGTGCAACGGTGCAAAAATTTGTATTAGAATTACTACGCTGCATTATATTTAAGCTTCAAATAAAAGTTTTTGAAGCCAGCCATATTTTTTACTCTTCAGAGTGCATTGCATGGGTAAAGTACTTCAATGCGGCTCCTTAATTTGTTGTTTCTTTTTGGCTTTAAGATTCAGACTTGAAAAAATGCACCTTAAAAAATGTTTACTTCATCGAACAAATCTTAGAAAAAATATGTAATTATTTATTAGAAGCAAAACTCTGCTTCCTCCGTTTTTCTAATAAATATTAGGTGCGCAACTAAGTTCCCGCTGTTTGCCAATAGATGCCGCCAGTAGTGTGTGCTAGTGGATTCTAACATAACCTAAACGTCATGAACTAAGCTTAGACATATGGTAAACAAACTGCTTCGACACATTAGTGATTTTGTTTTGCTATCATATACTTTTGGTTTTGTGAAAAAGTCTGCTTTTGTGCCGAATAATCGTCATTTGCGGGAAGTGTTGATTTTTCTCTTTCATTTGAAAAAAACGGCGTCTGAAGCGCATCGAGAGTTACAAACGTTTATGGAGATGCTGCTTTAAGTGAAACAACGCGCCGAGATTGGTTTTTGATGATTTTAATGTTAACGACTGTCCGCGTGAAGGAAGGCCAAAAACCTTCGACGACGCTGAATAGGAGGCATTGCTCAACGAGGATCCGTGCAAACGCAAGAAGAGCTTGCTTCAGTATTAGGAGTTACCCGCTAATGCATTTCCAAGCGATTGCATGCTTTGGGAATGATTCAGAAACATGGGACTTTGAGGGGTTCCTTATGAGTTAAAACCAAGGGATGTTGAACGTCGTTTTTTCGCCTGTTAACAACTGCTCCAGCGGCAAAAAAGGAAGGGTTTTCTTCATCGCATTGTAACGGGTGATGAAAAATGGATTCATTACAGCAATCCAAAGAAAAGAAAGTCATGGGAACTGCCCGGTCATGCTTCTACGTCGTCGCCTCGACCGAATATTCACGCTGCGAAGGTTATGCTATGTATTTGGTGGGGCCAAGTTGGTGTTATTTATTATGAACTTTCAAAACCAAGCGAAACAATCACTGGGGATCGGTATCGACTTCAATTGATGCGATTGAGCCGAGCACTGCGCGAGAAACGGCCGCAATACGCGGAGAGGCATGAAAAAGTGATTCTACAGCATGGTAACGCTCTGCCTCACGTTGCCAAACCCAATAAAACGTACCTGGGAAATCCTACCCCATCCGCCATATTCTTCAGATAATGCGCCGTCCGATTATCACCTGTTCCGATCGATGGCACATGGTCTAGCTGGCCAGCAGTTCCATTCATATGAAGACATAAAAAAATTACTGGATCCGTGGATAGTCTCAAAAGATGAACAGATTTATCGCGACGTTATACGAGAAAGATGGGAAAAGTAGTAGCCAGCGATGGGCAATACTTTCAATGATTCTCTTGTAACCATTTTTTCAGAATAAAGTTGTATTTTCATCAAAAAAAAAAAAACAGCGAGAACTTAGTCGCGCACCTAATATAATCTATTAAAAATCTAATTAGAATATAATCGAAAGGCTTAAAAACAAAAAATATAACTCCATAGCTCATACATTTTTTTTTGAACCGTATAATTCTTGAGAAGGAAATTTTTTATTATTATCTGTACAATTTACATATCACCCTCGCAAGTTCTTCAGTTGTGGTGGTCGTGGTCAATATACTGATCATAATTGAAATGAAATTTCTTTGCACGTTTCTCCTTCGTAAGCAGCAGATCCTTGTTTTTTTTTAAGTATATTCTAAAGTAATGCTAGCTAAACAATGACTAGGCCTCTCCCAAGTGAGTGGCATAATTTTCAATCACCATTCGTTGGCTGTAAGAAAACGAAGCTCACAATACACGAGCCTATAGTATTTATGTCACCCATTCATGAGTAAAGCAAACTTAACAATATTTACTAGAAATAAGTCCATGTAATTTCACCTACATAACAACCATAACTTCCGCCAGCATAGAGTAAGCAAACTGTCAAATAAGCGCATTGTCTCTGGACTTTATTGCTTGCCTCATTTTCCCTAAAGACATGCAGTTGCATCATCGAGCAGTAGCGACATTTTTCATTAAAATAAATCATTCAAACCAATGAAATTTTACTCTGAATTTGGCCAATTTATTTGTTTCGTGCTGTCATTTCGCTTTAAGCTATTATGTATGTGAATATGTGTTGCTCTATCCTTGCGTTTTAATTGACCATTACTCATTTTAATTTTAGAATTTGTCTTAAATTATCTTAAAACTAATCCATTATAAGCCATTAAGAGCACAGATTATGTTTGGAGGGCAATTTTTGTTGTATTGTCCACAGAGCTTTGTAATTGCTGTGCTGAATTGATGTCAATGTTAACATTGACGTTTAGTCCAAACGCATAGAAAAGCTTGGCGCCATCGAAAAAAGTAGTAGCCATCTATCAAAAAAACTGCAAAAAGGTATTTAATCATACTAACGGATGCCATATAATAACATTGCCACCGAACAGAACTTGTTTGAAAAAAATATATAACATAATTTTATGTGGGATTGCCACTTAACAAAAAAACAGCTAACAACAAAATAAATCGTCTTCTGTCATTAAATTTTGGTTGAAATGTTGGTTGATTCACAAATTTTTCGTTATTTGCTGAAGAAATTCGGGGAGGAATTCCTGTCTACATATCCATACATACATGCGTGTACCCATATCTATATATGTAAAAATGAATTGCGGCTTTGTGTGTAAGCGCCGAATATTCAGACACATAATGCCCCCAAATGACTATATTTAGCGCCACGCACTCAGTGATGGGCAATTTCAATGCAACACTTAAGGTCATTATTTTAACACGATACTATTGTCTTTAACTTTGCGTTACTAACGGGAATTTCATTACACGGTTATTTACATTGATGGCTCCTGCCAAAGAAGAAGTTTATTGCTTTGTATTAGTCAGAAATATTGAATTTAAACACTGCGTTCAATAACTAATGCAATTCCGCAAATGTTTATATTTTCTATTATAGTTTATCACCTTTCTCTTAATTTAAAATAATTTCATATTCAAATATAGCGCATAGAAATATAATTGTAACAACATAAACAATTCAAACAAACCTTGTATAAAAAACGAGAAAATTCAACAAAATGAGTCATACAAAACAATCCCTGTCAACTTAAAAAAAAAGTGTCTAAAATAAATGTGATTTTTTAGAGATTCATTTTTTATAGAAGTATTTCTAATTTCACCTGCGCTGCATATGCTTTTTCGAATCACGAGACTCCAACGGCATCTATTCAAATTTGGTTGGGTTAGGTTAAGTATATCTGGGAGATCTGAATAGATCTCACACAGATCACAAGGGTCCGTAGTGTTACCAGTGATGTTGGGGTCGTGCTAAGCATAGTTCGTCATACATGTCCCGCCAAGTTTCAATAAACAGATGAAAAGTATACCGATCCCAGGCAGTTGTAACAAGTTCTGCCTAGAGCAAATCAGTGGTAAAGGAGGTGTTCTAACGTACCCCTTCCTTCTTTGCAGTTATTCTGTGGGAGGTTGAGGCTTTCCATATTGACTGCGCTTCCAGAGTTAGTTCCTTATCCAGTTCCGTCTTCAAAACTGAGAGTGAAAGATATATGTTCGACGTACTCATCCTAGGTCAGCTGGGCCTGTGTTAGCAAGCTCTCTCACTTCCTTCTATTCTCTTGTGACCTGGTGCCCAGTAAATTGTCTGTATATTTTCGCAGAGCTCATGCACTCGGAGGTTTGCCATTGCCTGCCGAGGGGCGACTGCTACATTTATTTAAAAAAAGGGAGTTCATTAACATATTTTAACACTGTTTGGGGTATGATATGGTACAATATACGAAAAGGCAAACAAAATAGTACACATAACAGAAGTGAAACTTTCAAGGCAGACAAAGAAAAAGGGAGAGACCCGAGAGAGAATGAGAGAGAGAGAAAGAATATATATCTAAATAAATTCACAATACTTGCAGATAATATAATATAAATAGACAAAATTGGCAAAAAACGCAGAAGGGTCGACCGGTGTAGGTAAACGGCACCCGTTACCGCAAGTCAATACCAATAAATCCGACGTCGGAATGGATAGCACTTTATAGTACGCACAAGCACTAGCCAGGGAACGGAAATAAGCGCCAAAAAGTAGGCACCAAAAAAAACTCCCAAAAAATTGGGATCAAAAACCCCCCAAATAGAAGGCACCAAGGAAATATAACGCTAAAAAGTAGGCACCAAAAATATATTTCCTACAAGTTTGCACCAACAAACAAGCGCTAAAATGTAGGCAGTGTTATTTCTCACTAGAAATTAGCAACCACAAGGAAAAACTCAGGAAAAATAGCCTAAAGTGTATCTAAGATATATATAAGGTATAGCTCTCTCTCTTCTTTTTCTCTACGTTATATCTTTTTTCTCTCTCGCGGAACGAAAATACCCAAAACGTTGCATGTCCTTGAAATTTTACTCTCCATTCTCGCTCGTGCATCGGCACCTAAGAAGTTTCACTTCAAAAAATTTTACAAATCACAAATGAGAATTTTGAAAAATTAGTAAATCATAAATAAACAAATATCAAAGAACGGTGATGAAAATTAGTAAAAATATTTTTGAATTCAGTATATTAATCATACCCAGCTATGTATAATATGTTCACAGGAGATTATTATAAATTGCAATTTCGTGAAACGTAGTAACCCAATATTATTTGTTTACTTAAATTAAAATCGTTATTTATTTTAAAGCATTGCTCTAAATACAGGTCTCATACATAAACAACCAAGGATCGTTTTCTCAAGTAGCCCCGGCTTTTTAAATACGTTTTTTCTGAACAAAAATTGCATGTTTTAGGGGGCCGGTGGTATAGAGCACGAAAATTCCACCTATTTTCACGATTTTTTTTTTTTGCATTAAAAATTAAAAAACCGATATTTCAGCTTTTCGCGTTTATTAATACATCTATTGAGCATACAAAATTTTTATTATTATATTATATATTTTATATTATAAAAATGCCGCTGAAGATGACCCTCTCGAAAAATCGAACCCAGACGGCATAGGTGATTTCGAGACTTTTACTCATCTGAAACACAAAATTAAAGAAGATTCTTAATCAGAAAGAGTGCAGTTATGGTCGGAAGTAATCGAAAAAATTAAAAATTGACAAAATGGCGCGCTTTTGAAAAAAGTTCGAAAAATCGGATCTTTTTCACCAGTTTTTTCGTGGAAAATAAGAAATTATTTAAATAAAAATCTAAATAAGATTGTAGTCCCGCCGTGCCGAAAAAAGTTGTCTCGAGATAAATGCGTTTAAAGTTTGAGATACAGGAGCGCGCAAGCCGCTCGCTCTCTACCTAGTTAATGGGCTGTAGAAGCTATAATATTGGGAATTTATGCATGAAAATTTCACAGTATATAAAAGATACTTCGAAATATCGAAAAAAATCGAGTTTTTGAAATTTTTAGACCACCGGGTCCCATTAAGGCTGTGCAACGCCTGTCAGGTCCTCTAGTACTCATATATGTAAATGTCAAACAGGTTGTTTTCGAAATCCTGAAACTCTTAGCTTTAAAATTATTGATTGGGCATCGGAAAAGTTTTCTGAGAACTTTAATCAAAAATAATATTGGAACTATTATTCCTCCCTTGTGACTTTACAGTCGCTTATCAGTTTGAGTGCAGGCTAAAATATTTCGCTAAGTACCTCTAGCACCCGAATTTGCAATATAAGGAGAATAATATGTGACTCCTACTCCTCTAACTGAGTGGTGGGCGTGCGAAGAATTTATCATTATTCATCATTCGGCTCCGTTTTGGCTTGTCTCATTTTCATAAATGTTGCGCGCAAAGCAGGAGTTTAATGTTAGTTTAAAATTAAAAATAATTCTCATTTTCTGCTCGTTGCCTATGCTACTGTAAGCATAGCATAACACACACCCGATCTCCCACACATCACTACGCCCATCACACAAACTCCCCAACACTCACACGCGCACTCTCAATCATCACTGCTCACCTTTGATGAGAGTGAGTAAATTTGCGCTACTTATGCTCTACACCTATAAAATCGATTCATAAGCGAACATACAAAACGTATGAAACGCGCAGGTGGTGGAGGATATTGCAACACTCGTGTTGAGTGTTTTGAAGAGCGGTGAGCTGCAGGGCGTGAAAGCGTTGCGTAGGATTTTTGCTTTAGCTATGCAGTCATGCGTTTGTAATATAATCAGCAGTAAACTTGTTACTCGCTTTAGAGGCACGAATAAGCATACAAATAAATCTACATATTTGAGTGTATGTGTGTGTGATGACATGGAAACTGATGCATTACTCCAAAGTGAAGTCTAATTAGTTTTCCTAATGAGGTGGTGAGTCATAACGGATAAGTAGTCGAACAATTAGCATCTAAACTTCTATAAAACGGCGCAACTGACAATTTTTATGCAGATGCTTATTATTTTTTTGCGAGAAAAAATATTACAATATCTATGTTACTGCAGTACAATTTTCTAGCTCACATCACAAACCTTAATTCTACAACTATATATTTTTGTAATTAGTAAATTTCTTCTATATTTCCCGTCGAAGGAAAGGATATTTACATAGCTCCATGCACGAAAATGCTTTTGAACACTAGTTTGACTGGATTAGGTAGAGTGGGGTCCCAAGGGAGGATTGCATGTGCTCATTCTCAATATTTGGGCTCCGTATTTAGCTCGTTGGACTTTGTTTAATTTATTGAACCTGGTGATAGGAGAGAATCTCACAATGAATATTGCATTCAGGGGAAGAGCGTGATGCAAAGCAGAGTTGTCTCGTGCACCTATTCATAAGCGAGAGATAAAGAGATTTAAGAGAGAGACCTTTGAGAGATAAAGAGACTTATTAGACGAATAAAATAATAAACAAAAAGCGCGACTTACAGACATACTCACAGGTGAGAAGAATATTAAGCGAATCTTACATAAATACTAATAAATCATAAAAATTAATGTATCATCTAATAGATTACTTCCAGATAATGGTAGGACTTGATTTGATACGAGTGTCTGAAAAATTTAGAAACTTCATCTTGGATGTCGATTTTTATGCTGATTCGTTTGTATGCGAGCTTGAAATATCCAGTGGTCAAAAACGCAGACTAAAATTTAAATAAAGGGAGGTTAAAATGAGGATGATAAAGATATTGACTTCTTGAAAAAAAAAATAAATAAATATAATACATCCCCAAGCGTGGGAGGGAGGGTACGATTCTTATGGCTATTATTTTTTATTATAATGTTTGCGCCTCCTTGTCTTGCCGATTGGCTTCTCTAAAGAATGCTCCCGTAGTCATTGACATAAGCTAACTAAGTTATGATAAGAATAATTAGTTTTCACGTTTGTTTGGATTGATGATAAGGCCAAAATTAGATGTTTAGATTAGACCAAAAAAATAAAAAATAAATGCGTAGAGAATAAGTTCAAACATTCGGAGGAAAATCACTCAATTTTTTATTAGTAGGAATTAATAAGCTTTTCGATGCCAGCTCTGCTTTTCCAACCTAGATAAAGAAGGAAAGTGAATGGGTCTGGCGGTGAACGAGGACAAAACGAAGTACCTCCTGTCATCAAACAGTCAGCGTACTTGCGTATTGTAGGAGACTTCGAACTTAAGGACCAGAATTAACACCGCTAACAATGTCAGCCTTGAAATCGAACGAAGAATCTCTCTTACCAACACGCGCTACTTTGGACTAAGTAGACAATTCAGAAGTAAAGTCCTCTCTCGACGAACACAACTAACACTCTACAAGGCTGTCATCATGCCCGTCCTAACGTATGGCGCACAAGCTTGTACGATGAAATTATCCTATGAGGCGTCCTTGGAATGTTTAAGAGAAAGATTCTGCGGAAGATTTTGGATGGAAACATGAGCTGTATGAGCTTTACGACGACATAGACACAGCGCAACGAATAAAGATCCAGTGGCTTCGTTGGCCGGGTCATGTGGTCCGAATGGACATAAGCGCTCCGACTCTGAAAGTCTTCCTTCTCAGCGTTGGCGCCGATTACCACGAGAAAGAAATGACTGGAGCGCTTTTGTTAAACTCGGCCAAAATCGCGTAAGCGATTATAGCGTCAATAAAGAAGAAGAAAATTCATTATTTTACTCAGAGTTATTGGTAATCAAATTTGAAATTTTGATTAATTGAAATGTTCAATTAAATTGATTGAAATAATGATTAATTGAAGGTTGAACAGTAATGGCCTTCTAATAATAATAAATTAATCACGCAGTCTAATTTAAAATCAGTCAGTAGGAAAACTCCCTTCTGGCTTGTGTAACAATATGAAATATTTTCACTTTTACTAAAAAGAATATTTCGAATTTTAATTTTCACTTTGTCTCAATAAATTTGCAAATTAGTTTCTGCTTATAATTAAAAAAAAAAAAAATAAACAAACAGAAAGCCATACGTAAAAATATGTCAGAGGGAGAGTTACCCGTTTGATGCTCAAAATACATTTGTACCCGCACTCAACTACTTACATACATATTTTTATTGTAATACGAGTATGTATGCGTGTATTTATGCATGCCCGATAATTATGTAAACTTTTCCTTTCCTTGCTTATTACCAATTTACAAAGTCAAAAGCCATTTCGAATTAATTCCGAGAAGTTTTGCTGTATTCACATGAAATTCTGCATTCACACATTCTTACATCAAAGATGAGTGTGCATGTCTGTGTTTCCATTGACGTTGACAAGTATGTATATATCCGGCAGAGAAAAATCAAACTATGTACGCTGCAAACTTTCAATTTCCTGCACTGGTAGGTGATTGAAGAAGTTATACTAGTTACAGACTGACTACAATTGTAGTAGTTGCAAAATGATCAATTAGAGATGAATGCAAAGCAAATATTTTTCTGTTACCATGAACAACAATGCCTTAAGGATGCAAGAAGTGGGCATTAGCCGCATACAAATGCTGGTGAAGTAAATTATTTGCTTTTGTAAACTGGTTTAGTATTTGGTAAAACGTTGATACAGAGGCTAGGAGCTCGTATATTTATGTGATTTTCATGTAAAGGCTGACAATTGGCATTTCATAGGATATCATCACCTTAAAATACCAATTGCTAGCTTAAAAAATAGTGGAATACGAAGTACTTCCGCTGCAAAACAAATTGAGATCAAAGTAGTTAGTTTGGAACTAGTCGGCAGGGCTGCAGGATAGGGGGGGCGTGTGTGATTTGTAAGACTGCAACAAATTTGCTATTTAAGGAAATGTCAAAATGTTCGCAGTTACCACAGAAGCAATAAATGTGCACCGAAAACACATGAGCAACAATAAAAATATAACGAATAACCGAATTAAACTCAATGATGAGGGGCAAATAAAGTCAATGGCAATAAAAAGAGATGGAAAGAAAACTGAATGGACACAAATTGGGTGGAGTTGGAATAAGTGAAATGCTTTCTGTTGCCATCGGAGTAAAGGAAAAAATTCATTTGCAGTCGATTGCTTGCAACATATTAACCATGAATACCGTGCAACAACGTAGCAGCAACAATATTGGCAATATAGACGCCAAACATCAACGCTCAAGCTGGAATTACTTCAAATTTTACTTGTTGCTTTTTCATTATTTCTGCCGCTGCTTCTATTCTCATTGTTGCTGTTGTTGCTATTCAACCAACTCCAACTGTCCAACTCGGTTCCATATTGAAATCGACTCTGCGGCTGATGGTTTTTGTTACTTGAACCCTTTTTATTGTTCTGCATTTTCTTATTGTGTTTTTTTCTTTTTATTGTTTTGGTGAGTGCCATCAGCTCTTGGCGATTGTTGGCTGTCGTAGGGTTTGAAACACGAAATCGACTTAAACTGGGTGTTGGCGGTAATGGCAAGCAATTGCAGTTAGAGAACCTGCATGGAAAGAAGTGTAGGAGTAGAAATGCATAAGTACCAGCCTGATGTGGGCGACTCCACTACTTGGCAACATTGACTTACTATTTACCGCACAAATACAATGTGGCGCATGTGGCACTATACACTCATTCATTCACACAGACATCCATATGAGACTTCCTTCTGTCCATTCATGGTTTCATGCGGCTGTATTCCTCTAACGGCTGCAAGTTCATATGCACGTTGTCTTTTACTTGTATGTGATTTTATATGTATTTGTGCATTCAATTCAGTGTGTGGAAGAAACCGCTTTCCTATGCACATCCTTTAAACTACATAGAGAAGCTAAACAAGAGGTGAAAGTCGAGAAGCAATTGAAGTTTATGCAATAAGAAAAATTGGAATGTGATTGCATTGGCTCGGTCTCAGAGACATTAAATTTGCATCGGCGTTGCTTGCTTTGTTGGTTGCGTACCTCTTGAAGGACCACAAGAATCTCATGTACATATAAAATAAAGCATGGAGACGCAATTTTGTTGCACTGTTTGCAGTAACTTCAGTATGGTTAGATTATGGCTTACCTAAGCACGAGTCTTGTTTACTTGTGCGCTTCATCTTACTGAGTCGTACGACTTGCCTTAACTTCCTTGACTTAAGGGGGTAGTATGGTTAATTCGGTGTAAAACAAGCATATTTTTCGAAATTTTTTTTGTCGACACAGTTGATTTATTCAAAATTTTAAAATTACTTCATTATAAAGTCATATTTAAAGAATATTGTGTGAAATTTTCATTGATTTTTATGAAGAAATGAGTTGGTGGCAGCGAATCTTCGCGGACGTCTCATAAAAAAGTTTTATTGCGGTGTCCCTCAGAACTCATTACTGGATCAACTAAAATCAAAAAACCAAATTATTTCATCAGCTAATAAAGTTTCGCAGGTAACAACGTCGAATTTTTTTTTGTTTTTTAATTTTTTAAAGCGCTTTGAAGTCAAAACACCGATTTTTCATAAAAAAAAACTTGAAAACTTTGTTGTTTTAAAATATGACAAAATTAAAAAAAAAAAAAACTCGAAGTCATTACCTCGTGAATAAAGTAAAGAAACAAAAAAACCAAATTTGAAAAGAATCGGTGCAGTAGATATGAATCTACAGTGGACACCGACCGTAAAAAAGGCAAGTGTGAGAAAAACGTAGGTAGCTATTTTCGGCAGCGTGAAATCCGGTTGGAGAGGTAGATACTTAATCCTTTGTGTCTTTGTCAATTTTACTCTAATGCACTTCAAACTTTCACACAATAATCTTAAGATGTTATAGAATAATTTAAAAAAAAAAAAAAAAAAAAAAATGAAAAAAAAAAATACCATACTACCCCCTTAATTAAACAGTTTGCAAAAATCAAGTTAGTTTAGATTTAACTGGCCTGCATAAAGTTGTAACTTCGGAATCTAAAATGAGCAGGTTCTGAAGTTCCCCCATGATGTTGTTGTTTGAGTGGCTGTACTTTCCAAACTGGGATACACTTAATTAGTATCTGGCGCCGTTTTAATGCGACAATCCCCTGTTATTATTTGGATTGGCTGTGTGTGCACAGCCACCTGAAAATATCTATTGTGCAGCAATCCTCTGTTATTTTTGAATGGATTTTTCCAGAGTGCTTTTTCTTATTGCCACTTCGTTATGTCTAGAGAGAAAGAAAGGGACCTCTATGTGAATGGTTTGCCGAAAGTTCGTAATTTTGTTCTTGACAACCACGGATGACTGCAGAGATAGTGAAAAAGAGTTTCCTTCTTCCCCACGTCTTCACAACTACGGCCTAAGTGGTAGTCACCGGTCACTGGCTGATCGGAACTCATGCGGAGTAGCTTGAACTTCCGTACAACCTCCATTGCAAAAGCTGTGGGGATCCTGTAGAGAAATAGACTGTTTAACACTTTCTTTGCAAATGTCCAGGTCAGGCGGCTAAGCGCTTGATGCCCCTTAGTGTGCCTTTTGGGGATAGCCTGAAGCAGTTCTTCAGCAGAGTACCCTTTTCTCTCCACTTCTACATAAAAATCACTGGATGGCTGTATATGGGCTTTTATTTTCTTCCTTTAAGTTATATAATTTTTCACAGGCAGTTGTATCGTCTACTTGCAATGCTGTAATAGTGAGACTTTAGTTCCGCCTTAATTCGGCTGAAGGAAACTTCTACTGGCTCCGCTTCGGTCGCACTTAAGGAGTATCCGAACTTAGCAAGCTCATTCGCCTTCTCATTACTCTCAATGTTCCTATGACCTGGAACCCATACTAGAGTATAACAATTTGTAAAAACAAAGTAAAAGATGTAGTATTTCACTTAAAAAAAAAAATACTAGTAACTGGATCACCCGGTTGGTACATAGACATATATTTTTGTACTTAAAACCACGCCACACTATATGCCTCTCTGCACATATGGATGTACTTATGTATGCACGCTCATTCAAGCTGACTGCGTCGCACCACGGATTAGTTGCTATAAGCCAACGAAAAGCGGCAACTTAACCGCATATAAAAACAATTTTTTATACTCAATTGAAAATACGCATGGTTACACATACATACATATGTATGTATAAATATTGATCTCTGAGTACATGTGTGTGCTTTTATCCTCTTATTTTTATAACAATAATTCACATAAAAAATATTAACGAGTATAAAATCCACTACTTGCATTCGCCCACACAAAGCATCGACGTGTATTAGGTATACCGTTACACACCAGATTCTGAAAGGATTAGATATCACTTCAGAACGCCAAAAACGCCCCAAATCGGCGTAAAAATCCATAAATAAAAATAAAAATATTCGCTCTAAAATTTCAATCAGCGCTCAACGGTTTATGATGATGACATAAACAGCAGAGCAAAAAGCAACATAAATTGAGAGCAAATAAGTGTACGAGTATGAGTCATAAAAAGAGGCAAAAATATTCAAAGCATAAAGCTCTGGGCAATCCAATTAATTGGTGTAATTACTAAGCGCTGCAATCGTATATAGGTAAGCATGTGAGGCTTATAAGTATATATGAACATCTCTGTTGGTATTTTCTATGCAATAGTTGTGCGAGAGGAGATGTTGTCTCGCTCTCCTGTTGAGGCTGTGATGATGTTGAGAAAAGTGATGAAGCAGAAAATGTAAATCTTGCCACTTAAATGTATTAAAAATGTATAGATATATGTACATATGTATGCTCACATGTACGTGCATATAGGGGAGCAATATTTATTCTTGTTCACTCTGCCATCCTTTCTACATTTCTCTTAATGGCAAAAGTGCTCATGTGTGTGTTCTTTGGTTTTGTTTATGCCCTGAGGTTTTCAATTGGAATATAATAATTCCTTCATTGGAAAGTTGTAAGCTTTTATAAGTGATTGTATGTCTAGCCTGGTATTATGTAGTTAAATATTTCATATAAAGTCAAACCCAAAAACAAAACAAAAATGCAGAAAAAAATTTCTTCAAAAAAACAAGGGGAGGGACCGCTCAAAAAAGTCTCAATTGGGAAATATGCCAACGCGTCATGCAAAAATATTGAAACCTAAGGAAAAAGTTTATTTTCAGATTATAAACACGATTTCAGCATACAAATTCTGCTTATAAATTTTTTTCAAACAAAATAAAAAACCTTTGAAAAAATTTTAGTTCCCTATTTTCAATATAAGATAAATAAACAACAGCATAAACATAAAAAAATCCACTCAGAAACGAAAAATTAAAACATGCAGATCACAACCATTCGTCGTTTTTCTAGTTTCGATTATTCACTTGATGAAAGTACTTATTTATAAAATTACTTAGTAATCATAAAAAACTATATCAAAATAAAAAAGTAGCTACTACGAGTATCACTTGTCACTAAGTCACTATGAAATTTATCCTACCTTTATTGTCTTATGTGTGCGCGTACACTTCGAAGGTCGATAGCTTAAATTTATTAGATGGATCGATAGGTATTGAAATTGCCTAGTGCAGGGCATATGTATATATGTATGTATATGTTTGCCAACTCCACTACGCTTTAACTGAGCTTCCTATTCATATACCACTCAAAGAAGGATCACACAAAGCGAAACGCATAAAAAATCACACTACAAAAAACCGCATACAAAAACACCGCACAAAAACAAGTTTCACTTTATGTACAGCTGTTGACAGCTAATTAGAAACGAGACTCATTTCAAAATAAATTTTCCATTTTCCTTTTAAACACGTATTTTCATAACTTTTTGCCAATTTTATTTAAACATATGACAAACTTAAAAACTAGTGGAAAACAATTTAATCCCAATTCTTTATTAAATATATATATTTTTTTTAAAGCATGTGAAATGCAGGATTTGGATAGGGCAACTAATTAGAAACAGTAATGTATTATCAGATCTACATAAAGATTATGTTAGTATTTGATTCCATAACTCTTTTGCTTCAACACATCGATTGCGCATTGATGGAATGAGATTCTGACAGCGCGCCACAGGTATTGCTTGCCATGCCGTTTTTACTTCGGCAAAAAGGACATCCATATTTGGGATATTTTTGGCACTCACGGCTTTTTTAACGTCACCCCAGAGATGCTCTATTGGGTTTAAGTCCGGACTGGATGATGGCCATTCCAAAACATTGATGGAATTTTCGTCGAAAAACTGTTTCGTCAACTTTGACGTGTGCTTTGGACCATTATCCTGTTGAAATTTCCATATAACAGGCAAATTTTCCTCAACCCACGGCAACATTACATTTTTTAGTATATCAACGTATTTCTCCTTATTTGAAATTCCATCAATCCTATGGATTGGGCCAACACCATTCCACCAGAAACATCCCCACACCATGATTGATCCTCCACAATGCTTCACTACCCGTGGAACGTAGCGAGGATTGAATTCTTGGTTGATTGGCCGTCGAACATACCTTCTACCATCTGGGCCTATGCGATTTATCTTGGTTTCATCGCTCCAAACGATATATTTCCATTGATTTGGAGTCCATGACCAATGGGATCTCGCAAAGACTACTCGCCGTCTCCTTTGTATCTTGGTTAGAAGGGGCTTCTTGCGTGCTGCTCTGTCATGCAGTCCAGATTCGACCAGACGCCGAGCAATTGTCCTCTTGGATATTTCGAAATTATATTGATCCTGAATTTTCCGTTGGATGTTAGTGGAAGTCTTTTTTGGGTCTCTTTTGGAGATGATTGCTATCTTGCGGTCAATTTCTGCTGAAGTTTTCCGCGGCCTTTTCTTACGTGGAACATTGTCAAAAGTCTTAAAAAGTTGGATATGCTTTAAGGCATTAAAAACCATTTTTTTTGAGCATTTGACTTGCTTAGAAATTTCACTGTACGACTTTCCAGCTTTACAAAGGTCAAAAATGGAGCTCCGCAGGGCAGGTGTACAGCTGCTGCTTTTTCCCATTACACATCTTGAAGACGAATATTTTAGTTGCTTTTAAACAACCAATTTAAAATATATACACACCAAAAAGTCGATTATATTACTATTAAAATAACACAACTTGCCGAATATGCTTCCATTGAACAACTGTTTCTAATTACTCGTCTCAGTTTATTTACCTTGAATTAAGTAGCCCATGCACTGCGTTGGATAATATTAACGGTACTTCAATTTCACAACTACAAAACTGACAACAGCTGTACATACATACGTACATAGATATGTATGATAGTCATATGGCGGACATACTCGTTTGCGGTCGTACTTTAGTGCTTAATGCAACTATTTTAAATCAGCTATAAAACATTCAAGAACCTAAGCCTTGTTGGCACTAGCACTAATAATTAATTAGCAAAGGGTGTTACTTAAGAGCTTCAGAACTTAAAATAATAATATAAAACAGATATATTGTTGGAAGGAATTTATTGTGGACATGATAAATATACCTTATTAATGTACTTAATGCTGGGTTCTCACTACCCTACTCACCACTCACACCAGGTAGGTTTGTACCTGGCAACCAAAAGGAAACGGGACGCTTTGTCCTAATCGCTGCTTGGCATCGACGGTCACAGCAAAAACGAAGTATTACAGAAAACGCATAAAAGAAACCGAAAAACCAAAAAATTAAACAAAATAATAAAATTAAGTATAAAAAACTATATTGAATAATTACTTTTTGATATTCAAAGAAAAATGCTATTTTTGTACTATTTATTTTCGGATGCTTATTTCATTATAAAGAGGAAAGTATGCCGTTAATAGTGGAAAATAACATCAGGCAAATGACCACCACGACCACGCTTACAGGACAATATCCTTTTCATGAAATTTTCCATAACCGAATTGCAAAGTGGTCGCCCTATGTCCTTGATAGCCTCACAAATTCCATCTTTGAGGTCTTTAATTGACCCTGAGCTGTCGGCGTAGACCTTCTCTTTCACGTGGCCCCCAAAAAAAAAGTCACAAGCTGTTAAATCATAAGATCTCGGTGGCCAAGTGTGATCACCTCAAGAGATAACACGGTCCGGAAACTTTTCCCGTAAAAGATCAATGGTTTCGTTGCTTGTGTGGCACATAGCGCCGTCTTCTTGAAAATAAACCAGATAATGTTGTCCAGATCAATACCACCCAATTCCGGCCATAAAAATAGTAAATCTTCTCTCAATAGCGATAGACAACACCTGTTATTGGAAAACCCTTTATTTGTATAAGTAAGTTTATTTAAATAAGCCAGAGCATGCATACAATTATTAATTTTATGTTTACTAACTTAATACAATATAATATTAATTCAAAATAAATCAAAAAAATTAAATTACTTAAGTGTACAACATTATAAAACCAAATAAAAAACAGAATATTTTTCTAAATATTATAATCTGGTAGATAATGTTTCGAAAATAATATCAGATATGTATGTCCACCGAGGCTACGAGTTACATGGCCCATTGAAAATTTTCAAAAATCCCTATTTTTCACTACTTTTTCCAATACATCTGAATAATAAATCTAAAGGAGCCCAATCAGAAAAAAATGGCATGCAAGCGATGGTCATTTGGCTTCAATTCTTGTGCGAGCTGCAATATCCCTACGTGACATTTTCTACGTAGTCGAGGGACAAAAGCCAACAAGTTGAGAACTACGACCAATCGGCATTTCTTCTTCTTCAACAACTCGCTCTATGAGCTGCGAGATCAGATTTATCTACTTTTATTTTTTAAAGTAAACTTCTACAATAAAATTTTTCTAAAAGCGGTCGTCCCTCGGCAGGCAATGGCAAACTTCCGAGTGTATTTCTGCCATAAAAAGCTCCTCATACAAAAAATATCTGCCGTTCGGAATCGGCTTGAAACTGTAGGTCCCTCCATTTGTGGAACAACATTAAGATGCACACCACAAATAGGAGAAGGAGCTCGGCCAAACACCCAAAAAGGGTGTACGCGCCAATTATATACTATGGGCAAAAGGTAAGGTGAATTTATTTGTCAAACTTCGCGGGATTAAAATTTCGCTCTAGTTATTTTTTTCATGAGTTGGCAGCACTGTTAATAACATCTGGGCCAACTTTCATGTGAATGTCATTATCAGTAATATATTTACGCTTGTGTTTACCAAACGACCAAGAGTGCATTTTTCGATTTTTACAATGTCTGATTTGATTGAGCAGAGAAGTGCCATCAAATTTTGTTTGCGGAATGAAATTTCGGCTGCGGAAACGTTTAGCATGTTGCAGAAGGCATTTGGTGATTCGACCATGTCGCAGAAAAATGTTTATAAGTGGTACAAAGACTTCAAAGAGGGTCGAGAACGTGTTGATGACTTGGAGCGCTCCGGACGACCATCGACGTCAACAGATGACCAACACGTCAAATAAAGTGAAGGAGTTAGTGCTCAAAAATCGTCGGTTGACTGTCAAAGACCTTACTGATATGATCGGAATATCAGAAGGATCTGTGAAAACCATTTTGAAAGACCATTTGGGCCTACGAAAAGTCAAGTCTCGTTTGGTACCGAAAAGTCTCAATTTCTTGGAAAAAAGTCGTCGCGTTGATG
This sequence comes from Anastrepha obliqua, assembly GCF_027943255.1. Taxonomy (NCBI): domain Eukaryota; kingdom Metazoa; phylum Arthropoda; class Insecta; order Diptera; family Tephritidae; genus Anastrepha; species Anastrepha obliqua. Next base: position 2,157,965 of record NC_072895.1, on the reverse strand, counting down.
TGTGTGAAACAATGCTTTCAGACTATCAGGACAAGCTCAAATGCATCATTACGGGAGATGAGACTTGGATGTATGCTTACGACCCTGAAACAACCGACCAATCAAGCGAATATCGTGCTAAAGGCGAGGCCAGACCGAAAAGAGCACGTCAAAGTCGTTGTGTGGTGCACTATGAATTCCTTCCACCTGGCCAAACTGTTAATAAGGAATATTATTTGAGTGTTATGCGTCGTTTACATGAAGCAGTTCGTCTAAAAAGACCAGAATTATGGACCAACAACTCTTGGTTTTTGCATCACGATAATGCACCGTCTCACACTGCACTCGTTCTTCGTGACCATTTCGCCAAAAATTCCACGCATATCGTTCCGCAACCACCGTATTCGCCTGATTTGGCTCCGTGTGACTTCTGGCTATTCCCAAAACTCAAGAGACCACTCCGGGGAATGCGTTTCGAGTCGATTGAGGAGATAAAAGCTGAATCGAAGAAGGTGCTGATGGCTATACCGGAAATGGACTATTTGGCATGTTTCGGGGATTGGAAAAATCGTTGGCATAAGTGTATTTCATCGAGAGGGGATTATTTTGAAGGGGATGAAATTGACTTACAAGAATAAATAAAGATTTTTCATTTTACAACCAAATTCACCTTACTTTTTGCCCACAGAGTATATGTAAACTTCTACAATTTGAAAGCGTTGTTCTGGCGTTTGCCATTCTCAGCTGTCAAACCATAGTTGCCAGATGATGCGATCAATTGTCTATTATGCGACTGTGGGAAAGAATTATCGAGGCTGTTAAAAAGCAACGTACCAAAAAGCCGAGGAGAATTTGGCTTCTATTAAGAGACGACACTGCTTTCGCGATATTTGACTTGTTAATATTAGGTATATATTGATTATATAGATTAGACTCTACTAGCTTATACGACTATACGTACGAGCTACTCCTCCTATTTCTGGTGTGCGTCTTCGTGTTATTCCACAAATGTCGGAAGCTACAGTTTTAGGCCAACTCTGGACGGCAATTATTTTTTATGAGGAGCTTTTTTCGTGGCAGAAATACATCCGGAGGTTTGCCATTGCCTGTCGAAGGGCAACTGCTATTAGAAATCCTTTTCTATAATTTTTGCTGTTTCATGCATGGACATTTGAACCTACACACTCCCGAATGGTAGTCACTTACCAACTTATTTGGCTACGGCAGCTACCAGCTCATATGCATTATCGATTTGGTAAACCGGCCATCGACTAGATAAACAATTTAAAAGAAGTATTCATGAAAGAAAGCCCGACATGTAGCTTAGAACTGAACTGAGTGTATCTGCAAAACATAGACTACAGTTTCATGTGATGCCTTGATTCCTTAGGAATGGATAACAAGTGAATCAGTGAAGGCTCGTATTAATGAAAATTACCAGCGCAGCTCAGATAATCCTCTCATCTTTCATTTTCTGCTCATCCAAAAATTCAATTAAGCTAATAGTAAACACATGTACGCTTATTAACACACACACATGCACTTTAGCACTTTATTTATGAACTTCTAATATAGCTGGAAACCACATGGCTTAATTTACATGTTAGTTAAGACCGAATCTTAAGTTAAACGACGTTATTAAATTAAGAGAAAGATTTCGAAAAACCATTTCTCTCATGAAAATATAAGTATACGCTTATATAGTAAACATACCCAATCATACATACACATGAGCTTGTAGTCAGAAATGTACATTTATATTCGCATGAAAATTTAAATAAAATCCTACATAAGCAAATATAATATTATCGAGAGCCCTCGCATGTATGTTATTTGCTCACTCTTAGACGAGTGCTTAGTTGCCTGTATTGTCGCCTGGTATAGCATTTATCTGGCTTTTTTCTTAAACTTATGCATATGCATGTGTGTTAGTGTACCCACATGAAAGTTAGATTTGTATTTCAAAAATAATATACCCTGCAAAAAATTACTTTAGTGCGTACTGAACTGATGCGCTTCTAGTGAATTTAGAATCATAACTAGTCCCCGTTTCTTCCACTTTTCTTACAAGCAACTGCTGAACTTTATATGGCCGTATCCCATTGCTCTCCGTTGAAGATTTCGTAAGATCTAAACCAGTGTTACGAGTACATTCAACAAATTATTGCAGAAAGCCTTTGGATCGATTCTAGCGACAAGTAAAAAATTTAATGAGTTAATTGTCCTCTGTTTTTTCAAATGATTACCCGCACCGCATTATAAATTTAATAACATCGATAAATTTACATATTTGCTAATGGTATATACAGGGTGGGCCATATAGCATTTGCTTTTTGTACCACCTATTTTTTGAGAATGGCAACACAAATGACATGTCAAATGTGTTCATAATTTACTTAAAGGTTTGACATTTACGAAATGGGACGCTATACGCTTGAACAAAATTGGGAAATATTGAAAACCTATTTCCAAAGTGGTGAGTCTTCTTCTTCTTTTCTAATTTTCACATCGGTGGCTACGCCAATAAGCAAAATTGTCGGATTTGGGGCTCAGAAAATCCACACGTTACTGTAGAGAAGCAAATGCATCCACAACGAGTCACTGTTTGGTGCGGTTTTTGGTCTGGCGGCATCATCGGGCCATTTTGATTCGACAATGAGCGACGAGCCGCGGTTACAGTAAATGGCGAGCGTTACCTTGACATGCTCAACGAGTTGTTTCCAAAAATTGAAGAGGATGACATGGACGACATTTGGTTTCAACAGGACGGAGCAACTTGTCACACTGCCAAAGTTACACTCGAATTTTTGGCCACCGTTTTTGAAAACCGAATAACCAGCCGAAATTCCGATATCAATTGGCCACCTCGGAGCTGTGAGCCCGTTGGACTATTTCTTGTGGGGAGCCGTTAAGGACAAATGCTATGCGAACCATCCAGAGACGATTGATGCTTTAAAACACGAAATCGAAGTTGCCATTCATGAAATTGGAGCCCAAACAATCGAAAATGTGCTTAAAAATTGGGTTGATCGAATGACCTACTGTAAAGCCAGTCGTGGCAGTCATTTGAACGATATTATTTTTCATTCATAAATGTCAATGTTAAGTCTTCAAAATAAAAAAAAAAAGTTTGAAAAAATATTGATTAGTTTTTTTTTATAGCAGATTCAAAAAGCAAATTTTACATGGCTTACCCTGTAATACAGTGAAAGCTCTTCGAACGGACACCTCTATTAGATGGGCATCCAAACTTTGAGCACACATTTCGAAACAAATTAGAAACATTTCGAAAAAATATAAATGTGCCAACTAAATACGAGCCCGAAGATGAATTGACGTTATCAGCGCTGGCTTCGTTATTTGAGTTATCAAAAATCCTTGGGAAATCTAACTCAAATTCTGATGTATTTATATCAATAGAATAATAATAAATCGACCGAAAAGCTAGATTTCGGGTTGGATTTTGTTGCTGATGAAAACATGGAAACTATTGACGATCGTAGTACTGGCACTGAGAATCTAATGAAATTATCTGAAACGAAACGGCTTTGAATTTAATTTCAAACTTAAAGCGCTTTTGCAGCGACGACTTTACTGCGTTCGAATTGTTGAAAAAGAGGGAAAGCCAAAGCCAATCTAATATATCTTGTTTTATGACTTCTTCTTCCTTATTCGCCTATTCCATTTACAGAATGTTAGCGATTGCAGCATTATAGTATTGTGGACATTTTTATAAATTTGTAAGTTCATAACTCTTAGTTTACTACATCACTATAATATTCACGCTTTCGTGCTGCTTATACGAGTTGCCCAATTGTCCGAAGCCCAGTCTGTTCCAGTCTATGTTCCTTAACCAAGACATTTGCGTCCTTCCTATGCCACGTCTGCCTTGCACAATGAGTTGCAAGAATTCGTATTTGAATCCGCACATAATATGCTCGAAATATATCGTTTTTCGACGCTTTCCTCATTAAGTATACGTAAAACTTCTGCGTTGCTAATCTTGTGTGTCCGAGATAGTTTAAACATTCTTGAATAGCACCACATTTCAAAGGCCTCCAACTTATTCACAGATGTAACTTTCAGTGCCCTAGATCCAGCTCTACACGGAAAACAGACCAAACATAGCATATAAGATACCGCAGCCGCAATTTTAAATTTAAGTTTCTGTTACAGAAAACCTTCTTGTCGTTGTAAAAGGCTGTTCTAGCTACTTCTATCCGACCGCGAATTGCTTTATCGCTTTACCAGCTGTCGTTAAGCCAACATCCCAAGTATTTGAAACATGAGAGTTTTTGAATTGAACTCCCATATTTAAATTTATATTCCGTTGTTGATTATTTTTGGAGGCAACCATGTGTTTTGTCTTCTGAGCATTAATGCGCACGCCATAATGGGACTTGTTCCACTGACAGCTTGTACCAGAGGTTGAACATCAGCTATGTTATCAGCCAGTATAGGGTATCATCAGCAAATCTTATCTTGTTAATGAATTCTCCATTTACTTTGATGCCCATATGGTTTGAAGTTACAGCTTCTTCATTGCATTGGGGATAAAATGCATCCCTGTTGCACTCTTTTTTTTTAATTTTAACATCATCGGACAGAACGTTTTCCAGTTTTACATTTACGGTTTGACTCCAAAACAAATTATTATTTCTTATTTCTTTTTCGTCAAAGCCTATTTTCCGCAGAATGCCAATCAAAGAAACGATGAAAATATAGAAATACTCGTAACATTGCTTAAAAAATTTTATGATTCTGGCAGGAAACCAAAAGAATGGCTACAATCAAGTTTTGTCCCTCTACAAAAAATCAAAACGCGCAAATGCGATGGCTACCGATTAATTAGTTTGATGTGTCATGGCCTAAAACTATTTTTTAAGGTGATTCAGAATGGTTTATTTTTTAAGTGTGAGCAGGTTATGGGACTTACGCAATTTTGTTTCAAACAAGCAATGAGGTCCAAAATTGTAAGGACGTTCAAAAAGATAAAGCAAGCTACCCTCCCTTTGAGCGGACAACAGTTGACTGACGCTGAGTGTCTGTCCAAGGGAGGTTTCACTGTATTTGCAATTCAAAAATGAGTAAGGAAATCAATAAAAAAATAAAAATAAATAAATAATTGGCGCGTACACTTCTGTTAGGTGTTTGGCCGAGCTCCTCCTCCTATTTGTGGTGTGCGTCTTGATGTTGTTCCACAAATGGAGGGACCTACAGTTTCAAGCCGACTCCGAACGGCAGATATTTTTATGAGGAGCTTTTTCATGGCAGAAATACACTCGGAGGTTTGCCGTTGCCTGCCGAGGGGCGACCGCTATTGGAAAAATGTTTTTATTAATTTTGCTTTCACCGAGATTCGAACCAACGACCTCTCTGTGAATTCCGAATGGTAATCACGCACCAACCCATTCGGCTACGGCGGCCGCCGTAAGGAAATCAATGCCATAAGATAATTGATTTTTTGAAATCCTACTCTTAATTTAATATGAGAAGCCATGCACTTTTTTTGAAGATTTTATTCAAATGTACACCACATCATCCCCCCTTGGAAGTTGTGGAAAAGAAAGGAGAAAATCAAAATATGATTCTCTTCCGTAACAAACACAAGCAATTTGAAATATGTGACTTAAAATAAATAAATATTTAAAATATACGTTCGGTTCAGTAAGATTAGGTTGGACTTGGCGGGTTCTGTAGAACGCACATGGATCAGAAATTGGTCCATAGTGATACCAAGCGTTTATATGGAGATTTTAAGAACTTTATACTTTGTCTTCAATACACAGTTTAGATAATTTAAGTAGGCTGCGAATTGTTTGATTTGCCACACTCGATAAGGTTGAAAATGATGCAGAGCCCAAGCAGTTTATTCGTGTTTCGCCAGTATACTTTACCATTCGTTAACCACAAAGTTTTAAACAAATAATAGGAAAATAGGGAGTTCTTACCTTTACTTTGAAGCCACATAAAACTGTTCATGACAAGAGTAGAGAAGTAGTTCGCAATTGGAAAAAGCGTATTCGTTCTGAACTAGAACTTTGTTTTACTAGTTCGGGTTCTCTCTGCTGCTTGCTTCGTATATGCTTTTACACACATGCACATGCATACACACGTAGATGCGTACATCTATTTGCTGAAACTGTCCCTTTGTGTTTATTTACACAGCTGTTTGCTTGGGTAGAAACTTCTGAGCACATGGGAGTGTTTTGGAATTATGTCTGTGGATGTAAGCACATGGCGGTGCGCATATTTGCATGCATGTTTGAGTTTGCTATTGCTGTGTGCTTATTCAATAGATATTTCCTTTTTGAAATTTTGCATTTCCGCTCGCTGATGGAATGAAGTTGCAAAAATACAAAATATTCTTAAATTTTCATTTATAATTCACTACAAAACTACCGTAATCGCATTTACATACATACATACGCATTAATGCTTTTGCAATAAGACGTTGATGCGAAAATGCATCTGAGTGCATAATAGTCACAACAAAAACAAAGTCCATAGAAATGTTGCACGTATGTATGCGTGTGTATGCATGAGCAGGCTTAATATCAATTCTTCGGTGGGAATTGGTCTACAGTGGATTTTTAAGCTACATAACAAACATTCATACATTCTTTTAATTCTGTAAGATTAGATATTGGAAATCAGTTTGGCAGGGGCATTAAGGGCTCCCTCCTATTTGGATGATGGTTTACAGAGTTTGGCCAATCCGCTATGGTGCAAAACAAAATTGGGAGAGCAACTTTGGCTACCACGTCACAGGGGATTTGGCAGCAGAATTCTGTCCGCTCGTTTCACACGTATTCACACGCTCGTCCAATCAGTCCTTGCTTAGACGGCAACGAAGCAACTTAAGATAAGAATGAGTTGAGTTGTATATTACCAACACAATCTAAGTTTTTTTTGTAAAACACCCGTTGTTATGACCTTGATGAGGGTCTGATATTGGCCACATCTTCTGGATTCTTTTCATCATGGATATACAGAGCGTTAGTTTATTCACTAAATTTCCGCATAATAATTCAAAATTTGAGCAATATTTTTTTTACTAACGGAATTTTGTTTGGAAGATAAGTTTAAGAAAAACTTGAATACTTCAGCCCAATCTTCACGGATTAAGACTTGTAAATATACTTAATTGAAAATGTGTTTTCTCATCACTTTCAATTTCTTCTTGGAAAATTAACCCTTTCTCGTGACACATTTTTTAAAACCCAGAAGAAGAAAGTGGAAGTGACAGTCGGTTTTTCAACCAACTCACTTAGAACGTTGCTGATCCTTTGTGATTACAAAAAACTAAGTTTACTTAAAAAAACTCGAAATTTCGAGGTATTTTAAATCGGTCCCGCTTACGTAAATTTTGAATAGCGATAATATGATAGCTTGTTACGTGCATTTTTGGTTTCGTCGATTCCGTTCAGGCATTTTTGATGTTAAGGAAAATGGCGATAATGTCGATAAAACCACAGAAATAATGAAATTGACCGGTATGTTAGTAGTCGTAGCATCACCCAGGAGCTAAAGATCAACCATGAACTTGTACAAACCAGTTGCGCAAAAATGTTACGCAAAAATAATGGATTTGGCGGAAATCTTAAAATATAATAAATTTTACAATTCTGGAGGAAAAACTGCAACTTTTTTGGTGAGGCACCTTAATTTAAATTAATATACATATTTGCATACACTTACACATACTACTTACGTGCTCTTGTATGTGTGCTCATATGCATGCAAACTCTGTTTGACTTGAAAGTTAATCGGTTTCATGCTCAGCCTTTACAAAAGCATTTTTACATAACATCTCCCTGGCAGCACTTTTCACATCGCATGCACATCTATGCTTACATACATACATATATGTAAATAAATAAAGAAATATCTATGCGCTTGTGTTACCAAAATAATAGAAAAAACTAAGTAAGCAATAAATGTAATGGTCTGCATAATAGTTTCTCGGAAATATATTGATTTTTTTTAATCAAATGGCATACAAACTAAATCTTTTTCCATTGTTAATCTCTTCCACGCTTGGTCTTTATTTCAAATTCTGTTCAAAATAATGTAAAAACATGAAAATATTTTCGTATGAATTCAAATTTGCTGTAGTATTTCTTATTTTTATTCGACAAAACAAAGAGTATTGCATTGTTTGTGTATGAACCATTACTTTCAATCGAAAAAACAATTTGAATCATTTGAAAACACAAAAATTTGCATAAATTCCATTACAAAATAAATAAGCTGAGAAGGCCTCCAGGAAAAATCAAAAACAAACGAGTATTATTGTGACAGAAATTTTAATTCTCCACATTAACCAACCGACATTTGCAATGATTATGACATTTCATGCTGCTTCACTTCCTCGAAGAATATTTTTCAATATTAAGTCGTGAAAATTACATTTTTGAATTGAAAAGAAACGAAAAGTAAAACTCTACTGCTTATTTCCTTAATAACGACTTGTCTTGTTAAATTATGAACTCCTCTTCCACTTTATTTAAGACTAGCAAACCCGGCCCCCTTCGCTGGGCACACTAAAATAGAATAGATATGGTTTAGAACAGAAAATATATGATTTTCATATTATTTATTTCTTTATTCTTTATTCAAGCGCTTTGGCATAAACAATACTTTTTGTTTTTCTATTTGTTTTTGAGTAAATATAAAATATAAATTGAAAATCAGGAAAAAATATTGTTTTTAAATGTCAAATCAACGCATATGAATAACTAAGAAACAATCGTCTTTTTTCCTGATCATCCATGAATTTTTCGTTTCAACTTATATGATTTATTAAGCATTGGAGCTTTTTTAACCATTATCCATTTATATTTATCAAAAAAAAAAAACGAAAAAAAATTGTTTTTTCCACGAACACATAATTTCATTCGGATTTCACATTAAATTCTCAAATTTCGTAAGAAATTATTCACTGTTCCAAAATCCACTCCAAAAAAAATTCACAAACAATTTCCTTACAATTTTTTCCTTATGGCATCCAAATCAGAAAGAAATATTGACACATTGTAACTCACACTGTCAATTTGACAGTTCAGTTCCGCCCCAAGCGTTAAAAAAGTAAGCGACATTATGGCTGGTTCAAAAGAACCCTGTACCCGTTGCCAGTGCTCCGAATTACAACCAAACTTTACGAAACCCATTTTCAATACTTACTTAACAATGTGCGTAAGTTTGGTTTAATTCGGTGCAAAGACACGGCGGGTCCACGTTTTGACATATATTTCGAGACCCTAGTCATCAATAGGTATGAAAATTACCCCGTATTAAAGCACTTATTAACAGCTTTCATTTGATATCCATATTGTAGAAACACATTCTAGGGTCCACGTTTTGGTCTCTATCTCGAGACCCTAGTCACGGAGCAGCATGAAAAATACTCTGGACTAAAGCATTCACCAACAGCTTCCATTTGATACCCATGTTGTACATACACATCTGAAGGTTACCCGGGTCCACGTTTTGACCTATATCTCGAGCCCTATTTCGAAATAAAATATAATCAATGTTACTCGTGGAGGATGTCGCTTTCGAATGGTGAAAGAATTTTTAAAATCGGTCCAGTAGTTTTTGAGCCTATTCATTACAAACAAACAAAGTTTTCCTCTTTATAATATTAGTATAGATTATATTTTCTTATTCACAACGAAATTTCTCTTAATGCTAGAAATATATCCATTACAATACACAATTCTTACAATTATACAAACAATTTTTTAGTAAGCAATTTAATACATATACACAATTCAATCATTTTGCGATTGAGACGTTCAGCACTCATGCCATCGTTTCGGTGGCCTTGGAACTACTGGCTATTGGTTTATTCTCCATTGCGATTCTGGCTATACGGTCAGGGGCCATTCTTTTTACATGTTTTTCGCACTCTTTCCGACGTCTTCGGCTTCATTTGCAGATGTCTTGAACATCACACAATGAACGGATCTCTTCGCTTCTGATATGATCAAGCCTTGTGCGCCCACAAACCGCTCTGAGCGTTTGCATTTCTGTGGTGGCAAGGGTACCCATGTTTTGCATGTACGTGTTTTGCTTTTAAAACTCATGTTCTTATTTCTCCACACTATATCTCTAAAGTACCCGGAAATTTGTGCTGATTTTGTTGCTTGCGCACCCTCCTGAAATACCTATGCAATGTTATTGTCGTACTCTAGTACTGAAAACTCATGACTTGCTCTATGCTTCGCTCGTACATGACCAGTTTACACCTCAACGGCCATGGCTTTTGTCTTGGTGTCGGAGATTTGCATTTTAAACTTAACTGCCGATTGCTCGAAAATATACAATAGTCCTTGCGCATTATCTTCCGTATCTGCTAAAATCGCAGCATCAAATGCATAACAGACAATCTTATTTTCGTTTGCGCCCATGTTATATCCATTTCCCGGCGCTTACATAGGAGATGATCTCATCCTTAATAATATTATATTAAATAGAACTGGGCTTAAACTGTTACCCTTCCTGATGCCTGTAGGTATAGGGATTTTTGTTGATTTTTCATTATTTGTACTTATGAAGGTACTATTATTTTTGTTGATATCCTTAACAAGTTGTACTATTCTGTTATAAATGTTTCGTTTTCTTAAGTGGTTAAGGACATCTGGTACCCGTATTTTGTTAAATGCTTTCGTCAAGTCTATAAACACTCATGTATGTATAGAGGTTTATTGTATTCGATTGCTTATTCAGCTAACTGTCCTATGATAAACACGGCATCAGTTGTTGATCGGTTTTGTCGGAATCCCTGAACTCATTCGTCAACAACAAATTAACACTACAGGCAGGTTTACTGTCACTTCTTATATACCTATCTCTACGGCATCCATCAAAGTGAAGGGTGATTAAAAAAACACACTTTCTTTGAGACACCGATTTATTCAAGTTAACTCCAAACTGCACAACATTTTCCCTCAAGTTTGAATAAACTATCAAGAAATAAAAAGTTCCTTTAAAAATATCATGGAAGTAAAAACAAAAATACTAACGGGTAGTCTTTTATTCAGTACATTTTTACAAATACCTATATTCCGCTTTCCCTTTTCATTTTCCGCGTACCATTTTTTTGCTGCATGTGCAGGTCATAGGCCTGGCGCTTAGGAAGGGAACTTTTATTCTCCGCTTACTTTTTTATACAGTAAGGATGATGGTGCGTGCGATGGTTGATCATTCGGAATTCAGAGAGAACGTAGGTTCGAATCTCAGCGAAACACCAAAATTAAGAAAATTTTTTTTCTAATAGCGATCGCCCCTCGGCAGCCAATGGCAAACCCCCGAGTGTATTTCTGCCATAACAAAGCTCCTCATAAAAAAAATATCTGCCCTTCGGAGTCGGCTTGAAACTATAGGTCCCTCCATTTGTGGAACAACGCCACAAATAGGAGGAGGAGCTCGGCCAAACACCCAAAAAGGGTGTACGCGCCAATATGAACGAGAATTTATCAATAAAACGGTCCGCGGATGACATTCCGCGATGGAAATTCAAGTTGAACAAAGAATTTGTTTGAAATTTTGTTATTCCAACAAAATTTCGGCTTCAGACGCCTTAAAAATGTTGCAGACAACCTATGGGGACTCTGCTCTATCGCGTGCACGTGTTTTCCAGTGGTACAAATCGTTCAAAGAGGGCCGTACATCGGTTGAAAACTTGCCTCATGCACGTCGTCCAGCAACATCATTAAACGACGAAAACATCGGAAAAGTAAAGGAAATTGTGCTTGAAAATCGCACAAATCGCAAAATCGGTTAACGCTGAATATTATTTAGACGTTTTAAAGCGTTTGCGCGAGAACATTCGTCTTAAAAGGAAGGAATTGTGGGACAACAAGTGACGGTTCTTGCATCACGATAATGCACCAGCTCACACATCACGTCTTGTTCGTGATTATTTGAACAAAAATAATGTTAATATCGTTCCGCAAGCACCGTATTCGCCTGATATGGCTCCATGTGACTTTTTCCTGTTTCCCAAGCTCAAGTTGCCGCTCCGTGGAAAACATTTTGAGACAATTGAAGTCATAAAAGAGAATTCGAAGAAGGAACTGAAATCCATACCGAAATCGGCCTTCCAGAAATGCTATGATGATTGGAAAAAACGTCGGCATATGTGTATCGCCTCCAATGATGATTACTTTGAAGGAGATAAAATAAAAATTGAACAATAATTAATCGTTTGTGTTTTATTAAATCAGTCTCGTTCATATTTGAGCAGAAGTATATACATATACATATATGTAAGGATGAATGATGATTTATACTTATATAGATCTGGGGTCGTCTTATCTTTTTTTCATTCGGTTTTCAAGATATTTCATGGCAAATTTGAAATCCGTAAATGTAGTGTTAATACTTAATGTGGTCACAACCTTAACCGCTTAGTGAGTATAAGGTCGACATACTGACTAATTTGTAGCCAGGAGCCCAATCCAGCTAACGCATCTGCCTTACAGTTACCTTTAATGTTTCTATGTTTCGTCCAGGCACCCAGAGTAGATGAATAGAAAGGCTGTGCAAGTATTTTTAATAATTTTTAACACTAGTTTACTGTCTAGACGAGTGTTTACAAGATAGGAGCGATTTCAGAGCTGTCTGACTATCGGAGTAAATGAAGATTTCTTTAACTGTGACGCTTTTATTTAGCACTAAAGCCTTTCTGAGAGTGCCAAGATTTCGGCTTCGAATACGCTGCAATGATCAGGCCAGCGAAATGATATATGTATGTATGTATATATTCATCGCCTTCCATTCTATTATTGAGTTTTGAGCCATCAGTATGTACACATATTGACCACGCTTTAATTATTTATTTTACCATTTCGCCAGTCCTCTCTGGATGGGAAATAGATTGTGTATTCACCGAGTGGAAATTTACTTTGAAAAAAGAGCATATCCGCTCGCTAAGTTCATAGAACGAAATATTGAAGAGGACGCCGAAATGTCGATTCGTCGTCGTTCTCAATATGCTGGCCTTTGTCCTTCGACTACGTGTGTCAGTAGTCAAGTATTGACAAAGTAGTCAAAAATTGACAGATTGAATGGGCCAAGTAAATCGTAGCCGCGGCGGACATATGCCAGATATGATATTCCAAAATAAATCCCATGAAATTATCTACCAGATTATAATAAAAAAAATTCATTCCAACAATATTTCTGTTTTATATTATCATTTTAAGTTCTAAAACCCGATAGAATGTTTTTGATTAAGAAAAAATAATCAAGAGGCAACTTTGCTTCAAATTTTCCTATTTAATTCATATATGGACTTACATACATATGGTGTATGTTTAAAGTATCCGTGATTTAGCAAATAAAGTGACAGCGTAAACTTTTCGCAGAGGGATTGTTTGCAAATCTGCGATTACACATTATGAGTAGACTCAGTGACAGCACTCTACAAATTTCTAATGTGCGTGATGCCATTTTTGAAAGTTTAGGGAAGAGCCACACCTACTACGGATACAGTGATAATATATGGGTAAAGTACTTCAATATTGGAGGAAACTTATACAAATGTTTTTGTATTTACAAAGGTCAAGTGGCATTCAATATGGGTGAAATTTGAGACATTTTGCTAAAAAGTAAAGTAAAATACGGTTTTTTATTTCCAATTGAGATGTCTTCACAGGAGAGCCTTCTTTTCACAATGCAAAGCGATCAAAGCAACTGAACTCTTCATATATATATACATACGTACATACATACATACATTGCCTTCGAAAAAATTTAGTTACACCGGTATGCATATCTCATCATATTTGCATCCCCGCAAGCCAATTCATTAAATTGATTAAAAATAAATATTTACAGATATGATAGAGCAATACAGACTATAGCTCAGGGCGAAGAGTTGGAAAACAGTCAATTATTTGGTAGTCTGTATGTGTTGATGTTAGGTTGTGTGGCGAAAGGAGAGTATGGAGAATTGCAAGTAGATTCCCAGTTATCTTATTTGCACAAATACATACATACACGCACACAAACACATAGCTAGATAAGTAAGTAAGTATTTACAACCGCGCTATTATGTCGGGTTATGTATTTACATAATTATTTATGGATATGTATCTGCGGCCGTCCTAACCGAGTGGAACCGTGGGAGGCTACTATTGGGTTGGTGCTGGGTTCAATGTTCTTAATAACGATAGTTCATCTGCAATAATTTTATGTGTCTTCAAATGACGTAGATACCTAGATTTCCTTCCATTGTTTTGGGTGCCTTCCGATGCACGTCTTCCGTTTGGTTTAGGATCACTCGCCATTCTTATTTTTCGATCACGGTGTGACCTGGTTATATGGTCATTTCAAGCTTCTTTTTCTAGTTCTTAAAAGTTAACAATGTAGCTTTCGTGTTTTGTGACTAGTTTTTCCTGCGATGGATAATAAAATTCGCATTTCTGTAGTGCTTTGCTTTTGTTTTATTTTTGAGTTTTAAGCTCTCTCCTCTGCTTCATACGTCAAAATTGATCTTAGCACAGATCCCGTTCTTATTCCTCAAGGACTTATTCCTCCATATAACGTTTATAAGGCAACCTGATACCTTGCTGGTATGGAGTCTCTTTAATTATTGTTGTATTATCTGGAATCCCTACTATCAAACTTACTCCAACAGATTGGAGAGAGTGCAAGCATAAACTTCACTTGCGGAACGGGATCGAAATATTTGGCAACACGTAAGCTTTTGGGCGTGCAAAGTCCACATAGCAAGTCTACAAGCCTACATACCTTAAGAAGTTCAGCCATCTCTTGGGCTTTGTGATCATACTGGAATTTTATGCCACTATTTTCATGATTGCTGCATTTCTGTTTTCCAGAAACGATTTTAAGTTGATACAATTTACACGGACTTTTCTAATAGCCTAGACAGACGGCGGCGTTAATTGGGATTACCGGCGCAGTTAGTTCTGATTAAAATTGTAGTGTTGTTACGCGGATTAGTAATCAGCTGATTTGCTTATTCGATAGTTTTGTCATTAAAATATGGACCGCAGGCGTTTAGCTGCTGTGATACTAAAAACAATTATTTATTTAAAAAAATCTTAAATTGCAATTTGTCAAACTCCTCCGAAATATCAAAATAATTATTGCACCCAATCTTTGTTGTTCTTCTCTTTCAAAGTTTCATTATTTTTCATTCACAGTAGATATTAACTGTCATTTTTCGGCAATGTTGCCATCGAAGATTTCCCTAATCCGCATAAATTATGAGAATTAAATCTAGTTGTCAATCCGCATAGTTGCACTTAATTCCTTATATTATCCATAATTCCGAATTAAGTCGTTAATCCCGATTAATGTCAACGTCTGTCTAAGCTATAAAGCGTTTGACAAAGTATCCCACCGAATACTATTGTCGAAGGTTGGGCTAAGGGGGAGTCTCTCCATATTTTTGTCGTTGGCAATGCATTGTAGCCATTGATATTGCAATACCCCATGCATTTATTGCCTCCTCTGGTGTCCCTCAGGGAAGTATTCTAGGACCCATCCTATTTCTTCTCTTTATTAATGATTTTGGTTCATGCTTTTCATTTGTGTTCTTTGCTGATGATCTCCAACTATCCGGGGTTATTAAGAGAGCTCGTGACTCTGAAAAGTTGCAATCCGACTTACACAATGTTCAGAATTGATGCTATTTAAATCGTTTGTCGATAAACCTAGCAAAAGCATTCACGAAAAATTTGCTAAATTGACCAACAGGGATTAAAGACTTGGGAGTTATTTTCAACTCTAAGATGAGTTTAACTTGCCACGTTAACCATGTCATAAGCCGGTCATATCCGACATGCCAAAACACTGCTATTAGGACTGCCACGGTAGCCTGCTTATGCCCCCTACAACACCTTCATAATGAGGCACAGATGCTCCCACGCAAGGACCACTACAAACTGCTCAACAAACAGTTTCTATTTGGGTGCTTCCGTAGGTTTCAGATTGAGCCGCCTCCCAGGTACGTCAGAAGGCATCTCTTTAACTATTCCCACGAGATCCAGGACAAAAGTAACCGACAACTACTGGAGCGGACGGTGTTTAGACATACGCTCAATGACATTCAACGGGAGACACTTACCTCCTTCCTAACCTCCTGACCCCTGAATGCCGTAAACGGAGCCCAACCACCACCCACAGCAGATGAAGAGCTCCAGCTACCCCGAGAGATCCGCGCAACTTTGGCACAATTGTGTTCGGCACATTGTAGCAGACTTAACTCCTACCTATCCAGAATTGACCCTTCATACCCAACATATGTTCAGTATGTGAAGGCACTCCGCAAGATACTAACCACCTATTCACATGTCACATCGAACCTACTCACCTAAGACCCCTTTCCCTCTGAAACCAATTTGTCGAAACAGCAAGTTTCCTGGGTCTACCGTTAGATGAGCTAGGCGAAGACCACCGGTAACTACATTGCACTGACAGGGATTAGTAAGCTGCTACAACAGCAACGGTCATATTCGATGCCAGCATTCGTACGTCGAAATCGCTCTGGATTTACTAACCCACACACTCTCAAAACATTGAATGGGGGTTTTGTTTGGTCGAGAGTATGCCGCTGTTATTTGCAGACCGTACCAAATACTTCTTGAGAGAGCGTTTCGCATTCGGATTTTCAAACTTTTCAGAACCTTTATCAACATACCGCGCTCGATGTTTATTGATTCACTTAAAAACACTTAACAGCAGAAGATCTATTCTGTTGTGTTATTTTATTGTTGGTATCATTACTGGAACTATTGATTGTCCTTCCCTTCTGAGTAAAATTTAATTTAAGGTTCCTAATAAGGATCTTCGACAGTACGAAACCTTGAAAATTGGCTTCCCGGGAATTAACTACGGGGTAATGCTCCGATTTCTAGGGCCTATGCGTATTTAGATTTGTTTTTCAATTCTGCTAGTGCTGATTTTACATGGCCATATGGCATCTTAGTCAGCCATCGTTAGTCGTTTTTTTTTTCTTAGTAATTATTAAACTATAGTACTTTAACTTCACATAGTTTGTAAGAATGAAAAAAAATATATATTGTATATATGTATATATGTACGTATCATTCTCCACAAAGTATTCTACTATCTCACTAATTACTAATACTCGCCTAATTACTTTTTCAGCTAATCTCTCCTCAATCTTCGGAGTCATAATGGATTGACTTTTAATTAAATAAACACCCTTCGAATACGCAAAATTTAAATAAATTCTCAAATGGCTAACTGAAAGCAGATTTGTGATTAATAAAATACGTAACTAAATGAGCCCATGAATCAAATAAATAATAAACCACTTAGTGAAGAAAACTACTCGAAATCCACGCTCCGATAGCGGAAAAGTGTAGAATTAATTGGCAACACGCACACAAAGAAGAAAATCGCATAATACCAGCGTTACGTACGGACGCGGAGCGTTAAAGCAATAACGGAAACGGAAACACAAACGCAAACGGATGCAAACTAATAATTAAATTTACTCATTTTACACTTATTTCCTGCTGCTGTAGTTGTTGTATTTGTTGTAGTCGTAATTAAATTAAGCAGGAAGTAATGGAAAAGTGTTAGATATAAATTACGAGTGCCAGATAGCTACATATAATGTTCTCATGTAAATATGTATGTGTATATGCAGCTGCCTGTGTATGTGTGTGGCGCGTGTAAGCACATGAAGCACATTAAAAGCAATCGCGCGTTGATGGATTAGCTGAAATTGAATGAAGACTAAAAGAAAAAAATATTTCATATATTAATTCAATAGTGCGAAATTAATTTAAAGCAGCTGTAACTTTCTATACACCGCATAGAAACTCTAAAGAGCCTAAAATCCGCATGCTAACAAATCTGCACTTAAACATCTTATTCGAAGTATCGCCACAGCATTGCAAAAATTAGTATTAAAAAATCTCAACCCATGCGGTAATTAATCGATCGCCGTTAACCAAAGGTTCATAAAAACATCAAACGCAAAAAGCTTTTAAGCTCTGTCATTATCAGTCACTTTAGCGTCAGCCAGTCATCAAATAGCAGCAACCTCTGGTCAGCTGCAATCCGTTGTAGCATTTGCTGGTCATCTGCTGTTATTCAAGATGGCTGATTTGGAACGCATAAGGCTGGTTATTCTAGGCGGTGCGGGTGTTGGCAAAAGTTCGATTATCAAACGTTTTCTCTTCAAAACCTACACAGACAAGTATCGCGCAACGGTGGAGGATCTCTTCAATCGCGAATATGATTTGGGCGGTGTTACCCTAAAGGTGAGTATCATCAAGTTCTATCCAAATAATATATACTCGTAAACTACCTATACTCATAGAAAAAGCGCAAATGGCTTTGATATACGAATTTTACTGAAGTGCTAAAAAATATTAAAAACTAGCAAACCCGCGAACTCCGTTTCGCCACCAGATGGCTTCGTTTTTTGTAACATTTCGTTTAGGGATTAAAAGATGAAAAAAACTTATTTTTTTTGTTTTATATTTGAAAAGGAAAAATTATATTTCATTTATCCGTTTCATTGAAGTGCTTTTGGTAAACCACATTGTTTGTTCTTTGGTATGACGTTAACACAAACAAAGCGGATGGTTTTCCAACTCGGGAACTCACAACGTATAGCTGCCCCTGTGAAAAGACTGATTTTTTAATATCATAATAACTGAACCAACTTTGAGTTGCAAGTTATATGGTGCAAATCCTGGTAATTCCAGAGAGTTCAAAAACCCCGTTGAATAATTCACTACATCATGGGGATTTGTATGTCACCTAATCGCCATCGAATGGTGAATGATGAAATTCAGTGCGTGTAAATCATTATTCTTTGCGGCGAGAATTGCTCGTTGACTTAACCAAGCATAATTCTGATAACTTTCACTAATGTTTGGAAAAACATTTTCAATAAGAACTAATTGAGAGTCTACAAATCAGCATAAGTCGTTGGTAAGAGTAATTAATCCAGCTGTCGCATCATCTGGGACTTTCCCATTTACAACAGCTAACAATTGTTTGAAAAATTGTGGAGCACTTTGTTCATTTTGAAATTGAACTCTCATATTAGTGGTTAGCGATAATGTTTTTACGTTATTCCACAAAGTTGATGCCTTCAGGCAAGCATTCAATTCATCTGCAGGCGTTCCACGGGAAATTACTGGCAACGTCTGCCTGAAATCGTCTGCCAACAATATGATCAAGCCGCCAAAGGTAAGAAGTTAGGTGCTTCAAGTGATTTCTGCAATGCAAACGCTAGAATGCAAGCAGTAATCAGTGTTGCAATCATATCGAAACGCTGCTCGATTCAAATCAGCACTTGATAACGACGATTTCGCATTGCCAACCGAACCGTTTCACGGGCTGCCTCGCTTTGCTCTTGTAATTGAGAAGCACGAAGTCGACCCATACTAACACGGCGCTCTTCACGGGCAATTCCTTGTGCTTCTTCAGTCGTTTCATTCGCAATGTTTCGTATCTTTCTTGCATTACGGCTTTGCCGTGAAAAATTCGATCGTCTTGGTCGCGGCATTGATAATGATGATTCAAAGAGAATACAAATTATTGTGATTATATATTATATTTCTGACAAAATTTATATTATCAAAGTTTCTACTTAACCATAGACAAAATTACGTTTAGCTGTCATTTGCGTTTTGTTACTCCATATCAGATGCGTTTTTTTTATATCACATTTTATCCGGAAACGCGTTCGAATGGGATAAAAAGTATCCTATGTCCGTCCCCTGGTTCTAAGCTACCGCTCCACCAATTTTCAGCCAAATCGGTTCAGCCGTTCTCGAGCTATAAATAGTGTAAGTAACATGACTTTCTTTTATATATAATATATAAATTATGCATAAAACTTTAAATTGTTAGCTAATTGTATGGAATTTGAACATGAAAGAACCTATTCACAGTAGTAACTAAGTATTTTTTATGATGCTTTCGAAGCTTTTGAAATTCTATCCTTAGTTTTGCTGCTTACGGCTTTACCTTCAATCTTGTATTTGGCATTAACTGCATTAATTGGCGAGCAAAAAAGCAAACATTTTCAGATTTCGGTGGCTCCGCTTAAAGAGAATGGAAGGAGTATAGCGGATAGCGTCAGATTATCAGAAACTTAATTGTTCTGTTCTGCAAACAAATTTGAAACTGGAGGTTTTAAACTACTCTAAGTAAACTCTAGTTTTTCGATCAAAATTCTCTTTGCCTTTCCTACAGCAAATTAATGAAATCTCATACAAAGTTTGCTACCACTTGGAGCTCATCAAATGAATTTGATGAAAAACAACAACAAAAAACGAACAGCAGGATCTCACACGAGAACAGTGGTCGAAAAACTACACTACTCTCTAGGATTCTTTAAATAGAAATACTCAACCACTTCCCATAAGGAAGAAATTAACATGTTTTTTGGAAGCAATTAAAAAAAATGTCTGCCAAATTTAGGTTTTTAATACAGCGTGGGCCATATAGCGTTTGCTTTTTGAACCACCTATTTTTTTGAGAATGGCAACACAAATGACATGTCAAATGTGTTCATAATTTACTTAAAGGTTTGACATTTACGAAATGGGACGCTATACGCTTGAACAAAATTGGGAAATATTGAAAACTTATTTCCAAAGTGGTGAGTCTTCTTCTTCTTTTCTAATTTTCACATCGGTGGCTGCGTCAATAAGCAAAATTGTCGGATTTGGGGCTCAGAAAATCCACACGTTACTGTAGAGAAGCAAATGCATCCACAACGAGTCACTGTTTGGTGCGGTTTTTGGTCTGGCGGCATCATCGGGCCATTTTGATTCGAAAATGAGCGAGGAGCCGCGGTTACAGTAAATGGCGAGCGTTACCGTGACATGCTCAACGAGTTGTTTCCAAAAATTGAAGAGGATGACATGGACGACATTTGGTTTCAACAGGACGGTGCAACTTGTCACACTGCCAAAGTTACACTCGAACTTTTGGCTACCGTTTTTGAAAACCGAATAATCAGCCGAAATTCCGATATCAATTGGCCGCCTCGGAGCTGTGATTTAAGCCGGGGAGCCGTTAAGGGCAAATGCTATGCGAACCATCCAGAGACGATTGATGCTTTAAAACACGAAACCGAAGTTGCCATTCATGAAATTGGAGCCCAAACAATCGAAAATGTGCTTAAAAATTGGGTTGATCGTATGGCCTACTGTAAAGCCAGTCGTGGCAGTCATTTGAATGATATTATTTTTCATTCATAAATGACAATGTTCAATCTTCAAAATAAAAAAAAAAATTTGAACAAATATTGATTTTTTTTTTTATAGCCGATTCAAAAAGCAAATTTTACATGGCCACCCTATATAGGTATGTTTAGTGAAAAGAAAAATAAAAACTAAACATTTTAAACAAACACTTAGTTAGAGGTTGCATGTAATAAAGCTAAGAGTTCACGTACTAAGTTTAGCTTCACATTTAAGTCCCATAATTCCTAAATCTCTCTAAGTCTACATACACAGTCAGTAAAGAAAGTGTATACAACTTATTCACAAATTTTGACTATTTTTCATATAAATATAGTTCATATAATCTGAAAAAAATTATATAACGTAAAGCTTCGAAGTTTGTACAAAACATAACAATTTTTTGGAAATTTTAGCCAAAATTTAAAACGTTTTTGCAAAAATTTCAAGTATGCAGTTTTGTAATATGTTAAATTTTAGTATAATCAAGTGCAAGTTTCGAGTGGCTCAAACATCGTGTTGATTTTAGACAATTTTTCGGCTGACGGTGTTGGGTGTTTTCCTCCATATAACTCGACGTTTACGAATGATTGTACTGTATATGGCCTTCTAACTCAGCGACCGATTTCATATGGCTAGACCATCCATAATCTTAGAAAAAACCAGTGTTAACCAGTTATGAAACACCAAAAATAATAATTTCACAGAACTCAGTCTCGGTGCGAATTGTTGCATTTGGAGCAAAAGCTATGGTGCGCAGCTATGAGGGTGCACCAGTCCAAGTACGAAAAATCAAATCCAACAGTTCCAAAATAAGGTCCTTAGGTGCATTGTCAAGGCACCATGGTACTGCAGAAGTTCCGGCATTAAGCGTGACCTTAAAATGAACTCCGTCAACACTGAAATCTCATAAAGAAAGATTAATAAATGAAGAAGCACATAATTTTTTTGAAACCGACGGATTAATAAGAAGGCCGGGGCGCACTAAACCTAGCGATCTCATACTTCCTTAAAACTGCTTTATGTTATGTAGAGTGAAAATTGAATAATATCATATTTAAGTTGCTTGTTGGTCATTTCTAAATATTGATGAACTATTCGCAATAATAAAAAAAAATTGGAGCACCACAAATCCTAATTTGACTTATCAACTGTCGATTGACCGTGTATTTTTTAAAATGCACATTTTACATCTTTGGGCAGCTAAATATTTTGCGAAACAAAGAGTTTGAAATAAAAAATCGCAACAAAATTGAATTCAATATTTGAGAGAACTTTTAAAGCCCAGAAGCTGTTTAGATTCGATGGATGCATGTAGGTGTATAAAAAGGGAAAACCAAAGGCCATTAACAGCAATCAGCCATCGCCTCCGCTTCCAAGTTTTCGGATGTGAAATACTTTCGCACTGGCAAGTGGCTTCGCCGGCACAAAAATTGTAATATCGGAGCTGGAGAGCAGACACTTCCGAGACCGATATGAGGCATGAATGAAGTCAGTAAGGTCCCATTTGACACAGAAACCCAACTCACTTAATGTATGCAGTGAGGGACATACTCATTTAATTGCATACGTAGATAAGCAGCACTTCGAGAGGAATTTATTCGGTACGAGCTCCTAAGCCCTCCATTAAAGTGCTCAGTGCGTTCAGTTCTGGGGCTCCTCAATGACTCATTTATGACTGTAAATGTTTGTTGTATTGCTACTCATAACCAGTTGTGGCTGGCTACCACAAAACCTTTAACTTATAAATATAAAAATTAGGAAAAGTGGGTGTAAATGTAGTTGTTTTCGCTTTGTCGGGTAATACTTATGTATGTTGCGGATTGATTATGTACTGAGCGCGCCAGCGGCAGCTATCGCTTTCGTGAGAAGTGCAAAGTTGTTAAAATTAAACCTTATCTGGTAACCGCAAGTAGCCAACGAAAAGTTTCACCAGCAAGTGTAATTAATTTCATGATTCATTGTCGGCTGATCCGGCAGAATTTGCAAATGATTAAGTCGCCACATGCTTATATTAAACGCCATTAATAACACTGGTTTACAAATTTGGATTTTTTTGCACCCTGGATACCATTATCAAATTCCTATGTAGAACCGCTCGTCGATTTTGAAAGTAGAGTTAATTTTTTTATGGGCAAGTTTTTAAAGTATTTGAAATTTACCGTTATTCAGCTAAAAAGAAAAAAATGGTTTCACTTAATTTCATACATTTTAGGAAGCAGTTGAACATTTCAGATTTTATATTTTTTTATGAAAAAATTAAAAAAAACAAAAATCGAACTACCCGAGTCACGAAACGTCAATATGTATACTAAGGAATTATGTGATGTGTTTTTGTGATAAAATTGGCTTTATATAATATATAGATTATGCCGGGTCGATTTAAGGGGATGCAAAAAAATCGCCCATTGCTCTGTGAAAATCATATTCTAGGGATTAAAATAAGAATCTTTACCGAAGGAACCATACCTCTAAAACGAATTCTGATGTCCCCCAATTTGGGTCGAACTTTTTAGTTTCTTTTCTCATGTAAAAGCCAAAAATGGTGATATTTTGAAATGATTGTATGGGGAACCCCCAGGGAATTTCCAGGGGCTATGCCACTGGCATGGGCGGATCGGTCGTCCAAAGTTAGTGGGGGTCGGTCATACATTTGGGGTCGATTAGAGCACTCTAAATGGGTCAAAGTGGGATTTTTTGTTCGACCCATCAGAATTCGTTTTAGAGGTATGGTTCCTTCGGCAAAGTTTCTTATTTTGATCCCTAGAATACGATTTTCACATAGCAATGAGCGATTTTTAAATCGACCCGCCCTAATATAGATATATAACACTTGTATAATATTTACTTCCTAGACCAAAAGTATAAGCCACCCCATTATTTACTGAATTTTTCGTTTTAAAAAGTGAAGTAATGATAGATATAAAAAACGGAATTAGAGATAAAAACATTAACATTTAGTAGATCCACTCTTCGATTTTGAACAGCAGCAATTTTCTGGGGGCAATCTGCGTACAAGCATTGCACATTCGGCTGTACTTTAGGAGCTCCACTCTTCAAGCACTGCTTACGATGTTATGCTGTGTTTCTTTATCTTACGTTTTAAAATCGACCTCATATGCTCTATAATCTGGAGACTGTACTGGTCTACTTTTACTGTCTCTAAACAACAACTCCTCCTATTTGTGGTGTGCGTCTTGGTGTTGTTCCACAAATGGAGTGGCCTACAATTTCAAGCCGACTCCGAACGGCAGATATTTTTGAAGTGAAAACTTCTTTAGAATCGTTGGGAGTGATTTGAGGAAAAGTGAAACGAAAAAAGCGACCAACTTGGCTACGAAGCGTTATATTATATGTTGATATAAAAGTAGCGACGAACTAAATAAAAATAACTTTTATTTTTTCTTGTGATTTGAACCAAGGATTTTGGATCGGAAGCTCACATTGCTAGTCGCTCGGCTACCGCGCCATGCTGTCGTCGCTGGCCTAAAAGTTATTTAGTTACGAAGCGTTATATTATATGTTGATATAAATAATTTTTATGAGCGTGTAATTCTCAAAAGTTTTATTAGGTTTATTATTTAAAATGTATTGACTAGGTAGTGTGGTTATCAGCTTAACATCTGATAGATCCTTCATCGGAGGACAACAAATGTTAAACTGATTTTTGGAAATGGGCGGAGTGTTTTAGGGGCTTGCTCCTTCTCTGCCACGGGTTGACCCGGTATTGCAGTACCGCCGGGATTTCGGCTTTGAATAAATACAAGAAAAAATATACTAGTACATTTAGCTTTGGTGGGAAGAGCCATAAATTTTTATATGAATACATGTAGACGAAAATGGAATTTTTTTTTTTGAAATTTGCATTGTAGGACATTTCTGATTATTTATTGAACAGTTTTTTGGTTTAGATACTGAAAGTCAGTTTAAGTGAATCGGTATAAATATTTCGTACATTAATTTTTGAAGTGAAAACTTCTTTAGAATCGTTGGGAGTGATTTGGGAAAAAGTGAAACGAATTACATATAAACGTAGCGACGAACTAAATAACTTTTAGGCCAACACCGACAGTATGGCGCGATTGCCGAGCGGCTAGCAATGTGAGCTTCCGATCCAAAATTCTTGGTTCGAATCACAAGAAATAAATTTTTTTTTTTTTTTTTGAAATTTGCATTGTAGGACATTTCTGATTATTTTTTGAAAACAGTTTTTTGGATTTCAGCCTTGAATAAATACAAGAAAAAATATACTAATACATTTAGCTTTGGTGGGAAGAGACATAAATTTTTATATGAATACAAGTAGACGAAAATGGAAGAAATTTGTAAGTCTGTTTCTTCGGTCCGTTTGGGTATTTTTTTTGACAACATCGAAACCAAAGCATTTGTATCATATTTTATCTATCATAAGCCACTCGTATCATTTGTTGAAATTGAAAACATTGAGGATGAATAATGATAAAATGAAGAAAATAAAATATGAACTTTATAGCAATATTATAATGAACCTATAATTATCCCGCTCCTAATGCTGCTTTCGTCTTATTCTCTCTCAGTTTGTTTTACGGAAGGTTTCACTTCTATCAAGTCTAACCGTTAGACTGGTATTTTTTTTTATGAGGAGTTCTTTCATGACAGAAATACACTCAGAGGTTTGCACTGCCTTTTCCTTCATGTTGGTGTTTCACTGAGATTGGAACCTACGTTCTCTCTAAATTCCGAATGATAGCCCCGCACCAACTCATTCGGCTACGGCGGCCGCCATCTAAATTAGTCTCTCCAAAAATGCACGTTAACAAAACAAAATCAAAGTTTCGGTATCGGAGAGCCCATTTCAAACGCTTTTTCCGATTTCTTGCGTAAGCCACGACCTCTTTCAGGCTTTTTATCTTCTTAAACCTGACTTTAAAGGCCTTCTTCTAACTGTTAGAGGACTAACTGATTTTCTAATTTGTTCCGACAGGGCTAGCTGCCCTATCCAAGGGCAGAAGAGGATTTTCTACGATCCTTGAGAGACTCGCGTATAAATTTTGGATCTTCCCGTACACTAGTGAGGGGTTTTCTCCCACTTTGTGATTTATTATGTATTAAAAATGCACCATTTTAAACTATGCGCTCCAAGTGAGCCATGGATTTTCCCATAAAGCAGGGTTCACTTTGGTAGCCACTTTTGACATTACTTGCATTTTAGGGCCTAATACTTTTGACCAAGGCTGTTTATGTATACTTATACATATATTGACGTTTCTCGGCTTGGGTATTTTCTTTTGATCATTTACGACTTTCTTACGGATCCGTTGGTTTTCTTCGTTAAGTGCTTGAGGAAAAAATTTATTAGAAATTCGTTATCTTCTAAAGTTTTTTACTGTTAAGTTTCAATTTTTTTAATTTTTCGTACAAAAAATTAAATCAGAAATGATTAATCAATTTATATACAGTTTATGGGTAATTATGTCATCTTGCATTTGCGAATAAGATTGTCCAAATGCTTCGTAAAATATGTTTGATTAAATGGAATCAATTTTTTCATTCTGACTGAATAACGGTGAATTGTCAGTATCTACAAAACAAAAATTTACTAAATTTGCTTAAACAGCGAGCGATTCTATATAAAAATTGGATAGTGGCATTCTGTGCGTATTTCTGTAAACCAGTGTTCTCCAATTTGAATTATTTTTATACGTCTCTCAAGGAAATCGAAACCTATTTTTAGCAAACTTGTAATAATTATGTGCATATATTTTTATGCAGTTATAATAAGTTCCAATACCTAAGAGAGTAGATTTCGTAACATTTCAGAAGTAGAAAATCAATAAACCATCAAAGAAATGTTCGCAACTAAAACGGAGCGGAGATGCGTGTTCGTGTTTAATTGCATTCCTCTTCCTCTTCTTTTTTGTTTTGCTTGTTTTTGTCTCTTCTCATGGTTTTTATTAAGCTTTCGTCTGGTATATTAAGAAGATTCTGGTTGCCTAAATTCATCTAAAGTTTCCCTTTTCCCTATCATAGCAACAGGAAGCTCGCACAGTTCCACTTACTAACACAAACAAAAGAGATGCTTGCAAATTTTGTCTCGCCATGTAGCGTGCAGCAGCCGTACAGTCGGATACATGCATACAAACATATCTACAACCACTTACATACACCCTTACGCTTTCAAGACAATTAACGACAAAACTTTTGCCTGCAAACATCTTTAACATGACACGCTCGACACGGAGTATTTATTTGACGCACACGAACACATACACACAATCGCTTCCTTGTAGTTGACAAAGTTGTCCAGAACGTGTTGACAACAGTTATCCAAACAACCAGGCCCTGTAAGAAAATAGGCTAGTAACGGGAAGCTGCACAACATCTGGTGATTTTGAAATCGTGACTAGTTGGCATTAATTATTTATTTATTTGTATTTAAACTGGAGTTGTGTAACCAAAGTGCAGGAATGCTGAGGTCAGAACTTTTCCTTTAGGGTATTCAGACGGACATTGTAGGTATCGTACTGTTGCATGTGCGTCGTGAAATTCAAAGAGTTACAAATATACCAAGGGGGTCCCTAAGGGCCACAAAAGTATATTGAATTTTCCCACAGTACAAAATAGTTGAGAACTTTACGACAAGCAGAAATGCGACACTGCCGACACTTTGTGAACAACTTAATTAGTTTTGATGTTCCGTTGAAATATATTTTAGAGACTCTGAAAATTGGCAAAGTGAAACGGGACCTGGACTGTGAAACACATAATCTGAGATTATTTTAAATGAGTAGCGTAAATCTCTACTTGTAAAAATTTTATAGACTTTCAGAACCAATGGGACTAAAATTTTCCGAAGATTATTGATGTCATGAAGTGCGAAACACACGACAGTAGGCTAATTTTGAGGTTATGTAGCAGGATGTGACAAGTTTTTTTAAAGTAATTTAAAGTAAAACTCTGTCTCTCATAAACAGATTTTTATGCGTAATAAGCCTTTATTTTTATTTGAAATATCCTCTGTTGATTTTATTTTACTTACACGCGGTTTTTTGTGTGTATTTTACACAGAACGTGGTATTTGAGAGAGGTAAGGAAATTTAGACCTATTCCAACTGATTAAACTCATGAAGAAAGGCCACGGAAAATGCAGAAAAAAGCCTCTCATAGGTTGCTACCATATTAAAAATATGTGTTGGAGTTAGTGCAAGATCTGGAGCACCAATTTTCATTTTGTGCAATACTTTGCCTCTAAAAACCAAGTTTTTGATGTGAAACATCTATAGGCTCATTTGTAAACCGAATCGTTGGCGTGGCGACGCTTGCCGTGGCGACGGGTCGCCACGCTATACTAAGGTATACATATATATATTTTATGTGTAGTAGTATGAGAAGTGCTAAGCCAATTTCAAAGGAACAACTCACAAACGATGTGGGTTAAAGTGTGTTAGTATGTGTGCCATGTTAGAGAGACAAATGTAGAGTTGCTAAAGAGCGGCAAGTTGGATGCTCGTGAGTGCTTAGTAAATGTTGGTGCGTTATGTGTTTTTGAATGTGTTCGGTAATTTGCTATGTAGATAATAGGAATTCGATTACAGAGAATTCATGGGAAACTGGAAGGCTGGCTAGAGTGGGCACCTTTGAGGCGCGCTCTCTGTGCGAAGAAATGACGAAGGTCAGTGTTTGAGTTGAAAAATATCAAAAGGTCATAGAAAGCAGAGCCACAGCAGAAAGAAGTTTCATTACTCAATTATTTAAACCAAGTGGAGCTATTTTGCAATGCCAAATTTATTGCTTTATTAATTCGAAATGAAAAGTGCAAACTTATTTAATAGCAAATTCAAGATATGCCAGCTCGTAATGAGCAAAAGTTGAAATTGAATAAAAAATTTAAGCTTATGGAGGAAGGCATTTTGATTATCATACAAAGTGACACAAAAGTAATCCTGCTATCGGATTATTTAAATTTTTTACAAATAGTGCAGTACGTCAATCATAATTGAAATTTGTGAAGTGTAGAGCTGCTTTATAAAAACGCAATGGCGGGCGTAAAGGTCAAAAGTCATCACTCAATATAATTTCTTTATTTATTATTCTTTTAATTTTATTTAATAATTTTCAAATACAAATCTGGATGATTAATTTTGCGCCACCTGAAAATTCAAAAAATTTTAGCACTCAAAGCACACTTCAACAAGAATTTCAATAGATGCTGTATTTGTGAGATATCTTGCTAATATTTCATCCTTACTTTTGTAACGTACTTTAGTTATCATCGACCAATCGTCACAGTAAAACCGGCAGAGGAAACATTGAATATAACTATTACTGAAGTCACAGATTAAAATATTAAAATTGTGGCTTGATATTAATATAGAGTTTTGATATCACATGTAAATAAATGTTTATTAAATAAAGTTACCATTTTCTGTAAGAAATTCGTAATACTTCATTTTTTCATTAGGCTATATTTAATTCCTATCATAATATTATCTTTTTTGCCTATTACTTATGAACACACGATGTTTCACATCTGCCAGACGTCCCATGACGGCTCACATTTTTCAAATCAAATTCGTCTACGTAGAAAAGCCAGTGAACACCTGGCCAATAACTTTGCTCCTGACGAGTTTAGTTTTTTGGAAATTTTTCGAATATTGCCTACATTTTGCTGCTCGAGCGCGTGAAATTTCACATTTTCTTACTTCTCTCAAAATGTTCCCCAAGCCATAGGGAAGGAAATATTAAGAGACGCTCCTTTCTACAGCTCTGTGAGAAATATTTACAACACTTGAGTGTATTTGTTGTCATTTCGACTGATACTCGTAACTATTCGCTATTTTTTTTCGACACCAGAAGAAGTATGCGCATCCGCATCCAGGCGTTTTCTGATGATCACCTGGCATGCAGAGCGAACTCAGTTTAGTTCTGCTAAAGTACAAGAAATACTTTCCTTATATTTTTCCTAATAGGTTTACATTCACTTTTAAACACACTCATACATATATACATATTCGTGGTGTAGATGACATGCATGGTTATATGTATGTAGCTAAATCCTAGAATATTACTTCGAAGTTGCAGCAAATCCAGTGGGAGGTTTGTGTATCAGCCGCAATTAAATGCATTTGCAAAGTTTTCCAGAAGACAAATAAAAATATGCCAAATCATTACAACAAAATATATCTGCCAATAAAAACTAAAACCAAGTCATAAATAAAGAAATAAAAATAATGGCTTTGAATTTTTTTTTTGTTTGTTTTTAATTCTAAAGCTGGCTTATATTGGCTTCATGTTCATAAGCAGCATTCTGGACCTTATTCAGTATATGAACTTCTTTCTATGGGTGCAACGTAAACCCGAAGATCGTCTCAGCAGATACGATTTGTTTTATGAAAATGTTATGTAAACGAAAACTCACTAAAGTAGAGGCAACCTGTCAACGCAGAAATATGCGGCTTACTAAAACTCTCATTATTTCATTATTTCAGGAACGGCCGGTTGTACATCCGGCCAAGGACTGTCACTTCAGCAGCATTCTCTACAATTCGTGTAGAATGTTTTATGTAACAACAACAAAAATATTGCTTTCATGTATTTATCTTTTATTCTGAAATCAATAAACACTTGCTCTTACTGACTACTTAATACTAAAGTACATATATTTAACAAGAAAAAAAATTATGTCAAATAACAATTTTTCACACTGACTACATACGAAATCAAAAAGTTAAATTACAATACACATTTTCATTGAGCAGAAAACATAGTTTAGATAAGTGAAATCGATTTCAATAGAATTGAAGATCTTATTGAGTTCATGAAGAGAACGAGCAATTCTGAATCTATTCAAATGGAATGGATGTTTATTGCATAAATACCTACTGGGGGCGATCGATTTCACTCTTCACAATACTAAACAAGAAGGAATAAAAAATCGATCTGCTACTTTCTAGTTGTATAAGATTAGTTAGAATTAAGCGAGGTTCTTATGACGGGATGGGATCAGAGAAATTCAGGGCAGAGAGAGCATACTTGAGATACACTTTTTGTACTCGTTCAATTCTGTCAATACAGAATTGGTGGTAAGGTTTCCAAACAAACACGGTAAATAAATGACAACATAAGGGTCCGCAAATGCGAGTTATTTCTTCTAATAAAGCCAAGGAGTATAGTTTGGATAGAATAAAGTCTATATGACTTGGTGTCGATCTTTGATTTCTTCTACAGAGTAAAGTAGCACATGGGCTGAAATGTCCAGGGACTAACAAAGAAAACTCGTTTTTTTGTTCAAAATTAGCTTTTTTCATCAACGTAATTTCCATCAAGAACAACGCAATCATTCCAGCGCCAGAATGATTTATCTTTTGCCCCAAAATAGGCCTCAGTTTCAGAGATAACCTTTTCATTCGAGCGAAATTTCTCACGGGCAAGCATTTTTTAAGTCCTTGGACAGCTAATAGTTGCTGGGTGCCAAATCTGGCGTATACGGTGGATGAGGGAGCAATTCGAAGTTCAATTCATGTATCATAGTTTCCCCATTGTTCTGATTGACTTATGACACGGTGCGTTGGCTTCATGAAACAAAATGATGAGCAAACGCGGTATTGAGTTTTAACAGAGCTTTCTCATAGTCAAATACTCATTCAATATAAAGCCAACACGTTCTGTTCTTTTCATATCTTTACGATGCCAGCTAACTTACGCAGCTTCATTTTTCGATCATTTAAACCGATTTTAGGAATTTTTTTATGTTTTCTCGTGTTACCGCCTCATTTGGACGTCTGCTGCGTTGTGCATCATAGGTGGCTCTACGATACGGTTTGAAGTTAGCAAACCATCGTTTTATTGTTGTTTCTGATGAAGCGGAGTCCCCATAACACTCATCAAGCCATTGCTTCGCTTGAACGCTATTTTTCCCCATCAAAAAGCAGTGTAAAATTAAAACACAAAATTATTTTCGATCCCTCGTTTTGAAAATAACAAAAGTAGCATCACTCTTAGCACAATAACTCACGAACTAGAAAGTTATAAAATTTTAAAAGCCTTAAAAAGACAGGTTAGTACTAACTGAAAGGAGGTGAATGCAATAATGCATAGTGCCATCTGCATATGTGTTGGGCCCGGGACTTTTCAGAGCACGTGTTATAATACAACATTGTTATTAATATACTATTACGCTGCCCACTACTGTACCTATTGAGGTGTGTGTGCGCCCATTCTTATAAGCGATGAGTCGCATGGTTCGCTCATTTCTCTTTTACTAAATGTTAATTGGCTCTCTTTATCTAATCTCTGCTGAAAAAAGCATACTCGAAAAATAAAACAATTCCACGTCTCGTTATTTGTTTTGCTATCTGTTCAAGTAGAAATTTGTGCTGGCAAGAACTTTACAGTACAATTTAGAGAAACGTTTAGTATTACAGAAAGCGAAGTCAGCGCAGGTTGGAAAGTGGGTGTAAAAAATAAATATGTGCTCAAAATGAAACCGGTTTAGATTTTAAATACAAATTATGAGAGTATCGAAATTGCTGATAATGCATACATATACATGCACTTATACATACGTATTTAAAACGAATTAGAATTCGTTGTTTATAAACAATATTCAGCTGGTGATGATTGATTGATACTGCAGCCTACATACATATGTTTGTATGTACATATGTGCATTTGTATGCAGATATGGGAAGTAAGAGAGAAAGTGCTTAAAGCGATGAATTCTATTAACAAATGTCGAGCTCAAAGCAAGCGTTTGAGTCACGGTTTTCCCCCTTATCTGTTGGCGGCCTGTAAATATGTAGAACTGATATTTGGGCATCTGGTGCATATAAATCGCAGTGAATAAATATTTTTTTGAGTTTCAATAGAATTCTGGAAAAGTGCAGAAGTCAGACAGATTGCTGGTGTACAAATAAATACAAATACAAACAGATATACCAAAGCGATTTGCATGACGTGCAACATTAGTGAATAGAATGACGTCATTACAGTGTACGACCTTTTTTTTATTACTCATAATACACACAGACATACTTACATGCAATTAGATGCAATGGAATGCCGAACCAGAATAAGAGCATTTATAAAAAATATTTAAAAATGCGAAATTTGATATGAATCGTTTTTCTTTATAATACCGGCGCTATTAATAACAACAACAATACCATCGGGAATATTTAGTTTGGTGTAAAAATAAAATTGAAGTATAGATTTGATTCTGATTAGATATGCAGCCACACACAAACATTGCTTGTGTCGGAATTCTGCCTGACATCGGATGGAAATCTTTTCATATTCGTTTATTTTGTTTAACAAATAATTTTGGGTGTGTTATGAGTAAAACATTAATGTGCTGAATGCAAATGATACTGCAGGGAAAGCTAACAGTGCAAAGATCGTCACTTCTGTCCCAATTACTTAAACACTAGTCCCGATTCACAAAGGGAAACATTTGGAAGGGAAACATTTTGTTCGTGGCAGAATGACGGACGGGAAAGATACAGGGGTTTTTGTTTCCTATATTAAACGTCAAAAGCAACGAATGATACCGAAAAACCGTGTCACTGCGATTGAAACATCGAAGTAGAATTTCCAGTGTCTCCCTTCCGGATGTCTTTGGGTGTAAATCGGGACTTAATTTCAAAATTGATAAGAGGCAAATATGGAATGAGAGTTTGAAAATTGTATGTGTTAACGCGAATTTATACAATGTGAAGTCACCAGCGCGTCGATAACATTTATATGTGTTTTGTTTCGGATTTGGTGGTTTGAATGTCAAAATTTAAGTTATAATGTAAAAAAATAAACAAAGCAACAACCAAAAAGCAGATCACTTTGACATTCAAACCACCAAACCGCAAGAAAAAAGCCTAATCAGCTGCTCCAGTAACAACATCTTTTATGAAATCGTCTTGGTCTATACTAAAATATATTTTTGTTTTCAAAGAGTTATCGTTTATTTTTATCCATTTTCTTTGCCTGCTTTCAGTTTACTTTGTTTTAGCCATAACAACCGTTTTAGGCACAAACTCTATTAATATGGCCATGGCCGGTACAACCGCACCTTCGCTTGCGGCCAGCCATAATCTCTTTGCCGCGGATATATTTCAAATTATTGCCCCCTCACGATCCCAAGAAAACGTGGTTTTTTCACCGGCGTCCATACAAAGCAGCCTGGCGCTCGCCTTTCTCGGCGCCGAGGGCGAAACTGCCCAACAAATTCGACATGGCTTACGATTGCCAGCAGCTCTGGATAAGACTAGCATAGCGGACGATTATGCTGGCTTTCTAAAGAAGAACTTCCAGAGGAGTCAGTCGACATCGGAAAATGCGCCAACGTTGCGTATGGCCAATCGTATCTACGTGAATGATACTCTGCAATTGGCGCCACAATTCAATCATCTTGCTAAGAGTAGTTTTGAGTCCGAGGCGGTACCCACGAAATTCGCTGATTCGACTAATGCCGTTAAATCTATTAACATGTGGGTTGAGCATCAAACAGAGGGAAAAATCAAAAATTTGTTACAGTTGGACACGGTGAATTCTGATACTAGCGCCATATTGGTAAATGCAATCTATTTCAAGGCTAAGTGGCTGAAACCCTTCGATAAAGTGTTAACATCCAATGCCGAGTTCAGGATGAGCGGAGGACAGACAGCAACAGTGGCCATGATGTATTCGGACGAATTCGTGAAATATGGCGAATTACTCGATTTGGATGCGACAGCTATTGAACTGCCCTACAAGGATTCGGACCTGTCAATGCTGATACTTTTGCCCAACAAAGTTGATGGACTACAGGAGTTGGAACAGAAATTGACAAATGTGGATTTAAATCTTATTGCCACGAGAATGCGAGCAGCAGAAATACATATATCTTTGCCAAAATTTCGCATCGAATTTGATATTGATTTGAAGAAGCCGCTGCAGAAGGTTAGTACCAAAATGGATCGGTTCAAATTTACATCATATTCAATCGCGATTTTCTTCACAGCTGGGCATGGGTAACATGTTTAGTGACTCAGCTGACTTCAGTAGTCTTTTTTCCAATAGTCCATTGCAAAAGATTGACGAAGTTAAGCACAAAGCTTTCCTGGATGTGAATGAGGCTGGCTCAGAGGCGGCTGCGGCGACATGTAAGCAACTGTTTGCACTGCCGAAACTTTATTGTGATGTTATTTACTTTTATTTTCAGTCACGAAAATCATAGACATAAGACTGAATCCGGACCTGAAATTCTTTACAGCCGATCACCCATTTGTATTTGTGATTAGAAACAGGGAAGCCGTGTACTTTGTTGGACATGTGGCGAAGTTCTAAGAATAAACCTGCTATTGTATTTTTGCATTAATCTAATAAAGTAAAATTAAAATGGAATACCGATTATTTTTAATTTATAAATTTAATTTATAATTTTTATAATTATATATAAATTTTATTTTATAATTTTCAATTTATAAAATCCAAATTTGGGAAATTGTCTTAACAGTCACCGAAGGTGGAAATATCTTCGATAAATATAGAAAATGTTTCCCTCTAAAAAAACTCATAGTGAAAACTCACGGGGAAAACTAGTTTTCTTGATTTTATTGTTTGTACTGAAATAGTATCTGGATCTCCCTAGCGGGGAAAACTCTCATAGTACCGGAAAGAGCCAAACATCTTAACCTTGTACTGGATACGAAGCTAAACTTGCGGCTCACAGTTGCAGATGGGAAGCGCAAAGCAACGACAGCGATGTACTCCCGCAGCCGGTCAATAGGACAAAATGGGGAATGGAACCTTGAACAATACGCTGGCTCCACTCAGGTGTAGTTAGGCCCATTTCCTTCTATGATATGATGGTATGGTTGAAGGGTATGAGCATTAAAAGGGCTGACTAGGTTCAAAGACTCACATTTGTTCGCATAACCAGTGTAATGCCAACCAAGCACCGCAATAATGCTTTCATTGCGGCACCAACTCTCCTTCCAGTAGATCTTCATGCAAAATATATCGTCAGTAGGGCGAAAATAAGACTGAATACCTTAAGTAAGTAGTCAAATATGGGCTACGGCCACAGTATGATCTTTACTGGTATTTCGAAGCCTCCCATGCTGTTGGACTATGCATTCCCTCCTACAATTTCCATTACAACATGCACGACCCTTCTACCCTCAAGGGAAGAGTGAGAACGGGACGAATAAGAGAGCGCGAGTCCATCCATGTGGATACAAATGGCTCAAACCTCGAAGGTACGGTGGGTTGAGGTATACTATATATTCCGAACATCTGCGGATCTTTCCAGATCTCCTGCACAATAGGCTGACAATTTCGCTCGATTTTCAGTGCTAAATGCACAGAATCTCTGCTAAGGCAAAAATAGTTTTCGCATACTGATTTCTTGAGCACTACAGAGGACAGGCGTTCAGACACATGGCTTCTGCAGAAACTGTCTAGATGATTTTGCACATTTTTACCACTGTCCTGCACTATCCACAGACGGATTTACTGTTTAAAGTTTCTGCATAGTTGAATTGATTTTAAAAGAGATAAGCGCAAGTTCCTCGTGCGGCTTCACAATAGGCTATGAGGCTGAGTATGCCTTGTAATGGAAAACCGCTACAACATAACTTAACCTGATATCTGGATCACCATTTTACTTTCATTATGTTTCACAAAAACAATTTTTTTGGTTTTTTTAATTCTCACAAATTAAATTTCTGCTATTTGTGACGCAGTAGAGCATTTTTTGAGTTGGCTCCACTTAAAATCTTTTTACAGAAAATGCATATTTGTATTATTGACTGATAGCTACTGCAGTTGTTATTGTAAATTGAATAAAAATGCATCGCATGCATAGTTATTGTCTAATTTAAGTGGAATTTTATCAATAGCGTGTCCAATATAAACTAATTTGTGGAAATTAATATTTTTGTTGTTTTTGTTTTCAAAAATGAGTCAACAGATATGAATTAGAAATCCAAATGTTTAACGTAACATTGTTTTTAACCAAATTTTTATTCGACACATTTCTTGTTCTCTTGTCAAGACGAAGTTGCAGGTCTGTTTGCTTATTTGCAAAACTAGAGATTTTCTCTTTCTTTGAGCTTCTATTCAAGCCGGGAATGTTGAAATATGTTCTTTCCAAAAATAAAGTGTAATACTTACACTCGTCATATTTAAATTTTTTTCTACTTACATTGAAAGGGGCAAAAAAGCGACCCAAAAACGAAATAGCCCTTTGCATGACAAAAATAACTCTCGTAAACTTTGTAAAAAATTAGCGCGAATTTCGAGCCACTTGACACTTGCACTAAACTTAACGAAAATTTTAAAACTTCATACCAATCTTGTAAAACGATCAGTACTCATACCATAAAGAAGGCAGTCAATGCTTTCATCGTTCTTCTTATATCTACTTACCTCAACCTGGACACTCACTTCCCTGGATCACTTGTGCTAGACGAGATCTCTGTACCGGCAGAAACTACTACATCTGCGGGTGCTGAGAACTTAAAACTAGCAAACAAGCTATTCCATGAAAAGCGGGTACAATGGGCGATATCAACATTCAGCCCATACAAATCTCCTGGTCCTGATGGGATATTCCCCTGTCTTTTACAGCAGGGTGCACACCATGTTATCCCTAATTTGACCAGACTATACAAAGCAAGCTTACTGCTAGGATATTTGCCTACAAAATGGGCTGAGGTTAAGGTCGTATTTATTCCAAAGGTAGGGAAAAAACCCGAACAATTGCCTAAATCATACAGACCAATTAGTCTCAGCTCATTTTTCCTCAAAGCAATGGAAAAGATAGTTGATCAGTATATTAGGGAAAACAACCTAGCTAAATTCCCACTGCATCGACTTCAATTTGCCTATCAACAGGGAAAATCCAGTGAGACTGCAATACACAGCCTGGTAACAGTTATTGAAAAGGCTATTGAGTCCAAACAGATAGCTCTATGTGCATTTATTGACATATCAGGAGCTTTTGATAACACCTCCTATGAGGCAATCTATAATGCCCTATATCTAAAGGAGGTACCTGAACCCATCACTAGATGGATAATGGTTGGTTGGTTAAAGTGGTGATTCTTCCAGAATCCAACTAGCGCTTCCGCGCCATTTTGTTGCCACATCCTCGTTGCCAACTTGTTTAACGGTTTTTACAGCATAACTACAGGGTAGGCCATTTAAAGCGGGCCCATCTGGCAACCCTATAACTTTTGACAGGAACGTCAGATCGACTAATGACATAGCGCGTTGGAAGCGTCAGTCCAAGACAATTTTTACCATGGAGCAGTACACTCCAAAAGAACGCGCTGAAATAATTCAGCTTTACATCCAAAATAACTTCTCAATTGTGAAAACTCAACGTGCGTTTAAAAAAAAAAATAAAGTTAAAAGTGCGCCATCCAAAAGCACTTTACAGCGTTTATACGCAAAATTTATTAACCACGGTAGGCTCAGCAATACCAGCCACGCATCCAGACAACGTACACGACGTTCTGCTGAAAATATCGAGGCTGTACGAGCCAGTGTTGAGGAGGCTCCGCGAACATCGAGTTATCGTCGTTCTCAGGAATTAGGCATCGCCAGGACAACACTCAGGCGCATAATTCGCATCGATTTGAAAATGTTTCCGTACAAAATTCAAATGGCACAAAAATTAATCGATTTTTTGAAGCCATTGTTCCCTGGAAGGTTGATTTCGAAAAATGGTGATTTTCCGTGGCCACCGAGATCACCAGATTTGACGCCACCGGACTTTTATTTGTGGGGTTATCTGAAATCCAAGGTATACATCAACAAGCCAAGGACTCTAACTCAACTTAAAAACAATATCCGACGCGAAATCGCCGCCATACCGGCCGAAATATTGGCCAAAACGATGGAAAACGCCGAAAAAAGGACACATTTGGCCATCAAGGCCAGAGGCAAACATTTGAAGGATATCATTTTCAAAAACTAGCTGGAACAAATCTCCTTGAATCAAAATAAATGATTTTTCATATCAACACAAAAAAAAATGTTTTTTTCAATGTTTTTTTTCAGAAACAAATGGGCCCGCTTTAAATGGCCTACCCTGTATATCCAGTCTGTGCGGTTAAGGAACCTTATTAGGTTGTTAACGTCTAAGCCAGATAGTTGTTCGAGATTCCCGAACAGCGGTTGGCCCGGGGTTAACATTCTGTCCTTCCATAGGGCAGGGCATTCACAGAGGAAATGGAAGATTGTCTCCTTTTTCTCCGGTTGTTTACAACTGTGACAGTATGTATTGTGAGGGATACCCATTTTGGCTGCTTGTTCTCCGATAGACCAAAAGCCAGTTATGACTGCCGTTAGTCTCCAGGCGTCCCGTCGTTTCATTCTTATTAATGCCGACGATTGCTTGAGGTTGTAGGTGGGCCATAACGTTCTGCTAATTTTGCATTTCGTCTGGACTTTCCACCTACAGTCAGCGATTCGGAGGTATTTTTGGGAAATTGTGCTCTTGACTGCACCTAATGGTGTGAGTACCGATTCTGCAAGAGCGTTATTCATGGCAGATCCCCCTCTTGCTAGTTCATCTGCTTTTTCGTTACCTTCAATGTTCCGATGTCCCGGGACCCAGATTAAGGTAACTCTATGGTTTTCACTCAAGATGGTGAGGCTATTCCTACTTTGTTCCACCACTTTGGAGGTTGTTGTGGCCGAACCCAGTGCCTGGATTGCAGCTTGGCTATCCGAGAGAATAGCGATATTACCCTTAAAAGAGAAATCTGCGATTAGTAGCCTACAAGCTTCCCCAATCGCCAGTACTTCCGCCTGGAAGACACTGCTGGTATTAGGGAGACGCACAGATTTCTCAATTTTAAGTTTGTGAGAATATATACCAGCTCCAACACCGCAGCCCATTTTACTTCCATCCGTATAGACTGTAGTGTCGAAGTTGTTTAGAGAGAATCCCTTATTCCATTCTTCCTTAGTTGGAAAGAGAGTGGCAAAATTCCTATTGAAAGTTACCGTTGGGACGAAGTAGTCAGATCTCACCGAGATTAACTTTTTTCTCTCCAGCGACCCGCTTCGTTTAACCTAAATGCACTCATGGTTGCCGTCTTCTTAATATGTAGGTCTATTGGAATAACGTGTGTCAGTGCATTGAGAGCCTCTCTAGGACATGATCTGATTGCACCGACCGTTATTGCACATGCTGATGTTTGTATTCTGCCGAGTAGTTTGGTATTGTACTCTCTCCCTAGAGCCTACCGAACCATACGATAGAATAAGTCGTATAACCGTCTTATACAGCCATAATGTATGCTTAGGTTGAAGACCCCATCTTCTTCCAACCATACGTTTACAGGCATATAAAGCAATTTCTGCCTTCCTTACCCGTTCTTCAACATTTAATTTCCAGCTTAGTTTGGAGTCCAGAATTACCCCTAAGTACTTTGCGCTGGGTGATAGTGAGAGAGTTTGTCCATTAATATTTGATAGGGTGAAAGGTGGTATCTTATATCTGGTGGTGAAAATCATAAGCTCTGTTTTACGTGGGTTTAAACCTAGGCCACAGCCTGTGGCCCAAGAGTTAAGCTCGCCTAATGCCCTTTGGATGATCCCACTGATCGTATTAGGACACAGTCCTGACGCCATTAACACCACATCATCAGCGTAAGCCACCGCTTTTACCCCACCTCTATTAAGTTTTATTAAGACTTTGCTAATAATGCATAACTAGAGAAGTGGAGACAGTACTCCCCCCTGTGGGGTGCCTCTGTGGACCTTCTTGGTTATACTGATATTACCCATATTAGCTTTGATGATCCTGGTTTCTAGCATAGAGATGACCCAATTACTGATGCAATTGTCCACCTCTAAGTCTGTCAATGCCCGTTGGATCGCATCTGTACTAACATTGATAAAGGCGCCTTCTATATCCAAGAATGCCGCCATGGTATAATGTTTGTTCTCTAGAGAGCCCTCTATTGTTCGGATTACCTCGTGAAGCGCTGTCTCCGTAGATTTGCCTTTAAGGTACGCATGTTGTGCAGTAGATATACCAGAGCTCTCCAAAGAGCTTCTAAGATATATATCCAAAAGACTTTCAAAGGTTTTTAACAGGAAAGACGAGAGACTGATTGGTCTATAGTCCTTCGCTGATTCATGTCCCCTCCTGCCTATTTTTGGAATGAAGGCGACCTTCACTAGTTTCCAACTATCTGGAATATGACCTAGGTTTAAACACGCTTTAAAAATTTCCTCTAGCCATGGTAGGATACAGTCCAAGGTTTCCTGTAACATCTTTGGGATGATCCCATCTGGCCCCGGAGATTTAAAAGGTGAAAAAGATTTAATTGCCCATGCAACTTTCTCCTTTGTAATTATTTCTTTTGCAAGGTGCTGTGGATTATATTGGCTCCGCCTGATACTTCCCCGCCCACTTTCGTGGACGCTGGACCCCGGGAAATGCGTGTTTAGTAAAAGTTCTAGCGGTTCCTCTGTCGTAGCTGTCCAACTACCATCAGGCTTCTTGACCCAAGAAGCCATTGACTGAGCTTTGGACAGAACACGGCTAAGCCTGGCAGAATCCCTAGTGGATTCGATTGACGAACAGAATTCGCTCCAGCTCTCTTTCTTGGCGGCCCTAATTGCCTTCTTGTACTGCCTCCGACTCTCTTTGTACAATTGCCAATTTCCTGTCGAGTAGCTGAGGTTAAACGTTGATCTAGATTTTTCCCTTAGTTTTGAGAGCTCACTTCTCCACCAAGCGGGATGGGATTTTTTACTAAATTTTATGGGGCAGCACGTTTTGTAGGCCCTACTAAATGCCTTCTCCAGTGTTGTGACCCTACTCTCGAGGTTTTCGGCGAGAGTGATTTTGTGGATGGGAGTCCTTCCTATCCTTTTATTGACTATGAGATGGATAATATTCATGCTGAAATCTAGGACGATCAGCACCGAACTAGGAGGAACAATCAAATCTATTAAAGCCACAAGAGGTTGCCCTCAAGGTGGCGTACTTTCTCCTCTT
Source organism: Anastrepha obliqua (assembly GCF_027943255.1). Taxonomy (NCBI): domain Eukaryota; kingdom Metazoa; phylum Arthropoda; class Insecta; order Diptera; family Tephritidae; genus Anastrepha; species Anastrepha obliqua. The sequence continues at coordinate 2,115,785 of NC_072895.1, read as the reverse complement.
TTGTGGACTCTAGTCATAGATGAACTTCTCCACAAACTGAATAACCTAGGATTTCACACTCAGGGTTACGCTGATGACCTAGTAGTTTACGTATTAGGCTGGCATGAGGAAACCATTTCGGATCGCATGCAGCAAGCCCTTACAATAATAAACAAATGGTGCACGGAAAAAGGGCTCTCCATCAACCCATCCAAAACAACAGTTGTACCGTTTACTAGGAGAAGGAACATAAATCTCAAATGCCCGACCCTTAATGGAACAACACTTGAACTCTCGACAGAAGCGAACTATCTTGGCGTTAGTCTTGACAAAACGCTTACGGGGAATTCCCATATTGAGAGAGTTACTTCAAAAGCCACAAGGGCATTCTTTACCTGTACAAGGCCTTTTGGTAAGACATGGGCACTAAACCCTAGAATGACCTTCTGGACATTCACCACAGTTGTAAAACCCATAGTCACTTATGCATCCTTAGCATGGTGGCCCAAGGTCAAGCATAGAAAGGCGGCAAACGAATTAAGCAAACTGCATCGCCTGGTATGTATTGGTATTACAGGAGCTATGAAAACATGTCCCACGGATGCATTGGGTGTGCTGCTGAACATACCACCGCTTCCAATTCTAATTGAAAGGGAAGCTCGCTCGAGTGCCTTAAGACTAAAAGGTATAACTGAACTTAAAAGTGGGGATATGAAAGGACATTTAAAGATCTTAGAAGACTTCCTACATAGTCCCACTCTTCACAGGGATGATATACTATCACCCAAACCAATACTCTTCAGGAACTTCCAAGTTATAATCAATGAACAAACAGACTGGAGAACTAACTCTGTCACTTTCAAACCTGGCTCCCAGCTATGGTTTACTGATGGGTCCAAATTGGAAAATGGTAGAACAGGGGCAGGAATCAATGGGCCCAAATTCAAAAAATCGATTCCGATGGGATCCAACCCAACAATATTCCAGGCAGAAATACATGCCATTGAAATATGTGTGAGAGAATGCCTTAGAAGGAAAATGAGAGGTACTCACATCTACATACTTTCAGATAGCCAAGCGGCTCTAAAAGCCCTTCTATCAACAACTATCACCTCTAAATTGGTAAATGATTGACTAAACCTTCTAAATACGTTAGGAAACCTCAACATAGTAACACCATGTTGGATTCCGGGACATGAAGGGCATGAGGGAAATGAAATGGCTGATGACCTTGCAAAACAAGGAGCAAATATGCAACTTACTGGTCCTGAGCCTTTCTGTGGACTAACAAAAGGCCACATTAATGAATTCCTTAGGAAATGGGAAGAAAGAAAACTTGCCGCACACTGGCTAAACTGTGCCGGTCAGCGTCAAGCCAAACTATTCCTAAGTCCCAACAAAGGAATATCTGACAAACTTCTCTCACTAAACAGAGTAGATCTGCGTCTTTTAACCGGATACCTTACAGGTCACTGCAGCCTGAGGTATCATCTAAATAATATAGGCCTATCCGAGACCAATGTCTGCCGCTTTTGCGAAATGGACATAGAAAGCTCAGAACATGTGCTTTGTGAATTTCCTGCGTTGGGCAGACAAAGACTTCACCACCTTGGTGGTATCGTAGTATCTCCATGCAATCTTTGGAACAACGACCCAAAACTGTGCTAAAATTTCTAAAAAGCCTAAAACTCTAGGGTTACAAAATAGGCCTTTCACAATAGATCATCTCTGGTCGCAGTGCGTAATGGCCTTCTAATAATAATACAATAATAATACCTCAAATTAATCTAACCCAATGAAACTACGTGATTATGATATCTACAAACAATTATCGAAATATACGCACTCTTTAAAATGGCCGCCGTAGCCGAATGTTCGGTACATGACTACAATTCGAGGTCGCGTAGGTTCGAATCTCCGTGCATGAAACACCAAAATGGAAAAGTTTTTTGAAATAGCGGTCGTCCCTCGGCAAACCTTCGACTGTATTTCTGCCATGAAAAATTTCCTCATAAAAAAAAACAAATCTGCTGTTTGGAGTCGGCTTAAAACGGCCATTTGTGGAACAACATCAAGACGCACACCATAAATAGGAGGCACGCGCCAATTATTTATTTATTTATTTTTTTTAATGGCTAACTGCTTTTCGTAACCAAATGTCGGCTATATGACTATTGGGGATACAATTTATCCTAATTTTTACATCTCTCAGTTTTGCTTTAATACGAACACTCACTTCGGTATTTTCATTTGATGCTTAATCGAAGGAAAATTGAAATATTTAATTAGCCGAAAAACAAAAAAAAATCTTTCAAGGCACATGAGTAATCTACTTATTAGGAAAAATACATGCCAATGCCCATTAATTACGATATTCATCGTTTTCGGGAAGGAGAATTCGATACATTTTAGTTAATTAAATAGAGCGAAGTGTAAGGAAGCCAGAATCAGAGTAGAAGTACACACATATGTACATGTAAGTACGTATTCACAGAAGTACAAATGGATTTCCAATGGCAAAATGTGTAGGCCACAAATTTGATCTTAATTGTGGTCTGGCAGAACTTACGTGGAATGTGATTTGTTGCAAATGCTCTGATTATAGAAGCAAATTAATAGTAGGCTGTGCACCCATTTCCTATTGTCGACATATTCAAGCACAAGAACTCACTTGAAACAGAGCTGCAACACAAGGTTTCCCTTTTCCATTTCAAAAGAATATTTATAAGTATATGTATGCATGTATATATATAAATATTATTCCACAGAAGCCTTTAGGGAGAACTGAAGCTAGTGAAACGAATTTCTGTTTCAGACTTACTTGGCGCCATTTTATTAATAGCGAACTACACTTCCCTACCGAGTACCAGTCTTCAGAGAATGGCGGTGTCAAAATAAAGGTGAAAAATTTTCCATCTCACCTAGTGTCGACAAATAAATATTGTGGGAATGGGACTGATCTCGTTTTTGCTTAGCCTGAAGTACCAGTAGCAATGAAACTCACAATGCGTTGCAATAAACAAAAACTCCATAAAAGTTGGTGTTTAAAAACAAAGAAGCTTATAAAAAATTAGAACTCAGTAACAGAAGCTTTATACTATACATCAGTATGCGAGTACAGTGACCCTATTGAAAATTGTTAGAGAAAAGTGCTCAGCGATCTCGCGAAACTGAGACGCATGTCATTTTTGAGTCTGTAGCAGCATAATACTGTATTCTAGGTTCGAGAGTTTAGGAAGGGGTAAGAGACTCTCGATGAATGTCATTTAACATCTGACTATATATTGTTCGGTCCAGTAGTTGTAGTTGTGTTTTATCCTGGATCTCGTTAATTTTGTTGAAGGCATGCCTCCTGTTACACCTGAGAGGTGACTTAGGCTCCACCAAATGTGTGCAAGGGTGATTCTTTCGGTGGCTCCCAAGTGGCAATCCTTAACCGGAGGCATGGAAGTCTCGTTGTGAAGGTGTTACAGGGAGACATCAGGAGACATTCCTGAGGCTGTCCTGATTGTATTATTTTGACAGTTATTTGATTAAGAATCGTTATCCTTAAAAGGTCCCGGTGGTCTAAAGCTCGAAAATTCAGGGTATTTTTTTTACAATAAAAAAAATGAAAAACGATATTTAAGATTTTTAGGCTTTTTACTTCCTTCTTTTACATACAAAAATGAAAAAAACAAAATTTTTTAATATGAATAATTTTAGAGATGGCGCTGAAGTTGACCCTCGCGAAAAATTGGACCTGGACGGTGTTGCCCACTTTGGCTCTTCTATTTATCTGAAACACAAAAACCAAAAAAAATATGAATCAATATGAGTGTAGCTATGCCCCGTGACATTCTAAAAATCGGGGTTTTCAGTTTTTTAATCAATAAAATACGAAATAATTCAAATAATAACATGATTCTAGTACGGGTGATAGCCATTGATGTTGTGAACAACATATTAAAATTTCAGACGATTCGGTTGAATAGTTTTTTGTTTGGACAACACCCGGCCGAAACAAATAGTTTTGAGATAATTGAGTTTAAAGTGTTGAGAGTGGATAATGCGACCATTGATGCCGTCGCGGGACGAATCCGACTCTACCTGCTAAAACGGCTGTAGAATCGAAAATACTGGGAATATCCTTCCAAACGTTTGACAGTGTATTCTTAAAAGCCCATACTTTCGAAATATCACAAAAATTGATTTTTAGAAAATTCTAGACCACCGGAACCCCTTAATATTACACCAACGATTTACTCTACCAATTAACTTTACATATTTCTCATTATTTTATTTAGTCAAATGAACAATAGATTCTTACTTGCATAGGGCAGATAAGAGCAGCAGAAAAGCATAGGCATACAATAACAGGCTGATTACTCACAATAAAATTTTTGCGTCCAAACAAAGCAGCTGATTTGTTATCGTGGCAACGCTTTTACTCTGGCGTTTCTTAGCATTTTCTATGTTACGAGAATCAAACACTTTAACGCAAGGGAGCGACATGCTCATTTACGGTGGGGAGAATCAGCCGTATAGCTGACGTAATTATGAATTTTTGTTGAAATTCTTTTGCAAATACTTTATTTCTAACTTTTAATTTTTCCTTACAAAGCTTCGCTATTTTAATACTCTGTTATCAGTTCTCTCACACAATTTCTCTCATCTAAAATTGCGTTACGGCAGAGTTAAAGTCACCGCACACAACAGACTTTTAGTTGGTCAATTATTTTGTTGGGTTGGGCTGTAGGTGCACACACTGGAGACCAAATCGTAGGGTTGGAAATTTTCGCGTCTGCAACAAAATACTTTGAGAGCTCGATCACCAGTGATGGATTCGGATGGTTTAAGAAGTTCATAATAGATCACACCAGATGCACAACATAACCTTTGGAGCATGAATAGTTTTTTCGCTGTCGATGGACCTGGTTCACCTGGCAGGCTTCAACATTTTCGATGCTTAGGTTTATCACAATAGATCCACTTTTCATCACGAGTGGCGATGCGGTGCAGAAAACCTTTTCTTTTCTGCCGATCAAGAAGCATCTCAGACGTCATCAAACAGCCCTCGATATTCCTGCCCTTCAATTGATGTGGCACCCAGTTACTTGCTTTCTGTAGCATTCCCATCGCGTGCAAACGATTACCGACGACATTCAACTCTTTAGACGCATCATCAATGGTTCGACATGCGTCTTTATCCAATAGTTATTGTAGTTGAGTATCTTCGAATTTTTTCCTTCGCGATCTTCATCACTCACGTCGAAATTGCTACTTTGGAAGCGTCGAAACAACTCTTTACAAGTTGTTTTTGAAGGAGCAGGCTTACCGCAAATATTGATCAATAAATGACTCGTTTCAGTTGCACTTTTCTCTAAAGGGTAGTCATGAAGTATGACTTTCCGCAAATGCTGTTTTTTCGGATAAAAAAAGATCTTTACGCTTCAAACGAATGTCAACTACTGCGATCGAGACCTCACATATACACCTTCAAATCACCAGTATATTACTAGAGCGAACACAAAAATAGTATCAGCAGCGACACCTCTTTTTCGAAGGCGGCAACTTATTCCCATGCCCAATAAAAAAACACGAAAAAATTATTGAGCACACCTCGTCTACAGTACCCCATCAGACACAGGAAAGCTGGCCGAATAAAGGATCAACGGTGTGCGTAGTCGGCCGAAAATTGAAAAGGCGAGTCAAGAAGCACCGAGGGATTTGGCAGCTTCTAAAACGCTCAGGGTATAAAGCTGCGTCTCGTTTGATAGCGTCGAACACCTTCTTAAAGTCTATGAACAACAGGTAGAGCGGGGAGCTCTACTTAACTGATTGTTCTACTATAATCCGAAGTGTGTTGGCTTGGTCAACACAGCTTCGGTGAGGGCGAAAACCAGCTTGCTCGTCTCTTAAGGGGCGTTCGATATCTTTGAGCTTACTTTGTGTGATTACGGCTACAATTTTGTAGATGGTGTTAAGTAGGGTTACTCCTCGCCAGTTGCCGCAGTCACGCAGGTCGCCTTTCTTGGGCAGCTTCACTATGATGCCTTTTGTCCAGAACGGATGCAGCTTTTCATTGCTCTAGATGGCGGTAATGAGGGGATGAAGAATTCCCGCTGATATTTGCGGGTCGGTTATCATTAGTTCAGGCTGTATACCATCTTCGCTCATTGTATCATAACTTAACTTTATTAATCTCGAACAATATAATACAAATAAGATAAGAAACTCTAAAAAAAATTGTGAATTGTGTCTTGAAAAATTTTATAAGTTTTTTATATTAAATCTTTGTGATTCTGTGAAAGTGTAGATTGTCAAGGAGAAAGAGAGAAGTACCAGAAGGAAAAAGATGGGACAGAATAGAGAAATAGGGGCAGCTAGACCTGTAAGAGATTTTCAGATTCTTTGGTAAATCTGAAAATATCCTCCAGTTTGAGAGAAGAATTTTACTCGTTCTCATGATATTGGAACCGAAAATTTGCAGCCTTGCTCTAGCAAAGGCAGAAAATGGTCAGTGCTACCCGGGTCCCTAAGCAAGACAGGCAAATCGGGTCCTCAATACTTCCAAAGATGGTCATATGTTGACTGGACATGGATTGTTTTCTGCAATAATACCGACCATCTACCGCACGTTCTTCCAAGTTCGCCAGTTTTTTTGCGGACTTTTCACAGAACACTTTACAGTTCTGCAGCGTCAGGGTAGACTGGAACCTCGCTTTTCATGTAAATTGCATACTTAATCGATCCAATTTATGCTTTCTGCAGAACTGATTCCGATTAGTGGATATGATCCCTGTGGGGTAGCCGATGATCCACAGTCCTTATAGTTTGATTGCAATCCGGCTGCACCTTCAACTATTTAGTCGGCGACAATTCAATTTAATTCAATTTGCATACTCTTTAATTCTACAACATTATTCTTGATGTTCAATCTGGCGGCGTTACATTTACAGTTAGCGTAACATTTACGGCTTAGATACAATTAGTTGAAATTAACACTAGTTTGCCACTGTCACAATAGGTTCTAAATCCCAGCTTTAGCATTTGACAATAGTTCCGAAATACTAAAAATTATACAACTGGGGCCTATTAGCACCTCCTATGGCAGCGTCAAGTAAAGTTCAGCACTTTCACAAATGGACAGGAATCCTTTTAAATTCAGTAGAAGAGCAGCAGTTCGGTGTGAATTGATTCCCTAGAGTTAGAGTAAGTCACCCGCTTCTTGCTGTCTCTTTATATGATTTGTGCACGTATTTGATAAATGTGTGTACTATTTGTGATTTAAAATGCCAGAATAAAATTTCATAAGATAAATTCCTCGTATTTCGTGTATTTCGTGGAAGATGCAAACTTTTTTTCTCAAATACATACATACATATTTCATACCAGTTGCCCTATCATTCTTCAGAAGACATATAAAATATAAAATAAATGAAATACGAGACGCTAAGCTATTTGTATTTATTTTATTTCGTTCTTTGTGCGGTTATTTTCAGTCAGCTATGCCAGCAGCCGCCAGCTCTGTCATGGCTTACTAAATCGGTACTTATGTAATCATGGTGTCGTGGGCATTTCATTTCGGTTACATTAAAATTTAATAATCTGTCTAAGCTGTACATACATTGGCACTCAAATTGGGGCACCACACATTTTTGCGATGTGAAATAGCTTTTGAATAAACCAAATAAACCAATACCATGACACGCTTCTTCAACCGCATTCCCCGTTGGTGGCCAGCCTAGCCGGCGGCTGAAAATCACTACAATTCGGTTGGCTGTCTGGCAATAGTCGACATGTCACACACGCACTGCGCTTCGCCGCGTCTCACACAATGGCAGTCCGTTTCGTTCCACTGCTTCCATACAGAATTTGCTCAATTGTTTGGCCTCCTAATGCGAAGTAGTGCGATAATTCTCACTGCATTAGTAACCATAATCGCACTCTTGGAAGCGTTGTGCTGAGGGAGTTGACCAGTTGACACTCGGTTTATTGGTCCGCATTAATTTTCTGTCATTCCGGCTCGTCTAATTGAAATTCACTCACTGCTACTTATGCACACATACACATGCATATATCACGGGGTTGTTCACTCCACGGGGTTGAACGACTAAGCTGGGCTCTAAGCTACCGTGGGGGTCGGCAGGTTGCGGATAGCCGGAAGGCCTGTGGAAGCAGGTTTGTTGCGAAATAAGCTTAAACGAATAAGCAATCCCCGACAATGAGCGGCCAGAAGCGGAGAATGCGGCTAAATGACAGCCCATCCGATGAGGCTTCCGGTGACAGAGGCCCAAATTCAATGCCTCTGAGAAATAACTGTCTCCCTAATCATGCAAGGCCATGGGGGAGGGGGGAAAAAAAACAAAAAAAATAAAAATCCAGGCGCGGCGGTTTCCATAATGGACGGCTTCCTGGTCAGCGTCTGTTCACCATGTTAGGTGCGGCTGCTAACTGACCGGTATATGCCGTGGCGCACTGGGAGTCTCTCATCACTTTAAGAACCATCTCTGTTGTTGAAGTGAGGGGACTGATGTGAGCTTGCTCTGCCGAGGTGTTAGCCGCGGGGTGTATCAGTGACCAGCCCCTTCGGGCCCTAGTCAGGGAGTGTGTATTGGACGTAGAGGTGGTAGTATGCGTTGCTCCGGGCGAGCTCCGGTCCGTCCGTGTTTTCCGGGACCGGTAAAGCGAAGAACAGGCCTCAGGGAACTGGGGTAGGGGCACTGTCCCCAAGGGAATACCCGTTACTGTTTATTTCGGCCCGCCCCCTTACACACGATGCGCTGGTAAACAAAAAAAGAATGGAAACCAAAATGAGAAATAGAAATACAACAAACAACAGCAGTAACATTTATGGAGCCATTATGGGCAGTGGAAGTGAAAGCCGGGAAGAGGCTAGCAGAAAGGAACCAGGTGCAAGTGGATCGAGTGATCTACCAGTGGACCTAGCTGAGGAGTACAAGACCCCCAAAGGCCGTATAATCACGGGGGCTGATCCTTTTAAGCGCGCACCAAAGCTGAGACGGAGTCCTATCAAGACGCTCAGTGTAGAAAGGCCAGAGAGAGCAAAATCGTCGCCACCTGCGTTGCAAGAAAGCAATGAGAAAGCAGCACAATCGGGTAATCGGGTGAGACGATTGGGAAGTTGACCGAAGCAATGCGTCTACCGCAACGCTCGATTAACAACCATATAAGGGAACTCCTCGAAACGATCACTAAGCTACACTCGAGAGCTCAGGAAGAAGCTAAAAGCAAGGAAGCCAAGCGAAACGTTCTTGGAAGTGTAATGGCTGAAGGAACACCGAAGAGACCACGCGACGATAAACAGCCGGGCAGAAAAACGCCACCCAAGAAAAGTAAAACCACACATGGAGAAGAACACAAAGTGTCAGCAAGTGCAGACAAAAAATTCAAAGGAGAGAGTAATGCCAAGTGGACAAACGGGGTTGGGGAAAATGGCTGGATGAGTGTCAAGCGCAAACCAGCCAAGAAGAAAGTGACAAATAAACCACCCCCGAGGCCTGATGCGATTGTCATTGCGCGTGCTGGAACAATGACGTACAGTGACATTCTCAGGGTGGTTAAAAAAGATGATGCCCTGCAAGAACTCGGCGAAAACGTTACGCGCATAAGAAAGACGGCCAAAGGCGAAATCCTGCTTCAATTGAAAAAGTGCAGATGGCCAATACAGGAGTATACCAGAAGAAGATTGACAAGGTGCTAGGTGACCAGGCGCAAATCAAGGTCCTAATCCACGAGATGTTAGTGGAGATCCGTGATTTAGATGAAATCACAACCAAAGAGGACATAGGTGAGGCAATACGAACGCAAGTTAACGAGCTTAACCTATTTAGTGAAAACGCAATAAAAGGCATTAGAGCGGCGTATGCAGGCACGCAAACAGCGGTGACAAGCCTACCAGCACTGGACGCAAGGCGACTGCTTGAGAAGCAAAAACTAAAAATCGGCTGGGCGGTATGCCGAATAAGAGAAAAGCCTGACTTGAGGAGATGTTACAGATGCCTGGAGTATGGACACCTAGCGAGGGCGTGTGAAAACGAAGACGAAAGAAGCCAGAACTGTCTCAAATGTGGAGAAAAGGGTCACCAAGTGAAAGTATGCGATAGTCAGCGACCAGCATAAAAACCTAAACGTCGGAACGTGGGTATCGGACAGGAAAAATAAAGCTTCCATTTGGGCCTGTGGAGGAAATACCCTGCAGGACAAACCGCACACCGACAGTGATTACTATAATCGAGCAAAAATATGTGGCATATATTTCTACAGTTGCTACGCGCCACCGAAACTGACGCAAACAGAGTTCGAAAACCTACTGGATGAACTTGTGCAAAACGCTCGTGGTACCACACCAAACGTGACTGCGGGTGATTTCAATGCGTGGGCCTTGGAATGGGGTAGCAGATACACCAATAAAAGGGGAGATGCCTTGATTAAGCATTCTCACTGCTTGATGTGGTTCTGCTAAACACTGGGGGAAAAACACCTTTGAAGTGAATGGTCATGCATCAATAATCGACATCACTTACGCCAGCAGGGCCCTAGTACGATCAGCAAGCTGGCAAGTGAGTGACTTTTACACAGGCAGTGACCACCATGCCATTAAGGTGGACTTTTCGCATGGAAAAGAAACCGTACAGAGAAAACAGAATAAGGGTTGGAGGGTGGAGACGCTTGATGACGAAATGTTCCAAATCATGCTAGAAAAGAACCCAACTAGCATCAACGATGTGGAGCTACAGGCGGAGCTGCTAGTAAAACATGTTAGCAGAGCTTGCGATGCCGCTATGTGCAGGAAAGGACAGAGCGCTCCCAGAAAGCCTGTATACTGGTGGAACGACGAGATCAGCACCCTAAGAAGCGAATGCAAAAAAGCAAGGCACCTTTCCCAAAGGAGTTATGGGCTGGCACAACACTATAGACTCCGCGAGAACTATAAAAAGAAGCGGAAACAATTAAAGAAAGCCATTAAAAGCAGCAAGGCAGCCAGCTTTAATGAACTGTGCCAGAATGTGGACGAAAACCCGTGGGGTGATGGCTACAAACTCGTTATGGCCAAGGTCAAAGGAGGTAGAGGACAGGCGCCAACTTGCCCCATTCTTTTAGAAAAGATTGTACAGACACTCTTTCCAAAGCAAGACATGCAACCAAGCCAGGCCCAGTTCCACGCAGCAGGAAATAGTGTCACAATCAGTGAAGCAGAGGTGATTTTGGAAAAGGCATGTTTCCGAAAGTATGGAAGAAGCAACAGCTAGTCCTACTTCAGAAACCAAAAAGCCAGCGGGTGACCCAAGTTCTTATCGGCCACTCTGCATGATAGATACTATGGGTAAAATCTTGGAGAAACTAATCTGCACGCGCCTGGAACAGCACCTCGAGAAAGTGCCGGCTGAACTATCCGAACATCAGTTTGGTTTCCGAAAAGGTCGTTCAACTATCGATGCCGTCAGGAGGGTGACAAACATTGCAAGTAAGGCTATTGAGGGTGACAGGTGGATGCATGGTGATAAAGAATACTGTGCAGTTGTCACTCTGGATGTTAAGAACGCCTTAAACTAGGCATACTGGCCCCTTATTATAAAGGCTCTTGAAGAGAAAAAAACGCCAGCATACTTAGTACGGGTTATAAACAGTTATCTGTCGGAAAGAGTACCGCAGGGTTCTGTACTGGGCCCGATGCTATGGAATGTATTATATGATGGGGTACTGCAACTCCCAATGCCGAGGGAAGTGCAAATAATAGGATATGCAGACGACATTGCGTTGACCATAGTCAAGAAGCAGTTCTCATTACGAGTAGAAAAAAATTAGAAACGACCACACTAAACATTGATGGGTTCAACGTCACAACACAGGCGGCACTACGATATTTGGGTGTAATGATCGATGCTTGACTAAGCTACAGGGAGCACATTAAAAAAGCATGCGGAAAGGCAGCCATGGTTACGGCGGCACTGTCAAGGATTATGGCCAACATCGGTGGTCCTACTCAGAGTAGAAGAGCGCTCCTGGCTAAAGTTACCCAGTCTACACTCATGTATGCAGCACCCATATGGGGTAACGCCCTGATACAGAAAACGTGCGCGAAGAAGGCGGAAATAGTTTTCAGACTTATTTCCCTCAGAGTTGCCTGTGCCTTCAGGACAGTATCGTTTGAAGCAGTATGTGCCATATCGGGTATCATGCCACCAGATATAATGGCCTCTGAACTGGGTAGAGTGTACGACAAAGCCAAAAGTCTAAACAGGCGATTAACGGCGGAAGAGCGTAAAGAAGAAAGACGGGGGAGCATAAGTGCGTGGCAAAATCGCTGGGACCTAGCGACAAAGGAAGATGGACGCACAAACTTATCAGAAGCGTACAGGCTTGGGTTGAGAGAGGACATGGTGACACAGATTAGTACCTCACACAGTTCCTGACGGGGCATGGATGCTATAGAGAGTATCTGCAAAGACTCGGCCACGAGGACGCAGCTGACTGCTCGTTCTGCGGCAACGGTAGTGAGAACGTGGAACATGTCTTCTTCTCCTGCCCGAGATACGCATCTGAAAGAATGTGCATTGAAGAAATCATAAAAGAAAAAATAACCCCGGGCTACATTGTAGATCACATGCTGCAGTCGAAATTGGTGTGGGCCAAGATGAAAGAATGGTCCGCAAATGCGTTACAGGAACTGCGGAAAAAGGAATGGGAACGCAGTAAGGAAAGAAGACAAAGAAATAATGAAGGGTTGACGGAGAGAGAAATACAAATGAAGAGCCATAATGGCTAGCTTGGCCCTGCGATGCAATGCTTAAACGGTGGTACCGCAGGGCAAACTAAAGCTACAGAGGTCGGAGTTAGGGTTTAGTACGTAGGTGTACTGTTTCGCAAGTCCAGTTTAGTAGTAATACTGCCTATGCGTGGTCCCGAATGAGGTGCACCCTTAGCGATCAGTATGAATCGTGCATGCCGTCTGTATTGACGGTATCTATGTAAGATTCCCCCTTCGGATAAAAAAAAGCCTTAGGACGAAAATCATGGGGATCTAAAGTGAATAATGATATTTATAATGTGATTATTACCAATATTTTGAGCCGATAGCTACAGCTAAACAATGCTTGTGTATGTGTAAGTGTTTGCAAATATTCATACAATGTGCAGAAAGTGTCATTTATTGCATATAATTACATTAATTTATTTGCACCCGGCTCGAAAATGGGATTAACTAGATTTTATTGTTTTCCTATGTTATTGTTGTACAATACACAGATAAATATAGTTTGCTCGCGCTCACCTTCCACTTTATGGTCATTAGAGTAATTAATGAAGTACGCTTTTGAGAAATACTGCAAACTTAGGCATTTATTGTATTTAATATGAAATAGCAGATTACTAAATAAAGTGCAATTCATAACTACATCATAGGGACCTATTCACAGGATTCCCACGACAGTCGGTTCTCCGTTACCGGAGCGACCCGGATTTATATGCGGCAAAGTACTGTCACTCCAGCAGCATTTCCCGTACATGTATGGCGATGTTTATGTTGCTACAACAACAAGGTTGACAGAAGTTGATACTTTATGTGTCTTTAATTAGATTTTAATATTTTTTTAATGAAAATAACGAACTATATACTAAACAACTCATATAAACCCGATTTCGCCAATTTCCATCACTTATTACTTGACATTAATTGCGATAATTTATTTGCTGAACTTGACACATCTAGCAGTTTTTCTGCTTTCAAGTCCTTTTTGTCTAAACTCTGCTTAGATAAAATTCCGCTCAGAGAGAAAGAGCCTTATAAATTACCCTGGTATTTTAAGACTTTGAAATGTTTTCCTTAATTTTAGCGTTTTCACCGAGATTCTAACCGACGTTCTCTCTATGAATTCCGAATGGTAGTCACGCACCAACCCATTCGGCTACGGCGGCCGCACCTATACTGATGGTTCCAAGCTAAATGATCAAGTAGGCCAACATCTCATTCCGGTTACCGGATCACTGCAGTGTATTTCAAACTGAAATTTTGGCTATCAGGGAAGGCCTGCTAGCCCTAAATAAAAGTGTCCTCAGCACAAGAAATATAAATATATATTCCTATAGACAATCGGCCCTGAAAGCTTTAGAATCGCCTAATATTAGCTCGAAGACAGTAAACGAATGTATCGACGTTTTAACAGAACTGTCACAGTACTTTGTAATAAATCTGCTCTGGGTGCCGGGTCATAGAGGCATAGAAGGCAACTGCAAAGCAGATGAACTAGCGAAATTGGGTACCACATTACCGATCCAACCAGACAAAGCGAACATACCTATACCTTTAGCAACTTGTAAGATGCTTATAGGTAAACACACAATCAGTGCTGCCAACATGCTATGGTCTCAGTCCATGACCTATGCAATAAGTAGAGTGACGTGGCCGGATTGGAACATGTGCCGCATAAACCGACTGTTGAAACTAAACAGGAAAACATGAGAAATCTTCTAGGGGTCCTAACAGGGCACTGTCTGATTGGCAGTCATGCCTGCAGACTGAAAGCGCCCTATAATGACTATTGCACAAGCTGTAACGGCATCGAAGAAGAAGAGACTATAGAACACTTGCTATGTGGGTGGTATGGCTCTGGGTAGAAGAAGTTCAATATTTTAGGAAAAAGTTCCCTAAATAACTTGGCAGAAGTCGGCAATATCAAAATAAAAATGTCTTGTTAGATATATAATATTAAAGCCACAGGTTGGTTCAATGAGGACAATGTAGAGTGAGGAGAGGAGACAGCCCTGGTGGTATCACAATGGGCCTACAGCAGGCCTAGGTGTGTCAACCGACAACCACTATACCTACCTAACCTACCTATTTAAATTGAAATTATCCTCTCAAACTGATGCTGATGGACTTTCAGCAGTTTTGATAAAAAATTGTCCGCCCTCGGTCTATCACCCACAAATCTTTATCGTTGGGGTGTTTCATTGACGCATGCCAGCTCTCCTCTATTACGCCCTTCTTTAAGATTGGCCATAAAAATGACGTTAGAAATTAGTGGGCTATTTCAAAACTATCGACTATTTATAAAATTTTGAGCACGGGGTCAATGAAGGCTGAGCTTTTCGGTTAAAACTCTAATTTGCCCAAATCAGCATGGGTTTCTTGCTAACACATCTACAGTATCTAATGTGGCTGTTTTTAGTGAATACTGCATTGATCTTTTCTCGGCTGGTTTCCAGGTCGACTGTATTTACACTGACTTTTCTAAAGCCTTCGATAAAGTTTCTCATAGAATCTTAATTAAAAAAGTAGCTTGTTTTGGTTTGCATTCTGCATATCTGCAATGGATAAACTTTTATTGAAGCAATAGACGTTGTGTTGTAACAATTGATAGTATTTCATCTACTCCCTTTACTGTTACCTCTAGTGTTCCACAAGGAAGTATCTTGGGGCCGCTCTTATTTGTGTGGTTTATTAATGACATCAAAAGTTGTTTCTCATTTGCTAAATTTTTGCTTTATGCTGATGACCTTAAGATCTTCTCAGCGATAAAGACTCAACAGGATGCCGATAAACTTTAAGCCGATTTGGATAGGCTTTACTTGTGGCGCCAGAATTCACGTCTTTCGCTGAATTTATCCCAGTGCTTTCAAATATCTTACTCGAAAACATCTAACATTTTGTGAACTAAGTAAAGTATCTCGACATGTGTCTTGCAGTGTGATAGCGAGTTTAATGACCTTTGGATTATCTTTGATAACAAATTTTCTTTCAATAATCATATAAATTATTTTACTTCAAAATCTCTCTCGATGTTGGGCTTCGTCAGACGGAACCCCACTAAGCTCTCTGATTCTTATACCTTAAGTTACTCTATACATCTTTTGTTAGGTCTGTTTTTATTTGGAGGCTTTTGGTCAGCAAGCTATCAATAGAATCGAACGTGTGAAAAAAATATTTCTCAAATATGCCCATCATATTCTGCTCGTCTCATGCTTATAAGTTTCGAGGCCTAAGAAACTCGTAGGTCTACACTGTGTCTTTCGTTTACTCATAATGTTTTGTGGCTGGCTACCATAAACCCCTTAACTTATAAAAATAAAAATTAGGAAAAGTGGGTGTAAATTTAGTTGTTTTCGCTTTGTCGGGTAATACTTATGTATGTTGCGGATTGATTATGTACTGAGCGCGCCAGCGGCAGCTATCGCTTTCGTGGGAAGTGCAAAGTTGTTAAAATTAAACCTTATCTGGTAACCGCAAGTAGCCAACGAAAAGTTTCACCAGCAAGTGTAATTAATTTCATGATTCATTGCCGGCTGATCCGGCAGAATTTGCAAATGATTAAGTCGCCACATGCTTATATTAAACGCCAGTAATAACACTGGTTTACAAATTTGGATTTTTTTGCACCCTGGATACCATTATCAAATTCCTATGTAGAACTGCTCGTCGATTTTGAAAGTAGAGTTAATTTTTTTATGGGCAAGCTTTTAAAGTATTTGAAATTTACCGTTATTCAGCTAAAAAGAAAAAAGTGGTTTCACTTAATGTCATACATTTTAGGAAGCAGTTGAACATTTCAGATTTTATTTTTTTATGAAAAAAAAAAAAATCGAACTACCCAAGTCACGAAACGTCAATATGTATACTAAGGCATTATGTGATGTGTAAAAAACGGAATTAGAGATAAAAACATTAACATTTAGTAGATCCACTCTTCGATTTTGAACAGCAGCAATTCTCTGGGGGCAATCTGCGTACAAGCTTTGCACATTCGGCTGTACTTTTGGCGCTCCACTCTTGAAGTGAAGCATTTTTCAACACTGCTTACGATGTTATGCTGTGTTCCTTTATCTTACGCTTTAAAATCGCCCTCATGTGCTCTATGGGGCTTATAATCTGGAGACTGTGCTGGGCAATCCAACAAAACAATGTTATTGTCTCTAACCAAGAGCATCGTAGTGGCTGATTTGTAACAATGGGCATTGTCTTGTTGGAATTGAACTCCATCTAGATTATATATACTTGGCGCTTACACCCTCTTTGGATGTTTGGCCGAGCTCCTCCTCCTATTATAGGTGTGCGTCTTGATGTTGTTCCACAAATGGAGTGGCCTACAATTTCAAGCCGACTCCGAAAGGCAGATATTTTTTATGAGGAGCTCTTTCATGGCAGAAATACACTCAGAGGTTTGCCATTGCCTGCCGAGGGGCGACCGCTATTAGAAAAATGTTTTTATTAATTTTGCTTTCACCGGGATTCGAACCAACGACCTCTCTGTGAATTCCGAATGGTAATCACGCACCAACCCATTCGGCTACGGCGGCCGAATATATCATCATATAATTGAGTAGGTCCCTCACAAACTATTTCGGAGTTTCGTCTGGATCGTGGAATAGAATCTAGATCATAATTTATGGTTTCAGATTCATCAAAGTAGCCATATTTAAGAGTAATATTTGGAATACTTTTTTTCAATGTAGCAGAGCGTAATTTTGTAAATTGAATTTTCACTGAATTTGGAAGTAACGCCTGTGAAAATGTCTTCCAGTCTTTAAAATCACTGTTAGTTAATTCAATACAATTATATTTTCTTGGGTTAGTTCTTGCATTTGATATTATGGTATACCACTCACTTGAAGCCCAAATACCCAATCTCTTGTATTAAACATAGACAAAACAAAGCCCATCTCTTGTACCACTCTTATAAAAACTTTCATTGTAGAATGAATTTTTTCTAGAATAGAACAAAGTAACATTTTGACGTGATAACGTCTTATAATTCGATTTAACAGGCTGCACGCACGAAAAAATGTGTCGTTACCTTTCTCATTAGTGTTACCTTGCTCATTAGTGTTACCTTGCTCATTAGTGTTACCTTGCTCATATGTAGTTACCTTGCTCATTGCCGTTACCTTGCTCATTTGTCGTTACCTTGCTCATTGCATTGAATGAACTGCAAGCGAAAGCACGGAACGAACGACAAAGCAAACAAAGCAAACGAACGTCAACGTTCGACATCTTGCTCTCTCCTACTTAAGTGAGCGTATATATGTATGTATATGCGCAAGTGACATATATACTTTATATATGTCGACTACATACATGACTCCACTCCCGAAAGTCTCTCACATTTCGTTTCTTATACTCAGAGATAGGAGCCCGAAGTGTGGGTGATGAAGTAAAAAAAATATTAAGTTATTAGTATTGATTAAGCAGTAAAAGTGAAATAAAGTGAATATCTAAACCAAAACTTTTGTTTAAATCTTTCTGGCGCAGTCGGTAGGATCTGTGAAAAAGATCCTAATAAAAAACGAATCTACGTAAACACATATTCCTTGCGAAGAAGTGTAAATTATTATTTTTATTTTTAAATATCCGTTCTGAAGAAAAAAAAAACAATAAAAATAGAAATAAGTTTGTTCAATAAAATGCTTAAGAATCAAAACAAAATAGTGAAAATTAAAAAGCTAAAACGAAAAACGAATGAAAAAGGTAGATACATGGTGCACACATATAATGTTTAAAAATTGAAATACTAATAGGACTATGAATAAGTTCGTGCGGTTTTACAACAGATGGCGTAACTTGATTATTATTCCATCGACCAAAAAAAAAAAAGACTTAATTAGGAAAACTTACGATCGCATCGGAATCGGCCTTCATTTAACCTTCAATGCACATTTGCTTTGGATAATAGGCTTTGGTGTGACTTTGAATTGACCTTTCGCGCATTTCTCCACTTCAACAAATAGTGACGAGAAAAGTTCCGATTCTGAATAGATGCTTAGAAGAGCGACGTATGTAAAAGTAAAAAGTGAGATTCGAGAGTAACTTCATCAATAAGCAATTAGTTAGAAAGAGCAGTAAGTAGTGATACATTGATAACAAAAGTGACAAAAAAAAAAAAAAAAAAAAAAAAAAAAAAAAAACATTTGTTACTTGAGTTTACTTTTGGTTGGTGTTGTGCCGAATGCAATGCTTAGTAACAACAAAATCATTGTTTAGCTTTCACTCTCAGTAGATTTACATTTGCACTTTGGTGTTGTTACATTTAATATAGTGAGAAAGTAAAAACTACAAACTGCTAACTAAAAAAAAAAAAAAAAATAAATAAAAAAATAAAAAATATATATACATATAAAATAAATAAATGGACTTAAATGAAGAGTTAGAAAACTTTAATGAGTATTTAAGAACATTAAATATTAGCGCTGAAACAAAAACAAACATGGCTGAGGAACAAAAACAAAGAGAACTAGTTATGCAAAATATTAAGTTAATTCAGCCTTTTGATGGTGATGCAAACTATTTAGCACTATATATCGACAGCATTGATTCCATATTGCCTGAGGTTGTACCAACGCAACCAGCAGAGCGAGCTTTTTATTTCAATTGCATTTTATGTACTTTACGAGGGGCAGCGTTGGACGTCGTAAGAAGGGAGCAGCCGTCAAATTGGACAATCCTAAGAGAACTTTTGGTTGATGAGTTCGGGGAACATACCCCAATTCCGACTCTTATATTGCAAGTTAGTATTATAAAATTAAGAAGTAATGTTCGTATTCTATGTGAAGAAATAAATTATGAAATTTGTAGAATTAAAGATTGCATTAAATTAAAACCTGTAAGTAGCTCTACTAAAACATTTTTGATAAATGAATTAGAACAACTAAGTTTGAAAACCCTCAAAAGAGAATTGCCTAATCATTTAACAGCATTAATTAATGCTAATCTAGCAACTAGTGTAAAATCTGCAATTAAAATTTTAAAAGAGAATGATGCATTTGATTATGAATATAAACGGGATGTAAGAAACAGTTCAAGGGCTCCCCATTACTCTAATAATAATAGATTTCAAAAAGGTGGATTTGTGAACTCTACTTTAACCGATAGAAATCATCACTATCAAACATTAAATAATAACAACTTTCATACAAGAGGAGTCCCATCAGATAATTCTAATTTAAGCCATAATCAATCCAGGCAGATAAATGTAGGCCAATTTTGCGCACAAAAGCATTGCCCTCATTTATTTAATAGCCCTACTAGCGCAATTCCAAGCAATGTCTTGCAAACGAATTCATTGCCAGCCAGAAAGTTTAGCCCGGCTGACTCAAACCAGTCCAGAATACGTAGATACGGTCAACCTGAACCAATGGATCACGATGATTCGAATTTTCAATTAGAAGCCTCGGAGAACTACCCTCAATTAAATTGACACTCAACAACAAAATGATAAAATTTTTAATAGATACGGGATCGTCTGTTAGTTTAATTAAACCGTGTATACTCAGCAATGAAGCAATTAAAGTAAAGCCAATAATTTTAAAAACTGCAACCGGAAAAGTCGTGCTAGACAAAGTGCAGGAAACAATTGCGTTTAATAAGCAAAATTTAAAATTCTATGTGTACAATTTTTCTAACAACTACAAAGGACTTTTAGGTTATGATATACTGAAAAAATTAAATTCGAAAATAAATCTTGAAAATAACACTCTTCATTTAAGTGGAATGCTTTATAAGTTTTCAGATAGCAAGAACTCCTTAGAGAATTTTGATAGTCTTCTAAATATTATAAATGATGACGACGAAGAAACAAAATTTAGATTAAGCCATTTAAATATCGAGGAATGTAAAAGCCTCAAAGGGTTATTAAACAAATTTAAACACATATTTTATAAGGATGGAGACCACCTTACTTTTACCCACAAAATTAAACATAGAGTCAAAACAATTCATGAGGACCCTATATATGTGAAATCTTACCGATATCCGGAAGTGCACAAAGCGGAAGTGGATAAGCAAATAATGGAAATGCTGAAGCAAGAAATTATTTGCCATAGCGATTCTCCGTACTCTGCACCGCTATGGGTTGTGCCTAAAAAGCCAGATCACTCTGGGAAAGATAAATGGAGAATAGTTTTCGACTTTCGTAAGTTAAACACCATTACCGTAGACGATAGGTACCCGATCCCGAACATGGATGAAATTTTAGATAAGTTGGGTAAATGTATGTACTTTTCTACCTTGGACTTGGCACAGGGTTTCCACCAAATAGAAATGGACCCTGCCGACAGAAAGAAGACTGCTTTCTCTACGCAAGGAGGTCACTACGAATTTCTACGTATGCCATTTGGGCTGAAAAATGCCCCAGCCACATTCCAAAGGCTGATGAATACAGTATTGGAAGGGTTAATTGGTAAGAATTGTATGGTGTATTTAGATGATATTGTCATTTTTAGCACGTCCCTTTAGGAGCATATCGAATCGCTCGATAAAGTTTTCCAAAGATTATTCGATGCTAACCTTAAAGTAAAGCTTGCTAAGTGTGAGTTTCTGAAACACGAAACAGAGTTCTTGGGGCACATAGTAACCCCAGAAGGTATAAAGCCAAATCCGAATAAAATTAAAGCGATATTAAATTATCCTGTACCTCAAACAGAAAAAGAGATTAAACAGTTTTTGGGTTTGGCTGGATTTTATCGCAAATTTATTAAAAACTTTGCCAAAATTACCAAACCGCTGACAAACTGTTTAAAAAAGGGAAATAGGATAAACTCGCAGGATAAAGAATACCTAAACGCCATAGATACTATAAAAATATTGATTACAGAAGATCCTGTATTAGTATACCCAAATTATGAAAAACCATTTACGCTAACTACAGACGCTTCTAACGTCGCCTTAGGGGCAGTGTTAAGCCAACAAAGCCATCCTATTTGCTTCGCGAGCCGCACTCTGAATCAGCATGAACTTCACTACTCTACGACAGAAAAAGAGTTATTAGCAATGGTTTGGGCCACTAAATATTTTAGACCATATTTGTTTGGTAGGAAATTCACTATAAATAGCGACCATAGACCACTTCAAGGGCAACATAATTTGAAAGAGCCAAATGCAAAGCTGCAAAGGTGGAAGATTCGCCTCAACGAGTATGACTTCGACGTGAAATACATCCCGGGAAGGGAAAATCATGTTGCAGATGCACTTTCTCGCATTCAAGTTGAGGAATGTAATGTAGAAGAAGATGAAATCGCTTCTAATTGTGCAACCATTCATTCCGCTGATGAGGACAACGAAAGTTTTATTCACATAACTGAAAGACCCTTAAATGTATATAAAAATCAACTCAAAATAGTAAGAGGAAAACAAAATAGTAGCAACACAAAAAAAGTTTTCACGAATAATTTTACTTTGGTTACGTATAAAGATCTAACCACAGATTATATTAAAGAAATAATTAAAACTCACCTTTTAAAGAACAAAATAGTTATATACAATATAAGCCAAATGATAATGATTTCCTGCAGCTTCAAAATGTGTACAAATATTTGATTAATACTAGTAGAAATAGAGTTTATAGGACAACTAAGGAATTGGAAAATATTTTTGATTATTCTGATTTTAAAACTATAGTAACAGAAATGCATATAAGTGGACTTCACCAGGGAATAGAGAAAGTTGCAAAATGTTTTAAAGAAAAATATTACTATCCAAATTATCTGAAAGAAATTTCAAACATTATTAATAGTTGCGAGCTTTGTAATCACTGCAAAAGTGACCATATTACATATAAGCTTCCATTCAAAGTTACCCCTCCGACATACGAAATCAGAGAAAAATTTGTATTAGACTTTTGGAAATGGGACAACGAATATTATTTGACGTGTATCGATTTATTTTCTAAATTCGCTATGGTAGAGAAGGTGAAGACACTAAACTGGCTTGAGTCGAAAAGAGCTTTACTAAAAATATTTAATACTATGGGACCCCCCAAAGTTATGAAAGTTGACCAAGATCATAACACAAACATCAAACAGTGGTGTGATCAAATGAACATAGAAATTGAAGTAACAACAGGAAAAACAGGTATCGGCGATATTGAGCGACTACACAAAACACTCAATGAAAAGTTAAGAATAATACATACATCAGAAGACAAAGAATTAAAATACTTAGGAATAGAGCAAGCAATTTATACCTATAATCATATAATTATTCACTCGACTACAGGGGAAATTCCATACAATATATTTTTCAATAAACAACCACCAAAAAATGATCCCCAAATAATCAAAGAAAAAAGAATTGAAAATATTAATAAACACAGACAAGAAAATGAAATCGATACTAATTTTGTAAATGCGGAAAATGCAAGAAAACGATTAGATAAAATATGTAATCCGTATAGGCAAGTAAGATTGTTAAAAACGGAAGAAGATGGGGAGCACCATATTATAAAATTTAAAAATCAGAAAGTCAGAAAATATAAAAACCAGTTTAAAAGGAAAAAGAAAATATATTGAGTAAATGAAAGTTCTTATTTAATTGGAATTTTATTTTTATTTATGTAAATAATAATTAATGAAAGCTATGTTAACGAATCATTTAAATCTAGCAATTTCAAAAAAAAATGAAAACAAAAAAAATATAAATAATAAAAATAATTTTATAGAATATAAAAATAAAGAATTAATAGGAAAAACTTATATATAAAATGCAAATGTATATTAGCACATTAGTTAAGAACTGTGGACATTTTTAAAGTTGGGAGGAGTGACATATATACTTTATATATGTCGACTACATACATGACTCCACTCCCGAAAGTCTCTCACATTTCGTCTCTTATACTCAGAGATAGGAGCCCGAAGTGTGGGTGATGAAGTAAGAAAAATATTATTAAGTTATTAGTATTGATTAAGCAGTAAAAGTGAAATAAAGTGAATATCTAAACCAAAACTTTTGTTTAAATCTTTCTCGCATATGTACATATATAAATTCACGTATTTGTATTTGCATATGCCTTCTTATTGATTATTATTAATTTGATTCACTTGAAGAATTTAAAATAAAACCAAGTTTGTTAATAATACCTGTTGTTTTAATGTTATTATTATTAAATTTTTTATTATATATGAAGGAAAAAATGTATGGTAATATTTACCATATACCTTATAAGATATGTTGTCTATACTAATATTATAAAGAGGAAAACTTTGTTTGTTTGTAATGAAGAGGCTCAAAAACTACTGGACCGATTTTAAAAATTCTTTCACCATTCGAAAGCTACATCCTCCACGAGTAACATGGATTATATTTTATTTTGGAAATAGGGCTCGAGATATAGGTCAAAACGTGGACCCGGGTAACCTTCGGATGTGTATGTACAATATGGGTATCAAATGGAAGCTGTTGGTGAATGCTTTAGTCCAGAGTATTTTTCATGCCGCTCCGTGACTAGGGTCTCGAGATAGAGACCAAAACGTGGACCCTAGAATGTGTTTGTACAATATGGATATCAAATTGAAGCTGTTGGTGAATGCTTTAGTACAGAGTATTTTTCATGCCGCTCCGTGACTGGGGTCTCGAGATATAGAACAAAACGTGGACCCGGGTAACCTTTGGTTGTGTATGTACAATATGGGTATCAAATGAAAGCTGTTGATAAGTGCTTTAATACGGGGTAATTTGTTATGTTATGTTATGTTATGTAATGTTATATTATGTTATGTTATGTTATGTTATGTTATGTTATGTTATGTTATGTTATGTTATGTTATGTTATGTTATGTTATGTTATGTTATGTTATGTTATGTTATGTTATGTTATGTTATGTTATGTTATGTTATGTTATGTTATGTTATGTTATGTTATGTTATGTTATGTTATGTTATGTTATGTTATGTTATGTTATGTTATGTTATGTTATGTTATGTTATGTTATGTTATGTTATGTTATGTTATGTTATGTTATGTTATGTTATGTTATGTTATGTTATGTTATGTTATGTTATGTTATGTTATGTTATGTTATGTTATGTTATGTTATGTTATGTTATGTTATGTTATGTTATGTTATGTTATGTTATGTTATGTTATGTTATGTTATGTTATGTTATGTTATGTTATGTTATGTTATGTTATGTTATGTTATGTTATGTTATGTTATGTTATGTTATGTTATGTTATGTTATGTTATGTTGTGTTGTGTTGTGTTGTGTTGTGTTGTGTTGTGTTGTGTTGTGTTGTGTTGTGTTGTGTTGTGTTGTGTTGTGTTGTGTTGTGTTGTGTTGTGTTGTGTTGTGTTGTGTTGTGTTGTGTTGTGTTGTGTTGTGTTGTGTTGTGTTGTGTTGTGTTGTGTTATGTTATGTTATGCTATGTTATGTTATGTTATGTTAAAGTATATTATGTTATGTTAATGTTACCTCATTCTCTATATCCATACAAAATATCTATCAAGCAAATAAAATTAAAATTTTCTTTTGAAAAATGCAACCATTCAATCAGTATTTTCTTATGACGTTATCACGTTAAACTATCGTCAGTAAACCGACTTTACAAGCCAGTGAACACCTGGCCAACAAATCTGCTCCTGACGAGTTTAATTTTTTGGAAACTTTTCGAATATTGCCTACATTTTGCTGCTCGAGCGCGTGAAATTTCACATTTTCTTACTTCTCTCAAAATGTTCCCCAAGCCATAGGGAAGGAAATATTAAGAGACGCTCCTTTGTACAGATCTGTGAAAAATCTTTACAACACTTAAGTGTAATTTCCATCATTTCGACTGATACTCGTAACTACTCGCTATTTTTTCCGACACCAGAGGAAGTAGGCGCATCCGCAATTAGGCGTTTTCTGATGATCACCTGGCATGCTTAGCGAACTCAGTTTAGTTCTGCTGAAGTACAAGAAATATGATACTTTCCTTATATTTTTCCTAATAGGTTTGCATACACATTTAAACTCATACATACATATATACATATTCGTGGTATAGATGACATGCATGGTTATATGTAGCTAAGTCTATAATATTACTTCGAAGTTGCAGCAAACCCAGTGGGATGTTTGTGTATCAGCCGCAATTAAATGCATTTGCAAAATTTTCAAGAAGACAAATAAAAATATGCCAAATCATTAAAAACTAAAACCAAGTCATAAAAAAAGAAATAAAAATAATGGATTTAAGTTTTTTAATTCTAAAGCTGGCTAATATCGGCAGCATTCTGGACCTTAGTCATCACATGAACTTCTTTCTATGGGTGTAACGTAAACCTGTAGATCGTGTCAGCAGATACGATTTGTTTTATGAAAATGTTATGTAAACGTAAACTCACTAAATCAGAGGGAACCTGTCAATGCAGAAATATGCGGCTTACTAACACTCTCTTTATTTCATTCCCGCGGATGCCAGTTTTACGTTACAGGAACGACCGGTTTTATATCCGGCCAAGGACTGTCACTTCAGCAGTATTCCCTACAATTCATGTGGAATGTTTTATGTAACAGCAACAAAAATATTGCTTTCATGTATTATTTTTTTATTCTGAAATCAATAAACAATTGCTCTTACTGACTGCCTAATACAAAGGAATATTTAACAAGAAAAAAAATTATGTCAAATAACAATTTTTCACACTGACTACTTACGAAATCAAAAAGCTAAATTACAATACACATTTTCATTGAGCAGAAAACATAGTTTAGATAAGTGAAATCGATTTCAATAGAATTGAAGATTTTATTGAGTTCATGAAGAGAACGAGCAATTCTGAATCTATTCAAATGGAACGGATGTTTATTGCGTAAAGACCTACTGGGGGCGATCGATTTCACTCTTCACAATACTAAACAAGAAGAAATAAGCGAGGTTCATATGACGGGATAGAATCAGAGAAAAACAGGGCAGAGAAAGCATACTTGAGATACACTTTTAGTTCAATTCTGTCAATAGAGAATTGGTGTTAAGGTTTCCAAACAAACACGGTAAGTAAATGACAACATAAGGGTCGGCAAATTCGAGTTATTTCTTCTAATAAAGCCAAGGAGTATGCTTTGGATAGAATAAAGTCTATATGACTTGGTGTCGATCTTTGATTTCTTCTACAGAGTAAAGTATCACATGGACTGAAATGTCCAGGGCCTAACAAAGAAAACACGTGTTTTTGTAAAAAATTATCTTTATTCATCAACGTAATTTCCATCAAGAACAACGCAATCATTCCAGCGCCGCTCAAAATTTCAATACCACTTTTGTAGAATGTTTTATCTTTTGCCCCAAAATAGGCCTCAGTTTCAGCGATAACCTCTTCATTCGAAGCATTTTTTAGGTCCTCGGACAGCTAATAGTTGCTGGGTGCCAAATCTGGCGCATACGGTGGATGAGGGAGCAATCCGAAGTTCAATTCATGTAATTTCGCTATTGTTCTGATTAACTTGTGACACAGTGCGTTGGCTTGATGAAACAAAATGATGAGCAAACACGGTATCGAGTTTTAACAGAGCTTTCTCAAAGTCAAATATTCATTCAATCCATTCAATTCTACACGTTCTGTTCTTTTCATATCTTTACGATGACAGCCAACTTACGCAACTTCACTTTTCGATCATTCAAAACGATTTGGGGAATTTTTTTACGTTTTCTCGTGTTACCGCCTCATTTGGATGTCAAGACGTCCACTGAGTTGTGCATCATCGTTGGCTCTACGACCCGGTTTGAAGTCAGCAAACCATCGTTTTATTGTTGTTTCTGATGAAGCGGAGTCCCCATAACACTTATCAAGCCATTGCTTCGTTTGAACGCTATTTTTCCCCATCAAAAAGCAGTGTAAAATTAAAACACGAAATTATTTTTGATCCCTCGTTTTGAAAATAACAAAAGTAGAGTAACTCTTAGCACAACTCACACTCACGAACTAATGAATAGAAAGTTATAAAATTTTAAAAGCTGTGTTTTTAAGGTTAGTACTAACTGAAGGAGAGGTGAATGGAATAATGCATAGTGCCATCTACATATGTGTTGGGCCCGGGACTTTTCAGTGCACGTGTTATAATAAAACATTGTTATTAATTTCTCTTTTACCTCTTGCTAAATTTTAATTGGCTCTCTTTATATAATCACTGCTGAAAAATCATATTCGAAAAATAAAATAATTCCACGTCTCGTTATTTGTTTTGCTATCTGTTCAAGTAGAAATTTGTGCTGGTAAGAACTTTACAGTAAAATTTAGAGAAACGTTTAGTTTTACAGAAACCGAAGTCAGCGCAGGTTGGAGAGTGGGTGTAAAAAATAAATATGTGCTCAAAATGAAACCGGCTTAGATTTTAAATATATGTATACAAATTATGAGAGTATCGAAATTGCTGATAATGCATACATATACATGCACTTATACATACGTATTTAAAACGAATTAGAATTCGTTATTTATAAACGATATTCAGTTGGTGATGATTGATTGATACTGCAGCCTACATACATATGTTTGTATGTACATATGTGCATTTGTATGCAGATATGGGAAGTAAGAGAGAAAGTGCTTAAAGCGATGAATTCTATTAACAAATGTCGAGCTCAAAGCAAGCGTTTGAATCACGGTTTTCCCCCTTATCTGTTGTCGGCCTGTAAATATGTAGAACTGATATTTGGGCATCCGCTGTATATAAATCGCAGTGAATAAATATTTTTTTGAGTTTCAATAGAATTCTGGAAAAGTGCAGAAGTCAGACAGATTGCTGGTGTACAAATAAATAAAAAAACAAACAGATATACCAAAGCGATTTACATGACGTGCAACATTAGTGAATAGAATTACATTACAGTGTACGACCTTATTTTTATTACTCATAATACACACAGACATACTTACATGCAATTAGATGCAATGAAATGCCGAACCAGAATAAGAGAATTTATTAAAAATTTATAAAAATGCGAAATTAGATATGAACCGTTTTTCTTTATAATACCGGCGCTATTAATAACAACAACAATGCCGTCGGGAATTAAGTTTGGTGTAAAAATAAAATTGAAGTATAGATTTGATTCTGATTAGATATGCAGCCACACACATACATTGCTTGTGTCGGAATTCTGCCTGACATCGGATGGAAATCTTTTCATATTCGTTTATTTTGTTTTACAAATAATTTTGGGTGTGTTATGAGTGAAACATTAATGTGCTGAATGCAAATAATACTACAGCGAAAGCTAACAGTGCAAAGATCGTCACTTCTGTCCCAATTACTTAAACATTAGTCCCGATTTACACAGGGAAACATTTGGAAGGGAAACATTTTGTTCGTGACAGAAAGACAGACGGGGAAAGACAGGGGTTTTTGTTTCCTATATTAAACGTCAAAAGTAACGAAGTTGCCGAAAAAATGTGCCCCTGTGTGACTGCGACTGAAATATCGTGTCTCCCTTCCGGATGTCTTTGGGGTTAATTGGGACTTAATTTCGGGATTGATAAGAGTTGGCAAATCTGGAATGAGAAATTGAAAATTGTATGTGTTAACGCGAATTTATACAATGTGAAGTCACCAGCGCGACGATAACATTTATATGTGTTTTGTTTCGGATTTGGTGGTTTGAATGTCAAAATTTAAGTTATAATGTAAACAAATAAACAAAGCAACAACTAAAAAGCAGATCACTTTGACATTCAAACCACCAAACAATATCTTTTATGAAATCGTCTTGGTCTATACCAAAATATGTTTTTGTTTTCAAAGAGTTATCGTTTATTTTTATCCATTTTCTTTGCCTGCTTTCAGTTTACTTTGTTTTAGCCATAACAACCGTTTTAGGCACAAACTCTATTAATATGGCCATGGCCGGTACAACCGCACCTTCGCTTGCGGCCAGCCATAATCTCTTTGCCGCGGATATATTTCAAATTATTGCCCCCGCACGATCCCAAGAAAATGTGGTTTTTTCACCGGCGTCCATACAAAGCAGCCTGGCGCTCGTCTTTCTCGGCGCCGAGGGCGAAACTGCCCAACAAATTCGACATGGCCTACGATTGCCAGCAGCTCTGGATAAGACTAGCATAGCGGACGATTATGCTGGCTTTCTAAAGAAGAACTTCCAGAGGAGTCAGTCAACATCGGAAAATGCGCCAACGTTGCGTATGGCCAATCGTATCTACGTCAATGATACTCTGCAATTGGCGCCACAGTTCAATCATCTCGCTAAGAGTAGATTTGAGTCCGAGGCGGTACCTACGAAATTCGCTGATTCGGCTAATGCCGTTAAATCTATTAATATGTGGGTTGAGCATCAAACAGAGGGAAAGATCAAAAATTTGTTACAGTTGGACACGGTGGATTCTGATACTAGCGCCATATTGGTAAATGCAATCTATTTCAAGGCTAAGTGGCTGAAACCCTTCGATAAAGTGTTAACATCCAATGCCGAGTTCAGGATGAGCGGTGGACAGACAGCAACAGTGGCCATGATGTATTCGGACGAATTCGTGAAATATGGCGAATTACTCGATTTGGATGCGACAGCTATTGAACTGCCCTACAAGGATTCGGACCTGTCAATGCTGATACTTTTGCCCAACAAAGTTGATGGACTACAGGAGTTGGAACAGAAATTGACAAATGTGGATTTAAATCTTATTGCCACGAGAATGCGAGCAGCAGGAATACATATATCTTTGCCAAAGTTTCGCATCGAATTTGATATTGATTTGAAGAAGCCGCTGCAGAAGGTTAGTACCAAAATGGATCGGTTCAAATTTACATCATATTCAATCGCGATTTTCTTCACAGCTGGGCATGGGTAACATGTTTAGTGACGCAGCTGACTTCAGTAGTCTTTTTTCCAATAGTCCATTGCAAAAGATTGACGAAGTTAAGCACAAAGCTTTCCTGGATGTGAATGAGGCTGGCTCAGAGGCGGCTGCGGCGACATGTAAGCAACTATTTGCACTGATGAAACTTTATTGTGATGTTATTTGCTTTTTTTTTCAGTCATGAAAGTCATGCTCATGAAGCGGAAATTGTACCAGAAACGCTTTAGAGCCGATCATCCATTTGTATTTGCGATTAGAAACAGGGAAGCCGTGTACTTTGTTGGACATGTGGCGAAGTTCTAAGAATAAACCTGCTATTGTCTTTTTGCATTAATCTAATAAAGTAAAAAAGAAAGTGTGTGGTAGTTCACGGAACCCGCACGATTGAAGTGAAACTTCTTTTATCAACAAATCAATAATTTAACTATTATTTCAATATAATGCATGCAGAAGTCATGGAAAGCATGGAATGGAATTTTATTAAACAGAATTATTTATTTATTTTAATATAAAAAGAAATGAATTTATTGTACTCAATTACATTTGGTTCTCGGCATTGTCATTATCATTATTGGATTCGTTTTCCAAAAATGAAACAAGGGCTTTATGGTAACTGAAATACGTAAAAAATGATCTACATTCTAATCTATCAAGGTATCGATGAAATACTGCATCAATGGTAGTTCCGCATCTTGTTGTTGGTACTACAAATTATCACTTATCGTACAACCGGAGGATTCACTGTCACGGTGTTCAACAGTAGCTCTTAATTTTTTACGCTCCAAATACTCACGTTGCCGTTCAGCACCTGTTTTCGGTTTCCGTTTTTGTTGATTTGATGCCATATTTAACAGAAATCAATCAACAAAACAAAATATGTTTGTAAGATTTGCTCAAAACTACACACACACTCTATGACGCGTCTCTCGTTACTAATAATATTGTGTTTGGGATAACTGTCAACTGTTTCCACCGAAATGCGTTCGCAAAGTGTATGGTCTTTGGTATGGTAAACAGATTTATGATACATTATTTTGCGGCGACAGCACAGCGCGATAGCCCAGCGGCTAGCAATGTGGGCTTCCGATCCGAAATCCTTGGTTCGAATCACAAGAAAATTTTTTTTTTTTTTTTTTTATGCATTTATTTCATTTTGTTTTATGATATGTTTATGAGCAGATTTTTTTCATGGCAGAAATACACTCGGAGGTTTGCCATTGCCTGCCGAGGGGCGACCGCTATTAGAAAAATGTTTTCATTAATTTTGCTTTCACCGAGATTCGAACCAACGACCTCTCTGTGAATTCCGAATGGTGATCACGCACCAACCCACTCGGCTACGGCGGCCGTCAATCAAATGTCATATTTACAAATTACATTCGATAAGAATGCAATAATAAACGACCGCATTACATTCACGACGACACGCCACGCCAGTCTTTTAACAGATGGCGCTGCCATAGCGTGAGTTTTACGTAGTTTAGCGTAGTTTTACTCCTCACAGCGTTTCATCCACGCCACGCTTTTAACAGATGGCGCTGGCGTAGCGTCACATATCGATGAAACGCTATGGTTTTACTCCTCACAGCGTTTCATCCTTCGAGACAAAAGAAGTTTCACTTCAAAATTAAAATGGAATACCGATTACTTTTAATTTATAAATTTAATTTATAATTTTTATAATTATATATAAATTTTATTTTATAATTTTTAATTTATAAAATCCAAATTTGGGAAATTGTCTTAACAGTCACCGAAGGTGGAAATATCTTCGATAAATATAGAAAATGTTTCCCTCTAAAAAAACTCATAGTGAAAACTCACGGGGAAAACTAGTTTTCTTGATTTTATTGTTTGTACTGAAATAGTATCTGGATCTCCCTAGCGGGGAAAACTCTCATAGTACCGGAAAGAGCCAAACATCTTGACCTTGTACTGGATACGAAGTCAAACTTGCGGCTCACAGTTGCAGATGGGAAGCGCAAAGCAACGACACTAATGTGCTTCCGCAGCCGGTCAATTGGACAAAATGGGGAATGGAACCTTGAACAATACGCCACCCAGGTGTAGTTAGGCCCATTTCCTTCTATGATATGATGGTATGGTTGAAGGGTATGAGCATTAAAAGGGCTGACTAGGTTCAAAGACTCACATTTGTTCGCATAACCAGTGTAATGCCAACCAAGCACCGCAATAATGTTTTCATTGCGGTACCAAATCTCCTTCCAGTAGATCTTCATGCAAAATATATCGTCAGTAGGGCGAAAATAACACTGAATACCTTAAGTAAGTAGTCAAATATGGGCTACGGCTATGGTATGATCTTTACTGGTATTTCGAAGCCTCCCATGCTGTTGGACTATGCATTAAAAAATAAAATAAAAAAATAAATAATTGGCGCGTACACTTCTGTTAGGTGTTTTGCCGAGCTCCTCCTCCTATTTGTGGTGTGCGTCTTGGTGTTGTTCCACAAATGGAGGGACCTACAGTTTCAAGCCGACTCCGAACGGCAGATATTTTTATGAGGAGCTTTTTCATGGCAGAAATACACTCGGAGGTTTGCCATTGCCTGCCGAGGGGCGACCGCTATTAGAAAAATGTTTTTATTAATTTTGCTTTCACCGAGATTCGAACCAACGACCTCTCTGTGAATTCCGAATGGTGATCACGCACCAACCCATTCGGCTACGGCGGCCGAATATATCATCATATAATTGAGTAGGTCCCTCACAAACTATTTCGGAGTTTCGTCTGGATCGTGGAATAGAATCTAGATCATAATTTATGGTTTCAGATTCATCGAAGTAGCCATATTTAAGAGTAATATTTGGAATATTTTTTTTCAATGTAGCAGAGCGTAATCTTGTAAATTGAATTTTCACAGAATTTGGAAGTAACGCATGTGAAAATGTCTTCCAGTCTTTAAAATCACTGTTAGTTAATTCAATACAATTATATTTTCTTGGGTTAGTTCTTGCATTTGATATTATGGTATACCACTCACTTGAAGGCCAAATACCCAATTTCTTGTATCAAACATAGACAAAACAAAACCCATCCCTTGTACCACTCTTATAAAAACTTTCATTGTAGAATGAATTTTTTCTAGAATAGAACAAAGTAACATTTTGACGTGATAACGTCTTATAATTCGATTTAACAGGCTGCACGCACGAAAAAATGTGTCGTTACCTTGCTCATTAGTGTTACCTTGCTCATTTGTCGTTACCTTGCTCATTGCCGTTACCTTGAATGAAGTGCAAGCGAAAGCGCGGAACGAACGACAAAGCAAACAAAGCAAACGAACGGCAACGTTCGACATCTTGCTCTCTCCTACTTAAGTGAGCGTATATATGTATGTATATGCGCATATGTACATATATAAATTCACGTATTTGTATTTGCATATGCCTTCTTATTGATTATTATTAATTTGATTTACTTGAAGAATTTAAAATAAAACCAAGTTTGTTAATAATACCTGTTGTTTTAATGTTATTATTATTAATTTTTTTATTAATATATATATGAAGGAAAAAATGTATGGTAATATTTACCACATACCTTATAAGATATTATATGTTGTATACTAATATATGTATACAAACATGCATATACATATACAATTTCGCACAATTTTCAAAAAGAACAAATCTATATGTAAAGATGCATACAAGTCATATGGACATATCAAATATACGAATCTATTCCGTACGCAAGCAAATGTAAGCTAATGTGCTTGAACTGCAAGCGAGAGCGCGGAACGAACGACAAAGAGCACAATCGGCCCCCGCGTTCGGCAACGCTCGACATCTGGCTCTGTCCTACTTGAGTGAGCATATATATGTATGTATATGCGCATATGTAGGTATATAAATTCACATACTTGTATTTGCATATGCCTTCTTCCTGTGTGCTTGGTAATGAACCATTTCTCTGTTGAGAATAGGACGATGATAGAAAAAGGAGGAAATGAAAGGGAGTGTTTCGAGGGTAAAGTGTCTTGAAAAAGACAAATCGATGATGGTGCCTCTTAGTGTTGTTGACTTATTAACGTCTGATGCACAATCGAAATTGAACATATCTTTCATGAATTTGATAAATGTTTCGTCATTTTTCACGTTTGTGTAAATGTAACTTGACCTATTCCATTGCAATTCCATTTACCTCCTCCTCTATATCCATACAAAGTATCTATCAAACAAATAAAATTAAAATTTTCTTTTGAAAATTGCAACCATTCCATCAAGATTTTCTTATGACGTTGTCACGTTAAACTATCGTCAGTAAACCGACTTTACAGACAACCTCTTTTTTCTTTTTACTTTTTTTTCTGTCGATATTCACGACACCTTTCTGCATTATTTTTCGGCATAATTGCGGTAAATATTTAAAAATGAAAATATTTACGAATATAAAAATACGGACGCAATACAGCACACGCGGTTGCTATTATGAGCGTCGTAACGCGTATATTACACAGACGTACTAACATACACACAAACATTCGTAGGACGCTTGGTCTAAGCAAGTATTAGGTAGTGTAATATAGGTATACATAATGCCTTCTCGCTCACCGTGGCTCCGTAATACGCAGGCGCGCACACATACGTACTAGCATACATACAAACATACATGCGTATGACGCTTGAACTAAACACCAAAGCAAGTAATAGGCAGTCTGGTATACATACTACAATACTCACTATACTAGCGTGACTCAGCAGTACGCAGCCACACACATATACGTATCTATATATATAAAAATTGAGCCGAAAAAAAGTGTGCATTTGTCCGGGGTAATCTCATCTGTGGAGACATGTTCAAACACTCAAACTAACTACAAATGTACGTGTTCTAATGCAAAATAATCCATCAGCTGCTGAATTTTCACAGCAATTATTGGATATTGGAAATGGCAAAGTTCCTGTCGATAATTTAACTGGCTTAATAACTTTACAACCAAACTTTTGTCAAATAAGTCAAACGAAAGAACAGTTAATTCAAAGTATTTTCCCAAATTTGCCTCAAAATTACAAAAGACATGATTGGCTTAGTGAACGAGCCATTATGGCTGGCAAAAATAAAGATGTGAATGAAATGAATGCGGCTATTTTGGCTAACATACCAAGTCCAGAACAAACATATCAATCCGTTGACACTGTTACAAATCAAGATGATATTGTAGATTATCCCACTGAATTTTTGAATTCCCTTGATTTACCTGGGTTACCGCCACACTTGCTATACTTGAAAATAGGAGCACCGATTATTATGTTGAGAAACATAAATCAACCACGACTACGTTATGGCACTCGATTAACAGTTAAGAGATTGATGAATAACGTCATTGAAGCAACAATTTTGAATGGAAAATACTCTGGTGAAGACGTTTTAATACCGCGAATACCAATGATACCATCGGATATGCCGTTTGAACTCAAACGTCTTCAATTTCCTGTTCGCCTTGCATTCGCGATTACTATTAATAAGTCACAAGGCCAAACTTTATCAATTTTTAGGTATTGATTTCGAATACCAATGTTTTTCTCATGGCCAACTTTATGTTTCATGCTCAAGAGTTGGTAAGCCATCGGTATTGTTCATTTATTCAACAACGCATGGAAAGACGAAGAATATTGTATACCAAAGAGCATTACAATAAAAAAGTAATAAAGTAAATCACATCAAACGTTTTTTAATTGCTACTACTATTTAAAACCTCTTTCATTACTATTCATGTGCGAGAATTTTTATAAAATACACACAGTATTTTTCGGTTTAATTTAATTAATTAGTCTAGATTTTTTTAAAGACGACCAGCGGAACGGGCGGGTTTTCGCTAGTATCAACATATAACGGTTCGTAGCCAAGAGTGTCGCTTTTTCGTTTCATCGAGTCTCAAATCACTCCTAACGATTCTAAAGAAGTTTTCACTTCAATATGTGTTGGAGTTAGTGCTTTGAAAACGTAAGATCTGGAGCATCAATTTTCATTTTGTCCAATACTTTGCCTCAAAGAACCAAGTTTTTTCAAATCAAATTCGTCTACGTACAAAAGCCAGTGAACACCTGGCCAACAAATCTGCTCCTGACGAGTTTAATTTTTTGGAAATTTTTCGAATTATATTGCCTACATTTTGCTGCTCGAACGCGTGAAATTTCACATTTTCTTACTTCTCTCAAAATGTTCCCCAAGCCATAGGGAAGGAAATATTAAGAGCAGAGAACGTTAAATATAGAGAATTCTCAATGACTGAAAAGGCAGCACTTTTCAGGGGTACTCGTTTTGCGCGAGTTATGAGTTATGTTATTGTATTAATTATGTTACTATCTATTACCCTGTATTTATTAAGGTATTTACTAATGTATGTATGTATTATATTATTCACCGGATTCATGTACTATGCGAGTTAATGATATAAAATATGAGTCGATGTAGTTTTGTTTTTTAAGTTGAGTTGAAAAAAGAAAATTTTCTGGAAGTTATAAAATTGAGTTGAATGAATAAAGTCATCAAAAAATAAAATATACTTTCCAAAATTAAGAGAACACATTCATTTAATAATTAATAATTGTCAGAAATGTCAGGAAATAAAATATGACAGGTATCCTGTAAAGCAGAAGTTTTGTATCACAGAAACGCCAGCTGAAAAAAACGAAGTCATTCATTTAGATATATTCCACATAAAAAAACATTCATTCGTAACAACTATAGACAAATTAACAAAGTTTGCCGCAGCTTATGATATAGGAAATAGAAATTGGCAAACGAAGAAAACTTTGATTTTAGAACACTTTGCTAAATTTGGTAAACCGAAAAAAATTATAATGGATAACGAGTTCAGGGCAGAACAGTTGCTTGAATATTTAAAAGAGGAAAATGTAGTTGTCCATTTGACAAAACCCAACTCACACACTGGCAATGGCGACATAGAAAGATTACACTCAACTCTTATTGAATTAATAACAGGTATCGAGGATAAAGATCTTACTATAAATATGAAGATGCAGGTTGCTATAAATACTTATAATAACCGATACCATACAACTTTAAAATGTACCCCTAAAGAAGCCAGAGATGTAGTAGATGCAGCTGTTTTGTGTGAAAGAACAAGAAAAATTAAAGAAAATTTAATAAATAAAAGAAATATGAGCAGAGAAACTTATGTAGAAAAACGAATAACAGGCCCAGTTAAAAATTATAAAAGAGTTAGGCATAAAGACCAACCCTATTATAGAATACTGCCATTAAGAAATATTCATGTATCTAATATTAAACGACCATTTAAATATTCATCTAACCGTCTAGAAAATCCATAAAAAAAAAAAAAAAAAAAAATTATTGTTATTTTCAAATTTGGACTAATTGTAAACACATATTTGTGTATGTCCCCAACTAATTAAATGAATTTCTTCAGAATATATTGTATTAATAAAAATCTAGAAATAGAGTCCAGGAGAACTCTTATCTAATCCGTGGAGGAGTTATGAGTTATGTTATTGTATTAATTATGTTACTATCTATTACCCTGTATTTATTAAGGTATTTACTAATGTATGTATGTATTATATTATTCACCGGATTCATGTACTATGCGAGTTAATGATATAAAATATGAGTCGATGTAGTTTTGTTTTTTAAGTTGAGTTGAAAAAAATTGAGTTGAATGAATAAAGTCATCAAAAAATAAAATTTCTTGAAAATATTTTATTTCTTTGAAAAATAAAATTTTCTTTGAAAAATAAAAGAAAATTTAAGTCGCGCGAGGTACACCACAGCCACATTTTTCAACAAAAATTAACAGTAAGGGGCTGAATTATGTAAATTTAGCAGCAGTCGATAAGAATTTCTTGGTGATTAGAAGCAAATAATGTTAGGTAGCTTTTTAATATGACCTATGTATATATTTGAATTTTTCCAAATCATCCAAAATTATATACATATGTTATGTCTGTCTGTCTGTCTGTCTGGTGTCTGTAAAACTTTGTTGAATTCCCTTCAACTGAATCAAAATCCTCTATAGAAAACGCCTCATTACCAGGCGCACAGGAAGATGGCATATGCAAATGTAAATTTGTGAATTTATATACATTTGCGCATATGTATATACTGTGTGTATGTATGCTCACCAGCCACAGCTCAAGATAAAACGGTAAAACTTCTCAAGAAATCCAGCGCGCATTCATAGGCGCAGCGCACATTTATTGGCACAGCATTGTACATATCACATATTTACATACATATATTGATGCATACATATGTACGAAGCCGCGGGCACTCGACTTGACAAAATTTCAAGATTTATCAAATATTGGCAAATAATTCTACGCGAAATATTCCAATATTGACTATTTTCGAATTGTCGAGAAAATTAGCATATGGGCGGCTCGTTTTATGAATGAAAGTTCTTGCTCTTAAAACTATGAGCTCGAATTTATCAATGAATTTTTTTATGATGATTTTTTGTTGCACAGTACAATAGTTGAAACTGTTCGGCGCCGCCGCGACTGTTCAGCGCTATGGCAACTAGAATGATGGCCGCTACGCCTGCGTCTATGACTGCATTTTGTTCTTGTAGTCGCTAGGCATAGAATTTTAGCTTTGAACGACATACGCATTTTGAGGAATAAAGTGAGTGCCCTGTGTGTGCGGTTGTATGTACATGCATATGGTATATTAATAAGCATTGTTTTGCTTGAATTCAATTCACATATTTATATTTGCATATGCCATCTTCCTGTGTGCCTGGTAATGAAGCGTTTTGTATACAGAATTTTTTGATTTGTTTGAAGGGATATGGGCACCAAGTGTACATACGCGTACATGAGTATTCAAAAGAAATTTGTTTTATTTAATTTTTATTTGTGAGGCAGGAATTTGATCATTAGGTTATTTACATGAAATATAAGGCGATGGTCGTGAGGTAGGTCATGTTGCTTCAGTGCACACATATGCGTGCAACATATACATATTTAATAAAGATGCAATTGAACTTAGTTGTCCCATATACATATGCAAATACGTTTCTTTGAAGTTTTCCTTTATTTATTTTAAAGTTTTATACTATCTAGAAAATGCATACATACAAATGTATGTATATTATTATTCCCTGTAATAAAATGTAAATTGAAAAAGATTTGGTTTGCCAAAGGAACAAATAAATGCATATTCAAATGTAAATACATATGTCGATATACCAAAACACTTGTATGCTATGAATTAATTTCGACTCAAAAAATTAGTAAAAATTTTCATCAAATTTGTTAAGTTTTAAATTTACTAAAACGCACATACCAAAATGTGAGACGTCGTTTTATAATGAATTTTTTTAAATTAAATCAAAATATTAAAGTTACTTTGATTTGAAATGTTGGCGCATATAATAAATATTCATTTTTTCTTCATCACCTTTGTCTGAAAATACAAATTGAATAAATTTTCGTTTATCAAGGGAACATAAAAATGCACAAGCAAGTACTTTGCAAAATGCCGTCGGCTATTCGTCAATTTGATTTCCTACAGAGGCCAAAAACTGTGCAGGGCCAATATGCTAAAGGAGAAATCGCTGTAAAACATCTCTGTTAAAAGTTTCACCACACCCCGGCGGCGGTTAGACTTCACTATTTTTATTCGCTATTTTTTTTCGACACCAGAAGAAGTATGCGCATCCGCATCTAGGCGTTTTCTGATGATCGCCTGGCATGGTTAGCGAACTAAATTTGGTTCTGCTGAAGTGCAAGAAATATAATACTTTCCTTATATTTTTCCTAATAGGTTTGCATACACATTTAAACTCATACATACATATATACATATTCGTGGTATAGATGACATGCATGGTTATATGTAGCTAAGTCTATAATATTACTTCGAAGTTGCAGCAAACCCAGTGGGATGTTTGTGTATCAGCCGCAATTAAATGCATTTGCAAAATTTTCAAGAAGATAAATAAAAATATGCCAAATCATTAAAAACTAAAACCAAGTCATAAAAAAAGAAATAAAAATAATGGAT
Source organism: Anastrepha obliqua (assembly GCF_027943255.1). Classification (NCBI taxonomy): domain Eukaryota; kingdom Metazoa; phylum Arthropoda; class Insecta; order Diptera; family Tephritidae; genus Anastrepha; species Anastrepha obliqua. Next base: position 2,075,225 of record NC_072895.1, on the reverse strand, counting down.
TTAAGTTTTTTTAATTCTAAAGCTGGCTAATATCGGCAGCATTCTGGACCTTAGTCATCACATGAACTTCTTTCTATGGGTGTAACGTAAACCTGTAGATCGTGTCAGCAGATACGATTTGTTTTATGAAAATGTTAATATATGTAAACGTAAACTCACTAAATCAGAAGGAACCTGTCAACGCAGAAATATGCGGCTTACTAACACTCTCTTTATTTCATTCCCGCGGATGCCAGTTTTACGTTACAGGAACGACCGGTTTTATATCCGGCCAAGGACTGTCACTTCAGCAGTATTCTCTACAATTCATGTGGAATGTTTTATGTAACAGCAACAAAAATATTGCTTTCATGTATTATTTTTTTATTCTGAAATCAATAAACAATTGCTCTTACTGACTGCCTAATACAAAGGAATATTTAAGGGGGTCTTCTACCGTCGCGCCTTAATCTCGGGCCTATTTTTGGGAATTAATTACAAAGCAACCACTTGAGATAATGAAATCAGATTTTTTTTATTTAATTTGCACAAGTTTGCACTATTTAAAAATATATTTTTCAAATCGAATTCTTTGGCCCTGTGTCCTTGAACCGTCCTCGAGGTTGCCCTTGTAAAAATGTCCTAGGCGACTTTGTGGCACGCGATCGACCATTTTACTTATCTGAAATCAAAAAAATTTTTTTTTTTATCATAAAGTGTAGCGTTGGCTATGTTTTCCCAGTGGCGATTTTAAATATTTTGAAATTTGTAAAAAATGCGTGATTTTTAAAAAAAAGTTTGAAAATTTCCTCTTTTTTTTACACTTTAGAGGCCCGCAAAATTAAACTAATCAAAAATTGAAAAAAGTGGTCTGGGAAAACATAGCGAGATGTTCACTGAATAACTGGAAAAAAGATGGAATGAATTCGACAAATATTTATAGTAGATGTGTGACCAGAAAGTTGAAAAAAGTCAACTTTCGGGAAAAGGCGTTTAAAGATAAAGTCACGCCACAGAAACGCTCGAAAATGCCACGCGCATGCATGTATTCTCCCCGAAATGCTCATGAAGGAACATGTTTTTCATAAAACCCTCTTTATAGCATACTCTTAACATTAGTAGCTTTTAAAAAATCTAAAAAAAAAAAAATCGATTTTTTCAAACCGTGAGGGTAGAAGACCCCCTTAACAAGAAAAAAAATTATGTCAAATAACAATTTTTCACACTGACTACTTACGAAATCAAAAAGCTAAATTACAATACACATTTTCATTGAGCAGAAAACATAGTTTAGATAAGTGAAATCGATTTCAATAGAATTGAAGATCTTATTGAGTTCATGAAGAGAACGAGCAATTCTGAATCTATTCAAATGGAACGGATGTTTATTGCGTAAAGACCTACTGGGGGCGATCGATTTCACTCTTCACAATACTAAACAAGAAGAAATAAAAAATCGATCTGCTACTTTCTGGTTGTATAAGATTAGTTAGAAATAAGCGAGGTTCATATGACGGGATAGAATCAGAGAAATTCAGGGCAGAGAAAGCATACTTGAGATACACTTTTAGTTCAATTCTGTCAATAGAGAATTGGTGTTAAGGTTTCCAAACAAACACGGTAAGTAAATGACAACATAAGGGTCTGCAAATTCGAGTTATTTCTTCTAATAAAGCCAAGGAGTATGCTTTGGATAGAATAAAGTCTATATGACTTGGTGTCGATCTTTGATTTCTTCTACAGAGTAAAGTAGCACATGGGCTCAAATGTCCAGGGACTAACAAAGAAAACTCGTTTTTTTGTTCAAAATTAGCTTTTTTCATCAACGTAATTTCCATCAAGAACAACGCAATCATTCCAGCGCCAGAATGATTTATCTTTTGCCCCAAAATAGGCCTCAGTTTCAGAGATAACCTTTTCATTCGAGCGAAATTTCTCACGGGCAAGCATTTTTTAAGTCCTTGGACAGCTAATAGTTGCTGGGTGCCAAATCTGGCGTATACGGTGGATGAGGGAGCAATTCGAAGTTCAATTCATGTATCATAGTTTCCCCATTGTTCTGATTGACTTATGACACGGTGCGTTGGCTTCATGAAACAAAATGATGAGCAAACGCGGTATTGAGTTTTAACAGAGCTTTCTCATAGTCAAATGCTCATGCAATATAACGCCAACATTTTACACTCTTTTGATATCTTTACGATGTCAGCTAACTCACGCAACTTCACTTTTCAATCATTCAAAACGATTTTGGGAATTTTTTTATGTTTTCCGTCCAGACGTCCACTAAGTTGTGCATCATCGGTGGCTCTACGACCAGGTTCGAAGTCAGCAAGCCATCGTTTTATTGTGGTTTCTGATGAAGCGGAGTCCCCATAACACTTATTAAGCCATTGCTTCGTTTGAACGATATTTTTCCCCATCAAAAAGCAGTGTAAAATTAAAACACGAAATTATTTTTGATCCCTCGTTTTGAAAATAACAAAAGTAGCATCACTCTTAGCACAATAACTCACGAACTAATGAATAGAAAGTTATAAAATTTTAAAAGCCTTAAAAAGACAGGTTAGTACTGACTGAAAGGAGGTGAATGGAATAATGCATAGTGCCATTTGCATATGTGTTAGACCCGGGACTTTTCAGTGCACGTGTTATAATAAAACATTGTTATTAATATACTATTACGCTGCCCACTACTGTACCTATTGAGGTGTGTGTGCGCCCATTCTTATAAGCGATGAGTCGCATGTTTCGCTCATTTCTCTTTTACCTCTTGCTAAATGTTAGATGGCTCTCTTTATCTAATCACTGCTGAAAAAAATCATATTCGAAAAATAAAACAATTCCACGTCTCGTTATTTGTTTTGCTATCTGTTCAAGTAGAAATTTGTGCTGGCAAGAACTTTACAGTACAATTTAGAGAAACGTTTAGTATTACAGAAAGCGAAGTCAGCGCAGGTTGGAGAGTGGGTGTAAAAAATAAATAAGTGCTCAAAATGAGACCGGCTTAGATTTTAAACATATGTATACAAATAATGAGAGTATCGAAATTGCTGATAATGCATACATATACATGCACTTATACATACGTATTTAAAACGAATTAGAATTCGTTATTTATAAACGATATTCAGTTGGTGATGATTGATTGATACTGCAGCCTACATACATATGTTTGTATGTACATATGTGCATTTGTATGCAGATATGGGAAGTAAGAGAGAAAGTGCTTAAAGCGATGAATTCTATTAACAAATGTCGAGCTCAAAGCAAGCGTTTGAATCACGATTTTCCCCCTTATCTGTTGTCGGCCTGTAAATATGTAGAACTGATATTTGGGCATCCGGTGTATATAAATCGCAGTGAATAAATATGTTTTTGAGTTTCAATAGAATTCTGGAAAAGTGCAGAAGTCAGACAGATTGCTGGTGTACAAATAAATAAAAAAACAAACAGATATGCCAACGCGATTTGCATGACGTGCAACATTAGCGAATAGAATGACGTCATTAGAGTGTACGACCTTATTTTTATTACTCATAATACACACAGACATACTTACATGCAATTAGATGCAATGAAATGCCGAACCAGAATAAGAGAATTTATTAAAAATTTATAAAAATGCGAAATTAGATATGAACCGTTTTTCTTTATAATACCGGCGCTATTAATAACAACAACAATGCCGTCGGGAATTAAGTTTGGTGTAAAAATAAAATTGAAGTATAGATTTGATTCTGATTAGATATGCAGCCACACACATACATTGCTTGTGTCGGAATTCTGCCTGACATCGGATGGAAATCATTTCATATTCGTTTATTTTGTTTTACAAATAATTTTGGGTGTGTTATGAGTGAAACATTAATGTGCTGAATGCAAATGATACTACAGCGAAAGCTAGCAGTGCAAAGATCGTCACTTCTGTCCCAATTACTTAAACATTAGTCCCGATTTACACAGGGAGACATTTGGAAGGGAAACATTTTGTTCGTGACAGAAAGACGGACGGGGAAGAGACAGGGGTTTTTGTTTCCTGTATTAAACGTCAAAAGTAAAGTGAAATATCGAAAGAGAGTTCCCAGTGTCTCCCTTCCGGATATCTTTGGGTGTAAATCGGGACTTCATTTCGGGATGGATAAGAGTTGGCAAATCTGGAATGAGAAATTGAAAATTGTATGTGTTAACGCGAACGATAAAATTTATGTGTGTTTTGTTTTGGATTTGGTAGTTTGAATGTCAAAATTTAAGTTATAATCTAAACAAATAAACAAAGCAACAACTAAAAAGCAGATCACTTTGACATTCAAACCACCAAACAATATCTTTTATGAAATCGTCTTGGTCTATACCAAAATATGTTTTTGTTTTCAAAGAGTTTATCGTTTATTTTTTATCCATTTTCTTTGCCTGCTTTCAGTTTACTTTGTTTTAGCCATAACAACCGTTTTCGGCATAACCTCTATTAATATGGCCATGGCCGGTACAACCGCACCTTCGCTTGCGGCCAGCCATAATCTCTTTGCCGCGGATATATTTCAAATTATTGCCCCCGCACGATCCCAAGAAAACGTGGTTTTTTCACCGGCGTCCATACAAAGCAGCCTGGCGCTCGCCTTTCTCGGCGCCGAGGGCGAAACTGCTCAACAAATTCGACATGGCCTACGATTGCCAGCAGCTCTGGATAAGACTAGCATAGCGGACGATTATGCTGGCTTTCTAAAGAAGAACTTCCAGAGGAGTCAGTCAACATCGGAAAATGCGCCAACGTTGCGTATGGCCAATCGTATCTACGTCAATGATACTTTGCAATTGGCGCCACAGTTCAATCATCTCGCTAAGAGTAGATTTGAGTCCGAGGCGGTACCTACGAAATTCGCTGATTCGGCTAATGCCGTTAAATCTATTAATATGTGGGTTGAGCATCAAACAGAGGGAAAGATCAAAAATTTGTTACAGCTGGACACGGTGAATTCTGATACGAGCGCCATATTGGTAAATGCAATCTATTTCAAGGCTAAGTGGCTGAAACCCTTCGATAAAGTGTTAACATCCAATGCCGAGTTCAGGATGAGCGGTGGACAGACAGCAACAGTGGCCATGATGTATTCGGACGAATTCGTGAAATATGGCGAATTACTCGATTTGGATGCGACAGCTATTGAACTGCCCTACAAGGATTCGGACCTGTCAATGCTGATACTTTTGCCCAACAAAGTTGATGGACTACAGGAGTTGGAACAGAAATTGACAAATGTGGATTTAAATCTTATTGCCACGAGAATGCGAGCAGCAGAAATACATATATCTTTGCCAAAATTTCGCATCGAATATGATATTGATTTGAAGAAGCCGCTGCAGAAGGTTAGTACCAAAATGGATCGGTTCAAATTTACATCATATTCAATCGCAATTTTCTTCACAGCTGGGCATGGTTAAAATGTTTAGTGACGCGGCTGACTTCAGTAGTCTTTTTTCCAAGAGTCCATTGCAAAAGATTGACGAAGTTAAGCACAAAGCTTTCCTGGGTGTAAATGAGGCTGGCTCAGAGGCGGCTGCGGCGACATGTAAGCAACTGTTTGCACTGCCGAAACTTTATTGTAATGTTATTTACTTTTATTTTTTTTTCAGTCATGAAAATCGTGCCCATGAGTCTGAACTTGGACCAGAAACTCTTTAGAGCCGATCATCCATTTGTATTTGCGATTAGAAACAGGGAAGCCGTGTACTTTGTTGGACATGTGGCGAAGTTCTAAGAATAAACCTGCTATTGTCTTTTTGCATTAATCTAATAAAGTAAAATTAAAATCGATTATTTTTAATTTATAAAGTATGTAAACATTTAAAACGCTAAAGTGGCATAGCATGGGTTGGAGAAAATCCAAATTTGGGAAAATTGTCTTAACAGTCACCGAAGGTGGAAATGTCTTCGATAAATAATGAGAATGTTTATTGTTTGTACTGAAATATTATCTGGATCTCCCTAGCGGGGAAAACTCTCATAGTACCGGAAAGTGCCAAACATCTTGACCTTGTACTGGATACGAAGCTAAACTTGCGGCTCACAGTTGCAGATGGGAAGCGCAAAGCAACGACAGCGATGTACTCCCGCAGCCGGTCAATTGGACAAAATGGGGAATGGAATATGATGGTATGGTTGAAGGGTATGAGCATTAAAAGGGCTGACTAGGTTCAAAGACTCACATTTGTTCGCATAAACAGTGTAATGCCAACCAAGCACCGCAATAATGCTTTCATTGCGGTACCAAATCTCCTTCCAGTAGATCTTCATGCAAAATATATCGTCAGTAGGGCGAAAATAAGACTGAATACCTTAAGTAAGTAGTCAAATATGGCCTACGGCTATGGTATGATCTTTACTGGTATTTCGAAGCCTCCCATGCTGTTGGACTATGCATTCCCCCCTACAATTTCCATTACAACATGCACGACCCTCCTACCCTCAAGGGAAGAGTGGTAACGGGACGAATAAGACAGCGCGAGTCCATCCATGTGGATACAAATGGCTCAAACCTCGAAGGTACGGTGGGTTGAGGTATACTATATATTCCGAACATCTGCGGATCTTTCCAGATCTCCTGCACAATAGGCTGACAATTTCGCTCGATTTTCAGTGCTAAATGCACAGAATCTCTGCTAAGGCAAAAATAGTTTTCGCATACTGATTTCTTGAGCACTACAGAGGACAGGCGTTCAGGCACATGGCTTCTGCAGAAACTGTCTAGATGATTTGCACATTTGTACCACCGTCGTGGCGGCGTTACATTTACAGTTAGCGTAACATTTACGGCTTAGGTACAATTAGTTGAAATTAACACTAGTTTGCCACTGTCACAATAGGTACTAAATCCCATCCTCAGCTTTTGACAATAGTTCCGAAATACTAAAAATTATACAACTAGGGCCTATTAGCACTGCCTATGGCAGCGTCAAGCAAAATTCAGCACTTGCACAAGAGGACAGGAATCCTTTTAAGTTCAGTAGAAGAGCAGTTCGGTGTAAATTGATTCCCTAGAGTAAGAGTAAGTCACCCGCTTCTTGCTGTCTTTGCTGTCTTTTTATATGATTTGTGCACGTATTTGATAAATGTGTGTACAATTTGTGATTTAAAATGCCAGAATAAAATTTCATAAAATAAATTCTTCGTATTTCGTGGAAAATGCAAACTTTTTTTCTCAAATACATACATACATATTTCATACCAGTTGCCCTATCATTCCTCAGAAGACATATAAAATATAAAATAAGTGAAATACGAGACGCTAAGCTATTTGTATTTATTTTATTTCGTTCTTTGTGCGGTTATTTTCAGGCAGCTATGCCAGCGGCCGCCAGCTCTGTCGTGGGCATTTCATTTCGGTTACATTAAAATTTAATAATCTGTCTAAGCTGTACATTCATTGGCACTCAAATTGGGGCACCACACATTTTTGCGATGTGAAAGAGCTTTTGAATAAACCAAATAAACCAATACCATGACACGCTTCTTCAACCGCATTCCCCGTTGGTGGCCAGCCTAGCCGGCGGCTGAAAATCACTACAATTCGGTTGGCTGTCTGGCAATAGTCGACATGTCACACACGCACTGCGCTTCGCCGCGTCTCACACAATGGCAGTCCGTTTCGTTCCATTGCTTCCATACAGAATTTGCTCAATTGTTTGGCCTCCTAATGCGAAGTAGTGCGATAATTCTCACTGCATTAGTAACCATAATCGCACTCTTGGAAGCGTTGTGCTGAGGGAGTTGACCAGTTGACACTCGGTTTATTGGTCCGCATTAATTTTCTGTCATTCCGGCTCATCTAATTGAAATTCACTCACTGCTACTTATGCACACATACACATTCATATATGGTAACACGTACTGCATATATATGTGTGTGTGTATATGTAAGCGCGCATTTGCATAGATTAAAATTTAGTAGCAACATTACATCAGCCTTAGGACGAAAATCATGGGGATCTAAAGTGAATAATGATATTTATAATGTGATTATTGCCAATATTTTGAGCCGATAACTACAGCTAAACAATGCTTGTGTATGTGTGTGTGTTTGCAAATATTCATACAATGTGCATATAATTACATTAATTTGTTTGCACCCGGCTCGAAAATGGGATTAACTAGATTTTATTGTTTTCCTATGTTATTGTTGTACAATACACAGATAAATATAGTTTGCTCGCGCTCACTTTCCACTTTATGGTCATTAGAGTAATTAATGAAGTACGCTTTTGAGAAATACTGCAAACTTAGGCATTTATTGTATTTAATATGAAATAGCAGATTACTAAATAAAGTGCAATTCATAACTACATCATAGGGACCTATTCACAGGATTCCCACGACAGTCGGTTCTCCGTTACCGGAGCGACCCGGATTTATATGCGGCAAAGTACTGTCACTGCTCAAACAACAAGATTGACAGAAGTTGATACTTTATGTGTCTTTAATTAGATTTTAATATTTTTTTAATGAAAATAACGAACTATATACTAAACAACTCATATAAACCCGATTTCGCCAATGTCAGTGACTTATTACTTGACATTAATTGGGATAATTTATTTGCTGAACTTGACACATCTAGCAGTTTTTCTGCTTTCAAGTCCTTTTTGTCTAAATTCTGCTTAGATAAAATTCCGCTCAGAGAGAAAGAGCCTTATAAATTACCCTGGTATTTTAAGACTTTGAAATGGTTAAAAAATCTGAAAGATAGTTATTTTATATTAACACATGGAATAAACATTAAAGCAAATCCCAAAAGTTTCTGAAAATATATAAAATCTAGAAGGAGTAGTGCCAGGGTACCCATAATAGTAAAGCCCGAAGCCCCAGTAAAGCGGCAAATTTATTTGCTGAGTTTTTAAATCTAATTTTGTCCGTCCGATTTTCCTTATGACTTAGTTTATGCCCTGAACTTTGGAGCTCTTTGCTTCTCATCGGAGGATATTAGTAATGCTTTATGTAACGACTCACACTTACTTTGTAAATATTTATTTGACAACAAATTTATGAATGTACAAGTAAATCTTCGGGGAGAACATATTTATATTTCTACAAATTCTGTTTAACTGCCTTGCTCCCGTTGCTGTCAGAGCCAACTGCGTTGCCAGATCTCCACATCCCTCCTATATTTTTCAGAGTCATCTTCAACGGTGGATTAGCCTCCTGCTCTGCTGCATCTTTACCAACTCCTGTCGTGTCCGGTTCAGGTAGCTTCTTTAAATGGCTGACGTTTCGCCTTAACTCTTTACCACCTCCACCTTATCTCCAACCGAAATTCCACTTTCTTTAGCTCCACGGTACTCATCCCCTTTCCTCCTCCCTTTTTCTTTATTGTGCAAATCTAGGTCTCTGGCTTCTGAACCTAAGGCAGGTTCTTCAATGTCTCTTAAGGACGGGATTTTATCTCGTATACACCTGTTAAATAACATTTCTGATGGCGATTTTCCCGTTGTACCGTGTGGAGTTACATTGTACATAAGAATAAACTTTTGGAGTTCTTTCGTATAGTTTGCTCCCTGTGCATTGGCGATTTGCAGGCGCTTAAGTAATGACCGATTTAAGTTCTCTACCTCCCCGTTTGCTTGTGGCCAGTACGGTGGAGATGTTATTAGCTCAATCGCATTTTCTGAACAATAACTCTTGAACTCCTCACTTACGAACTGGCGACCATTATCCGCAGTAATGAACTTTGGGTATCCGAGTCTTCAAAATATTTCGTCTAGAAAATTTATTATGGCTGTCGAAGTTATTCTTTTCAGAATTTTTACTTCATAATATCGCGAATAATAGTCAATGACAACGAAAATATGCTCATGATTTGGTAGAGGGCCTAGCAAATCCGTTGCGACTGCCAACCATGGCCCCTCTGGCAAGCCGCGCCTGTTCATTGGAGCTGGATTGTTGGGTCTTGATACTAGCAAACAACTACGACAATTCTTGACGAATTTTTCAACATCTCGGTCGATTAGAGGCCACCAAACTTTGGACCGAACTCTTCTCTTCATCACTGTCTCCCCGGGATGACCCTCATGAGCTAGTTCAAGAACGCGAGCCCTCAATGACATGGGTATAACAATCTTTTTTCCTCGCAGAAGTATATCTCCAACTAATTACAACCGCAGGTATCTTCTTTGACATTGCTTATTGCTTCCAATAGTTCAGGATCTGATGAATTACTTTTACATATCTCCAAAATTGTGAGGGCTCGCGGAACCGATTTTTCGATAATGGCACAAATACTCTGTTCTCCGTATTGATCGAATGTGTTCGAAAGTTTCCCTACATATAGTCACGAAAATGTGTCAGCAATATTGTGTTTTCCCGGGCGGTAAACTATTTTAAATTTAAACGATTGCAACCGGAGAATCTTGCTGGGAGCCTCGATGTAGTTTTGAAAATTGCCTCCAGCGGCTTGTGGTCGGTAACGAGTTCGAAGTCTATGCCTGCCAGGTAATAATAAAACCTCTCAACTGACCAGACCAACGCTAAGCTTTCTTTCTCAGTCTGCGAATATCGGCGTTCCACTTCAGAGAGCGACTTACTGGCAAATGAAATTACTTGAGGTGACTCATTTTGAAATTGCACGAGAATTGCTCCTAACGCCACTGGGCTTGCATCAGCTATTACCTGAGTACGTCTCTTCGGATCAAAATATGACAATGTCGGGATTTTTGCAAGGCTATACTTTAGCTTTTCAAACGCGCTATCTTGTTGTGGACCCCAAACAAATCTTATGTCCTTTTTCACCAGGTTCCTCAGTTGCTCAGTGGTGTCAGCCAAGTCTGGCAGAAATTTCCCAAGGTACGTTACCAGACTTAAGAAACTTCTGACCTCCTCCTTACTAGAGGGCGCGCGAAAATTTACAACTGCTTCAACTTTCTCCGGGTCCGGGTCGATACCTTCAGCCGATAAGACGTGTCCCAAAAATTTCAATTTTTGTGCTTTCCAGATACATTTAGAATTATTAAGCTCTATGTTAAATTCCCCAAAAACTTTTAAGACGCCTTTTAAGTTTATCTCGAGCTCGGTCTCTGTTTCACCATATACAATAATATCATCTAGGTAGTTAAGGGCGTTTTTCTGCCCGGCTAATATATTTTCCATAGTTCGCTGAAAAATCTCAGGAGCCGAATTCACCCCAAACAAAAGTCTCTTGTATCTGAAAAGGCCCCTAGTTGTAATGAAAGTGGTTATCTCCCGACTACTCTCATCTAATTCTAACTGGCGGTAGGCGTTTTTAAGGTCTAATCTAGAGAAATACTTTGCTGTTTTGAGTTGTGTCATAAATGAATCAAACGTTGGTAACGGGTAATTTTCCCTTAGGATGGCTTTATTTGCACGACGCATGTCTATGCATAGACGAATGTCACCATCTTCTTTAAATACAATTACCACGGGCGAAATCCATGCACTTGGGCCTGTTACAGATTCAATAATATCTTGTGCCAAAGCTTCTCGCAACTTCTGATCCACTTTTTCTCCCAACGCAGATGGAGTTCGCCTGAGTGCTTGTTGTACTGGTTTCACCGACTCGTCGATGGTCAACGATATCTGTATTCCTTTTACTTTCAGAAAAGGAACCACATTTTTAACAGCATTTACCTCTATGCCTAGCCTTAAAACCTTTAGTTTTATAGCCGTATCTCTACCTAGCAATGATTGTCTACCACTCTCAATAACATAGAATGAAGAAATCGTATTTGAGTTTAAATCGGTACCAATAACAGACTCGAATACCAGTTTCACTTTCAGCAGGTCACTTCCTGCGTACGCCCGAAATTGTACATCTGATTCGCCCCGATGTTCCATATTGTGGCATTTTTATTAGACAAATAATTCCAATCCTTTTCCGTGAGTAAATTGAATCGCGAGCCAGAGTCTATTAACATCGAAATTTTCTGACCACCAACGAAACAATCTATAAGTTCATTCGACCTTCCAATGGTGTCATCTGATACTTTAAAACAATCAAATTCATGAAGTCTGCTATGATCGCAATGCGGTTTACATTCTTCGGCAACGAAGTGGATTTTGGTTGCGTCATTTCTTTTCCTCTTTACATTATTGCCGTTTTCATCATTTTGCTTCCGTTTGTGAGCCCTTGTCTTGCACATTCTAGCAAAATGGCCTACAAAATTACATTTGTTACATTTAACTTTTTTGGCTGGACACCCAACGTTGTCATTCATATGCCCTTGTCGACCACACCTGCTACATTCTGCATCCGTTTTCTTCTCTGGGACCACCGGAGTAATTTTGTTAATGCTTTCTGGTTGCGAAGGCAATACCATAGTTTCTGATTGGGTTTTAATCTGCTCATACACCTGGCACATGCCAATTATTTCATCCAAAGAATACTCCTTTTCTAGCAGCCGTTTATTAGCGTCTATTAGTTTATCTTTAAAGTTAATTTGAACTACCTCTTCTTTCGCTTCCCCAAATTGACACTTAGCGGCTTGATTTCGTAGTCTGAGTATAAATTTGCTAAGATTCTCTCCCTCCTCAGGTTTTAGCACCAGAAATAAGTGGCGTTCAAAGGTGGAGTTCCTCTTAGGAGAGAAATGCTGGTGCAATTTGTCAACTAAAATTTTAAACACATCGATCCCCTCCTTCGCATCTTCAAGCGCACCAAGTATATTGTAAACCACTTCTCGAAGTTGCATTCCCCCTAAATGTAACAGCTTGTTCTTCCTTTTCACGGGGTCTTGGATGTCTTCGGCTTCCAGGTATAAACAGAAAGCGCGGTGCCACTTTTCCCATTCCGATCTGATGACTGTTTTGTCAATTGCATTGCCCCAAGAATGGTGTTATTCCAGTTGCGTTCATCATTTTGCTTTTTCCCAATATGCTTGGGTACTTAAATCACTGTATTGCTATGCTGCGAATTCCTATTTCTGCCGATAGAAGAAAGCAAATATTATTTCCTTTCCTAGTAGCAGCTAACGCATGTTTATTACAATTCTAATTTAATTTTCTCTCATTCTTTTTCTTTCCCCCTTTTTTTAGTTTTCTTTTTAGCTCACCTGCCTCAACATAACATTTGTTCGTATTTCCTTATTTTTCTTTCGAAACCCAAAGTCAAAACCAATTGCTATTACAATAACAGCTTGTGCAGTGAATTCGCCCTGTATTTAATTATACCAGTTGCTTTGGTTGTTGGCGTTTAATTTTTATGCCATTGGCGCGTACACCCTTTTTGGGTGTTTGACCGAGCTCCTCCTCCTATTTGTGGTGTGCGTCTTGATGTTGTTCGACAAATGGAGGGACGACCTACAGTTTCAAGCCGACTCCGAGCGGCAGATATTTTTGATGAGGAGCCTTTTCATGCCTGCCGAGGGGCGACCGCTTTTAGAAACATGTTTTTCTTAATTTTAGCGTTTTCGCCGAGATTCGAACCGACGTTCTCTCTGAGAATTCCGAATGGTAGTCACGCACCAACCCATTCGGCTACGGCGGCCGCGGGAATTAAATACCGCTCATAATGATGTTGTTCTCGATTTTTCGCTTTCAAGAGTAGCATTTTTAAATCTCTGGGTGCCGGGTCATAGAGGCATAGAAGGCAACTGCAAAGCAGATGAACTAGCGAGATTGGGTACCACATTACCGATCCAACCAGACAAAGCGAACATACCTATACCTTCAGCAACTTGTAAGATGCTTATAGATAAACACACAATCAGGGCTGCCAACAGGCGGCCGCATAAACCGACTGTTGAAACTAAACAGGAAAACATGAGCATGCCAGCAGACTGGGAGCGCCCTATAATGACTATTGCAGAAGCTGTAACGGCATCGAAGAAGAAGAGACTATAGAACACTTGCTATGCGGGTGCATGGCTCTGGATAGAAGAAGGTTCAATATTTTAGGAAAAGTTCCCAAATAACTTGGCAGAAGTAGCCAATATAAAAATAACAAGTCTTGTTAGATATATCAAAGCCACAGGTTGGTTCAATGAGGACAATGTAGAGTGAGGAGAGGACACAGCCCTGGTGGTATCACAATGGGCCTAGATGTGTCAACCGACAACCACTATACCTACTTACCTACCTATTTAAGTTGAAATCAGTTTCTCAAACTGATGCTGATGGACTTTCAGACTTTTGTTATTCCAACAAAATTTCGGCTTCAGACGCCTGTTTTCCAGTGGTACAAATCGTTCAAAGAGGGCCGTACATCGGTTGAAAACTTGCCTCATGAACGTCGTCCAGCAACATCAGTAAACGACGAAAACATCGGAAAAGTAAAGGAAATTGTGCTTGAAAATCGCACAAATCGCAAAATCGGTTAACGCTGAATATTATTTAGACGTTTTAAAGCGTTTGCGCGAGAACATTCGTCTTAAAAGGAAGGAATTGTGGGACAACAAGTCATGGTTCTTGCATCACGATAATGCACCAGCTCACACATCACGTCCTGTTCGCGATTATTTGAACAAAAATAATGTTAATATCGTTCCGCAAGCTACGTATTCGCCTGATATGGCTCCATGTGACTTTTTCCCGTTTCCCAAGCTCAAGTTGCCGCTCCGTGGAAAACATTTTGAGACAATTGAAGTCATAAAAGAGAATTCGAAGAACATACTCGAGCTTGACTTGTTTACAGTAGCACAGAAAACAAACTATGTGACATATCACGCTGAAATTTGCCGTGTAAGCTTATAACAGTCCTACCAAAAAACAAAAAATTTATTTTCGCCATATGTCATCCGCGGACCGTTTTATTGATACCGTCCCGTTTATATTTGAGCATAAGGTATATCTTTTGTTAAATAAATAATAAATAATTGGCGCGTACACTTCTGTTAGGTGTTTGGCCGAGCTCCTCCTCCTATTTGTGGTGTGCGTCCTTGATGTTGTTCCACAAATGGCGGGACGACCTACAGTTTCAGGCCGACTCCGAACGGCAGATATTTTTATGAGGAGCTTTTTCATGGCAGAAATTCACTCGGAGGTTTGCCATTACCTGCCGAGGGGCGACCGCTATTAGAAAAATGTTTTTCTTAATTTTGGGTTTCACCGAGATTCGAACCAGCGTTCTCTCTGTGAATTCCGAAAGGTAGTCACGCACCAACCCATTCGGCTACGGCGGCCGCGGGAATTAAATACCGCTCATAATGATGTTGTTCTCGATTTTTCGCTTTCAAGAGTAGCATTTTTAAATCTCTTGAATTCTATCTTATAGCTGTTTTTAAATACATCAGTAGTTTAATCTAAGCAACTTTTGTGTCATAGTCTGTAAGGATTTGTAAATAAATAAGAAATTTAAAGCCACAAGATTTGAGTTTGTTGTCTATGAGGCTCCACAAGGCTTTGTAAATGCAACTCTGTATGTTTTGTGAATACTATCTGAATACATATGTGCATGAGGAATGAATAAAGGGAGAAGAAATATGGCGGTTGACTTAATACTAAAAATTATATTATTTTTAAATTTAAAATATTCTCGCTTTGATTAATCTACTCTCATGATTGAGCTACCGCACTGTAAAAATTTCAATATGTATAAATGCACTCGAAAGTTTACCATTTCGCTCTTGAAAACATTTTGTCTGTCATTTGGTGTTTCATGCCCGGGGCTTCGAAGCTGTGTACTACCGAATGATAGTCACGCTCCAACCCAATCGGCACGATGGCGGCACTCAATACGCTGTAGAAAAAGCAATACTTTTTAAATTAAATAATGTAAAATATTCAAAATCCGATTGAACAAACTTTGGAAGAATATTCTCAGCTTTATAAGTACTTCAACCAAATTCACGACGATACAGATCAAATTTATACTTGTAGCATTGCGGTTCAACGGAGCGTATGAGCAACATTAATATCCCGTCGCAAAATGTTATGTTGTAGATAATCATCTAGCGCGAATGTATTATTTTCTATTTTGAAAGCAAAAACATTACTAAACAAAGGCTGCCAGTGTTAAAATTTGTATGAGTCTGCCTACTTCATTTTGCCCACCCGCAGACACTCACACGTGTGTACTCGTGTGAGTGTGTGTAAATTTAAATATGACTGTCACTCCATAAAGTAATATTTTGGCAGTTTAACAGTTTCCTTTGGATGCCAGCTCATGTAGAGGTATGTGTATATATATGTAAATACAGTAAATAAGCAAGTAACTGTGTTGCTGTTTTATATAATATAAACTGCTTCAGCTTCATCGAAACGCTTCTTGACACACAATTTCCGCTTCACCAGCACACTTTACATTTTATTCGCTGATTTACATATAAACAACTGCATTGCGTGCGCATTCGTTTGAGCGAAAATAATTTCCACTACAATTTTTTTTAGAGCACCAAATGGCAGTTTTAAATTAATAACGAAAAATTATGTTTGTAATGCACGTTCAAAAGTGAACTGACTGATAGGATGGCCTACATTCACATACATTGGGATGCATTCCGGCCCTTATGAAAATACTTTGTTTTCGTTTTTATTGAGACTGGTTTCCGAAGTGGTTTTGTGTCTTGAAAACAATTCTGGGCTCCAAAAGAGTCCTTGCCGCCATGTTTTTGAGACAAGAAAATTATTGTGTTTTTATCGCCACTTTTCTCAAAAACCTTCAACCTATACCCAAATTAATGTTTGAATCTTACGCCATGATACAAAATATAGTAAAGTAGAACCGTTGAGAAAGACTTTGAACATTTTTGGCGCCCAACACCATTTAATCTCACAATATCATTTGCATGGTTTGCTCTCGATTCGTTTTTTAATTAGAATACATTCGAAGTTAAAAATGTTTTAATAAAAAATGTATTTGTCCAAATCGTAAAAACGTGAAAAATTCAAATAATTTTAAGTAAACGAGAGCGTAAGTACCGGCGAATTCTCTGCCATATCTTTACTCCATGGATGTGTGACTTATCAGGACATTTTTGTTTTATTCGTTTGGAAAATTCATATATAAATTCAAAATCAATCCCATATAAACATTTTAAATTTAAAATTGTTTTTTACAAAACTATTTTTATTTATATTTAGAAAGTTTTTTTCTTTTTTATCTAACCTGCACATGCTCATATTTTCTCTGATGAAGACCGCATAATGCTGGCAAACTTCAAAAAAGGTCTAAGCAACGGTTCTATCTTACCATGTTTTATCATGTCATGTCACGTTAGCAAGCTCCAAAAAACAATAAACGATTTGGAATAAATTTAAAACCAAAGTGTATCGAAAACCAAACTCATCATTATATCAAAAAAAAAAGAAAGAAAGGGTGACAGGTATGTGTATAGCTTCCCTATGGTATACTAAAGCTTGGATACTTGTACACTTCTTAAATCACGCACATGTAAGCTTTTAAAAAGTTCAAAAATCTTTATTAACTCCTTAAGTAACTCCTGAAACGAACAGAAATGCAATTTCTTGCAGTAAATCTTTTTAATCTCCGGACTTATACATACACATATACTTATAGGTGTACGGTATATTTATATATAAGTAGTTCTACGAACACGCCTACCATTTTGATCAAAAAGTTCCTGAAATATATTTAGAAATTTTGAAATACAAGTTCATTTCCCCAAAAGTGTTGTTATTGCCTTCAAGGTATTCCCCGTCAACGGCAACTCACTTATGCCAGCGTTTGATCCAGCCCTCAAAACATTCCTGGAACTCTATTTTCGGTCTTGCCATCAGAGCCGTCTTTAATTTTTCTATTACTTGCTTTCGGCTGTTAAAACGTGTTCCGATTCCCAGAAAAAAATCGCAGTTACTTATATCAAGTGAATTCGATAGCTGTTGGATGGTATTCGTTTTGTTCTGGACTAAAACATCACGGATAATGATAGCACTGTGCGACGGTGCGTTATCACGATGCAAAATCCAAGAGTTGTTTTCCCACAACTCCTTTCTGTTTTGCCGAACTGTTTCACGTAATCGTCTCATAACACCCAGTTAATAGTCCTTTTTAATTATCTGATTTTCTGGCAAAAACTCGTGTAACACAACACCATTGTAATCCATAAAAACCGTAAGCACCGGTTCTTTTTCAACTCAAAGCGACGTGGTTTTCTTGGCCTTGGTTCATTCGGAGTTCCCCACTCACTCAACTGATGTCTGGATTGCGTGTTGTTCTCACAAACCCACATCTCGTCTCTAGTAATGATGCGTTTGACGAATGTTGCCGCGATGCCTATGTATACTCACTCGGCTACGTGCTATTTTACCTTTCCGATTATTTCTTGTAGATTAATACGGATAAATAAATTTCATCCAGTTCACCCATATTATCCAGCTCTAATAATTAGAAATTAGATTAGACAATTTGCGTTAAGAGTACTTTTATCTATTAATGCATTCATGGTTAGAAGTTTGTACGATGGCCTGTTAGCATTTTTTGTGAGAAATATTAGGAATGTCGGACGCAGATGTGAACCCAAAATGCCAGTCAAAAACAGTCCGACTAATAGTGAATGATCCATGCTCAATATTACAAACACAAAGACTTAAATGTGCCAGTGCTAACAGAGGAAATACAAAAAAACAGCACAAGCTTCCAGACTCTCATGCCATTAACTTGTTAGGCAACAGCAAAGAAATACAACAACTACAAAGATTACATCCCTTGGACTTGCCGTTTAGGTCTTAAGTCTAACTTAATAAAGTAAATAGTAATAAATAAATATGTAACTACTAATCTACTTGCCCTTTCGTCTTCTGCTGCCTTCCACGAACGTCTGCAGTTCAGCGTTCCATCTAACAGTTCAACCATTTTGGATACTCCAACTTTGACTTCGTTGCCTATTTCTTTCGCGTCTCAATGCCTGCTGCAGAGTATTTATGACCAGCCGACATTGGGAGAACGCATCCTCCTCCATCCTCCTAATTTTTTTGATAAGATCGAGCCGAGGAGACGTTTCAATTGCGTCGATTGTGAGTGGCCAGCTGTTCTTCTGTTGCATGAGAGCTGATTGCCGTTTGCTGCGCTGATTGTAGCCTTCGTACACTGGAGGTGTCTTCCTTCTGAGCGCAGACTGTCCTCATTTCGTATATCTTTACTTCTGTTGTTTTCTCGCTTCCCTCGTTTTCGTGCTTTTGTTTTAAATTATTGTTCATTCTCAGCTCTATTAGGTCCATACTTCACTACTACTTACCCCCACAATGTATGCGGGCAGAAAGGTCATTCAAGAGTTGACTCTACGCTTCATAAGCAATAGAGTTCAGAACCAGGACAGGAGTTTTTCAGGATTTCTGAACTGAGCCTGCACCACTAACTTCATGGTGACATTCCAAAATTTATACAGAACGGGAACGCTGCAGCATTGGCACGGGAGCCATGTCAACAAGATGTCACTCTTGTTCACTAAGGTCCCAGAATACTACTACAGGGGCTGCTATGGTTTCAGTATCCGGGGAGTGCCTGAGCTAACCTCGGAGGCCGTGAGCTGCTTGGTATGTACTTGGAAGGATCATGCTGGACATTGCCAAGTTAACGCCGGTCGGACTTTTTGCCTTGTAGTTACACACCCAGTCCCCATTGGTGGCTTTAGGGCAATGACTTTGATACAATTGACACATTACCTACACTTAAATCTGTTGTATGTTGGACCTAACAGTCAGTTTTAACTAAGTCCATGGAAGTAATTTTGATATGCTTGCCCAAACCAACGCTATTAATTCGTACCCCACGATGTCTTCTCAAATAAACACCCCTGCAAAGTTATAAACACGTCTCTATTTTTCTATTTTATTTCAACTTTTTACCAGAATTTTCAGAATTTTTTCGGCTATGCAATTTTATAATCCACAAAGTGCAAATTTTAAGTGACTAAAAAATACCGATGATATTTAACTATTTTTTTAGTTGAGGTGTTATGCCTTTTCTTTCATACAAAGTTCATGCTCGGATGCCATTATAAGCATCGAATCTATTTTTATATTGCGTTACCAGCCAATGAAATCAAAAGTCACTTAGTTTTTTAATTCACAAATTTAAAATGCAGAATCACTTTTGTTCCACCACTTTGGTATTGCGCTGAACTTTTTTCATATGTATTTGTATACTAACACTGATACATTTATACGAACTTCATATGAAAAATGGGTAGAAGAATTTTTTTCTAAGCCCCAAGGGATGTTTTTATTACCACGGCAAAAGAGATATTCCAAATCTCTTTTAACTACTGAGCAAACAACCCCCTGGGTCCCGCGTTATAACAAACTCGAGGCTCTAAAGCATAAATAACACACACAAATAGTGCAGCTCACACACACATGCACCTATTTATGAGTAATATTATCCATGAAGCGAAAAGCCACACAGCAGGCATTCTAGTTCAGGCACTGGTATTTGGTGGCAGAAGTTAGACTAGTTCAAGAGTGTCTAAAATTGTACTAGTTGCAAAATTACCATTTAGAGGTGGTAATTATGTGGCAACCCTGCCACTATCTTCTAACATAGAGAGCATGCATTTCCAGTACCTCCATTGTTTGAATAAAATAAACCTCCGCTAGATCTAGCGCTATCGGGTCTCTACATTTAGCTATGGATAGGTCAAGCTCTCGCGCAAAAGCTGCAATTATTTCTATTTTTTTTAATTATATTTAAATAAATGATGTTTGAGCATATAAAGAAAGTCATTCCTTCATTTCGTGGTAGTTAACATCTCTAAATAGTAGGTGACGCAAAATCACTTTTTTATTCTGCTTCTTCTTAATTGAGGCTATAACCGCCGAGTTTAAAAAGCGCGCCACCTTTTCCTTTCCCTGCTAACCAGCGCCAGTTGGTTAGAGGCTTCCTCTTCCTCTGCTATCATCAGCTGGTACCACATCCAATACTTTCAGATTTTTATTCGCTGCTCTATGCCTACGATAGGCCGGGCATGACGAGAGCCTTGTCGAGAGTTAGTAATTGCCTACTTAGTCTAAAGTAGCACTTGTTGGCAAATGAGATTCTTCGGTTTGTCCTCGTTCACCACCAACCCCACTCGCTTTGCTTCTTTATCCAGTTTGGAAAAGTGAAAAGTAATATAAATCTTTATTATGACCATTAGGCACTCCATGGCTTGTCTGTTTGTGTATTGCAGCTATCTAGTTCACAAGTGTCAAATATGATTGACGTGCGACTATATTTACAAAAATTATAAATCTTCCGATAGGGTGATTAATTTTGCGCCACCTTGTGTTATATACTTATTGTATAAGTAATATATATACATATAAATGGTTTTCTCATTAAACGGAGGGCCTTCAGTTTTACGTTGCTTCCAATCGGCTGCTGGTTTTTTATGAGAAGCTTTTTCATGGCTACACTCTACAACTTACACTCGTAGGCTTGCCATTGCTTGTCGAAGGACGACCGCATTTTTCTTTCATTTGGTATTTCATGCTTTTTTTTGCTTTTATTCTTATATTTTTAAATAGAAATGATTCACCAATTTTCAGACTAAAGCCATTTTTTTAATATAATTCAAAAAAAAAAACATGAAGTCAAAATAAGTAGAAATACAGATTTAAAGATAAGAATAAAATATTTTTGAAACGTTCATTTATCAATTTTTATTTACTTTTTCAACACATTCAAAACTGATGATATGGCAATAAGTTGGACCAGAGTTGTTTGTGTCTATGATGAATTATAACTTTAACCCTCTGTTGGGCACCCGGGTCTGAGTATTTTTCGCTTTGGACGTGAATTTAACATATTTCTATTATAGCTAACGACTTCACCTTCCGGGTAGCTTCCTACAATTTAATTTTCCATCCATTTATGGATATAATCTTTAAAAAGGATCTTCGAACAGGTCGAAAAAGGGCCAGGCCCGGGTGTCCAACCGAAGATTTTAAAAGAGGTGTCCGATGGAGGGTTCGTTACAGCGATTGACATTTCGTGGGGCAGAGGTGAGGTTAAAATGTGGCAAACTGGTGGTAAGGTGAATGAAAGCATGTAAGCCTGGCTATGTATGGAAGTATGGAAGTTTACTAATCGAGTCCCCTTAGCTATATCGGGTGTTTTTTAAGAGCTTGGGAACTTAAAATGACAATACAAAAGAGAAATATTGTTAGAATATTTTTTTTTATTATAAAACATGGCATTTGTTTCTTGAATATGATATCCGGCATACACAGTATGTTCAATAATTAACAGAACTTTTTATTTAAATCATGGAACACTTATTAAACTTTGATCATATTGAAAAGATACAAGCTTTCAACCGCAGCCAACTTCATGTAAATCGTTTGACAGGTTAAAAAGTTACGCGCATTTTATTGACAGTATGTTTCGTGCTTGTGTAGTAAAAATACAATGGAGCAAAGAGCAAATATTAAACTCTGTGTTAAACTTAGAAAAACATTTAGTGAGACGTACAAATTGATGCAAAAAGTTTATGGTGATGATTGTTTAGCTCGTTCAAATGTATATAATTGGTTTAAACGATTTAAAAATGGTCGTGAAGATTTGAATGATAATGAAAGACCTGGTCTTCCAGAAGCAAGTAATCTTGCTGAATTGGTGGGAAAAGTCCGCGAAATCATTGCTGTTAACGGGAATTTCACTGTAAGAATGTTGGCTGAAGAATTAAATTCATCTACTGGTACTACGAGTATTTGGAAAATTTTAACTAACGATTTGGGTAAAAGAAAAGTTTGTGCACGCTTTGTTCCACACCAATTAAATGAAGATAAAAAAATCGCTCGTGTAGAGCATTGTAAAGACATCATTTCAACAGCTGAAAACGATCCAGATTTTCTTGATTCGATCATAACTGGTGACCAAACATGGTGCTTCAAATATGACCCTGAAACTAAGCGTCAATCTGCAGAATGGAAGACGAAAGGGGAGCCAAAAGCAAAGAAATTGCGTTTTCAGAAGTCAAGAATCAAAACAATGTTGTTCACGTTCTACGATTCCAAGGGTATTGTACACAAGGAACTTGTTGCAGAAGGTTAAACTATTACCATTACATTAATGGAGAATACTGCACCACCTCACAAAACCAAAAATGTTCGTGAATTTTTGATGCGAAAACATATTTGTGTCATCGACCACCCTCCGTATTCTCCTGATCTATCACCATGCGACTATTTTCTGTTCCCTAAATTGAAAACTGGCATGAAAGGTACGTTTTATGATGATATTCCAGCCATTCAGCCGTGACACAGATGTTAAAGAACATTCCCTTAGATGACATAAAAAAGTCCATGCAGAAATTGGTTGATCGTTCTGAACGTTGTATCGAGTTAATAATTGAATAAAAAATAACTTTCAAACACAGTACGATACGTGTTTTATTCTACATCTGAAAAGTTATGTTATTTATTGAACATACTGTGTATATCCGCCGTGGCTACGAGTTGCATGGCGCATTCGATCAGCCCAATTTTTGACTATTTTTTCCCATAAATCTGAATAATAAATCTAAATGGGCCTAATCAGCAGAAATGGTAATTTAACTTGAGTTCTTGCACGACCTGTATTTTATAGGCACTTAAGCCAAGACCCTTACGTTACATTTTCCACGTAGTCGAAGGACAAATGCCAACAATCTACATTTCGGCGTCTTTTTCAACACTTCACTCTATGAACTGCGCGAACAGTTTTTTTTTCATAGTAAGTTTCCATAATTTGAAAACGTTATTCTGGCATTAAGCGATTGGTGATGGCTTGCCAAACCTCACTGAACAGAAATGTCAACACAATTTGCCATTCTCCGCTGCCAAGCCATAGTTATCAGTTAGTTTATATCGAAAATTGTCACGCAGCTAAAAAACACCCTATAATAATAGAAAAGTGACGAATAACGAGCAGCTTTGCAACTGGTACACTTTTAGACACTCTCGAACTAGTACAACTTCTTGCAACAAATACCAGTACATGACTTGGACTGTCTGCTGAGTAGCTTGGCCTTCCACTACCGGTTTGTTAAAAGTAAGTCTGTATGTAAGTTTAAATTTGATTAATGACGCGTTCAGCGGCAAAAAACATATCACACATTCACTAGCCAAAAACAAAAAAACAGCAAATATCACAACAGAATAACTGCAGTGTTTATGGAGGCCAAATGCCGATGGGATTAGTGTTACTGGCATGCGGTTATTGCTGTCGCTGATGGCAGAGCAAAGGTACGCAGGAGGGTGAATTGAAGATTTCAGAAGCACTCGAGTAAAAATGTGTAGGATATGTATGTGTTTAATCTCATTTTTTGTCACTACAAGTAATTAATTTGCATACTCTTTCACCCTCCTGCAGTCTAAAATAAACAACATTGCTGTTGCTCTTTCTGACGGTCCATTAACTATGATACGACAATTACTTTAGTTTTTTTTTCAATTTCACGCTGATTGTATTTTGTTCTTTTCGCTTTTGAGGCCCACAAATTTCATCAATACACGATAAGCCGCAGCTCACGGTGGAAGTGAGTCAGGCCAATCCTCAGTGCTTTGGTATATGAATTGAAACAGCGTTTGACGATTGATATTTGTCAACTCACCCACTGTTCTTTGCTAAAATGTGTTCGAAATTTAATAGCTTTTGGAAATCCCGCACATAAGCACAGATGTTATATAATAAATAAAATAGTGATTTGATGTTGGAGAAAAAATAATGGTGCAATAAATTGCAAAACTGACACGTGTAGGCTGCGCATTCCCCACAAAGCAAAGCGATTGCCAGTATTTAAAGAGCGCCAGTAACTTTAAAGCACACTTTCAAGAGCGAAATGCCACTACTAAGCAATTGTTTTTGTAATATGGTATATAATACATTTTCATTGCAATTAATTTTAATTTTCATTGCCAACCATTCCTTTCTGCAGCATAAACAAACAGCTTCAAATGTGAAGGGCAATCAATGCCTTTGTGGCATTTAAAATCTTAGAATGTCAGCATAATTGCAATTAGTTCCATGTAATTGTTATTAATTGCAAATTTTCCAAGGCCCTCGGGCTCGTCCCTCTTCAAATGCAATAAAAATGCATTACCACGAGGAATCAGGACGCTTAATTGCAGTTAGTTTGCGTGTTTGTAGGTATATTTCCATTAGTTGGCAAGGAATTTGAAATTGAAATTACTTTACCTTTGCCTCTGCCTTTGCCTCTGCCTTTGCCTCTGCCTCTGCCTCTGCCTCTGCCTCTGCCTTTGAAATATTAAAATGACTTCGTTTGCATTTCAAAACAATTAAATGCGCATGTGAATTGTAGGTAAAAAAGGTAGTGAACTGAATAATGTCAGGGCATTTCAAAGAAAGAGCAATCAGTTATTTATGTATAATAAGGCAATCAATTGAACAACATCAAAATATTGCTCATACGACATGTGGCACGTGTGAAATTGTTACCTTATCACAAATAGTCGATTGCATTTTAATGCCGATTGCTCCCATTAATTAACATTGAACGCATTTATGGATTTCTAATGGCACTAATAACACTTAAACAAAGTGAAAATAAAGCAGTAAATGGACTAACTCAACCTCAAGGGGTTGCTTGCTTGGTTGGCAATTGTTCCACGAATCTAGTAATCAGAGCCAATGAACTTCAAAACCTTATTAGACTACTAATTTATTTTTATTTTTTCTGCTTCTTCTTCATCATCTTTATTGTAGGACTAGGTCTTATTTTTATCGACGAGAAAAATTACAGTATGTTATTGTTTTTTTTTAATACAGATATAGTTCCATTATTCGGATCGGGATCCAGACGTCCAAAACCTGACCTTTCATCACAATCTTTGCCAACCGATCGTCTCCCATTCTCTTTAAATGTTGATTCCATTGTTTTCTTCTTTTGCGGCTCCATTTTACTACGTCAGTGATTTCGCACATCTCTAGTATCTCCTCGCTTCGTTTAAGATCGCTCCTTGTGTATCTAGTGATTGCTTGCTAGCATTCGCATTCCCAGGCTCTCTCTACAAGTTTTAAGTCTTAGAATTTGGGCTTCTCTATTGGGTATTTCTTATTTGGTACATAACGGGGGTATGATCCGCATTTTTGTTTATAGGAATATCAGATGTAAACGAAAGGTATGCTGTGCATTCGTTCGGTTGATTGTCGGTATTATTGCAGGACACAGCCCATGGGATCAGCATATGACCACCATCCGAAGTGAAGGTCCTACCTCTGCTGGAACAAGGCTCGTAGCCTTTAGCGTTTAGGGTTCCGATGTCATGAGAATTAGTAAAATTCGTTCTCTCAAGCTGGAGAATGCGTTCAGATTTGCCAAAGAATCTGGAAAATTCTAACAGGACTAGCTATTTCTGTCTCAGTCTCTATTCTATCCTATATTTTTCTCTTTGTCACTTCTCTCCTTTCCTTTTACCATTTTACTTTCCACAGCTTCGAAAAAAACCGTTTTTAGCCTAAGTGTTTTATTAGTTATTATTCCTTCGGCGCTTCTTGGCTCGCCTTTTTGCCAATTTCAATATCAAATTTCATGCTGTGTGATGTCTCCGAATCACAGCCGCCGTTAACGGAAATTCTTCTGTAATAAAATCGTTTACATTCCAGTGAATTGTCTGTTAACTGGGTACAGCTTGGAGATCTTGTAGAAGTTTGAAGAAAAAATTTGCTAATTTTATGTAAAGCCCCTTCAGCCAAACCTTGGCAAGTGCAAATGAAACCTGACCCAAATTGGCATTCAATGAATTCAATTAAAAAGTTTGATCTCCACGGGGATAAAAGCCAAATATCCCGTCGCATAATAGAAATTTTGTTCATGCTCCGGTCCAGTCGAACGTTGAACCGCGCAAAAGTTAGAATAGCTCAATGAAACTTTGCGAGAATAGGTCCGTTATGAGGCAGGTGCCAAAAATCTAAAAAAAATCTATCAAAAATCACGCCATGAACCATTTTTAAACTCAAAGAAAAATTAAACTTAGTATACTATTTTTGTTCTGATACAAAGAACAACTCGCCGATTATCACCATATTTTCTCCTCGCTCACTGTCACACTCTATACTATTATAAAAATATGCTTTCTACAAAAAATAATCGCTTGTCTTTTACAATTTTCAGGTTGACATTTTAGACACCTCCGGCGATATGCAATTCCCCGCCATGCGACGTCTGTCCATTGCCACCGCCCACGCATTCATGCTGGTCTATGCGTCAACGTCCGCGTCAAGTTTTCAATGTGTCAAACAGTGTTTCGAAGAGATACGCGAGCAGCGCGCAGACTATCAAGTGAGTGGAACAACAGCAGCAACAAAATTTTATTTCCATATAAATTTCAAAACTTTTTCGATAAAAGCAAATGGCTGCCAATTGTCAATGCGCACTTTCACATAACTAAATTTTGACGAATTTCGAAGCAAAATAATTGTATGTAGTTTTTGATGGTTGAATATATAAAATGTGTTTGTTCTTATTAACTAAATTGGTGACTGTTTTCATATTCTCCGTAAATCATTTAAGTTTCTAATTTCCCACTTCCTAACTCCAGTTGCTTTCACGAATGTTTTTCAATTTTAATGGAAACGAAATGGCCATTAAAAAGTTAAAATATATTTCATGAGCAGAAAAACCTCAACCCGAATTTGTTTTCAATTTAAACATATGCTGCATACACATAACCACACACACATAACTTCATATGTATGTATATTTCTCTGTGACATAACAGAAAGCAATTAAAAATTGCAAGCAATCAATTTACAAATAAAAATTTACTGAAAATAAGGAAAATAAATACCGTGGATGGGGAATTTCTCTTATATTTTAAATCAATTTCTCACAAAAAAAATTATTTGGGGTGTGAAAAAGTCATTAAAATTTCAATGTTAACCCGTCAGTGACATAAAAAAATGCCAAACTCATTTGGGATTACATGCGTGCACATATTTTTACATCCGCACACACACAAAGATATGTTTTCATAAATATGCGAACTCAATATTCAATATACGTTCCTCGGAATGTTGCACAAATGCTCATGTGTGTGCGCTAGGGTGCTTGCAGCAGACAGTTCGGGGTTTGGGCCAGCCTGCATGGCGTGCCATTCGGGGATAAGCAAAACAATTTATTAACTATTGTGCGATTGGAAACTAGCGTAGCTTAAGCAAAAAATAAAATCAGATTAAAAAGAAAGGGAAATGACAAAAACAAATTGTCTCTTTACACATTGCAACGACATGGGCGTCTGAGCAATAGTTAGTGGATGTTTGCTACTTTCGGTTCAGCTTCTCTGCTCGGAAAAGATTTCCGCTGCCAGCTAAGCCAACAACTTTTATGTGAAAGCAGCAACAGCTTAGCACTGTTCAAGTGATTTTGTTTTTCGCCACTCAGGTTACTTTCAGGCGGATGCTTAATAAATATCAGGTCAGTCCATAAGTTCGTGCGTATTTTACCCATAATTTCATTTTGGACGATTTTTGCATACAAAAAATTATTCGCGGGATATAACGGAACAATTTATATTTTCTTTGATATATTGTGCATTCAACAAGTGATTTTAATCGCGGATAGAAGCACGTGTTGTTAAAAAATAAAATGGAATCTTCGAACGCGTATAAGAGGCAAATTTTGTATTTTTTTTTTTAAGTGGTAAAAATGCAACAACTGCTGCCGCAGAAATAAACACTGTTTACGGAGAGGATACCGTGAGTGTAAGGACTGCGCCAAAGTGGTTTTCAAAATTCCGAAGTGGTAACTGCGACGTGGAGAATGCCCTGCGCGCTGGTCGTCCTGAAGTCTTTAACTCCGACGCCTTGCTCGAACTCGTGGAAGCTGAGCCAAATTTGACAGTCGATATTATAGCTCAGAGGTTAAATTCATCACAGGCACCTGGTTCAGTTGGAAAAGGTTTCAAAGCTGGGAAAATGGGTTCCGCATAGACTTTCCGTCGCCAACCTTCAG
Organism: Anastrepha obliqua; assembly: GCF_027943255.1. Lineage (NCBI taxonomy): Eukaryota > Metazoa > Arthropoda > Insecta > Diptera > Tephritidae > Anastrepha > Anastrepha obliqua. The sequence goes on along the minus strand of NC_072895.1, from coordinate 2,046,413 downwards.
CAGAGAGTGAATGTGTGTTATCAGCTGCTGCAACGGCTTGAGAATGAAAGTTTTTTGAACCGTATCGTTACTGGTGATGAAAAATGGGTCTTTTACAATAATCCTGTTCCCAAACGCCAATGGTTAGATAAAGATGAAACACCAGAACCGACCCCTAGAGATGGCCTTCACCCCAAGAAGATGCTCCTGTCTATTTGGTGGGATATGGCCGGTATTGTTTATTATGAACTTCTGGAACCAAACCAGACGATAACTGCTGATTATTATTCCCATCAGCTATCAAACCTGAATGAGGCACTTAAAAAAAAAGCTATAAAAAGGGATATCGAAGCATATTTTGGCTCCAAGGACAAAAAATTTATTGAGCAGGGAATTAAAAATTTGCCTAAACGTTGGGAAGACATTGTAAATAAGGAAAGGAAAATATATTATTGATTAATAAATACTTTAAACATCTTTTTTATTAATTTTAAAACCACCTTTAAAAAACGCACGAACTTATGGACTGACCTGATAAAAGGTAATGCAGTGCTGTCAATCATGTGCAACGTTGAATTAAAGAATTTTTTTTTTCGTTTATTCATTGGTGAATCGAAAATTAATATTTATTATTTTTTTAATATCCATTTATTTATTGCGATCTGTTAAATAGCATTTAACAATTTTTATACTTAAAACTAAGATACTCTACGAGACATGCATGGAAAGCACCCTATGGTGCAAACACTCCTAAATTTTTGCTTTTTATCACGTGAAATCTACTTCTGATTTCCTCTTCAATCTGTTAAGCGTTGTGCGAAACCCAACGATAATCAAAAGGTGCATATAAAGAGCAGTAAGCAATTTCTTGTACTACAACCCAGCTACTCTTGTCGGCACTATTAGTTGGCATTAAATGCTGACCATTCATATTTTGTTTTTCACGGTCCAAAACGTCTTTCAGGAGCCGATAATTAGCAGAAATGTCAGAATTTGAAAAAGGAAAAGCAATTAAATGACTTATAATTCGATAATATAAATTAAGCGTCATTTCAGATGGAGCTAAAACGGACATCATTATTGAGTGTAACTGAGTACATCGCAGTTTCACTTCAGCTAAGATGTCAGGGCGCGCCAGAAAGTATCGTTTGATAGAAAACTTATTATATTTATTTTTAATTACTCATTTTTACATTTACTCACTAGTTTCTCAGTTGTAGCGTATTTACTTTTTTTTGCTAAACCTTGACCAACTTGTACACTACTTTGAAACTGTATCGCTCTCCTCACACCTCCTTGCACTACATTTATTACTGTTATCCAACTCACTGTTGCTAATATTTCTTTTGTTTATTTTCATTTCGTTGTCTCAAAGGATATTCCAATCGTAATCGCCGGCAATAAATTCGATTTAGCCAATACACACAGAGAGGTCAGGCTGGAAGAAGTCACGGACTGGGTCTACTGCGAATTGCCGCGATTAAGGTAAGCTCAAAACTACCTAAAAGTATCCAAGTTAGTTTCCAATACCCAAATGCATATTTTCGTCATAGATAAACGCATATTTATGTATGTATGTGTGTACGCACAAAGGTTTCAATGCCTATGAACTAAAATTTTGCTTTTGGTTTTAATAATCAAATTTTTTTCTGAGAAAATGTGGCGTCTGCAAAGCCTCATATTTATGACTCTCTGCTGGTTTCTGCACACCGTCAGTTTGACTGGATTTGTGTATTGAGCTTTTTCGTTTTTATAGACTTCAACATACATACATACATGCATAAGCATACGCATATACAGCTCGCGAAAAAAATTTAGCATTGAACATTTCGGCAAGTTTTGACTATTTATTTATTCATTTTCCAATTTAAATAGCTTTTTTTAAAATACAAGTGTCCAACTTCACACAAAATTTATAAAAATTCCAAATTTTCCACCAAAATTTCAAATTTTTTAATCAGAATCCACAAAAAAAAAATCAATTTAACAAAACGAAAGCTTGAAGTGGCTCAAAATTCTAGTTAATTTTTGATAATTTTTTGGCCTGATGATGTTGAGTAATTTCTTATAAATAAAAAACATTCAGGGGGTTTTTCACTGGATTTTGTAGGAACTTGCAACTTTTACCTTTTTATATCAACATTTCATGGGGTACCTAAACAGATTTTTAAATTCTGATAAAAAAAATTTAAATTTTTGAAGACCATTTTTGGAGTTATTGCAATTTTTGTATAGAGTTTAACAATTTTGACTTAAATGGTTTTATATTAGACAGTGAACTAAAATCTTATAAAAAAATAATGAACATTAAAAAAAGAAAAATCGTTAAAATGGTCAAAATGTTGAGGTGCTATATTTATTTCGCGGGCTGTACACTCAGTCATATGTATAGACGTTGGTTTACTCGACAAATCAATTTTGCTGATTTTCTGCCGCATGAAAATTCTGAAAGCATATTAGAAATGGCAATTGCAATTCACTTGGATAAATTTATTCAAATCGTCGTAATAAATATATTTTAGCTGACAATAGTTAACGTGCTTGATTGAGCACAACGATAGAGAGCAACAAATGTGTGCCGTATTGGTCGAGCGGTATGAAATATGTACACACACATCCATATACATAAACATTCAGTGGATACTATTCCATTGCATTGTGAGGATTGAGAATACAACAAAATACTTTTTTTGCTGACCGATAGCTTTTAAATTGTTACGAATTACGTGGCCAGATGGCAAATTATTTAACCTTTAAATTTATCACTTTCAGCAGTATGCTCAGGCCGCAGAACAACCAATGAAGCCACGGAATGTTAAAAAATATAAAATTTTCTCTAAATATTATTTAACGTAAAATTATATTCAACACTAAGGAAAATTATATTCAACTTGAGGAAAGGGTGAAAAAGGCCAGTAATGCGTTGTACGCATGTAAAAGAATGCTGGGCGTTACTTGGGGTCTATCACCGTTTCTGATGCATTGGTGCTACACGGCAGAAGTTAGACCAATATTGCTGTATGCGGCCTTAGTATGGTGGACTGCGACAAGAAAACTGGCATACTTAATGCCACTGGAATACTTAATGCCACTGGAATACTTAATGCCACTGGAATACTTAATGCCATTCAACAACTTGCTGCTCTGTGCATAACAGGAGCGATGAAAACCACTCCAACGGCGGCGCTGGAAATGATACTCAGCATGCCACCTATTGACCTTATGGCGGAAAATCAGGCAGCGAAATCCGCGAGGAGGTTGTGGGGGTATTCACCTGCAGAACCTTCGGTCACAGCTCAACAGGAAAGTGGAGCTCAGGTGGCACGGACTACATGACTCCGTACTTTAATTGGGAGAGAAGGTTTCGCACTACAATTGAAGAGGAGGGATGGCACAAAGACATGAAGCCTGGCCATAGGACTTTTCACATCTATACAACTTTATACGGAGTGGGAGCGGGTATTTACTGCTCACAACTAGGGATAAGGCAGCCTATCAAGCTGCAAGCTTTCCAAACGGAAGTTTTTGCTGTGGGGAAAGCAACGGAGCTAGCCTACACAAGAACAAGAAAGAACTCAACAATTAATATATACGTGGACAGTCTAGCAGCAATAAAAGCAATAAGCTCATATTGTATTAAGTCTAAAAATGTTCGACGGAGCAGGGAGGCCATAGAAAAGCTAGTCGCAAACAGTAGGCTGCATATCTATTGGGTACCTGGTCTCAAAGGCCTTATAAAAAAAAAAAAAAAAAATTATTGGGGCGTACACTTCTGTTAGGTGTTTGGTCGAGCTCCTCCTTATATTTGTGGTGTGCGTCTTGATGTTGTTCCACAAATGGAGGGACCTACAGTTTCAAGCCGACTCCGAACGGCAGATATTTTTATGAGGAGCTTTTTCATGGCAGAAATACACTCGGAGGTTTGCCATTGCCTGCCGAGGGGCGACCGCTATTAGAAAAATGTTTTTATTACTTTTGCTTTCACCGAGATTCGAACCAACGACCTCTCTGTGAATTCCGAATGGTAATCACGCACCAACCCATTCGGCTACGGCGGCCGCCCACAAAGGCCTTATGGGGAACGAAATAGTAGATGAGATAGCAATAAGTGATGTTACGCTACCTTTTGAACAAGAGAACGACATACCAAAACCGCTAAACACAATATACAACGAAATGGACGACTACATGAAAAGGCGAGTGGAAGGTAGGTGGACTAATCTGACCTCATGCAAAACAGCAAAAGTCATGTGTAGAACTAACGACAAAAAACTGACTCAATTCGTACTTACGTTCTCAGAACTATCATAGGTATGCTAACAGGTCATAATCTATTGGCTGCACATGCGTACAAGATAGGGATTGCTAACACGGACAAATGCAGGAAATTCAGAGAGGATGTTGAGAAAACTTTAGAACACCTTCTGTGCGTTTGTCCGGCATTATTAAAAACGCGTTTAAAATGCCTGGGAGCCCCTTTGTTTGAGGCTCTGGAGCACGTCTCAAAAGCGGATCTCCCAGCTCTGCTTAGATTTGCCAAAAGCGCTGGCATCCTACATGATATCTCCTTTCGGTATTCATAGAGGTCGGTCTCCATCTGGTATCGCTAGGGACAAAAGGTCTATGCGTGGCTTATTGCCGACCAGGCTAACTTAACCTAACCTATATTCAACACTAGCTTTATTTCGGTTGGCTTTTTTGCCACGCAAAAAATTAAATTTGCTCAGAAATCTAAAATTTGTATGTCTGAGACTAATGCTTGTGCAATGAGCTTCGGAAACGGATCCGAAAGTTTTTCCAGCTCTAGAGCTTGGCTCATGCAATTATCCTATATACTATTAATTATAATAGCATTATTGTCCTATAATTATTAGTATTCTTGCTAATCATCATCACTATCCAGCTGTTTACGTCCGCTATTGAGCGAAGGTATCTTCCATTGATTTAAAATTTTCTCTATGCTGTGCTGTTTTATCCAATTTGCCGCTATTCTGTTAATGTCATTGCTCCATCTGGTAGGCGTTCTTTCCATTTTTCAATTCTTCAAGCGCGCTTTGGGGCCAGCCTATATTCATTTTGCTTTGGTAACTCTTTCGTTTGTTTTCTGTCTCAGAGCTATATTTGAAATTCAGTGTCTTCTGCTTACGCCCAGCATCGATCTTTCCATAGCTCTTTAAGCCTTCCGCAATTTGTATACAGTACTCTTCGCAAGAGTAGACGTGTCGCAGCCATAGGTTATAACGGGTAGACGCACTGATCATAAACCTTTCTTTCAAGGCATATAGGCAAATTCCTCACCCAAATCGCCCATCCTCCTGTTATTATCATCGACTTAATTAAACTGTTGCTCAACTTTTTGACAGCAAGTCGGGTCGCGTTGCATAAACGCGGAGGATCGATCAGTTTTTTTTCAACCTATTTCTTTTTGCTCCAGGAATATATATTTCGAATATGAAGCAAATTGAGCAACAAATACGATTTTTAGAAATATTTATACTCCAGCGACTTCTAACGGATTTTTGGTTTTTAAAAAGAAGTTTAACTACGAGGCACACTCGAGTTCAATTATTCAGCTGGCTTTCGTGTTTCTAATCTTCGCACATACCATAAAGTAAGCGTCCATGAAATATAAAAGATTTCATTTAGATAAAAGCAAACTTATGCCTTAAACGAAAAAACCTGTAAGCTTAAAACAAACTGTGGTACTTTTATTATATATTTTATTTTATTTGTCAGTAAGTACCTGTGCTATTATTATTTAAGGGGTTAGGGGTAGTCAAAGGCCCGAAAAAATGTTAATTTTCAATAATTTTTTTTGCTAGTCAATTGCTTTATTTTACAAAAATAAAAACATAGCATTAATACATCATGTTTCGACTAGACAAAATTTCAAAAAAAAAAATTAATAATTGGAAAGGTTATCGCTGTTTGTGAGGAACCCGTTTCACCAGAAGTCCCTTGCGGTGCTCATCACAAGCTCTTGGAGATTCATCTAAAATCAATCAGACAAAAGAAATTAGTCTTATTAATAGATAATCCTGTGCCTGATCGAAGCTTTCTTTTCAAAATTAACAATATGGCGGCCTTCGGACATATTTTTCGAAAGCAATTTAAAATTTATTGAAATCTACCAAACGGTTTTACAGTGATCATCAGTTCAAAAAACATAGTTTTGAGAATGTAGGATTTCCGGATCTTGATGAAATGAAACTTCGTTTTCGCTTTCTTTATTATTTCATTTAATTAAAAGACCAAAATGGTTGTCAGATTTCACCCTAGCACGTTCTATCTCGCAGCTGCGCTAGCAGCACAAACCATAGCCAAAACTGCGTTGCCAATAGAGAAAAACGCATTTAAAGTGCTATGAACGCTCCGAAGCGCCCAAGCGCCCTTTGTTAATTGTTGAACAACTCGAAAAGTATTTGTCGGATTTACTTCAAATTTTCACACAATATTTTTATGATATTATACTTTAAGAAAATGTAAAAAAAAAAATAAAACTTTTTGAAAACTCTCACTACCTCTACGCCCTTGCTTTAGGAGAAAAACTGGAAATCTTTTGATTGTGAGGGCAGCTGTTTGTGTATCTTCGAAGAAATAAGGGCCGATGATATCGCGGAAGCTAGGTCCACACCAAACAGTGGTGACTTTTCCGTTGGGTAGAGGCATCGAATGAATTCCTCATGGTATTTAAGTGAATTATATTAAATCTCCTTCTCGCCTGTAAGTATGCAGCAAGTGCGCTTTTGTATATCATTTCATTTGCAAAGCAGATCGCTCCATCTCTCAAAGAGCTTATGAAATGTTAAATTGCAAGCTTGCACTGCGTTCATACTACAGTCATGCACCACCTAGAGTTCTTGCAATAAGATCAATACCCATTACGAGAAGCCCCGGAGCCACAAGGCGCAATAAATGATTAAAATGAGATGAGCCGCCTAACATTGATACAGGCTGAAAGCCTACAAGAGATATAAAGCTCTAGTAAATGAAGTCGTAAATTTGTTCACCCATAAACTCTGGTTAACACTCCCTAAATCCACCTAAGCTAATCAAATTCCATAATATTGTTTGTTTACGAAACCGAAATGAACCTCATCACCGAAAATGATTTTGTTCCAAAGTCATAGGTAATATACTAAAAGTGGGTCCTGTCATTTATTGCTTTCCAAAATTATATACGTTTTCTAGCTAAAATTTTCGCATGAAATGCCTTGTGATCTGATTCCAAGCTACGTTTGACAGGAAGTCAACAACTAGATTTTTTTTATTTACACATACGGAAATTCCATTGCACTTTAAATAAAACTGCTGCTGCAGATTAACTAATCAACATTTTTTTCTTTACAACCACAATGACGCATACATAAATACAGGCTCTGAAAAAAAGACTCGAAGTAACTACCCTAATGAGCTACCGTAGCTACGCACAGTCAACCACGTAGCTTTCGTTTAAAAAGTGAGAAGGACGTGACAAGAACCACAGTTAATCGGATTTCTGCGCGCTCACATTTCTCGGTTGGTGGGTAATCGTGTCACCGCCAGCCAACCAGTCAGCCAACAGTCGCAATTGTGCAATCAGTGCAAAGCAAAATAATGCAATGTAATTATTGCAGCAAATCGAAAACGGCGGTTTACCCCCCACCACCCCACTTGCCACCGGGGTGCAATCTTTTTAAATGCCAACAAACACGCAACAATTCGTGAGCAAAGTAAACAAACAATCAGCAGCAATAACTTTCGCAACCATTTAAAATAAACGGCAATGATACAATGCAGAAGTAGCAAATAAAATGAAATAAAATTAAAATGTTACATAAACAGAGTGGAAACTAAGAAAGTACAGAAATAAAGTTGAATCAAATAAAAAAGTTGATGGAATCGTTGAAGCAAACAACCACAAAAGACATTAAAATGCTGTCGCGCACGTTGTGGAATGAGGGAAATGCGGGGAATGTGGGAAATGTGGAAAATGCTCAGGTAACGGCGACGACTGCGCTGCAGCTGGCAAATAATGAGAAAACTGCACGCCAAATGGATATTTGCTGGTTTCTGCCCCTGCAGCCATCGGCAGGGCCTCCATTTTGCGCAGCCCAAAGAATTCCGCACGAAATTTATATTTAAATAGCGATTGCAGATTGTTGTTTTTCTATTATATTTAGAATGAAAATATGATAGCAAAACTAGTGAAAGCAGTGAAAGTAGCAAAGAGAAAACTGCTAAATTGTTCGGACTGCAATGGAGAGTGAATGAGTGAAAACATTGCTTTATAAATAAATTTGAATCATAAAATTAAGAATAGCCAGTAAAACAACAAATAATATAAAAAAGTATAGAAAAATTGGAGGCATCTGATGAATTTGGGTACCTCCTCAGGATTTTGTTCCATATCATTAATGGGTATAAAGTCGCATCCCTAGTCGTACGAGTTCTCGTCTTGAGAAAATACACATTCGCAGGGAATGAGCTCTGGAGCTTCATCAACCAGCTCGCAAAAAGGCCAGACGCCTGTCTCTACTAATTCTAGTTTTCTGAAATACTAACGAAGACTGCAATGTCCCGCATTTGTACAGGGTGGCTAATGAATTTTGCTACATTAAGAAACTCAAATTACTTTTTTTTTAGTGTATGGAATTCATTTATTTTTTTTTTTCAAGTTGAAGGTCATTAAATTTTATTAAATGTAGCTTAACTAGTTTTAAAAATAATTGAATTTAGATGCCCCCATGCTCGTTGACACAAGTGCGGCATCTTAGTAAAAAGTTGTTCATTGCTGCTTTGAGAGTTGCGACAGGAATAGCCGCAATTGTTGCCCGAATGGATTGTTTTAGTTCATCCAAATTTGTTGGCTTTGTTTTATAAACTTCTTGTTTACATAAACCCCACAAGAAAAAGTCAGGTGCAGTAAGGTCAGGCGACCTGGGGGGCCAACGAAATTCGGAGTTTCTTGAAATCAGTTTATTGGGAAATTTTCGTCGCAACTCTGCCATAACAGTCTGGGCTATGTGAGACGTTGCCCCATCTTGTTGAAACCACACAGAGTTGAAAGGAATTCTCTTTCGGCGTAGTTCTGGATAGAAAAATTCTTTGTCTCCAGTAACCGTAACGGTGTGACCATTTTCTTCAAAAAAATAAGGCCCGACAATACAGCGTGAAGAAACCGCACACCACACTGTCACGCGAAGAGGATGCAATTCCGTCTCGTGGAGTATCTGAGAGTTAGAAGTACTCCATATTCGACAATTTTGTTTGTTCACATTGCCGTTTAAATCGAAATGGGCCTCATCAGACATGAAAAGGCAGTTTAACATGTTTTGGTCTTCTTCCACCATTTGCAGGATCTTCTGGCAAAATTCCAAGCGAATCGGCAAGTCTGCTGCATTCAGTTTGTTAACCATTTGAATTTGTAGAGAAATAAGTCTAAATCTTTGTGCATTATTGTTTGCAAAGACTGTCGGCTGACACCAAGTTGAGCAGATAAGCTTCTTGTTGAAACCCTTGGATTGCTTTGTATGGCTGCAGCTACAGCAGCGATCGTTTCCTCCGTCCGAACTGGTGGGTTTCGATGATAAGGCCTTCTTGCGACTGTTCCTTGCTCAGCAAAATTATTCACCAGTCTCATTATGGTCCATCTGCTCGGGGGATCGCCGCCAAACATCCGCCTGTACTCTCTCTGTACCAAAACTACGGACTCCAGTGCGTGATAGCGGCGGACTATCCAAATTCTTGTTTGCGTGTCCCAGTTATCCATTTTAATAAATTTTAAAGATCAATCTGCAAATTAAAACAAAAATGGAACAGATAACTTAAAAAGAAAAAAAGTTATTCAATTTTTTTTGGTAGCGGCTTTCATCAGCCACCCTGTATTTAGCGTAAACCCTCTCTAGCAGGGTTTAGAAAAGTTTAATTTCATATGTTTTTTTTTTTTTTGGCTTGTATTAACAAAAATAAAACGAAAAATCTTACAATATTTATTCAATTAAAATATTACATTTTAGTACATTTTCTGCACAAATGACAGAAATATTGCATTTTGGGTATTGGTGGTTGTAGACTAATTTCGCCAATAAGAAAGAATCGAGTACAATGTTTACCAAATTTTGTTAAGATATTTCATTTATATTTCAGTTTTGCTTAGAATTCTCTAAATTTTTATTTTTGGAGTAGGTGTGTATTAGTCAAATTTCATACACAAATATTTGGATATTAACTTGGATTTTTTATAAAAAAATTATACCGAAGAATTATAAATCTTATTTAAAAAAAATTATAAGTCGTAAAAAATCTTAGAGGCACTTATTTCTTCATATACTTTTATCATAAGTTTGAGGAAAAAGAAATCCATTATTTTCTCGGTATATAGATGAAGTGATCGATAACTCGTAAAGTATAGATGAAATAATTTAAAGTTTATGCTCGTTGCCAAGGTGACGTTTCACACTAAAGGACCGCAAAAAATCTTTTCAAATTCAGTTTCATCCTTTCATTTTAAAGCCAAAAAGAAGTATTCATAAGTACTCATGAAAGTGTTTTGGGCAATTTTACTCTCGAATACAGCATAGGTGTTAAATAGCAAATTTTTCTATGCTGACCAAAGTTTATCGCCCTCTAAGCAAAACCTGCTAAAGCCACATAAGTTGTTTAAAGAGAAAATTAAAAAATAAGCAATAGAGGAATATAATAATAGTTTTGTCACCGTTCAACCCCACTAAAAAGTTTTACCTCAATGTGTCCTGCGCAGAATTTTCAAACAATCACACGCCTAAATTATTTTATATCCCAAACACACTCGTCATAAAAATAGACATTCCATTTGAAGTATTTTTAGTAGCACTTTAAAGCACACGCGCGCACTTACATTTGAATATTGCAAATGTCTCAATGGCATATTTTTAGGCGCACACCCACTGGGCAATACCCGCGCTAATAGCAGTTCTACTTTTCACACACATGCAGATATATCTCCGTTTGACTTTTCGTTCCCCAACTTACTATTCTACAAAAGCCAAACAGCTGCTGGCTGATTTTTGAGCCAGCGGTACTTGCCTTACCTTAATTGCCTTTGCTACACTTTGTTGCCTATCAAACATACGCTCGTGTTGCTTAGCATTTGTAGAATTTTTTCCTATGCTTGTTTGTATATTTGTCAATTGTTTTCAGCAGCAGCCATTGTGCTGCTTTACATGTATTTTGTTATTTTTGTACTCTGTGCCATTGACAGTGACAAATTGTCCTTGGCAGCGTAAGAGCGCATTCAGCCACACGTGTATACATAGGTACATATGTTTGCATATGACTGCCTTGAGTGTTTTATGCTACTTTTTCTCACTTTCACTTTGGATACCAAATTTTGTTAATTTTGCTTAAAAACGGAAATGCGCGCCAAGGTGATTTGACATTTTTCAGCGAAGTCATCCGGTGACTTGCAGTTTGGTTGCTTTTTAAAACGGCATTCCGTGACTACATTGGGCTTGCTAAAAGATATTGTGATATGATTTATACCGATCTTAGTACACAACACAATTGAAATTCAAATTTGAATTGGTCGAGCCAAGGAGCACCAAGAGATTTGGTGGCTCCTAAAACACTCAGACTAAAAAGACCATTTAGAGCTCTAGAAAGAAGGTGGATAGTCAAGGGGGAAAGGAGAAAAGTATCTGAGAAAGAGATAGCAAAGAAGAGAGACAGAGACAAAGTTAGCTAGTCCTCTGAGAATTTTCCAGGTTCTTTGGTAAATCTGTAAATATCCTTTAGTTTTAGAGAACGAATATTACTCATTCTCACGACATCGGAACACACAAAACTCAATAAAAATAATCTTTCAGGTCAAGTAATGTACCCATATCTCTCGCACTTCAAGACTATAATTCATTATCGAATTCCAGCCTGCTGGATTACGCTTTATCTAAATCTATTAATATATAATTTTACAAAAATTCTAAATTTAGTTGCTTAATAAATTTATAATGACTTCTAATATTTTAGTTGCCAAATTTGGCTTGGTTTTCTTTATATTTTTGTCTAATACGAGGGGTGCCTTTTATATGTCGGGATTAGAGAACAAAAACAAATTTTAATCATCGAAAATCACTTTATTGTTTTTCAAAATATTCTCAATGAAGATCTATACACTTTTGCATGCGTTTGAACCAATTGTCGAAGCACTTTTGCCACTCTGAATGAGGTACCTCCAAAACATGCATTCTGAATGCCGCAACCGCTTCTTCAGGTATCGAAAAACGTTGACCTCTCAGTTTGTTTTTTACGTACGGGAATAAAAAGAAGTCATCCGGTGCCAAGTCAGGACTATACGGCGGATGACCCATTAATTTGATGTTTTGGGTGCTCAAAAATGCAGCTGTTTGAGCCGATGTGTGAGAGCTCGCATTGTCCTGGTGAAGAGTGATCCGTCTTTGGCGATTGGTTTTCCTAAATTTCTCGGAAGACAAACAAATGGTTGTGTACCACTCAAAATTTACTGTTCTGTGTTGTTCTAATGGTACGGTTGCGACATGTCCAGTTTTTCCGAAAAAACAGGCGACCGTTTGCTTGGAAGTGCTTCGTGCGCGAACAACTTTTGTTGGATTTGGCTCATCTTGAAACACCCATACAGTCGACTGCTGTTTACTTTCGGGCTCATACGCGTAAATCCATAATTCATCACCTGTCACGATGTCATAGACGTGTTTCGAAGCCCCGCGATCGTATTTTTTGAGCATTTCCTTCGACCAATCGACACGAGCCTTTTTTTGAGCGATTGACAAATTGTGTGGGATCCAACGCGAACAAATTTTTTGACAGTCAAATGTTTATGCAATATTGAATGTATGCTGGTCCCACTAATGCCAAAGATTGTCTCAATATCACGATAGGTCACATGACGATCTTGCAATATCAGTTCGCGCACAGCTCAATGATTTTGGACGACCTTCACGAAATTCGTCTTGGAGTGAACTACGACCACGATTGAATTCACCATACCATCGATAAACACTGGTCCTTGATGGAGCTTCATCGCCAAAAAATGAATTAAGTTCATCCATGCAATGTTGCTGAGTTAATCCACGTCGAAAGTTGTAAAAAATAATCGCACGAAAATGTTCACGATTTAATTCCATTTTTGGACAGAGATGAATCTTTTAAGTTACTGTAAACAACACAAATAGCGCTGGTATTTCAAAACGTTCTGAGGACGTAAAAGCCAAAAAATGTCAAACTTTGCGATACAGCTGTCAGTTGCCAGATTGCAACACCAGAGTTGCCAAATCCCGGCACCTAAAAGGCACCCCTCGCATGTAAGGTAATTTGTACAGTAGATCAACACAATAAAAAATAAATAAAGAAATATATTCTAAACCGAAGGTGAAACTGATAATTTTTATTTCTTATGTTTTTTTTTGTTGGCCTAGGCTACATTCAAATGGGTTATACCTATTTCCTTTCTTCTATTCTATTTTATAAAGATTCCGCATTCATTATAATCTTCCCTATCTTCATTATAAATGAAATGCAATTTAGTTATTTGTATGCTTCTGATGTTTGCTTTAGCAAAACAAATAATTTACTATCTGTATTCTGTCCGCATTTAAAATAGAAAGTATTTTACTATGAGTTTCGATTATCCTGTCTTATATTATTTAAAATCAAGAGCTATTTGCGTGATTCATTTGTGTGCCATGATAAATATCTCTGCCGTTCAGAGTCGGCTTAAAACTGTAGGTCTTTCCATTTGTGGAACAACATCAAGACGCACACTACAAATAGGAGAAGGTGTGTAGGTGTGAAATTTCTGCTACTTCGCATTTAGTAGAAACTGCAATACTGCAAGTCCCCGGCAAAAGACCTTTCAATATCTTTCTCAAGTTGAGTTGATACTTGTATTTATTTAGTATCAGGTGTTTTTTTAGCTGCAGTTGAACTATCGATATGTTGGTATTCTTCTAGCAGTGTAAGCATTGCCCATACTTGCAGAGAAAATGCTGCTGGAGAGACAAATCCTTGGCCGGATATAAATCCGTGTCATTCCGCTACGTTAGCGGAATATATATATAATTATATATATATAATTGGTGCATACATCCTTTTTGGGTGTTTGGCCGAGTGGCGTGCGTCTTGGTGATGTTCCACAAATGGAGGGACCTACAGTTTCAAGCCGACTCCGAACGGCAGATATTTTTATGAGAAGCTTTTTCATGGCAGAAATACACTCGGAGGTTTGCCATTGCCTGCCGAGGGGCGACCGCTATTAGAAAAATGTTTTTCTTAATTTTGGTGTTTCACCTAGATTCAAACCAACGTTCTCCCTGTGAATTCCGAATGGTAATCACGCACCAACCCATTCGGCTACGGCGGCCGCAGTAAGGATTGGCTTGGAGAAAATTGGACTGATCGAATGGACTATGTAACTCGTAGCCGCTGCAGTCATATTCAAAGATTAAATTCATTAAATTATCTACCGGATTATAATAAAAAAAATGCATGTCAACAATTTTTCTGTTTTGTATTATAATTTTTAGTTCTAAAGTTCGTATAAGCTACGCCAATTAGAGTAAGCGACACAAGTGCTTGCAATGATTCCACTTTCGACGAAAATAAGTATTTATATGTGCAAATACGTGGGAGTGTGTTTGTTAGTGTAAATTTGTACTCAGAATTCACGCTATATTGTCAACAAGGAGTTTACTTATTGTTGATAGTCTCTATTGGCGAACGAAACGAAGTGGCCGCAGGTAAGAAAATGGATGTGCCAACAATGAAAACTGCAAGCGCAACAATAACAGTAAATTGCAGTGAGCTAACGGTTTCCAGAGGGATCTGAGCCATGTGAAAAGCAACAATCAGCCCGCCAGCCATCAACCACCAACCGCAGGATAACGTAGGTATAGGTGCAGACTGTAGGTGTTGACTGTAGGTGTGTGAATGTGTATATGTTTGTAAGTATTTATAGGGTACTTCCCACTCAGTTCCTTTTAAAAGTCTAGAGTTAATTAAAATTATAAATTTCCAAATTCTTGCCTTGCAACTTATCGAACAAATTTTCTCTTGCGGTTAATTTTTGATGAAGACTTTAGGAAATATCGGCCAGCTTTCATTATTTGGTAATGAAATTCACTGGCTGCACTTATATGTGCATGGATTAAGAAAAACGCATAAAAGTAGCTGGTAACAAAATTTTGCCGAATGCACAGTAGGTCAAATAGACACATTTTCTGTGCAAAAATCAAAATTAGAAATCTCATTAAAACTAAAAATTTAACCATTCACTACAAAAAGTGATTAATCCTTTCACAACCATTCTTGCTTAGTCAACTTCGTGATTAAAAAGGGCATTTTTGTTCCTTTATGCGTTGCTTCAGTCAAATTTCAAAAAAGTTTTTTGCACATGAACAATTTTTTTCAAATTATTTTTGAGTTGTGGAAAAAATATTAATCTGAAGGAGTTCCATAAGTCCAAATTATGGGTATGGTTGTTGATTGCTTGTGTGTACACGAGCGTAGGGCAGGAATCGCAACTTAAGGGCGGGCGCATTGTGCCACAAAAGATGCACTTTTCGTCAGTTTTCAACCTTTTTTATTCAGTAAAGGCATTTACTAGTTTCTCAGAATGGAGTGTATATTCTCAGAGGCGTAGCGAGGGCGAGGCGAGTGAGGCGGCCGTCTCAGGCGCCAGACCAAGAGGGCGGCGAAATCGTACGGATATAATATAGAACTTTTTTTCGTGGTGCGGATCAAATCTAAATTGTCACCTTGCCTTAGGCGCTGAAAAAGCTCGCTACGCCTCTGTATTGTCATTGTATTGCCACATTTTTCTTTACAATTTGCCGCAAAGATACCACATGAATCCCAAAAATAAGATTTACCATAATTTTCCAGCCGATTGTTAGACCTTCAACTTTTGTTTTTTTACTTCTGCATCAATTCTTGCCTGTCTCGACTCATTTTCATGGGGATGCACTTAGTTTTCGGCTCTGTAAAATGTGTTTCAGTTCTCGCTACAGATATTCAAAATACCCAAAGGCTCGCGGGAACACTCGACGCTTCGCTTTTCCTTCAGAAGTGGGATGTGCATTCTCGGTACTCATCTTGCGCTGACCTTACGTTAGGTTTTGGTGATTGTCACTCTTAGATCTTGTGAGCGTGTTTACTGGTCCATTTTGATACCATTTGTATCGGCTCAAGTCTTCACCTCTGATTCCCATTGTGGTGAACCCACTTTCTCTCTCTGAGAAACGATGAAACGTTGTGAATGGAAGTCAACCAGACACGCAACGAGGTAAAAACTTAGACAGCAATCTTTATTCTGGCAAGAGCGGTACAGTGCTAGAGAAAGTGCAATACTGTACATTTTTCCTCGTTTTTGCAGCTGCTACAGAAGCCAAACGCTTCCCGTGCGTTCCAGCGATGATTCCAACTACTATACTAATGGAAGGCCGGTTTGGATTGAAGAATAACTTAGTTCTATGTTCATATATTACCTTCTAGCCCAGCTCGTCTAGTAAGCTCAGAATTGAGCACTGGGGCCCAACAGCGGTATTCTTGCGCGGCGAGTAGACCATCCTGACCCAGAATTTGCTTGGGGATAAAGAAATGGTCACGTTCCTGGCAGAGTGGACTGATTTACGTTCTTAACTAACTTAATTTAGAACTAAGTTTAGAAAGCACTAAAATAAATTTGAATTTAGTAATTTAGCAAATATATTATTGCGCAGAGAAAAATCCAACATAATAGCATTCAAAATCTTGTTGAGTTCTCGACTCGCACGCGCTAATGGGGAATTTCTCGCGTAATTCGTACTAAGGATCTGTGCGTAATAAGGAAAATTGAAATGAAGTGTTCTCGCAGGAATAAGAAATTTGGTAGCTAGCAGTAATGCCGGGCAATCACTTACCAAACCATGCCCAAAAGACAAGGGAAGGACGGTCCTTCTGCTTTCGAGGTAATTAAGGTGGCGAGAATTGTACGGAGGGATGGAAGTGAAAAAATTTAGGGAATAAAGGGAAGATTTAAGGAAATCTCTTTGAGTATACTCAATTCTTTCAATAGCAATTTTGTGAAGAGGCCATCAGGTGGATGCAGCACATTCAACCTTTGGACGACCAAAAGGCGCGTAGAGTAAATTCAGAGTGTAGGTATCTGTGAGATTAGAAGTATTCCGACGCACAAATCCCAACGCAGCATATGATTTAGATATGATAAAATTGACGTAGTTGCTGAAAAAAAGAGGACCCAAAAATTCCACCAAGGTCTCTGATCTCGTCAATAGACTGAAGGGGAGCACCAGAGATATAGTAGAAAGTGCGTACTATGTTACGAAGTTCGGAGAACGTATCGTGATAACACTTGTTAATATTGAGATGTAGGGGGCACTGACAATCTCTTGATCTCTAACTGATCCCTTGAAGCAGGGAAACTTTTAGGTCATTCGAAAAGGAAACTTTTGGCCGTTCGGGTAAAGTAAACTTGCCCTATTTCTGTGACTTGTTTTTTGTATCATAATTTTTGTATTTGTGGTGCGCCCAGTGGTTGCCACTTCGACGTGAAAGATCTTTTGTTTCTTTTAGAGCGCTGATGATCTTCAATTGACTCTCAACCTATCTTAAATAGGCTGTGTACCACTGTTTTTATTTTTGATCTGGGAAAGAGTCCCGGTTACAGTTGTGCATATCTTCCATATTTATTTATGGAGGCATTTCCTTGCTTAGTAAGGAATTCAATCAAGGCGCATAACTCAATTTTGTCCAAGTTTATGTTTTCTTTCCAAATGACTCTTTTATCGGGCGATATTCCAGATAAATCGTTTCGAGGGAAGGTGGGTATTTGTAATAGCATCCCATTCTGCAAACCTGTTGACCCAGCCTTGAATTTATGCTATCATGAATACTTAGCGTCTTTTTTTCTAATTTCAGAGTATACGACCCTAATGGGCCACCCTTTATAAGGGCAGCAACACTTGCGCAAATGTTGCTTCTGAAGTGATTTTGTTGTATTACAGGTCACACACGGCTACAGAGAATGAATGCATATATGTATGTGTATTTGTGTGTGCATACATGTACAAGTGAATATTATATTTCTCTTTTATGTGCATACTCACATGCACTGCCACACACACATTCATAGGAGAAAGCAGCAAAATGCAATCTACCGCAAAACCTATTCAAGTTTTTAATCCTCGACTCTCCAGGGTGCTCGACCATCATCAAACTTTATGGCTTGCGGGTGGCAATGGCGGATGGCGAATCACACGGCTGGCAATCGGCGCAACGGTGCGAATGGGGCAAATTTACAATATATTTTCGGCGCAAATTGCCTCTTTTAAACGATCGCTTTGCGTGCAACAAGCAAACAAAGCATCCTTGCATGTTTATGTTAGTGTTGCCAACATTACCTGTGATTGTGCGGCGGTGGGCCTGCATGTAAACGATATTTGTCTGCGGCTTTGATGGCGGCACGGCGTGGCATGCACCACTTCAAGCTGCATAATAGCGGTTATCATGTTACGAAAATAAACAAAAACTATAATGCCGACAATATTGTAAAAGTACAAAGTGCAGTCATTCGAAACACACACGTCCGCACACACACACACACGCATAAACGTGGTAAAGAAAAACTAGTTCACAGTTGCTTGTATTTTGCAGCGCAAGTGTTGCCCTCAACTGGCTTTGGCGTGCACATTGTTGCACGTGCAACACGCCAAGTTATTTAACAGCTGCCACAACCTCCCTCTTGCATTGCAGTAATTGCATTTATTTATTGAAGTTTCATCAACGCTGTTGCTTGCATCAGTTGGCGTACGTACAGTCTAGCGTAAAAGTTTGCGACCATTGAAAATAGCTGTGGTACCAACTAATTTAAATTACGAGAAACTTTATTTGAACGAACCGGCCTCTAAATTATTACTACATAATTAATTCACCCATGTTTTTGACTTATTTTAATTTTATTTTTGGTGAAAGATTTCAATGTCGCATTCGTTCCACTCTATCCTTTGGAATAACATTCATTAAATTACACTAAACTTTGAATTCTTCTGAGTCTGCTTTTTTGGCTACTTTATCTTCCAGTAACGGCCGCCGTAGCCGAATAGGTTGGTCTGTGACTACCATTCAGAAGTGCGTAGATTCAAATCTCCGTACAAGAAATGGCAAAATTATAGAAAAAGTGTTTCCTTATAGCGGTAGGAAATGGCAAACCTCCAAGCGTATTTGCCGTTCGGAGTCGGCTTAAAACTGTAGGACCCTTCATTTGTGAAGCAACATCAAAATGTATGCCACAAATAGGAGGAGGAGCTCGACCAAACACCCAACAAATGTATACGCGCCAATTATTTACTTGTTTTACTTCATCTTCCAGTAACATTCATAAATTTTTCATAATATTCTGATCTGTACTGCGGGCTGGTCACGGAAAGGTGTGAATGTTTTGTTGAACAAACTTATTCATTGTGGCATGGTTTTTATATGGGCGAGCATTGCCCTCTTGGAAAATAGTGAGTGAATGATTGTATGTTATTAGTCAAAGTGTTTACATATTCCTTCAAATTAACCATACCCGCCACAAGGTGCAAATCATTTTTACCAGACCACGATATGCCCCTGAAGAGTTTTATTTTCTACCCCCATTGTTCAACATAGGCCGAATATATTAACAAAATAACAAATAAAACGAGCTAAAACTAAAATACAACTTGATTGAAAAGAATACAATTATATTAGCGAATTAAAGAGAAGAGAATTGATTTTAAGTCATATGGAATTCGAGATCTCATTAAATTCGCGCAGAGTCCAAACAATGCGTGCATTGGACTCGAATTTTGTTCTGAATATCTTGAAATAAAATGGATAAGGAAGCGATAGAATCGAGCTTCTACCCTCAAGCGACTTAAATCCAATTAATAAGAAGTGGAAGCTATAAGAGGGATATTTAAGAAAATCTTGTGGACCCCTTTTATTGTTGTAATATCAAATCGGTGATAAGGTCTGCAAATACATAAAGCATATTCCACCCTAGATCGAACAAACACGGTACATAGTAATTTCATCGTGTAAGGGCCTGAGAAGTTTGAAGTGTTACGTGAAACAAAACCCTAGATCGAGGAGGATTTTGAGATAACATAATTGATATGTCTTGAAAATGATAAATTATAGTCAAAAAGTACTCCAAGATCGTTGATCTCATCCACAGATTACAGGACATTATTAAAGATAGTAGATGATTGTAGAATAAATATAATAAGATTTCGAGTAAGTGACTTGAAAATATTTTTTTTTTATGAATATGCACACAAGAAACGAGTTCATTAAGGTCAGCCTCGAACCTAAGCACATCTTCTGGGTTTCTTATTGAGGCAAATATTTTTAAGTCGTCTGCATTTAATAAGTGCCTGGCAAATGAAAAGCATCTGCACGTTTATAAATAAGACGAAGATTAGGGGGCCAAAACACTACCTTGAGGTACCTCGAAAGCAGCAGGGGAAGAAGATTAAGCCTCAATTGTAACAAGACAACTCCTTTCACTTAGATGCGATTTCAACCATAAAAGGAAAACCGAGTGAAAGGAAACAGAGCGCAGCTTAAATAAAATAAAAAAATAAATAATTGGCGCGTACACTTCTGTTAGGTGTTTGGCCGAGCTCCTCCTCCTATTTGTGGTGTGCGTCTTGATGTTGTTCCACAAAATGGAGAGACCTACAGTTTCAAGCCGACTCCGAACGGCAGATTTTTTTATGAGGAGCTTTTTCATGGCAGAAATACACTCGGAGGTTTGCCATTGCCTGCCGAGGGGCGACCGCTATTAGAAAAATGTTTTTATTAATTTTGCTTTCACCGAGATTCGAACCAACGACCTCTCTGTGAATTCCGAATGGTAATCACGCACCAACCCATTCGGCTACGGCGGCCGCCAAAGCGCAGCTTACACAAACTTATTCTATGTGACACAGCGTCAAAGGCCTTGGAGAAATCAGTATAGATGCGCTCGACTTGAAGTGCAGTCGAAAATAATTAAATAAAATATTCACTAAAAACGGTCAGGTTGAAAGTGTGGACCTACTTGTTACAAAACCACGCTCGTTGGACGAAATTAGACATTTCATATGTATCATTTTTCGTTGGATATTTGGACAGCTCTTCCTCGAACTTGTGATGTGCGTTTTGGAGTTGTTACACGAATGAAAGGAAGTACAGTTTTGTGCCGCCTTCGAATGGCAATTGGGTTTTCTCGAGGAGTTTTTTCATGAAAGAAAGCCTTCCGAGGTTCGATCGCTACCAGAAAAACTCCTTGCTCTGCATGTTTTATGTTCGCAGTGCATTCGAAGCTTACATGTTCCCACAAATAAAAGTCCAAGGGTGTGGTATCACATGATCTTAGTGACTAATCCACTGTCCGAAACGAGAAATAAGTTGCTCACCAAAACAATGACACAGTAAATCCATTGTATTGGAACCAAATGTTGTGAAGATCACGAGCTTCAATTTTTGCCATCAAAAGGTGTGAAGAAATATGGGACGAGGATTCCTCCTGCTAATAAGCTGCACCAAACGGTTCTTTTCAATGAGTGTAATGGCTGTTCTTGAATGACTTCGGGCTGCTCTTCAGCCTAAATACAGCAATTTTGCTTATTGACGCAACCATCAAGCCAGAAATGGACCACATCGCTGTACACCAACGGCCTGAGCGTGAGGAACACTTTTCAGAGAGCGTTAATTTTCGTAATACCATTGCCCGATTTGTTAAACGTTGTTGAGACGTCAGTTTTTCCATGATGACCATAACCATAAACCTTAAACCAAAAATTCATGATTTTCAAGCCGGAATATCTTAATATAATATAAATATAATGCACTGGAGCTATTCTGAGTTTATATTCGGATTCAGCGCGTTAATAACCTTGGGAAAATTGATTCTGAAAATCAATCAAATGTTGGCCAGTGCAATCAAAATAATATAAAATGTTTCCAAATGTTCTCATTAGCAAAACATTTTTCCACATTTTCTAATTTAGCTTAAATATTTTAATAGCAACCTGAAAGAGCAACTGAAAGTAGAATTTGCCAGCAGCAAAGAAACGATCGTGTAAGATTAAGGGGGGAAGCTGGTCTAGAGCGCAAAAAATGGGCATATTTTATGAATTTATTTTGACTCAACAAAGGAATCAATCGAAAATCTGTGAAATAGGTTTAATAATATAGCTTTCATGGTGCAAATATAAAATTTTTCGTCTGAATTAATTTCAAAATGGCCGCTGTCCAGCAGTTCTCCTAAGGCGCCTTTTTTTCTAGTGGGTCCATTGCCGAAGACGTAAACTCCTTAATTTTTGTCCTGGATCAAAAAATAAAATTTTTTTAGTTTCTATATAACAACAGAAAGAGACGTACGTAGGATTTTTTCGATATTTTGTTTTTTCGCGAAATGGTGCACGTTTGAACAAAAAGTTACAATTTTCACTATAAAGAACGACATAAAATTGTTGATTAAAAAAAAACTATGTAATATAAATAAAAAATCCTACGTACGTCTCCGGAGAAAGGTATTTCGAATGTATTGTCAAAATTTCGTAAGAATCGGTAAAGATTTGTTCGAGTTATGTCTTGGGCCAGTTTAAAAAAAGTGATTTCGAGAAAAACGCGTTTAAAGTTGTAAATAGCGTTCGGGGCATACCTGCGAGGCACTGCCGTCGAATGAAAAATTTGGACATTTAGACATTTTTGCTGGCATCCCTCATTTGGTATATTATTTCTAAGACCCTAAAGCACCTTTTAAGACAAAAAAAATTTTTAGATTTTTTCAAAATTCTAGACCAGCTTCCCTCCTTAACCGTTAACAAATCTAGAGAATAAAAGACGCACGACTTTTTTAAAATTCATTGTTTAGATTGATGACATTAGTGGAGACTTTAATTGATAGCTTCCCATTGAAGGATTCGTGTATCGCGCTACCGCTACTCGGCTCATCATGAGTTCCCCCGGAGAAGCTGTTGAGCCGTAGTAGTTTTATATTTTTGCTAACAAACAACTATTTCTTTTCCTGCTCTGCTTTATTTACACAAACCTGAATGACTATTAACTTTTGCTTAGAAAAGCTGACTGTTCTGATTATTTTGACATTCTCTTATATTTATTGGAGGTTTGCACTTCGACCTCATGGTCGTTTCTGCCCTCATTCTCTTCTTAGTTCCCTCACACACCTCATCTGCAGTTGCGTCATGTTAAAGTTGCGCTCATTTTTTACTTCAAACAGCGCAACGTTGTTTTCAACCGTTCTTGAGTGATGATCCCAAATTGCATTCTTTTGCCATTCAGCTACAAATTCTAGTAAATTTGTTTCTTGGAAATTTTTTTCATTTTCTTCTTATAATCGAAAAAATTTTGCAAATAGCTTTTTTAAGTGGTCTGAAATTTTACGCAGGACTGTAAATATGTACAAATTTATACTTAGGTACATATATACTCGTATATCTGTAGGTATGTAACATAAGCTTTGGCCATAAATATTTTCCCGCATTGCTTGTAAAAGTGTCAAAGTGACTGCATAGACCTGAATTAATACTTTTACTGAAGGTTAAAGCAATAAAAAAGTAGTTTGCGCGAATAAATATTTGATATAAATGTAAATGTGTCAAAAGAAGGTTGTTCAGCATGCTTTTTTAAAATTTGTAGTTGCATAACCAATTTGTATATGTTATTCATCATGTGTGTATGCATATTTGCATGTATATGGCCCAAATGCAAACACAATAAAAAAATAATAAACATTCATAAAGCCAATAAAAACACAATGGATTTCCTGCTATTCACATTTGGGAGCAGATTAGCTCAAAATAAAAAAAATAGGACAGCTTCTCTTTTTTTCCACAAAAATGTTATTTAAATTAACAGAGCATTTAGTATTGCCATAAATATTGGTAAGCCGTTTTTCAAGCCTATCGATACCTCTGAGTGATTTCTTTTTTTTTTTTTTATGTAGGAAAACGACTGAAGAAGCAGACAATTATGGTACGTAAATTGGATAATCCTCAAATCCATAAAGCAATATATCCGTGGAGATGTTCAGACGAAAGCTTTCCATTGATCCCATAATCCTTTATAAGCCTTAAACTAAAACAAGGAACGACTTGAATGAGGAAAGAAGCTTTTGCCGCGGCACGCAAGCCTGAACTTAAAATTATCCGTACGATGGGGAAAAAGTGTTTGGGATGGATGATATTTTTATTAAAATAAATGAAAAAAAACCTAAAACCGAAAATATTCTTTAAGTGGCCAAAACGGACATACGTTGCGGTATAGAAGTCAATTTTATAGATTTCCACGAATAAAGAGTAACGGCAAAGGCAAAGGCAAAGATGCACGGACTGACTGGCAATGAACTTTATAAATATTTTCTTTAATTGATAATGCTCATTAAGGGATGGTATTTACCAGGGGACTCAACTGACGCTGGTCACACGAGACCTTTCGCTCATTCGTTTCTGTTGTCACAGAATTTGCGGTCTTCGCCACTCGCGACACAGCGTAGCCAGCGTAGAGAAATTTTGGAAACAGCTAAATTATATTATGTACTAAGTACATATTTCATGCTGCTAGCCAGCTTTTGGTCAGTGTCCAAAAAAGTAGGCACCAGAACCATCGGCACTCTCCTTTCTGTTGCTCGCTGGCATCATCTCGGTTTCCAAATGGTTGAAGGTGAGCGCTTTTTCTATGCACCAGTTGACTACATTGTTCTACGTGGACTACATTTGATAGCAGATTACTTGCCGACTACTGGTATCGGAGATCACCTGCCCAAGGAATTGCACAACTCATTTCTCAGGAAAGTGCAGAAGTAATGGTGTGCCATTTCTTCATATCCTATTTCGAAAATCCTGTGGGCCCAGTACAATAGACGTAGGACTCCGAAAGTCCTAAGGACGCCACGCCATTTTATTTCCTAACTTGTAGCTGTGCTTACCGGTCATTGGCTGATCGGCACTCACGCAGAGAAGCTAGGTTTACCATTGGTTTACCTGTGGGGACCTTTCAGAGAAGGATATTATTGACCCCTTTCTCTGTATATGTCCAGGTTTGACAACCAGACAATGAAAGGCACTGGGTGCTCCTTTCTACGACAGTTAGGGGCAGTGCGTCAACATACAAGTAAATCCCATCAATCCGAAGATATCCGTCTGTTGGAGGTCTCACAATGGTATCAAAACCAGGAACGACTAAAGCAAGGAGCGACTTGAAAGAGGTAATAGGCTGTTGCAGTGGCACGCAAGCAATCAACTTAAGATTATCCTTTTATTAAAATAAATACCGGCGCTTTAGTGCTACTTGGGGAGTGCCAGAGTGGTACTTCAACCATTTCACCTATCTACTCCCACCAATGTCCACACACACTATACGGGCTTCATCAAAACGACGGTCTTCAAGGCTCGCATATACACTGCCTGGATGCCACGATGGCCAGTGTCTCACCAATTCTGAAAATATTGAGACCAGAAATACTTTCTGTCCATGGCTCTCTGTACTTATCAGGTACACTGCCAGGAATTTGGCCTCACTCGCAGCTACTGTACTTTACTAAGCGTTTGTGATATGCGGTGACTTACATTCCACATCCATGTGTAGCAAACCAAAACAAGATGCAAATGTTAAACAATTTAGTAATTGTGGTGAAAATATCACTGGGGAGGTGTCCTGTATTTTTATCAATAAAACAAAAAGGATTACTGCCTTATAGAAGACCCATCTCACCTACAACAGTAACAAATGTAAGTACCTTTAGTCGCCAAACATCAATAGCATAAGCACAAATCCAGTCATATGCAAACGTCCTTAAAACAATCCCAAATGTGGAAACAAGTAATATGAATGATGGCGGTAAAGAATCTATGCTGCGAACACTCGTGCAAACTCTTAATCAATTTATGGTCGGAATGCAAACCATTTTAATGCAAACCCTTGTAAGTAAGCCATAAGTACAAAATCAAAATTAGTCTATAATTTTATATTATCAAATAACATTGACCCTATGCTTATATCCGAAACTCATCCTATAGATAAAAATTATTTTAGCATTCCGCAATATCTTAATTCTCTCTTGAATTCTCTATGATCCCAAGCATCGTAGAAGTATGGCTCGTGGTGGTACAGCAATCTTAATAAAAAAAGTCTAAAGCACTGTATATTAGAGGAGTTTAGAGACAAATACCTTCAGTCCACAATTATTAAACTGCAAGAGTTTTCCGGTACTATAACTATCGCAGCTGTATACTGCCCACCTTCTAAAATTATAACCGAGCAACAGTTCAAAGATTTTTTACTAAATTTGGGCCAAAGCTTATGGCTGCAGGTATTTTCAATGCCAAACACCACTACTGGGATTTTAGACTAGTCACACCTAGAGGGAGAAAACTTTGTAGTTGCATACTAAGTTAAAAGCTTGATGTTGTATCCACTGTCCTCCGATCATTCTCCGTCTATTATAACCATGGAAGGTAGTCCTTGCAGGGGAACAGCGGATAATCAGATCACCAATCCCAATATTATAAGCTGGTTTAAGTAGAGGAAATATATTCTTCTTCTTCTTCTTAATTGGCGCTATAACCGCTTACGCGATTTTGGCCGAGTTTAACAAAGCGCGCCAGTCGTTTCTTTCTCGTGCTAACCGGCGCCAATTGGACACACCAAGTGAAGCCAAGTCCTTCTCCACCTGATCTTTACAACGCAGAGGAGGCCGCCCTCTTCCTCTGCTACCACCAGCTGGTACCGCATCGAATACTTTCAAAGCCGGAGCGTTTGTATTCATTCGGACGACATGACCCAGCCAACGTAGCCGCTAGATCTTTACTCGCTGCGCGATGTCTATGTCGTCGTAAAGCTCATACAGCTCATCGTTCCATCGTCTGCGATATTCGCTGTTGCCAACGTGCAAAGGTCCAAATATCTTACGCAGAATCTTTCTCTCGAACACTCCAAGCGTCATCGCCCACGCTTCTGCGCCATACGTTAGGACGGGCATGATGAGAGTCTTGTAGAGTGTTAGTTTTGTTCGACGAGAGAGGACTTTACTGCTCAATTGCCTACTTAGACCAAAGTAGCACTTGTTGGCAAGAGAGATTCTACGTTGGATTTCAAGGCTGACATTGTTTTCGGTGTTAATGCTGGTTCGTAAATACACGTCTTTTACAACCTCAAAATTATAACTGTCAACAGTGACGTGGGTGCCGATACGCGAGTGCGCCGACTGTTTGTTTGAAGACAGGAGGTACTTCGTTTTGTCCTCGTTCACCACCAAACCCATTCGCTTTGCCTCTTTATCCAGTTTGGAGAAGGCAGAACTAACAGCGCGGTTGTTAAGGCCGATGATGTCAATATCATCGGCATACGCCAGCAATTGTACGCTCTTATAAAAAATTGTGCCTGAGCGATTAAGTTCTGCGGCTCGTACGATCCTCTCCAACATCAGGTTAAAGAAGTCACACGACAGCGAGTCACCCTGTCTGAAACCTCGTTTGGTATCAAACGGCTCGGAGAGGTTCTTCATTTAGTAGAGGTGAAATGACGTTCTACCTTATTAGAGGAAATATATTAGTACTCATATAAAAACCAATATTGCCTTACAGAACGATAATGAAATCGATAGGCGGATATGTACATTGACTGAACCAATGGATGGAGCTGTTAGGGCAGAAGTGCCGGCAAATAGCAAAAGTTGGCTTATTTCCAAGCGGAACATTGATGGGACTGTAGAAGCTTAGTTAAAAAGAAACGAGAGCTGAGAAGGTCTTGGTAACAATATCGTTCTCCACAAAGGAGAGGGATCTTCACGATTTTCTTTCTAGTCTTACTCCTATTGACGTCGCATTGTGAAAAGCAACAAAAAATATAAATCGGCCCATACATTACGAATCACCAGTTCGACTAGGGAACGGTAACTCGGCACGTACGGATTCTGAAAAAGGGTGCGTATTTGCTGAACATCTGCAATCTGTCTCCCCCCAATCAATCTTTGGAACTACTTGTGTACCACTAAACATATTGCAGCCACCAAAAAAGCCAATACGATTCAAAACAAATAACATAATTTCATTTATTAATCAACTTAAACCTAAAAAAGCACCAGGTTATGAAAAAATCACCCAAATCAGTTGAAATAGCTTCCCAGTATTGCCATTCTTTATATCACCCACCTATTTAATGCCATCTCTCGTACTGCCTACTACTCGAAAGCTTGGAAATGATTTCAAATCAATATTATTTTCAGTACGGCCTCGTAAATATGATAGATAAGTGCAATTTCAAGAGAGACTGGACACATCCTTCCGATCCCGACTCCCTCCATCCATCGATTTTATCACATAAAAAAAAAAAAACAAAAAAACATCGCTCACAATCGACGTGAGGGACAACGGAAGCTTTAAGGCAAACGGGAAACTAGACCTTTCCGGCGCCCAACTAAGAACAATCGGAGACTGGAAACTCGTCATCTCTAGCTTCATCCATTCATTCACTCCCACCACATTCACATCCGATTCAATCATATATGTATGTGCATTACGCCGGGTCGATTTGTGGGGCGGCAAAAAAATCGCCCATTGCTCTGTTAAAATCATATTCTAGGGATCAAAATAAGAAACTTTGCCGAAGGAACCATACCTCTAAAACGAGTTCTGATGTCCCCCAATTTGGGTCGAACTTTTTAGTTTCTTTTCTCATGTAAAGGCCAAAAATGGTGATATTTTGAAATGAACGTATGGGGAACTCCCCAGGGGAGTTCCAGGGGCTGTGCCACTGGCATGGGTGGATCGGCCGTCCAAAGTTAGTTAGGGTCGGTCATACATTTAGACTCGATTGGAGCACTCTAAATGGGTCAAAGTGGGATTTTTCGTTCGACCCATCAGAATTCGTTTTAGAGGTATGGTTCCTTCGGCAAAGTTTCTTATTTTGATCCCTAGAATACGATTTTCACAGAGCAATGAGCGATTTTTAAATCGACCCGCCCTAATGTGCATATATCTCATTGAACAAATAATTAGTTCATTAGCACTGGCAAGGAAACATAATACGCTACCACAAAAGATTTGTTAGTTTCTTATACAAGAAAGATTCGATAAATAAAAAAATGACAAAAAAAATTGTCGCGCAAAAAATGTCAGCGACCTTAAACCTTGTAAATAACTAGACATTTTCAAAAGAACCACTTTCTCAGTAATTTACTTGCAAAAGTGTGCACCAACAACTATGCAGTAAATAGTATTGCCACTTTATCTCGTGCTAGAATTTGCACTGCCGTTGAAATGCTGGTAATTGTTGAAGTGAAATTTTGTTGCTGACATGTCAGAAACTTTCAGTCGCAGATTCAAAAAGGTTTTATCAAAAGACAAAATTTAAAAAATCGAAATGACAGCTACTAACAAAAGGCAACCGTTACAAATATCGAGTGTGAAAAAGTTAAAAAATATTTCACACGGGTCAGCGCATGTGTTGCACCAAAACGGATTGCACGTAAAGCAACAACAAATTCTGACCATG
The DNA here is from genome assembly GCF_027943255.1 of Anastrepha obliqua. Lineage (NCBI taxonomy): Eukaryota > Metazoa > Arthropoda > Insecta > Diptera > Tephritidae > Anastrepha > Anastrepha obliqua. Next base: position 2,016,920 of record NC_072895.1, on the reverse strand, counting down.
TATGAAAAATTTGTGGAAAAGCGAATTCGAACCAAATTCAATTTATGCTTTATTCATTTTACAAAATAAAAAACACAAAAAAGCCAATGAATGAATTGAAGCGTAAATTTTTGAATTTTTAAAGCGTTGCAGGTAGTAGATGTGAAATTTAGCTGACTGAAGGCCATCTGTTTCAATTTCAACTACATATTTGCTGACCTCGCACGCTGACTACAATTTTAAAATTTCGATTAAGAATTTGTTTAAATTTTTTTCTTTCTAATATTTTTCTATTATCAGTAACGCAAATTGTTTCACTTCATCTATTGTTTCGTCATGAAAAAGTTTCGCTCATTATTTCACAGCAATTCGATCGTTCTTGGGCATTAACATAGCAAACCCATTTCTCGGAAGTTTTTGTATTGTTCACTAATTGAAACCACAAATTTTGTTTTGCTCTAACATTGGTGCCACACGCACAAATAACCTTTTGGAATACGGTTAATACTCACTTGGAAAGGTATTTTCAAGTGCAGTCCAATGCTGCTCAGAGGTCTACTAGGTTGAAAGAGGTTGGCTTCTGGAGGCAATCTCCTGTAGGACGAGGTAGCATTTTGAGGCATATTTCTCCTCCCTTCCCTATACTTCGTACAGATATCACCATCCGCAAACTGGGTTTTGAGCGTTGTGCAAGGTCTATCTTTAGAAAACCGGGTGGATTGGAAGGAGGGGAGTCTACACGGACATAAGTACCTCTGTTTTCTCCGACGGATCCAAGATGGAATCTAAATAAGCCAATATTTCAGTGTCCTTTAATCAGCCAAAAACTAGTAGTGTTTTTCAAGCAGAGGTCTTTACGATCCCACAGGCAATCAAAATTCCTAGGGATCGCTGTTCGAAGGAAGATATAAATACCTTTTCCGATAATCAAACTCCGATCGAAGCACTGTCGGCGCCATGTTGCACCTCTCTTTTGCTCAACTCATGTAAGGAGGAGTTTGCTAAGAAAGGGATCGATAGAACCGGTTTCAGTTGTCCCCATCTCAGATATAGGGTCCCCTTGACCATTGTGAAAGGGAAACTGCACAATTTCTTATCTTTCTATCTTATCATGCGCTTTCTCAATAACACTTTGGCCTCAGTACGAAAGAAGCAGGTCACTTAAAGTGCTGAGAATCCCCCGACATTCAATTTCAAAGCTCATAGCGGTGTTCATCATGTGCGGAACTCATGCGGAGTAGCTTGGACTTCCGTACAAGCCCCATTGCAGAAGCTGACGACTCCAATCATAAACTGTAATCTAGGTGAAATACTTCAGCAGAAATTGAAGCAGCGTTTTTAGGTGTTGATGTTATTACCATGGCCGGTTACTCTAAAAAACAAAAAAACTATTAAAAATGCTGCTGGACCTTGCGTTCCAGTCACAATGGAGAACTTACTCTGCTTCTTTCCTCTTCATATGGCTATGTATAAAGAGGCTCTCATAGCAAATAGTTATCAGGATAGCGAGAGATTCTCATAGATGCCGATCTGATGAAAAGCAACCCAACACATCTTCTTCGTTTTACGTAAGCGACGCACTGCCTCTTTGAGCTTCCTTCACATTTTAGAAGAAGCGGTTGATCAGTGATGTAAATAACGCACTTTGCCGAAGTACAGTGGACAAGCGTCTAAGTATCCACACAAACAAAAATACGCAATAAAACTGGCGAAAGATTTCTAGTTCCGAGGACAGTGACATGTAATGCAGAGCGTGAAATCTTTTGGGAGCATCGCTGATAAGCAACATTCTCAGAAATACAGGCTTTTTCACGAAAAGTGCTCGAACTTTGGTAAATTTAGCGGGAAATACTCCAGCCAAAGTTCAAGTGCACTTATTGAAGCGCCCTTATTGCACCTTTTTTGGTGAAAGGGGAAAAACTTACAAATGTCAAGGCATTTTCTTTTTCTTAAATTTGTGTTATTTACCTTATATGAGTGCAGATGTATACAAAATGTTACTAGAAATGCTCTAACCCACATACGTTCGATTTCAGCTGAAAAGCCAATTTTTATTTACTCTGCAAAAACTGCAAAAGCACATAAAAATGTTTGCATTAAAGATCTTAACCAACTTCGACATTTTTTAAAGCAAAGAATTCTACCAGACTGATGTACCGGCTTTGGAATTACTTTTAATCCATCGAATCAGTTCCATCAGTACAGGTTGAAGCTCTGCTATATTTACTCCTTCACTTATCTACTCCTGCAACGATATTTGATGTCTGTTTGTTGGCAAATATTTGCACCGTAGACAGCTGGCCAATCGATGTTGGACATCCGAGCGTTTCGCCATACCTTTCCATTTCCCCCTACGTCCCTTTTAAAATGTTGAACACTTTCATGCTCTGCTGCAAATTCGAAAACTTTTGCTTCAAGCAAGGGCGGAGATTGCCAACGAGAAGAAATTGAAAATTGATGGTCACTTAAAGTTTTGCAACCAACTTGACAGCTGTTGAATGTTGTTCAAACAAACGTGAACACATACATAGTCACATGCATACATTCGCAAGTATCGACTGCTGATAAAAAGAGTCTATAAACCCACAATTGACGGGTCAGCTACTTCCGCCAACGGCAAGGTGACTCGCAGCTTCAGGTGCAGTGCGACGTTTCTGAAAAGTTTCAAAGTCCACTCCTTCACCGATCAACACTTTCACCGCTATCAGCCGCCAGCCACCCGCATCAGCATCATTATTATCACCACATCGAAATGCTACACTGCATGGCACAGCAACTTTGTAGTGCAACACTGCGCTACCTGACGCTCTGCTGTAGCGCACACTCGAAAGCGTGAGTACTTTCACAACTATGTTTCATGATTGGCATGCATTTTTGCTATTACTGAACTTACTTGTGCAACAACACATACATACGTAAATGTATGTATGTGTAGAGGTTGTTTGGTACGAAGTACATCAACTTTTCAACTCTCACAAAAACGAAATTTGTTGACATTTTTCGATTCAAGCCAAATATTTTCAGCGAAACATTAAACTCATACTAAACCAACTCACAAACAAACCGTCAAAATTAAAATTTAAAATGCACACAGCTATTGAAAAAGTTTACATTCAGCAGCACGCGCTGACTCGCTCACTGGTTAATTATTCAAAATTATTTGCTCGGTTTCATGGTTGTTTTTCCAACGAAAATATAAACAACCACAGCTGCAAATAATACAGTGGTAGTTTCAATAGTTTCCTCTGCCTATAATCAGTTTTGCTGTACCCTCACAGCAAAGTCCGAAGGGAGATAATTAGTTCTTGAAGCCACAGTGTCCAATAAATAAAACCTCTGCTGCAGCCAATAACAAAACTACAGTACACTTGCACATCCCTCTTATCACTTCCTTACTTTTTCTCTCTTCCACTCTTTCTAAACAAAACATAATAGGACTATGAATAAGTTCGTGCGGTTTTTTTCGAAATTTGAAACTTTATTGACGTAAAATGGTTACAAATTTAATATTCAAAGTATTGTCCATCGCTTACTACTACTTTTTCCCATCTTTCTGGCAATTCACGGATTCCCTTTGTGAAAAATTCGGTCGGTTTTGCCGCAATCCACGAATCGATCCATTTTTTGACTTCATCGTAATTACGGAAGTGCTGGTCAGCCAGGCCATGTTGCATCGATCGGAAGAGATAGTAATCGGATGGCGCAAGGTTTGGACTATACGGCGGGTGGGGTAGGACATCCCATTTGAGCGTTTCTAAGTATGTTTTGACCACTTGTGCAACATGTGGCCGAGCATTGTCATGTTGCAAAATAACTTTGCCGTGTCTATCGGCGTATTGCGGCCGTTTTTCTCGCAGTGCTCGGCTCAAACGCATCAATTGTCGTCGGTAGACATCCCCCGTAATCGTTTCATTCGGTTTCAGTAGCTCATAATACACAACACCCAGCTGGTCCCACCAGATACACAGCATAACCTTCAGGCCATGAATATTCTGCGCCGACGTCGATGTTGAAGCATGGCCAGGGTATCCATACGTTGCCCGACGTTTTGGATTGTCGTAATGGACCCACTTTTCATCGCCAGTCACAATTCGATGCAAAAAACCCTTTCTTTTGTGCCGTTGAAGCAGTTGTTCGCATGCCATAAAACGGCGTTCAACGTCTCTTGGCTTCAATTCATACGGCACCCAATGGCCTACCTTTCGGATCATTCCCATGGCTTTTAAACGTTTGGAAATGGTTGATTGATCAACTCCCAAAGTTTTTGCAACCTCTTCTTGCGTTTGAGCCGGATCTTGATCGAGCAATTCCTCCAATTCGGTATCCATGAACTTTGGCGGCGCACCCTCGCGTTCTTCGTCTTCCAAGCCAAAATCACCACTTTTAAAGCGTGCAAACCACTTCTGGCACGTTCGCTCAGCTAGAGCATGCTCACCATAAACTTCCACCAAGATACAATGACTTTCGGCTGCTTTTTTCTTCATATTAAAATAATGAAGAAGAATTCCCCGCAAAAACACATTATTTGGCACGAAATTCGACATTTTCAAGTGTGGTAAAAATATTGTTGTTTACGCTTCAAATAAAAAACTTATATTGACGTTTGTGCCTTACGACAGTAGCTCTCCAATGAATGTTTGGAAATGTGGATCGATGGAATAATAATCAAGTTACGCCATCTGTTGTAAAACCGCATAGTCCTATTAAATATTAAGATGAACTTAGGAACTTCTCAGAAATGTTGCACTGCACTTGCAGGTCACCTTGCCGTTGGCTGAAGTATCTGAAGGCACAGGTAATCAGATGGTGGGACTAATAGGCGAGCCGAAGTTTCTCATCATACCATTTTTATACCGAAGGAAAAAGAAATAAGAAGTCGTCTCTGAAGCCAATTTCGGCTCAAGAAATCCAGTTCAAAACACAGAATTTAAGGCAAATTCTTTGTTCGATATTTTTATCCATAGTGAAAATTGCTGAGCACACCTGGGGTTGACTAATAAAATTAAATGACAAACACAAGCTAATCACGCTCAAACTCTGCGACGCTATAGAGGACAGTTGTACCAACATTCCGGCAAACAAAATTTAGATATATGTGTAACGCGCCTTTTAAATGAACGATTCCCGATATTTTTTTGACAGAATGTAAGTTAAAGCTTATTTTGGACACTCCAAGTGACAAAGTCGTTTAAGTCTTGCTATACTAAAGTTTTAGTCCTGCCTAGAGTAGAAACGTACAGTGGTTAAAACCCCAATGCCGTTGATAAAAACATTCGCGAAGTAAGACTATGAGTCTTACAGGGCAGAGAGGAACTAGAATTACTTAGTGATTGGCTTGAAATTACCCTGACGTAGGTTCCCGGTAATAGGAACAAACGGGGTAATGTGATAGCGGATGAGCTAGCAAGAAAAGATTCGACACAAGACATAGCAGAGGCGGTGCGAGACTCCACCCCACTCAACACAATAAAATCATCCATTGCTTCACACTATCATGCTTTAGCCGAAAGAAGATGGAAGCAATTAACTACATATAATATATTACAACAAAAAAAAACATGGCCGTCGTACAAAATCCAAAGGACGAGTCTCCTATTAGGATGTTCTCGACCAAACATTTCACGCATCACTGTAATCCTTACAGGTCATTGGAAGTTAGGGGATCATGCAGCCAGACTCAGCCTCCCCTTCAATCCCATCTGCAGGAGCTGTCAAGCGGAAGAGGTGAAGGAAAGTCTTTTGCACTACTTATGTGAATGTCCAGTGCTAGCTAGGGCACGACTTCGCTCCTTCAGAAAGCCTTTCTTACGGCAAATTAATGAGATCTCAGACATCGAGTTAAAGAATTTGCTGCTATACTTGGAACTCACTAAATGGATCTAACTTAGAAGCAAAAACAAAAAAAAAAGGCATCATCACACGAGAACAGTGGTAGTAAAACGGTGTTGGTCACTAATTAGGATTATTCCAGTAGAAATACTCAACCACTTCAGCAACAACAACAACAACACCATTATATAGCTTCTAAATAATCGTAGAATACTCCACATAGGGCCGTATGAAAGACGTAGAAAATGTAGCACAATTTTGCTTTACAAAGCCTAAAATTCAATATGATTTTCTAACAATTTCCAATAGTCATATGTGACTGTCGATTGAGAAATTTTGTTAAAAAATATAAAAAATTTAATGTTTTTTTTTTCGACCACAACAGTTTCTGACCAAGCAGACTGCAATGAGGCAGTGCAATGCGTTGAGTTTTTGCAAAAAGGATTCCAAAGATTTGTTTACTATTTAGAGAGAGCGGAAATTTAATAAACGAAATATGGAGATTGTCAATATCAATTTAAAGCTTTTGCATATCACTCAAATTGTTTATTATAGAAAAGATTTCAAGGCAGAAATACCTTCTGCTCAAATATGAACGAGACGTTATCAATAAAACGGTTTTTTGGTTTTTTGGTAGGACTGTTGATAAGCTTACATGGCAAATTTCAGCGTGATATGTCACATAGTTTGTTTTCTGTGCTACTGTAAACAAGTCAAGCTCGAGTGTGTTCTTCGAATTCTCTTTTATGACTTCAATTGTCTCAAAATGTTTTCCACGGAGCGGCAACTTGAGCTTGGGAAACAGGAAACATTTTTACGAAATTTTTTTTTCAGATATTCAGTTTTGTAGCTCATTCAATTGCAGTATAACAAAGCACAAGTTTGAATTAAATAATTAAAAACAAACTACTGTTCATCCTTACCAAAATTTTTGATAATAATTAAAATTTGTTTAAAAGAGCCTTTTTCAGTGAAAATAGAAACAATATTTTAGGTAAAAGATTTTCAATTTACTTGCACTGCCTTTCACAATTTAATATTTGGCGTTCCTGTACATACATACAGACGATAATGTTGTGAAATTACTCTGCAGGAAAAGCCTCAACCCTCCAAACGAATTTCTGGTTCTGGCGCATAGCCACAACTGCCCTGCAGATAAAAACGCAGAAAAGTGAAGAATTTGTTGTGCCATTAATTGAACCTAACCTTCTGGTCCGCACGCCTGTTCCACGTGGCAGAAAAAGAAATGCACGGGAGGACAGCTGGTACTTCCTAAGATTTTGTCAAGTAAAATGTATCAGTTGTTTATAATTATAGAAAACAGAAGTCGCGCGTAGTGCTCTTTGTGCTAGATTTACCTGAGTGGCCCCAGTTGGGCTAAAGTGCATTTCCCTACAGGGTATTTGCACTTTGACTTAGTGCGCGGTGCTATTTGAAATCGGCACTTTATTGCCTCATTAACGCGCCCGAGCATGGCAGCAGCAGCTGCTCTTAGTTGAACAGCCCTGCTACCAGTAATTCCGACGACTCCCACTAAATATTTGGCGCAACTGAGGCCATGGTTGTGCAAATAGTGGCTTGCGTAGATCCCAGTTGCTAATTTAGCAATTGAAGCAGTTAGTTGACAACAACGTTAAGTAGCCACTTAAGTACTTAAGTGATTACCGATGATTGCATCACTTTTCTACTGGAAATTTAAGTTAACTGCTCTCGCTGCTTCTACCTCTACCAGTTAAACGGCGAACTCTGTTAAAATATTCTGCCAATATTTAAGTAACTTTCTGATGTAAGTGGAAGAAGAAGAGTTTTATGTGCTACAGCAAAAGCGATTCCATTTATTATGTCTATTGAGCATACATGAAAAGCTAGGAAAGTGAGGGTCACTTAAAAAGGAAATATCTTCTGAATTAAAAAATTATAATTTTGTCCGTTAAAAATTATATCTGTTTATTTTATTCAGTTTTTTTTTGTGTTTTGCGAAATTACAGCTCTGCAGATTACATGAATTCATATCTCCATTGTGTGAATTATTAAAAATTCAATTTGAATTTATGCTTTGGAAATATATTTACAATTCCACCGCTGCTAAGCTCCAAACTCATATTGTCACACAAACAGATAAAAAGGGCGCTTTAGTGGGAAAACTGCTTCGCTGCGCTTCAATGCAACTCAGCACCAGGCCAATGTGTTGTGCTATTAGAAAGCAAAACAACACACACATTGCCACAAATCCTTACGAATAACATTCGTATGTACACTAAGCCAAATGCGGGCAATCATTGTTGCATACAACTACACGCGCAACAACAAACTATACACACACAAACGTATTGTACTTGAATATGCATAGCTACGTTGAATTGAATCGCCCGATCAGCGCGTTGGCTCGTCATGGTTAACTAGTTGCCTAAGGACATGGAGTGCAGTGCACGTGCAACAGTTACCAGTCGATGCAAGGTCAGCGCTGTGCAGGGCATTTTGTTCATTTCCGTTGACCTGCTTTTGGGAGCACAAAAAAAATAATCGCCGGTATTTAGCGATGGTAGCAGCAGAATTTCAAAGGCCCGACGGTAGACACTACGGACGAAATTGGCAGCCATATACACATACTCGTATTAGTGTTTGCATGTACATAGTTAATGCGCCAAAAACAAAGAATCAATAAGGCGACCACGCAGTGGGCAAAGTAGAACTTAGGAGCGGAAAGTTGTAGGAATATTACACCAGCAGCGGATATTAAAACAAATTGAGAATAGGAAATATATCCAGGAGGCTATTTTTCAGTTATCTTCTGGTCGAGTTTTTTTACAAACAATCACATTTAAACGGAATCGCTGAAGCTCAATTCAATGCCAACCGTCTTTCTGCAAATACAACATAAGTTTTTTTTTCGAATCATTCAAGAGGTCTCTGAAAATACAAAATCGATGTTGGATTACGGCCCAGCTTATTTTAAACCAATTGACGACGCATAATCGTAAACCTTGCTACAAGAGCTCTCTTCATTAAATTTACAATGACCTTCAAACAGGCTTTCTGAGAGATCCCGAGATTATGCAATATAAAAACAGATGACCGAACGGCCTATCATAAATAACATATATAGGGTTTTCCAATAACAGGTGTTACAGGTGCGCTATCGAGAGATGATTAAGGATTTTTTATGGCCGGAATTCGATGGTATTGATCTGGACAACGTTTATTTTCAACTAGACGGCGCTACGTGCCACACAAGCAACGAAAACATTGATCTTTTACTGGAAAAGTTTCCGGACCGTGTTATCTCTCCAAGAAGTGAACACAATTGGCCACCGAGGTCTTGTAATTTAACACCTTATGACTTTTTTCTTTGGGCCACATGAAAGAGAAGGTCTACGCCAACAGTCCAGAGTGGATTCAAGACCTCAAAGGTGGAATTCGTGAGGCTATCGAGGACATATCAGCCACTTTGCAATTCAGTTACGGAAAATTTCATGAAAAGGATATTGTCCTATAAGGGTGGTCGTGGTGGTCATTTGCCTGATGTTATTTTCCACTATTAACGGCATACCTTTCTCTTTGTAATGAATTTTTCTTTGAATACCAAAATAACACCTCTTATTAAAAAACCCTTTAGTAGAAAATGCTAAACGAAGTTGGTTCGTCTCCATTTGTCACCACCAAAGCTCCACTAAAAAGCTATGTTAGCTGCTCGTAAAGAAACACGGAGAAGAGTGATGGTAATTTTATTATTCCAAAATTTATGGCAGATAGTAATCTCACTTCCTTAGCTCAGTTCGTGAGCGAAACACACTCCATTTTTTCGCACCCTTCGGTTTAATAACACAGGCTTACAAACAATTAAAGATTTTTTACCCAATAATCAGACCGTCCAATTTCAATGTAAAGTCGAATGGTGAGTCCGAAAATTCCCTAATTTTGGTTAAAAAAAAGCTGAAGTTATGCATAGTGTTTATGGAGCTGATACTGCAAAACAAAAGGTTTCGTTCTGTATCGATTCCCTTCAGGCATTTATGATGTCAAAGAAAATGTCGATAAATCACAGAAATAATCGAAGGTGACCGGCATGTTAGTAGTCGTAGCATCGCCTATGAGCTAAAGATCGACCATAAAACAGTTGTAAACCATTTTCGCAAAGCTGGTTTAAAAAAGAAACTCGATGTTTGGGTGTCACAGCAAATAACACGAAAAAACACTAAAGATCGAATTTCCATCTGCAATTAAATCAAGCCATTTCTTAAACGGATGGTAACTGGTGATGAGAAATGGACCGCATACGATAATATTATGCGAAAACGATCGAGGTGGAATCGTGATGAAGCAGCTCAAACGATGGTCAAACCAGGACTAATGGCAAGGAAGGTTCTACTGGTATTTGGTGGGACTTCAAAGGAGTCATTTATTATGTCCAACAACTAGACCGATTGAGTAGAAATAGCTAGAATTGGCCAACAGAAGAAGTGTTGTATTCCATCAGGACAATGCAAGACACGTCTGTAATGACTAGCCAAAACACCGGTAGCTTGGTTGGGAAGTTTTAAATCATACACCATTTAGTCCGAACCTGGCACCAGCGATTACCACCTTTTTCTCTCATTTCAAGACTTCCTGAATATCTGGAGAAGATTGTGAAAATTGATTACTAAAGTTATTCGCCAATAAGGACCAAGACTTCTATGAGAAAGGCATTATGAAGCTAGCTTTGAAAAGGCAACAAATTAAACAACAAAACGGTGCACATTTGACCCAAATCGGACAATCCGAAACATCTTAAATAAAGTTTTGAATTTTAGGCACAAATAATGAACTTCTTTTTCCCCCAATCTAATAAAAATGGCGTGTATACCCTTATTGGGTGTTTGGCCGAGCTCCTCCTCCTATTTGTGGTGTGCGTCTTGATGTTGTTCCACAAATGGAGGGACCTACAGTTTCAAGCCGACTCCGAATGGCAGATATTTTTTCATGGCAGAAATACAGCCGGAGATATGCTTTTGCTTGCCTAAGGGCGAAAATAATACTCGTTTTGAAGTCACTGTATATACAGTAAGTGTCACTAAAATCATACATCGATTTTTCCTATTAGCTCAAATAAAAAAAAAATTGTAGAAAAAAATCTAAAATTTAACCAAAATATTAAAAAAAATGTCCACGTTTTTTCCAAATTTTTGTTTCAGATATCCAGTTTTGTAGCTCATTAAATTGCAGTATAACAAAACACAAGTTTGAATAATTAGTATGTGCCAAAAGATACTTAAATCTTACTTGCACTCCATATCATCCAAGTCTGCAAAGAGTCCACATGCTTTCACCATCACCTCCGTTTTCAAGAGTTAGTAAAGCTTGGTTATCGAGTGGGTACAACTTAATTGATTTCAGCGACGATTTCCCAGTTATATCCATTAAAGATTTGTCGGCAAATATTCTTTCATAGTGGCATACTTTTACGATTTTCTTTCTTTTCTCGCTTAAACATTTCCAATTACATTTTGTGTACTTTTTATACATTTTCCCTTTGCTTGCTTTTCATCACTTGCGTTATTTTTTCTTACTTACAGGGCGAAAGTGCTGGAGTGCTCCGCCAAGGAGGATCACAACGTGACTGACCTCTTCAAAACGTTGCTGTCTTTGTCGCGATTTCTACCCGTTGGGAGCAATAATGATGGCACAAGTGGACTGAAGCGACGCTCTTCGGCATATGTTAGCGCATCGTCAAGTAGAAGTAAGTACTCCTGCAACTAAATTCACAAAGGGCTAACAAACAAACGAACCTTCAAATAGTCGAGCGTTGTGTTGGCAAAACAATGAAAAAGGCAACCAAAAATGAAGACTAAGTAAACGTGAAGAAAAATTAATTTAAGATGCAACTGGTATATACTCGTATGTGTAAATGTATGTATGTGTAAGTGCATCTTGCACCTCGATTCACCCTACAGCCTTTGCTGAAAATCGCAAGCGCCGAATGTCAACTACTAGAGTCCACTTAATTTGATCAGAGTTTGTCTTTCAAGTATCCGTTTTTTAACTGGATTTTTCACTGTAGCTTGAGTTGATATGGCGTTTTCCAAAGACCTCTGGCGAGCAATTTTATGCTTGCTGACCTCTGTCTCTTCCATCAGCGTAGTTTGCGCTTTTGCTGCGTTACTTCCACAATAACACCGTCATACGTGAGAGGGGAAGTATTTAAAACTGAAAATTTAATTTAATTTTTATTTTTCAATCATTTTGCCATACTAGTTGCTTGCTTTTATTTGCGTGTTAAATGTTGCATGCAACGAATTTCCTGAACGGTTTTATTAATTACGTAATCAAATGAAATTTCGATTTGTTTCACAGAGCAACTGAAGCTTTACAGAGAGTTTGTTGTTAAATAATAAATTTGCTCACAGCTCCTGCAAGTGATAATAATGTCTTCCTTGGCAATGCTAAAGCTGGATCTTCCCAATTCCCTTATTGATGACAGCTCACGATTCCCTCGTCTTCTCCTTTGACGAATCCTTCTAAGTGACTCAGTTTTCTTTCGGCTCGGGTTCCAAATTAATAAGAGGTACCTATTTAAGGATATACGGTTGCTCTTTGGCTGTAACCCTTATAAAAGAGGTCTACAAAATAAAACCCGAAACGTAGAATGCCTTGACATCTATCTAAATTTCAAATTTCCTATAATTATAACATCACTTTGTAGCCCAAAACCCAAGAACCAGACTATGCAATTCCTATGCAGTATCGGTCAATGAAGCTTTTGAATTTAAGAGAAAAGGTAGATCACAAAAATTTCTAAATTAGAGTTAAATAAATTTGGTATTTTTGAATAAAACAAAAATTAAAAAAAAAATACTTTTCTTGCAAAATTATGAAAACTTTCAATTTATGTTGGGTGAAATAAATTCATACGTGGACTTCCATATGTGGGCTCAGCTACCGATGTTACACAGGAATTGGATGAACTGGTTCTTTGTTAAGGGGGGGGGTAAGGGATAAACGCTAAAAAAAAACACTTTTTTCATGAATTTATTGTAGCGAAACGGTTCAAGTCAGTTTATTAAAAGTTGTTGCATATTATAAAGTAACATTTCAAGAATATTTGATAAAATTTTCATGTAAAAATATTGCAAAATGAGCGAATGAGAGCACATTTACGTAGACGTCTTTTCAAAAATACATTTTGCAGTAGTCAGCATATCTCAGCGTAGAATCATCTGAAATCAAAAAAATCGAATAATTTAGTTAAAGTATGAGTTAAACTCCCCCCCCCCCCCCCCCACGTTTATTTTGACGATTTATTTTCATTTTCAGCCATTTGGTAGTCGTTTGAAGTAAAAAGTAATTTTTGACGAAAAAATGCCGCCATTTTGTAGGTGTAAAACCACCTTAATATAAAAAAAAATGGCGAAAAAAAACGTTGGGAGGAGGTTTTTTATATGTAAAATATGTGTGCAAAATTTCAAAAGGATCGGTTGAGTAGTTTTCAAAAGTTTAAAAAAAAATGTTCGAGAAAACCGCGTTTAAAGTTTGTAACGGACTACGCGCGCAACTGCTGCGTCTCGGCAGATGTTTGAGGCGGCTCGGCTTTATGCTCTATAACTTAAAAAGGTTTGCTCGGATTGACTTAAAATTTTAACACGGTATTTTTGAAATGTTTTACTACAATAACATGCAAAAAAACAATCGATTTTTATCCCTTATCGTCAATTAACAGTAAGCCAGAGTTACTGAATTAAATTCTCTACATCTTGTGAGAATTCTTTCTCTGTGACTATGACTATTTCATGTGAGAACTAAATTCAACTAATGATTATTATGCAAAAATTGAATAATTAGAAAATAATTCGGCAAATAAAATAGTATCTTTTATATCAAAACAAGTCACAGTCTGTACACAAACGCATTTCATATTATTTCATATCAAAATTCTGCAAGACAACTTTTCCAGACTTCACCAATTTGCGTTGTTGATTTTTCAGAACTCAGTCTTTCGGCATCGTTTAACTTCAAACGCATTTGGCCCCCACTGCTCCTGATAAAATAAAAAAAGAATTACACATTTACATGATGTTTCATCTGTGTTTAAATTCACATTTCTCTGTACTTAACCAGCCACCAGACACCAGCAGGCTGTAAGTCATTTATCACCATCGCATTTCCATCGCCTCCGCAACTGCCAACTTTCCGCGCTCTGTCGCCTTACTCCCTCTCTCTTTACTTAATATGTCGTGGATTCATTACAATTTCTGCTTTTTGCTTTCTTCAGCTTTGTGCATGAGTACTCAGCTCTGCATGTATGTGTGTGTGTCTGATGCAATTGCAGAGCGCGCACGTACCATGAATGCGACTGAGGCAAGAACAGTAGCAACATTGCGGTATCCGGTGCGTTTGTGTCGCAACAATTAAATAGAACAAAGGTTGCCAGGTTGCCATTGGAGTTACAGGTTCCGCAAGAGTTCAGTGTGCCGTGACATGACAGTTCACTTGCCAGTACCTAAGATAGTTTTTTGGCACCTAATACTTTGCATATTCACGGCAGTGGCGCCTTTGTTGTGCAAAATTTCCCTTTTGCACCTTTTCTACACTGCCGCGCTCTGAGGTTCTACTTTTTAGAACCTTTGTGTTTTGTCGTTTCTACTATTTCTCACAATATTCACCTATTTATTTGCCGTTGTTGTTGTGGTCTACTATTTCACTAAAATTCCAAAACTACTGCTCACATAAACAAGCACAAATAAAAACTTTCAATTACACAACAGTTAATTATCGTGTTCATCGACTTGAATGGTTGCTAATGGCGATTTTTGCTACAGGAAATTGCGTACCATATTCTACTAAGCGTAGGGCAGGTAAGCATTACGCGTATATCTTGGCTTTCTTCGATATTCCACAGCCGAGAAGGTGTCTAAAGGCAAGCATTGTTTTGCTCCTCTCATTTGTTTTTTAATATTAAGTTAAAACGATAAACAAGTAAAACTGTGGCTTATGTAAGTCTAAAAGATTTAGACTCAGTTTTTCCAACAATTTTTGCTGTTCCAATTATAAAAATGCACTCAAGTAGTTTTGCCATTTTTTTCGAAAGAAAATCTGGCGATGTTTCACGTATGTCATGATTTTTTAGCACTGGGTCTTCGGTCATACCAAATAATTTGTATAGAAGGACACCATCAACGGTGAGCAAACATAAATACTCCTATAACTAAAATGTCGCTCATACGCCACGTCATATAATTTATGTAATTACACGTAATTTATATCATTTTATATATATGTATGTCTTTTATTTACAATATAGACATGAATAAAATTATTAAATATAAAATGTGAATTTTCAAAATGAAACTAAGGGATCGCCTAGTTCTCTCTATCTAACTCTATTTTTGGCTAAGGTTTTGCCTGAATACAGGATACTTGGGTTGTTTCCAACTCTCTTTTGGTACAGCGGATCCATGTCTAATGCAGTTCGGGCAATCTCGTTGCTTGCTAGGCATAGAATATGGCGCGCCAAGTCAATTTCCTACTACGAATTTCTATTTCGACTGGGCTGGTGTTTGTGTGTAACAAAAGCTCTTCATTTGAAATAGGATTTGGCCAGAAAATTCGCAGTATTTGCTGGTACAAACTTGGAGTTTGCTACTTGTTGCTTGCGTCAAGCTCCAAGTTGTGCAACTGTGTAACAGCACTACCTTGGCACAGCAGTTAAATATTCTTATTTTTGTGGTTTGTGAGACGTTGCTGAATCTCCAAACTTTATTGAGTGTGAGAAAAGCACTATGCGGCCGTTAATATCTTCTTCGGATCCGCCATCTTTAGTAATTTTGCTGCCAAGGTAACAAATGCTGTCAATGTCTTCAATGACCTGACCATCAATTGAAACCGGATTTACCTTTGATGGGCCGTTATGCATAAGCTTAGTTTTTCATGTATTGAATTTAAGGCCCAATTTTCGGCATTCTTCGAGAAGCATTTCAGTTTGGCCTCTATATGCTCGAAGCAATGCGCGAAAAAACATCAATGTCTCCGAGAAACTCATAGAGAGAGGGTGACAAAATGCATCCTTATTTCACTCCTCTGGAGATGCCAAAAGGTTCACTTTCTCGCCCATTGGCAGACAGTGTCAAAAGCTCGCTCAAATCCCACAAAAGGTAGATATAAATGCGTGCTAAGTTCAACTGACTGTACAATAATTATACGCAGAGCAATAATGTGGTCAACTTAAGTCGGCCGGCTAAAAGCCAGTCATCAATTTAGTTATGGCATTCAGCCACGTTTGCCCAAGACAATTTTTAGATTGGCTAAGGTGACCTTTTTCAGGGATCGTAATTATAACTTCTCTTTTCCATTTCGTGAAGACGATATTTGTAGCCCAGGCTTAAGGAAAAAAGGGCATATGTCATATATATACATAATATTATATTTTAACCTTTTGGCACTCAACAAAACTGCTTTATGGAGCCCTTAGCTGATAAAACTCGCTGGAAAAGACAACAATAGGTAAGCAATTGGAGTGGATGGAATGAGCTGCCAAGCGCGGAATTTTGTAAGCTTCCCGCTGAGATTGACCAGTGCACTTCCAACCGCAATCGAATCGCGTTAATCTCCACACAAATTCACTTCGCGAAGCAGTGCAGTTAACAGTATCTCGCAGCATCTGTTCGAAGTTGGATAGAAAGGTTAGAATTTCAGATCACTACAGCGTTTCTCTTAAGTACCAACTATCAATGAAGCTGCTGACCTGTGACTCGCTTAGTATTCTTAGAGGATATAAATCTTTAGTCTGATAACCAAGCGGCAAACGAAACCTTAGTCTCATTGAAGGTATGAATGAAAATTCTCGCTAAATGGCTGACATTACTTTCAGATGCATCCCAATACAATCCACATGAGGGTCAGGCAGCAGTGGTATTACAAGAAACTGCATATGAAACTCCAATGAACCGGCAAAGTAAAGTAACCACGAGGTGATTTCTTGGTGCATAACTAGGCTGGAAATTCCTGAATGTTCTTGAACAGATGGGTCTCGAGTCAACGTAGCGAGTGCTTGGCGAAAAAATTTATCAGTAGGGTTGCCAAGACTTTCTGGTCACTGGTTGACCGAAGGCGGTCGAGGGATTTTCTGAGACTAACAAAGCCAATGTCAACCTTGAAATCCAACAGAGAATGTCTCTTGTCAATAAGTGCTACTTTGAAGGTAATTAACTAAGCTGATGGTAGCAGAGGAAGCGGAAGGTCTCTTCTGCGTTAGAAAGATCAGGTGGAGATAGAATTGGCTTCCCTTGGTGTATTCAACTGGCGCCGGTTAATACGAGAGAGAAATGTTCGGCGCACTTTGTTAAACTCGGGAATCCATGCGGCAGGACTCAACATTACTTCAACCCACCCGTGCGAAAGCAAAGCTGAACGGAAGATGCTGAGCTACCCTGCTTTCACAAGGCTTGGGCTTAAGCATTTTAGCTATTAACTAACTAACAAAACCAGAGGATATCAGCCCTCTACAGAATTCCGTCACTAGCATGCAGCACTTTTCTCTCCGCCCTTCCTATTCACACTTTAAGCTAAATATGCCAGAGAACAAATATTTACGTAAACGAAAATTGCATATGGATGTACTCGTATGTATGTAGACTGTTTAAAAAACTGTAAAAACGGTGACCTTCAACTCCTGGTAGTACATCGGTCGAATTCCGACCTCTTGCTGACCCAGACTAATTGGAAAGCCAAGATAAGCACAACCATACACTCTTGCATTACGATCTACACGATGTTCCATCGATGACATGTAACCACGTCTGTTAGCTCTTAGGTCACTCAATCTTTATTACTTTTGATTGCCTGCAATTTATGCTTTTCTTTACTTGTATTGTGTATTTATTGCTTTTTGGTGGATTTTCATCGTTCATTTATTCCATTTATCGGTTTGTACTTTTAATTAAGAATTTCAACTGAACTTAAAACGCTCTCCCGCGGGCAGCGAGGTGGACATAATCGGCTTATTGGCTGACAAGTTGCAACAGTATGCAGGAGTTGTCACACAATTTATACTCGCAGCTGGGCGGACCATACGTAGATGGCGCGGTGCAGGTGCTGATGGCATAGCGATGACAAAGACGCAAGCTGTGAGCAGCAGTAAAGGATAATAGAATGAGTCAAAAAGAGCAACAAATGAATACTGCAATCAAGTGAAATTCATTTAAACTTCTTATATCTTTGCATGTAGGTGGATAAAGGGATGTCAGCCTCACTTTTTTTTAATTTCGAAAACCGCGATACTGGGCGGGTTTTTCATTACAAAAATTCTCCTTTTCAAGGAGCTATAAGCGTGTGCACCTTCATATAAAAAAATATATATTCGTTTGCAAGCGTCTAAAAGCGATGGGAATGATCCAAAAGCAAGGACATTGGGTCCCGTACGAGTTGAAGCTGCGCGACGTCGAACGGCGATTTTTTACGTGCGAATTGCTGATCGAGCGACAAAATCGGAAGGGTTTTTTGCATCGGGTGGTGACTGGCGACGAAAAATGGATCCACTACGATAACCCAAAACGCAAAAAATTATGGGTTTTGCCCGGCCACGCATCAACGTCGACGGCCAAGCAGAATATTCACGGCAAGAAAATCATGATCTGCATTTGGTGGGATCAGGTCGGCGTCGTATATTTTGAGCTGCTCCAACCGGCCGAAACAATCACGGGGGATCGTTACCGACTGCAATTGATGCGTTTAAGCCGGGCATTGAAATAAAAACGGTCGGAAACCGTAAAAAGGCACGACAAGGTTATTTTGCAACATGACAACGCTCGGCCGCATGTTGCTCAACCTGTCAAAAAATACCTTGGAACGCTGGGCTGGGAAGTGTTACCCCACCCGCCGTATAGTCCAGACATAGCTCCCTCCGATTATCATTTGTTCCGGCATATGAGTCTCGATTTGGCGGACCAGCGGTTCTCCTCGTACGAGGCTACCAAAATATGGGTTGAGTCATGGATAGCCAAGCAGCGGCCAGAATTTTGGAGAAACGGCATCCGGAAATTGCCCGAAAGATGGGCGAAAGTTGTAGCTAGCGATGGCCAATACTTCGAATAAAATATTTTGTACCGTTTTTTCACAATAAAGCCCCAAATCTTCGAAAAAAACCTTTAAAACTAATTCAACCTCCCATAGTACATTTTTAATGTAGAAAATTTGCAACACTGTCGGGAAAAATGATCAACAATCAATGAAAACTTAGAGCCACTTCAAATTTTCACTTTACTACCCTAAAATTGTAAAGGCTATGAACCTTGGTATATTTTTTTTTTTTTTTACAATAGTTCTGATTACAAAGTTTGGAATTTTGTTATAAATTTTGCGAATTTTTATAAATTTTTTACACAGGAGGAGTACCAGACTGGCACTTCAACCACTTCACCTAAACTTTGGTTAAAATAAAATTTGTTGTCTAATTAACCATATATTTGAAAACATTTATAAAAATTGAAAAAGTAGTCGAAAACTGGTCCGAATATCTCTTTGCTAATTAGCTGTGCGTAGCCGTATGTCAGCAGTTTTGATTAAGGAAATTGATAAGTTTTTGCTAATCGCGGTGATAGAGGCTATTACCTACAACAGCAAGTGTAACCAGCTTCCTTCAACCATCCAGCCCACAAGTGCTGAAGCAGAGCTGTGCTACCTATCTGCTGGCTTTGTATGAAATAAATTTAGGTCGCACCTAGCGAATAACTCTCTGAATGACTTAGTTTCTTAAGACCATCCTTTAATCATAGCAAACAGTGATTTAATTTCAACTAATAATTCGCTATAATATTTAAATACAAAAAACTCTATCGTTTAATTTCAGTGCAGTACCGGGGTCCCGTAGTTACGAAATAAGTTCCCAAAAATCACGAGCTCAGTGAGCTATTGAAAATTTTCATCCCTATATACATTAGGCCGGGTCGATTTGTGGGGAGGCAAAAAAATCACCTATTGCTCTGTGAAAATCATATTCTAGGGATCAAAATAAGAAACTTTGCCGAAGGAACCATACCTCTAAAACGAATTCTGATGTCCCCCAATTTGGGCCGAACTTTTTAGTTTCTTTTCTATAACTCACTTAAATTAATTTTTTCATTTACATATGTTCTGACTAAATAAATTTCTTAAGAGAAAAAATAGATATTATTATTATAAATAAATAAAAATAAAGAAAAAACATAGCCATTTAGCTGATTTTTTTCCTGTAAAGGACAAAAATGGTGATATTTTGAAATGATTGTATGGGGAACCCCCCAGGGGAGTTCCAGGGGGTGTGCCACTGGCATGCGTGGATCGGCCGTCCAAAGTTAGTGGGGGTCGGTCATACATTTGGACTCGATTGGAGCACTCTAAATGGGTCAAAGTGGGATTTTTCAAAATTTGCCCCTACCCAAAAGTTCGACCCAAATTGGGGGGCATCAGAATTCGTTTTAGAGGTATGGTTCCTTCGGCAAAATTTCTTATTTTGATCCCTAGAATACGATTTTAACAGAGCAATGAGCGATTTTTAAATCGACCCGCCCTAATATACATGTATTTATATATGTGTAGATATGTATCGCTCATCACTTGCTCGTCTTCAGAATCAATTGCTCATAATTGAATTACAGTATAAACATTTTGCTGGGACTCGATGCAATTAAAATCACAAGCAGCTTTCCAAAATATTTAAGCAGCACAGTGTAGCTAACGGGCATGAAATACATCATCGCTCATATTCGAATTAATTTTAGAAAGTAGCTCGTACGTGCCAAAAACTTTTTAAGATACAAATTCAGTTTTAATGTAGCGCAAGAGAGTGAAAAAATAGTATTTCTCTTGGATGCTGAGTTTCTCTTAATTTGATGTACTAGTAAAGAGTCGCACTTTGCAGCCTAGTCGAAAATCTTGACCAGGACTTCAAAGCATAGCTCCGGTTGTTTCTTGATAGTTCTAGTCCTGGTGTTATTGAAGCTTCTGATAAATTCCAACCCTCTGCAGTAGAGTAAAAGCGTATCCGTATAGAATTCCCACACCCTTATTTTATTAGGTAATTGGCCAAACTTATCCACCAACTGGTGTGGTGCATTTTCATTTTTTTTCTATACTGGAGGAACCTGCAGTTTAATGCAGATAGTCACGAATTGTAGTCATGTGCCAGCCCACCCCACAGTGGCGACCACCAACTATAGGGCAATACCAAGTTGCGCAACTCACATTGAAGGATAAGCTTGGCCAATCACTTATATCTTCTGCTCAAATATGAACGAGAATTTATCAATAAAACGGTCCGCGGATGACATATGGGTAAGACTCCGTCAGAAAATATGAGATTTGCAAGTGGTCTTTCGATT
Organism: Anastrepha obliqua; assembly: GCF_027943255.1. Lineage (NCBI taxonomy): Eukaryota > Metazoa > Arthropoda > Insecta > Diptera > Tephritidae > Anastrepha > Anastrepha obliqua. The sequence continues at coordinate 1,995,783 of NC_072895.1, read as the reverse complement.
TCTTTGAAACTTTGGGAAATATTAGTTCTAGGTAAGATACATTCAAGCCTAAAAGGATTTTGAAAAATTTTCAAAATTGAGTCATCTACGCCATGTTGAATATCGGGACCGTGTTTTTTCAAAAATCAATATTTCTTGAACCGGTGGATGGATTTCAATGCAATTTACAGACAATATAGAAACAAATAAGTAGTTTAAATTAGTATTATGTAAAAAAAAAATTTCGAAATTTTGACCAAAAAAAAGTCAAAAAATTTTTTTGAATCAATTTTTAGTTGATTTGGCCACTTTTTTAGATTTTCTGTTATACACGTAACGATTCCTTATGATTTAACCTTTATTTTGAAAAAAAAAATTTTATGGTGTCTATAATAGTTCTCGAGATATTGCGATTTTAGTGGAAGCGCGCACGCACTTTCGCGTACGCACGCACGGTTCGCGCTGCGTTATGTGTTCCTGTATGAAGTGACTGGAGCAGACTGCTGCAGGTCTGTGCGCGTTTTTCTCCTCCTGCGCTGCGTAACCGCGAAATTCACGGTGTGTATCTTGTAATGTATGTAATGTATCTTACCTAGAACTAATATTTCCCAAAGTTTCAAAGAAATCGAAAGACCACTTGCAAATCTCATATTTTCTGACGGAGTCTTACCCATATGGCAAAAAAAATGTTTTGTTGGATGGTAGGACTGTTATAAGCTTACATGGCAAATTTCAGCGTGATATGTTTAGTTTGTTTTCTGTGCTACTGTAAACAAATCAAGCTCGAGTGTGTTTTTCGAATTTAACGATGGAAATTCAAGTTGAACAAAGAATTTGTTTGAAATTTTGTTATTCCAACAAAATTTCGGCTTCAGACGCCTTAAAAATGTTGCAGACAATCTATGGGGACTCTGCTCTATCGCGTGCACGTGTTTTCCAGTGGTACAAATCGTTCAAAGAGGGCCGTACATCGGTTGAAAACTTGCCTCATGAACGTCGTCCAGCAACATCAGTAAACGACGAAAACATCGGAAAAGTAAAGGAAATTGTGCTTGAAAATCGCACAAATCGCAAAATCGGTTAACGCTGAATATTATTTGGACGTTTTAAAGCGTTTGCGCGAGAACATTCGTCTTAAAAGGAAGGAATTGTGGGACAACAAGTGACGGTTCTTGCATCACGATAATGCACCAGCTCACACATCACGCCTTGTGTGCGATTATTTGAACAAAAATAATGTTAATATCGTTCCGCAAGCACCGTATTCGCCTGATATGGCTCCATGTGACCTTTTTCCTGTTTCCCAAGCTCAAGTTGCCGCTCCGTGGAAAACATTTTGAGACAATTGAAGTCATAAAAGAGAATTAGAAGAAGGAACTGAAATCCATACCGAAATCGGCCTGCCAGAAATGCTATGATGATTGGAAAAAACGTTGGCATATGTGTATCGCCTCCAATGGTGATTACTTTGAAGGAGATAAAATAAAAATTGAACAATAATTAACCGTTTGTGTTTTATTAAATCAGTCTCGTTCATATTTGAGCAGAAGCTATATTTATCACTCATCCCTCAAATTACACGGTGGATTCGTTCGTGGAAAAAGCGCGCCGAATATGCTCAATAAACCTGAAAACTGTGTAAATCGATATAAAGAAGGCATAGAAAAGTCGGAGATATGTTCATTATAGTCGTGTAAAATGAGATAAAGAGATATGAGATATGAGATAAAAATTGATTCAGATTGTCTCTTTTTTTGTACTATTTATACCTTCGGTAGTAGATGGAGTTTGTTGCTTTTCTTTTAATGAGCTAGAAATGTTAAGTGCTTTTTATCTTATCGACATAGAATTTGTTTTTACTATTATCCTTTATCGAAATTACTAGAGCTTGCTTCTATTAAATCATCTCGATGATATGTGGAAAATGTTGCGCTGACAGTAGTTCCCCTGGATACACTTTTTCGAACAGAAGCTTCCATTTGCTTTATTGTCCTAATAGTTGTCTCATTCATTTCATATTCTTTCATGTTGACGTGTCGAGACAAGTTTTTTTATACTGACATTAGGTTGTCAGCCTAAAGGCCAGTCCCCTTTCGGGGGTTCTCACCTTACATCTTTTGTTCCTGAGCTTCCACCAAGGATTGTTCTTTCTTGCAGCTACTTGATCTCCGCACTAGGCGAACGTCACTAACTGTCACCACGAGAAGGCGATGTAAGGGGATTGGAAAAAGGGGTGAAAAGCTTCATTTATTTCGATCTGCCAACTCGTTGCATACTATTTCCCTTTGAGACACCAACAAATGATATTCATCAGTTGCTGTGCTTCGAAAGGCGCGTCATAAGGAAAATATATGGCCCGGATAAAACAATAGACGACATCTACCGCATTCGCTACACCAATGAAATCGCAGAAATTCTTCAAAGACATGATGTACTGGGCACGTACTGCCCATGCCAAAAGAGCGAAATGCTAAGAAAGCTTTTATTTTAACATCCATTAGAGGAAGAAAAAGAGGCTGCCCACAGAAGAGATGGTTAGATGACGTCGAATCAGATCTTAAGGAAATAAACGTGCACAACTGGAGAAATGAAGCCATGGATAAAAAAAAAGTGAAGGAAAATTGTTGATGAAGCTATGGTCCACCACGAGCTGTGAGGCTAAGCAGAAGAACTGAGTTGAAGCACATTAAGAAATAAATTTTTAAAACTAAAAAATTGCCGTTTTTCACTTGTTACTAGAATTTAATCAGAAGAAATGACGTGGAAGTGTATTCTTCTTCTTCTTTCCGCAAAATGCCCCCACCTTAATATTTGCGATTGCAGTTTCAGAACAAGCTTTTAAAAGAGTACCTTAATCAATGTGATACTAATAAAAGGCATAATGAAAAACTATCAAACCAACAATTTTTTTGTTGTTTTAAAAACCGTGTAAAAGCGAAATCGTGTAATTCGAGTGCCGCACAAATCGAGGGACGGGTGTATACGAATGTCTATACAAATTAAATTTAATTAATAAATCAATGCAAGGCCAAACAATGCGAAAGTGACCCGCCACAAACGCTTGAAACTATTATTTTATTTATAATTAATTTTTAATTGCAAAATAAATCAAGTAAAAGTTAAAAAAATGTATCACAGAGACATACATTTTTTCTACTTTTACTTGAGCATGAATATGCGGCAAATGTGCTTGTATTTGTTTGTGCTTGTGTAAGAACTCAAGCTGAATAGAGTTGAATATAAATTTGCATTGTCTTTTTTTTCTTTTTTTTTTTTTGCTCAGCAAATATTGCACTTTATCGCTTTTTATTGCTTTTGTATTTTACCCAACTCCCAAAGTGCATGTCTCTTCACTTATCCAGCTGTCCATTTCCCTACACCCCTGCCCACTTGTTTAGCCATTTCACTGACATGTGTGCGGACATATATACGCACAATGAAGGCTAACAATAATGCCGGCTGCAAAACAAAGGGAAACCACAACAACCGCTTCGCAATTCGCATTCAAGTACATCTTCTACTCAAATAAGAGGCTTGAATGCGTACGCGTAAGTGTAAGTGTATGTGTGCGTATTTGGTTTCGCATAGAGGTGCGTGAATAACTTGAAGTGCTTGCTCAGATAGCCGGCAGCACTTCATTTATTCAAGCAGATACATAGGCACATACATATGTACGTAAGAAAGAGTATGGCTGTGAAAATAGGAAATACATACATCATCCTCGCCGAGAGAAAATGAGGAACGTGATGTGACCACCGCTACAGAAGCTGAGCTGGATTTATACATACATACATTCATTATACTGCAAACAAGTGGGACGAGGCTTTTGGGTCGCTGCTTGGCTGCTCCGATATGTCAAGTGTCATTTCCTTGAAAGTGCGTGGTGTACGGTTTTTATGAATATTTGTGGGTATATATTCCATTGCGCTCCATAAAAATCACTATAAATTACTAAAATAATTTAGAGGAAATTATTATCAAAAAAATGGGCCTATAATAACTTATGCCTACATGCACTCATGCACCAATACATGCTCATTCGATACATGTCAAAGAAGACATGGCTTCTGCCGGTCCCAATTATCGTAAAATCCTCCGTAGCTTTTAAGCTCATTCCGGCTTAATGCATAAAATTAGCCTATTATCCTGAGTACAACAAACAACTTATTGGTTGATGTGACTTACTTGCCGAAGGCAACATTGGTCAATATTTTTTTTAAATTGGAGAGGGCACCAATATTACCATCAGCGATAAGCTCTTCAGGCAAACAAAAAAGGATCCAAATGTTTTTAGTTCCACGCGATAATAAAAATCACCTAAGCGCTAAATGAAGGGGAAGCGACCTTTGGTAGTTGAATCGTGCCTGGAAATGGGTCTGTCAATTAATCTGGTGGTTCATGAAATTTGATACTTTTGGGCCACTTTTCGTTAGGAAATTCCAAGTTACTGTTCCATCTTGATAAATCAGCTATGTTGAATGGCTGCGAAGCCAACATTTAGCGATGTAATCCGCCTAAAAAACCATAAAAGTAGTCGTTGCATGCAACTTTAATTTGAAAAAAAAAATGTCTGCCCCTCACAAAAGTTCCGTTACAAATCTTTACAATTTCTAACTGTTTGCATATCTCACATGCATTGTTGCATCTTTTTGTTCACAAATTAAATAATAGGCAATCCTTATGTGATTTTATTGAAAACCAAACCCTTATAGGTTAGGTTAGGTTACGAGGTGTGTTCAAAAAGTATCACGAATTTTGAATTTTCGCAGGTTACGTATATTCGTGATGGAAGAATTCTATAATTCTTGGTTGGTACTCATGTCTCTCACTCATGCCGACGAGTTCGGCCATTTTGAATGTTCAGTTAATTGTTGACAGCTGCTTTGCTTGCACGTGTTTAGGGTCGTCTTCGATTTTTACCTATTCAAAAAAATGGATCAAACGACCTGTATCAAATTTTGTGTGAAAAATGAAATTAAGTGCACGGATGCATTCCGAATGTTCCCTGTTGTCATACGGAAAAGCTACTTTGGACCAAAGCAACGTTGATCGGTAGTACAAAATGTTCCGAGAAGGCCGAGAAGATGTGAATGACGAAAAGCGTGTCGGACGCCCGAACACTTCAACAACAGATGAAAAAATTGATGAAGTGAAGAAAATGACATTGGCCAATCGTCGAATCACCGTTAGAGAAGTTGCTGAGGACCTAGACATATCGATTGGCTCGTGCCATTCGATTTTTTTCAATGATTTGGGCATGAGACGGGTCGCCGCAAAATTCGTACCAAAACTGCTCAATTTCGACCAAAAGCAGCATCGCAACAACATCAACATTGCTAATGAGATGTTGGACTCTGTCCGCGACGACCCAAATTTGCTCCAGAGGGTCATAACTGGTGACGAATCGTGGGTTTATAGTTATGACGTGGAAACCAAAGCTTAATCATCTCAATGGAAGCTGCCGCACGAACCAAGACCGAAAAAAGCGCGCCAAGCTCGGTCGAATGTAAAAGTTTTGCTTGCCGTTTTCTTCGATTGCAGGGACGTTGTGCATCATGAGCTCCTGCCGCAGGGTAAAACGGTCAATAGGGAATATTGCCTGCAAGTTATGCGCAATTTGCGGGAAGCAATCCGCCAGAAATGCCCGGATTTGTGGAAGAACAAAAATTGGCTCTTGCATCACGATAACGCCCCTGCTCACACATCGTTGCTTGTGCGCGACTTTTTGGCCAAAAAAAACACGCTAATGATGCCACAGCCACCGTATTCTCCAGATCTGGCGCCCTGTGACTTTTTCTTGTTCCCGAAACTGAAGTTCCCGAACCTAAAACTTCCCAGGACAATCGCTAGGTGAAGCTCTATGTCAACTGATTTGAGTTCTGTGTTTTTTTTTTGTTTTTTTTTTTGTAAGGTTTCCACATCTGTGATTAACATTCATACCAAAATCGTATCGCCTTGACTTGCCATTTGTAAAAGTTACGTAGTCTGGAGTAAACATACCTCTGCTCACGCGGATCAGAATTAATATATAAGTAAGGGGGTTTGCAACAAGAGGTGTTATTTTGATATTCAAAGAAAAAAGCAATTTTTTAATATAAATGATCGGATGTTTATTTCATTATAAAGAGGAAGGTATGCCGTTAGTAGTGGAAAATAGCATCAGGCAAATTACCATCACGACCACGCTTACAGGTCAATATCCTTTTCATGAAATTTCCCATAACCGAATTCCAAAGTGGTTGCCCTATGTCCTCGATAGCCTCACGAATTCCCTCTTTGAGGTCTTGAATCGATCCTGGGCTGTTGCCGTAGACCTTCTCTTTCACGTGGCCCCAAAAGAAAAAGTCACAAGGTGTTAAATCACAATATCTCGGTGGCCAATTGTGATTACCTCTTCGAGAGATCTCACGGTCCGGAAACTTTTCCCGTAAAATATCAGTAGTTTCGTTGCTTGTAAGGCACGTAGCGCCGTCTTGTTGAAAATAAACGTTGTCCAGATCAATGCCATTCAATTCCGGCCATAAAAAATCCTTAATCATCTCTCGATAGTGCCTCGATAACACCTGTTATTGGAAAACCCTTTATATAAGGTACAGCTGACACTTTCTGCTCATCTGGTCTAAAACTGTTTTATGCTTGAGCCGTACTTGGCTGGAACAAAGCCAATGCTTCAGCATTGACCTGTGCACTCATACGTTGTCCGTGAGCCATGGCACACTTTTTCGCCACGTCAGTGACGACTTGCAGAACCACGATGGAGCCCGAGGATTCGCACATAGTACGGAGCATTGACGATGTCGCGCAACATTTTATTTTGGAACCGTTGGATAATAGTAATGCAAGATTCGCTTGAGCATTCCCATAGCTCAATGCCTTAAGTCCAGACCGGTTTAAGAATTTGATTATATAACAGAAATTACTATTGTATGTATTATATGACAGAATAGAGTGCCTCCAGTAGGGTAAAGCAGTTTTTGAATATTAATTTCAGCTCTTCACGCTTTTCCAGGATAGTTTAGCATCAACAGTTATTCCAACATATTTGGCCTCGTTGGCATAAGGTATATTTACGCTATTTATGAAGACTGGCTTGCAAGTTGTTTTTTTCAGGCAGAATACAATGAGTACCGATTTTGAATTGTTCAGTTTGAATCCCCATTTGTTGGCCCATGTTGCAAATGAACTGCTGGTTACAATTTCGTCGTTGAGGCCTCGATTGATCCTCCAGGACAGAGCCAGGATAACCATGTCATCTGCAACGATTGCGCTAATGTGTTTCTTATAGACCGATAAATCGTGCGTATACAAGAAGTATAGGAGACTTCCTTGAGGTACCACTGCGCTTACTTTGTGAAATGAAGAAAAGGCATTGTCGAATCTGTCACAAAAGTATCTGTCATCAAGGTTGGGAGCGAGGATTTCGCAATATTTCCTGAGTTATACCTGCGGGGTATTACTTTAGAGAGACCAAAATAGATATTGATGAAAAAATAAATATTTTTCGAGAAAAATTAAAGTCACCTTTCTTTTTGTACACACCTGGTATATTTCGAACCATTTTAGGGAGTACTTTTTAAATTTTATTATTATTGTGTTTGTAATATTACACAAGTTTTAGTTACCCGCTTTCCACCCACGATTTGCTTACTATATAAGTATTTTATTACATTTAAGCTAAACACTGCAAAAGTGCTCGCACGCAGAAAGTTTTTGTGAAAGTGATTATTGACCTTAAGTTACCTAATGGTTGAATCGTTCATATTTTCATGGCAGTAGCTGGCAAAAATTTTGCTACAAAACTAAAATTTTAAACTTAGCTCACAAACCTGGGCAGACAAATCAATTTATGTGTAATTGATGCATGTATATGCGCATACATATCTACACTCATACATACACATGCATCCAACGAAACGAGTGATGAACACAACGAGCAGAGGCAGCTTTGGTATAATTTGCTCAAGTTAGCCGCTGAAGAAAAACAAAGACCAGGTACACTAATGGCGGATTCTAACCGCCTGTCTGTCTACCCGTGTCATCCGAACGAAATCGAATTTTTATGACACACACTAAGGCCGATGGAATTTTAATTGAATCGTTGTCTGATGCATTTCGTTAAAGCGTTACTGAAAAGTTTGAACACAATCACGTTGAACTATTTTCCCTACAAACCTCACTTGGAGAGAGAAAAGTTGCTTTAGATGTTTTGGGAATTTTTATCCAAAAGAAAATAAGATTTTTAATTAGGATCGGTTTTTGTCTCCACACTTCGCTTACCTCGAAATCTAAAATATTTAGAACCTACTTTCCGGGTAAGAAAAGTTCCTTTCAATCTTTACTTTGCTGCGCCAATAAAAATGATTCACTTGTGCCTCTCTTTTCTATGTGTAATTAATTATATGTAATTAAGTGTGGTCATTAAAAGCAAATTATAAAACAGAAGCCTCCGTTAAATATCAGAATTCTTAGGAAAACGGTATTCCCTGAATATCAGAATCGAACACAGAGATCCTAAAATATCTCTATTATATTAGTATTTGAGCCCCACTGCCCCATTCTGAGCTTACTTCTCGTGGATCTTCAAGTTCAATTCATTGCTGCCCCGAGAGCTATTAGGTTGAAAGAGGTTGGTCTCTAGAGGCAATCTCCTGTAGGACATGGTAGTATTTTAAGGCATATGGCTTCTTCCTTTTCTGTACTTCGTATCTCTAAATCCGCAAACTGGGTTTTGAGGGTTTTACTAGGGCTATCTTTCGAAGCAGACTGGATTGGAATGAGGGGGAGTCTGCATGGACATAGGTACCTCTGTTTTCACTCAAGATTGCAGCCTCCTTTAAACTGTCAAAAACTAGTAGTGTTCTTCGAGCAGAGGTCTTCGCGATCCTACAGGCATGCAAAATACTTAAGAATCGTTGTTCGGAGGGATTCGTAAGTATCTTTTCCAATAGTCAAGTTGCGATCAAGGCCTTGTCGTCGCCATGTTGCAGCACTCTTCTGGTGAACTGCTGTAAGGAGGAGATCAAACGCCTCAAACTGCAGGAAACACTTATCATATATGGATTCCAGGGCATAGCAACATCGTGAAAAATGAAATTGCAGACCAGCTTGCCAGAAAGGAATCGACAGTAGCGATCTCAGTTTTCCCCTCGACCATTGACAAAACAAAATTGCACAATTTCTTTCTTAACAAAGGGCTGGTCAGATGGAGTTCTATTTTATCGAGTGCTATCTCAAAAACACTTCAGTCTCAGTACGACAGGAGGTACTGGGAATCCCCCGTCATTCAATTGCCAAACTCAAAGCGGTATTCACCGGCCACTGGGTGATCGGAATTCATATGGAGATGCTTAGGGAAAGAGGCTTTCTTGGTTTGGTGGCTAACCGCTTGAGGTTTCTTAGTGTTCCTTTTGGGGACAGCCTGAGACAGTTCTCCGGCCTAGATCCCTTTTATCTCCCCCACTACATCAGCAGCTCTGGATGGCTGTAGTTTTGTAATTTTTCGCAGGTAATGCTATACATTACGGTATCAAAACGGCTCTCTAGTGCCACGTGTGGTGTGCCCGTGGTGCCGTGTAGTGTACGTGATTCGAACTCAGACGCTGCAATAGATAGCTTTGACTGGCCTACAGTTATAATTATCAGTTACAAAAAGAGCTCAGGATATTTTTCGAACAAGAGATCTTTCATATCGCATTCAAATACTCGACTAATTTGCTGCGCATACATAAACATTTAGCCACCTTTTGATAGACTTGAAATAACAAAGTGCTGAAAGCAATAAAAACCAAAACCAGTGAAAAAATCAAATAAGCAAACATCTTTGCGAAGTTCGCAATAAATTCGAAGGAAAACAAGTAGGAAAGAAGAAAAAAACCGAATAAAACTTGGGGAAGCATAAAAACTTAAAGTTTTGACTAATTGCACAAATTTTAATTGTCTGTAATTTACTAGAACTTCTAGCAATTTTGTTATAGAATCCAACAAAAACGTTAAATCACAACACCAGCTGCGAGTACAAGCTACAACACGAGGCGAAAATAAAAATAAGTGAAACAAAAAACGTAAGGCGCATTTTTGATCTTAGGTCGAACGCCAGCAGCGCTCGCAACATTTCATTTGGCCAACAAATAAAACCATAAAAAACATGAACAGAGAACAAAAAAACCATAATAAACATGAACAGTTGTTAGTAACAAAAATTAGTCGACATCAAAAGTCAAATGACCCCCAAAAACATGAACTCAGCCAAGCGTAGTTTGTATTTTTTTTTTTTTTTTTGGCCTTGGCTAAACTTCACAGTACGCCTCCAACCTAAAAACTGCAATTTTGTGACCACCGCTAACTTTCTTCCTTTAGACTTCTATGTTCTTCTAAACCTGTACTACTTATAGAAGTGTAGAGCGTGAGCGCGGCCAATTAAAGCATAAAAACAGCCACTCAGAAAAAAGTAGCATTAATAAATGCCGTGCGGCTGGTTGTTATAACAAGAAGTTTGAAAAAAGAACAAGGAAAAATGTTTACATGCATAGAGAAAAATTTTAGCTTTTTAACTAAAATATAAAATTCTATTACAAATTTATATGAAACAGCTTATACTTCGTCCAACCGTACATACCAGCCTTCAATTAAAAGACTAATGATTATGCTACCTTTGCACAGTCAAAATACTGCGGCCATTTATAATTATTCAGTGGGCAGGTCAGACTTTAAATATAATTCAAAAAGACATGTTTTTGTTAAACAGGCGAGTATAAAATAAAATTTGCCGAGTTCTTTATATAAACTTTTCAGTATAAAATATTTTAACAATCTTAAATATACTAATTTAGTCATTATTACTTTTTATTTAAAATTAATAAAAACATTTTTATAAATTCAATGAAAACAAAATTAAATAATATAAATTATAAAATAATTTATAACAAACTTATAAATGATTGCTAATTCTATGCATACATTTTAAATCAATTATTCAATAATTTTTAATATTTTATTTTAAAGCTTATCCCTTAAAATATTCAAATTAATAAATTTTTAAATTTAAAAAATAAATTAAAAATTTGTAGATTAAATTTATTTCTAAAAAAACTAGATACCTTTATAAACGAATAACATTTCATTTCTAATAATTTATTTAAAATAATTTTGACACATTAACTTTAATAAATTATTAACTCTTATAAAATCGAGATTAATAAATAATTATTAATTATTTGATCAACCCTGATACACAAGGTACAATAAACTAAATTTTCTTTTTAATCAAAAATTTTTCAATTTATTTCCATATTCTTTCACAATACATAATAAACTATTATTAAAATTATTTTTTCACTAAAACCTACTAAAACATTATTTTATATAATTATTTTTAATAAATTATATTAATAATAATAAAAAAAATAATAAATAAATATTAAAACTCAATTTATATTGATTTGCATCGTAGAAAAAAAGGGCAACATAAATGTCACAAGAAAATAAGAATGATTTTAGATGGGCAGCTTACTGCGTGAATTCGTTGATTGCTCTACAAAAGAAGCAGGTTTCACGCGAGGCCAAAGTAGCAGTAGTATTTTCGAGAATTTTGTGTTTGCGCAATTCCAATTCTTTGGCAATTTTTTAAATGCAAATTTATTTACCTACAGTTTTATGCTGCCTCCGAACAGAGGATTTTTTTTAGGCGAAGCTTTTTCATGCCAGAAAAGCATTGGGAGGTTTGGCAGTGCCTAGCGAGTGGCGATCGCTATCAGAAAAAAATCAGTTGATGTGTCATATCCACATCGAGCTTCATACCTGCCACCTGCCGAATGCGAGAGTCACGCATGAACTCATTTGGCTAAAGCGGAGGCCAAATTCAAGAGTGCTTTCAATTAATATTTGACCAACTATTCCCGTTTAATTTATTAATCTTCAATAATTCACCGCAGACTAACTACTCGTATTACTCTCAAGTATGGCATTTCACCATTTATTATTAATAGCACTTGATTCAATCATAAACAATTTAATTTGACTTAAATTGAATTATTATCATTATTTTGTATTTCCATTTTAAATATTTCCATTGTTGCTGGAGTCTTCAGCTGGTTCCATGTTAGATCGCTGTCAATTATTGTTGTGGTAGCAGCATAAACATTCCCATACATATACGGGGAATGCTGCTGAAGTTCTGGGTCGTTCCGGTTACGTAGATCCGACTGCTGTGGGAACGAAGGTCAAATCAACAAAACCTTTAGGTTTTCCACGTCCACGGGAGCTTTGCGGACTGCACTCTATTTCCATCCTACTAAGAGAATATTCGGTTTTCCGGAAGGTGCGTTCCAGCCAACTCCAGTTTTCTTCTCTTACTTGAACACTGATGGTTTTTGCTTACTGCGCTTCATAAGTGCTTCCTTGGAGATCCAACTTTCCGGCCACCAGATTTGTAAGGTTGTACGCAGGCATCTGTTGATAAAGGTCTTCAAGTTTTCCGATGTTTCTTCGTTTCACAGCCATAGAGCAGCACAGATTTGACATTGAAGTTGAACAATCGTAATTTGGTTTTTTTGCTCAGTTGTTTCCAATAGCAAAGGTTTGTTTCCAATAGAAAAGGTATTCAACATCTAGTACGGTTCCAAGCCCCATAAGACTGTTTAAAATAGTACTGTCATTTTGTATATACGTAGCGATGCAGGGATCTGAACTAAACTGCTCTACGAAAGGCGAGTCCCTAATACTTCGAGGTATAACTTTACAAGAGTTGATCTGCTTCAATCCTTATCTAACCAAATTAGGTATGTGCATAAAATTTTATTATATATCTTATTATCCTCAAGACAGAGTGAGCAATTCATCTCAATAGCCTAACCTAGCCGATGCATTGGCCGATTGCAACCGATCAGCAACCTATTATCAGATTCAGCTCTAGACTTGATTTCTTTTTCAACAAAGGGATAACCAAATACCTTCAACTGTCGAATCGCTTTTGCTCTCTACTATTTCTTATGCTCAGAATTTGCCAACTTAGCCTACTTAGTAATTGTAATTATGGCTAGTTAGGACCATATAAAAGTTGCCATTTGGTGGTCTTATTGCAACAAATGGAATCAATAAATAATTATTTCGTTGGCAAAATGACGAACCAACCAACCAACGAACTTTCTTCGTAAGATCCTTCATGATAATCCAGATACCGATATGTCCTAGTACGAGTTTCACAGTGCGTGGAGCTGCTTACGGCGTAAACGGCCGAAGTACAAACTATAGGATTTTCTTAGCAGCTCAAAATACGAAAGTGGCTTATCTGTTTTACTTAACAAGTGTACACCTGTGAAGCTGGAATTCTCACATAGATGGCGCTAACTGCAAAAATTTGTAAGGGAACTAATTTGTGTCTCGCATTTCATCGAGCTTTAGGCAAACTTTTGATCGGCTGGGTTTAGATCATGTCGAAAGACCCATTTAATCAATTTCAGTTCATTTTCTAAGCATAATCGAAACCCGTGCCTTTGCTTGTCAGTTACAGCTTTTGAAGCAGTGCGATTGTATTTTTTCTGAAACCCTCGTTAAATTTTTTCACGTGTGACCTACGACTACAATTCAATTATGCATTGTATGCTACCGAAACTAGAATTAAATTCTTCGTCGCAGAGTGGTTGAGGTAATTCGAAAATAATAAAAAACTAAGCTATTACAGTTTAATACTTTTTAAGGTCAATGTAAGCAACATAAATATTAATTATGGGTCGAAAAGTTCCAAGCACGTTTGCGTTGGAAAACTTCATACTTGATGCGGAATGTCTAGTTTGACGTACCTTTGCAGGTAATGTTTGCTGGTCCCAAAATGAACTTTAATAGTAAGTTAACAAAGTCTTATTTCTAGGATAAAGAAGTTTAATCCAGAGTCCTTTTCATGCGACACAGACACTTTCTAAACATGGCTTTAAATATTTAAACATTTAATCACAATTTGGTTGCTTTAAAGACAAAAAATATTGATTTTACTAAATGAAAATGAAAATAACCAATCTAAGCAGCGAAACATGACAACAGGGAAAGCCACGGCGAATGAATAAATATTATCAAATTCTGCGAAAAATTGTGTGATGAAATATTATACAGATGTACAGATGTATGTGTGTACAACCAAAAAACCAATAGTCTGAAATTTCATTTTTGGATACTTTTTTACAGATTTTACCCGCACACGCGCTAACAGACATGCTTGGATGTGTGTGGTGGGGCGTGGGCGTGTATACCTCGATTGTCTCTACATTTCAACGTCTCTAAATATGTCTGCATATGCCTTTTTTGCATTTGTGTTGAAAACCTAGTAACAACGGGCATTTAGTCACGGCTGAAGAAAGTGTTGAAAAGGGATGCTGCGATGAGAAATGAAATTTAAACAAATTTAGGTGCGAGAAAATCTACCTTTTCTGACACATGAATCCATGTTTGCATGTATGGACTTGTATATGTGTATACATATTGGTGTAAAAAACACATGAATGCGGTGAAGTGTTTAAATTTGCGTGAGGCTGTTTTAGCACATATATATATGTGTCAGTATTACGTACAAGTAAATACAGGGTAGCTAAAAACACATACTAGTTTTTAAAATTTTAGATACTTTTCATTCAAATTTTTGTTTGTTTTGCTTTTATAATGTTGAGTAAGATGTACGTAAGATGATAAGAAAAATCGTAAGCTGAAAATTTTAACTGCCAATTTTATTCATGATTTTTGTTAATTGGCATACCCCTTAACCAAAAGCGGAAAACCCAGACGTTTGAACTAAGTAGGTAGGATGGCTGTCGTAATGACACACTTAGACCTGTCGTAGATCCATTGAGATACCACTGGAGCCTTTCCTACACTATGGGTTCCTTTGTAAGCCATTCTATACCTTTCAGAAACGAGCAAAGCTTCTTTAGTTTCAGATGCACGCTATATGTGTTAAGAATACCGCGTGCGAAGTCTCCTTCTGGCTAAGCCTTCACGCTCATGCAGCAAGTGTTTGATTTTTCCTCTTCTTCCGAGTTAAGACAACTTCTACAAAAATCGTAGTATGGAAGACCCGACCTTCTGACGGGGTTACCTATTATATAATGATCAGTTGATGGACCTATAATGTGTTTTGTCACTTCTCTATTAAATCTAAACAGGCTTCTTGAGCGACCGCTGTTCCATTTCGGCCACGTCTGTTTGCTTAGCTCGCATGTAGTGCGGTTTTGCCAAATTGTGTATACCATATCGATGGTTTTCCTATCTATCAGTAATTTACAAGTAGCTATGGGCATAGGTAGCGCCGGTCCATCCAGTTTCCTGCTATATTCGTATAGTTTGGTACCCAAATAAGGTTTACTTTGTAGTATTGACTGTTTTTGCTGAGTGTGTTCTGGATTCTAGCGCTTGTACAGCTGCTTGACTTGCTGAGTAAATGAAGATTTCATTTGTGGATAATAGTCCCGCTTTTATCCATGTGAGCCCCTCTTTTATAGCCGTGACTTTCACTTGAAATACCCTGCAATTACTAGGTGGGAGAAACGATTGGTTGACCCCAAGTTTATCAGAGTAAGCCGCTCCACCTACTTTGTTATCTAGTTTTGAGCCATATTGTTGTTGTTGTAGCAGTAACGTTTTGAGCAATCTGTATAGCTGGTTATATGATTTTCGTTAACAACAAGAACGTTTTCTCATTTTTCTTTCAAAGGAAACGCCGTGTTGAAGAATTTATTTAAGTTAATGTCCTTATTTAAGTAATGTCCTACCGAGAACCGTTGTACAAGGAGTACAGGAAAATGTCTCTAAAATTGACGAGTGTTCTCTATGGTTCGTACTGAATAGATCAATTTCTCTTAATCTGAGAGCTGACTTGGCAGCTATTTGCTTGCTGAATTGGTCTATAGGTAATAGGCTGAGCATAATACTTAGTGCCTCTGTAGGAGTAGTCCTAAGGGCCCCGTAGATACAAACAGACATCCTTTTTACATGTTCCATAGTCTTTTTGATATATTTCTTTTCTAAAACCGGCTACTGCAGGTTAGACGGTTAGAATTGGTCTTACCATCCCTGCTAATGTACAATAAAAGGTGAGTTTTTGTCTACTATCAGTCCTAAATGGCAGGCTTCATCACTAAACGGACGTCCCGTACCACCTAGCATAGGTGTAGTTATTTCTGCAATTCTGTGTTTCCTAGTAAATAAGATGAGTTCAGTTTTATTAGAGTGGACGCTTAGTCCATTTGCTTTTGATCAGTTTTCAACCATGTTTAGTAAAGTGTATTAGGAAATTTCCCTAGTAATAGCAACATCATCCGCTTAGGCAACGATGTGCTGCCTCTCTCCTCTAGGCTGTTTAGCAAGAAGTTTATTGCCAGCACCTAGAGGAGAGGGGTGAGCACACCGCCTTGAGGTGTTCTTTTACTGACTTTTTTGCTGATATTCGAGCCTTCTGGGGTTGCGATCAAAAATCTGCTCATAAGCAAGTTTTTAATGAACTCAGCCAGCGCCTCAGAGATCCCCATATCGGACAGTGCCTTTATTTTGGTGTCCGGTAGGATGCGGCATTCAAAAAAGTGGGCGTGAAAACGAAAAACAAAATATTGTTTATTTTTTAAATAATCTTTAAAATCGGAACGGTTAATTTTGGGCACCATATCTATCAAAAAATTAATCATCTAAATATGATTGTCCTTAAATATCTGGAACGATTTTTCCGGTAACCCTGTATATTTATTGGCTTGGCTGGTACACATACACATACACAAATATGTGTTTGTTGTGATAAATCTGCTTCGAAACGCGTCACGCGCACCACTGGTTTCCAGTCAGTCAGTCAATGGAGTCACATCGCTGTCCCTAAAAAGCATGAATCATTTTCCTGCAAAAGTAGACGCAAATAAACAAAGTAAAAAAGCCTAGCGAAAGTTATAAAGCTTACGTTTAGGAGGGAGTTTTAGAAAAGCAATGATTCGGGCAACTTATTTGTGTATAGATGTATGTTTGTTATGTAGATAGGAGCATATGCTTCAAGCCACGCAATCTATTTTCAGCAAAAAAAGTTTATTGATTTCGTTGTTATAAACTAAGACTTCATATTGAATAATGTTATTGAATTAATTTAATTTAAAAGTCATGGGATTTATTAATCATTGGTTTAGCTTTCGAGTGAACACTCAATGAGATGGATGGTGCATACATATCTACACTGCGATACCTTAGTTACTTACGTTCGAACAGATTTGTACTTACAATTTTCTTAGGATTTTTATTTTATTTTTTAAATGAATGCATAAAATCTTAAGGCTATCGTGCAAAATTTCAAGTGGATCGGAGCAAAATTCGTTAAGTTATAAGTACAGTGTACTCAGCACTCTCTCTCTTAAGATAGAACTGTAAAAAAGACCTTCGAAACAAATCCACAAGGGGATAGAAGAAGAGCTCGACCGAGTAAAAGATGGGGAGATGCCATAGAAGAAGGCATACGAACTATGTGCATATCTGATGACAAAAGAAAAGCTGGAGATTGGGTGACGTGGAAGGCGAATTGTAACGGAAGCCATGGTTCACCCCGATGCTAAGATGTTGAAAATAAGTATTTGAGCATTTGCTGCTTCAATCCGACTTTTTTGCCTGAATGCGGTTTTCTGAAAATTGTTTTTTTGTAATCGTTGTACGCATTTACTCAAAATCGATAACTCCTCAGACAAATCACGACGTATTCCTGGAGATTTTTAAATTTTTTTAATAATTATTAATTTTCCATTAAAAAACTACCCATTTTTTCAAGAAAAATTGTTATAGTTTGAATGAAAATTTTATCAAATATTATTCAAATGTTGCTATATTTTTGTAAACTAACCAACTCTAACTATGTCGTCAAAAAAATTCTGAAAAACATGCCTTGTTTCACTGAGTCGCATATTAAAAAAAAAGCGTACCTGTTTACCAACTCTAGTGGAAAATGCAAGTGGCTCATAAAAATTAAATAAATCCACTTCAAATAAAGGAATAAACAATCCCTAAGGAAGAAAGGGAATAAGAAGGCGACCACCAGATTTTATTTGAATTGAATTTTTCCAAGAAAAAGTTTAAGCGGAAATGCCTATGGTTTAGCGTCAAAATTGAGCCGCTCATTTGCATTTGAATGCCAGCAGTGATTTTTCTTTCCAGGGCGAACATATTGCTTATAAATTGCTTATTTATGTGTGAAAAGACATACATACATACATACTTCTTGTTAAAGCACTTCGCACTCTATCTCTTTTTAATACCAGCCTGCAATAAGTAATTTATTTTTCGGGCAGCTGGGACAAGTTTTGATTGGGGTTATGGCTACGACTGTGGCTGTTCTATTAAATATTCATTTGAGAGTATTAGCGGTTTAGCTTGGCATTTCGGAGAGTGGAAAACGGAGAAACAACTACATTGTGAATTGCTTCTATATGCATGTACATGTGTGTGTGGGCATGTATTATATTTTACAACAGACACAAGCCCAACCAATTCAGTGATTGGTGATTGGCATGCAGATTTTGACCCAAGAATTCGCTTGCCATTCGTTACATTTTCCGGTTTGTCGCTTTGTCGTTTCGGCGCCTTTGAGACACAAAGCACTTGCCTGTGGCAATAAACTATTCAATTACTATTCCGACTTATGGTAGTTGAGCTAATATTTTTCATTAACAATTTTTTGTGCAACATAAAAGCTAGATTTTTCAATTTATTTATTTCAAATTTCATACACAGTTAGTGTTGGAGCACATCTTGTCCGCCTTTCTGAGCCACCAATGTACTAAATTTGATCAACAGTTCGCAATGCGCACCCTCAAATAACTACATAACTACACTCAACATATATGTACATACATGAACACACCACTCCCGCACTACGGTCGCAGCCACGGTAGGAGAGAATGCATCACCTTGGGTCGCTGCGACTACACTGGGTAACTGCATTGGCTCCAGTCTTGCTGTCATGATAAGAGATCGCTACACTCAGCGAAGCTCTTCACAGCTCACAGTTGCTACCTTAGAAAACCGCGCTCAGCAACATTACATAGCGGTGCGTCATACGGCGACGCTCTCCTTGTCAATAACTAACCTGATAGCATTGCTTATGTTCACTATGGAAAGAATTCAGTAGGTGTGGCCAACATCACACCGTTAACTGGTTCTCAGCGATTTTGAAGGTATCAGCTAATCTGCTGATGTACCAGGGGAGGGGACAGTGGTTTGTTTACGACTAAACTGAAATTGTGTTAATGGTGTACGAAAAAATCAAAACAGGTACTTTCTAGGCTTGATTTGGGTGTCGCAAACAATTAAATGATTAGCTGTATGAGTGTTACGGCAACATAGACATAGCGCAGCGAATAAAGGTCCGACTCACCTGGCCAGCTGCAAACAATCCAGCTCCGAAAGTATTCGATGCGGTACCAACTGATGGTAGCAAAAGAGGAGGATGACCTCCATTGCTTTGGAAAGATCAGGTGAAGAAATACTTGGCTCCATTTGGTGTGACCAACTGACGCCGGTTAGGATGAGAAAGAAACGACTGGCGCGCAACGAGGCACATTTTCATTTAAGCGGATATTTTAACAAGTAAAGGATACTAAAAATCTACATTTCCGTCAAGAAAAAAGTATGCATCCACAAAGCCTAACTGTTCGTTGTGTCCTTTATGTTGGCGGAGTCATCTGAGCGTTAACCGAAAATGATACCGGTAACGCTTCTACTGTAAACGGTGAACGTTACCAAGACTTCTCTAATCTCTTGATCTTGAAAGCACTCTACGTCTCCTTTGTTCGAAACCGATTAGATTATTGTTCATTCAAATGGAACCTATTCTTCCATTATATATTTATTCCTTTTACTCCATAGTGAAGCATAGGGCTACAACAAAACTCTTAAATCTGTCCCTGTCCAATGAAATTCTTTTAATTTCATTCCAGTTCATTTCACTTAATGTTATCTCCTTCTCTAGCTGTCTTCTCCAAGTATGCGCTGGGCGTCCCCTTCTGCGTGATCCCTGTGGGTTCCATTCAATGGCTTGCCTCGTGATATCTTGTGCGGGTTTTCTGAGCGTATGGCCGATCCAGTTCCACTTTCTTTTCAGAATATTTGTTTTGATGAGCGTATGGTTCGTCAGCTCCCACAGTCTGTCGTTGGGTATAGTGGCGCAGCGTTCCATGTTTCACATCCGTATAGTAAAACGGATATGACGTTGGAATTAAATATTTTTAGTTTGGTGCCACGCGACAAGAATGAGGAGCTCCAGATGTTTTTCAATTGACCGAATGCTTGCAGCGACTTATTTATTCTGTTTTCGATGTCTTCCGCACAGCCGCCAGAGGTTGAGATAATGCATCCTAGGTAGCAGAAACTTTGAACTTCCTCTAAAGGTGTTGAGTTTAGTAGGAATGGGCGCGTGTTGTTTGCATTTATGCGCATGGCCTTGGTTTTAGAGACATTGATGTTGAGTCCCACTTTCGATGCCAGTGTCGATATCGATTTGAGTTTTCGTGCCATGTCGTCGTAGTTGTGCGCAAGGATGCAAATATCGTCGGCGTAATCGAGGTCGTTTAAGGATCCACGAAGACCCCATGTGATGCCTCTCTGATTAGCAAGAGCCTGACCTAAAATGGCGTCAAGGACAATGTTAAAGAGAGTTGGAGAGAGCGGGCAACCTTGTTTTACTCCAGCTTTAACAGTTATTGGCTCGCTTAGCTGTCCTTCATGTAGGATTCGGCAGCGTGCGTGCGTATATAAGTTTATAATGAGATTAATCATTCTTTCGGGAATGCCTTTACATCGGAGCGCGGCCCAAATAGCGTCGTGACGAAGAGTATCGAATGCCTTAGCAAAGTCGATAAATATTAAATAAAGCGGTGACCGATATTCCACGCTTTGCTCCACTATTACCCGAAGGCTGTTTACGTGGTCAACACATGATCGGCGTGGCCTGAAGCCCGCTTGTTCTTCACGAAATATTGATGTCGAGTAGGCTTCGTGGATTCGTTTATTTATAATATGGGCAATGATTTTATTAACGCTGCATATAAGTGTAATTCTTCTCCAATTAGTACATTGCGAGAGATCGCCTTTTTTTGGAATTTTTATTATAACTCCTTCCTTAAGCTCGCCTGGAAGGTGCCCGTCTGACCAGAAGCGTTCGATGATAGGTTGAACGAGCTTAGCGCTAGTAATTGGGTCTGCCTTTAATAGTTCTGGTGCGATGTTATCAATGCCAGGCGCCTTATTGGCTTTTAATATTGTTATTGCATCTGCAATTTCTTTCATGGAGGGGCATTGCGTCCGAACGCTATCGTTATCAGCGTGTCTAGCGCAATTGCATTGTAAATTGCTGCTTCCATCAGTGTTGGAGAGTAGATTTTTGTAAAAGTTTTCCCAGACTTTGAGTTGGTCGTTACTTGAGCTGGCAAGCGAACCATTCTCGTCTCGGATTGGCTTACTAGTGGTAGACGGGCGGTTCGCTTCTTCCATTGCCATCTTAATAAGATCGAAAGAGTTCAAAAACTATTTACTAAATATGCGTTGTATAAGCTGCACTGGCCCAATGTCCCCCTAATTACAAATTTAGTAGACTGCAAAGCCTTGAAGATAGAATATAAGAAGATTAATAGAAGAATGTACATTTCGGTTCCCTTCGTGATTAATCTTTTAAATTCCAATATTAATTTCAGTGAGCTATTGAGTTAAATGAAATTTCAAACGAAGCACCATGATTTAAGGCAAGTTCGTTTATTTATAGATCAACGGCATAGAACTAACTACGCCTTCAGTGAACCAATGGTGAGATGCATTCGATTCTGCAACAACTATCCTAACCTCGGCTTTAATTTAAGTTTATATAAGCAAATTAATTAAATACTTAAACATATTTTTTATTGTAGTCTGTAAGATTTATCTGTGGACTGCAAAACATAACTAAATTAATTAATAAATAAATTAATAGGTATGTAAGTACACAACTTTAGTCCAAGTACCATATGAAGGCACTTAAGCTTGAGTTTTTTTTGTAATGTTACTGTGGCCAGCTATTGAGGCCAGCAAGCTAATAAATTAAATTCGCAACACATATTTGGATTTTCAGCCATCAAATGATATAAATCAAGGTCAATAAACAGTCTATTATGGAAAAATTTATTACACGCGTGTAAATTTTTATCTCTTTTTCAATGAAAAACATGAATAATCCGCATTGTTTTATTGCTATAGCTCAACAAATTCATCAAATTTGCTGTAAGCGTTCCAGCTTATTCCAGTAATTTATATAGAATATTGAAGTACAGCAGTTGGCTTATGATTGCGGTTGCGCCAATCTTTGCAAATATTGAAACTAAATTCTAACAAATAATTGAAACGAAAAATAATAGTTTTATTAGTAATTACACACTTTTCTACGTTTATGTATGTATTTACGAGTGCGTGTGTGTTGCATGGGCGGCGCTCTAGCAATAATTATGACTGTGTGAGTATGTGCACATACCTATGTGCATATTTATAATTAGCCTACAGTAAACACAACTAGTTCTGAACTAGTTACTTTACCACCAGTTTGCTTTGCAACTATTTCCATGCCACCAACTGGTATTTTTAACAGCGAAATGTCCTACAAAATATCAGTTACAAATTCCTGCATAAATTTTATACTTAATCACTTAATAAACTAATTTCAGAGATAGAGAAATCAATAGAGAATAAAGAGTATTCTCTGGTAGCCTTCCTAGACATAAAAGGCGCTTTCAACAACATTCTACCGGAGGCCATAACAAGCGCGATGACTGATTTGGGTATCGCCGAGGGCCTTGTGAGAAAAGTTGCTGCCTATAGAGCCACGCTGCGATCGGGAGCAACGCGAGCCATGTGGGATCGCTACAGAGAGCTAAGAAAGGACGAGAGACGTATTATCCGACAGAAGAAACGAGAGGCCGAAATACGTGAGTGCGAGGAGCTTGAGATGCTGGCCAATAGGAACAACGCCCGAAAATTCTACCAGAAAGTTCGGCGGCTTACAGAAGGTTTTAAGACCGGGGCGTTTTCCTGTAAGAACAAAGACGGCGATCTGGTGAATGACATCCAGAGCATTCTTAAATTATGGAGGGAACACTTCTCGCACCTATCAAATAGTGACAGCTGCGCATGTCACAGAGAGTGTGAAGATCCCGATACCCCAATCGTTGATCCGCTACCCGATCATGACGAGGTGAGAATAGCAATAACGCATCTAAAGAACAACAAAGCCGCGGGCGCCGACGGATTGCCAGCTGAGCTATTCAAACATGGCGGTGAGGAGCTGGTAAGGTGCATGCATCAGCTCCTATGCAAAATATGGTCGGATGAAAGCATGCCTGCCGATTGGAATTTAAGTGTGCTCTGCCCAATCCATAAGAAGGGCGATCCTGCAATCTATGATAATTACCGCGGGACTAGTCTTCTAAATATCGCCTATAAGGTTCTAGCAAGCGTATTGTGTGAAAGGCTGAAGCCCACCGTCAACCAACTGATTGGACCTTATCAGTGTGGCTTTAGACCTGGAAATTCTACCATCGACCAAATATTTACAATACGCCAAGTCTTGGAAAAGACCTACGAAAGGAGAATCGACACACACCATATTTTCGTCGACTTCAAAGCTGCATTCGACAGTACGAAGAGGAGTTACCTGTATGCCGCGATGTCTGAATTTGGTATCCCCGCAAAACTAATACGGCTATGTAAGATGACGTTGCTCAACACCAGCAGCGCCGTCAGAATTGGGAAGGACCTCTCCGAGCCATTTGATACCAAACGATGTTTCAGACAGGGTGACTCGCTGTCGTGTGACTTCTTTAACCTGATGTTGGAGAGCATCGTACGAGCCGCAGAACTTAATCGCTCAGGCACAATTTTTTATAAGAGCGTACAATTGTTGGCGTATGCCGATGATATCGTCATCATCGGACTTAACAACCGCGCTGTTAGTTCTGCCTTCTCCAAACTGGATAAAGAGGCAAAGCGAATGGGTCTGGTGGTGAACGAGGACAAAACGAAGTACCTCTTGTCATCAAGCAAACAGTGGCGCACTCGCATCTCGGCACTCACGTCACTGTTGACAGTTATAATTTTGAGGTTGTAAAAGACGTGTATTTACGAACCAGCATTAGCACCGATAACAATGTCAGCCTTGAAATCCAACGTAGAATCTCTCTTGCCAACAAGTGCTACCTTGGACTAAGTAGGCAATTGAGTAGTAAAGTCCTCTCTCGACGAACAAAACTAACACTCTACAAGACTCTCATCAAGCCCGTCGTAACGTATGGCGCAGAAGCGTGGACGATGACAACATCCGATGAAGCGACGCTTGCAGTGTTTGAGAGAAAGATTCTGCGTAAGATTTTTGGACCTTTGCACGTTGGCAACGGCGAATATCGTAGGCGATGGAACGATGAGCTGTATGAGCTTTACGACGACATACACATAGCACAGCGAATAAAGATCCAGCGGCTACGTTGGCTAGGTTATGTTGTCCGAATGGATACAAACTCTCCGACTCTGAAAGTATTCGATGGGGTACCAGCTGGTGGTAGCAGAGGAAGAGGAAGGCCTCCTCTGCGTTGGAAAGATCAGGTGGAGAAAGACTTGGCTTCACTTGGTGTGCCGATTAGCACGAGAAAGAAACGACTGGCGCGCTTTGTTGAACTCGGCCAAAATCGCGTAAGCGGTTATCGCGCCAATTAAGAAGAAGAAGAGGGCCTTGTGAAGTTAACGGAACAGCACTCTATATATGCAAAAGAATTGTGGGGGCAAAATGCGGCCTAACCCCCAAAATAGTACACTGGCTATATACAGCAGTGGTACGCCCTATCATGACATACGGTGTCTTAGTCTGGTGGGCAACACTTGAGAAAAGAACAACAGTAAAACGCCTAGAAAGTGTTCAAAGGGGTGCTAGTCTCTACATAAGCGGGGCACTAAAGACTACGCCCACGGCAGAAGCTGTAACGACATTGAAGAAGAAGAGACTATAGAACACTTTCTATGCGGGTGCATGGCTCTGGATAGAAGAAGATTCAATATTTTAGGAAAAAGTTCCGTGAATAACTTGGCAGAAGTAGGCAATATAAAAATAACAAGTCTTGTTAGATATATTAAAGCCACAGGTTGGTTCAATGAGGACAATGTAGATTGAGGAGAGGAGACAGCCCTGGTGGTATCACAATGGGCCTGCAGCAGGCTTAGGTGTGTCAACCGACAACCACTATACCTACCTACCTATTTAATAAGATAACCAATCATAATGGCGGAAAAAAACAGACCAATTAACAAAGCATAACAGACGAGGAACTTTCTGTCACTGCCCGATCTGTAGAATGTATTCAACAAGTGCAATCGATCACTGACGAGGATCTCTCAAAATCAATGAGTGGGAGCTCAATTTTTTTAAGGGTCTTATCCGTAAATTTTTCAGAGAAAATCACCGATTTAAGTTCTACGTTATGCGCAGAAGACAATTTATGTCGGCGCAAACATGAGAATAGGCAGTTATCTGATCAAAACATTTTTTAAACAAAATTTAACACCCTGAAGCGCGTGAGATGTCATGGTTTTTTTCTAACGAAAAACATTTTGACCACGACCAAAGGACCAACCGCGGAAATGACAGAAGGCTATGTTCGAATCATACAGAGTTTCCTGTTGTCATGCACACGAAACTTCCAGCCACTGTTTTGGTTTTATGTGTCAAGGTACATGTCAGCCCCCACACTTATTGGGTGTGCAACTAAGTTTTAAAGGTTTTTTTTTCGATTTCAAAAATTTATTGTTAAAAATTGGTACAACCTATTTTATCCAAAATACTGTCCATCACTAGCTATAACTTTTTCCCACTTCTCTGGTAATGCATGGATTCCGTCCCAATAAAACTGCTCGCTTTTGGAGGCGAAGAACTCATCAAGCCAATTTTGGATACCTTCAACCGAAGTGAAACGCACTCCCGTAAGGGCATTCTGCATCGACCGGAACAAATGGTAATCTGATGGTGCAAGATCTGGGCTATAAGGCGGGTGGGGTAGAACTTCCCATCCGCTACCATCGAGATAGGTTTTGACCACTTGTGCGACATGCGGCCGAGCATTGTCATGATGAAAGATCAATGTCTCATGTCTGGTTTCCCAATCCGGACGTTTTTCCGCAATTGCCCGCTTCAATCGCATAATTTTTTGTCTGTAAAGTGCTCCGTTTATCGCCTCACACAGCATCCGATAACTTTCCGCTGCACTTTTCTTCAGATGGAAGCAAAATAGCAATGCTTCCCGCGAATGAAGTTTTGTAGGCACAAAAGCTGACATAGTCTTTGTATAAAAAAATTTTTTGTTTACACTTCGACGAAATGACACAAACTAAGAAACGACACTTAATGATGACACTTTCACATGAAACTCGTTATACAAATACTCAGTACAATTTGACACAAGTATTACTATATGTTTTAAATCCTTTAAAACTTAGTTGCACACCCAATATTTACTCAAGGATTTCGTGTGAGTTCTGCTGCATATATCGAGATTCTAGTGACAGTAGTGAAACCCTGGATTTATAGTGTACGCGGTAACAGTTCGCAAGACACAAGATTGTATGGCTGAAAATTTCCATAATCACAAAGCACCGAACTTATGGCCACCTAAATCCTCAGACTTTAAGCGCCTGGATTACTATGTGTGGGGCATAGTTGAACGTGAAACCAATAAGCATCCTCATAACACCATTTTTTCTCTGCAGACTGCCATTAATCCCAATGGTCAATATGAATAAGGAGGGTTATCAAGTTTTCCACAAATACCGTACGGACCCTGTGTATATCTCTCTAACACACAGCGTCGCAAGTTTATAATAAATTGGGTTACAGTGGCCAAAATCAAAACTGTTATTCCACTTGTGGCAACACAATTATTTTCAGCGGCTTGGCGCTAATTTCAGTCACTCAAAATGAAAAATACACCACGCCTTTCTCTCCATACATTAATTAAAATAACAAAAGTATTAACATACATATTTATATTTTTGCCATGTTGCATATTTATGCTTAGCAAACATAGGTAAGCAGTATACACGTATGTATGAGTGTATGAGTGCGCAACTCGAAACAGTAGACATGAAGAGCGTGCTTGGTCTGAACTACACTTGAACTTCGTCCTCATTGGCATTCAATAAGTTTCCCTTAAGATCAGCGCTTACCTCGCTTTGTGCATCTATTCGCCTGTGCGCCTGTTTGCCTCATGATTTCCCGCTTCCCTTTGCGCCACTACCTTGCATTGAGTGTCCTTGTTCTCCTTGTTCGACCAACTTTCTTTCTGCACTCAATCGTACTTTTTGTGACTTTATTGGCGCACTGGAATTAGAACTGCAACTGCAGATTTGTGTGAACGACCAGTTTTATTGTTGTTTGTCGTTGTGCTGCCACTCAGCCCCTTCAGCATCTACATAATAAATACCTACATATTTATGTATATGGGTGTGTAATTGACAAAAGTTTTTTATTGTCTCGTATTTTGTGGCTGCCAGTATTTTTGGACGATGTAGACATTTCAATAAATTGCATTGCATACTCTTGAGTGTGCGTGTATGTGTGCATTATTTCGTTTGTGCTACTTTTTGCTTTTATGATATTAGAATAAGAAATACTTCTAATCCCAAGCGAAGCATTTTTTTGTTCGCAAAAACATATGGTTTTCTTATTTCAAGTTCATGCCCATCATTTCAACTTCCTGGCTATGGTTAGGCTATGGTTTGCCCACATTATGATGCATGTTGCTTTTTTCGAGCAAAGTACAGACTTCACTTGAGTTATCAGAAAACCTTGGATTACTAGATCAAACATAGGTGCTTTAATAACCATTTCATTCCATGAAAATTATTGCATCTAATTGAGTGAACCGGGCTGCACAACTTTTTTGTCAATACCCTCTTACAATTACTATAATCAACTAAGGTACAGTTGCCTTGGCATAGGCAGTCGTGCATCTATTCCATCTCTTCCTTATCTTGAAAGCTTTAAGTCTTCATTGACACGTTAATTGTATAAGAGATTATCCATTAATGGGTATTGCATCCAACAAGTGGCTTGTTCATTGGTTCCCTTCTTTTATTTGGCATTAGCAATTGCGACTTTGTTTCATAGATCATTTGATATGGCCAGCTAAGCGTGATTGTATTACCGCTTAGGGCATTCCTTTTGATAATCGCCCACCCAAGAAACCAGTTGCACTAAGATGTCCCAGTGATATCAGCGACACTTCACGTCTCTATATAATTCTTGGTTCCACTGCCCTGGCTCTTTTAATGTAGTCCTAATTTCAACGAGGGTAGCAATATTTAGTGCTGGAACATTTTAGAAGACAAACTAACCTCTATGTACCAAAAAATCTCTGCAAGGAAGCCGGGTATTTATCTCTCATCTGCAGATTTCTTAAGTAGAGACTGTGTCCAACATGAAAAGCTCTTTATCTTATCTGGTTTGACCTGTCGTGCAATTCACTAAATTTGAACGTTTCGACAATTGTTTTTGTCTAAAATATTTATCGTTTGCACTAATGATTGTGTTATACACAAACTTATGCTAACTAACACTAAGCGGCTGTATTCTTCTTCTATTTATTCAAACTAATTGAGAATTACATATCAAAATGAGCGAATAACGCAATGAACTATAACAAAAAGACATTCTAGCCAAGCTGTTAAATTAAGTTTGAAATATTTTTCAATTATATTTTGCTCTAGGGCATCATCGACAGCTCCCAAAAGAAGCCGCGCTACAGCCAAGCGACTCAATCTTTCCACTTAGGTCATAGCAAGCCTCACTTTTGCGCAAAACATGGAGCAATTGATTTCATCTGTTACGGTGGCCGTAGCATTTTTTGTAAAGCTCAACTTAAGATTCCATTATTATTCCCTTTTTCTGTATATACTGCTCGTCAAGCCTAACAACTAATAAACTTTGTTTTCCGCCTCAGACTCAACTTTATACGTTTCTTCGTACTTTAGACTTTGCACTCCTCTACTAACAGACAGATTTTGTCTGCTCTTTACCAGCTCATTTCATTACTGAATATTTTACCTCTGCTGATAACGGGTTTGCAAGCGCATTGGCAACATCGCAAAACACACCAAACGAATGGTGAAAATGTTAGTGCATATAATAACAAAAAAATTCGAATCGAAATGCATATCGTAAGGCACATTATTGCCATTTTGTAGGGAGTAAATACTCGTATAGTTTAAATGAGCTACGAACAGAGTTTAAAATTTTATACTTAATATGGCGGCCGCTGTAGCTGAATGGTTTGGTGCGTAGGTTCAATCCTTGTGAAAAAGTTTTTTCCAATAGCGACCTAACACCTAACAGAAGTGTACGCGCTATTTTTTTTAATATAGCCAATAATTAAAGAATTTACATACCCAACAACTTGAACCTTCTAAGAATCCAAGTCCGAAAGGATTCCTCTCTTTCAACCCAGCCTATCTATGATGATTTACGATATTCTCTAGTCATGTGATTCTCCGACTTAATCGTTTTTTTTACTGTTCCCACTATACATATTGTTGTTATTGGAAAAATAAATTGTTAGAGCTCCCCTGCCTACTCTAAGCTTAATTTGATTTCCTAATATAGCTCATTCATAGTTTTTGCATAATTTTAGATCGACAAAGTGTTCGAAAAGGTGTGGTCCCGGCAAACGGCAGCGGATTTTGGCAGAAACAAAGCATTGGTACAGGTAGCGCAAACAGTACATACTCTTTCGATGTTCCCTTCATCCCGATAATCCTTCCGAAACCATCTGATGCGTGGTGTATTTAAAATGGATCCAGAATTTTCTAAGACTGCTTCTTAACTATTTATCCAAAATTCCTAAATGATTAGAGAGTGAAAAGGATACTGCTATTTTATGAATTCCAGTTCTCAATTTTTATATTTTTTTAGAAATTTTGTATAAATCCCGAATCAAGCTTTAAATTCAATTGGATTGAAGCTCATAAACAGACATCCATCGTTTTTCCGTCTCCTTAACTACCTCTGTCTCATTTTGAGCCTACCTTTGTTTGTGTCTCTGCAACATCATTCTACCTTTCTCTTTCACAACTGTCAACTGTAATAACTGTAATAAAGGCAATCCAAATATACAAATTTACAAACATACTTATTTTCTTCTTCAGATAAGAATCGCAACGCCAGTCCATCCGTTTCCAGTGATAAAAAGTCTAGTTTGGTTGACGCCGTTGATCCGGCCACCAGCAGCAGCGATGCCAAATTAAAGCCCCGCTCTAGGTTAGTATACCTAACATATTATTTATATTCAGTGATAGTGTGATCAGATACGACAATCAGAGTAAATTGCATATACTTACATTCTTACATATCCCCCCTATTCTCACTTACCCTTATACTCGTATTTTGTACTAAATTACAGGTCACTCATACGCCGTGCATCGCGCAAAACCAAACAGCAAATCAACAACGCGTCCGACGACTGTAATTTGCAATAAAGTGAAGGAGGTGTGAAAAGTAAATGAACATGAAAGGAATGTAAAAACTGAACCACAAAGCAGGAACTTAAGGTTATTAACTACAATTGTGCATCTGGGTATATGTAAGTCGGTAGGCATATGTGCGTTTGTGTGTATTCGCGAAGCAGCCGGGTGGATTGAACGCAAAGATGTTAATCTTATGTTGAAAAAATACAAATTTTGATATGAACGCTTAATTAGAAATATAAAAAACACTATGACAGTAATGTTAGTTAATCGATAAATAGTTTTGTTTACGCATACATATGCAATTTTGTGCATGTTTGTTGCCAGGAAGTTGCCCATGCAAATAAAAGTGAAAGCGCAGCGGAATTAAGTAAATAAATAGTTAAATTTGCAAATAAATCAAAATCACAAAGAGCAATAAATAAATAAATTTTGCTAGTTTTAATTTTTTAGCTTAATTGCGTGCTAGTTATTATTAATAAAAAATTAAATTTATATTAAAAGCGGAAGTTTTTATAAATGTTAAAATGTGATTATGCCAAAGCAAACGCTCGAACGTTTTTTCGCGATTAAATTTAATTTGCTCACAACAAAAACCAGTTTCACGAATTTTTTAGATAAAAGTATTTCAAAATAATATACATAATTTTCATTGTAAATAATATGAATTTTAATATTTTCAAAATTTTTATGTATGTATAATATACTGTTTTTTCTTTACTTCATTTCTTTTCCTAAATTTACATACAGCCTTGGCCAAAAGTATTAGGCACCTCTTTAAATGTTCCTTTTAAAAAGTTAAATAATGACCTTTAATCAATAAATATGTACAAATAAAAGGAATTAGTGATAAAAAACATTAATATTTAGTAGGTCCACCATTTGTTTTGATAACAGCAGTAACCCTCTAGGTTGTGCTGCGTACAAGTTTTGCACATCCGCCTGTACTTATTGAGCTCCACTTGTGAATTAAAGCTTTTTTTCTCGCTGCTTCCGACGTTATGCTGTGTTCCTTCATCTTACGCTTTAAAATCGCCATCATGTGCTCTATGGGCTTTATAATCTGGAGACTGTGCTGGCCAATCCAACAAAACAATGTTATTCTCTCTAAACAAGAACATGAGTCGCTGATTTGTAACAATGGGCATTGTCTTGTTGGAATTGAACTCCATCTAAATTATATATAATAGGCGCGTACACCCTTTTTGGATGTTTTGCCGAGCTCCTCCTCCTATTTTAGGTGTACGTCTTGATGTTGTTCCACAAATGTAGTGACCTACAATTTCAAGCCGATTCCGAACGCACCAACTCATTCGGCTACGGCGGTCGCCATCTAAATTAGTCTCTCCAAAAATGCACGTTAACAAAACAAAATCAAAGTTTCAGTATCGGAGAGCCCATTTTTAAACGCTTTTTCCGATTTCTTGCGTAAGCCACAACCTCTTTCAGGCTTTTTATCCTCTTAAACCTGCCTTTAAAGGCCTTCTTCTAACTGTTAGAGGACTAACTGATTTTCTAATTTGTTCCGACAGGGCTAGCTGCCCTATCCAAGGGAAGAAGAGGATTTTCTACGATCCTTGAGAGACTCGCGTATAAATTTAAAAATAAATCCCGTACACTAGTGAGGGGTTTCCTCCCACTTTTTTATTTATTATGTATTAAAAATGCTTCATTTTAGACTATGCGCACTATATATATATTAAACACACTAGCAACACAATGGCATAAAGCTGTGGTTACTTTGGTAGCCACATTTGAAATTACTTGCATTTTTCTGGGGTTCTTAATACTTTTAGCCAAGGCTATATGTACACAATTATCGATAATTTTATCTATTTAATTTTCTCGTGAATATTTTCACATTCATATGTATTTACCAATTCCAAAATATGTATGCATGAATGCAAGGAATAATTCCATCAAATGCCACAGTATGTCAGAATTTTAATTTCTCTAAACTAACACAGAAATTGAACAAAAAATTAACAGAAATATGTTTGACTTTGTGCATATATTAATATATGCTATGGGTACTTTGATATTTTTGCCTACAAAGGCTACGGAATAAGGCCCCACCTGACGCTTTGCTGGGGGGCCATGTGTAAAAGCAAAAGTATTACAGACAAAATTACAAAACTTCTTAAGCTTAAGTTCAAGTTTCAAAACACTCGGTTCTTTAGCTTTAGTCTAACCGCGGTATATTGCGAACAGTCTCAGTGAAATCTCAATTGTTTTTGTTATGTACCACAGAGAGTTTAGTCTGCTGTCTTCGTAGCTAAATGCATATTTTTACCCTTACCGCTAATTCGATATTACATATTTGCGATATTGCGTCTTCTAAACACGTACAAACATGCACACAGTTTGTATGTAAATATGGCAATGAGAAACTGAATGAAGTCTCTGATCTATTTAGGGTTCTCATGTTATTCGCAGTGGACGAGATGTTGATTTCTCTGTTCTGTTTAGGATCGTCATGTCATGCATAGTGAGCGAGCTGTTAACTTCTTTGTTCTCTTCTGACGTTAAAAAATCTAAATATACCGTAGAATGTACGCAGGCATATTTACTGAAAATTTCAACAAAATGGAGAGACTGCTTTAATCCCGCTTGTTTGTTTGGACTCTTTGTGCACGTTGTTTCCTCGTGGAACCTTGCGCCCGATTTACTCAAATCCATCCGATTTTTTCTCTTTAAATCTTTGTTAAAGTTTCTCTATTTTCAAAAATTTGCCTACAATGAATATTTGGAAAATACAGTCAACGATTACCCTCGAATAACAGAGCTTCATTACAAATTTAAGACGTCTTTATTGATGCATATTTACCAATAAGATGCGCCTATATGTTGTTTTAAAACAAAAAATATTTGGAAATTTAAATTCTTTCAGGATTCACTATTTTTTATCAAAATACGCTCTTAATAAATTATGTGTGAAAAATGACATTATTTCAACGTCCACCATGAATAGGTAAAAGAGTCGATTCATGAATACCTAATTGTTGAGAACGTCGAGATATCGACTTTGAAGGCTGTTCTGCAACACTTTGCGCCATAGCAGCAAAATTCTCAACCGAACGTCCAGTTTTTAGTCTACCAGTCCTTTTTCTACCTTCAACGCAACCCGTTTCTTGAGTTTTTTTCACCAACCTTTGAATTGTCGACTTATTCGTATGACTATTTCCACCAAAACAATCACGAATTCTGCGGTACGTCGTTCTTAAAGATCGACTATTTTCGTAAAAAGTTTCAATAATTTTAACGCCTTGTTCTATGGTGTAGAATTGTACATCTGTCTACTTGGCAAATATTAAAGATGACATAAAAAGATACCCTCTGGGAATTATTCACTACTGACATCTGCGCGTCACTTTTGAAAGACCCTTCATGAATTTACCTTAAAGAAATGCAGCTTTTACATAGATTCACATATCTAAATGCACATGTGAGTAGAATTATTCTAAATTATCGCAAAATTTTAACGCTGCCGTTTACACAACCATCGTACATAATTCAACACCCACACAAAATTCTAGGCAATTTAAAAAATTTTAATTATTCAAGTTTTTTACGAGCAATTTTACCTCCAAGCACAAAGTACAGTATCTATTCTACAATTACTGATATGCACATAGCTGTGTGTGTGTTCGGATATATCTTTCTTAATTTGAATATCACTTTCATCCTACATCCATATGTGCACACACACACACATGTGCATACCGTCATAGTACTTACGACCATTTGTCGTTTGGTGTTATTTGCATTTTTGGTTGTCATGTAAATAACCAAATATTCAACTTTTTAATTGTCTCGCAGAATTTTTGATCCAACGCGTTGCACTCACTTCATTTTTCCCCTCATACCATCTAATACTTTTTTAACTTTCCCCTCTCCCTATGACAGCCTATGCGAGTATCTAAGTACGTACTGTTAAGCCAAACACTTTGCGTATACGTACGTGTGTGTGATTATGCGTGCAGCACAAATGGCCTGACTTCAAACTAGAGGGGGCCAGTATTGCTTCGGTTAATACACCAGAAACAGCGCGCAAAGTAATTCTTTGTATGTCTGAAAAACTAGTCCGAAATTACTACATAAGAAGCAATTGTCCTATAGAAATTCGGGAACTGCGAATTGAAAGCTTTTCTTGATAATTAAGTTTAGATTGGAACTGGAGCCGCATTGGTGGATTGATGCTGCGCTTGCGCCTCTCTCTAAGAAAAATGGGAAAAAATGAACTTTAAATTTAAATTTACTTTAAATATTTACAGATCGATATTTCTTAATCTGCGCTTTTAATTACAACATCAATATTTTTGTTTCTCAATTTTAACTTTTTTTAACTTTGGGTGGCTTTCAAAGTCATTTCAAAAATTAGTTCATTTCTTCTTACTTAAATAAACATCAAAACATAGCACGAGAAACAATAAACATCCTAATATACAGATGTACATACAAACCACCTCGACCAAAGAGTTCCCGGAAGTTGTTCAGAAAAATCTAAACACAAGTTTACTCCTTAAAAGTGATATTATCGCCTTAAAAGTACTCTGCATCAACTGCAACGCGTTTGCGCCAGCGTTCGATCCAGCTCACGAAACCTTTTGTAGAACTCTAATTTCAATATGCCATTAGAGCCGTCTCCGATTTTTCCATTAATTCCTTGCGGCTGTTAAAACGCGTTCCCCGTAATGTGCTTTTGACTCGATCAAACAGAATAAAATCGCAAGGAGCCATGTCAGATTACTTCGGTGGCTAATGGATGGCATTCGTTTCGTTCTTAGTAAAAAATTCACCAATGGAATAGGAGTAATACTTATTCTTAACGACATCCCACAAAAAATAGTCTAACAGACTTAGTCAATTTTCGCGGATTTTCAATTGTTGTTGATGTTTTCCAACTTCGTTCAAGCGAAAAGCGACGCATTTTGTAAATTTCTAAGTATAAACTGTTCTTTTGGCATACGACGGATGTTACATGAGTTGTCACAGTCAAAAAAAATGTGTAACTCAAATACCATATACCAGATGGAACACCCTTTGTATGAGAAATATAACATTTTTACTCTGATACCCACAATAATTTCAATTTATTTGACTGTTTAGTCATTAAAACAAAAAAAATTATTGGCGCGTACACTTCTGTTAGGTGGTTGGCCGAGCTCCTCCTCCTATTTGTGATGTGCGGCTTGAAGGAACTACATTTGCTGGGGGGAACTACATTTTTAAGCCAACTCCGAACAGAAGATGATGGTCGAAGATTTGCCATTACCTGCCGAGGGCCGACCGCTATTTGAAAAAATTATTTGATGTTCGGATAATCTTGATAAATATGGCCCATACGGCTATGAGAGGGGTTTAGGCCGAAACACCTACTGCTTCCCGCTGCTCCCTATAGAAGAAACTTAGTTTGTATGAGAAGTTTTTTCATGAACGAAATATGAATAATAAATTCACCCATAAAACATAGTTTTCGTGGCATCATCATCAGCAACGTTTGGAAATAACTGCATATGTCTACGAATAAACGAATCGGAATATTTTAATATAAATTTTCTTTACAACAAATTATTTTTAAGACGAAATAAAAATTTGAGAAACTTGACGATTATCTAATTCGAAATGAATTGCGCATAAATAAGATCAAAAATGAAACAAACTTAGTAGAATTTACTGTTATTTCCATAACACAGTTAATGCACACTTTTAAACTTTTTGCACAAAGCAATTCGACACTTAGAAAAAAAAACTTTACTATTTACTTATACTAATTACCAGATACTTACATACTTATGAATTCATGTAAACTATAGGAAATTTTTCAAAATCATTAATAAACGAGTTTTCGATGGAAAAGCTTAGCTTAGCGTATCTAGTGACCAATAATCCACAACTGATAATAGTAAACAAGAAACAATTACAATAACAAAAACAAAAACAAAACAAATACGAGTGTATATACATACAAGCGGTTAAACCGATTAGTGGTGAGCTTAAGAAAGAGAAATTATATAATTATAATATATGGATGTATTGTGTTGATGTGTGTAAATGTAAGTAAGGAAAATGCTGTGCAAGAGATGGTTAAGATATTAAATGTATGTATGTACGTAAATAATATTTTTTAATTATAAAGAACGATGCTCGTTATAAATTTAAGCTTAGATGGAAAATGTAACGGTACTTCTAATTCGGTACATACATATATTCGGATCAAAATTAGCAAATAAGAACTTAATTTGTAAAAATCAATGGTATAAAAAGCATTCATAGAAACAGGGCGTACGATCAAAATCTGAACAATGGAATCCAAAATTTACCTAATAAATAAGAATTAAAAAAAAAAAAATTAGATGCAACTGATGTAGATTTTACATTTCACAGCAGCGACGAATCACCTGGAGTTTTTCACGCTGCTAATTTTTTACAAGGCCTGGATAAAAAAATGGCTTGACACGAAATGATGTGAGTAAAATACTGACAACTAGCAAATACGCAGCCAGGCAGGATAGTGCAGTAGTGGGATTCTCTCTGTCTAGCACGATTGCACAAAAACATAAGATGCGAAAATCCTACACTAAAGTAGAAGAGTATCCACATTACACGCCGCAAAGTTACAATACAGGAATAAAAGCAAATAACTGACAGAGGGTCGCAGTTGTCAGATCATAATTCATGGCCTGGTTACATGGGTTTCACTTGGAATACTTGCATGTTGCAAATATCGTTTCGCTCGCATTTTCTTGTTGTAGCTTTGCATGGCATACAAGACTTTGCACTTCGTATAATTCGTGCACCCTGCCGGGGTGTTGCAAGACTAAGAGCATTCCCTTAGTGTGTGTACTGTTTTTTATTACTTTATTGGCTTACTTCATCAATAGCATTACAGTCTTGTGCAGATCATTGCTTCCACTAACTATTGGCTTACTTAGTTACTTAATTTAGCAACATAGAAGCAAAGAAGCAAAAGCATTAGATGCGGCTGCCGTTTAAACTGAGCCTAACCGAAGACGGAGTAATCGGTATAAAAATTCACTATATGGACAGTTCAGTAATTTTGTATTATTTAGAGATATCACTATTATTTTTCCAATTTTAAAGTAATTTTTTAACTAAATTAAATTAATTCATTCGCACCTGCGTATTTATGTCGACAATTTTTAACCGGCTTATGAAATAATTAATTCAAAGCAAATACTGCCTGCATATTAAAATTAATTATAGTCCAAGAAGGAAAGAAACAGGATTGCGCCCATCAGAGAATGCGTGCGTCACACTAGCCTAGATGTGTAGTGTTGCCAACCCTTTGCTCTTTGCAATGAAGTTAGTGCTTTTTATTACCCGAAAAGTTCAGTCTAAAGCTTTATGTCCTTTCTGCTTAGGTTAAGGATTGCATCTGCCTTTATCTGTTCCGGATCTATGAGTCTTTTCGATTGCCGCAAGTTCGATTTGGCACTCCAGTAATCGATTAGACCTCGTTGTTCCTGCTCACGTAGATGGGCACTTAAGAAGCTGTTGTTAACCCCGCAGAAAGGTTCAGGACCTATGAAGGGAGTGCTTCCCCCTTTTTCGCTAAAGTGTCAGCAATTTCATTCCCTTCGTGCCCCTCATGTCCCGGAACCCACATCAAGGTAACAAAGTTTTTTGATGCTAGGGTGTCGAGGATTTTAGAACATTCGCAGACCAACCTTGATTGGAATGAGAAGCTATCAAGCGATTTTAGAGCTGCTTGACTGTCAGAGAGAATGTTAATATTGGCACAGTGCGTGCCTCTCCGTAGACATTCTCTGGCACACAGCTCTAAGGCGTGGACCTCGGCCTAGAAAATGGAAGTGGTTTTTCCCATTGCAATTACTTTTGCGAAATGTGGTCTGACAATTCCAGCCCCCGCCCTACCGTCTTCCATTTTGGACCCCTACAGTAAACCACACCTGTGCGCCCTGTGTTAGGAGTATTTAATTGTTTCTCCACGCTGAGCCGTCACTAATGACCACTTTGAATTTTTTGGAGAATTCTAGTTTCCTTTCCATCTTATTGTGAACTGTAAGGCACGGAGAGTTTCGGACTCAACCCAGAATCCTTACATCTCCTGTAAGATTGCCTTCTTTGAGATGGAGTAGATTAGGAAGCCTTAGCGCTGCACTAATTGCCATCTTTTTGGCTACAAGACATAGTGGAATGAGTCCAGTGACCATTCTTAAAGCCGCTGTGGGGCGTATTCGCATTGCTCCCGTAACGCTCAGACAGGCTATTCTGTAAACGTTAAATGTTATCTGAGTCTTAATTTGGTCTACTTTTGGCCACCATACCAGAGAGGCATAGGTGATCATTGGCACTATTATTGTCTTATAAGACTATGCCATCATCTTTGACCGCAGTCAACATGTTTTACCATATAGCCTTTGGCATACGTATATTGCGCTGAAGGCTTTGTTTGTGATGTAAGATAAGTGATTTTTCCAGGTCACGGTTTTATCAAGGCTTACTCCCAGATATTTCATGTCTCCAGATAGAGTTAAGTCGGCGTCCCCTAGTTGAAGTGTCCTTAGATTTAATTTGCTTCTTCGGGTGAAGGGTACCACACAAGTCTTGTTCGGATTTAACGAAAGTCCTTTCTCCCGACACCAGTTATAATACTGAAGAACCAATGCCGACCTTTTTGGAAAAGGAGTACCTTATCTTGTTACATAACCTCAAATATGTCAAAAAGTGTTGCGGTCCTTCTCTAAACATAAGTTAAAATACAAAGATGGATTTTTTTAAACTCTGTTTTTTCAATGCAGTCCATTGTACATAATACTGAAAGTATGAAAAAAATTATATGCTAATACGCATCTCGCCTTTTAAACCAGTACCGCACCCAGATTGAACGACTTTTCAACATCAACAATAATCGCAATCGCCGAACCATATGATAAAAAAATCTAAATAGAACTGAGTGAATTACTGAACTAATTTTTAAAAAATGTATATTTTACATAATTATTAACATCACTTTTTAATTAGAAGAGGCTAGAAAAAATGTCAAGAAGAAAGAACTAAAACTCCGAGGCTAGAGAACTAAAAAAAAATGTTAATCAAGTTACTAAAATGGAAATCTGGTCACACTAATCACCAATCGGGTTGGTGTGACGACACGAAAATCAGCTGATATTGTCAAATTTGCTGAGAGCTAAGTAACAGGACTATAATAGGTGCACCTCATTATTTCTCCACCGTGGTTATTGTCGATTAGGTTGCCCGAGTTTTTCATTCAAGTCGACACCTCTTACTACTACCTTGCTATCCACAACAGTCGATTCCACGTCACCGGAACGACTCGGATTTACATCCGGTCAAAAACTGTCAGCATTCCCCATACATGTATGGAGAACGTTTATGCAGCTATAACAACGACAACCTCCTCCTTCACACGCAACAACTTTCTTCGTAGGACTTCTTTATTTACGGGCTATGTATCTTGTTCTTCGGCAGGCTATCGCATTGTCCAAATAAATATTGGGATATTTATTTTGCAAAATAACAGAGATTTCAGTCTGAAAAGGAAAGAGTTCAGAGTGTATAGTCGATTGCTCGTTAGCCAGTAGTACAGCAAGCATAGAGAAGCTTTATGCATTCTGGGGTTCTTCATTGAAGTGTGTCGTAGTAGAGTAGAAGAGCAATAGATCTTAGCCAATCAACGCTGGTACAACTAAAGTCCAAAACAAGCAGTTGGTCGAACACTGATTAGTCTTCACTTTGTGTTTGCGTCTTGTCGCAGTACTTGGATTAATTTCTATGGCTAACCGTGAGCAAATTGAATTTTCAGAGAAATTCTCATTTCAAAAACTACTCAACATGTTTCCGAACCCATTCCAGGGTTGCAAGTGGCTGAAGTAAGCGCAGAGAAAGTAAATTTTTAAACTTATAAACTTTTATATTTATAAATTTACGTTCTCTGGTAAGCTGTAGGGCAACCACTGTTAGGGAAATCATTTTATCATTAAAAACAAAACTAATATGGAATGAAATCCATTGTTTAATAAAATTGGTGTATTTGATATTTTTGTACGAAACCTGGTTAAATGTCGTAGTGAAGTCAAAATGGAAAAGTCCTATAAATTTGGTAGCTTTTGAGGATTTGGTACTTCTTCCAATATAAAATAGTCGGTATTATATTATTTACTGTATTTGCTTTTTAATAAAAAAAATAAAATGAATAGAAATTATATAAAAAATTTTATCAAATGTACTCCCAAAAAAATTACTTGGTAATTAAATAATCTACAAATTAATACATAAAAAATCAAAAAGTTTTGTTTGTAAATCGTATCAGCAGATGAAAACTATGCAGAGTGAATTGTGATCAAAAATATTAGATTGAATAAAAAAATGTTTGTATTAAACCATTAATTGGTATAAATTTATAATTAGTATTAAACAAATATATATTCCAGTAGGAAAAAGTACATGAAACGATTCGATTCATATAAAATCAAAAATTAAAATTGCGAAAAAGTATTACTCTTTTTTATATACATAAAAAAAATAAAAAACAGAAAGTCGTTATTGTTAAATATGATTAAGTCATTATTTAATGTGCAACAAAATATATGTAGGTAAGTCTAATATAATTGAGTAAACTACAAATTAACCAAAGAAATCTCATATATTGAATTCATTTACCTGTACGCATGTAGTGGTAAGAGAGGTATATTAAAATATACATATTTGTTAAATAATCTAACGGTGAGTCATAAATAATTAGCGTCATGGCGATTAAAAACAAATTTTTGCATTTTCTGACAGTTAATAGCGATGGACATTTAAATAAAAGAATTAGATAAATTGCGAAAATACAATAGTACACAACTGTAGGTATTTAAATAGGTTAGAAAGACGTAAGAGAGGTGTGAAAAGTTGACAAATATTGTAATTTATATCAAATTTTGTTATCTTACTATGAAACTAATTTACATTTAATCGAAAATAAAAAATTAAATTAAAAATTAAAAATGAGAAACGGGAGGAACATGGAAAACAAAGAGAATTGGTGGAGAGGTGAATGGCGAATGTGAAAAGTGTTTACTAAATGTCCATAAATTATAAAATAGGAATAATAATTA
The DNA here is from genome assembly GCF_027943255.1 of Anastrepha obliqua. Lineage (NCBI taxonomy): Eukaryota > Metazoa > Arthropoda > Insecta > Diptera > Tephritidae > Anastrepha > Anastrepha obliqua. Next base: position 1,954,180 of record NC_072895.1, on the reverse strand, counting down.
ATAAACGTAAAGAGACACAAAACCACTTGATTGAATTTTGATTAGCAATTGATTGGTAAGTATCTGGAAAACTCAATGCATTCGGACGACATAACACAGCCAACGAAGCCGCTGAATCTTTATTCGCTGCGCGTGTCGTCGTAAAACTCATTCAGCTCATTATTCCATCGCCTACGATACTCGCCGTCGCTAATGTCGAAGGTCCAAAAATCTTCCGCAGAATCTTTCTCTCCAACACTCCAAGCGACGCCTCATCGGATGTTGTCATCGTCCAAGCTTCTGCGCCATACGTCAGGACGGGCATGATGAGAGTCTTGTAGAGTGTCAGTTTTGTTCTTCGAGAGATGACTTCACTACTGAATTGCCTTCTTAGTCCAAAGTAGCGCGTGTTGGCAAGAGAGATTCTACGTTGGATTTCTGGGCTTGTTATCGGTGTTAATTCTGGTTCCTAGATAAACGAAGTATTTTACAACCTCGAAATCATAAATGCCAGCAGCGGCATGGGTGCCGATATGCGAATGTGACGACTGTTTGTTTGATGACAACAGATACTTTGTTTTGTTCTCATCCACCACCAGACCCATCCGATTTGTTTCTTTACCCAATTTGGAAAAGGCAGAACTAACAGCGCGGTGTTAACGTCAATATCATCGGTAAGAGCTGCCAAAGTAAGCGGCATGTTAAATAAGCTCATGGCAAACCTTGGACGTCCAACGCAGAACAAGTGAACACCTTTAATGGGCACAACGAACTCGATTCTCTTATACGGAAGCGAAATATGGGCAGATTTGCTAAAAGTACAATGCCAGCGGACAACTCTGCAATCTGTGCAACGCACTTGCGCTCTCAGAGCGGCTTCTTCATCAGAACAGTATCTGGAGCAAGGGTGTTAGTTATCGGCGGAACCATCCCTTTAGATATTCTAGCACAAGAGCGCAAACGAAGATGGGAGGCAAAAAACACAGGAATCCCAGTACCTCGCTTCTCCGGTATTAGAATTCAAACGCTCACACTTTGGCAGGCAAGATGGAACTCTGAACGGTACGGTAGATGGACAGCGAGACTAATACCCGATCTAAAAAAGTGAGTAGAAAGAAAGCACGGTGAGGTTAACTATTACCTCACACAGTTTTTGTCCAGACATGGGTCCTTTCGCAAGTATTTGTGGCGAATGGGAAAAGTGAGTCTACCAAACTGCATATATGGAGATACTGAGTATGATGATGCGGAGTACACCTATTTTGAATACGAGAGGAAAAAAAAAATGGAATGCCGTCGCAAATTTCGTGGAGGATATTATCCGAAAAAGAAGCGTGCAATGGAAACTTATGTTAAAGAGCATTGAGCACAGGTTTCTCAAAACAGTGTCCTTCTTAGGACGCCGTCGTGGCGGAGGCAGTCCCGGGATGGAGGGAAAAATCCAAGAGAAGAGGAGGGATATTTTTAGTGGAATCACCACACACGTACTAGCGACGGTTACTATATAGTGCGAAGGCATTTTAACCCAACCTCACTGCCAAACAAAAAATAAAATAAGTAAAATATCATCAGCACACGCCAACAATTTAACGGTCTTACAAAAAATTGTGCTTGAGGGATTAAGTTCTGCGGCTCAAACGATCTTCTCCATCATCAGGTTAAAAAGTCACACGACAGCGAATCCCCCTGTCTGGAACCTCATTTGGCATGTAACGGTTCAGAGAGGTTCTCTCCACTCTTCCTGCATGAAATAAGTAATTCCCCCTCCTTTTGTTTGTATCTTCTCGGAATCTGGCCTCACAGTGAATTCGGAAGGCGCAATCTCTTATTATGGCATACCTCTGCATTTTGTACGACATGTCAGTCGAACTCGTTGCCGTGACTCGTTGCTGTTAGGAAGGAAACATAATGGAAACATAAACACAAATTATCTAAAATTCTAAATTCAAAAAAGGACTGTCAGCCGCAGAGCTTAGTGTATTGTCGAAAAATTTTGCATATGAAATAAAACACTGTAAAAATATATATAAACATGTCCTCGAGAAGAAGTAATTTCTTAGCAAGTGAACTAAGGTTTTTGCTCGAATTACTAGAATCAAATAAATTTATACTGGAGCGCAAAGCAAAAATGTTTAGAATTCTTTAAACGGAAAAAAAAGTTAGCATTGAAAAAATCCAATATTGGCCCTTATTATGAGCAACATTCGATCTTCGACTGTAGTCGAAAGTGCTGATCGAACGAATTTTCATTTGGTATTATGGTGCTCATTCGTTGAAGAATAGGACTATTGTGAATTTCGATCGCTCGACGCATTTACAATAGATCGTTTTTTCTCAGCTGATACAGCAAATCAAAATAAAAGAACAACCGATTGTGTGGAAATTCTTTGCTAACATTATTTTTAAAAGTTAAAAAAAGTATTTTTTGTGAAAATGAGTACAACGGAGTTGTGGTTCGACGATTCATCGGACTATGAAAGATTAGTGGAACTAGCTAGAAGTAGAAAACAGTTGAGGGGCGCATCCAACCCCCTAGAAATGGCTTCCACTGAGTAAGTTGAGAATTTTCAAAATGTGTTGACGTACTTAATATTACAGAAATTTCCTTACAGATTTTTATAGAACTTTAGATTATCTAAAGAGGCGTTTATGAACCTACTATCCAGTAAAGAAAACCAGTTGTAGCAGTGCACCCGATACAAATCCATTCCAAATATGTTAAAGCTAGCCACAGTTCTGCGATTTTGTGCTCAGGGATCGTACCAATTGAGTATTGGTAATGAAGGTATGCTAGGACTTGCTCAACCCACTGTGTACGAGATGCTGAAGATATTGAAGTGGAGTCAAATAACGGAGAAGCACAAAACATAAGAAATTAAATTTTGAGAATATTATAGAAAAATCTAAAAAGTATTAAATAGAAACCTTTACGCCACAGTTTCTGTTTTATTTTTGTTATAAATTTTCTTTATTCAATTATTCGCCATTCGAAAAAAATATGTATTTCAGTTCCTCTACGTATTTCAGCCCATACCTGCCAAGGGAAAACAAAAATGTATTTCTATAAACATCACAAAAAAAACCATTATTAAGATTAATCCGTTTTGCTGCCGTTTTCATTGGTGGTCCCAAGCAATTCAGCTCCGTTGTAAATTCCCCCCATTTTTTTGCTGCTTGAACTTTGGTGCAAATCCCTTTTGCGAATTGTGGATTCGCCTTTTTAATTGTTGTTTGGTACTCACGACTTTCGACCTGCATAAAATTAACAAAATTAGTATATATTTATTATTTAGTTACTAGAAAACCATAAATAATCGCAAACAACTTACACTTTAACAAGTTTTCCCACAATACGCTGCACAATCGAAAGCAAAATTGCATTCGACTCTAAATTCGGTAAACAACGAAAATTTCGATAGGGTTGCACCGCTCATAATACCAAATTGACATTCGATTTTCGATCTTCGACAACCAGCGAATATCGAAGATCGAATGTAACTCATAATAGGGGCCATTTTTAAAAATTTAGCGAAATGTTTTATGCTATTACATCTATTGGTAGCATTGGTCGAGTAAAACGTTAAAGTTGCAGGAAGTAAATGGACGGATCGAAGAGACAAGCGACAATCATTTTAATTAAATATTTTCAAAGTTTTATTAAAAAAAATTATATTATTAAACTGAAATGACTGCCAACTTGCAAAACGATAACAAGATAATATTGTGTTAATTATTTTCTCCTCTATCAGATACCAGTTTAGGTTTGGAAAGCAGCTCATTTTCCAATAAACTTGTTTAAAAGTCAACTGGCATGCATCATCTAATCAGACACTGAGAAATCACTTTTCCTGCCAGTTACGCACAAGGGTCAGATTAAGGGAACATTAGTAAAACGGAACATTGCAAGCACATAAAAAATTTAACAAATACAACCTTGTAAGAGACCATCAATACTGACATAATTTCCGAACAGTCCCTTCTTCTAGAAAATCAAAACAATTACAGCTGTCAGATTTTGATGGTGTTTCGCTAATCATTAGATGGAAAAAAGTAGCAATATATTACATTACGGCGAATTTTTGTTATTTGTTACGTTTAATACTTCTTTGTAAAAACAGTGTAGAACGAAAACATGTCGGTGCGCCACGATTGGTACCAGTCGGAAACAAAGGTGGTGGTAACCGTGATGTTGAAAGATGCCGTCTCCAAGAACTACAAAGTGGATATCATGCCAGAGTGTTTGCATATGACGGCCGATGGTTATGAACTCGTCTTAAACTTTTATCGTCCAGTTGACGTCAGTAAATCATCGCACAAAGCATACACTACTAAAGTGGAAATAACGCTAGCCAAAGAAGTGGGCGAGCGGTGGGAAAGCTTGGAGAAAAAAGATCTTCCCCCGCCAACGGCTAGACCTCCACCAATTCACAAAAAAGACTGGGACAGCTTGGCAAAAGAAGTGGACAAATCTGAAGAAGAGAACTCAAATGGTGAAGATGCGTTAAAGCGGCTCTTTGATAAAATTTATTCTGAATCGTCGCCTGAAGTGAAGAAAGCAATGAACAAATCGTTTTCCGAGTCCGGTGGCACTGTTCTAAGCACCAACTGGCAAGAGGTGTCAAAAGATAAAGTTGATGTTAAGCCGCCCGAGGGTGCGGAATTTAAAAAGTGGGACTAGTTGGATAGCGTTAATTCTTGCTTGGTAGTAGTCCGTCTAGGACGAAATTTATAATTTATTCGCATTTTTCACCTAAAATTTTTATTATTTTATGTATGATTAACACATAATTCATTAAATAAAATATATTATAATTTATATGAATGCTTACCATATGCAATAATCTTCGGAACTTATTTTTAAACGCTCATTAGTTCGTCCTTAAATTGAAAAATTAATAACTTCACTGGAATACTGTTGGCTTAGTGGAAATATCATCTATAATTAACGGTCTATAAAAAATTTGTAAGTTGTTGCGAATACTAGGTAATTTGCCATTCCAGTCCAAAAACGCAAACACTCAGTTGATCGTCAAAAAATGTTCACAGTTGAGATCAAATGATTCAATTTCATACAAAACTCGTATGACAAAATCTTGGAAAATCACGTACAAACTTAAACAATTCCCATTAAAAAAACAAAGAAAATTATAATTTAAAAACGTTTGCTATTGTAAGTTTGCCAAGTCAAAGATATTATTTTGCATATTTTGTCGAATGTAACATTGTAATATAGCACTGCAATATAAAGACGGTATTTATAATACCCCAAAATACAACATTGCATATGATGCACGTAGTCGGCTTATTTTCTTCATGAACACACTGGAAATGGCAAACTATCGATATTTTCCGATAGCATTCGCACCTTTCATAGATATATCGACCAAATTTAAATCAACCCGTTAAGACTTTCAATGCATTATACTCATTTTTCACATGATTTTAAGATCTACCTAAGTATTTACAGTATTTTTATGTAAAAAAATATCAGCCTGTCGTCTGTTGTTGCCCTAAGTTTGGTGCGTCTATCATTGATAATTGGACCGGTCTTGCTAAATATCCTCTCCACTTCGATAGATGAAGTTGAAACGAAAAGGTATTTTTTGGTACTGGTTCAAGCAGCAATTCCTTTTTAACCTTTAAGAGAAAAAAAATAGAATAATCTGTTCGGTAGATTTGTCTTCGTTAATTGCCGCCACTGTTAGTGTTCTATTGTTTTTTTTTTGGTTACTTCTTGTCGTAGAGAGCTAAATAAAGGACTGAATTCAGTATTGGTTGATTGTACTCGTATTTCAGTGTTTTCGATATTTTTGTTATTTGCTGGTGTCAAAAAAACATATATTAATATTTCGGATTCCAACGCCTTCGATTCTCATCTAGCCTATTTTGCATTTCTAAAGCTTTCTCTTTTGAAGCGTTGATCTAATATTATACATATCCGGCGCAGGGTTCGTTCTTCATAGGGAAATAATCGGTTTACTACTGCTTTTATAATATTGTATTGATTTCCTTAGAAAGCTGTGGAAGCTGCAAATATCCACATACGAGATGAAGCCGCTTTTTTTGAACTCAACGATTATTGAGTTAATCATCAAGAAGCTTCAAAATAATTTCAAGTTCTTTCAAAACATCAAATTCGTCCCTTCTAAGAGACTTTGGTGCATTTTTGCCAAAATTTAACACAGTTATTTTGATTGCATCTTTTATTTCAATAACTTGAGCGATCCACATGGTTGAATATCCTTGAATAACTTTTAAAGGTTTCTCAGTGAATTGTTGTGAATGAGATTGAATGTGAGAAGTTTTACAGCCGAATTGGTGCTAGATTTGAAAAGTCTTATAATATCTTTAATTTTTTTTTTAAGTAAGCAAACTTACACCACTAAGTTGACTGAATATGAAATACATGGCAGATACTGCTTTTTCAGAAACTTGCAAGCCTTCAGCATTGAAGGTGTATTATCAGTGACAATACGAATAACTTTTTCCCCCATTTATTTTTGACTGGTTTTTTGGTCAAGCAGGAGTGACGAGACCTTTCATTTCAAATTAAATTCAATATCAATACAAAATAATTTCTATGAAGAAAAACCTCTCAAAGCAGTATTGACAGCTGATTGCTATTTTGCAGCTAATCTGCCATATGTGAACGAGTAGATTAATTTTGTGGATTTATTGCTAATTACTGCATATGTGAATGTACTTTTTGGGTAGTTCCGATAGTATCGATAGTCCTGAACTATCCAAGCCATCGATATATATCGATAGTATCGTCGATTATATTTCCACCTTTAGTGTACATGGCCATGCATCTGTACAATGGCCATAAGTGCAAGTTCCACCAACAAATTTGCGAATTTGCGCCAGAAGCGCTATAAAGGCGCCAAAAAAAGCTTCTTTTACCGAATTGGCATTTCAAATTTGTTCGGCACAAGGGAAGAAGGTCCTTAATTTTATTCGTGAAAACGCTGTATACTAAGAATTGATAGTGTTGTGAGTAGTACTTTGACTTGCGTCTATTTTGCAATATTATATTTATACGTATTTTAATCCAACTAGATGTCAACTGAAGTGCTTAAGAAAAAATTAGAGGAATACGAACAACCATCGCCAAAGAAAATGAAGATTGACTCAAAGTGTGTTCTTCGATTTGCCAAGTTGACTGAGCACGCTCTGGCCCCAGTACGAGGATCGGAGCGCGCTGCCGGGCTTGACTTGCGTAGCGCCTACGATTTGAAAGTACCAGCGCGTGGTAAGGCGATTGTGAAGACTGATTTACAAGTTCAGGTGCCAGAAGGCTCATATGGTCGAGTTGCTCCACGTTCCGGTCTGGCAGTTAAGAATTTCATTGATGTTGGTGCGGGCGTCGTGGACGAAGACTACCGTGGGAACTTGGGTGTTGTTTTATTTAATCATTCGGATTCTGACTTCGAGGTGAAACGTGGTGATCGCATTGCACAGTTTATTTGTGAGCGCATATTCTATCCTGAATTGGAGGAAGTGGATAAACTTGATGATACTGAACGTGGAGCTGGTGGTTTCGGTTCGACTGGAGTGAAGGAGGTTCCTGTCAAAAATGGCAATACAACAGCGGAATCTGAGGAGAAAACAGCTACACAAGAACCTGTGAAAGTGGCGGAATCTAAAGAAGACACTGTCACAACTGCAGACACTGAAGAGGTTGAAAAAAAGTCTGAGAATAAATCTTAGAGGCCCATCACAGTAGTACGGCTACTTTCACCTCCTCACACAAGGTGGAGCCTCTTTTTGTTGATGGCCGAGAATTCATACTCTTGTCCTTGGTCATTTGACATAGAAATACATATGTATGTGAGTTTTCATTGCCAAAAGTATTTTAAAATTAAATGTTTCCCCTAATGCGGGCATATTTTCAAAATGACTGGTTTGCATTTATTAAATGGTTTTAGTGGATTGCGTTGAAAAGGTATATTGCAAGACATATTCATCAACCTTTCTTAAAAGGAACAACTTCGGATCTGTTATCTTGGCACAATTATATGTACATGTGTATATAATTGGCGCTTACACAATCTATTGGGTGCCTGGGTGAGCTCCTCCTGTGTGTTGTTTGCGTCTTGATATTTCCCACAAATAGACAAGTTTGGACCATTCACTTTATTCTTTGATTTCAATTATATCTATAAAAATATAGATCAGTCTATAACAAAGACTATAATATTCCAAGTTTCAAACTTTACAAGAGTTACATATATAAATTCACAAATTTTCAACATCTCTAATCGGAATTTTGGAAGAAGAAATTTGCGTACGGAGTTTTATAGCCCATTAAATTGTGATATAGGTTTTGAACTTGAAATTGAAGTTATTTAATTTCAAATTAAATTTTTTTAAATTCAAATTAAAGATTTTAAATTTCAAATTAAAGTTTATTAATGTAATATTGAATATTTACAATAAAAAAAGAAAGTGTGTGGTAGTTCACGGAACCCGCACGATTGAAGTGAAACTTCTTTTATCAACAAATCAATAATTTAACTATTATTTCAATATAATGCATGCAGAAGTCATGGAAAGCATGGAATGGAATTTTATTAAACAGAATTATTTATTTATTTTAATATAAAAAGAAATGAATTTATTGTACTCAATTACATTTGGTTCTCGGCATTGTCATTATCATTATTGGATTCGTTTTCCAAAAATGAAACAAGGGCTTTATGGTAACTGAAATACGTAAAAAATGATCTACATTCTAATCTATCAAGGTATCGATGAAATACTGCATCAATGGTAGTTCCGCATCTTGTTGTTGGTACTACAAATTATCACTTATCGTACAACCGGAGGATTCCCTGTCACGGTGTTCAACAGTAGCTCTTAATTTTTTACGCTCCAAATACTCACGTTGCCGTTCAGCACCTGTTTTCGGTTTCCGTTTTTGTTGATTTGATGCCATATTTAACAGAAATCAATCAACAAAACAAAATATGTTTGTAAGATTTGCTCAAAACTACACACACACTCTATGACGCGTCTCGCGTTACTAATAATATTGTGTTTGGGATAACTGTCAATTGTTTCCACCGAAATGCGTTCGCAAAGTGTATGGTCTTTGGTATGGTAAACAGATTTATGATACATTATTTTGCGGCGACAGCACAGCGCGATAGCCCAGCGGCTAGCAATGTGGGCTTCCGATCCGAAATCCTTGGTTCGAATCACAAGAAAATTTTTTTTTTTTTTTTTTTATACATTTATTTCATTTTGTTTTATGATATGTTTATGAGCAGATTTTTTTCATGGCAGAAATACACTCGGAGGTTTGCCATTGCCTGCCGAGGGGCGACCGCTATTAGAAAAATGTTTTCATTAATTTTGCTTTCACCGAGATTCGAACCAACGACCTCTCTCAATCAAATGTCATATTTACAAATTACATTCGATAAGAATGCAATAATAAACGACCGCATTACATTCACGACGACACGCCACGCCAGTCTTTTAACAGATGGCGCTGGCATAGCGTGAGTTTTACGTAGTTTAGCGTAGTTTTACTCCTCACAGCGTTTCATCCACGCCACGCTTTTAACAGATGGCGCTGGCGTAGCGTCACATATCGATGAAACGCTATGGTTTTACTCCTCACAGCGTTTCATCCTTCGAGACAAAAGAAGTTTCACTTCAAAATGAATACTAACAAGAATAAAAATCAAAAAAGTTAAATAAAGCAATTTGGGCAAAGCATTTAATGCAACGGTTGCTCTGCTACAGCCAGCGATAGTTTCCTAGACATGTCAACGTAATAATTGTTGCAATCAGTAAAAGTAACAGTGGTCATTGATTCTTCAATAATCTGTACCAAATTTTGATTATTTTGTGGATCGGCCAACAAATTTCGTGCAGACAATTTTATTTTTGAAAATACCTGGTCTATAGGATATAACATGGAGTAATATGGTGATAGAAAAATTAACGTATGATTAGTCTCACTAATCTTTTCGCGTACTTCCCGAGTTTTATGTATTCTGCCATTGTCCAGAATCAACCATGCTTCTACGATGTTACTTTCAGCAAGTTATAATCCACCAAGAAATGTAATAAAAACATTAGAATTTGCTGTTGAGTTAGAAATTACTCGAGAATGTATCGCTTAAATTCATGGCTAAAATTAATGAAACATTTCTTCCTCGTGTTGTTGTTTATTTCCGCGAAGATGGTAGTTGAATCCGGATTCATCAATAAAAATTATTTTCTCATGTGTTTGTGGAGCATTTTGTAAAGAATTTGGTGCACAATTTTTGCGTTGTTCAATTGTTGATTTGGAGTTTAAACGGTCGAGGTTGATTGTGGCGGGTTTTAACGTTATTTTTAAAGCTTTTAATGCATTAAATACCGTTGTTGTGGTTGTGTTGACGTTTTTATTTTCAATTTTTTTTTTTTAAGTAATTGATGTACATTCTTCAATTAATTTCTCCACATAGTTTAAAATCTCATCACTTAGTTTAACATTTCTTTTCCACCACGATTTCGTCTAATAATCTCATATCCATCCTTCTTATACATTCCAATTATAGAAGTGGCTGTGTTTTTATTAATTCCAGCTAATTCTGCTGACTGCAATAGCTTTACCTTCTTCATAATTAGCATTTTATCAAAATCTCCTTTTTGTCAGTACTCATTTTAACATAATTTCCTTTGCGGTTTCTGCAATGAGGAATAGATAAGTTCTCTTCATTTCCTAAATTGCTATCATCAGAATCTTCTGTGACCTGCATTATTCGGCGATAATGACGTTTATTTACCGGACTTCCTGTATTATCTTCAACAGTTACTTCTTCAGGTGATGTATTGGTGTTCATTATCATAAACTTATTTAAGGGTTTTAAGGATTTTGAATTTCAAATATTTATTTTAAAATAAATAATAATTACACAGCAAGAAAATAAAAGTTTTATTCTGCGTTTACTGCGGTTGCAAAAAAAAAAAAGGTTTATTTTGTGATTACTGTAATTGCTGAACTTTAAACAAGTGTTTAACTTTATTATCAGTAAAATAAACATATTTGGAAAATAATAATTAATTATTATATCATACTTCATAAACTGTAATTTGAAATTAAAAATCTTTTATTTGAATTTAAAAAAATTAAATCTGAATAAAAAAAAAAATAATTTGAAATAAAAAAAACTTTAATTTGAATTTAAAAACATTTAATTTGAAATTAAAAAACTTTAATTTGAAGTTAAAAACTTATGTAATGAAATGAAAGTTTAAAGTAGTTCGAAAGTCTCGTTGATTTTCTATCTTTTTCCCCCTGAAGTGGTTGTGAATTTTCTCTAAAATGAATGCACGTCATTCTTGTCAGTATGTAATTCGGAGGTGTAAATGTAAATCACAATAAGCAATCCGATATTAAAATAAAAAATGTCAAACGGGTTAGTAGTAGTTTTTTACTTGAGATTCTTTTGACCAGAATCTAGTTGGAGAGGACTATCAATCTCACTCTTACCTGTTGAGTTTGTAAATTTTGGCCTGGCTGTAATGCTTTTGGCGACACTGCTGGTGGAATGTCAAAATATCAGCTGTTGGTTAATAGTTGTTTTGGAACGGTGGTGAATATTCTACAACAAAGTATAGTAGAGTGGTTGCATGAAGATTTTCAAGCAGCTTAAAATGGCAAAGAAGTACATAGGTAAGTCCGATTCATTTAACATTTCCTTGTATGAAGTGGTTCTGTTTTTAGACATTGGCGCTAACCTTACCGACCCGATGTTTCGTGGTGTATACGGTGGTAAACAGAAGCACACCGATGATTTACATTTGGTGCTAGAGCGTGCGTGGAAGCAAGGCGTCGAGAAGATGATCATCACCGTCGGCAGTCTTAATGAGACAGATGAGGCGCTGAAGTTGGCCAAGCAAGATGGTGAGACGATTACTAACAAAATCCAATTATCAACACATTTCTACATTTAAATCATATATATTACCACAGATCGTCTAACTGTTACCATGGGTTGCCATCCCACGCGTTGTAATGAGTTCCTACCAGACCCAGAGCAATATTACCAAAGCTTACGAAACAAAATACGTGAAAACCCAGAACAAGTGATTGCTGTGGGTGAGTGTGGGCTCGACTATGATCGACTGCATTTCTGTGAGAAAGATACACAGAAAAAATATTTCGAGAAGCAACTCAGCCTGGCTGCCGAATTCCGTTTACCACTCTTCCTGCATTGCCGGAATGCGCATTCTGACTTCATGGAAATACTCGAACGTAATCGAGACAAGTTGTTGGACGCTGGTGGTGGTGTGGTTCACAGTTTTGATGGTACGCTAGAGCAAGCTGAAAAAGTGATCGCGTACGGAGGACTTTACATCGGTTTGAATGGATGTTCGCTAAAAACTGTGGACAATTTGGAAGTTATTAGAAGAATACCTAACGACCGAATTATGCTGGAGACTGATTGTCCTTGGTGCGGAATACGTCCATCGCATGCAGGATCGAAATACGTACAAACGAAATTTACGGCGGTAAAGAAAAAGGAGAAATGGACCGCAGAAACCTTGGTGGACGGACGTTGTGAGCCATGCCAAATTAGGTACGCAGCTGGCTGATGGTGGCCTTTCACGGTTAATAATCTTATCACCTCAAATAATGCTACTTTATTTCTTAGCCAAGTCCTTGAAGTTATCGCAGGCGTGAAGGATGAAGATGCCTCCGTACTGGCAGAAAAGTACTATAATAACACATTGGACCTATTTTTTATAAAAAATTAAATATGAGCATTTACAAAAACTAATGAGCATTTGCAATTAAAGACTTTTCATCGGCACTTATAAAATAAGCTATGCAAGAAAGCCGGAAACACCGCACGGATGTAGTTGTTTGTAAATTTTACAGGTGACGCTTAAATGTAGGCAACACTGAGTGACTCAGTGAAACAAATAGCACAAATGGCAAATACACTACTACCAGGCGAGCAGCCAACCACTGTACCATTATAAAAAATAAAAAAATAATTGGCGCGTACACTTCTGTTAGGTGTTTGGCCGAGCTCCTCCTCCTATTTGTGGTGTGCGTCTTGATGTTGTTCCACAAATGGAGGGACCTACAGTTTTAAGCCGACTCCGAACGGCAGATATTTTTATGAGGAGCTTTTTCATGGCAGAAATACACTCGGAGGTTTGCCATTGCCTGCCGAGGGGCGACCGCTATTAGAAAATGTTTTTATTAATTTTGCTTTCACCGAGATTCGAACCAACGACCTCTCAGTGAATTCCGAATGGTGATCACGCACCAACCCATTCGGCTACGGCGGCTGTACCATTATACGCCTGGTAAAAATAAAAAAAAAATTGGAAATTGCTCAATTGAGTATCTATTATCAGCCAATTTTAATAAATAATACATATACTGCCAAATTAAGAAGCTTTAAGGGCTGATTTCACAGTGCAAAATTCTGCAACGAGTTTATCTGAGTAAATTTCAATGGAACGTTGCGGAGCTTCACTTCTTTTTAATTTCTATTTCTCCTTTAAGTCACAAAAAAGAATTTAAAAGTTACAATGAGATTTAAAAACGATCTTTTATTGAAAATTATTGCAGTTATTGTTACAATTTGTTTCACATAGGAATCTGTATATATGCATATGTAGATTATATTCTCGAATATATTATATATTATTTAGTATGTATATATTGTATATAATTGGTATGCAATTGAATTGATAAGTTTAGGTAGTATACTAGGTATGTATGTATGCTTTCCTCTTGGCGTTTTTGTAGCATAATTTGGGTTTTAGTCTTGTATTTATGCATTTGCGTGTGTGATTAATCTCTATTGCCTAATGCCATTCGACTGAAGGAGCAGCACAGACTATCTTAACTATTTAGTTCTTTTTTATTTTTAGATATGATTAATATTTGATTCAGTACATTTTTCCAGCAGTAAAGTGTGTTTTCCTATTGGGATGCGAAATTCAGTGATTTTATACTTATTTTTTTGGTAGAAAGGTTGAATATACTGTTTGATTTTGTGCCGTATTTCAGTTTGCTTACTAATGTGTTTTCACGGAATGAACTATATTGTCAGCTACAACTAAACCGAGTCAGACTGATTTCATTTAAAACTAATTTAAAAAACACACATTTATAAAAAGTACATCTAGCAGTTTAACGTTTAGGTTCCTATAAAATGTAATACATACATATATACAAATATGATTTTTTACTTAAATATATTGTTGAAATTTCTTTGAGTAGTTATCAGATATGATGAGGTTATGGTATTAGGTTAAGTTGGTTGGCCATACATCTAAGAAGCCATAATGTGGTATAGTATATGAATGTATGTATGTAAGAGAAATGGTGATTGTTTAATCTAACGCCGCATCCACGCCACAGTTACGATCGAGACAGCTGGAGTCGTTATAGCAGCCGTTGTCAGTCGTGTACCAACGGCCAAGAGTTATCACATTGTGTCTGATAAGAGAGTGAAAACGAAAGCGAAGGATTTTACTGGCAAAACTGGCATTCCTATGGTGTTCGGGTCTACACTGGCGGAACGACCCATATCTATATATATTCGGCCAAGAGTTGATGCTCCAGTTGCTATAAAAATAATAACAATAATTGACGCTTACACCCTCTTTGATGGACGTTTGGCCGAGCTTCTCCTCCTATTTGTAATGTGAGTCTTGATATTTTTCACAAATAGAGGCTCCTACAGTTTTACGCCGCCTCGAAGCGGCAGATGGTTTTTATGAGAAACTTTTTCATGGAAGAAATACACCGAAAGTTTGCCATTGCCTGCCGAGAGGCAGGCTATTGTTGCTTCATGCCTGGGGTTTCGTGCCCAAGCGATACCGAATGGTAGTCGCGCACCAACCTATTCCGCTACGGCGTTTATTATAACAGCAATAAAAACTACCACAGATGGTGATCGAACCGAGCGAAGTTTTGAAGACTTAAGACTTCTGCCATATTAAAGCGTTAGCAACACCTACTCTTTATGCACATACATACATGCACATCGTATGCATGCTTGCGTGATACGACTTTTAATTGAAAATTTCACTTGTATTATTTAAGCAGTAAGGATTAAGCGCCGTCGCGAAGCAACAATGGCGTACGCGTCTACCTGGCGTTTTGAAAATTCAATAAGATTAAGAAGGGGCTGCCGTTATAACGGACAGGAACAGTTAGTACAAGCTACCGTAATAACAGACAGACAAGTGATGTGAGAAAAGTACAGTTTGATGTTAAGATAAAAGAAAAATAAAGTTGAATACCCAGGGTATTTGAGGATTTTTATCCCGATATTTAAAAAATAGCCCAAAAAAAGGTTCACCGGCCAATTTGGCTTTATGCCAGTATCATTTAGTAAAATTCATACGTAGTTATGCATTTATGTGCACGCAATAAGTAAAAAGTTCAATGTCCTTGAGCCAAAGATTAAGTAGATTAGTAGAGCAATTTTAGAGCAGTACAATTTACATTTTCCTTGTAATTTTGTTTGCGTTTTTTTGTGTTTTCAATAGTGAGACACTGGAGGATTATTGGATTAACTTTAAACAATATAAATATATTCAGCATAATGACTGGACATGATAGATCAATCAGTAAATGTGGGTGGTTTTACTTTCATTATACGGAAATAATTACAGAACCATCAGCAATAGTTGCGGCAGTCGAATTATTTTTGTTATTTTTTATAAATTTAAATTTCGGTTATGAACAAAATTTTTTTTTAAATTAAAAATGTGTCCAATTCCAATACATTTTTATTTGGAAATTGCTAAAAGAGCGAACAGCTATAATTTAAGAGTTACATACACAGATTTGTAAAAAATGTGTAGGTGAGTGGGTAGCTTTGAAAAGCAGGCCACTAATCCTTTATTATATATGTATATGTATATATATTTATGTATATGTAATAGTAAGCACAATTGACTTTTACATTATTATTGTTATGCATAATTGCTTATATGTGTGTAACTATGTACATTTGTATATAATAAATCGGCGCATACATTTCGGAAAATGATATACTATAAATACACACACATATACCAATGCAAATACATATAGCACATCATTAGGCCAATTTACAATTTATAAAGGTGAACACGGTTACTTGCTGCCATTCGATTCTTTGTCGACTGGGGCCATGCAACTTGGAACGAATAATGGAAAAAGCTTCTTCCGGGTGCATTCCTGCATCACAAAAACCCGAAAAAGTTCTACCAGAGACCGAACAATGGCTGTACGCGCCAATTATATTTGTATATGTATGCATATAGGCATGTAAGTATGCATTTTTATAAATATTTTATATTTTCACGCTAATAATATACCTTTTACTTATTTCTACATAGATTAACTGCTAAAGCAATTTCGTGCTGAATATTACAGTTATGAATACATAATTAGCGAGTATTTATACCAAAATAAAAATAAAAATTATTATCACAAACCCAAAAGAAAAAACATAATAACAATAATAATAATAATTAGAAAGAGTAAGATAATATAAGAATCTATTAAAACAGTGCAAACATTTGGCTTGCAGAAAAGTTGTGTAAGTGCCTCCCAAAAAAATGGAGTGGTTGACCAAAAAAAATATAAAAAAATAATGAATTAAATGGTAAATGATGAACATAACGTCAGCGTCAAAAGAAAAACATAAAAAAAAATTTCGAGCATTCGTAATACGGCGGAAAACTTCTAACATCGGCAACAAGTAAAATTGTGAAAAATCGACGCAAAATGTGAGCCACTTGAAACTTACACTTTGCTATAACAAATTTCAATGGACTTAAAATGGTACAGATATTCTGAATAAAAAGTTTGAAATATTGATAAAAGTTGCCGATTTCTTATACATTTTGCACAAAGTTTGAAACTTTGCATTATAAAAAAATAATTGAAATTAAAAAATAAATAAATAGTCGAAGTTGTCTATTTTTACTAGTGTACAGTTTCATTTGACGCTGACTACCTACGCGCATTCTCTTTTGTCAATAAAAAAGCAAAACTATACAGTGAACCAAGGCGCATTTATTGAAGGTGATGGCACCAGACCCACAACACTGTTTTGTACGTTTGATTGTCAAAGTATTGAGAAACTAGAAAACAATTAATGAATTCGCCTTGTTTCATGCTCAGGGACACGGCGAGCGAAAGAAAAACAACTCGGCTGATTTACCAACACCACCTTTAATAGATTTGCCTTGCAGTGAACCAAAAAGAAACTGGGACACCAATATTAAAAAAATTCAAATTTATGCAAAAAAGAAAATTATTCACAGATTTTTAAGAAATCATTTGCGTTGAATATATTTCACTTTTAACTATTCAAAATGCACAGTTGTTGTTTTAATATTACCGCATTAACATAATTTTTCAAAGTCGAACAAAAAGGGGGACACCCGAATTTTTTAGCATATTTAAGTGAGCTATCTGTATTCCGTTATTTTTTCATAACTGAACTGCAAAAGCTAGTTTTATTTCTCGCATTTTGCCGTTCACGTTCCAAGTTTTTAAGAGCTAAGATGAATAAGCAAACATCGAGTGATTTAAGGGGTTATATGTATACAGTTAGAATTAAAAAAAAATCGATTTTGTTTTTATTTTATTTTCTTAAGGTACATATATTCAAGAATGCACACAGAAAATTTAATATCGTTCCGGTGAATATTTTCGAAGTTACACGCAAATTTAAAGTGCTTTTCAAACTTTAAACACGTTTTTCTCAAAACCGTGTTTTCGAAGTCGGTGGACACAATTTCTCAAAAACGGCTGAACCGATCGTCTTGATATATTTTCCAGGTACTAATCAAGGGAATAAGAATTCTGATGATTTTTTCTATTTTTTTCGGCAATTTTTCGCAAAAATTTTTGTAGAAAGCCGCCATTTTATCAAAAATTTTACTATTCCTTCGATTAATACCTAACTTTATCTATCCACAAAAAGAATATAATTGGTTTTTCGATTTCAGATAATCCAAACCAGAGATATTTGTCCACCGGCGAACACTTTTTTTTGGAGGACGCTTGGGAGATCATCAGCAGGAGCCGTGCGTGCACTTCAATATTTTCACTAGCTTTACGTGCTATATTTAACTTTAAAGTAGACATTATTTGAATAATTAAAAATTGTATTTGTTTAATAAAATCGTTCTTTGTAAAAAACTATCAAAAAAAAGTGATTTTTCAGCCTTACAAGTGTATATAACCCCTTAAAGAGTGATGGTGAAATACCAACTCGGAGGGAAAAGCGTGCGTGAAATCGCGGGAACTTTGAAAAAGTTCAAGCCGATAATATATTGAAAAATATAATGAAAACCGTTATTTTCTTAGAAAAAATGGTACTGGAAGAGTTTCAAAAATTAACTTAAGAGAAGGTTTAATAAACCAGAATCCGAAAATTTCTGCAGTTAATATTGCCAAATCACTTAAGAATTCGCCAACTGCGAGTAGACCCAAAAACTACCAGAAATTTTCTGCAGAGATTGAGTTGTAAAATTTAGTTATTGTTTTGTTTACTGGGAAACCTTCAAATAATTTAAATATTATGATGTTTTCGTTTTTTAAAATAAAAGATTGAATTGAATACTTTATACTGGCTTTTGCTTTTTGAAAATCGATTGAACCGTTCGCAAGTTATAAAGCAATGAAGTCAGAACAAACAAATGCTCCAGTGTTTTGCATTTGTTTTTGTTTGTTTGCAATTAATTCTAAATGTGATAGTTGTTGTTTAGGGAAGGTATACAATATATTTATAGTGTTGAGTGATAAAAATCTCAATTAAGTAGGTACTACTCTTCCATTAAACAATAAGCGATTATGAAAATAATTGTAAAATGCTCTCTATTAAATATTAATCCAACGCATGCGCAAGGAATCGTTACTAAGTCTCCGAACTGCAGGAGGCCGCTTTGAAAAATAAATATAAAAAACGAAATGCAATTGAAAAAACTAAATTTCAAAATACAGAAAACGAGATGAAGTTAAAAAAGTACTAGTTTTTTCTGCAAGCGCGGTTTTTCGAAAACTCGCTCCACAGGCCTTATGCCAAGGGCACACATAAATAAAAATAATTATTTTTATATCACAAAATTGGTAAATAACAATAAAAAAATAACTAAATAAAAAACGCAACAAACTCGATTTATTTCTTTATTCAGCATATTTTCAATATAATATTCATTTAATTTGTTTATTTTATATAAATTAATAATTAATAAAAAGTAAATACACTCATTAACAGTTAAAACATTGTTTTAATCAGAAATACGCGCTATATACATTGGAAATTACAAACCATGAATTGAAATCAAATCGCAAATGTGGTTATGTAAGGATAGTAGAAATTATATAATATTAAATTTTACATAAATATTTTAATTCGAAATATGCCGTTTCTGCAAAAGCTTCGCTCGCGCTCCCTTTTCTTGATTTACGATGCAATACTTTTTCTTTTTTCTTTTAACTATTTTTTTTTTTTTGGTAAAAATTCGAGTTGATTATGTGAATACGCAATGCGGATATTTATGATTGCAATTGCGTTTCCGTTTTGTATGTATGTATAGGTTTAGGTATAGGTAAATGTGGTACGTACAAGGATAAACACATGATTATGTGTGTTTATTCTAAGTAAACATATAAAAAAATGTTAACTGATCATTTTTTGAATTTTAATTCTAAAATAAAAGCACTGACTGCATTGCGATATGATAAACGATAAGGATAATCAGCTGTTCTAAGAACAGATGAACAAATTTAGTCATGTACATATATACACATACATACCTACACCTTACATGTGTATGTGTGCTTGTGTTGTTCATAGTAATAGTGGCCGCACAATATTTCTTTACAGATCAGCTTTTTTATTGTGCCTCAGCTGAAAAAATATAACCATTTCCAATTTTATTATTTTTTCACTCAGTTATTTGTATAACATCGCAAAGCGGAGAAAAGAAGTGAAACGCAGCTATAGGAAATCGCCACAATGAACAGTCCACATGTAAGTATGTATGTAGGTGTAGGTGCGTTTATGCAATAAATGATAAATATTTTATATAACAAATTTTCAATCCTTCATGTTTTGTTATGCTATTTCCAAAATTTTCAATTATATTTTCAGTTCTTCACTTCTTTTTGTTATAAATTAATATACATACATATGTAGATATGGAACAGTTTCTCTGTAATTCACATTTATTTTCTGTATTTCTCTGCTTCATTCCTTCTTTCTTCTTTTTATAAATTAACGTAAATGTAACTTTCTTCTCTTCGCTTACAACTAACTGCAATATGTATTTTTTTATATTTGTATGCATGTATGTATGTAGGTATGTAGGTATGCATTAAATAATTGTATTTCGTATTCCCCAATAGCGTCGGCTAACGACAAAAACAGTCTGAATGTTGGATTGGCCTCAATGCGCTGACCACAAACAAGGAAAAAATCGTGCATTCGTCCTCTTGTGTCGATTTGTAATATTTTAAATGTTAACATTTCTGTTTCTTCGCCGCCTGTCTGCTGCAGCCTCTAGCTCCGTGTAGGCCCTCGCTCCGCTTAGCTTAGTGTATTTTCGGTGCGCTCCGATCGTTTATTTTCTGATTGCGTTTCAGCGTAGCGCCACGCTTGATTTGGTCCATCAGCGATTCGTGACAAATGCGAGGGTCGGGCTGTAAAATCAAAATCATTTGAATTTAATAGAATTATTTGAAATATTAATAACTGTGTTAATAAGTGTTAAAATAGCTGCTTATTAGCTGTATAAAAACGCAAAAAAAGGTTTATGTAGTTTGTTTATGAACTGTTTGAATGTACAGTACACCACATAAATAAGTTTCTACGAGCAAAATTATGCTCCAAGTAGTATATTTTTTTTATAAATGAAAGTATTGAAGTTTGTTTTCATAAATTAATAACATAAACAAACATATTGAATAGAAAAGTGCAACAAAGCTAAGTTTACCTCCAAATATATAGTTAAATCTCATACATGAAACCGAAGGACATGTAAAAAAGCGTTACAAAAATTTCCTTTAATAGCCACAGTGGCCCCCGTTCGTGGAAGATATTTTAGCTAAACGATCCCCATTGTAGAGAAATACAAGTAAAAAACACTCTTCTTCTTCCTACTTTCCTGATGTGTAATTGTGTGAGTGTTTGGCCTTCTTGCTTGAGCGTATTGGCGTATTGCCATATTCGAATTTTTATGGTAACATAAAAAAAAAACAATTGCAGATCAGCAAAAAAAAAAAATACAAAATAATATCTTTGACTTGAAAAATTTACAACAACAAATATTTTTAATACAGGGTACTCGAAGTGTAACCAACTTCAGACCGCTCGCGCAGCTGATGCCCGTCAGCTGTCTGTATTGTTTACAAGCGCGCGGAACATTTTGCCGAGAGTAAACGCGAAAAAAGAAAATTAGTAATGGATTTCAAACGTAATAGTGCGATTGCATTCAGTATACAGGGTGAACGATATGAAGTGTTACCAACTTCACACTGCTTGTATCTGTAAAACAGCTCCTGATATCAACGCCAAAATTGTTCTAATGGCAGTTGAAACATAGTTTATAAGCCATCAAAAGCATTTGCGTCTCAGTTTTGTTGAATTTTTTTCTCTGTGATGGAATTCAAACGTCATAGTGTGATTGGGTTATATTTGGCTGGAAAATCACAACCAGCTATTGTTCGTGAGCTCAGTCACCTCAAAGTGAATAAAATGTTTGTGTATCGCACTATAAAACGTTACAATGATGCTGGAAGCATTGCAAAACGCTATGGAGGTGGACCAAAAAAAACCGCAACAACGCCAGAAATGGTTCGGAAAGTGAAGGCTCGACTTGAACGAAATCCACGTCGAAGTGGAAAAAAATGGCCAAAGAACGGAAAATATCGCAAGACAGCATTCGACGCATATTTAAAAATGAGCTCAAGGTTAAGACTTACAAGTTCCAAAAAGCACACGATCTTTCACCCCAGCAAAAAAAAGTTCGGTGCGAAAGAGCAAAGGAGTTGTTGTGATTGCACGAACTTGGCGAATTTCCTAACATTGTGTTTTCTGATGAAAAAAATTTCCCAATTAAGCAGTTCATAAACACTCAAAACGATCGTGTTTACTTGAACGAACGCTCATACGAGAATTTGAGCCTACGTATGGCCACTCGAAGCAATTTCCCATCGCAAGTAATGGTTTGGGCCGCAGTGACCGCTGATGGACGCTCTCCAATCATTTTTATCGAGCCTGGTGTCAAAGTGAAAGCGACTTATTATCGGGAAAATGTTTTAGAAGCTGCTTTAGAGCTGTGGACCGGTCGTAGACCATGGACGTTCCAACAGAACTCGGCACCGTCTCATAAAGCTCATGTGAACCAAGAACGGTTAAAAAATCATGTTCCACACTTCATTTCGTCCACACAATGGCTTTCGAATTCTCCATTTTGGAGAGCAAGGTGAGGACTAAAAAGTATGCCAGTATAGATGTGCTGAAAAAAGCGATTATACGAGAATGGGCCAAAATACCTCAAGATCACATTCGTGCAGCATGCAACTCATTTTTTGACCGTTTGAGTGCTATAGTCAAGGCATATCGAGCTAAAGTGAATATATGTTAAAATTGTAATCATTTTTGAACAATTTTGTCTTTGAAATCAATAAAAACTATAATAATTTCACACAAAAGAGTTATGGTGTTTTGAATAGGTAACACTTCATTTCGTTCACCCTGTATTTGGCTGGAAAAACGCAACCAGCGATTGTTTGTGAGCTCGAGCACCTTAAACTAAATAAAGTTTTTGTTTATCGCACCATTATTTGTTACAACGATAGTTGTAGTATCGCGAAACGTCATGAAGGTGGTCATCAAAAGACTGCAAACTGAAAATATCTGACCGTAGCATCCGCCGCATACTGAAAACTGATCTCAAAGTCAAGCCTTACAAGATCCAAAAGGCACACGATCTCACACCAAAGCAGTAACAAGTAGACTTGAGAGAGCGAAGGAGTTGCTTCGCTTGGCCGAAAGCGGTCAATTTCCGAACTTTGTGTTTTCTGACGAGAAAATTTTTCAAATAGAGCAATTCGTAAGCTCCCAAAACGATAGGGTTTATTTGACCAACCGTTCATACGAGGATTTGAGTCATCGATGGGCGACCAGGAGGCAGCACCCGCCACAGGTAATGGTTTGGGCCGCAGATGGGCGCTCTCCAATCGTTTTGATCGAGCCTGGCGTCAAGATAAATGCGAAACATTACCGGGAAAGTATTCTGGAGGTTGCTTTGAAGCCGTGGGCAGACTAACATTTCGGCGGCAGACCATGGACGTTTCAACAGCACTCGGCAACGTCTCACAAAGCTCGAGTGAACCAAAAATGGCTGAAAAAAAAACGTTCCGAGCTTCATAACGCAATTTTTCTTCTTGATGATGCCAGAAATTTTCTTCCAAATAAAAAAAAATCGAACATGAATTGTCAAAAATTAACGGTATTTTTTAATCACTTGAAACGTGCACTTTATTATAATAAATTCAACATTATAGCCCATTACATACCCGGAAAAATTATAAAAATGTTGGTTAAAAATTGATGAAGTTTTAATTTTTTTTTACAAAATCTGAAACTTTGCGTTGTCTAGTTTTTATAGGATTAACTATTATACATTTATAAAACAGAAAAATGGTGTGTTTATAATTTTGCAACGGGGTGTATATGAGAAAACATCGTAGGGATACGAATTAATAGTCATTAGGGGTAGTATAACATTAAACCTAACTTGGAATAGGAAATTTTTTAGCAAAATACTAATAGCTGCACTTTATTGGTTAGATTAGAATACGAATATAATACTCGCAGATCAGCGATTAAATGACCAGAGGGTAACTTCTTCCGATACATAAGATTTGGAATAGAAAAATGCATTTTCCCGTTAAGCGGCGCAAGTTATTTCCAAAAAGCGATTGTCGGTCCGACCTGGTTTTTATTTGGAACATACTAGGTTGTTCAATAAGTTCGTCGAGTGACTGAAGAAATTTAGTAAGCAAAATTTTGACTGAAGTATTGGGTTTCAGAAAGCCGAGTGCCGCATTCGCTAACAATGGAACAAAACCAGATTCGAATGCAACATTTAGAGCGTTTTCGAAGAGATAAAGTGGATTCTGTGCGTCGATTTATCACTATGGATGAGACTTGGGTCATCACCATGATCCTAAATCAAAACAAAAGGCTAAAGAGGGGTGTGAACCTGATTCTTCGGCACCGAAAGAGTTCGTATCCAGAAATGGACCAAGAAGGTCTTAACATAAGTTTTTTGGGATGGGAAAGGAAGTTTCTTATCGGGATTACTTGCAAACTGGTAAAACAATAAATTCGGAATATTATTGTAAGTTTATAGACCAGCTGAAGGAAAAAATTTGTGAAAAAATAATAATTTTATTTTTGGCAATGGGTAAAATCCATGAATTAAGATTTGAATTGTTTGCGCATCCACTGTATTCACCAGATTAGCCACTAGCGACTTCCATCTGTTTCCAGAACTAAAAAAATTCATGCGTGGAAAGCAATTTTCATCAAATGACGAGGTCATAACAGCTGTGGAAGCGTATTTTGCAGCCCTTCCAGATTCTCACTTCAGTGATGAAATTCGTAAATTGGAACAAGTGCATCGATGTTCAGGCAGACTATACTAGATAATAGAGTGATTTTCTAATCGAGTCGCAAAACTTATTGAACAATAATGGGGTTTGAGCCCGGGCCCTACCCCTAATGAGTAGAGTAAGGGGATCGAAAAACGGGATATTCTTAGGTACAACTCTCCGAGTCGCAAGCAGCACAAGAGCTGTTAGTACCAAAGAAAATCTCAGTTCGGGATTTAAAAAAAAGTTGTATATTTCCATAAAAGCAAACTGCATATTAAAAAAAAGTTCAGTTTTCACGCCTAGAGACCTAGAGATTTCTAATTAATTCCGCAGTTACGTTAAATTGTTACATAAATTAGAACCAAATGAAAAATCAAATAGGTTTAGTAAGTTAAAAAAATAAAACTTGTAGATAATAGTTAAGAGTGCGCTTTCTAAGCTCGATGTGAAGTGCTTAAAGCGTAAGATAAGCTATGCCATTATTTATTAAGATTTACAGTTATGCACTTTTATGTATGTGGGCGTCTCTCTCTCTCGCTCTCAAATATTAATTTAGTTAGTCAAATTGGTAAAGCAAATCGTTATTCAGATTCCATTTTTGTCTGCTAGCCACAGCGCAGTGCAGGCAGGTTTCACCGGCTTTGTTTTTGTTTAACTTCACAATACCTTAATGCGACGAATACTCTTCAGCAGAGGAAGGTGGCGGTGTCAGCGGTGGTTGAGGTTGTGGTTGTGGTTGTGGTGGTGTGCGATATTGTGTGCTTGGACGCACAAGTGTTTTTGGATTTTGATTCATCTAGGGAAGGGGTATATGTTTTTTGTTTTGTTTTTGGATACAGGTGGAAAACAGGTGAATGCGCAGTAGGCACACATACATATAAAAGAGATAATAAAAATAAATTATAATAAATTGCACTTAACTTAAATTTGTGGCCAATTGAATTATTGTCCGAATGCAAAGAGGTGCAAAACTTACCAAGGCTTTACTATTAATCAGATTGCGCACTGCGAAAGCTCGTCCGGATAGGCCCTGCTTGGCCAGTTTTGCATTGAGATTTTCGAGGAATTCAGCTTTGGTTTTCGAACGAATGCTGCCGGCTTTCTCAATATTCGAGCTGGCATAACTGGCTGTTGTTGGGCAATTGGTGCATGAGTTTTAAGTTGTTGTTATTGTTGAATATTTGTTGCCAATTTAGGAATTTACAAATTTGTTGTGTGATGTTTTTCGTTTTTGTTGTAGGTGCAATAAGCCATTGTGGAGGTGAGGTAATGCGTTAAAAAGTGAGAAGAGAAGAAATGCAAAGAAAATTTTATTAAAAGCTTTACACTTGGGCTGATCTTAAAAAAAAAAGTAAAAGGAAAAAATAAACAGAACAGTAGAACAAATGCAATTAATAATGGAGCAAAATTGTTTGATTTAATCGTTGTGCAATCTATATATTTAAAAGAAAAAAATAACTGTAAAGAAAAATGCAGTGAACGAACATAACATTTGAATCAAAAATCATTAACAAATACTTAAGATATCAAAAACGTTTTGTGTTACATACATTTACATAAATAATAATATAGATAAATGCTTGCCATTAAAAAAAAAAATTATGGAATAAAGCAAGGCGAATCTATTAAAGGTGGTATCGGCAAATCAGCTGATTTACTTTTTTTTCTTTCGCCGCGTTCTTGTGCCTGTCAGCCCAGAGTGAAACAAGACGAATTCATTTTTTGTTTTGCCTATACTTTTCTTTGACAATCAAACGTACAGAACCGAGTTGTTGGTCTAGTGCCATCACCTTTAATGAATGTGCCTTGGAATGAAGTAATTTAAAATTTCTAAGCCAACTACATATGTATGTATGTATGTATGTAAAATTGTGCACTATAATATATGTACTATATAATGAGATATGTAAACAGAGCAAATAATATGCAAAACTTTTCCAGCTTAAATTTACACAACATATTGGATGACTTACTCTTTAGATTAAAGCAAAAATCAATGAAAAATAATGCGCAGTGTTATTCTTAGCATTTTCAAAAGGAAACCCACTCATGTTCCTCCCTTTATATGAGTTAGTGAAAGCTCTTATTTTTAAAAACTAAATATAATAACTTGATTGTTGAATTCAAAGCTTCAAATTAAAAAAGGACACAAAGTTGGGGTAAATCATTTCCAAATATGAATGAATAAAGGTGCCGACCAATGCAGGCCGGATTTTCTTGCTACTATTCCTTTGCGTGGCTTTGAAACCTTGTATGGCCAAATGGACGCTTTGAACGCTGTCATAACAATCAGATGGTTCGTAAAAGGAATCAGGGAAGTTTGCCATATTCAATAATACATAACACATTTTTGTATTATGATGTTAACTAAAAACTGTCAAAACATATTACGAATTTGTCTTTGAATAGCAAAAATGTACAAGAAAATACGCCAACCACGCCAATGACGAAAGCTTTGGGTGACAAATATGGGCACATTCAGCTTTGCGCAAGCTTGCAGAAACGAAGAACAATTCAAGAACGATGTACACATCGACGCTTTTCAATGCCATTTATTAAATTGGCTTCAATAATATTGTTGTTGTTGCTGTAACAGCTTGCTAAACATTGCCAGTGCGACTACACCATCGATCGTCTTCGTTTAACTCATCTAACGGTAGGCCCAGGAAACGTGCTGTTTTGACAGGTTGGGTTCAGAGGGAGAGGGGTGTTAGGTGAGTAGGTTTGATGGGGCATGTGAAAAGGTGGTTAGGGTGGTTGGAGTCAAGCAAAGATGCCATTTGTTCTCTATTTTAGTCTTGTTCTATTCATTTTTGACAGTTATCGAAGGCAAGCAATCAACGCCAGTCTGCATTGGGCCAGCACCTTAAAGTTCTCACAATCTCTTAACATCAAATCTAAGAAATAAATTAAAAAAGTACGCTGGAGTACGTAAATATATAAATTACAATCTATGTAGTGCAACTTACAAAGAACTATTTTTGTATACTTTCTAAGTGCAATTGATGTTTTGATAGGACCGCATGAGATAAAGGTGACATGGGAAGAAAAAGACTAATACATTTTTTTAAATTTTCAGTGATATGCAGGTATAGAATTGAGAATAGAATATCGCAGTGTTGATGAAGCCGAGGGTGCTTAGCAAAATGCAGCGCCATCACGTTTCTCTTTGAGGCGGATGGTGATGGTATCAGTGGTGTCGTTCCAGGCATATTCCCATTATGCGTCTCCAATATCCACACAAAAACAAAAAAAAAAATGAAAGTACTAAAAAACATAAAATGCATATGCAAAACGGAAGCGGCATGCAAAACTGTCATCGTCTCAACAGTCAGTAATTGCAACGGCGAAAACATAAAAGCATCAAACAAACTCGAAAATAAAGTCTGCCAACTCAACAGGATTCAAAATTCAAAAATTCAAAACTCCAATTGAAACGAATGAATGAAAACAGAAAATGCTTCGTGGTAGCAGGTGACTGGATGCAGACAAAACAAATAGCGCACGCTCACTTGAATTGTGTGGGGCGGCATAATAACCGTTTCCACCATTGCCGGCTGCACCACCGCCACTGCCATGATGTTGATGCTGCTGCTGCTGATGATGGTGATGACTTCGCGAACTGGTGCCGTAAATGCTCGCCAACGATGACGGAGACGAACAGGTGGGTGATGCCGGCTGTGAGTGAACCGACGCGGGGGAGTGGCAGTGTATAGTCGTGGTTTGAATGAAAGGATTAGTGGCAACGAAAATCTTTTGCTGCACGCTAGAGTGGCGCGAGGGTACTGGCGGCTGTCGGTGATTGCTTTGCAATGTGGCCGACTTTTGCTTGTAGGACATTTGTTGTGGCTGCTGCTGTTGCTGCTGATGGTGTGGCAGTGGCATTTGAGATCGCTGGTTAGCAGTAGACGCCTGCGAATGTTGCTGCTGCTGGTGATGGTGTTGCTGAGTGGCTACGTTGGCGGCGGTGGCGGTTGGGTGGTGATATTGTTGCTGTTGGTACAGTTGCTGCTGCTGCTGATAGTGTTGTTGCTGCTGTAAACGCTGTTGTGCAAGGTTCTTAGGCAAAGTCATTGTAGACGAAGGGGGTGCATATGTGCCGCTCCCACCTCCGAGGCTGGCGCTAGAGCTTAAGCGCGTAGCGTTTTTGGGCATAGTCGCAGTGGGAGAGGCAGCGTATATGGATGAGTTGTTGGGTGGCGGTGGTGGATTTTCAAGCGGCGGAGGGCAGCTATGATGTGGCTCGCGATGATGATGATGGTGCTGCTGTTGTTGTTGCTGCTGCTGCTGCTGCTGCGATTGCGTTGATGCGATATAATGCCTAGCTCCACCGCCAGAAGGTGCATAAGTCTGCTGATGCTTTGGTTGTTGTGCAGCTGTTGCATTTTTATTTGCATTAATTTGAGTGGCGGATGGCGAATTTGACGTTGCGATAGTAGTCGAGGAAGAGGATGAGGGGGAGTAAATATTTGAGTGGATATGATTTTTGGGCGCTTGCGCTGCATTTTGCGATGCGACTGACTGATATTGATTATGCTGATTGTGATGATCTCGCGCGGACATATGACAATGGGCGCCAGAAGCTGTTGCTTGAGATTGTGACTGTGACTGTGATTGTGATGGTGTTGGTGAGGATAGTGCAACGACTGTTGAGGTGGCATTCGTTGCAAACGAAGTGACTTTAGAGAGTAGCGATGAAGTTGAAGATGACAGTGGAAAATGTGGTGAAGCATTGAAATTGGCGGTGTTGGATGATAAATGTGAGAAATGGGATGATGGTGATGATGATGATGACGTTGAGCATACAGATACAGTAACAGATGATGCTGATGCTAATGCTTGAGATGGTTGCGTTGCATTTGCAGTGCTAAAACTACCATAAATTTTATTATGTTTCTCTATATTCGATTTACCGTCATAGTTTTGCTGCTGATGCGTTGCGACGTTGGTGCTTGTGGCTGACATTTGCTGCTGTTGATGAAGGGGATGTGTGTAGTTCCTCATGTAAACGGGCTCACTTTGGTGATGCTGATGCTGGTGAGGCAAATTGTGATGATTTGGTGAGTTCGGCGTTGAACCATAGGTGCCATCACTTGCGTTATACTGCTGCTGTTGTAGTTGGTTCTGTTTGTTCAGTCGGGCATTGAGCTGTGCGATTAGATTCGGATTGGTTTTCGGTTGGGTTGGTGGTATGACATGGTGGTGCTGGTTATGATGCTCATTCGGCGCTGGACTAGCCGAGCGGAAGCTCGACATGCTCGTGACGATTTTCGGCTGCGCATAAATGCCAAGCGATGATGTGCGAAAAGTCTAGATGAAAAAGTATAGAAACACAGTGCAAAGCGTTAATGCGGAATGCTTCTAATCCAGTGGAAAACACACAAATGGTGGTGGTGGTTTTTAATTAAGTAGATGATTTTGGAGGAGGATGTTAATTACACCCACTTATACAAATATGTCCATATGTATGCGTGTTAATTGTTGTATACAAATATACTAAATAACAGTACTAATTGTGGCTGTGGGTGTGCGGTCATATTTCAATAATGGCTATTATATCTAGAATTTATATAATGACTTTGTAAATGGATTGCGAAATACATCTACTTACATATACATGTGCAATACATACATACATATTAGTAGCAATGTATGTATGCGAAAGCAGAAAAATGGCGTTTGTGATTGGTTTTTAATATGCAATACGAAATTAGCTACGAAAAAATGTTAAAAGGGATATAGAAAAAATTATACAATGATATTAAAGCTTTGGGTAAGCAAAAAGTACATATACGAAGTTTTTTTACTTTCGCTTTTTTCTTTCTGCCTTTCAAATTCGTCTCCAGTCTTCTACCTACTACAGCTATGTATCGCTTCATCATTAAATTTCCGAGATAAGACTGGGAAAGCTGTCAATAATCGCCACACATCAGCTGACTTCACTCCCCCGGGATTGGGAATTAGTCACTTTATTTTAGCTCCATGGCATTTCAAGTAGTGTCCTGGGATGGACATTTGAAAATTTGATCTTAAGTAAAGTAGAATCATTTGCTAGGGTAATCTTTCAAAGTAGACAGGATTGGAATGAGGAGAAAATCTGCACCAAAGCTGGTGTACCTCTGTCTTCACTGTCGGCTCTCAGATGGAATCGGGAGTCGGAGCAAAGGTTTTCCCCAAATAAGCCAATTTATCTATTGCCTTAAAATTACCAAATACTGATGGTATTTTTCAGGCAGAACTCTTTGTGATTCCTCAGGTATGTAAAATGCTTAGAGAACGTGGGAGCGAGGGAGATATTAACATTTTTTTCTGATACCTGTAGTCATTCCGCGATCAACACTCTGACGACACCATGCTGCACATCCAAACTAGTCAACTCCTTTAAGGAGATCAAATCTCTTGTGTATGCAGGTAAAATTTCACTAATCTGGGTTTCAGGACATAGCAACATAGAGGGAAATGAAATTTCTGATGAGCTTGTCAGGAACGGGACTGAATTGGTCTCAGAGATCTCCTACCCGGTCATAAGTATCCCCCTGACTGTTGTTAAAGCGGAATAATGCAACTTATTTCTCAGGAAGGTGTCCATTTCTTCGTGTGCTATTGCGAAAACCTTGTGGCCCCGGTAAAATAGACGGAAGACTCTGAAAGTCCTGGAAACTCCACGCTATTCAATTTCCAAGCTTGTAGCTGTGTTTACCAGCCATTGGACGATCGGCACACACGCGGCATAAAGCTAGGTCTACCATTTAACCCCCATTACAGAAGCTGTGAGGACCTTTCAGAGAAGGAGACTATTGAGCACTTTATCTGTAAATGCCCGGGTTTGGCAGTTCGACGATTAAGGTCACTGGGTGCTGCTTTCTTCAAAAGCCTGGGACAGTGTTCGAACCTAAATCCCATCAATCTTCTCCATTATATAAACAACTCTGGTTGGCTGTAGATATCTGCTTGTTGGGGGTCTCGTAATGGCATCAAAACTGCGCTTTAGTGCTACTTGGGGAGTGCCAGAGCGGTTGGTTGGTTGGTTAAAGTGGTGATTCATCTAAAATCCAACTAGCGCTTCCGCACAATTTTGCTGTCACATCGTCGTTGCCAGGGTGGTACTCCAACCATTTCACCTACCTACCTACCTAAATGAGAATAGACAGGGCTATGAAGATGCAAAATGTAAAATCTTGCTAGGGCATTTGCCATAAGAGCTGAGAGCAAAAAGCGTGTAAGTGGACTTACGGCCTACTTCCCATTGGCAAATGCTTGCGCGCCAATTATTTTCAATACAACTCAATAATATGTAAATATGTAAGACTATTCATTAAGTGCTACAATAAGATTTGTTAGAGTTCTTTGTATAGAGCATTGAATTTTCACTGTGTTAGGCAAAGTAAATGTGTGTATGGTTTGTTCTTTAATATTTTTTTTTTTTTTGTTGAAAATTGTGCGATGGTTAATAGGGTCGAATTCGCTACATTTTGGTGTTAAATATTTAGTTTTGTCCTTTTTTTCTTAATTTTATTTTACATGGAATTAGTTTTTACGTTAGCACTACACCCAAATGAGTTTGCTGCTTTATGCGCTGATTACGAAGAAGCGAATTAGTATGAATTACAAATTACAATTTAGTACAAATGACTTTGCGATTCTGCAGCATTGCACACCAAAGCAGGACTTACGGCTTTGTCCCCACTATACACAGGCGCTTCATCTTCATGGTCGACAATAGCCTCTATGTGCTGTTGCTGTTGTTGCGGATACTGTTTATGCTGTTGCTTGGGAGAGTGGAGGTGCTGATGGGGCGGCAAATAATCGTAAAGCTGTTCATGTTGCTGTCGTTTTTGTTGTTGGTGATGGTTGCATTGTTGTGAATTATCTGCTAGTGTAGTGTGTTGATGATCAGCAATATGTTTTTGTTGTTGTTGATGTTGCTGCTGTTGTTTAAGCGAACGTTGTTGATTAGGATTGGGTGGCGGTAAAGGAGGTGGTAGCTCTATTTTACTATGCTGGAAGTCATAAGGTGGTGGTGAGGTGTACGATGGTGACACTGGTTGGGATGACGTCTTAATAGAAGTACCTCGCATCAACGCATTACTGCCGCCGTATCCCGCGTCCTGCAGTTGTGCTTCACGTGTTGGCTGTAACTGTTGTGATTTTTTTGGCTGAGCGCCGTCACAATAGTAAATGGGTGTTAATGGCAAAGTTTGATAAGCAGCTTCGTTAGCGTTAGTAAGCGGCATTTTTGTGGCGGTCAGTTGGGTTCTAACCTCCACATATGGGTTGTAGTATGAATAAGCATCGTAATGGAGCGGCTGTTCAGTGTCGCCAGTATTGGGCAGCAGCAAAGCGGTAGAGGAAAAGGTCTTAACGGTGGTGGAGTAAATGTTTTGTTGTAATTGTGGTGACGGTGATGTTGGTATCAATGTCGGTGTTGGGGTTTGTGATGGTGAATGCTATGTTGTCAGTGTGGTGGAACCAGAATGTGATGGGCAAGAGATCAGGCATAATAGTGTAGAGATGTGCCAGTGAATGGAGGTGGAGGGTTAAACGTTTTTTTTTCGGTTTCAATTTAAGTGCAGGTATATTTGTGTAGGTGAAGATTTTTTTTTTGTAAAAATGTAAGTATATAAAGGTAATATAAAATTAAATGGATATAATAAAAAAATAAATATAAAACTCATTATATAATAAATAAATATTATGGTTTTGCGCAAAGTTGGTTTAAAGCTCAAATTTAAAGGGATGTTCGGTTTCTTAAAAAATTAAATTTACTTCCGATTAATTTCGATTTCGGTTGTAGAGTAGCGATAAAGAAAAGCTACTGAGCAACTTTTCCTCGCCAATTCTTTTATTATAAAAATGTGGGATATGTTACTCTTCGGGAGTACTTAAAGTGTTATAAATATATTTTTGGACAAAATATTTGAAAATATCTATAAAATACAATGAGTTTTCCAATAGAAGCACTTGGACATAAATGCAAGGGCCCGATTAGGAGAGGTTGCATCGACATCATTGCAGAGATTAATAATGCCAACTAACGCTCATTCGGAAATCAATACCACAGTGCAACAAAATATGTAAAAACAAATTGATCTCGGGGCCTCATTCAAACTATGGTAGTCGAAAAAGTCTTTTCGTATTTCTAATCAAGCTTCAACTTATTTTTTTTTATATTTATAATGAACTTTATTAAACCAAATATGTACCATTTTGGTCGACCACCTTTTACCGTTTTTCTTCTAGAGACATTATTCCATCAGTGTAAAACTTTTGTGGTTTCTCGGCGAAAAACTGCGGCAAGTAATTTTCACAGGCTTCTCTTGAAGCCAAATTTACTCCATTAAGGGAGTTCTGCATTGACCGAAACAAATGGTAGTCCGATGGTGCAAGGTCAGGGCTATATGGTGGATGCATCAAAACTTCCCAGCCAAGCTCTCCCAATTTTTGCCGAGTCATCAAAGATGTATGTAGCCTAGCGTTGTCCTGGTGGAAGACGGCGCCCTTTCTGCTGATCAGTTCTGGCCGTTTTTTTTCGACTGCTTGCTTCAAACTCATCAGTTGTTGACAGTAAAGTGTAGAATCAATCGTTCGAGCAGGCTGGAGCAGCTCATAGTGGATGATTCCTTTCCAATCCCACCAAACACACAGCATAACCTTTCGAGGCGTCAATCCTGGCTTTGAGACCATTTGTTGAGCTTCACCACCATTGCACCATGATCTTTTTCGCACATTATTGTCGTATTTGATCCACTTTTCGTCTCCTGTTACCATTCGCTTCAGAAATGGTTCGATTTCATTTCGTTTCAGCAAAGAATCACACATGTTAATTCGGTCCATTAAATTTTTCAGAGACAATTCATGTGGTACCCAAACATTGAGCTACTTTTTGTAACCAGCCTTTTTTAAATGGTTCAAAACCGTTTGATGATTAATGTTTAGTGCCTTGGCGATGTCATGGCAGCTTATGTGATGGTTCTGGTCAATCTTTTCCATAAATTCATCGACTTTTTCAACGATAGGTCGACCGGAGCTTCTAGAACGGAAGCGAGCGAACCATTATTGTGCTACACGAACTGATACAGCATCGTCTCCGTAAACTTCACAAATTTCATTGGTGGCTTGTGTGGCATTTTCCTTTTTTTATACATATGTAAATTTCAAAATATAGCAAATTTTTTCATTATTTTCACTCATTTTTGAACAGCTATAACTTTTTTTCAACTTCTCCGAATTTAATTTTTTTTGGTTAAGCTTAAAATGTCACCTTTCTAACACCATATGATATGACACAATGTGATTGGTAGCACTGGAGGTAGATGACTCCAACGACATCTATTGACAAAATACGAAAAGACTTTTTCGACTACCCAATATTTTATTCATAGAAATAGCAACATTTTTACAGTTTAGCCTATAAAACAAAAAGTGTTGAGCCGAACTTCTATAGCTCAAGTTAAAGGTAAATACTTAGGCAACATTTAAATAGAAAGCTCATAAATATTTAAAACACTTTTGGACGATTTCAGAAATAGTTTTTGCCATAATATCTCAGAATTTCATATGAAATGAGAACTGGAAGGTTTGAGGTAGCATAAAATGAAAAAAATTGCTGATACAAATATTTGGTGTCTAACAGATATCTTCTTATTTTCCATAATCTACCAGAAAAAAACTATGAGCATCCAGGTATTGGATTGTTTTAGTTTTGTTGCACTGTGTAATACGAATGCAGTATTTTCTAAAGAATTATTTACTTAGCAAAAGCATATTTTTTTCTTTCAGGAGGCTTTGTTTTTATGCTGTTTGGTACAAAATATATATGTATTTTGTTTGTTTTTTTTGAAATGTAGGAAGCGTTTGGCAGGATTTTACATCCACAAAACAGCGGATGACTTCCACGTAAGAGGATGGCAGAGTCTGGAACAGAATTTCACAACCAGACTCTTGGTATTCTTGAGTAAAGCGAGTGGATGTTTGGATTTTAGTTGCCTTTCACGACATATTATATATATGTATATTCTAACCCCTAGTCCGCGGGGGGAGTACAACATTTTTAACGATGAGAAATAAGGCAGCTTTCGCGCCCAGCAATATTATACATTTTTCACAGGGTGCTTTTCTAAACGCAGAATTCAATGTCAATAATTTGACTGAGCGGAATGGCGTCGATATGGAAGAAGGTGTCACGATATCGCCACCGGAGGTAGCTCACGTGGATGCAATAAACTCCTTTCGCAAATGTATTCACTGGACATTGAAACTGTTAAATTGCGTTTGGCAAGAAGTTCTTAATATTCGTTTGAAGAAAAAGAATTCCATTATTTTTGCGAAAACTTTTTGCTCAAATTGTTTAAAGCTGTTTTATGGTCGCTCTTCAGCTCTTGGGCGACACTACGAATACTAACATGATGATAGACTTCGACTATTTCTGTGATTCTATCGACATTATCGACATTTTCTTTAACATCAGGAATTCCTGAACGGAATCGACGGAGCCAAAATTGCACGTAATTAGCTGTTACAGTATCGGCCGTCGGCACCATAAACACCATTCACAATCTCAGCGGCCTGGCTTGCATTTTTGCCTTTATCAAAGAAAAACTGTAAAATGTACCAAATTTTCTTTTTGTTGACTTCCATTGTTAGCACCCTGTAACTCACAGCTGAATGGAACAAACAAAAAACAGCTAAAGAATGTTTTTACTGTGAAATGTCACCTTGACAACGAGCATAAACTTTAAATTGTTTGATGGATACTTTACGAGATATGGTTCACTACAGCCATCTACCGAGAAAATTATGGATTTATTTTTCCTCAAACTAAACTCTTGTACGCAGGGTTGGACATTTTGCGCTACCACTAATTTGTTTCCCTTAGGTATATATATTTATGTTATTTAGGGTGGTAGTTCGCGATGTCGTTAATTTGTTAATTTTTCGCACTGAAATTCGTAGCCCCCGAGAACTTAAACTTTGTACGAAAATAAAAATATAAGAAATAAGTGAAAATAAAGTACGGAATGACGCAATATCGATGGAGAAAAGCTCTTTACTGGGCGCCTGTTGTTTTTGTTGGTATGCAGGGATTGGAAATATGTTTGAAGGACGATGTACTACGGTTGCTCACCTGCAGCGCCTGAAGTGGTGACAGCAACTGTTGGTGCTGGTGCTGCAGTTGTTGTTGTTGGTGCTGGTGTTGCTGCTGCATGTGCCGGATCGCATTCGGTGAAGCGGGCTTGTGGCGCATGGCCGAGAGCGCCTTCACCGTCTCAGCGACTTTCATTGATGAATTGAGCATAGTTGCCACCTTTGCTGTTGTTGCCGAAATAGCCGATGGAGGTGGTGGGGTGGGTGTCGATTGGGTTGGTCTTGTGTCTAGCAGATAAGCGGGCGGGGGTGGCAGACAATCAACGGAATCGTATTGGGAATTATGTGATGCCGTTGGCGGCTGCTGATAGGCCTGTTGTGTGGCATGATGTTGAGGATGTTGATATTGACTTGGATGTTGTTGTGGCAATTGTGCTGCCTATTTGCATTGTAGCGTACGATAGTTCGATAGCAAATGAAAAATTTAACAAATGAAATTAAGGAACAAAAAGAAGCAGAAAAAAGAAAAAAAAAACAAATAAAGGCTAAATTATAAAATTCGTTCAAACCTTTTATTGCTTGCACTTAAAATTATTAATTGTTTATTTGGTTTGTGTTAGTATATTCGTTTAGTGTCTTTCATGTGTGCTCTCTGTGCTTTACATTTCCTGGCTGCTTTTGGCAGCTCAATGCAAGCACTTTGCTTAAGCTTCCTTACAATTACCTGTAAGCATATCTACGTCTAGGAGTGCTAAATATTTAGTTCACTTACCCCAGTGCCTGTGGCTTCATGACTCGGCGTCACCGATGAGCTGCGACGCACTGGCGGTGGTGGCTTGGCCGTGTTCACTGATGAGCGCCGCGCTATGCGTGTCACGCCTCCTGTTAATAGAACGAAACTCGCATTAGAATACGGGTAAGTGCACAAGTTTCACTTTAATCAAATGGATGTTGAAATATGTTAATTGATGCACAAACACAAGACACCATAATATTAGCAGGCCAGATTGAAATTAGTTACTCATTGCATACGAGTGAGTATTTTATGCTACGATGTGTCTTTATGTACATATTTACTATACTGGTATGTATGTATGTACAACTCGAATACCAATACACAATGCATTCTAGGCAAACCTAAATTTTTATTGATACCCAACAACAAATTCCGCAATTTCGAAATTTACAAAATTAATCAAACTTATTTCGAATATAAACCAATCAGCAAACACATTGAGTATTGTTTTTACACATTTAATGAAACTTAGTATGCAACAATTTTTATATTGTATTATAATTTTTTCTTTTGTTAGCCGTTCACCAATGTTTTAATTATTTTATAAATATTTATATAAACTGATGATTTGAATTTTTATTTTTTATTCTAGCCCAACGCACCGAGTTTGTAAATTTTCCTTCAATGAAGTTGAACCAATATGGAAATTGGAAATGTGTGTATGGGATGAGTGAAAACGGTAAAAAGGGGTTTTAGTGTATGAGTTGTAATGAACATTCAGGTAAATGATGGGACAAAAGATTTAAGTGAAATAAGTACGGTGTTTTAATACAAAATTTTCCATTATCAAAGCACTGGTGAAAATAACTGCAAAAGCGTCGGATACTCCGCTTAATAGAATAGATCGTTGACCGAGACGAGATGTGGTGGGGATATCAGGCAGAGATGGCTGGTAGGAATGCTTCGGAAGTGGCTTCAGAACTGAGGCAATATCTGAAGCGTTCAATATAAAAAATTAAATTGATTTTTCAGAACACACAAGCACACAGTTTTCCGTTGCTTAAATTGAAGGTATTCCAAGAAAATTAAATGAAAGACTAAAAAAATCAAGTTTTAAAAATTTCAAAAATATTTAACAAAATTAAAATTAAATTAAATAAGTAGCCAAATATTTGCTTTCTCATAATTAAATTTAAATGATTGTCACAGCTTTAAGATTATTTTTTGGAGAAGCGACACCAAAGTCAATAACTTTAAATAATCAAAAATTTAGACAATAAAAGACATATTTTTGAACAACTTTAGGAATAAGTTGAAAGAAGCTGAACATAATTTCCAAATACTTCCATACCATCTCCAACGGAATTGTGGACATTTGAAGAGAGAACCAAACAAAAAACGTACCAGGTGCTTCAAAATCTTTAAGTACTCAACATTTTGATATTATTTCCTTAATATAAAATTTTTAGTAATTTTTTCAAGACTTCCAAAAACAATTTGCATAAAAATTACCTAGATTAACTTCAATTTCAATAATTACAAATTTTTCAAATGCAAAACTTCCTAAGGCTTAAAAAACGTTTTCAAATGAACTCACTTTTTTTTAGATACACACAAAACAGTCGAAATTAAGATGGTAGCGTTAATTTGAAGTTAGAAAATTAGAAACACAAATCCCAATGTTATTCAGACAAACAAAAAAGCACCAGAAATTAGACAAGTTAAGTGAGCGAATATTAGTAAAACAAAAACAAACAACCAAAGAAAGTCAAGAGTCAAACGAACGAACCCGACAACGAAGCCGGTCTCGGTGTGATGTTCGGTTTGGCGATGGCGGAATTTATGTTGGAGGTGGATGCGAATGCAGCAGAGACCGTGGCGGAAGCTGTTGATTGGTGGGTATGGATGGGTGGTGTGGGCGCACAAGTAGACGAACACGCATAGGTACAGGAAGAGACTGACACTGATGATGGGGATGGCGATGATGATAAAGAATGTTTAGTTTCATTGTGGGTATGATGTTTTTGTTTTTTTTGTTCCAATTTCAATGGTGCTTGTGATGGAGGTAATGGTGACGTTGGTTGGCATTTGACACCGCGATCAGTCGACGAGCGAATTAATGGCGAACGGTATGATAATGTGGATGAAGATGAAGTTGGAGATGGAGAGGCACGATTTGCGGGCAGCAGATGATGTGTTGATGACATGGATGTAGAGCGATTGGGGCGTGAATTGGCATGAAGATTGTTGGCGATGTGGTTGGTGTTGTTGTGTGATTTCAGCGCATGAAATTGATAATGAGAGCGATTAGAATGGTTTTGTTTACTTGTTTTAGGATATGCACATGAAGATGCTGATACGTTTTTATTACTACTACTACTTTTAGTACCATTTTGATGGACAAGCTGAGGCCCTGCAGATGAGGATGCGGATGTAGTCGTGAGATGGGATGATGCAGCTTTCACTACGAATGCCAAATGATTCGATGCAGGGGATGCGGATGCGGATGCGGATGCAGATGCAGTTGTAGTTATAGGATTTGTTGGTGTTGAATTTGGTATTGGTGTACTACAACTGCGCTTGCTAAAGCTAATTGCATTACAGTTATTGTTATTGTTGTTGCTGTTGCTGTTGGCTCCGCTGCTATATCGATTGCCATTAGCTGTTGGGGTTGTCGTTGTGGTGGTGGTAGTGATGTTGTTGGTGGTATTGGAGTAATTCTGGCTATGATTGTGGTTGTGATTGCTGAGGTATATTGGGCTATTTGTGTTATTGGCAGCTGACTGGGGTGATTGGTGTTGTAATTGTTGTTGCTCTTGCAGCAGCTGTTCTTTTTGTTGCAACAGCTCTTGGCGTAGTTGCAGTTGTAATTTCAACTTCTGCTTGCGAATTTGCGCATCTAAATCGGCCTTGAAATTAGCCTTCGTCAAAAGCGGTGGTGGTGGTGTAGGCGCGGCCGTAGCCGATAGCCTATCCCCCGCCGTTTGACAACTACCTCTATTACTACTACTCTTACGCGCGTTATTAGCCTCTAATAAATTGTCGGCCGCTTGGCCATTGAAAATACTCAAACTTGGTTTTGGCGGTATTGCTGCTTTGCGCCGTATTATGGTATCGCTGTTGTGTGCATTTGGTGTCGCCACCCTTCTACTACCTCCCATGCTTTCTTCCTGCGTGTGAGGCGTACCTGCATATACATGTTGATGGGGTGCGCGCAATAGTGACAATTCGCTGCCGCTATTATTGGGCTCGCCGCAACCGAGCAGCTGCAATTGTTGTTCGCTGGACGCACGGAATGAGGAGAGTCGCTGTTTGGCAGGCGCCACGGTCGCGGTGTGCGGCGGCGAGGTAGGCACTGAACTAGACAACGACGTTGACGACAGCGCCAGAGCGGACATCATGCCCGTTCCTAGAGCAGGCGCCGCATCAAACGACGCACACAGATTAGCCGGCAACTGTGTCAATTCACGCATCTCCTGTCGCGCAAACTGTTGCTGTAGCGGATCCTTTGTGCGCAGCACCACAATCTCGGAATTCTGCTTGACATAGTCAATATCTGGTGTAATGGGTATCTGGTGATCGTAGATGACTACAACATTGCTGCCGCCATCGCTGCCAGTGTCTATGTTGTACGATGTGTGCGAGACGCAATCGTCAGCTGTTGTTGTCGATGACACAGCCATCAGCGAGCGACTGTCGCCGATAACGCTGCCCACATCGGCGGGCTCATCCACGCCCGATGAGGCGGCTATCGACGACGACGACGCTGTTGTGGCGAAGTGCTCGAATGTCGGATTCTCGTAGCCGCCCGCCAGCGAACTCGTTTCACTTACATAACAACGACTCAGCTCCGAATCAGAATTGTATTGCTGCAGTGGGCGCCCACTATTGCCATTGCCACAGCCTTCCCTGCTACTGGCGCATGTGCTGTGTTCGTTGTTATTGCCGCCATTGGTGTTGCGATTGTTGTTATTGTTATTTATGCTCGATAATGAGCCCACATCCGCGGCAATGTCATCGGAGGTAACATCGGAAAGATCAGTGCCGAAGCCACTTGTTTGATTGCTGCTGCATTGTGGTGATTTGGGCGGACGCGAGGCGCAAACGACTGTTAGGCGAGCTAACGTGCCAGTGCTGCCTCCTTCTGTCGTTGTTGGCGCTGTTGCTGTTTTGCCATTGTTTCCCACATCATTGTAGTCACCCACGCCTGTACTTGTGCCGCTGCTGCTGCTCGTGCTGACCAACGGGAAGGGGCGATCACCGCAATTATCGCCGACATTGTCACCCGTTGATACTGTGGGGGCTGTAGTGACTGGCGTAGCTGTTGTTGAACGCTTGCTTGCATCGATCTCGCGTTGAAACGAGTCTAATTCGCCAATTAAATTATTTAATTCTTGGATCGAATCTTCAAAACTTTTATCTACAAAACGGGGTCGGTGGTGTTCGGTTTTTGGGTTATTTATTGTAGAAATTGTTGGTATTGTGCGGCACAGAATTGCATACGTGTGTTGGTGTGTGAATTTATATACATTTTGTTCATTGTTGTTGATTTTTTTTGCAAAAAAAGTGCAAAAGGCCGTAAGAGTAGATTTTTTGTTTTTAATTTTTACAGGGCAAATATTTTGCAGATTGAAAGAGGATTTTATTTGTTGTGGTGGGTTTTGTATGTTTTTATGTTGCATTGATGTTTCGTGTGTTTGTTGTTTCATTTATTGTTTTTGCATTGTAAAAACAAAAAACAATATGGAATATGTCGGACAAAGTGGGGAAGAAAAAAGAAAACGGGATAAGGAAAAACAAAGAAAAATCAATTAATTTGTCGTAGTCTTTGATTGAAACAAATTTTAACAAAAGTAAAGCTAAACAAGATATTCGTGCACAAGGCAGTGATTCAAAAGTGAGTTTAGGTATTAAGAAGTGAGTTCCGATTCACCGCGTGGAAAATTAATTAAGAATTTTAATATGCGTCTAATCTAGTTTCGGCCGCCATAGCCGAGATGGTTTGCGCCGTCGGACCACCTTAATATAGAAACCATCCTCCTTTCGGTTTGGTTTGGTCTTGGATGTCCAGATGGTGTCTGATCTAGTCTGTCTCTATGGGTAAGTACTTGAGAAATTAATGCAACTTTTTTTCTGACAACCAAAGACATTCCTTAATTCACATTCAATTGGACTATTTAATGGCGTACTAATTCCACAAAAGCTGTTAACAAGTTGTTGCTGCACTTTAGAACAACTTTTTGCTTTTTTGAAGGTACAATTGGAGTAAGTTTCAAAGGTAAAGAGGTGGTTAAAGAAAAACAAACGTTGAGACTAGCCGGAGCCTTCTGCATGCATGATTTTAGTGAAATATTCATAGTAACGAACGGTTCTCTCGAATCAACCGAAAAACATTTAAAAATTGTCTTGGGTCTGGATAACTGTTAAGACATTCCTCTCTCTCTCTTTGCATTGCCCCTCCTTGTCCTCATGCGCCAGGTTCCTCTGTCTTGTGTCGTCACATCATCAAGGTGTTGCTCTCGTATGTCCCTTTGTATCGTATTTAGCCAGGTCGATTGTGGTATTTCTTGTTGTTGTACTTGTTGGCTCATTTAAGTTCATGGCGAGTTTGACGATGTAGTCTCGCGTGTTAAGACATTTACTAAACTAGGAAAACCATGCCTTAAATTAAATACGACTGCCCATAGAAATATAGGCAAATTCGGCCACAGGCCCATTCTTTTTTTCAATTAATTTACATTCTTGCCAGCTGTGGACATATCTAACTTTGGCGTGGTAACTCAGGCTTAATTCAAATCTTCTTAATGTAAACTCTTCAGCTCAATTTTTGAATCAACCGCTTGGGGCACAGGATATATAAAATAATTGTGACAAAACAGATGACGATTAATAGTTTTGGGGTTTGGAGTACAAATTGGTGTGAAAAATTTACTTGACTGACACGATTTAGGTTGTAGGTATAGGTATATATGTGGGTTGCATGTGTGGCAAGGTGCTTGGTAGGCACAAATACACTTGAGGTGGTGTTCACTAGTACAAACAGTAAGTAAATTATATTTTTTTCTTTTTGGCGCCTACAGTAGCTTGGAAGGCCGCCTCACGCCATGCCTACTCACCCACATCCTGTTGCTCCGAGTGTTGCTGTTGATGCTGATGCTGTTGCTGTTGCAGTGGCTGCTGATAATGATTGCCAGTATTTGTTGCGCGGTAAACGTCCTCCGGTGCACGGCGTATCCCCTGTATGGAATCGGTATTGGAGCGTCCAGTGCTGACAGCTGCGGTGGATGCTGCGGCGGCGGCTGCTTGTTTCTCGAACATAGAAGCTTTCTGTAGCACAGAGGCGCGCGAGCGTTCGTCGTTCTCGACAATAGTCGGTGATTCTGTATCGATGACGGTAGATGTTAAATTGGTGGCGTTCGAATGCTCTTGCTCCGGCATTTCGGTGGGTGTGGTTTGGGAGTTGGTGGTTGTAGCATTACTTATGGAAGTGGTTATGGTATTGTTGGGTTGTTGTTGCTGTGAGTTAGATTCGTTAGTGGGTTGGTGTGGGGGTTGACCACCATCGGCTTCGGTGATTTTCAGCACATCACTGTCGATTGAGGCTGTGCCACTTTGTGGTGGTGTCGGTGAATTGACGTTATACACGAAAC
Source organism: Anastrepha obliqua (assembly GCF_027943255.1). Lineage (NCBI taxonomy): Eukaryota > Metazoa > Arthropoda > Insecta > Diptera > Tephritidae > Anastrepha > Anastrepha obliqua. Next base: position 1,910,088 of record NC_072895.1, on the reverse strand, counting down.
CACTCAACATGCCGCTCGTTACGCTACCACCACTTGGTGTGCCTGCCGCAGTTGACGACGGCGAATTGGTCAACAATGGCGAATAATGGTTTTGCGGTGTTGAACTGCCGCTCGATGGAGTTGGTGTCTGGCCAACAAGTGGTGTGGCCACGGTACCGGACTCTATGGAGGGATGGGAGTGCAGCGAGGGTGTATTCGAGGACGCAGATGAAGAAGAAACGGAATGTGAACGTGTCTTGTTGCTAACGATCACACTTTGTTGTTGTGGCGATTGGTGCTGACCTGAAGCGTTCGAATCGTTCGAGAACTGCGAGGAAATAGAATCGATGGAGTGTTGTTGTTGCAATGCAGCGACTGGCCGTTGTTGTTGTGGTTGGTTGGTAACTTTCAACGCCGCCATATTGGCCAGCTCAGACATATTGACATAAGTGGGTGGCTGTGAAGAGGTCTGCAATTGATGCTGCACTTGATTTTGTTGTTGCTGTTGCTGCATATGTTGCTGTTGTGCATGATGCGCTGATAGCTCTGCTCGCAACGTATTGTTATGCGGTTTTTGCGTGATTTGTTTGTGTGTGTGTGTTTTTTTTTTTTTTTTTTTCAACATTAAGACATTGAAAGCATGCGTAGAGCGGCGGCGTAGCGTTTATGTTTGTGTATGTTTTTAGGATATGTAAAGCGTAAGAAAAGGAAATAAAGAGCACAAAAACAGGATAATTAGTAAAGTTGGATTTCTGGGAAATTAGCAAAACATGAAGGTAGACAGAATAGGTACAAACAGGTACAAACTGAAACAAACCACAAAGAAGTGGGAACGTATTCGCTTACCTTTCGTTATATGAGCCGGTATTGGGGATGGGCACTGACGCTGCAAGAGATTATTGGTGCTGCGATTATTGTTGGCCGAAAGTGGGCGTTCCAGCGAGGAACATCGCTGCAAAAAAATTAATTAACAGTGAAATGAACAAATGCCTGACATTTCTTTTTAATGGGGTCTTGTGAAAGATGATAATATTTTAGCATTTGATCTGATCGACATTAAAATATTCATACATAATCGGCTAACTGGGGAAACAGAAAATTTAAATTAGGAATAGTTTTCGTTTTGGTTCTATAGGAGCAAGGAATCTAGATTTAGTGAATTTATTCATGCTTCAGAGTAGGTATTTATCGTCTAATCACTGTCTCAGTAGTATCAAACAAAAAAAAAAAAAACAAAATCAGCGTTGGTGTAAGCGATCGCATTTTTCGCTCCGCAAAGTTGTCGTGTCTGCTAAGCAGGAACTACTTCGATTTTCACAATTTATTTAAATTAATGTTCTTATTTAACTTAAGTTTTTTTAGTTTTCTTATAGCTAAATAAGCCTCTTTATAAGAAGTTAACTTGTCGTCAATCTCGTTTTCTATTTCATCTTTAGACGAGATGCCCAACGATTCTTGGGAAACAGTATTAAAATTTTCCAAATCTTCATCATTAATGTATATTTTTTATTTACATTTTTCACCTTTTAATGCAAATGTTTTATCGGGTAATGCCAGTCTCATCTGCATTATAAATGTCTAGCGAATCACATCCTTCAATCAAATATGGTACCTTTTCCGTAAAACTTTTGACATCATTTTGATGGATGATGCACTAAAACCATCGTAATTGAGTATCATCCAAATTTCTTTAGCTTTGCTCCTTATAAGTGTGTCTGACAAAAGAATGCCTTTATTTCGTGCCTTCACAAATCATTCGCAGCACAATTTATCAATATTAAGACCTTTGGGCTCTAGCAGACTCATTAAAACAAGTTCTTCGTATTTAGGGGATCCCCCTCTATACATACAGGTGTTGTTGAATAAGCAGGTTCGAGTTTCTGTTTAATTCTAATAGCAATTTCTTTTTCAAGTTCATTCAACTAACAAAACCTCGAGTCGAAAAAACGTATTTCATAATAATAGGTATAAGGTCATTTAAGGCGGAAGGCTTTGGGTGTGATAGCAACTACAATAGGCATCTAAATTATTTCAGAAAGTTTTATACTTTCTTACTATATTTATTTAAAACAAATTTTATTTTTTACTCGTGGGATATGGGAAATTTCACTGAAATCACAACTTTATATTTTATACATACGTAGATACATAATAATACTCCCAACATAAAATTGTGAAATTTTGTGTGTCATCCCAAATCGAGTAAAGTTGGCTTTTGAGATTATAAACCCCGGCTATTAATTAAATTTAATGCCGATCAGTCGATCATATTTTTTTATATATTTTTGTACACTAGCGTGCAAAAAAAGCCGCACTGTTGTTTTAAAATATATTTCTAACCTCATATTTTCTATATTTTTGATGCATTTCTAATTAATTGGAGAATCCCATAAGCAAATGAATATATTAGTTTGGCGAAATTGGCCAAATAGTTTAAAATTGTTTTATTGTCGATCTTTAGCTTCTGGGCGATGCTACGACTACTAACATGCCGGCCGATTATTTCGACATTTCCGACATTATCGACATTTTCTTTAACATTAAAAATGCGTGAACGGAGTCGACGGAACCGAAATTGCTCCATTTACAATTTCAGCGGCCTGGCTTGCATTTCCGCCTTTATCAAATGAAAACTGTAAAATGTACCGAATTTTATATTTGTTGACTTCCATTGTTAACACCCTGTAGCTCACAGCTGAATGGAACAAACAAAAAACAGCTAAAAAATGTATTTTAAATTGTTTGATCGTAAGATATCGATAACTACCGCCATCTACCAAGAAAATAATGGATCCCTTTTTCTCCAACTTATCTATATCTTATATATAAAAATGGAGACGTTTTTTTGTGTTCGTTAGTCGCCGATTCACGCCTAAACGCATTCACCGATTTCAATCAAACTTTCACAGATCATTTGTATTGGTCCATAGATGGTTTATGTGAAGTTTTAAAGAAATCGGTAAAAGTATGCGTGCGTTGTGTAAGTGTGAAAAATGCAATATTTGCGTGTTTCCCTTATACGGACATTAGGTATACGGAATGAGAATACACGCGAATGAATAGAATATACACAGACATGAATAACATTGCTTCGATGTCGAGTGACGTATGGGACTGTATTATTCGTAACGCAATAGTTGTCCTCTCTTTTGTTTCCCTTTTATGCATGCGTGACACGGCATCAAAGCACATTGCTTTTTTTTAAACTGGAAAAATATTTTGAGCTTCATTTGAACGTTTTATGATTTAGATAAAATAAAAATTCGTTAAATATATTTGATTCCATTAATAACCATAAGACTGTATTTTTCGAAGTTCAAAGCCGACGAGCAAAATGTAAAAAATAAATCCTCCTGTATGTATATATACTCGAAAAAGTTATGCTAACACTTTTTTCATGCATTTAGGTAGTCAATTTTATATGGGCAAACGTACGTTTACGAGATAAAGGTATAGCGCTGAAGACAAATGCTCAGGATATAGTACAAAAATGCATATTTCACATAGTAATATTATCATTGTTAAAAGAGAACAAGTTTGTATTAGGTAATAATTAAATAATGCAACCTTATGTTCTGCTTTGACGAGTGGAAAAACCAAAATAAATAATTATATAATATTTGTATGTGTGTTTAAAAGAGTTGGATTATTTTGTGAGTGTAAGCGGTTTCAAAGCCAAAGAATAGTTGCAACATTAAAAAATTGCTGAAACACATTTTCATTTAACAACTAAAATAACAAATATGAGCAAAATATGTACTTTCTTCAATTTTCTTCTGTTGCCAACTTTCTGAAAAACGTGAATTCACCGCGATGCGATACAGAAACAAAAAGACAGCGACAGCGCGCAGAGGGTTTTGAGCAATAATATAAATTTGTATCAAACAACGCATTAAATAGTCATTTTAGTATACTTTTGGTGTTTACTTATTCAAGTAAATGCATGTATTAGTTTTTCTTTAAGAAATTAATCTAAAATTTGCAACTTTTTTTTTATGATTTCTAAAGATTACTTTATTTTTGCCCAAGAGCAACCTTGCGTACAGAAAATTGTGTTGTACCTAAAACTTCACCACTATAAACTTGGTCCTTATAAAGGACTTTCACCACAGTTTGTTTACTGGATATACTGAGGTCAAAATAATCAACTGTATCAAAACCATTTGATGAGTGGTCAACAATTTTAAAGTGCGTTTTTCATTGTTGTTTTTTTTTTGGGAAAAAATGTATAAAAATAAAATATATTGTGCGTAAAATTTTAATAATCAGTGAAAATAAAAAAACGGTGGTTTCGTTGTTGTTGTTAGCGATTGTAATGCACATTGTGAGTTTTTCATGTTTTTTTGATTAAATTCAAATGCGAATAAATGATATCGGTCGTCGGTCGCGTAGAACGCAAAATAGATCAAATGAAAGGCAAAATCAAACACAAGAAGAGCGAGAAATTCAAAACCAAAATCAAAAGGAACGTATGGCCAGATCACGTTCAGGCCATTCACCTGAAGAACGTATACAACGTAATGAGCAAGATAGATTAAAACAAACACAATAAACAAAGCACAAGGACAAACACTAGAATTATGCGGAATTGACTTAGAATATCCATGCTTCTCCCACGGACAATTATATATATCATGTTCACGTGTAAGAAAACCATCAGTTCTGTTTATTTATACCACAACTCAGGGCAAAACAAAAAATGTAGTTTACGAAAAGGCTTTGCGTTAGTTTAAGTTTAAAATTAACATTAATTTTATATTCTAAAAAAGAATAAATACACATAGAGTGAATTTAAATCGAGTGTTCATTATTCAATCTTAATTTTGATATGCCTAGCGAAGCAGGCAGAGGGTCCGCTAGTACTTATATAAAAATTCAGCCGTTTTTCGCGTTGTGATGAACTTTACGGAGAATGGCTCAACCGATTTTAACCAAACTTTGCCACATTGAAGAGACATATGTGGAGAAGGTTTGTGTTTTAAAATTTTAAGAATCGGATACCAGGGTCTCGAGAAATAGGCCAAAACGTGGACCCGGGTAACCCTAGGATGTGTTTGTACAATATGGATATCAAATGGAAGCTGTTGGTGAATGCTTTAGTACAAAGTATTTTTCATGCCGCTCCGTGACTGGGGTCTGGAGATATAGGTCAAAACGTGGACCCGGGAAACCTTTGGTTGTGTATGTACAATATGGGTATCAAACGAAAGCTGTTGATAAGTGCTTTAATACGGGGTAATTTTCATACCTATTGATGACTAGGGTCTCGAAATATATGCCAAAACGTGGACCCGCCGTGTCTTTGCACCGAATTAAACCAAACTTACACACATTGTTAAGTAAGTATTGAAAATGGGTTTCGTAAAGTTTGATTGTAATTCGGAGCACTGGCAACGGGTAAAGAGTTCTTTTGAGCCAGCCATAATGTCGCTTACTTTTTTAACGCTTGGGGCGGAACTGAACTGTCAAATTGACAGTGTGAGTTACAATGTGTCAATATTTCTTTCTGATTTGGACGCCATAAGGAGAAGACGTAAGTGCAAAGTGTAAACATTTTTTGTCAATTTTTTTGAAGTGGATTTTGGAACAGTGAATAATTTCTTACGAAATTTGAGAATTTAATGTGAAATCCGAATGTTCAAATGAAATTATGTTTTGCGGATTTATTTTTTCGGTTCATATGCGATAAGCTACGATACACCATGAGTGAAAAAATGGTAAAAAAATTAAAAAAAAACAAAAGAAATTGTTAAAGGATGCAAAAGAAGAGCACGAAAAATGCGTAACTTTGATGAAAAAATTAATAATCTTATCATGCAAATTGTCAACAATTTTCAAAAGAAAAGACATGATTTAAGAAAATCACAACAAAATAAAATAATCTTGACCAAGTGGACTTGGGCTTTTAGACACATATGCATCGAAAATATAATCCACAAAAATTGAAAAAAAAACATGTTTTAAAATCTCAGAATACCATAATTACAATCATGTTTATTACAGTACAAATGCCAAGACAATCACGTAATCATATTGGTCGTTCGACAAATAATAATAGGCGCATGAGAAATGCTCGGAATAACGCGACATCAGAAGAACGTCAAGAACAAAATGAAGTAGTCAAACGATTGATGAATAATGTTATCCAAGCAACTATTTTAATTGGCAAATTCAAGAATGAAGACGTTCTAATACCAAGAATTCCAATAATTCCACCTGAATTGCCATTTGAATTCAAGCGTTTGCAACTGCCCATTCGTTTAGCATTTGCAATAACTACCAATAAATCACAAGGGCAAACTTTAGAAATATGCGGGATGAATTTAGAAGAACCAGTATTCACCCATGGTCAACTATACGTTGGCTGTTGACGTGTTGCGAAGCCAACAACATTATATATTTACTCAAAAACAAATAGAAAAACAAAAAATATTGCTTATGCCAAAGCGCTTGAATAAAGAATAAAGAAATAAATAATATGAAAACCATATCTATTCTATTTTAGTGTGCCCAGCGAAGCGGGCCGGGTTTGCTAGTATTATATAATATTTTTAAATGATTTTTAGTTACGCTGAATATGATTGGGATAGCTTGTTGATAGTGTAATCGATCTTTTGCTGTGATATCGCCATTTTTCGAAAAAAACTCAATCTTAGTAATTTCAAAAATAAATTCGCCCATTTAACATTAAAAAGAAAAAACAGGCATGTGAAGTATATTATATACTACAACTGGAATCTCCACTTGAAAACAAATAAAGCATTCTGACAAAATAATGCAAGAGAAGTTACCAAAATCGATTGACTTCGAAGTATCGGATTTCAATAGTATCGAAATGTCAACATCGAAACTTTTGCATAAGCTAATGTGCGGTTTTTTGCATCTAACTGTAACTGACATAAGTGTACATATGTAGGTATATATTCTAAAACTATTTCTTTTTATGGTTTTCTTATTGATTAAAATTTCTTAGGATATTCAAAATGTTTTAGCAAATAGGGGCATGCATTTCACACAATTCATTCGTTTTAGTTTTAATTAATTGGGCTAGCGATGATGAAATTTTAGGTGCGGATTTGATTTGGATTTTAAGTTGGAAAAAAGTACTTCCTAAACTTACCGCACGTGTTGGTTTCTGATGTCACATTGTAACACAATCAAATAACAACAAGAATTAATTACCTCAAATACAAATACATAGACAAAAGAAAAATCGCACATTTAAATATAAGGTGCAACTTACCACAGGCAAAGGTGGACGACTTAACGCACCGGCTGGCGACTTCTGGGTGGATGGTGTATTGGCGCCAGATCCAGCGCCACCGCTAGTGCCATTTGGCGTGCCCGGTATACTGCCGCTGCCACCACTTCCCTCCAATATGGTCTCCGGATTCTGGAACGTATAAACGGTGAGGGGTGGCCGTTGATGCCCCTTCTCGTAGGCGGTTGAAATGGTATGTGGACGATCGGCGGCAGGTGGCAACACAGGAACGGCATCCTGGGAATGTGGAGGCCAAGTGGAAACAGCGTGTGATTGACTATTGGCAGTGGAAGCCTTATAAAGCAAATCGAAATTAGTAAAAACAACAACTAATTTGTTAAAAAATATTTTACTGAAGCAATTTAAAGCACAAAAGTCATAAGAAAGTACAAAAAAAAAAAAAAAATTATACAGCAAACCAAAATACTGTTTTACTGAATATAAAAAGTAATTAATATAAAAATAAAAACCTGTGTGGTTAGCGCTGGCGATGAGCAAAAGCCACTATCACTGGATTCACCAGGTTTCAAGCGTATTGCAGGCGAAATTAACTACGATTGAAGTAGAGAAAACACAAAATAAACAAATAATGCACAAAAACCGAAGTATAAACATAAAACATAAAAATCATATCATATATCAGTTTGATCATAAAAAATCTGCTCAAAGAAATTAAAATGAAATTTCACTAAAGCGTAACATTGACATTTCCCAGAGACCTGCCACCATGTCATTTCCTCCCCTCTCTAAATCTCCCTATGCCGTTAGTTATTACTAACCTGCGATAGCGAACGTGGATAGTGGTGGTGTCCCGGTGAATTGCTTGAACCGCTGCTGTTCATGGAGCTAATGGAACAAACGGAACTTTTGCGTGAACCCAATGAATTGGAGCAACCGCCTTGGGAGCCCGAACCGGCACCCGGAGACTCGGGATATAGTGTCATTGTAGCTTTTGTGTCATGTATAAGCTCCTCGGATGCTTGCGGCAACACGCTGGGGTCTTTCGTTACAATAGCAATCGAATCCATTGCTTCCTATTATACAATAAATTAAGAATATATGTCAAACTATCGAATTATTTAGATTGCCACTTCGCTATTCACCTGCAAATGTCCCAACTCGGACATTACTTCGCATTCCTCCTTCACTACCGGCTGCAGCATGTCCACAAACGTACAGTATCGCAAACGCTCTTCGATCATTGCCGAACGCAGCGACTTCTTTTCGACCTCCTCCAGTTCAGCGCGCCGCAAGGTCACATCTTGCATGTGCGAATCCATGAGCGATTGTATGGAGTCCGACTGACCTTTGCGTGCCTTCTTCTGCAGACGTAAGGTGTCGCTAGAACGCTTTTTCAGTTCGGTGCGACATCGTTTATACTCTTTGGCATGTTCCTTGTCAATGGTAATCACTGAGCGCTTCCAGTCTTCTAGTTTATCCTGAAAATGCAAAAGAAGTGCTTAAATGATATTCCAATGATAATGATTCACAAATGGCTTCACTCACTTGCAGTGGCTGTACAAGACAGTCCATTATTGCTGTTGTAAATGTCTTCAGACGCGATTCGACAGCTTTGTGCCGAAGACAGACACGAGTTAAGGCTGTACCAATTTCCTTGGAAGCTCCTGCAAGATAAATGAAATGAGATTGAAACTTTCCATAATAATTCCATTTTTTTTAATATCTAGATAAAAAACTTTTAAAATTATTGTTCGCCTAAACTGACAGAAATACGCCATTAAGTAGGAATAGTTCCAAAACAAAATTAAATGGAAATACAATTAAAGCCCACTCGTGCCTTCGTAACGATTCCATATACAAGTACTGAGCACAGATAGAGGGTAGGCAGATAAATCCTTGAAACTAGAACACATGGCGTTCCCACATCCAATTCAACATTTTACTTGTAAAGAATTGTCTCTCAACAGAACCTAAAATAATTATCTGAGAAATCTATGAATTAATTTTCGTTTTGACATTCATTTGATCAGGCACCCACAAGCGTTTTCCGAAAACTTAAAGAAACTGACTGGGACTCTTCGCCATCGAGAGAAACCATTCAACACTGGTTTACTCAATTTCGGTCCGGCCGTACCTGTGTAAAGGTAATGTCAAAGGTTGTAGTCATCATAAGAAGGTCACCACACAACAAATATTGGAAAAAATCTTAGGCATGATATTGATGAAACGCCAAAGTGATAGAAAACGTTTTTTCTAATAGCGGTCGCCCCTCGGCGGGCAATGACAAACCTCCGAGTGTATTTCAGCCATTGAAAAGCTCCTCATAAAATCAATTTACCGTTCGGAATCGGCTTGTAGGCCCGTCCATTTGTGAAACAACATCAAGATGCACACCACAAATAGGAGTTGGAGATGGGCCAAAACAGAAGAGTACGCGCAAATCGTTTTTTGTATGATATTCATCAATCAGCCAGTGAAGGTGCACGAACTTCAAGAGGCTATAGGTTTGACACCTAGGCCAAGGATCAATGATTTCCGTTTTACTCACAATTGACAACAATTAAAACCCTACGAGAACTCAAAGGAAAGTTAAGCTAATTTCAACCACAATCCTAACGAGTTCTTGTGACGCTCATAACAGTGGACGAAACACGGATTCATCACAACACATAAAAATCCTGGAAACAAGCGCAACAGTGGACTTCTAGCGGTAAATCGCGATCAAAGGTTGATATAAATATATGCTTCCTTTTTCGTAAAGACAAGCTCTGACGATAAAATATTTGGGCTGAAGGAAGAGGCCGCCGATTAAACAAATCCCTATTTTGAACGCTTCGAGAACCCATACTACAGGGCCCGCCATCTATCGTTACTGATTTGAACTAGGTATTATTTGAAGAATGGTAACACTTAGCTGTCATCTGATTTGACCGAAAGTTGGTTTTATTCTTCCGCTGAACGAAAATGGTTGTGTATACGCTCAAAGAACGCTGGGAAATATTGCGACATTACTTTGAAAATCATGGCAATGTTGCAGAATGTGTACGAAAATTACGTACGTAAGAAGATGAAGACTTTTACCGAAAAATCATCTTTTCGGATGAAGCTCATTTCCATCTCGGCGGGTATGTTAACAAGCAAAATTGCCGCATTTGGGGCTCAGAAAACCCGTACGCACTCGAAGAAAAGCCGATGCATTCACAACGAGTCACTGTTTGGTGCGGATTTTGGTCGAGAGGCATCATTGGTCCATTTTTCTTCGAAAATGAGCGAGGAGTGGCCGTAACCGTCAATGGAGAGCGTTACCGGGCCATGTTGAACGAATTTTTCTTCCGAGAAATTGAAGAGGAGGATATTGGTGGCATTTGGTTCCAACAAGATGGCGCTACTTGCCACACAGCGAATGCTACGATCAATCTTTTGCGCACTGCTTTGGAAGATCGCATTATCAGCCGAAATTCTGATATCGTTTGGTCGCCTCCGAGCTGCGATTTGACGCCGTTGGATTATTATCTTTGGGGTGCCGTCAAAGACCAGTGTTATGCCAACAAACCAGCAACAATTGATGCACTGAAGACCAACATACGCGATGTCATAGCTGAAATACAGCCGCATACAATCGAAAATGTGTTGAAAAATTGGACCGATCGTATGGGATGGTGCATGGCTAGCCGAGGCAGCCATATGAATGAAGTTGGTTCCATCATTAACCGGAAGGATTGTACTTCAAAATAAAAAAAACAGTTTGGAAAAATATTGGGTAGTTTCTTTTTTATAGCATTTTTAATTCCGCAAAGTTATATGGCGGACCCTGTATTTGCTCGACATACAGAATTTAAAGAAATTTTGATTGAAGTGTATTTAGCTAGAAGGAACTATGTTCGAAAAAGGCATTTTAGCCTCGTAAATGTATATGGCGCATGCTTTTGGTATTTAACGACTTCATGCGAGTAAATTAAGAGCCGGATAATTTATAAACGTTGCTCATAGAAAAAAGAAGAAATACTCGTAAAAACTTAACACACTTTCCACTCCATCCTTATTCCCACGATATCATGGAGAAAGATTGCAAGCGAATTGGCGTCAAATGCAAATTCTCCATGAAACTAGACTAACTCGTTTCTGATTGGAAAATGAATAATGGATGAAGTCATATGGTTGGTGTGTATACGAGTACGTACATACATATTTACAGCGGCATTAAGATACCAATATTTTATACAACTTATAATTCAGTTTCAGCATTCAGAACTTAAGAAAATTTCATGCTCAGTATTTTCCTTTTTTTGTATTTTTATGGTTTGCATATTTTTCTGCTCAGATAACATTTGATAAATTTGTTTATTTATTTATATATTTAAGTCAATTAATTTCAATTATTATTTTATTTATTTACAATAATATAAAGAATAATGAAAACAAAACATGGGCTGAAAAGTACCGGGCCTAACAAAGAAAACACGTTTTTCGTAATTTTCATCAAGAACAACGCAATCATTCCAGCGCCGCTCTAACATTTCAATACCACTTTTGTGGGCCGGTTTATCTTTTGCCTCAAAGTAGGGCTCAGTTTCAACCAATTCGAGCACTTTTTATTCGCTGGGAGCTAAATTTGGCGAATATGATGGATGTTGAGCAATTCGAAGTTCAATTCATGTAAATAGTTTTGTTATTGCTCAGAATCATCAGCACGTTTATGGGCGCAAACGCGGCACCCACTTTGTACAGAGCTTTGTCAAATCTTCATGCAATATAACGCCAACACTTTACACTCTTCTGATATCTTTACCATGTCAGTTAAGTCACGCAGCTTCACTTCTCGATCATTAAAAACAATTTTTTGGATTTTTTTTTATGTTTTCTGGTGCTATCGCCTCATTTGGACGTCCACTGCATTGGGCATCATCGGTGTTCGGTGTCTCTACGACCACCTCTGAAATCAACATAAAAAAAATAATAATAATTGGCGCGTACACTTCTGTTAGGTGTTTGGCCGAGCTCCTCCTCCTATTTGTGGTGTGCGTCTTGATGTTGTTCCACAAATGGAGGGACCTACAGTTTCAAGCCGATTCCAAACGGCAGATATTTTTATGAGGAGCTTTTTCATGGCAGAAATACACTCGGAGGTTTGCCATTGCCTGCCGAGGGGCGACCGCTATTAGAAAAATGTTTTTCTTAATTTTGGTGTTTCACCGAGATTCGAACCAACGACCTCTCTGTGAATTCCGAATGGTAATCACGCACCAACCCATTCAGCTACGGCTGCTTTGAAATCAACATACTATTGTTTATTGTTGTTTCTGGGGGAGCGGAGTCCCCTAAACACTTTTCATGCCATTTTTTCCCATTAAAACACGAGATACCAAAAGTAGCGTCAGTCTTAGAAAATTTGTTGTCAAAGACAATGCCAAGGGAACACACAATGTTAGATATTTTCAAATAAGACGTTTGAAAGCACTTGGACTAGTTCAGCGAAAAAATGATTTCTGGCACCACAAGTAAAGCCTATCCATATCGCTTTGAAGATTAATGACATTCTCTTGAGCCTTGATCACTGAGAAGATTTTAAGACCATTGAATAAGGTAAACATTTAGGAAATTAGAAAGCACTTTTGATATCATTAATAAATCACACAAATAAGAGCGGCCCCAAGATACTTCCTTGCGCAACACCACAGCAAAGGAGGTTGATGAAATACCATCAATTGTTATAAAACAACGCCTGTTGCATAAATAAGAGTTCATCCATTGCAGAAAAGCATAACTCGCATGCCCATAGCCTCTATAAAAGACACAACTCCAAAACATAACGAGAATATGACATCAAAAATATAGCTACAGTGCCGCAACGCCACACGCCATATTGTCTAGGCTTATTTTGGTGGCAACCTTAATGCTGCATGCACTCATGCAACTTTTGCTATTCTGACCAACAACAACCAACCAAGGAACAAAGAGCATATGAAATGAGAAAGACCTGCAAGGTGTGTTTTCTATTTATTTTTAGTAATTTTTTCTTTTTGCACCCGGCTGGTGCATACAACACTCGGCCAACAACCGGTCTTCCTGCACATTGCCGTCACCGTTCATGCTACTGCCACGGCGGCACAAATGCAACTTCCAACGGCTGCGGCGGCAGTGTCGGCGGCTAATGTTGTCATTGCGATTATATTGTTCTCGTTGTTATTGCCTTTACCGTTGCAACTGCCCCCATTTAACGGCGACCACGACACTACCGGAGAGTTTAGCTGCATCCAAACATATGTCAACTGCAGAGTGGCCAAACAAATAAATGAGTGGTACTTGGTGCAGAACGATGGATTGGCTGGAGTTGTGTTTGGGAGGGAAGCAGGAGGGTGGTGTCGCAAAATAGCGAGTTTTTACTATGTAAGTATGTAAATTGCTGCCGGTCATTGGCGACAATCGACAAACAAAACCGATTACACAGTATACGCAGCAACAACAACTACGGCAGCACCTGGAAGTAGAAAAAATGTGGCTACAATGGGCCAGTTGTTGGTTGCTGCTTATTGCTGATCAATTACCGCAAATGTGTTGCTGATCAAGCTTTTGTGGCACTTTTAATTGCCCAGCGAGCAGAGATCGAAAATAATAAGAATAACTTAAATCGATTATTGTAGTTTGTAGCCAATTGAATGTTTATTATAAAATAAATACTTGTGGATTGAGTAAATTATTCTGTAACGACAACTCGTTTTTCTGCTTCGATTATTTTTTAACTACTTTAGGTTTTAATTTCATATATTTTTTCATATATTAATTGACTCACTCTTCACTTTTCTTGTGTCACTCATTACAGCGTTTTTTAGTATCCCCGTAAAACTAATACGGCTATGCAAGATGACATTGATCAATACGAGCAGCGCCGTCAGAATTGGGAAGGACCTCTCTGAGCCGTTTGATACCAAACGAGGTTTCAGACAGGGTGACTCCCTGTCGTGTTTTTTCTTTAACCTGATGTTGGAAAAGATCGTACGAGCCGCAGAACTTAATCGCTCAGGCACAATTTTTTATTAGAGCGTACTCGGCCAAATCGCGTAAGCGGTTATTGCGCCAATTAAGAAGAAGAACATTACAGCGTTTTTGTTCATCAGCTGCCATGTTTTTTTTTTTTTTTTTTTTTTTTTTTTTTTTTTTTTTTTTTTTTTATCCGAAGGGGGAATCTTACATAGATACCGTCAATATAGATGGCATGCACGATTCATACTGATCGCTAAGGGTGCACCTCATTCGGGACCACGCACAGTCAGTATTACTACTAAACTCTACTTGCGAAACAGTACACCTACGTACTAAACCCTAACTCCGACTTCTGTAGCTTTAGTTTGCCCTGCGGTACCGCCGTTTAAGCATTGCATCGCAGGGCCAAGCTAGCCATTATGGCTCTTCATTTGTAATTCTCTCTCCGTCTACCCTTCATTACTTCTTTGTCTTCGTTCCTTACTGCGTTCCCATTCCTTTTTCCGCAGTTCCTGTAACGCTTTCGCGGACCATTCTTTCATCTTGGCCCACACCAATTTCGACTGCAGCATGTGATCTACAATGTTGCCGGGGGTTATTTTTTCTTTTATGATTTCTTCGATGCACATTCTTTCAGATGCGTATCTCGGGCAGGAGAAGAACACATGTTCCACGTTCTCACTACCGTTGCCGCAGAGCGAGCAGTCAGCTGCGTCCTCGTGGCCGAGTCTTTGGAGATACTCTCTATAGCATCCATGCCCCGTCAGGAACTGTGTGAGGTAGTAATCTGTGTCACCATGTCCTCTCTCAACCCAAGCCTGTACGCTTCTGATAAGCTTATGCGTCCATCTTCCTTTTGTCGCTAGGTCCCAGCGATTTTGCCACTCAGTTATGCTCCCCAGCCTTTCTTCTTTACGCTCTTCCGCCGTTAATCTCCTGTTTAGGCTTTTGGTTTTGTCGTACACTCTACCCAGTTCAGAGGCCATTATATCTGGTGGCATGATACCTGATATGACACATACTGCTTCAAACGACACTGTCCTGAAGGCACAGGCAACTCTGAGGGAAATAAGTCTAAAAACTATTTCCGCCTTCTTCAGCTGCCATGTGCGAACATCAGATTGTGCTCATGGGGAATTCCACTGCCGCAGAATTCATAGAAATTTCAAAAAATGTCATTAATCAGTTAGGTCAATGGCTGCCTAAAGTGAGGCCGTTGAATTTCTTTCTTTGAGTTTTGGTTTTAAAGCGTTAGGCTACTGTGGTGGTGATAAAAACACATTTTTTTCTTCAGGATAATGAAATAAATTAAAGTTAAAAACAGAAAAAGTACTGTATTGCAAAGCGCGTCAGATACTGGCATATAGCCTTAAGCATGATGCAAAAAAACACGTATTTCCATCCACTTAACATTTTTTGAAATATATAGGGATTTTCGAAGTTGTGTAATTTGTTCAAATTGCTAGCAGTGTTGCCATATTACACATATACATAAGCACATACATAATTGGTGATTACACCCTTTTTGGGTGTTTGGCAGAGATCCTACTCCTATTTGTGCTTTTTCGTGGCAAAAATGTACTCGGAGGTTTGCCATTGCCATATTAGAAAAACTTTTCCCACCATTTTGATGTTCATGCAGGGACATTCGAACCTACGCACCAACCCATTCGGCTACGGTGGCCGCTATACCCGACACTCTGAATACCCGGGTAAAATAATTGGAGAGGTACAAAGAAACCGGCATCAACCGGTGTATCAAAGATTATTTATGCCACTCAGGCAGTGCTAATCATGATCGTTTACTTCGAAGCCCAACAAGTTTTCATTCATGGCTCAGACAATATACAGGCCCTTAGGCAAGTGAGATCCAACATGCAGAAGCCTTTTGCCATTTCGGATGAGATAAAAAAAGGACTTAAGGGTTAAAAGCTGACTTGAACACAAATAAGGAATCAAAGAATCTCCTATACAAATTTATACAGTTCCCGACTAGGAAAGAATAAGAGATGGAAAGCCAAAGAAGAAACGGGAAGACCAGAGTTGAGCTGAAAATATAAATAACTTCGCTGAGAGTCATGCAACGCAGAAGGCACTAGGGTCTAAAGCTGACAAAACAGGATTTTGAATAAGTATTGGGCTTCCTTATGCTATTTATTTTTCAATTTTCAATTTAGTCAAACAAAAAGAAATATTTGGCGGAATGCTAAATCTTAACTTTGTCTTAACAATAACTCAGCCACTCAAATGTACAAGGCCGAAACTGATTTTCACTTTAAAGGCATCGAATGCGTTTTTACTTAAAAGTACTAAATTTCAGTTACCAGGGGGTACATCAGCGCAAAGAATGCGAAGAAACAGTCGCTCCTAAACCAAACGGCAATTAACACTATGACAAATAATATCGGCAAACAGCTTGACCACCATTTAAGTAAATTTCCACCCTTCACAGAGAGATTGAACCAAGCAAAAAAGGGGGAAAATATTTCATTACTAAACATTTAAGCTTTATATATAATATAATACATATGTACAGCATACATAATGAGGAGGGAAGAGGAGAGACGAGCTGATTTTACGACGTATTGCAGTATTTGTTACTTTTTCATAGAGCCGACGGGTGGTAAAAAGCATTTGAAGGGTTCACCATAAAATTGTTGACGGGTTGGCGACATTTAAGCCCACTTTATGTGCACTCAGAAATCTAACGAAGGGGAAGTCTGAAAAACTAAAACAGCACAAGCTCGTTTGAACCAATGCAGACGAGAGATCCGATAGTGAAATTCAATTACAAATGTAAATTCGTCCGATTGCGAGGAAAAATTTTACTAAAAGGGTGTCTTTACCATTGCAAACCATTTTTGAATGTTTTTTTTTAATTCAACTTTCACAAAGCTTCGATGTTTAAATCCTACATTTGTTACGAGGATAAGTAAGAGGCTCCGGTAGTTGTAAAAAGTTGACTACATTTAACAGGCCAAAGAGCCATAAAGCACTTTTACTGTATATTTAGAAATTCATAGTGGTCTGGCTATGGGATATGTACGTATGCACTTCCCTTCGATCAACAGGCAGCGCACAGCCAGTCAGCCATGCCAGTAAATGTCAATAGCAACGCCCATTTCAGACGATGACAGACATTTGAGTAGCTAACAGTGGCTTCTTGGAACGCTGAGATTTCTTCAATACAATTCAACAACTTGCCACAGAGTAAATAAATATCCCATAAATAAATTCTGCAAGTGTGCAGAAACCGGCGATGAAGCGCCCGCATCAAATCGGTGGAAAGCGGAAAGTAGCGGACAGTAAATGGTTCAACTCCGTTTATTTGTTTGTGATTCTGGCAATAAACAGCATGATGCCGCAACATGTTTAGCAGCAGATGGTCGGATGAGGGCAGCAACATTGTTGCGTAATTGTGCAACATGTGTGTGTATTTGAATCGCTTTCACGAAGAAGCAGATTCCCAAATAAAATGGAAAAACTTGACTTTCGCACTGTTTACTTCTAATTTCTTATGCCTTTACGTTTGTACAGTTGTTTGTATGTGTGCACGCATTAGTTGGCAAGTATACATATGTATGTATGTATGTATGTATATGTACGCAATGATTTTATGCGCGTTGGGGGTTTGAACTTACCTCTTGAATTTGTTGCTGCGTCTGCGATTTTTTGGAACGCATCCAAATATGCGGCGATTGCCTGAATGGCGGCACTACAAATAAACAGAGATAAAAAGCATTAAATTAAATTTGAGAATATGTATGTATGTATGCATGTATGTGCCTATGGCAGTATAAAATCTGAAATTGCTTTGCTGCTCTCAAATGTTTTGGTTAATTTCTTTTACACTTTTAGCCACAAATCTGTATTTTTCATTAAATGCGAAATTGTTTTGCGGTGATGGGGATTTTGAGTTCGCGGTCAAAGTGCTTCTGTTGTTGGACAACAACGAAAAAATATACAATATATAAAAATACAACATAACACATTTATAAAAAATACTGAGAAGTCAGTCAACTGCTATTGTTGCGAGGATATTTACTCAAATATTTACGAAAATAAATAATTTCATAAGGAAAAAACTTTTCAGAAGAAAATACCCAAATACCTTCTTCTTGAATTTCTATCTTATTTCAGGGACTGAGTGTAAAGTATGTTAAAACAACAACGTCCTTGCAAAAGCAATCTGTGAAAAATTATAAGGACGACAAAGCAACCCTGGTAATAAAAAAAATAATGTTCGCTTGATTGAAATAACGAGAACTAAGAGATTTTCTAAAAGCAAAAAGGAAAAATCAGATTTTTAATCAAATTTCAGATTTAGTAGAATTGTGTTTTTTTTGCACTAAGTTTGGCGTGGAGAGTTAACTCTACTGTCAAAATAAAAGTGCAACTCGAGTATGAAATTTAAGCAAAATCGAGACTTATTATGCATTTTTGGCATTATTTGGACTCAACTTGAGCTTGACTTTCAAAAACTAATGTCTTTTCGCGTTGTCCTACGGCTCGTGGTATAAACCCTAATCCCATGTCGATGGGTTGTTCGTGTCCAGCCAATTCGTTGAGAAATCATGAATTTCTTATGAAACTACTGCACGGTGCATATTTCATACCATTTGTCTATGATAAAATATTATTAAAACAAAAAGATTTCAAAAAAATTTCGGATATGTTGTTGGCGTTATATAGTGGACCCATCGGCATGGGATTAAGGTGCCAAATTTAAATGCTGTTGAAAAGGCGTATCCTTTTCGCAATACGCGTTGTGAAATTTGTTAATTTTGTAGAAAATGTAAAATCGTAGGTTGTTTTTACGAAATTAGTTCTGCGCATGAAAACCGATTTCCTATGTACTACTGTGGGCAAAAAGTAAGGTTAATTGGGTTGTAAAATGAAAAATCTTTATTTATTCTTGTAAATCAATTTCATCCCCTTCAAAATAATCACCTCTCGATGAAATGAAATACACTTATGCCAACGATTTTTCCAATCCCCGAAACATGCCAAATAGTCCATTTCCGGTATAGCCATCAGGACCTTCTTCGATTCAGCTTTTATCTCCTCAATCGACTCGAAACGCGTTCCCCGGAGTGGTCTCTTGAGTTTTGGGAATAGCCAGAAGTCACACGGAGCCAAATCAGGTGAATACGGTGGTTGCGGAACGATATGCGTGGAATTTTTGGCGAAATGGTCACGAAGAACGGGTGTTGTGTGAGACGGTGCATTATCGTGATACAAAAACCAAGATTTGTTGGCCCATAATTCTGGTCTTTTTAGGCGAATTGCTTCACGTAAACGACGCATAACGCTCAAATAATATTCCTTATTAACAGTTTGGCCAGGTGGTAGGAATTCATAGTGCACCACACCACGAAAATCGAAAAAAACTGTTATCATGACCTTTATTTTTGAACGACTTTGAGGTGCTCTTTTCGGTCTGGTCTCGCCTTTAGCACGATATTCGCTTGATTGGTCGGTTGTTTCAGGGTCGTAAGCATAAATCCAAGTCTCATCTCCCGTAATGATGCATTTGAGCTTGTCCTGATAGTCTGAAAGCATTTTTTCACACACATCAACGCGACGATTTCCAAGAAATTGAGAGTTTTCGGTACCAAACGAGATTTGACTTTTCGTAGGCCCAAATGGTCTTTCAAAATGGTTTTCACAGATCCTTCTGATATTCCGATCATATCAGTAAGGTCTTTAACAGTCAACCGACGATTTTTGAGCAATAACTCCTTCATTTTATTGACGTGTTGGTCATCTGTTGACGTCGATGGTCGTCCGGAGCGCTCCAAGTCATTAACACGTTCTCGACCCTCTTTGAAGTCTTTGTACCACTTATAAACATTTTTCTGCGACATGGTCGAATCACCAAATGCCTTCTGCAACATGCTCAACGTTTCCGCAGCCGAACTTTCATTCCGCAAACAAAATTTGATGGCACTTCTCTGCTCAATCAAATCAGACATTGTAAAAATCGAAAAATGCACTCTTGATCGTTTGGTAAACACAAGCGTAAATATATTACTGATAATGACATTCACATGAAAGTTGGCCCAGATGTTACTAACAGTGCTGCCAACTCATGAAAAAAATAACTAGAGCGAAATTTTAATTCCGCGAAGTTGACGAAGTTAAAACGACCAAAAAATACCTCTCCAAAGCAATATTAGAAGATCATGAATCTGCTTGTGACAAAACCGAACTTATCGTTGCGTGAAGTTGAAGCACTTTTAAGTAAAAGTGGTGTTATTGTACCCAAAGACACGACTCGAGGACATTTACATGCAGAAGTGAAAAGAAGTTTTACTTCCCACAGTGAAAAGAGTAGCACGGGCTAAGGCAAGCTCAGCACGGAATTGGGTAAACGTAATTTTCACGGATGAATTTTCATTTTGGACGAATAGGCGACCGCTGTAGCAGAATGCGTTGGTGCGTGACTACCATTCGGAATTCAGAGAGAATGTAGGTTCGAATCTCGGTAAAAGACGAAAAATTAAGAAAAAGTTTTGTCTAATAGCGGTCGCCCCTCGGCAGACAATGGCGCATGCCACAAATAGGAGGAGGAGCTCGGCCAAACACCCAAAAAGGGTGGACGCGCCAATTACATATATATATATATATATATTGTTGCATACATCGGTGACTGTATGCCTTCATGCCACAATTTGCACAGATGAACTGAACCCAAATACTTGTTTGAAACATATTAATAATTCCAAAATGTATATGTAAATATTTAGCAACCGAAGTTAAATCATTTCTAGGATTGCTATATTTGGCTGCAATAACATTCGCTTCTATTTACAGCATCATAAGAAATCAGGAAGAGTTATGGTTGTACAAACATTCGAGATTAATTTACCACAAGACCAATCACTATTTTTTCAGAAGGAGATACCTTTTCCCTTTTTTATACAGAAAATCGGCAAGCAGTTTCAATAAGTCTAATGATAGCATAAACATTCTTAGGCCAAAAAAAAAAGCTTTATGCTCCTCGCGACAGCCTAACTATCGCCTTCCATTTCGACATGCGAGTTCTTCTATTTGTATCTGC
The DNA here is from genome assembly GCF_027943255.1 of Anastrepha obliqua. Taxonomy (NCBI): domain Eukaryota; kingdom Metazoa; phylum Arthropoda; class Insecta; order Diptera; family Tephritidae; genus Anastrepha; species Anastrepha obliqua. The sequence goes on along the minus strand of NC_072895.1, from coordinate 1,888,843 downwards.
AAATATTTGTATATGTATGAATGCCGCTTAATATTGAATTTTTGTATACTCCTTTCTCAATTGTTTGTTTTTAAATCAAGCATTTGAACTGATTAACTGCACCATAAACGAATTGAGAACAGAAACCCCGTAACATTTCAAAAAATGCGAAGCAGAAGCGATTTGAGGGAGCAACAGCAACTTACATATGTATATAGCTGACTAATATGCACACATGTATGTATGTATGGATGTATGTATGTACTTACCGTAAGCATTGATGCAACTTCGTGGCCTTGGTAACAAAATCTTCCCAGAGCGGTGATGTATTCTGAAAGAAAAGTAAAGAAAAATTGGGTTGATTAGAAGAAATTTACCGAAAGTTATACTAGGAAGAGGGTGAGTAAGTAAGTAAGGGGAGTTGTTAGAATAAGGTTGCTTTTAGTAAAGGGCAAGAAAACAACAGTCTTTTTCATAGCTTATTTTCTACAGTAATTTCATTTATTTTATACCGCTAATTATAAATTTAATTTTCTTAACACTTGATTTACGGAACATTATCCTCATATTTTTCCAAAACCAATTCGTTTCGCCGAAAAGAACTAAAGAATAAGAAAAGATCCTAAGTATGAATGCTACATTACAGCGTACAAACGTTTCAGAAAGATAGTGTCAAAAATGTTTCGGCTCTTGTAGAGATTCTCCGCTTATTGTGTTTTTCTGTTGACCGATCCCTTTTTCCTAGTGATCATGATAACTCCTGGATATAATAAGATACAGGATACAATTTCGACTGAGGATCGTTCCGAGAATACACAATCTGTTGAAAGTGGATGGACAGAATTATCTTCAGATAGTGAAAAAGGAAATTTGGATACAGTCCGTCGGAGCAAGAAAATGCTGATAGGACGAACTTTCCCAACACATCCCAAAATGTAGCGGATGATAGCGTAATTGCAACCAACGGGAAACTATCGGGAAAATTGAAACCAGGCGGATCTAAAGGTAGGACGTCCATCCGTATGATTTTCAAAGATATCGGCCTACATTCCATGCTAAAAGATGAGTTGCATGCTTAGCGCTTTTGATTTGATAATTGACAAGCATATCATGCAACACATAAAAGAGTGCACTGAAACCGAGGCGCGTCGTGTTTTGAAAACAGACTGGACAATCACAATTGCGGAATTACGAAGTTTTATAAGAGTTATGTATGCTCGGGGCGCATATGAAGAGAGATCGTTGAAAGTTTCCTATCTAAGGTAGAAAGAATGAGGCCCCCTTTCTTCCGAAACACAATGAACAGAGATAAATGTACAGAAATTTTAAGATGCAAACGCTTCGATAAAAAAAAACAAATACTTATAAATTCGGCATTAAGTTTTGGTTAGTGATTTGGAGAAAGATGAAACCCGAAGCTCACAACCATATTTAGATCGAGGCAAAAATATAACAACAAATATTTTCTTTACAAGCATACCGCTGGCTCAAAAAAGTGGTATGGATAAAACGCGCAGCCATTCCACTTTGCCTGTAAAAATTAAAAGATTACCCTTTAGTATTATTGCTATTATTTCCATGATATTTTTAAAGGACTTTTTATTTCTTGATACTTTATTTAAACGTGAATGCAAATATGGTTCAATTTGAAGTTAACTTGAATAAATCGATTTTTTTACTTTATAGGTAAATAAGAAACGTCCGTAAACCTAGTGTTAAGCCCCTCCCTCACAGAACTTGTGCATAACCATCATAACCTTGAATTGATTCACTTAAAATCGCACAAATAAAGAATTTTCTTTAGTATAACCTAGAAATTTATAAATTGACGGCTTCTAAAAGCTTATACATAATTTATTTAAACATACAGAAAATTGAAGTTTTCAATGAAAGCAAAAATCCTTCGATCGAGCACTAGTTTTTAATTTTTTTCTTTTAACTTATTTTTCAAATAATAATAAATCCATCTAGTATGAGAATGCCAGCAGAGGCAGGAGTTCCATAAGATGCATAAAACTCATCGAGTGGTGCAGTGGCCAACACCGACTTCGAAAACGTATTTTCGAGAAAAATGACTTGAATAAGGTGAGTCGTCTTGACCTTCGAAAGGCAGGAAGCACTAACTAATGGGCAAATATCTCGGAAACTATTCTTTCATATGGGAATATTTTCCACCTCTTATAACGTTGCAAGACATATGTATGTATACTGTACGGGTATTTAAACATTCATTGCATTATTTTATAAGAAAATAGACTTCGTACAGCCTAAACTACATATTTATGTATGTACATATCGTCCGTTTACTGGAAAAACGTCAGAACTGAAAAAATCACAAACTCTAAAACAACGACTTCAAATATTTCAATTTACTTTACGCCTCTCCGAGTTCAAGTAAAAACACTTCCCCACTTTACGAGCTACTCATAATATACATATATCGTCACTTTTCCCAATTTTTTATACAGCATAAAAGAACAGCTGAAGGACATTTCTGCATACTTACCTCGAACATTTTTTTGTTCGTCGTTCTTCCACCAAACGCAAGATATTTCACTCAATTAGACCTACTAAAAATCAACGAATCACCTACACCAACTCTTCCGCTCTCCATTTATTTCATAAGTTTATAAAAAAATATTTAACATATTATTTTTGATAAATTAAATTCCCAGACACTACACCTAAGTGGCAATGGCTCTTGGCAGCGGAGGTGGATAATTGAGGGTAAACCGCAGTCAACAACGCAACAAAGAGACAACTTCTGGACTGCAATAGCAAAAAAAACAAAACTTCTGTATGATAAACGTAAAAAGTTTTACTTGTTGTTTTTGTATAAAATAACGATGATTTACGCGCTGCTGGAATGTAAACTGAAATTAAAAAAAAAAACAGCTCACTGGAGCAACTTTCCGGCATCGAAGTCGCGCACGATATTCATTTATGCGGAAACCCGCTGGGCGAAAACTGAGAGGGACGATCGAGGGCAATATGCGGGAGGCTATGTTGAGTGAAACGAAACATTCTCACGCGCTTTAAAGCGGTCAATTTCAATTGTAAATGGTAGAAAAAAATTAAAATAAATTAATGTTTATGCAATTTTAAAAGTGTATACGAATTATACGCAGTGGAATTAAATTGGGGTTTTCTCGATGCTCTAAAAGTAGATAATGAATTTGATGTTGAGGCCTTTTCGATGTTTTTTTTTAGAAATTTTCGTGAGGCTTTTGAGCTCTCAGTAAATATAATCATGTATGTATGGTATGTGGGCTGCTTATCGGCATGTGCGCCTAAAAATATGCAATAGAATTTAACATGTGTACTTTTAGAAATGTGTAGCCGCTTATCTGCGTGTAAATGAGGAACGAAAAGTAGCTTTTATGGAGGGTATTTTGCAGTAGAGAAATTGAGTAGGCATTCCAACTCAAATTACCATTCGTTCTGTGTGCGCTTTTATCAGTAATTATGTCAAATTTTTTATGGTATAACACAAACTTTTGTGATGCCACGGAAGGGTTTGATTAGATTATTGCTTTCGTTGTGCAAAGCTACAAAGAAAACTTTTTCAAATTTAATAAGGTTAAAGGTAGAATAAGAGTGGGTAGGTAAAGTAATATATATACATATACCCTTATATATAAAGGGTGACTTTTTAGCTATTATCTTTTTAAAGAGTTGGTTTAAACAGCTGACGCACGTTTCGTGTTTTGTTTCACTGTCAAACATCTTCAGTTTGGTCTATAATTTAACCATGAATCGTCTTACAAACGAACAACGCTTGCAAATCATTGAATTTTATTATAAAAATGCGTGTTCTGTTAAGTTTAAGATCCACTTCTTTATCGAAAAATTGTGTTCAGCGACGAAGCTCATTTTTCGATCAATGGGTTCGTAAATAAGCAGAATTGTCGATCTTGGAGTGAAGATCAGCTAGAAGAATTGCAAGAGCTACCAATGTATCCAGAAAAGGTCACAGTTTGGTGCGGTTTATGGGCTGGAGGTATCATTGGACCGTACTTCTTCAAAGATGCTGCGAATCGTAACGTAACTGTGAATGGTGAGCGCTAATGATATCCAACTTTTTTTTGCCCAAAATGCAAGAGCTTGACTTCCATGACCTGTGGTTTCAGCAAGACGGTGCCACATGCCACACAGCAAGCGTAACAATGCACTTGTTGAGAAGCGAGTTCGGTGAACATTTTATTTCACGTTCGGGACCTGTCAATTGGCCACCCAGATCGTGCGATATAACGCCTTTAGATTATTTTTTGTGGGGCTATGTTAAAACTCATGTATTCAGACAAGCCTGCTTCAATTAACGCATTGGAAGACAACATTAAAGAATCTATATGTGAGATACCAACTGAAACATTGGAAAGAAAATTAAATTATATGGCGTGTACTATCGATTTAAATAAAAATTTCATGCATTTTTTTGAAAAACTTTCCTATAGCTCTTAACAAATCACCCTATAGTATTCTTACACCCTTTTCGGGTGTTTGGCCGAGTTGCTCCTTCTATTTGTGGTGTGTGTCTTGATATTGTTCCTCAAATGGAGCGACCTACAGTTTTAAGCTGACTCTGAACGGCAGATATAATATTTTTATGAGGGTTTTTTCATACACTTGGCGATGTGCCATTGCCTGCCGGGGGACGACCACTATTTGAATAAACTTTTTCTATTATTGGGTGTTTTATGTACGGAGATTCGGTAAAGTAATAGTACCAGTAAAAAAAAAAATAAAAAATTTTCAACTCAATTTTATGTGATAGTAAAGAGGTTTTCAATAAGCGCACTCGAACTTTGAAAGAGTTTAGCGGCCGTCTATTGTTTGGTATGGATATCATCCAAACATAATTCCACTTAAACTATTTATTTTACTTTAACTCAATGTTCGAGCCCTCTTAACGAAACCCCTTTATGAAAGCTAATGGATTTGAACCAGTCTCTCCGCAATCTTTTCTCACTCTTTCTAATTCCACTTAAGTATGATTAATTACTGTCGAACATTCATTAAGTTCACTATAAGGCAAAACAAATAAAAAGAGATAGACAACATACAAGCCAAAATTAGCACCAAATTAATTATTTTCAAATTCTCAATTTTAAATTTACACCAACGTGCCGCCAAAACTGGAGTTTATCGCATGTGGAAAAGACGTGGAACGCCCATTGCCAAAGATATCACTTAAAAATGTCTTCTAAACGGCATGCACACTTTATTTTTACGCATATACACATACGATCTATTCATGCACACATACATAGATACAGTGGCGAGCAGAACTAACTAAATAGTTGACACACTCATGTCTTTTTTATTGCTGTAATCATTCTTCAAAATAATGCTATCAAATTCTCAGGTTAAATGGTTCATTTATTAGGAAATAAAACGTGTGAATTCCATTTCACAAAATATTTAAAAATAAAAAAGATATTTAAAAATAAGAAAAAATTCTATTTAATAAATTTTACTCGGCGATAAGTTTTATGTAATAAAAGTTAAAATTTATTATTAACATTTTGTACACAGACCTTTAGCCTTAATGACGATATTTATACGTCTTGACCAGCTTTTCAATAGCTGAGTGTGAAGAGTTCTGAACTCTTGACTATAGCTCGCCTATGTATGTTCTTGAGGGCCATTTCGGAGGATGCTAGCCGTTTCTTTAGAATAGCCCATACATTTTCAATGAGGTTTAAATCAGTAGTCTGTGCTAAAAGCTGGAGGTCTTGAATTTTTATCTACTCTTTAAGAATTTTCGCGGCATGTTTCGAGTACCCGTCTTGCTGAAATATAACATCTTCTGTTGGATTTGCCCTTAAGTCAACAAAATCCGGCAAGTTGGTACTGACCAACTAGATATTCAATAGTCTTCTTTTTCACTATCCCGAATATTCGTACCAATAGGCCAATATGCCACGACGTGGAGCAGCCCCACACCGTAAGGCTACCACCACCATGCTTCGTCATCATCGTTTGCTTAGCTCGATGCTTTCGCACCTTTTCATGCGGCCGATGTAGGTAATACTGCTTTCCATCCGACTGAAAACGGTTAATACGTGTCTCATCAGATTATATCGCTTTTTTTCAGTTATCAGCGCTCCAGTGTTTGTACTTTTTGCTGAACCTTAACCTCACTTTCACGTTATTGTCAGATAATGGTGGCGACGAAGCAGTTAATCTCAACTCAATTTTTTTAGTTTATTTTGCTTACCGCGTTAAGGGGGGAAGCTGGTCTAGAGCGCAAAAAATGGGCATATTTTATGAATTTATTTTGACTCAACAAAGGAATCAATCGAAAATCTGTGAAATAGGTTTAATAATATAGCTTTCATGGTACAAATACCAAATTTTTCGTCTGAATTAATTTCAAAATGGCCGCTGTCCAGCAGTTCTCCTAAGGCGCCTTTTTTTCTAGTGGGTCCATTGCCGAAGACGTAAACTCCTTAATTTTTGTCCTGGATCAAAAAATAAATTTTTTTTAGTTTCTATATAACAACAGAAAGAGACGTACGTAGGATTTTTTCGATATTTTGTTTTTTCGCGAAATGGTGCACGTTTGAACAAAAAGTTACAATTTTCACTATAAAGAACGACATAAAATTGTTGATTAAAAAAAAACTATGTAATATAAATAAAAAATCCTACGTACGTCTCCGGAGAAAGGTATTTCGAATGTATTGTCAAAATTTCGTAAGAATCGGTAAAGATATGTTCGAGTTATGTCTTCGGCCAGTTTAAAAAAAGCGATTTCGAGAAAAACGCGTTTAAAGTTGTAAGTAGCGTTCGGGGCATACCTGCGAGGCACTGCCGTCGAATGAAAAATTTAGGCATTTAGACATTTTTGCTGGCATCCCTCATTTGGTATATATTTCTAAGACCCTAAAGCACCTTTTAAGACAAAAAAAATTTTTTCGATTTTTTCAAAATTCTAGACCAGCTTCCCCCCTTAAGCGTTACTGACGAATTTTGGCAAAACGCAAATTGGCTAAATGAAATCTTTTGTTGTTGTTTTTATATTTTAATAAATGAAGCATTTAACCTGAAGATTCGATAGCATTATTTTAAAAAATCTGTATTCATTTTTCAATCAAAAATGCATGAATGTGGCAAACATTTAGTCAGTTCTGCTCGCCACTGTGCATATACAAATACGCTAAGTTAAGTTTGATTTGACAGTTTTGATAAACTGGATAGTTCTGCTTTGCGTGCTACGCTCCTTGCCTTCTGTTCTTTTTTGGGTTGCTGGATACGTACATGTGTACATCAAAACTTCTCGTATAAATTATTATTTATTATTTCACACAGAATAGCTGATATTTAGTTAAAAGATTCTGCTTGTGTCCTTTATTTTATTTGTTCACTCATTTCGGCATTATTTTGAAGTATCTTAACAAATACTCGTACTTTCAACTGTCATTTGTTATTGGACGTAGTACATTTGATTGAGACGATTTGTCTCCCCGCTACATGTTTACTCTGCACTATTTTTGAGCTAATCCGAGCCACATACTACACTTTACTTTCAAATATTAGACATTTATCAAAATCAAAACTCAGTCACTGATGACGCAATAATGGAACAACAATGAACGCAATTTGCTTTCGTTTCATAGTACTTAAGAAAAACGATACAAGAAACAAATGAAAATGAATGATCTGGATAGTAAAAAAAAAAATAATAAAAAAAATACAAATAAAACAGTGCCAGAGAAAAACTTAGTACAAAAGAAATGAATGAGCGATTAACCAAAGATATGAAATGAAATATTTTGAATCATAAAAAAATATTTTTTTAATATAACAAACTATAATTTTTTTTTTAATCATTCATGACATTCATTTTTTAAAGATAATCGCTTTCAAATGTTGGCCGCAACTGTGCCAAAATTCGGCTATCAGAAAACACTAATTTTGAATGACTTGCTGGGAAATTCGGTCGGTATCTCGAGAACAACTTTTGTAATGTTGGCTTCCAAAGGCTCAATCGATGCTGGTTCATCCACAAAGCATTTAGGCTTAGCAAATGAAAGTCCAAGGGTGTGATATCACACGCTCTTGGAGATGATGAGACGAGAGATAAATTGCTCACCGAAAGGACGACGCAAGAAATGCCATTGTTTCACAGGCTGCATTGGCAAGTAGCGCCGTGTTGTTGGAACTAAATGTTGCGGAGACCACGGGTTTCAATTTCCAGCATTCGCGGAAATCTCGTCTTTGAAGAAATATGGGTCGATGATTCCTCCATTCCATAGGAAGCACCAAACGGTAAACGTTGTTGAGGCGTAAGTCTTTCCATGATGAAATTACAAATGAATGCTAAAAAAATTATGTATTTAATTTGACAGTTGTCACGCATGATCTATCAAATAAACTCTGTTGGAAAAAGTAGCTCTAATTGTAATTGAATCTGAATTCTTTATTGGATTTATTTCACATTCATATATTTTTCACTTTTTAAAATATGCAAAAACATTTGTTTTCTACATACATAAAGTGGGTCCATTCTCCGATTTCCGATACCTGAGCTCAAGTTATGCACCGAAGCCTTGTCTGAATAAATTTGTTGAGCGACTTTTAAAAATTAATTCTTAGCTGATTTATTGCTAAGCTATGTAATATAGTAATCACCGGAAATTGCTTATTTCGCAAAAAACAAAAATTACTTCATATGAATAAAAATAGTTCTATAGTTGCAAAAATGCATAAATTTAAGATCAGTCATAGTACAATCATTCTAAATAATAATATATGCATATTTTATGTGTATGTATGCGTGTGTGCGTCTCAAGACTTTAAATGACCCATCTCATCACATTCCTCACAATAGTCGCCAATAACTAATCGATTTGTTATGAATAAAATACAAATGTACACACACATACACACATGCATACATATTTAACAATCATCCCTGATAGTGGCTGCCAATCACTTTGATGCGTTTTCAATCATTTCACATCACGCAGGGTTCGCTATGATTGAATTGAGCTCAATGAGCAACTAATTAAACGCGAGAAATAAAAATCAATGCAGGAGATATTGCATTTTCTTTTCTGCAATTAACGAACGCGAGAGGCGGCGGGCAGCATTTCAGAGTAAAGTAATTAAAAAAAAGGTGGCCAGCAAGCAAGCAAATGTGGATCGTTATCGGTGCAGCGCTGCAGGATTGTATTATCACGGGTCAGACAACAAGCAAATGAGTGCTGCGCTATCACAACTTTTTTGCTTACTAATGGCTTGCAATGCCAGTGCTGACGGTGTGCATGACGGTGTACGGTTTAATTGAGAAAAAGAAACAACAAAAAGTTAATGCATTTAAAAATAACATTTAATTAAAAGCTTTGAGGTGTTGGTAGATACATGTATGTATGTGTGCATATATTTGCACAGCATTGGAGGAGACAAATAGTAGGAGACAGATACATATGCAAATGCATAACCAGCAACCGGATGGACAAAAGCATATTCTCGTATGGCGATTCTAGAGGTGACAAGCATTTGTTACGTCAAACCCAAAAACTAAATAATGCCAGAAAGTTTTAATTCAACTGAATTCTCTTGAAACTTTGGTACTGGAATCGATACATTTAGCTACACGACATTTTGGAATAAGTACTAGCCCTTTTGATTATGCCTGAAATTTCACGCGAATTAATACTTGATAGCCGTCTAGGCCATTTCTACGTAGCCCATATTTGTGTTTGCTGACTCAACAGAAAATGTTACCTTAACAGTCATAGCCGCGTCGCAAATGCAAACATTTTCTGCAAGATGTCTTCAGGCGCAGCTAGGCACGTAAAGCATCGTATTGCTCTCGCAGATTTTTAATTTTTTACATGTAAAAACAAGCTTTCAAATCGTCAGCATAGAGCAAAACATTAGCAAAAGAAAAATAATTACTTACTGTGGCGAGCATAACTGAATGCGTGACGATTTTTTTAAATATCTACAATGCTTTTGAGCTCAAATTATAAAAAAAATTGTCTTTAACCCAAAACCACATAAATTAAAGTTTTAAACTTTATACAAAGTTCAATAAAATTAAACAAATTTTCATGTAAATTTGAGCTGAATTTTAATGTCGGTAATGAACCCTTTGAGTTTCGAAAAACAAAAAATAATAATAATAAAATAACGAATCTCGTTGATATAAAAAATAATATTTATCTTTTGGTAACGGTTTTTGCTGTTTTTTTTATATAACAAGAGCAAATTTATAAAAACTGTAATTGATTCTCTTTAATTTTTTTCGCTAACCATTTTCGACATTTTCTTCCGCAAGAAACTCAGTTTTAAGGCGAACAGTATATCTCAGGTGGCGCCATTAAAAAACAGTTACTTAATTTTTCGCGATTTTGACAAGTCTGACGTCAGCTCAGGTCGCAAACAAAAGTAGGAAAAGTTACGTGTTTGTGAAAATTCAGTGAATGGCTTGGTAGTTTTGTGAGATTTAAACTAATCAAACTAATGAAAACGAAGTGCCGTGTGTTAAATTGTGAAAGAACAAATTAATATAAAGCCTCCAACTCCAAATTCAATTTGTTTGCGTTTTTATCGGAAGACGCCGTGGTTGTGTGTTTGGTTGTTTCCATTGCATTTGCCTAATCTTCTTCTTCCTTTTGCTTGTTTATTCATCCGCTCTTACGACACGGCGAATTCGGAAGGCACAAACTGTTTCTCTATCATTCTTGGTTTTATATGAAGTAGGTTAGGTTAGGTGTATCTTGCTGATCTGATTGTTGTGCATAACTCGTGATACATGTCTTGGCGAGTTTTAAGAATCGCTTGATTGTCATTCTCCTTTCTTTCAATGGTTGAAACCTGAAAAACTGAGGATGTTCGTTCCTATGTTACAATCGTAAATTAATGCACTCGTTCGCTGGCGCTGTAACTCTGACCTTAAGTGCTGCAGTTCGAAATCAGCTGACCCAGTTATTTCGACGCCGTTCACAGAAATTGAAAATCTCACAGTAGGTCGATAGGTAGAAAAAATGGGCCCTACCCAAATAGCACTAAATCGCAGTCTTGATACCATTAGGAGACCTCCAACAGGCAGATATCTACAGCGAACCAAAGCTGATGTTGTAATGGAGAAGATTGACGTGAATTAGGTTAGAACGCTGCCCCAGGCATTTGAAGAAAGGAGCACCCAGTGACCTTAACCGTCGAACTGCCAAACCCGGGCATTTACAGAGAAAGTGCTCAATAGTCTCCTTCTCTAAAATGTCCCCAGCTTCTGCAATGGGTGAGTGCCGATCGCCCCATGGACGGTAAGCACAGCTACAACTTTGGAAATTAAATGGTGTGGCGTCCTCAGGACTTTCTCTTTCTATTGTACTGGGCTCACAGGATTTTGCGGAATATTATATGAAGAAATGGAGCTCTGTCCGATCTGTGCTTTCCTGAGAAACAACTTGTGCAATTCCGCTATAACAACAGTCAGGGGGATGTCGATGACCGGGTACGAGATCTCTGAGACCAATCAGTCCACTTCCTAGCAAGCTCATCAGTAATTTCATTTCCCTCTATCACATCAGAAAAATTTTACCTGCACACCCAAGAGATTTGATTTCCTTACAGGAGTTGGTACTGCACTATGGCGTCGTACGAGCCTTGATCGCAGCTTGACTATCGGAGAAACTGTTGATATCTCCCTCGCTCCCACTTTCTCTAAGCATTCTGCAGGCCTGCAGAAACGCAAAGATTTCTGCCCGAAAAACACTAGCAGTATTCGGCAGTTTTAAGGAAATAGATTGGCTGATTTAGAGAAACCCCCTGCTCCGACTCTTGATTCCATCTTGGAGCCGTTAGTCACACTTCGCCTGAAGTAGAAACAGGTTGACCTAAAATGCCAATAAAAACTGAAAGCGGCGATTTGTTGTCCATTAATAGTACATTAAAAATCCGCTTGAATTAAAATCCTAGCTGATCCTTTTTTCGAGATAAGTGGATTTTAGCATTTTCGAAAATTTTTTCATAATTAAGAGATATCTTTCCTCACCATCTAACGAGATAATATCCTGGCGCGTTAATGTAGGAATGAAATTAATAATAACTTGGGCATGTTTCTATAAATGCTGTGGAGAAAAAGTAACAACCGCTTTTTCTAAACGGCGGGTATATGAAGAATCATTTATTAAATTTATTTTGAATTTTTCCCAAAATTTTAAAAATTCTCTGTGAACAGATTCACCAGCCTGTTCTGACCACAAACCCAGACCATCGTTGTTTAATAATGACATGCCCTCTTTCAAGTGATCAAGAATAATATGCAGTTTTAGAGTATGAGATGTTCCTGTACTTGCTAGATATTTGCGAAGTTGTTTTAAGTTCTCATCTAAATCGGTAATATATGCACGTTGCGTGGAGAAACAGTCATGCACAATTTTATTCATTGTCCTAAAAGCAGCGACGTATGGCTGTAATTTCAAAGGACCAACATGCTCGTAAATTTCAGGATCAAGTAGTTTATCCGATTCTTGCAGAAGTTTTCGGCAGGCATTACCCTCGAAAATTTCACCCTGATAATTTTTTGCTACTAGCTTCAATTTTGATGGCCAAAGCAGAGCCTTTTCATGCCCTACTGCAGGGACTATGCCGTTCCAGAATAGGTGGTTTGTAAATCCTTGTAAAAGATGAAGTTCAGGCAAAACACATTTCTGAAGAACGTACATGTTGATGTCATTTTCTTCTTCATCAATAAGGACATCTTCATTCTCCGATTCTTTTTCATAAAGAAAGAGAGGCATATTTATTGTACTGTGGCACTCCTTAGCATACTTTTTATCTTTGCCAAAACATTTAAATTTATTGTAATCATCATTTAAATTTTTGAATGTTTTAAAAATTTTATTATCTAAGTCAAATTCCATCAATTCTTCTTTATCAGCACCACCACGCAATTTTCCAAATCTTTGCAGTTCACTCAAAGTGATGAAACAGTAAGGGCAAGGTTACGTTGCTGTTGCAGTTTGCTGTCCATTCATAATTAGTATATATAAGTTTTAAGTGAGAGCTGAGTTTAAAGGGTATCTCGTTGACTTTTGTCAATTCAAATAAGGTCTTAACATTTTCGTAAGTTTCCTTAATTTGAGGAACAATTGATAATATGATTAATCTGTAAACGCTATTTAAATTCTGTTTCTTGGACATACTCCCACCAGTGGAGTATCGAGATCTTTTACTTTCATTGAAATTCGAATCACATTATTCTCCTTCTGTTAAAACTGTTATACATAATTTAAAAAAGCCTTGACCCCCATCTGCCAACAATTTTATTTTAGCGTTTTGGATTTCTTTAATATCCCGATGGTCAAAGATTGCGTTAATAAGATTTGATGCATTAGCATATACAACAGGTCTATTAACCATACCTTCTTTGGATTCAAAAGTGCAAATAACTTCTTTATAAATGTCTTGCAATAAATTCGATTTTTCACGCATATGTTGTTTATAGTTTTTTGGAATAGATTTTCTTCCAGCAAAACTTCAAATGAAATTGGTAATTTTATTCATTTGAATTTGAGATGCTCCAGTAGTCGATTGGAATGTGTTTAACCCTTCAGTATTAAAAACAAATTCGTTTTCAATTTTTTTATTCAAAGTTACCCTCATTTTAGACCCTGTTGTATTTAATAAAATATCACCATCGTTCGTACTTGCTTCGGACCTTTTTCGTTAAGTCGATGTTACAACTTGGTTTTGTTGCTTTTCTGGTAGTTTTTCTACTAAACTCAAGTCGTTTTCACGAGCACGAGATGAAGCAGGACCTGCGCCACAAGAATGACGCACACCTTTGCCAATTTTTTGAAAACATTTACTGCAAATGCTCATTGACGTTCTCTTTTCAGCAGTACTATGTCCACTTGTAGAGGGAAGTTGAGCATTTGAAGCAGCTCCATAAAGACCACAACTTTCATCTATTATAGTATGAAAAGTGCGTACATGACCATTGCCATTAACTATTTTAGAGTGACCTTTGTATCGTGCCGTTAGACATATAAAACAATTACAATTCTGGTTCTTGTTTCTTTTGCTAACTTCATGCCCTTGTAGTTAGGCATTGTTGGAAGTGGCCTCTTTGCATTACCCTTCTCTCGTTCCATTATAGTTTTTCGACAAGTACTACAAATGCTAATGGGAAATTTAAAATTGGACTCGTCAAAATTATCGTTGACATGATTTTTAATTAAACCAGCAAGATTTTCAGTAACTAAAAATTCTGATCTTTGACGGTTGCCAAAAACGATTTTTTTACCACATGTTGCACATAATTTCAACCTATTTTCTTCGTGATCGCATTTATGATCTATGTGAGTTGAAAGAATATTTTTTTCCATGATCTTGCAGACCATAAATAACAAAATTTCTGAAGAGATTACTTGTTACTGATGAACAAGGTACAAATGAAAATGAGCGGCTATGAAAAGAATAGGCTTCTATTTTCTGTTGCCGGAGTTCCCGGTATACAATGCGTTGCATAGCCGTGATTTTTTAAACTAATTTTATTTGATTAATCGAAATAGCGAGTTTAGTGCTTTATCACGTATGTATATGGACACACACACAAACACATACACTTGCACGCTTAAATAATAGCACCGCCAAGATGCATTATCGCTTAATTATGAAAATATTTTCGAAAATGCTAAAATCCACTTATTTCGAAAAAAGGATCAGCTAGGATTTTAATTCAAGCGGATTTTTAATGTACTATTAATGGACAACAAATCGCCGCTTTCAGTTTTTATTGGCATTTTAGGTCAACCTGTTTCTACTTCAGGCGAAGTGTGTAGTGAAGACAGAAGTAACAGCCTCGGTACGAATTTTCCGGTCGTTCCAATCCTGCCTACTTGTAGAGATTACCCTGGCACTACCCTCAAACTCCAGTTTGGAGATAACGAGAAATACGGTGTTAACTGCCCATGCTATGCCTATATGCCTGATTGCCCTTTGAGCAGCGGTGGATATAACGTGAACTGGGAAAAACATCTTGCTCTACTTCGCGCCAAACTACTCCGATTATGTTCTAAAAAATGTATCTTATATCCCTATAGAAAACCCCTTTATAAGCAAAAGCGAAGTAAGCTGAAACCAAAAGTCAAAAGATAAAATAGAGAAGGCATAACAGAAAGTCATATGAAATATGTACATATGTATGTGTGTATGCACGTATATCTGAATATCAAAAAATAACAATAAACTTTACCAGATTTGAAATACTTTCCATGGCCCTGAATCAATCTGTATGTTCGCCTCGTACGCATTTCATCGATCTACGCAGGCGTAAAATCTCGCATATCTGGTACAGATTGATACAGATGCCGGTACGAGCAGCAATTGCCACGCATTTACGCACATAAGCAATAACAATAACAAACTATCAATTGTATGTGTGTATGTATGTATAGTTTATTCAACTACTCTACGTGAAACATATGGCCAACAGGGAAAAGTAAAAACGAGTTTGCAATGATCGAAACCAACAGAGATCGAACGAACGAACGAAAGGGATGGGGGAGGGCAGTTAAGTCACGGCCAAATCAATGAGATTCTGAAAAAATACAAATTGAATAAGAAATGAAAACATTAAAATCGCAGAAAAACTACACTCGCAGTGTTTAACTGGAGTTGTGCGTTGTTGTTGCTGTTGCTGTCGCAACAATGACGCCACAGACTCGCTGGAAGCATTAAATGAAGCCCACATTCTGGCATTTATAAATGTTGTGCTTCTTATGGTTAACATGTTAAAATACCGATCTCATGCCGAAAGCGGTTTTGGCCATATTTGCCAAGAGTCAACATTCGATTTGTCACAGTACTTTGTTGGTTGATTGCGCAACACATGACGCCATTACATTGCACAATAAATGACACTGAAAGGATGGAATTATTGACGAAGAAGGTATGGGATTTTTTCAGGTGAGCGTAACGCGAATTTAGGTTGAATTTTGAAAGAAAAAAAAAGTTCGCCACTTACTTTGTTCCCAGGGTAACTGACGTAAAAAATGCCACGTTCATCGCTTTTAACGTCACCAGACTTTTATTTGTGGCGTTATTTGAAGTCCAAAGTTCACGCCATAAAGCCAAGAACTCTGGCTCAAGTAAAAGCGTGAAATTGCCTCCATTTCGGCCGAAACATTGATGGGAAACGCCGAAAAGCATCACATTTTGCCGCCAAGGCATAAAGGCCTAAAAGTAGTTGGAACAAATCTCTTTGAACTAAAATAAAGGTCTTTCAACTTGTCAACTCTGTATGTTCGTAAATATTCTGTTTTTTTAATGAACCTGGGTACGATTCTTCCCTTTTTATAATAAAAAACGAGATATACCAAGAATTCTCTAAATTTTTCTTCATGAAACCTTTGAACTTTGAAACTTTTTTTTCGAACTGAATATCTGAAACTGGTTATTGGCGTTTTATACCATTTTTCTGAAGGCAGATAAGTTCAGACTTAGATTTCGATTTAAATAAGATAACACAACTTTTTTTTAAATATTTTTCTTTTCAAGTCATTCTTCAGTGCTAAGCCAGAACACGGCTTAATGGAGTCATGTTTCAGATAATATTTCAAATTCGTGTTTTCTACTGAAACATATAAATCCTTAAAGGCTGGATGATAGCCATAGGAACTAACAACTTCTTTAACCCAGTTGTAACCATCTGGTCTACAAATGTAACCCACTCAAGTAAAATCACAGAGTTCTTAACAATAAAGTTTGTTTTTATAAAAAAAAATTTACATTATTAAAATTCGTGTCCATCTTTCGTTGGTTTTAAAATGAAAAATTTAGGTGCCAGACTACTTAAGGGTTTAATAAAAAGGTTGCTTGCTTCACGAGCTTCATACGTCTTTTTTAAACGATTCTTGATAAACTAAATGAACCTTTTTTAGTGTCCTGACACGAAGGACCGATGTTATGCGAACAATCCATTAGCTATTCAGGACCTTAAGGAGAATATCGAGCAAGCCATCCGTGAGATAGAGCCAGAAATCGTGTCCAAAGCTCTGGAAAACTTGGTGCGAAAACTGCAAACCAGCCGAGGCAGCCACTTAAATGAAATCGTGTTTCATAAACAATGTGAATGTTTGCTCCTTTCAAATAGACTATGGTTAGGTTAGGTTGAACTGGTTGACTTGCAGTCACGCATAGACCGGTTCGGTCCGCAGGGATACTAGATGGAGTTAATTAGTCATGGTGCCTGCTTCTACTGCGTATTTAAGCAGACATTTTCAACCAACTGTTCAGATGTCTTTCAATCCATCAAACAGAGGTGTGCTCAGATATTTTAGGCGTATTTTGAATAGCGCAGGACATCTGCAAAGGAGATTCCTACCTTATAAGCAGACGCTGCTTCTGGACTATGCCCCCCAGCACGCCTATCATGGTTCTTCAATCTTTTCGTGTTAGTAATAGTATAAATCGAGTACGACTGCGATCGTTATGTGTAGTTTATCTTAATTCTTCTATGTTCATCTTAGCGTTCCAGCAAGTGGACAAGCCCTCCCATCTTGTCCTTTATTTTCTGATCATGTTTTCATCTACATAGTTCGTTTTGTAATATTCGTATTGACTTTGGTATTTCGTTGACAAAAAGGAGTTCGTTTTTCGCTATTTCGTCTACTACCTCATTCCTTCCTACTATCTCGCACTATGCTCTTATGGCCTGGGACCTAATAGAAATGTAGCTGTCAATCTTTCTACTGCCTCCTTGCTCTGAAGAACGATCTTGAGTGTTATACTAAACGATGTAATTCCTTTAATAATCTTGAATAATTTCGCTACAAAGTTTTCTGCACAAAAATTTACCGGTGGTAGGGGCAATTATGTATTCGAGGGCCGCCGTTGGAGTCGTTCTTAGAGCTCCCGTAATGCATAAAATATCTAATCGGTGATAGGCGCATTGTATGAAGATTTTCTAGTCACGATCCACCACAGCAGAGTACCATAGAGTAGTATTGGTCTGACCACTGTTGTGTAGCACCAATGCATCAGAGAGAGGGAAATACCCCAGGTTGTCCTAAGCATCCTTTTACACGCGTATTGGCTTTTTTCACCCTTTCCTTCACATTTTGGTTCCGCAGTAGCTTATTGTCTGCAGCGCCGTTTGTAAACAGTATAAACAGTCCTGGCAATCTTAGATTATTTGCCATGATGCTACTGATGGTGCTAAGGCATTTCCCCCGTTACTACTATGACAATGCCATCGGCATATGTTATTAGCTTGGGGCTTTCTCAAAAAATGTCTTAGTATCCCGTTAACCACGGTAGCCGTAGGAGCGGTGATAGCACACTACCTTGAGGGGGTACCCCTGCCCAATACTCTGACTAACCTGTCTTCGTTCCTCTTCACTCTTATGCTTCTGCGACCTAATAGATTTTTGATCCATATAATAAACCAATAACAAAAATAATAATTTGTTTAATATGAAAACAGTGCTATATGAACCACCCTGTACAATTTGCATATATATACAATACATGAAGGTATCCACTTCACAAAAAGATTAATGCAAAACACAGAAGTCGAAGGTGATACAGAAAGGAAAAAAATGTTAATTGTTCTACAAACCTATTTTGCACTTTTCAGGTGCATAGAAGCAGAAGTGCACTTAAAGAAGGCAAATATTAAAACAAATAGAAAAATAAAAATCAGAAATATGAATAAAATGCAAAAATAATAGTAACTCATGCTCGTGCAAATAAATGTATGTATGTATGTATGTATGTATGTATGTATGAATGAAAAATTGTCAACGCATTGATAATTGTTGTCTATTTAATAGTGTGCGATATTTGACGATAGGTAATTGCAACTTGCAACACCCCGGTGCAGTTTGTTGCCCGACAGAGTTGACAGCACAATTGGCGCGTATCTATTTCAACATATCTATTTGTATGTACATATGTGTGAGTGTGTGATGGATGTAGTTGTACTTGACATATAGGGCGCACACTACAAATACAACAAAGCGAACCATAGAGCAGTAACAAAGCAAAAACAAAAGCAAAAATAATAAAAAAATCAAATTAATAAAAACCGAAATGAAATAAAAATATGGCAACATTAATGACATAAAGTTCGATAACATGTGGGATAATGTAGTTAGGCGTCCAACAGACAGGTAACAGTGATGGAGCGCGGCATGGCGTTATTAACATCGTCACGCTACACTGAAATTAATACAATCAAATAGGGAGGCGTACGTAGGCAGAGTATCGGAGTCGTTAAAACTACTGCAGCGAACTACTTGCATATAAATTACAAGAAGAATCGAGTAAAAGCTAAAAGGTGTTTTATAAAATTCTCCATTGGGTAAAGCCATTTTTTTATATTTATTTTTTATTGCAGGCTACTAATCGCAGAGTTCCCTTTTAAGGGCAATATCGCAGCCAAGCTGCAATCCAGGCACTGGAGCTACCAATCGAGGATTGTAGATGGAGAGATCAGACAACCTGCAAAGTTAGCAGAACGTTATGGCCCATCTACAACCACAACAAAATGGCAACATTGATAAATATGAAAAGAAGGGATGCCGGCAGACTCGCGGCAGTGATTACTGGCTTCTGGCCCATAAGAGAGCAGGTAGCCACAATGGGTACCCCTTACAATATATACTACCGGACTTGTAATCAACCGGAGAAAAAGAAAACTACCTTCCACTTACTTTGTGAATGCCCAGCCCTATGGAAGGCAAGGTTGTTAACCCTTGGCGAACCGTTTTTTGAAAACCTCGAAGAGCTGACCGGCATAGATGTAAACAATGACTTAAAGTTACGTCAATCGAACCAAAGCGATAGACGTGCCAGCGTGCCTTCTCCACTTTCAGTATACTGCTGTCGCTTTACGAAAGGTGCATCTAAAGGGTTGTGGCTGATGACTTCTGCGAGATGTAGACAAAGGGAAAAGAATATTTTCGAAAGTTTGAATGCTGTGCTAACTCAATAACATCACACCCAAGCTCAAACCCAAACCCAACCCAACGCACAGTTTGGATATAGTCGTGAAGAATAGGATGTGCGAGGATGTGGCAATAAAATGGTGCGAAATCTCTAATTAGATTTTTGGTGAAGCACCACTTCAATGCCATTTTGGCCCTTTCCTTTTTTTGAATGTTCATTAGTCATTTATAAAAGTATAGCTCATTGTCTAACAAAAACCATATAAGTCCAAATTTCAAACTTTGTACAAAAAATATAAAAAATCCACAAACAATTCTGTGGTATAGAATTTCCTGAAAAATGTTTAGCACGCCGTTTTATAGCCCATGGAATTTTAGTATATTTTTTATAATTTTTTTCAATTGATTGTTTGATGAGTTGTATGGCGATTGATGCTATCTTGCTAAAACCAAGGACCGTCCGTGTGAAACAGAAGGCCACACACAAGGAATTTCTTTTATTCGAACCCGTTTTGCGCCAATCTATTAAGTTCATTCCAGCAAAGGCGCATGACGCGCATTTCTGGCTCCAGCAGTCATCTACAGGTGCTCTCTGGTCTTCCAATCAATCGCGGCCTTCGCTATGTTGCCATTTTCCTTGCGTAGAAAAGGCCGATACAACCACATTTTCTCATTCGGATTTCTAAACGCATTGGCTTCTGTTGTGTTCTGGCCCTTAAATCAGCATTCGTTATAATATTTGGCCCGAGTCTTTAGAGGATTTTTCGTAGACATCTATTTACAAAGGCTTTGACAGCTGTCGTCGCATTCTACGTTCGCACCTCTAAAGTAAAGATGACTTTATATATATATATTATTGGAACGTACACCCTTTTTGGGTGTTTGGTTGAGCTCCTCCTCCTATTTGTGGCGTGCGTCTTGCTGTTGTTCCACAAATACAATACAGTTTCAAGCCGACTCTGAACGGCAGATATTTTTTATGAGGAGCTTTTCCATGGCAGAAATACGCTCGGAGGTTTGCCATTGCCTGCCGAGGGGCGACTGCTATTTGAAGTTTTCTTCATTTTTGGTCTTTCACAGAGATTCGAAACTATGTTCTCTCTGAATTCCGAGTGGTAGTCACGCACCAAACCATTCGGCTACGGCGGCCGCGAGGACTTTAATCCAAGTAAAAATTCGAAGTTTTGTGTGCGGTGATATGTGTGATGCGTTCCAAATTGTTTGCAGGGAACCACAAATTCCGCCGTTGCCAAATAAAGTCTTTTGATATCATCGGTCCAACCGCCAGTCACCGATATAACGCTGCCCAAGTAGCAGAAAGCACTTCTTCCACATCAATACCATCAACGGAGAATTTTTGCGTATTTTCTTTGTTTATACGCATGGCTTTAGTTTTTTGGATATTGAACGTATTGTGGGGCAGTAAACAGATGTCGTCTGCATAGTCGAGATCCACTTGCAGCCCACAGGTAAATAATTATAATTGCGTCAATTATAGCTTACAAAAATATATTTGTAATTACGGCTTCAAAACCAAAATAGTATTTCTAGTTCGAAGATACGTTTCTGCCGTTTTTTGATTGAAAAGTAACAAATCGATGGTCCAGCCTTTATCATCCAAATTGTATTTATAAAGGATTTATGCAGATTTTACAAGTTGTGGACTATCGGCATCAATATTCACGACTCCAGAGGTAAAGAAGATTTATACCACCTAACGCGGATATAGGTCGATGCGGTACCAGGTAGTGGTAACAGAGAGGACGAGGAAGCCCTCCTCTGCGTTGAAAAGATCAGGTGGAGAAGTACTTGGTTTCACTTGGTGTGCCCAGAAATGAGTAGCGCGCTTTATTAAACTCGGCAAGAAGAAGAACACGGATATACTTATAGCTCTTGCATGGTGACTGGTTTTTTTCCGTAAAGATTCTGATGGTTTGCTTTCAATCTTCAACATCTCTATCAAATATTGCCAAAGAATGTGGAGCATTTTCCCTTAAGTTCCTTAGCAGTGTCTAGGTAATGAGTCAGTAATGTCAACTCCTAGAAAACGTTTAGATGTTTAAACCTCACCGGTTAGATTTCGCTCTGAAGATGTTTGGCCTCTGGTAACTTTATTTCTAGCCTAACTGCTAGTTGTGTTAACTTAACCACATCTTCTGATACTTAAAAAGGTTCCTAAAACGCTCGCCAATCAACCGAAAGTAACTCTACCCTACCTCTCTCCTCGTTAGGCATTTCAAAGTTAATATTTGCATATCTTTAAATAAAATAGTCTCCAAATTTTGCCGAAATGCATTAAAGCATTTTCTTCTATTTCACCCAAGTAATTACAAAATTCCACAGCAAATTCTCCACTCAAGCTGAAGGAAAAAATGTGAAACTGGAAAATCATCAACTACGGGTAACAAGCAAAGTAGTTGGGCAACTTAATGCGCCTTAGCAGCCACATGGCCACCTCTTGGCTGTCCGCTGTGCATGTCGGCTGTCGTGTGAGGCGCTTCCAATAGCCTACTAACATCCTACACGAATTTGCGTACACTTACATACGGCTGTGTATGTGTGATTGTGGGTATTTTTATTTTGGAAGTGGGCTTTTCACTCAAACATTTCGCCATGTGACAGCCGTAGTCTACAGCAGAGATATGGCACTGTTGTTTATCTTTTCTCCATTTTTCTGTTTCCAGTGAAAGAAATACTTGAGACGGCCAGTCAGGCCAACAGACAGCAAAGCAGCCATGTAGCCAGACAGTGAGACAGCAAACATAGATAGTCTCCTAGTCGACGAAGACGACCCATTCAGCCACCTATGCAGTCCCGACAGCTGGACTCACGAACTACACTCAGCCCGCCAGGCAGCCGTCCACTTTCCACCCGTTCACGTTTTGGCTGTGTCTGCATGTAATAATTTTCATATTCGCTAGCGAATTAATTTTTCAATTTTTATCACCGGCTCTTTCGTTTATTTTTGTTTATGTTGCGCTTAAAGACTTGCTACTTTTCAGCTTAACTATCGCGCACGCAAACGAGTTCAGCGTCCTACATTGATTTTTAGGTTATGTGCAGTGACAGCTCATCAGCAACAGCAACGACCACAGCAGCAGCAACCACAACAACAATAAAAATAATAGATTTTTGCTTTGGATAGCTCGCTTTTGGCACTGCTTGTTTTTGAATTACTACTATCACCGGCAATTGCTGGCAATGAGTGCCTTTCCTACCGCTCGCTGTGGAGTGCCCGCGGTGCTTCCCCTGCTGTCGTCCTACATAGCTGCCAGCCTGGCAGCGAGTTCGGCCATTCACTGAGTTCGCTCTGTGCTAAACAGTTTTAATGTTGATGAACTTTTTTTACTTTTTTGTGTTGCTTTTGTAATGTTTTCTGGGGCTACTGCAAGGTCTGCGAGCACACAGTGTTTTAGGTGAATGTTAGAGTAGGTACATGGTGGTACATGTTGTACATATGTATGCGCATACATTAACGTTTCGGATGTGTATATGTATGCATGTTGATGTAGATATTTAAGCAAGCAGTTACATGGAAAGAATAAAACGAGAATTTATGCGAGGCTGGTACAACGTTGCCCCCGACAAGGCTTTTCGCGTTTCGGTTAAATACTTGACCCATTAAAAATTTGAAAGGTTGTGTTTAAAAAGCACACAGCATTGGCGAAATGGCGAATGGCTTAGTTCCTAAGCAGCCACGGTGTGTAAGTGCACTCTAGTCAACGGCCGTGGCGAATTCGAATTTGAAATAAAAGGAAGCCAGTTGATAGGTCTCTGATGCAGCAAAACGTTGAAATGCGAGATCAAGAGATGAAATTTCTTGAAGACATATACGGCACACAGGAGTAAAAAACTATTGGTGCTTCAGTTCGAAGAAGATGGGTTGTCGCAAACCAAGAGATTAGAGGATACAAAACAATTCAATCACTTTCGACTTATTAGAAATGTGATATTTCGTTTTTACCACCTATTTGCAAATCTCATAAATTGCCTATGAAATAAAGTTCATTCTACAACAAATCTATATATATAAACGAAATGATGTTCGTTTGTACGCATTTTTTTGGGCCGATACGAAGCCAATTTTATTCGTTCTTTTTTTATATTATAGGGATCCACTGGGGGAAGGTTTTTAGCAAAAAAAATTTTTTTTAATATTTTCTTCATATAAAAAAAAGAAAAAATCAAAATATTGTACAAATTGTGTTTTTAGTGAAAATTGCCGCAGAACTTGCTCGATTCTTAGATTAAGTTTCGAATTAACATTCATTTTATGTGTACAACTTTTTTTGAATAAATATACGAATTTTTCGTTATTGTGAAACGATTTGTGTCGTGTTGCTAAGTTGCAATTTTTTTTCGACGGAGAGTAAACATAAACACAGAGGTTTGTACGCTCTTTATGAAGAGAAATGCTTCAGTACACATACGCGAACGCCGAACTACTAATTTGAATATGCAGGTAAATGAAACACCAACATGTAATATTTCGAAAACATCTGGAATGGCATAAGTTCTTAAAGTATGTAAGATCATCGTATGAGACGAGTGTACTATGGCACACAAGAAACCATTGGAAGCACTTGATAGAACTTTGAAAGATCTATGAGGAAGCCAAACAGTCTTTGGAGGTGCCATGATTTTATTGGCTCGAGGTTTCAGGCAAACATTACCTGTGATCCCAAAATCTACAGCTGCAGATGAAATCAATGCATGCTTAAAATCATCGTATTTATGGAGACATGTAAACACGCTACAGAACGATCCGTCAGCAGCTGAATTTTCACACCAATTACTGAAAATCGGAAGTGGCCAAATATCTGACGATCCAACACAAATGATTACATTGCCTAACAATTTCTGCACCTTTGCACAGTCTAAAGAGGCATTGATACAGAGTGTATTTCCAAACATAATTCAATATTACAAAAACCCTGATTGGGTCAGCGAAAGAGCAATTTTAGCTGGGAAAAATAAGGACGTCAATGATATAAATGCAGCTACTTTGGATCAAATATCTGGTGGCATAGTTGCATATAAATAAGTGGACACTATTACTGATCAAGATGATGTCGTAAATTATCCAACTGAATTCTTAAACTCACTCGATTTGCCAGGCCTACCACCTCATAATTTACGATTAAAAATTGGAGCACCGATTATTATGCTGCGTAACAGTAATGTGCCACGACTTTGCAACGGTACCAGACTCGCTATGAAGAAGCTAATGGGTAACGTTATCGAAGCAACAATTTTGAAAGGGAAGTACAAAGGAGACGACGTTTTGATACCCAGAATTCCACAGACTCCGACGGATTTACCATTCGATTTCAAACGTTTGCAGTTCCCTATTCGCCTTGCCTTCGCTATGACAATTAATAAGGTGCAAGGACAGTCTCTACAAATGTGCGGTATTAATTTAGAATACCCAATTTTTTCTCATGACAATTGTAAATATGTAGCTTGCTCACGAGTAGGCAAACCATCGTCATTATTCATTTACGCGAAAGATGGGAAACCCGAAAACGTTGTCTACCAAAACGTGTTACAATAAAGTTCGAATGAAATTGTATCAAAGAATTTGCTTTGCTTCGTATTAATTTTATTCTCTTTCAGCAAATCATTGAATTTATCGCCTAGCGAAGTGGGCGAGGGTAAGCTAGTAACTTATATATAGTATATAGTATATAGTCCATTCAGCTTCACGTGGCCCAAACTTGTCGTTCTCCATGTAACGAATGCAGTATCACTCGAAAGAGCACCACTCAAACAAACTACTGCCCCGATTTTAGAAACTTTACACCGATGGCCGCAGATGCTTACTGTATAACACTCATTTTAACGAGGTGTTACCAAATGTTTGTATTTAAAAAAAAGTAATTCTAAAAAAATAGAAATAAGTATTACCGCATGAGTATCAAATCACAAGTGCTTTCAAGAAAAATAAATTTCACAAACAATTTTTCTTAATAGGCTTGCCATCTGAATTTTATTGCAGAAATAAAATTGGCGCTATGATAGGAATATTTCTCAAAATCGTTTAGTCCGATTTAGCAATTCGTATGAACGCACGCTTAATTTAAGGTTTACTACCTTCTCTCTCTCTCGCACTATTTTCTCAATACATTGCTCACAACAACTTCTAACTCATTTTACTTGGCAAACTAACCGAAATTTATTTTGCATGTAAAATTCAAGTTTCGCTGTTGTTATTTTTAAACCGTTACATTTTAAGTAAAATAATAATAAAAAAATAAGAAAATATTCGTTTAAACCCATCAACTTAATTTTTAATACAGACATATTTACAGAACTTTTAACAATTAATCCCCCTCTATTTCTATTAATATTTTCAAAAATCCCTGTGACACTGATTTTACTAAATTTTTCAACAAAGTTCGGTCACACTTTCCTAGCCCCCTTAATGACCAATTTGCGCTCTAGCCTTATATTGGTGTCCTTGCACTTTTTGTCTATAAATTTTGCCCGACATGCACCCATAGAAGTGCTCCACAGGATTCATATCGGGACTGCAAGCAGGCTGCCGTCTATTTCATGAACGGGTTGTTGTGCTCTTCAAACAATTTCAACCATTCTTTGGGAACGTGAATGGCAGCGTTATCTTGTTGGAAAATTGTGTGTTCAACCATTTAAAATTCATTGTGTTCGAAATATTTGCTTTTCTTTTTGATGAAAATGACGCCCACATCATAAGACTGCCACTCCCAGTTTGACATGCGCAGTTTCATTCTTGTTCCTTTTTGACGTACTTGACCAATACCAATAACAACTCTACGAGTCTGGGCCCTATAGGTCGATTTTTTTTCACCGGAGGACTCAACATTGTCCAATTCAGTTTCCTAAACTGCACACCTTTTTTGTTTTCATTTTACATAATCTCTGTTGCGTAAAACGTCCGCGATGTGCCTGATTGTCACTGGAGCACCCAGCTTCTCTTTTATTTGAGTCGAATTTAAAAGCTTTTCGTGGCTTCCTTTTTATGATAATTTGGTTTGTTTGACGGTTAGTCAGTCTTTTTGCCTTCGTAGGCTTTCTCACATTTCATAGTTCTTCGAGGTTCATAGGTATAGAAGCATATCTTCCTCAAACAATAAAAAATAACTATATACCCGGAGCACCGGTCAGGAATGGTAGGTTGGTATCCGAGACTGTAATAGTGGTTGGCTTGCTCGCATAGACCAGAAGATTCACGGGCCAACAGCCAGATTTTTGGAGACCAGAGTACAGATGCAGTTCTGAATATGACCTTTTTGCCGAAACACTTTCTTCCATAAATCGATAGTTTCTCGAGTAGGAGGGGAAAAACTATCAATTGAACATGACTCCATATTGGTCGCTATGTTCGCTAACAGCCCGATGTACTGATTCTACCTCTACTCAGACTGCAATCTGCAGCAAAAAGGCACTTTCCGTAGAGCACTAATATTGGATGAAACCTACGTGGGTTCTCAAAAGTAATTATAGTAAATTTTCACGCAGTACACTTTTGCCACAGTTTTTAATTTCGCTCTCATGGCATTAAAATGCTTTTTACTACCAAAATACGATTAAACTCGTGTATTAAAACATGGTTTCACAGTTTAAAGCGAAAAGTTTGCACAAACATGTTTCCCTCTCTTATCTCCATAATCCCCTGCAACTTCAAATGACTGATTATCGTGAGCGATGTTGCTGTAGCAAAGCGGATAATCGGAGCTTATTCAAAGGCGTCTAAGTACTCGCAGCAGCCAGCTGACACTAGTCTAACCTCGAAAACGGTTGTAACTAGAAATGAGTGCAGCCAAGTACCATATTTTTTCACATTTTGTGTCAATAATCCCTCTTTGGCATTTTAGTTTCCAATGTCGCTGCTGATAGACATCATCGTCAACATCCTCTCATCACCAGCACCGAGCGAGCGTATCCGTTCATTGTGTGTTGGCGTCGTTCATTTCAGTGAATGAATATAAAAGCGCATTTTAGTTTTTGTTAGAGCACAAAGTCGACAAAAAAACGTCCAAAGCATTTCGCTTGTTTGGCTGCGCGCGCCTTTTCTTTAATGACTGCAATTTTCATGCGACACTAAGTAGAGCGAAATTCAGGCAACTTGTTGCACAAGCATTTGCATTTGTAGCTACGAGTATTGGAAGCTTAAAGTGTATTCGCAAACACTTGTACAACAAGTGCAAATGTATACGTACTTATATGTGCATTCATTGGAAACGTGTAGACACGTTCGAATGGCGAGTCCGTGAAATTGCACATCGACGAAACGTAGAGCAGAGCCAAAGCTTGTAAATACTTTTTTCCTTACTGTATAGCTTTTAAACATGTTTGTAATTAATTATGAATGCTGAACTCTTGCCTCACATTTTTGAGGGTGTAGACACACCTACACATACATACATATATGTATATATCAATACTTTTTTTTTTTTTTTTTTTTTTTTTTAACTTTCGTTTATTTGCAATCTATTTTTAAAATAATAAGCAAATTATCTAACTATTAACAATTTGACTTATATTATTGAGCTCCATTGAGGTCAATAATAATATATATGTATACTACGATTAATGTACACTTATATTCAGACTTATGTGTTAGATTTTAATACATTTTAATATTAGATTTATCTATTAGGTTCTGAATGGAATGTCTAATACATGATGTCTTTTAAGTCTATTAATTTCATTAGTTTCATCAAGTAATGTAATTGCTAGCGGGTTATCGTGATAACTTAATCTCTGTAAATATTTTGTGGTAATTTTTTTAATTTCATCTTTTATAAAGGGAATTTCTAGATCAGTATGTATGGCTTTATTTGTGACGAACCAGGGTGCACTTGTGATAAGTCTTAAAGTTTTTGACTGATATCTTTGCAGAATTTCTATGTTAGAATTGCAAGCAGTTCCCCACAGTTGTACTGCGTAGGTCCATACTGGCTTTAGTATAGCCTTATATATTAATATTTTGTTATTTAGATTAAGTGTTGATTTTGGTCCTAGTAGCCAGTAAAGTTTGTTTGTTTTTATCTTTAACTGGGTTGTTTTTGCTTGAATATGGCATTTCCAGGTTAGCCGTTTGTCCAAATGTATGCCAAGGTATTTGACCGTATCATGTTTGGGAATTATATTACCATTTAGATAGAGTGAAGGGCATTCTTTCCGTCTCAATGAAAACAAAACATGCACACATTTATTGAGCGACTCATATTCGAATATTTATTTATTTTTAATTCGTAGTTATTATAAATTTCCCTTCGCTTTTTTCAGAACTTCCAAATAATTTGCTGAAATTGTAAGCCTCTTCAACAGCGAACTAATTGAGTGAATGAAGAATGAACCAAGGAGTTGCGGGTGGAGGAAAGAGTGAAATTCGTTTGAACAAGATTCAAAAATGCACCATTGAAGAGAAAGGCGATCACTCGTTAAGGGGTTTTCCAATAACAGGTGTTATTTTGAATGGCCCGCTATTTCGGTAGATGTCACTTTGAACCTGCCATTTTTTGATATTTGGCAAGTAGAAATTACGCCATTAATAAAAATGGAACGATACGCGCTTAAACAACACATTGAAATTATTAAAATTCACTATAAAAATGGTGAAAATTTGGCAGACGGTTCGTAAAACTCGAACATTTTGGGTCATCGTGAAGCACCTTGTCGGACCGCAATACAGAAATTGGTTAAAAAACTCGAGCTGTTGGGACAAGTTAGTGATGTATTGTAGCCGAAAGTATTGAAGAAACCCCAGGATTGTCCATTCCTCGTCGTTCTTTGGAATTAGGTATTCCACAAACGTCATTACACCGTATTTTGTATAAAGATATGGGTCTAAAGGCTTATAAAGTCCAGTTAACACAAGAACTCAAGCCAGCCGATCATCAACAACGTCGTTTCTTTGCTAATTGGGTCGTTGAAATGCATGAAAATGATCCGGAATTCCATCGAAAACTCATCTTGATTGATGAGGCCCGTTTCTACCTCGGTGGCTTCGTCAACAACCAAAATTGTCGGATCTGGGGCTCAGAAAATCCAAGAGTTATGTTAAAAAGGCTCTCTATTCTCAACGTGTGACTGTTTGGTGCGGTTTATGGTCCGGCGGAGTCATTGGACCTTACTTTTTCGAAAATGAAGCTGGAGCAACAGCAACAGGGATTGCGCTATCGAGATATGAAAAACTGGAGAAATGATCTGGACAACGTTTATTTTCAGAAGATGGCGCTATGTGCCACAAAAGCAACGAAACCATTGATCATTTACGGGAAAATACCTCCAATAAAACCTCTTATTGGAAAACCCTTTATCTTCATGAGTTTGATTTACGGCAATGAAAATGTGTCAAAAGCGACTACACTGAGCCAAACTGTTCTAGATCTGCACTAAGATGGACTGGAGGTAAGTTATTTTTTCTGACGACTCCAATTTTAACTTCCTTTGGTCTGACGAAAAATGTTACGGATGTGTGTGGGATGGTGAGTGTTATAGCAATTAACATGTCAGACGTACCGTTAGGCAAAGAGGCAACGGAATGGTGTGGAGATGATGTTTTTCTAGATAGAATGTCAGACCACGGTGAATGGAGTTAAATAACAACGCCTACTCGCTGAGAATCTCATACATTCAAAGGAACAGCTCTTTTCGCGAGTAGACGATGCAATCTTTCAAAATGATGAAGGCGCCATGACATCGTGCCAAATGTGTAAGTATTACTTTTTTTCGTGAAGATCATAAATTAGTTTGTCAGCTTTTTAAACTTTTATGGTTTGCCTCTCAGGTTAAGGATTATTTGTCGGAAAACGACAGTTTGGCTATGGAAAGGTCTCGAAATAGAGCCGATCCCAACCAGATCAAAAGACTAAAGATTTTGATTATTTGTTTATCATCAAATATTTTGGATATGTCGGCATTACCAACGAAATCATACACAATTTAGTAGTTAACTAAATATTGATTATAAGCACTTTTGAACTTGCAAGCTTTTCATTTTTCCTCAAACTAAATTCCAATTCCAAGCAGCAAGAATATAATTTTAAAGAATACTCTAACTTAAAGTTGCTAAAAACTATCTTATAAATAAATTACAACTTTCACCAATCGATCTATATTTTTTTGAAAATTTGTAATAAATTAGATAAGACATATACTTACGAGTATATATATCCCTATATCCTTTCTCAAAATTATTTTCGACATAGTCGGTTCAGAGATGCAAAAATACCATACAAATTGTATTTATCTTTGAGTATTTACATCCTGTTTGGGTCTTTGGCAGAGCTCCTCCTCCTATTTGAAGTGTACGTCTTGATGTTGTTCTACAAATGGAGGGACCTACAGTTTTAAGCCGACTCCGAACGGCAGATATTTTGGAGATATTGAGGAGTTTTTTTCATGGCAGAAATACACTCGGAAGTTTGCCATTGCCTGCCGAGGAGTAACCGCTATTAGAAAAAACTTTTCCATGTTGCTGTTTCATGCACGGAGATTCGAAATTACGTACTTCCGCATGGTATTCACGCAGCAACGGATCAAAGTCGTGCATTAGGGTCTTGTTATTTTCCATTAAAAATTTGTTTTTCTTTAGCTAAGGGCGAATATTAGCCGGCTGCAGTGCATAGATGACACGGCAATCCAAATTTCAATTGAGACCTGATAGTGTTTGACCTGTGTTTCATCGCTCCTCTGTTCCTTCTTCTTCTTCTTCGAGCTTAATTGAAAAATTCATTTAATTCGCTATATGCGTATGTATCTGTCTGGTGACCGACAGCCAGGTGAAGGGAGGACCTGTCGAAAGCAGCAGACAACCTGCCAGTTGCTCGATACCAAACGGTGTTGACAGCGTTTTTGGCACATTTGGCGCAGAGTAGACGAAAAGACATATATATTCACACACACATACACACTCATGAGTGCTTACATACACACAAGCGCCATATTCTCTATAATTTCATTATGGTGGCGGTGACGGTGGTGCTTTTAATTTACAGACTTGTGTTGTTATACTTATTTCGTTGCCATAGTTTCCCTGCATTGTTGTCGTACAATAACACAATGACAGTTCTTGCCTGGTTGGCGTCTATCTGATTGTTGGCTGCCGTAGCTTGTTAACGTGTTGCAAAATTTTGGCATATTACTTCTCTTTCAACTTTTCGACATGCAATACTATTGCGAAAACGAAAAACTAGCGACTCCATCATTCATAATTCCAATTAATTACATTTTTCATAGAAAACTTAATAACTATGTGAAAAAGTTACAATACTGAAAATTCCGAAATATTATATTTGTATGTAGCAGCGAAATATCGTTTTACTCGCAGAAATCATGCGAATGAAATCAGTTTCAAGTAACCAGGGCATTCAATTTCAGGCGGAGACCCCTTAAAAACAGAATTCAAAGTCTAGCCCCAGCGCTTTCTGTGGAGTTGTTTAAAACTATAATACGTGGCAACCACTTTAAGACATTTTAAGATTGCGATTTACAGCCTCGCTATGTGAAGCTTAATTGAACTTCAGAGGCGTAGCCAGGGCGAGGCGAGTGAGGCGTCCGCCTCAAGCGCCAGACCAAGAGGGCGCCGAAATCGTACGGATATAGTATAGAACTTTTTTTTCGTGGTGCTAAATTGTCACCTTGCCTCAGGCGCTGAAAAAGCTCGCTACGCCTCTGTTGAACTTCCCTTAAGCACACAAGCCAATAGGAATAACAACAAGCCAAAAAATTCATTAATGCTTTCAAAAATTATTTCAATATGCACTTAAATGTATAACTTCTTTCACCAAAAGATTTCGCTATAATGACGAGTTAAAAACCTTATTAGTAATAGCACGAGAAGTTTGGTGTCCGATATTCTAAAATTTTTAGACTTTGTCACACGTTGTGATAAATCACCCACCTCACCCACCTCAGCCCTCACAGTTAATTCAGACCCCTTATTCGGAGATGATTAAAATTCATTCCTGTGGAAAGTTTCCAATAAGGCAGGTGAAAAGAAGAGTTCCTTTGTAATCTTGTGAATAACCGCAGTGATCAACATCCAAGATCTCAGATCTTTTCGTTTCTTACCACATTCATTGTAATACTATAAATGTAACAGCGGTCACCGTAGCAGAGTAAGTTGGTACGTGACACCATTCGGAAGTTTTTTAACAGCAGTCACTCCACGGCATTCAAGGGCAAGCCTCCAAGGGATTTTCTGCCATGAAAAAACTCCTCATACAAAAAACCATCTGCCGTTCGGAGGTAACGTCAAAATGTAGGTCCCACCATTTGTGGAAAAATACTATGACGCACACCACAAATTAGAGGAGGAGCTCGGCCAAATACCTAATAGAGGGAGTCAGCGCCAATATATACAGTGCAACATCTCCTAACGGAGATCTCTATTAGATGGACACCTCCCTTGAGTGGGATTTTTTTCTATACCAAATCTTATTTATTGAATATCCCTCTTTTGAGTGGACCTCTCTCTTGACTGACGGTGAGTGTCCGTCCAAAGGAGGTTTTACTGTATATGTATATATAAATGTAACTCAGATGTAATTGCAGATTTCCAACCGGCTTGCAGTTGCTAAAGATTTCGGAGATCCTAACAACTTTCTTTACATTGTTCTGAGTAATGAAGGCATTGGGACTTCGGATGTAGCTATTCTTACTGGATAGATCGGGAAACTAACTAACGTATATCTTATCATTGTCTTAATATATTGGAAGTGTGTAGGTACGAATCTACGTGCACTAAACATCAAATGATAGAAAGGTCCTAATAGCGGTCGCCCCTCAGCAGGCAATGGCAAACCTCCGAATGTATTTCTGCCATAAAAAAAGCACCTCATAAAACCGTTTAGTCTCAAGAGGATGATAGTGGCACTAATGCGAGGCTTCTAATAATTATTAAGAAAATACACTCAATACTCTGTCATCTTAGTTCTTGAGAATGCCTCGTTTCAAATAATAGTGACCTGTATAAAACGTGGGGTATAATGCCACTTAAATCTGAGCTGGACTCCCTGATCAAAAAACGTCATTAAAATAAGTATAAGCAGCGGGATATATGAAGCAGTATCGTTCGTGAAGCGTTTTTTATTCACTTTTGTCACTTGAAATTTAAAATTTTTTCGCCGTGCACACGCAAGACTACACAAAGCAAATTTTATTTCGCTTGTGAGATAAAAAAAATGCTGGACTTTAGGACATTCGGTATTTCTATCTAAGCAGCTATTCGCAAGCTTGCCATATCCACTGGCTTATCTACATAAATTAATAGCAATCGTTTTCTGTACAATACATACATACTATACATATTCATGCACTGTATGTAATTCAGATTTCTTTCTTAACCACTCCGTCAAAGCTTCGTCAATACATACTTGCAAAGGTCAACCAACTTTACTGCTCGGCCACTCGGAAAGACATACATAAATTATGAAATAGATTAGAAAACCAAACAAGAAACTTTGTAAATATATGCACATGTGTATGTAAATGGTATAATTTCATGCTAAACACCGTCACTGCATAGAACAACAACAACAACAATAGCTCTAATGATATGATGAACAAATGAAAGAATGAATGGACGACATGTCTAGGGAAATGAAACAATCAAAGCGCAAAATACAATACATATACGTCAATACATACATACACTCGTATTTAAACACATGTAAGTATGTATTTCTTGAAGTCATACCCCAACCGAATAATTAAAGGGTAAAGCGTGCAAATGAGCGAGGCGGTTGCATCACAAAAAACCCAGAAGACAAAATCTGAGCAGAGTGTGGGAAGTTTGCCAAAGGCAAGCGGCCTAGACGAAGAACAACGTGTCGAATTTCGTTCGAACTGCACGAGCACACCGATAACAATAACAATAACAATAAAAATCTCAATTGCTTTAAAATATGGCTGCCATGGTAACTGGGTTGGGTGAGTGAGATAAAATAATTAATTTTTGCTAAGAGGTTTGGTCTCACCGAACCCAAAACAAAACAAAAATCACATCACACATTCATTAGCGGCGTGCTTTGGTACTCATTGAAGACTTGTATAATACAATAATAGCAACAAAAATAGTGAGAAATATTGTAGTAAGGCAGCATACAACAAATTATGTTGGTGCTACCATTCGAGGTTTCAGGTGCAGCACCTGTTTACTACTCATCTTTTGTATTTCATATTGATGTAAGATCTCAGTTACGAGTTTTGGGTTAAGGGGTCAGTCTACTTTGGAGACTCGAAAAAAAGGCTATATTCGTGATTTTTTTTTTGAGAAAACTATAAATGATAGTAATATAAAATTTGTTTGATTTATTAAATAAAGTCTTAAAATTCAGAAATAAATTTTTTTTTATTCAATTTTATAGTATTTTTAGTAAAAAAATAGCAGTGAAGCGTAACGTCTCAAACATGGGTTGGTGAGGCAGCTCCATCAGAACTCAAGAACGGCTTGTCTGAAACAAAAAAATCAAAATGTTTCAGATTCAGTAAGATACTGGCTACAAAATGACCCTCGGATATTAGGTTTTAATGAAGACAAAAAAAATGGCTGATAAAAATGGAAAATTTTTGATAGAACGGTTTTTTTTTTCGCATATTTAAAAAAAATATATAGTAAAAATTTAAAATTTCAAAACCCCCGAGCGTCAATTTGGTGCAAATTATGTCTAGAATAGGTGATCCAAATTTTATGAAAATCGGTTGATTAGTTTTTGAGATACAGTGGAGCTAGATTTTGAAAACGTTGTTTTGAGAAAAACGCGTTTAAAGTTTTTAATGCACGCTATACGCGCAGGTAGACGAAATGATGTTCAGGTAAAAAAAAAATAGTTAGAGTGCTCGGATTTTCTTAAAATTTTTACACAATATTTCTGGATATATATACTTTCAAATTATGCAAAAAAAAAAATTGAACAATTTTAAAGTGACAAAGTAGACTAACCCCTTAAATGGAAGTGAAATATATCATAGGAGGAAAATATGTAGAAGGAAATTTAGATTCCAGCATTTATAGCGTGCAACATTTTCGAATTCAAGCATACGCAAAATTCTCTTTAAGGCGTGAAGTGAATTCTGATAAGATAGAAGGGGTACGAAACTAACTAGTTTCGAAAATTTCTCTTGTTCTGAGTCCTCTTATGTTTCTCGATGTTGTTTGATCGGTTCAAACTCTTGTCAGTATGGTCAGGCTTGGTATGAGGATTGTTTGTCATACACGAATGTGTAGTGAATGGGGACCTCAGTTTTCAAATATTTAATTTTCCGACAAAAAATCTACTTAATACCGATTTAATTGCCTTTGTGAAGCAAAGTATGCCCAAAATGTGACTGTTAGCAGAATATTAGACGAATTTAATTTATTATACAAAGATAAAAATGTTGATATTTGCGCTAGCCAATTTAAAAATGAAATATATATAAGTTCCCATAGTTCCCTTAAGGAGCAAAGGGCCGTAACAAGCTTTTCTCAAGCTTTCTGTCTTTTGTATGAGTTTTGATCTTGTTAAGTTGGAGCTACATTCTCCATTTCGATTTTTAGCTGCCTTCTTCATGTATGAGCTGGTCTTCCTCTACGTCTACTCCCTTGTTAGTTCCATTTCATGGCTCGTCTAGCCATTTCGTTGGGTGGTTATTAAAGCGTATGGCTTTTAAAAACCAAAATCAGATGCTTTGTGAAAAAGCTATAAACGCAAGTTTATTATATTTGAGTTGTAGTTCTGGATAAAGAAGCAAAACGAATGAGTCTAGTGGTGAACGAGGACAAAACGAAGTACCTCCTGTCATCAAACAAACAGTCGACGCACTCGCATATCAAGACCCACGCCACTGTTGACAGTTCTGAGGTTGTAGAAGCCTTAATTTAATTAGGAACCAGCATTAACACCGATAATAATGACAGCCTTGAAATCGAACGGGGAGTTAAAATAAAAGCAAAAATTGTTGGAGCGTTAAATTTGTCTTTTATTCTTCACAAGGCACGCGTGAAGCTTTGAAGAAATTTTAAACAAATGTCAATGACCTAAGCAATGTTTTTGATAAATCTGCGCGTATTAAATTTACCATTGCATCTTAGCTTTCTAGTCGCTCTAGTTTTGAGTAAGGTTATCTTTTCATATCAGCGTACTTTTTTAACAACTTTTTCAATTTCCCACCAAGCATTTAAATATACCAAGTTGTAATTTGCTAATGAAAATAAAGCACAAAATTGTATTTTGATATGCATTAAACTTCATAACAAATTTGTACATATAGAGTAATTTTCGGAATGGTTGTGCGCTCACACCTCTTAGCCTCTCTCGATAACAGTGCCGGTTTAGGTCTTTTAAAGAAGAAAACTTCATCAAAAACAAAAAAAGTCAGAATCGACAAAAGAAGAGGCGGCGACTGGTTCGTTTGGGAGGGGGTTAAGCTTCTAACTTGCAAGTCAAATAACCTAAATAAATTTATAAATATTTACACGTAGTCGAAACAGATGCTAATCGCCGCTATGCTGCGTGGGTAGGAACAGCAATAAAAAAACTACCAATACACAAGCGAATGAACACAAGAGCCCTCATACACTTTGGCCCCCAAGCAAACTAAATTTTCCACCAACACGAATAG
The DNA here is from genome assembly GCF_027943255.1 of Anastrepha obliqua. Taxonomy (NCBI): domain Eukaryota; kingdom Metazoa; phylum Arthropoda; class Insecta; order Diptera; family Tephritidae; genus Anastrepha; species Anastrepha obliqua. The sequence continues at coordinate 1,851,356 of NC_072895.1, read as the reverse complement.
CCAAAGGCACCGAAAAAGACCAAACCAACAAACCAGCAGCGTATTTTTTCGATGCGTTGCAGCCAGCCAAAAGAAAACAAAATCGAATCTGGTACTATTTTCATTTGGGCATTTTCCACCCAAATCACAAAATGAATGGATCTAATTTAGGAGAAAAAAAAAATAGCAAATGCACATACACATACCTACATATAATCGCATGGAAAAAGATGGCAACAACGTGTGTACGTGTGTGGAGGATGCAGGTAAGTGGTGAACAGGGGTTCGGATCGCAGCGCGTAGGCGGTAGGTGAGCGTGTGATTTATTGCATGGCGGCATTTTTTTTCTTCTTGGTAATATTTTCAGGCAAAACACACGCACCGACATATTTAGAAAGCGATGAAAGTCATTCATTCATTTTATTTCATTTTTTTTGTTTTGAAGCCCGAAGTTGCATCCATGTGTGGGCGTGTAGTATTTTAGTAATTTTAAAGACATTCGGCCCATGCCAAGCCATTCACCAACGGCACGAGTTCTGTCACCACAATCGGCTTCTATGCCGCTTTTCAATGTTGCTTGGCATTTTGGGCGTGATTTGTCGTCATCAATGCGCTTGCTTTAAATTTATGAGCCTTTAGACGAGCAGAGAGTGGCTGAATCGTCAGATTTTATGATGATAACATAGAAAAAGTATTAGTTGGAAGTAGCCGAAGCAAGAAAAGTGGCATCCTGTGGTATGTTCAATGCGTAGCCAAGCGAAAATAGGCCAAATGGGAATTCTTTAAATCCTCAGTGAAGACAAACTTTCGTGATGCAGATAATTATAGCATAAGAAAAATACACAGAAAATCGAATTGCAATTGGACTGTTATACCTTTTTCTGTTTCCAATTTTCTGGGCTAAACTGGAATTTCGCCGATGTGGGATGAGATGTGATTACAGATCGTGAATTTGATTCAAAGCCAGGAGTGCGCTTCTGCCAACAAACTTTCTCAGATAATGGTGTTCAGAGCAACAAATGGTAAGACTCCCCAACTGTAAGAAAAAATATACGCCCACCAAAAGTTTGAGCAACAGTTCGGCCTAAACTTTTCCCGATTGTAGGCATATCTTTATTATAAAATCTGCATTAATCGTTTGAAGTTACACCTTTAAGCCCTAATTTCGAGGTTCTCAGTTCTTGACATAAAGATAATCGAACTCGCGCGCTGCTACTTTCAGCAGCATCGGCGGTGCACCTGATTAGACCCAATCTTGAAGCCAACATAATTCTGGGCCAAGTGACCCAATCTTGAAGCCAACATAACTCTCGGAGCTTCTCTCATCGAGATCGGAAAAGTATTGGGTAAAAAATAAAACGTAAGACTTTCTACTTATAAAATTCACACCGCTAAATCAGTTAGTAAACGATTCGATTCAGAGCTTTGGTTAAGATAGGAGGTTTGTGCCACAAAAAGGGAGGCATGTAAAAAAGTTGTAAGACCGCTAGAAAGGAGAGAGCGCAAAATACAGATTTCTATGGTTAAATACAGGATTAATTCGGGATGAGCTGCGTGGTGATTACTAGATCCTGTAGGTGGTTCATATCCAATTCTGATAGATTTTTAGGAGGATTCATCTTCCCTCCACCAAAAACCTACTGTGAAGTGAGTCCCAGCGAATGAATTTCTATCGGACAGTACCATGTTCAGGTTCAACCATGCCTGAGTTGCCTAATTTTTAAACTCCTACTAGAAAAAAGTATTCGTGCTTCTGAGTTCAACCACTTTGGAACTTATCTACTACGAAAGTATCATGGCGTACGATGACGACATTGATATTGTCAGCCTGGACAACCGCGCCCTATGTTCAGCGCACACCAGTCTGGAGAAGGAAGCAGAAAAAGTGGGTCTTGCGGTGAACGAAAGTAAAACAGATTACCTGCTATCCACATACAAAGAGTCCTCGCATATTGGACAACACATCACTGTTGGCAACCGGGAAGTTGAAAGGGTGAAGAACTTTGTTCATCCAGGTACCAATGTTAACAGCCAGAACGACGTCGGCCTAGAGCTTAAACAAAGGATAACTATTGCTAACAGATGTTACTTTGGACTCAGTAGGCAATTAAAAAGTAGAGCCCTTTCTCGAAAAATGAAAACAACGCTGTACAAAAGCCTAATCATCCTCGTCTTTGACGACGAAAGCTAATGCGAGCGACAACTGGGTGCGTTCGAGAGAAAAATTGTCGTCTTCGCGTAGGCGAGAATCAGTTCGGTATTCGATGGAACAGCGAGCTGTATGAGCTATACCGAGATGTGTACATAGTGAAGCGTATTAAAATACAGCGGCTGCGCTGGCTTGGCCATGTCTCGAGGATGAACGGAAGCGCTCCGGCACGGCAGTCCATCGCGAGGGAACCGACCAGTGGACAACGGGTAATACCTAATTTACGTTGGGGAGCCCAAGTGAGGCATAACCGGGCGATACTCGGGGCCACCAACCTACGCCAGCGAGCAGTGAACGAAGCTAGATGGTGCACTGTTTTGAATTCGTCCAAAACCGGCATACGGTTGTAGTGCCATCTAAGTAAGTAAATAACATAGTATAATAAGCTGCCTCCGTTCTACCCGTCAGCGGAAGTACTTTACAAAAGTATATTCCAAAAAAGAAGAAAACAAAAACAAGATCGGAAAATAAGCGCATGCCCATAAATTTACATTCCGATCCCCTTCCAGACCACGACTATACTTCAAACTACAATTGCTGAAGCTTAAGAGGAATCATCGCTGTTCTCTTATAATAAAAAAATATATTTCTCTGCACATTTAACGGTATTAACTATTGCCAGAGACCCATGGCTTGGTTTTAATTTTAATTTTTTTTTTGAAAAAGTAAAATAGTTTGCCCCATCATCATTCCTTTTCAATTTTAAACTACCTACAATTTAACTGATCAGCTCAATGAATTTATTAAAACAAAAAAAGTTCAGCAAAAATCTGCTGCTTAATAAAAAAGTAGGTCGTTGCTGCCTCCAATTTGCGCTCGTGTTGCAAATATTTTTCCGGACTTAAATTAGTGATTGTTCACTTAAAATTATTTATTAATATACATACATACATACATATATAGCCGCATGTATGTGTGAAGATGAGTGCATGACTTTTGCTAAATTTTGTTCAACAGCGATTTTTCAATTCATGCCAAAGAATCGATGTCACAAGAACTTTGAACAGAACATCCCCCGGTGCACTCCAAATAACTGCAACAAATTACTGCAAACGAATATACGTCAGTATGTATGTCTGTATGTATGTGTTAAATGGCTCATTGTTATACGCACTATTATGGGGTCTATTGCACGCAGCAACAACAGATACTAAGCTAGGCTGGGTATTTGGCTGAGCCGCTCCAAGTCGACCAACAACAACGGTTTATGCAGAGATTTTTCATTTAATTTTCGAAGGCATCCATCCGCTGTGTGGCTGGAGTTTTTTGCGTGGCAGACATGGCAGTAGAGAGGGAGGAGGGCGATGGGAGTGGGTATAGGCACAAATGAATTGACAAAATAGCAAAAGTGACATTGAAAGCTTATTCAATTCAATTCAATTGAAAATGATTGAGGCGATCAGTGGAGAGCGGACCGGAGGAGAAGGAGGGAGGGGAATGTCTTACATTTTGTGACAAGTAACTGAGTGCTGGCTGCAGCAACTTGCAAGCAACAGCAACAATTACTTAAATTAACATAATTGCGCATGTAGACGGTTGAACAACAATAATAACAACAACACTGAAGAATATAACTAATAACATCAAAGGAGGCAGCCAGCGAGCAAAAGCAACCAACCACTGCTCGCGCTGCTCTAGACAAATGGAAATATTAAAAAACAAAAACAGCTCACACGTGAGCAATGCAGTTTATTTAAAAAGCGACAAAAGCGTTGTAAAAATTCCAGAGCGATTAGCTTATAAAGAAATAAAAATAGACTGACATATGTGCGAAAAATGTACTAAGCTATTTATGTATTTACGAGCCACATGTATACACGTGCGTGAGTAAGTGCCTATGTGTGATTGGGCATACGAGTACATCTGTGCAAGCCCCGCTATAATTTACTCAAGTGTTTATTTTTGCAAATCTCAACTCGCTGCTTATTGCCTGTTGCCGCAATTTAATATCCATTAAATTTAATTGTTGTTGCAGAGATACATTCATATGGAATATATTTATGTATAGGGGTACAGATACATATAACGCAATAAACGCATGCAAAGCGAGTAGGTCGGAGATGTTGACGATGTTCAGCGGACACGCCAATCAAAACAGCGACGGGCAACATGCAATGACACTGCCACCGACACCGACACTGGTCAGCAGCCAGCCAGCCAGCCAGCCGACCAACAACACCAACCTGAAAACAGCAGCCAGTCAGCAGTAATTGCAGCAGTAGCAGCAAAACAATTTAAACAATAAAGCAAAGTAATTAATATGACTACTGATGTATTCATTTTGTTGATGTTGTTGTTGTTGTTCGGGAGCTATCGGATACGTTGTAAAAATGCTACTTAGTGCTTTTAAATGCTAAGCGGTGAGTTAGGACACGTAGGTATGTATGTACAGTCATAGTCAAATTAATAGATTCAGCCTACCCCACCCATCCTACTGCATTTAGTCCAATTTGTACTATATGCGGGACACGTCGGGAAAACTGCTAGAACGCATAAATAGACTAACAACAAAAACCGAGGCAGGAGGTAATCTGTCAGAGACACAGTTTGGTTTTAGGAAGGGACGGTCTACAGTGGATGCGCCCGTGCTGGTTAAACAGAGGGCACAGGGGGCGATAAGCCGAGTTCGATGGTAAGGGGTCACAAAAGAGTACTGCTTAATGATAACCTTATACGTTAAAAACGCGTTCAATAAGGCAAATTTGGGAAAACTTGTCGAAGCTCTCCGTGGTTTTAAAATTTCAACGTACTGAAAAAATTATAAGCAGCAACTTGGGCGATAGAGTGGTGGTATACAATAAGATGGAAGTCGTCAAAGCCTGCCACAAGGATCTATCCTAGTCCCGTTACTCTGGAATGTAATTTATGCGATCGCAAATCCCTAAACGTGCGAAGGTTAGGCTTTGAACTCGGGAGGGCCCATACAGCAATGTAAGATGCTGTACGCAAACGTGGTAAGAAGTGTTCTTCTGTACGGTGCACCTAACTGATCTGAAACGCTGGATTAAACCTCATAAGCACGCAAAATAAGATCCTTGTACTGCCTTGCGGTAGAAGAGTGTGCAGCGCACTCCGAGCTATGTCAGAAGAAGCAGTGCCTGTAATATCCGGGCTTTGCCCAATAGACATTTTGGCGAGCGAGAGGGCAGAATCCTCAAAAAGGAAGGTGAGAAGTGTTGGTGGAGCAATTCGTCAAACAGACGTTGCATCTATCGCTTGATTCCTTTTGAACGAAGTTGGCTAAACAGACTACATGGGGATGTGGATTTCCACCTTACCAAAACACTGATAGGACGCGGTTGCTTAAAATTTTATTTACAATACATAAATTCGGACATGAATACGAACCATACTGCACTTTGCAAATGACGTCATTGAAGACGCAGAACATTGTTTTTTTGTCTGCCCTCAGTTTGAAACCAAAAGGGTTGACCTGAAAAATAAAGTTAAACCAATTAAGGTTAACAACCTGGTTGATATTATGCTTGAGCCAAAAGAAAACTGGTCCGCTGTTTGCAATGAAACAAATAAAATCATCACAAAGTTGCGTTGTGCGAAGCGAAGGGCCGCTTCCCCTCCGCGCAGTAACATCTAAGGGTAGTGCCGAAAGACAAGCCCCACATTTCAATGCTTTGTGCCACCTCTACAACGAGAAATCTACCCCACCACCCAACTTCTCACAAAATGGTATGTCCTAACGTCACGCAGGGTTCAGCTTTGCAAAGTGGCCATCAGTTTAGATTATTCTCCACTATTTCAGATCATATATATATATTTCGTATCATAGGCATTTCATTTGTGGAACAACATCAAGACGCACACCACAAAAGGAGGAGCTCACCCAAACACCCAAAAAGGGTGCAAGCGCCAAGTATATATATATATCATAGACATGCTCGATCATTTTCTTTGAGCGCCCATTCCAGTAATTTCTCCGAAGCTAATTTTAATTTTGAGACATACTTTAAAATTTGTTGACAAAAACCGTTTCTTTCTTCAATCGCCCTATTTTTTAACACACACTCGGGTACATATCACTCTGCATACTGGGTCTGATATTAAATATCTGTTCCATAATTCATTTCTGAGAGAACGGAATAGCATAAATATTGCCTTCAGTTAATAAAATACAGTTATTTATCGGAATTTACAATACAATGAAAGTAAAAAAATTAAACTAAAACCCCAAAGAGTGAGCGCATCTATTTTATCATACATCACTGTATGTCTACTATACATCAGGCTGCACTGTACACAGAAAGCGTAAAATTACGCCAAAGAAATTATCCATCCAAAGTAACTGTACTTGTGAAAAGCTTGGCTGCTGTTTTGCATTATTGTGTCTTCTGCGGATGTCAACATCACTTAAAGTACAGCTTAATGGGCATAAATGTGCGACAATTTTACGCTTAAGAGTGCTCGTACAACAATAAAGTGATCCCACTCCTGATGCCAATGCTCGTGAATGCTTTCGAGGCTATTTCGCTGCGCGGAACAATTACACGATGTAACTATCCAGCATTACTATTAACACCTACACACACACATACACATCTGTCTTTTGCACATGAAATGTACATACAAACAAGCAAATAAAAATTGGTATGCATGAATGTGGGGATACTTCCGCATACAGCTGTCTTTCAAGGTGACATTCGCCATGAATTCCTTTAAAACACTTGAGAAAACGATAAAAAATCTGCTTTCATGGAATCATTGAGAAGAATCTTTAAATCGAAAGCATAAATAAACCAAATGAATAGATTTAAAAACTGCAAAATATATGTAAACTCGCCAAAATATTGCGCTGACTTCTGAAGAAATTCGTGATTTGCTTTCAACATACCTGCAAAGAAAAAAGAAAAAGGAAAAGCTTTGTGAATATCATTAATACATCCATACATATAAAAGACAAAATAATTCGAAGGTCAGGCTACTAGTTGTACTTTAAAACTGAGAGCGTGCTATGGGGGTCATTGAGTTTTTTTATGATATTGAATGAATGAGAGCAATGCCAGAACTTAATATTTACGAGAATGGTCTCAACTCAACTCTCTGTAGGTACTTAGTAGAAGGTGAAGTAAAGATTGTCAACGTTTTTCAAATTTATTTCGATTATGCAATTATACATAAAATGCAGTTATAACTACGCTTTTGAAAGAAATATTTTCAAATAATTTTCTAACTAATCTGCAATTCCTAGTCAATGGAATAAGAACCCATGAGTTATCCGCTGGCGATTTCCATATTTTATCAACATTTTTGAGAATAGAGACAGAATGATTGGCACAACTGCGTTTACATTTGAAACTGTATTGGCTCCAGAAAGCGCACACATTTTTTTGTTCGCTTACTTAGCACCGAAAAATGTATCGAATATTTTTTATTTATCGAATCATTTTCTCTGATCTTAGTTTCACTTTGGAATGCTATAACACACAACTGGTTTCAGCAAATACAAAGCTATCACAAAACGCACCTTGCCACCTTAAAATAGCTGTGTAATTTATATGGCTCGTTCCAATTGATGCTATACATCCCAAGATATGGCCACCTAAAGACATCTGCGAAAAAATTGGTGGCATATTTATTTACAGAGGTAAGAGGGTCACAATCAGGTTAAAGGGGGTGAGGTAATATTTATTTTTTTTTTTCTAAATATCTGAATAATTTTGTGACCAGATTGAAGTTATGAGTATTTGAGCGTCCGTTGCTGCAGACCGGGTATCCACGCCTGCACGACTTTAACGCGTTTTTCTCAAATCTACTGAACCAAGCGTTTTGAAATTGTTTTTGCCAAATCTTAATCTTACACAATAACTTTTTTGCAAGCGCCTCCGGAGATTCACTGCCGTTCGCTAAATTTTTAATACTTTGCAGTGAAAATTTGGGAAAATATTATTATGTTGCAACGGAAATTGACTGAACAAGCTAAAGCTATCAGTGCTGCCACAGAAAAAATATGAACAAAAATTTACTAAAAAAAAAGTGATCTGAGCGCCGTCGAAATGAAAAGAATCGATGAGATTACACTACTGAGATTTTAAAAGTGACGTACCGAGTCGAAATGCAGGACGGGCATTTATATGACAATTCTGGAAAAATGTTCGCTCAAGTGAAGATAATTCTTTTAATACAGGACAGTAACAATGCCACAATTTTGACCAAAACTCCTCTCTTTTTGATTATACACTATAGACATTTCCAAAACATCCATCTTTCAGCTCTTTCGGCACTGGATTGCCAAGATGGTCAAGCAGATAATTCATGGTAAAAAGAAAGTATTCCATGCAGACTAGGTTTACAAGAGTCATAATTTTTGCTTGTCCAACTTTTTTTGACTCTTGATTTATCATGTAAGACGCGATCGTAAGCGGGTGTCTGTACTTGGAGCAAGCGATTCGGTATATACATAAATGTGTTAAGACAGGTAAAACCGGATGTCTTAAGGTGTACCTCGACAGGGCGTTTCCCATTGACGTAAGTGGGGTGGTGCAGGGTTGGTGGGCCGGTCGTTAAACAGAATTACCCAAGAAACGGATACCCTCTAAAGTTCTGAAATCCAAATGAATTACTCCTAAATTGCTTTAAAAATAAAAGAGATGCTGTTATGAGTACTTGCATTTATGAAATGAAAGCCTTCCAACTCTCCGCAGTTTGCTTTTTCCTTTGTCTCAAAATCCGTACACAAGAAAAAGATCGAGGGAATTTGAAAAAAAACTTGTGCAAAAATTCTGAATTCTCGCAGTGAGTAAATACTAGACAATAACTTTAAAAAACAAATAAATAAGAATTTTAGCGCCAGTCATCTCACCTTCACTTGTTTGGTGTCTGTGTTCTGGGATTTATTTTCGAGACAAAGAGTATTGCAGCTCACCGCAGTGTGTCCAGCAAATCAGTCACGCATAAGCCGATTATTAGACCGGTTCAGAGGCAAATACATTTCTTAGCACAAATCAATGAATAGCTGATTTTATTAGCTCATTAATATTCAATTTCTATGTTGTTTTTGCAATGTGCGAATTACATCACCGTAGTAGTGTGCACACATACATATATAAGAGTATCTGCATGAATACAAAATCGTGGGTATTTATGTTTGAATGAGCTCACCTGCACTTTTTGTATGGGCAAACATCCATACATACATACACACGTGCGAATGAAATGCAAGATGACGAGCATAATTTCGTCATTCTCATTGTCCATATGAGCGTTTTTTTCTATCGCGTTAGATCGTTTGTTGAAATTCAATTTGTCATGGAGTGCAACTCTTGTGCTTCTTTGTGTTTTCGCCAAGAGCATTTTTTCCTGCCTTAGTTTCGAGTTTAAATCAATTTTAAGTATAGCTTTTTGCGCATAAATTCCAGTATTATGGAATACGTATTAACAACTCATACGGATGACTGCATTAATTGCTCGAAGCAATGCACACGCACATACATATATATATATATATTAGGACGGGTCGATTTGTGCGGTGGCAAACAAAATCACCCATTGCTCTGTGAAAATCATATTCTAGGGATCAAAATCAGAAACTTTGCCCGAGGAACCATACCTCTAAAACGAATTCTGATGTTCCCCAATTTGGGTCGAACTTTTTAGTTTCTTTGCTATAACTCACTTAAATTAATTTTTTCATTTACATATGTTCTGACTAAATAAATTTCTTAAGAGAAAAAATATATATTATAAATAAATAATAAATATTATTATAAATAAATAAAAATAAAGAAAAAACATAGCCATTTAGCTGATTTTTTCATGTAAAGGCCAAAAATGGTGATATTTTGAAATTGGGGGACATCAGAATTCGTTTTAGAGGTATGGTTCCTTCGGCAAAGTTTCTTATTTTGATCCCTAGAATACGATTTTCACAGAGCAATGAGCGATTGTTAAATCGACCAGCCCTAATATATATATATATATATATATATACGCATACACTATTTCGATATGCCACAACGCTTCAGTGAGAGGACAATGAGGACTGGACGAAAATGGAAATGGTATCATGTTGTTGTTATAGCAGCAGCATCGCCTTGTTAAAAATAGCATTTTCTAGCATTGAAAAGGACGAACTACTTTAGCTACAAAGCAAAGCGGTAAGTATTAAAAAACAAATATTATTAATACATACAAATTTACGTCATGAAACATTTCTAATTATTAGTCTATAACTTTTGTCCGCCCTTGAGAGGTGTCCGCCCAAGAACTTAACTTATATCAGAACTTATTTTTTTTTTTAATTAATTGAATACTATTTCTTATTTGTGTTTAAGATATTGACATTAAATCATTCAAACAAAAATTTGTATGTATTTTTTCAAACGAATATAAAAATAAATATTACATTTCAGTCAATAAACTACATAAAAATGGATATATTAGATACATTAGACAAAAAACTGGGAAATTGTCGATTGACATAAGTTTTTTTTCTTTTTCTCGTACAGTAGGACTCGTACATATTTTGCAGATGGTTTCCCAATTTTTTTAATATTGTCCCCACACATCCTGTGTTTTTCCAATTTTGAACCTCCTAAGGAAAACCGGTCTTATTTCCTCAAAATTCCATATAGAGACTCAGTGATGACATTACACCAAATCTACTGAATTAATTACTTTTTATATTGAAAAATTAGGTTCGCAAGATTTGATTAGTAAAACTCACCTATTGGCTAATGCCCGGGCAGACAAATGATTTTCCTAGAAACCGCAGCGCAAAGCAAACTAAATAAGTGCATTAAAAAACATCACACTTTATGCGGGAAGTCCCCTTTTTCCCATTTAGTAAGTATCACTCATATTTTTATACAGGGTGGCTGATGAAAGCCGCTACCAAAAAAAAATTGAATAACTTTTTTTCTTTTTAAGTTATCTGTTCCATTTTTGTTTTAATTTACAGATTGATCTTTAAAATTTATTAAAATGGATAACTGGGACACGCAAACAAGAATTTGGATAGTCCGCCGCTATCACGCACTGGAGTCGGAGTTTTGGTACAGAGAGAGTACAGGCGGATGTTTGGCGGCGATCTCCCGAGCAGATGGACCATAATGAGACTGGTGAATAATTTTGCTGAGCAAGGAACAGTCGCAAGAAGGCCTTATCATCGAAACCCTACAGTTCGGACGGAGGAAACGATCGCTGCTGTAGCTGCAGCTATACAAAGCAATCCAAGGGTTTCAACAAGAAGCTTATCTGCTCAACTTGGTGTCAGCCGACAGTCTTTGCAAACAATAATGCACAAAGATTTGGACTTATTTCCCTACAAAATTCAAATGGTTAACAAACTGAATGCAGCAGACTTGCCGATTCGCTTGGAATTTTGCCAGAAGATCCTGCAAATGGTGGAAGAAGACCAAAACATGTTAAACTGCCTTTTCATGTCTGATGAGGCCCATTTCGATTTAAACGGCAATGTGAACAAACAAAATTGTCGAATATGGAGTACTTCTAACCCACAGATACTCCACGAGACGGAATTGCATCCTCTTCGCGTGACAGTGTGGTGTGCGGTTTCTTCACACACACCATTACGGTTACTGGAGACCGTTATTTGAAAATGCTGAAAGAATTTTTCTATCCAGAACTACGCCGAAAGAGAATTCCTCTGTGTGGTTTCAACAAGATGGGGCAACGTCTCACATGGCCCAGACTGTTATGACAGAGTTGCGACGAAAATTTCCCAATAAATTGATTTCAAGAAACTCCGAATTTCGTTGGCCCCCAGGTCGCCTGACCTTACTGCACCTGACTTTTTCTTGTGGGGTTTATGTAAACAAGAAGTTTATAAAACAAAGCCAACAAATTTGAATGAACTAAAACAATCCATTCGGGCAACAATTGCGGCTATTCCTGTCGCAACTCTCAAAGCAGCAATGAACAACTTTTTACTAAGATGCCGCACTTGTGTCAACGAGCATGGGGGGCATTTAAATTCAATTATTTTTAAAACTAGTTAAGCTACATTTAATAAAATTTAATGACCTTCAACATGAAAAAGAAATGAATTCCATACACTAAAAAAAAAATTATTTGAGTTTCTTAATGTAGCAAAATTCATCAGCCACCCTGTATTTTGTCCGCCCATGAGAAGTGCACGTCCGCTCAACGGAGGTTTTTGTTGGATTTCTTATGAAAGGAAATCTTAATGTTTTTTGATAAGAGGTTCGCGTCCACTCAATAGAGGTTTTTGTGTAAATTTTATGAAAAATAACTGAAGAATGACTCAAGGGAGAGTAATTTGTTCCGAAATTTATACTTAAAACTTGGTATAGGGAAAAATGTCCGCTTAATGGAGACGACCGTCTAATAAAGGTATCGGTTAGAAGAGGTTTCACTGCAACGTAAAGCTTCTAACTTTGTTAAATTTTGTAACTTTTTCAAACTTTTCTGTAAATTTGTTTTTAGGAATTAGAAAAATTCTGAATATGCAGTTTTACAGCCCGTTAAATTTTAGTGTAAATTGCAAGTGGCTCAAAATTCACGTTGATTAAAAAAAAGCATTAAGCCGATGTGTTGTTGCGCTGTTCCACATAAAAGAAAAAATATATCGTGCAATTTATATAAAAAACTTGAACAAAGTCAGAAACTTATATAGTTTTTTTTTTAAATAAATAATCAAAACTTGTAGTAAATTTTATTTGAATCCCGCTGCCAACGGCTACTCTCTGCACTTCCAAGCAACATTGCATTGTCAGGGTATCCAAAGATATTACACATACATACACATGTATATGTGTCTGAACATAATCACGCACAAATGAGAACCCTTTGCTGTCATATGCAAATGAGTATCGATGTACATATTTACGTATACATGTATGTGTGTATGCAGTTAAAGCTCATTAGGAGTATCAGAATAGACTGGTAATAGACAGCTCGACAGAAGGCCCTGCAACCGACGCACCACCGCCGGGAGCTTCCGAATGTGTGTCACTCATGCATTTTTTTAATATGTACATACATTCACACATACGCACATACATATAAGCATGCAATTGCCATTACTTTGCCCACAATTCTGATTTCTATATTTCATTTTTATTTTCACATCTCATTTTTTGCACAAGTGCCGCTTCTACTAACAGCGTACGAAGCATGCATGTGTGTACGTATGTATACATCCGCCTACGAGCCTATTACTGCTCACTGCGTCCAACTGTGTCCCAGAAGAATTATTGCGCAAAATAGATATAGATATATAGACAATGAACGCGAGTGTGCCACGAAATAGACGCCTGCCACCCCACATACAACTTTGGCTGCAGGAAGAAAAATGGGAGCATCGACTGGCCCAACCTTGTGCCAGTAAGCGGTACTGCTGTGAGAAGGGATGAGTTCCAGTTTTACATCCTGGTCGGAATTTGATGTAGCGCTGGCTGTCGTTCTATAGCAAAGGATGGAATGGATGAGTAGGCGTAGTGGCACTAGTAAACACACACATACATACATACGGCAATTCTAATAGCAAATATGTATTTATATATCTAATTCCTACTTTCAACTAATTTTTTTAAATCGAGCTTCAGTTCGTATTGTCGACAAAAGTGTAGAAGTGTGGGCCACACTGCGCTCAATCGCCTTTCAATGATATTTGGACCTTAACACTCATTTAACAAACTCGGTGGCTGAACAAAAGTGAAAGGCTTTCTTACATTGAATCCATTTTGAAATCCGTTTTTAAAACTATAAGAAATCGTACGTGCAAAAGTAGATTTACTCAAGACTGCGTAACTTTTACAAATGCCAAGCAATGACGATCAAATTTTGGTAGGAATTTTAACCACAGATGTGGCAACCTAACAAAAAAACAGAACTCAAATCAGTTGACTTAGAGCGACACCTGGCGGTTGAGCCGCGAGCTTTTTAATCAAAATGGTTTACCGAAAAATGTAAAATTGAATTAAAATACTTTGCAGATTTTTATTTAGCTTTAATTTATTGGCATTAGGGTGGTACGCTAGGGTAGCAGAGAAATTTGGTGGGTAAGTAGGAGAGCGGGGTACTTGAGGTCAATGAACTTTGCAACAAAAAAATTGTCCTCTCTCTCGCAGATATAACGGGAAACGTAAAAAGATTGAGACAAGATGTCTTTGAATTATCTCACAAGAATACTTTAAACCCAGCGATGCTCGTCGAACTTTTTTCGGTACGGTCTAATGTACAGGAATCATTCAATTATTTGGGTTTTCGAAATATGTGCGGATGGTGTGAAATAAAGGGTTTTTTAATAAGAGGTGTTATTTTGATATTCAAAGAAAAATTATATTTTTTAATATAAATGATCGGATGTTCATTTCATTATAAAGAGGAAGGTATGCCGTTAATAGCGGAAAATAACATAAGGTAAATGACCATCACGACCACGCTTACAGGACAACATCCTTTCCATGAAATTTTCCATAACCGAATTACAAAGTGGCTGCCCTATGTCCTCGATAGCCTCACGAATTCCATCTTTGAGGACTTGACTGTTGGCGTAGACCTTCTCTTTCACGTGGCCCCAAAGAAAAAAGTCACAAGGTGTTAAATCACAAGATCTCGGTGCCCAATTGCGATCACCTCTTCGAGAATAACGCGGTCCGGAAACTTTTCCCGTAAAAGATCCATGGTTTCGTTGCTTGTGTAGCACGTAGCGCCGCCTTGTTGAAAATAAACGTTGTCCAGATCAATACCATCCAATTGCGCCCATAAAAAATTGTTAATGATCTCTCGATAGCGCAATCCATTCACCTGTAACACCTGTTATTTGAAAACCCTTTATTATTACTATTAAGTTTTTATGATTTTATCTCTTTTTCTCCCAATACTTCAATACAATCCAAAAATACAATATTTGTAGTGTCTCTATTTCTTCTAAATAAAAATCAGTGCAGGCCTCATTTCAATAACAAGAAGCTTCAATAAAAAAATGCCCGTTATCTCGCCAATTCCTTATGCTTTTCTCCGATTTTTTATTTATAATTACATTTTTTTTTATGCAATTGGTGTTCACATTTACGTGCTGATAAGCACATTAAATAAAACGAAAAGCACACAGTAAAAAAATTACAACAAATTTCTGACGCATGCTTCATCTCTGCAGCAGGCGAACTCTGTGCAGTAATCGAAAGCCACGAGTAGCAGCGAACTTAATATTTGATAAATATATGATTTGAAATTTCCATTGAATACACGCTTAAATTCCTCTATGTGAACCTAATTGAAAGAAACTAAGAGCTTTTGTGAGAGCAAATTGAAATAAATAACTAACGCATTTCTACTTTGAAATAGAAATCTAAATCCATTAGAAGGCGTCGCATGCCCACATGTCAGATAATTCTAGTACAGCAAAATGCAATCATAAATTATTCAAAAACAACAAATTGCAATTAGAATGTCATTAAAGGATGGACAAAGTATCCTAAGGCGCCAATGGGACTGCAAACCATGTTATAGTAATACAGGGTGTTCCGACACATACGAACTTCGAATTGTTGCTCGATTTGCTTCTTCCATAGCGCTTAGGAAATATTTGTGCAATTTTAAATATGTGAAATTTTATTTTGAAAATAACTCCTAGAATACCCCGGCTCAGCAAGACCACAATTGCCCATCGCCTTCAGTGAACACAATAAATTCCATGGTGAAAAGAATGGAGAAAGTGTGGACAATAACGGACAGTTATCCGGCTCCTAAAATTGTGTTCGTGATATATGAAAAAACTTAACAGAATGTCACTTCGTTACCATCTGAACAATAATTGATTGGGCAAAAGTCTGAATACATGTGAAATGATCCTTCTCCTTACAATTTTGTTTTTCACCATAGTTGTTGGCCAAACCTGGTAAATCTATCATCCTTGAATAAATTTTCTCGAGCGGCAATTCGTGCCTTGCGCGAATTTTTCAACTGTGAACGAGCCTCAGCGAATGCGTACAGACCACGGAAGCTGCATGCGAAGATGTCCGAGAGAACCTCGGTACCTCCTTTCGCCAACGCTCGTCACAATTGGATTTAAAGAAAACTATTTTATTGAAGAAAATTCTTACCAGAGGAAATCGAAATTTTTCATTTTTCACTAAATTTTTTTTTATTCTAACGTGTTTAGTATAGATGGAGCACCCTGTATATGAACTTTTTATATACATTGACATGCACTTATTCAACCAACGCACAACAGCACAAATTCAGAACGTAGGGACATCCATATATTATTATTTTATTTAACGATCCGCCAACGCAGATGCCTGCAATAGTCAAAGCGAAGTCATTCCTTCATCATCATCACAAACGTGAGCAAAAATGAATAGCGGCACCTTTGTGAGGCGCAATTTCACCGAGACGGGTATTCATGGCTTGCCATATTTGATCCGTAAAGATTTACACTGGACAGAGCGACTATTTTGGTTGGGCATCGTCATAGCAGCGAGTTACTACTCCATTTTCCTTTGTCTCGATCAAATGAAACGTTTTCGCGAAAATCCCATTGTGTTTGCAGCGGAGTTGACCTGGGATAAGAGAGATTTCCTCTATGCCGGGATAACGATGTGTAGTGATTTCCATAGTGAGTTAGCAGAACGTGAAATCATCGAGGAGTGAGTCTAGTGGAACATATGACATTATATGAAAAATCTGTTGTAATCCAGCGTTTAATTGATATTTCAGAATCTGGCACCTTACGCCCAATGACACCCGATACGGCTATTATTCCAAATTTTTGGAAACGCTGAACGTACTGCATTACGATACCTTGGAGACTCTACTACCCTATCAGAATGACTCGACGCTGTGGAGCATAGACTATGTGGACGTGTTGACAAAGGTTTAAGTTGAATAAAATGCATTGAAAGATATATAATTTTACTCAAAAGGAAGTGCATTCACGACCTAACCTAAGCTCAAACTTCCAACCAACACAAGAAATTTCAGTGGCGACGACGACTGCGAAACTCAGTAGAACAAAAAATTGCAAAAGTCCATCCTTTTTTAAAGTTTACCTTAAGGGGATTTGGGCGCCATAAAACAATTTGCCCCCCGTTTAAAAACTGCCGAAAGGTTGTCAATATGTCAATATTCCAGTACTGAGGAGCCCCATACTTCGTTTTAATGTCCTTTTAGGTCTCGAATTCACTTTCACATGGTTGGGTCAGTTACCCGGAGTTGTATGCCCTAATACTCGTACATCCTTTTTGTTTCACCAAACTCAAGCACTTTAAGATTCATTAAAAGTGTGTTTTTAAACTGTTTTACTAAATTCATAAACAAACAAGTTTTTTCTGAGCAACTTTTTCATGGTAGAAATGCTTTCGCCATTATAAAAAAACTTCAGTAGGTATCTAATCCGGGACCAACTGAAAGGTGTTAAGGTATGGGGACCTTGGAGAAGATTAACGTTAATGGAGAAAGACCTATGGTAGTAACGAAGAAACTGTCAAATGATTAAAATCATCTCCTCGAAGTCTAAAATTCAATAGATTCGGAACTAAAAAGATTTTTCGCCCTGCCCCACCCTCGCGAGCTTAGCTCGGCTACAGACGACTACTGTAACCTAACACATGGTGGTTGGAAGAAGATATTCTATGCAGGGTTTCGACGAATGTAACCCGCAAGCCCATAAAAAGATTATCAAAAATAAGTAAAAAAATAACTTAAATGCCAAGATTTATTTTTATTGAATTAAAAAAAGTATAAAATGGTGATTCTCTATCTGCTGAGTACACCCAGTTGGATATCATTTATTATGCGATATTTCAGCGAGGAATTTTTCATTAATACCGCATGGGCTGTGCAGAAACCAACATTTTTAGTAACTGTTAGCTACCAAACAAGACAAATTCAATTTAAACCGGTCGAAATTTCAAAAAATATTCGTTTCGTTACAGCTGCAGCGGCATGAAGAGCTGGAAGACGGTCTGCTATCAAAATCTAAGAATATCGTGTTCGCCCCAGCTATAACGGAGGTCGGCCTGTGTCGTACAACATCGCAGCTCAATAAATACACGAATCCCAGTAGAGAAATGTACGAATTCCATAATTTTACTATAAAATTTAGCCTTGTTAAAAATCAGTCATAACAATCATGCTGCCAAAGATATGCGAAATCTGGAGCGATTTTACACTTCTTTTGCAATAATTTTTGTTGAAGGATTTCTATCAATTGAGATTTTATCAGTTTTTCGCGTTGAAGAATTTAAATTGGATTGCCTTCCTTACTTTTAGAAAATCCGTCGAAGTTAGTCCCGTGCAGTACTGTCTTTTCACGAGCATCTGCATTACGAAGGTGTATCCGGAATATCCAGATAATGCAGGTGTATTTGTGGTAAGTATAGAAAAGCATGAGAAAATACATCAATCTTGCGAAAATACAACCAGACGATTTCCTTCATTTTCTAGTACCTGCATAATCCATTCGATGTGGTGGCACCCGGCCACATAACCAACGTTTATCAGACAGTTATACCGGACAGAGTACTAACAGTCGACTTGGAGATAAGTTCATTCAGCGCTGAAGATGAGGTGCGAAATTTGCCAGCAGAATATCGAAAGTGTCGCTATCCCGACGAAAGTAACCTTTTGTACTTTGAGGTAATCATGCCGAGCCACATAATTTTGCTATGAGAAATCCAGCCACATTCTTTCCAGACCTATTCCACCGCTTTGTGTTGCATGGATCGTCGCATCCGCAAAGCCTTGGAGCTTTGTAAATGTAAACCCCATTTCTATGCTGTGGCCTCAGACCTACCCGTTTGCAACATAGACCAGCTTCTATGTTTACAGCGGAACAATTGGGCGCAGACAAATTGCACCGATTGTGTCCAACTCTGTGAGTATATGTTTTATGTACAGCTGCAACAAAGCCTTTCGCCCGCCAGGGAGGTAAGAAGATGAAGGCTTAGAGGTTCCATTTGAAAATTGATCAAGTTTTAACTCTTTCCGAAACAGAAAGAGGGTTTTCTGAGCCAAAAGTTTGAACGCACCGCCGTCATACAACTCAGCCTGCCCTACAGAGGCATACGTCGGCGTGTGGTTTTCAGCTCTGATCAATTGGTTGTCTCGTTTGGCGGTGCGGTTAGCCTATTTCTAGGCGCCAGCTTTATGACCTGTTATACAATGATAAAAATCTTTGGCGACTTTGTTGCACTGAACTGCAGGCAGTTCTGGAGACAACAACAGCAACCACAACGCAGGAAGCTAGTTCGAGTGCAGCCCATTTAAGGCACAAAAACAAAAACAAAGTCGTACTTTCAGTTGATGCAACACAAGACTCTATGGGAATGGTCTCAATACTAATGCCTATAACTACGTAAGAAAATTAAATTTGTGCTGCGAAGCAATCAACTGAGTTATCGATTTTCTATGACATATTTCTATCCTCTCTTCCTCTTCTCACTTCCTCTGATGCGAACAAAGCTATCAACTAACAATGGCATGCAATGAAATAGCAGTAGAAATTATACATAAAGAGAAAATGTGACACACACACACACACAAAACAACTCAACGAAGGGTAAATTCAATAAAATTGCTTGCTTTACTCGCCCATACTTGCAGTTTTGCGGCCAGTGCAATACAAATACAAAATTATTAAAATGCAATTGCGCACAATTCAATTCGAAATTACTTTATATGTACGTACGCACACATATCCATATGTATGAGTATATATAATATTATATTAGTGTTTCATTAATATTGAAAAATCGTTGTTTTCGTGCTTTCAGCTTTGGAATAATAAGCCAGGCTATGTGTTTGAAATAGTTAATAAACTTAAGGTTAAAAATCACAGTTGTTTGTAATGATGAATCATTTAGAAGCTTAAAATTATCTGCCGCTCCTGTATTAATTGTGAGGCTTGGGATCCAGCACCGAGTCACAACACCAAGTATTGCTGACTAATTGAGTTCAAAAAAAAAAGAAAAAAAAAAAACAAAACAAACAAACGAAAAAAAGGAGACCGCCGTTTTTAAGAATCAACCATTCACACCAGAAAAATTTAAATGATGAACTAATTTGATTAGTATAGAAAAAATGGTAAAGCAATAAGCCTAAAATGTGCATATGTTAAGCTATCACTAAAAGACTACGAAGAGTACAAACTCAGGAAACCAAATGAGCTCGAGCCCGAAACTCGAGCCCGTGCACGAGAGATGATTTTCCATTTTAATAAAAATAAAAAAACAGAACTCAAAAAGGGCAAAAATTACAACATAATGAAGCATAGGAAGTAACTACAGGGTGGGACATATAGCGTTTGCTTTTTGAACCACCTATTTTTTTGAGAATGGCAACACAAATGACATGTCAAATGTGTTCATAATTTACTTAAAGGTTTGACATTTACGAAATGGGACGCTATACGCTTGAACAAAATTGGAAAATATTGAAAACCTATTTCCAAAGTGGTGAGTCTTTTTCTTGTTCTGTGAGAAATTTGAAAAAAAAAATCCAAAAAAAAATTTGCGAACAAGACAGTTTGTGGATCAATTTGGTTATCGTGCTCGTGAAAGTGGATCGTTAATGGATAAAACAACACGTGAACGTGTTCCTATAATGAGTACACCCGAAAACATTGCTGCTGTAGCCGAAAATGTGCGTGAACATCCAAAAACCTCAACTCGTCATCGTTCTCAAGAATTGAACATTTCACGCACTTCTTTGAGGAGAATTTTTCATAACGACCTCGGTATGAAGGCTTACAAAGTTCAATTGGTGCAAGAACTGAAGCCTAATGACCATCCAATGCGTTTACACTCGAACTTTTGGCTACCGTTTTTGAAAACCGAATAATCAGCCGAAATTCCGATATCAATTGGCCGCCTCGGAGCTGTAATTTAAGCCCGTTGGACTATTTTTTGTGGGAAGCCGTTAAGGACAAATGCTATGCGAACCATCCAGAGAGGATTGATGCTTTAAACCACGAAATCGAAGTTGCCATTCATGAAATTGGAGCCCAAATAATCAAAAATGTGCTTAAAAATTGGGTTGATCGAATGGCCTACTGTAAAGCCAGTCGTGGCAGTCATTTGAACGATATTATTTTTCATTCATAAATGACAATGTTCAATCTTCAAAATAAAAAAAAAAAGTTTGAAAAAATATTGATTAGCAGATTTTTTTTAGCCGATGATTTTTTTATAGCCGATTCAAAAACCAAATTTTACATGGCCCACCCTATAGAAGTTACTCATGATAATATTTGGAAATATATATTATTTAGCCAGAATGAACTTTAGTCAGGGTACCTTCGACTCAAAATAGGTCATAGCATTCGCTCCTTCAAACGTCGAATCTTCTACCCGTAAGTGGATCCAACTTTCGCTCATCTATAACCGGGAAGCATCGGGAGCGGAAAAGGGGCTAGTTCATACTTAGGTTGAGTACCTCGATACCTATCCATATCGTGTTCTTATTGGTAACCTGAGGGAGCCATTTACGACAATTTTACCACAATTTTCATAGTTCAAAAGATCTGCTTGTACTGAGCGGAAAATAGCAACGGAAACTTCTTGTCTACTTGTCAAAAGACGAATATTTATATACTACTTAACGCACGACAACCTTAAGTGACTTCGTGATAAAAAGTGAAAATAACGACATTGACAAGAAGCACATCTGCGTCGAACGCCAGTAAATGCCAGCCGTTTAGTGTGAAGTTTTTTATTTCTGCAGTACTTCTCAATTCTGTAAGCAAATCACATTAACTTTTTTTTTTTTTTTTTTTTTTTTTGTTTAATATCATTTTTTATTTTAAAATACTTTTGGTTTTATTTTATTTTAATATATTTTTGGTTTTATTTTATTTTTCTTTTTTTTTCAAATTTTAATTGATCGAAAATCAGATAAACATTTAGTTAACTTTTTTAATGTCATACGACTTTTATACTGAAAACTAAAAAGGTGGAGCATGAAAAACATTGTGAATATTGTAAACAAAACCACTGTGCCAAAAACCGTCTGTAAATTTTCACGCCCACCGCTCATCATATTGGATTCCTTATTTTGAATTTTGTAAAGCCGGCTAGAACTCATATTCATCGCGATTGGCCCCATTTACATGGAAGATTTGCGTCTGCTATAACGGATTGGTCATTTCAACTGTAAAATTCAGGACGGAAGGCATTAAAAGAACTGTCAAATATAAAAAAAAATTTCCCTGAAACGTTCACGGTAATTGAATCAAATCGGACAGATAAACATAAACTAATTTTTTTTGCGGATAAACTTTGCAAATGTTCCATTCGGTTTCATAAATCGAGTTAATTTTTTATCGCTTTACTCAGTTCACTTTTATCGCCGACAATAGAGTAATACCCACATAATTTTAAAAAGTACGGAAGAAAGCTTAGCTGACGGAAAACAAAAGGAAAGCTACTATTTCCCAATGTTTTTTTTTTGTGCTTTTGTTTCTGCTATTTGGATTTGGCTTACCGTGCATGCATATCTCTGTATGTAGACATAAAGGAAAAATGACAAATTAAATTTACGCAAAGTAAGAAGCCACAGAAGTGCTTGCGCCCCCAAAGGTACTGCCGACTCAAAATAATCACAATAAAAAACCAAGTTGGAAAAATATCACGAAAACTGGCGAGCAGTTGAGGCACCAAAACCATCGCCTCCACCACCGATACATGAACACGTACATACATATGTATGTATGTGTGTATATGTGTGCATACGTAGAGTTACGCTTTTGAAGAAAACTGCAAGTTTTTTAAGTTTTTCTCGCTTGCCAAAACCACAACCCCACCGCAATGAAACTTACTACTTACTCAAACACACATACTTACATTTACATATATGCACAGGTATATACACATCTGCGCGCTTCGATCGGTAAAGTTAAAGTAGCTGGTTAATCGATTTGCCGCATGCCAAAATGGTGGCTTATGGTCGCATATGGCGGCAATCGCCGTCGTTATGATTGTTATGATGTCGTTGAAGCCACCGATGTTTATGCTGAATTTTAAGATGTTAACGACAGCTGCGGTTACCAATTTTATTTCCTCAGCGGCTGCCTTTCTATTTGACTACCTCAAGCAGTTCATACTTATCAATTTGTATATTCGTGTACGTAGATAAGTATGTGAGTGCGCGAGTGTGTAAGTATAACGATCGCTGGTGGCGTTGAAATGCAGCGGATGTGCACATAGCGTGAAGAAAATGCCCACAAAAAGATTCGTAGAAACAAAGGGAGTGAAAAAAAAAACACTACAAAGTGAATAACCTTCATTGGTTTCTAATGCCGTTTCTAACACCGCGGGGATTTTCTTAAACAAAGGAAGGTTAATGGCAGTTTTGATTTTGGAAATGTGTTGGTTCATTTGAAGTAGTTTTTAAAAGTGGCTAGAAGGTACTCGAAGTGGTGAAGCTACTCTTAATTTCATAGTTCGTCATTAAATTCGATGCGATCGCAAACGTCATTTGTGCGACCGACTTTTTTTTTATAAAATTGTAATCGAGTTCTACACGCAGAAAATTTAGCAAATTATTCAAAAATTCAACACATAAAAAGATGGACTTCAGATCTTTTCGTTAGTTTTGGGGTAGTTAAAAAATGAGTCTCTGCTCACGGTTGAAATTTGTTAGCGGATTAAGTTAGCGTAGCGGCAGAAAAACTAAACGTATTTTGGAAATTTCCAGCGGAGCTATAACAAGATGGAGGAGAAAATCGGCCAAACGCAACTGTTACACATATACTAGGTTGTCACAGTAAGTTTTGCGGTTCGATAAGAAAATCACTTTATTTTTGAAGTACACTTTTATGGTTTGAAATACACTTTTTATTATTCAGTATAGTCTCCCTAAACATCAATACACTTGTTCCAATGATATTCTAATTTATGAATTTCATTCCTGAAGTGGGAATCTGGAAGAGCTGCAAAATACGCTTCCACAGCTGTTATGACCTCGCCATTTGATGAAAAACGCTTTCCACGCATGCACTTTTTTCGGTCTGGAAACAGATGGAAGTCGCTAGTGGCCAAATCTCGCGAATACAGTGGATGCTTAAACAATTCGAACTTTAAGTCATGGATTTTAGCCATTGTGAAAATGTCCCTGTGTCACGGTGCATTGTCCTGATGAAAAATAATTCTGCTGGTCTAAAGGGTTAAAATAATATTCAGAATTTAATCTTTACCAGTTTGCAGTTTGCAAGTAATCCACAAAAAAATCCTTTCGCATCCCAAAGAACTAATGCTAACACTTCCTACCCGATTTCTGAACGCGAACTCGTTTCAGAGCCGAAGAACCAGGTTCGCGCCACTCTTTAGCCTCTTGTTTTGATTTAGGTCCATGGTGATGGACGCAAGTGTCATCCATAGTGATGAATCAACGCACAAAATCCACTTCATCCTTTCGAAAACGCTCTAAATGTTACGGAGAAAGTCGCATTCGAATCTGTTTTTGTTCCATTGTTAGCTAATGGGGCACACAGCTTTCTGAAACCCAATACTTCAGTCAAAATAGGGCTTCTACTAAGAGACGATATGCTGTATTCTTCTACGATTTCCGTTGAGATTCAAGGTTCGTCTTGTACGACCACGTTTAAACTCAGCAACTTTTTATACAGTAAATTTCGTAAATTTCCTTTGCTTTTAAAAGTTCCAAAAATAAAAATTCTATCGATTGAATGGCGCTTGATATTTTCCATTGAAGGAAATACCGTGACACGCCGATACTAAATGGCTTGTAAACAAAGAATGAATTGACAGATTGAAATGAAACTTCACATACGTATATATGAAGAGTGCACCAACACAACATAAAATATGTTGCCTAGTGTCAACATCTTCTCTTATCGAACCGCAAAACTTATTGAACAACCACATAAATCAAAGTTTGAAACTTTCTCCAAAACTTGAAACAATCTACAAAATAAAATCATCAGAATTTCGAACTTTTCTATATTTATTTTAAACTAAACGCAAGAGTGAAATTGCTGAAAATTCTAGTTGATTTTTAATAATTTTTCAGCTCAGGGTTTTTGCGTTTTCTTCCTTTCAAGCGTTGTATGGAAGAATATTTACAAAAACAATTCTGCGTACAAAGTTCGAAATTTTGTTGAAAACTTTATGAAGTTCTTTTAGATTGTATAGGAGGTTGAATTAGTTTTAAAGGTGACACACAGATGGCGCTATTTATTACTTTATCGCGTTGGCAATACTGAATATATATTCATGACAAAGCCTCATCCCTAGGCTTTGTTTATCAGTATCTGTCATTTCGCTGAAGTACAGGGTTGGCCATCTTAAACTGACCCATGTGATTATTAAAAAAATATGGAAAAAGAAACATTTTTTTGTGTTTCATTGTGAAAAACATTTAATTTAGTTCAAGGAGATTCGTATACATCACTTTTTGAATATGATATCGCGCAAGTGGTCGCCCTTAGCTCGTACAGCGTAATGTGCCCGTTTTTCGGCGTTTTCTATAGTTTTGGCCAGCGTCTCGGCCGATATGGCGGCTATTTCCCGTCGGATATTGGCCTTAAGTGCGCCTAGTGTCTTTGGCTTGTTGACGTAAACCTTAGATTTCAAATTACAGTAAAAAGTTATAGGGTTACTCAATGGGTCAGTTTAATATGGCCAACCCTGTATAAACAACGCAGTGTTTTCGTGCTCCGAGTATGTCAACTTTCGTGCCGTCGAAACGCAATTTGCGGGAAGCTTTGCTTTTCTGCTTCAATTTGAAAAAAAATACAGCCCAAGCCCGTGAATTGCTGCAGGAGGCCTACCCAGACCATACTCCGTCGGTTTCAACATGTGAGTACTGGTTTCGACGATTCAAAAGTGGTGATTTTCACACCGAAGACAAGGAGCGTCTTGGCCAGCCCAAAAAGTTCGAGGACGCGGAATTGGGGGAAATGGTAAACGAGGACTCGTGCCAAACCCAAGAAGAGCTTGCTGAATCATTGGGCGTTGATAAATCAACCGTTTGCAAGCGTCTAAAAGCGATGGGAATGATCCAAAAGCAAGGACATTGGGTCCCGTACGAGTTGAAGCTGCGCGACGTCGAACGGCGATTTTTTACGTGCGAATAGCTGATCGAGCGACAAAATCGGAAGGGTTTTTTGCATCGGGTGGTGACTGGCGACGAAAAATGGATCCACTACCATAACCCAAAACGCAAAAAATCATGGGGTTTGCCCGGCCACGCATCAACGTCGACGGCCAAGCAGAATATTCACGGCAAGAAAATCATGCTCTGCATTTGGTGGGATCAGGTCGGCGTCGTATATTTTGAGCTGCTCCAACCGGGCGAAACAATCACGGGGGATCGTTACCGACTGCAATTGATGCGTTTAAGCCGGGCATTGAAAGAAAAACGGCCGGAAACGGTAAAAAGGCACGACAAGGTTATTTTGCAACATGACAACGCTCGGCCGCATGTTGCTCAACCTGTCAAAAAATACCTTGGAACGCTTGGCTGGGAAGTGTTACCCCACCCGCCGTATAGTCCAGACAGAGCTCCCTCCGATTATCATTTGTTCCGGCATATGAGTCTCGATTTGGCGGACCAGCGGTTCTCCTCGTACGAGGCTACCAAAATATGGGTTGAGTCATGGATAGCCAAGCAGCGGCCAGAATTTTGGAGAAACGGCATCCGGAAATTGCCCGAAAGATGGGTGAAAGTTGTATCTAGCGATGGCCAATACTTCGAATAAAATATTTTGTACCGTTTTTTCACAATAAAGCCCCAAATCTTCGAAAAAAACCTTTAAAACTAATTCAACCTCCCAATATAAAATTTGAAACTTTAAAATATATTGATTTTACTTGTATGAATCAAACAAAATTAACGAAAGGAAATTTGAAATCAAAAACATTGCGAATATTGTAAAAACAAAATTACTATACCAAAACTATTTTGACTCACTGTATATTTATACATTGCTAAGTTTTCAATTGTTTCGTTTTTGTTTAAAAAATATACATAGTTCAACAAAAACCAAACCACCCTGATTCACACTGATTTTTCATATATTGAATGCTCGAAATTTTCCTATATTTCTACATATATATTACTAAATCTTCTATGGTACTCAAAGTTAGTTGTTGATTTTAATATTCAACAGCTTTGCTCGACTGCAACTAAAACGGTCAACTTGTATAAATTTGTTACGGTCTAGCGATTATGCGCTTAATTAACGTGGCAAAAATTATATACCTTTTGCGGAAACTTCAAATTTATGTACCCTATTCTGGAATTAGCAACGATAATTTAGAGCAGGTGTGTCTAGTTCGCGAGCCTCATTTTAAAGCAGAAGTACGAAAATGTTCTAGATATTGGTTAAATTTATGATCCGTTTGCTTGCCAGCAAATTGCATCTAGACGTGTTTCACATCGATATACTGTGTACTCTCTCCTAACGCGCCCATCTCATAAGCAGATACCTCCCATAAGCAAACACTTTTTTCAGTTCCTTAGGTGTCCGCTTAAGGGAGAGTACACTGTACAAAAATCGTTCACTAGCTTTTCCCCCATATGCAGTTATCTATCAAACGATGCAAAGCTTCATTTCAGACGTTTTATCTGAAAATCCGTGACATCGTGCTTGCTTCGTCGTTTTCGATAAAATGGGAAATGAAAATGCGTAGTGTAACCGCGAGATATTGGATTCCTGAATTTAGCATAAATCTGCTCGTTTGCTGAAGGAACATCATAAATCAAAAATACATTGTATAATATCTATTAACTATTTACTTATTTTTACTTAAGGAGCCATAGCAAATTGAAAGCCTTGAAGCAGTGTTTCTCGTAATTTTGATTTCTTGAGTTATGATGTTTTTCTAGCAAACGAGTGATATTTTATTGATGAGGAAAAGCCAGACGTGGTTACCTTAGAAATCGTAGATTCTCATTACTCTCGCTGATCGCCAAATTAAAGTGTGTGAAGCGATAAAGGCCGTAGATATTTTGAATAGCCAGATTAATGCGAAATAGATGTCGGCTAGATGAATACGGATGAGTTTGTTTTTTTTGACTGGAGTCGGCGCGGTCGATGAAACCATTATTACCTATAAGCCAGAGACATCTACTCCGAGGAAGAGATCACAACGGGCGGAAAGATAATGACTTTGTCCTGTTGGTACTCGTAAAGAATATTTAAGGATTTCTAGCAGGCAAGAAAAACGGTAAAAGGGCAGGACTACAGTGAAGTATGCTTATTCGATAAAAAATTGGATGTGTCCTCTTAAATTTGACTAAGAGAAATGATGGATTAGCATGGAATTGCCGTGAACATTTACATCAATTATGAAACTATGAACCCCTGTCACTTTCATTGTGCTCGCTTCTCTTTATTGCCTTCAAATTCTTTACGTTCCTTAACATGAAAACTTGCTTTGCAGACTTAAAAGAACACGAATTTTTGGAGAGGTCAAAGAAATAGCAGACATCTCTTTTCAAGGGAAATATTTAGGAAAAAAAAAATAATTAGAAAAACTTGCATTCTTAGTATCATACTAATGCAGAGACTTTTTGATCGGTATAGAGAAAAGGAATCGAATGGAGACTAGCAAGGAAACCTCATCACACATTTAGTAACAAGCAGGAGTAATTGAAATCCTGAAGAACTGAATTAGATGTATAACAGACTGGTGGAACAAAAACTCTTTGTAAAAGTGGAAATAAAAACTTGAGTGCTTGTAAAAATAAATGGCATACATATTTGTTTATTTGTGCGCTAACGAGTGTTCCAAGCTCCGCGTCTAGACGTTTCTCTAACGCATTTGTGGGTTGAAGTTTTTTTAGCCTTCACTTAGCCAATCGCTTTTCTAAAAGAATACTGGCTGTGTCGGCGCTGGTTTGATTGCTTCTGTCGTCGGCCTATTATTTTTCTGCTCTGATTCGCACCCAGGCCAAAGCAAAAACAAACACTCATGCGTGCACGAGCAAACAACCAGGCAACAACCAACCAGCCAAGCAACTCGTTGGACAAGTTAGGCGCCCAACGCAAACCTCAGTGAGCTCGTACGGAGCGAAATTGCGTGCAAAACTAATGTGTATTTCCTCAATGAATGGATCTGAGGCGCACAAAAGAAAACTCACTTCAAATCTAAAGTAGCTGCGAAAATTTTCATATAATTTAATAATGTAATATAGCAAAGTATAAAGCAAAACAGCGAAGCTGAAGCAAAGAGAGAAACAGAAAAATAGTAGCATGTGCGAGAAAAATCAGTGCAGCAACACAAATGGTAACTCTAAAATGCGCATAAATTATTAGAAGCTGAAAGCCAACAGCCAACACCGTCGCGCGGAATGCCTGTCAGACTGTGAAGTGTTGCGTTGTGACACCAATGGCAAACGTAGACCAACAAACTCCCAGTGGCTGCAGCAAATCATCGGCTGCGATTCCACAAGCAAACTATTCGTGGCATTTAAAATTTAAGTTAAGGTTACGTGGAACGATACAATGTGCAACATCAATGAAATGTCTAAGCGAGGGGGGCAAATAGGATGGGCGACGGAAAATGCCGAACGAAATAAGGAAGGCAACAGGGACAGATGCAGAATGCTGATCGGTCATACTATATACTTATACCATCCATCTAGTTTTTACGTTTCATTTAAAAAGAGGGAAGAATCACTACCTTTTCCTTACTTTGGAATAGTCTGGTTCGGCACTAACATGTGGGCTGAAAAGTCCAGGGTTTAACAAAGAAAACACGCCTTTTTTGTACGAAATTAGTTTTATTCATCAATTTAATTCCCATCATGAACAACGCACTCATTCCAGCGCCGCAAAGTTTCAGCCATAAGCTCTTCATTCGAGCGAAATTTCTTACCGACGAGCATTTTGTTTAGGTCTGCGAACAGCCAGTAGTCGCTGGGAGCCAAATTTGGCGATTACGGTTGATGGAGGACAATTCGAAATTCAATTCGTGTACATAGTTTTGTCATT
Source organism: Anastrepha obliqua (assembly GCF_027943255.1). Classification (NCBI taxonomy): domain Eukaryota; kingdom Metazoa; phylum Arthropoda; class Insecta; order Diptera; family Tephritidae; genus Anastrepha; species Anastrepha obliqua. The sequence goes on along the minus strand of NC_072895.1, from coordinate 1,821,270 downwards.
GCTCAGAATCATCAGCACGTTTTTGGGCGCAAACGCGGCACCCACTTTGAATAGAGCTTTGTCATAGTCAAATCTTCATGCAATATAACGCCAACACTTTACACTCTTTTGATATCTTTAGGATGTCAGCTAACTCACGCAGCTTCACTTCTCGATCATTAAAAACGATTTTGTGGATTTTTTTGATGTTTTCTGGTGCTATCGCCTAATTTGGACGTCCACTGCGTTGTGCGTCATCGGCGTTCTGTGACTCTACGACCACCTTTGAAGTCAACAAACCATCGTTCATTGTTGTTTCTGATGTAGTGGAGTCCCCAAACACTTTTCAAACCCCTGCTTCGCTTGAACGGCATTTTCCCCCACACGAAAATCTTTTTGATTCATTGTTTTGAAAATAACAAAATTAGCATCACTTTTAGCACAATAAGTCACGCACTAATGAATAGAATATTTAAGGCTAGTACTGACTAAAAACGAGGCGAATGCAATAAAACTAGTGCCATGTACTCGTATGTGTTTGGCCCTTTTCAGCCCATGCGTTATAATACAATCGTTGATGTAACTCATATAGAATATGGATTAAAGGACACGCGCTTCTGCTGGTTCTGGTTATGGTTGGTTTCTCGAAAGGCTTAGGCGTATGTGTAAGTACGGGCGCAAACAATCGAAAGGTCGAGGTGCAAATCTCCATTCATTCGTGTAAGTACGATTATTCAAGAACAGCAAAATAACGCTTTCTAAGGAACCTCTCTGACCTTGTTGCCTATAACCGAGGCATTTCTCTTTAGCTCCCAGGAAAATTACGGTGTCTTGCCGATTACTTGTATTATCCATTGGGCAGAAGACACAAATACCCTACAAGATCCAAGGAAAAATAATTGAAGACGATCTATTTCGCTACAGATCTAAATAATTATGTAGCACTACGGATGTTTTAGTAACAAACGGCAGAGGAAGAGATGAAGTTCAACGAGGAGTTCAACTGGTTCTTCTAAACGAGAAGGAAGAAAAAGGACCTCCATACATGACTCAATTCGCTAAGGGTTAGTCATGCGTTGGACAAAGTTAATCTTATAATGCGTAAAACAAAAAATCGATTTTCAAGATCTTTGATGCATCTTTTCGGCCCTACCACGGCAAGCGCCTCATTATCATGCATAGTGCATTTTAGCCTTCTCTAATGTTGGGCTAAATTCCATTTCGATCACCTACTTTCGAGAAGGGTATTTTTACCTTGTGAGGCGAACGAAAAACTGGCAACCGGCCGCAGCAGCATCAGCAGTGACTACATAGAATGCGACATGTCAGAGGCTCCCAGTTCCCAGCCAGTCAGTTAATCCGTCAGTTCATCAGACGATATTTTTACCACGGCAGCAGCTTCCTGGTTCTTTCAGTCTTCACACACACACACACACAAATTATAATAATATAATAGTGTTTTATTTATAGTGCAAAGAACTTTTGGGTTCATGTAGGGAGGAGGAAAATCACGCACACCAGAACACCTGCTGTATATTTTTTACGATATTTTTAGGAATTTGGTTTCTACGTCAATTCACACTTAATTGATTTCGGCGCATGCACGATTGAAGAGGATAAAATCATTGGACGATAAAATTCAGCTTATCACATTTTATTTAACTTTAAAACATTGGCGAAAAAATTGGCGCAAAAAAAATCTGATAAACAATTAGCTTATACTTCTTGCGAAGATTTCTCAAAGCACCCCGATTACTTAATTTGCATAACAAATGCTAAAATTAGGAGAGATTTTACTTTTGTGTGTTGGCCAATAACAGCAAGAAAATGTAAATTGTGTGCTAACAACAACACTGGACCACACAACATACAACAAACCACTGTGGACAGAGTTACGGTAGCTGAAGATACATAACCCACAGAGCACCAGCCAGCCAACCACTGCCTCTCGGTTTAGTTTATTTTCGGCAGTTTTACTTTGTTTTGATTTCGTGTTAACCGTAAAATGTAAATAACAAACGTATTTGGGACAGAATTTACAATTTGCGGCCGGTGCAGCGCTGCAACGAAATAAGTAAATCTAAATGCCGTGAACGCTGCCCCAATCCGAGCGTAAGCGTTTTGTAAATTTATCGAAAATGAAATCTCGCACAATCGAATGTCATTAAAAGTATTACGGTGTAGCTGGCATTTGCCATAGGAATTATCTCTGATCGCACTTATGGGTGAGGTTTCAGTGGCCGTAAGCAGCTGTGGCTCGAAGGGAGACAAGCGCTTTAAGACGCAGTTGCAATTAAATGATTAAACGCTTCATGAATATCAATTCAGGTACTACTTGTAGAAGGATCTGTGTAGAATAAAAATGTTAAGGGTGCAGCAAATCCACATTGAATGGCATTAATCAATGTGACATTTTCTCTAATACTCGGCCAATTCATTTAGTTAACAATGAACTGTAATGGGTGAGCAGGATTAGATGGAATACTCGCATCTGAGCAAATATTTTAATTGAAGTTTATGAATTTTTTTTAGGTATAGTGTGAGGCCATGAAATAATATTTTTTCACAGGTAGATGATCAAATAGACGGCGTTTTCACTTATTTCTGTTTTCTCTACCTTTCGGATTTTACAATAGAAAAACGGTATCCTGAAGCATGATCACGACCAGCTATATATTCTTTTTTGAGGAGGGGTGGTAGTGGTGGTGGTGTTGTCTAAGTGACACAGCCCGGACCAAATTAGCACAAAGTGATAGACTACTTATAGAACCACTGCTTTTTCTTTATCGATCCATGTTGATTTGTCTATGAATCTGCCATTGTCGTCTATTTTCTTTTCTGCATTTCTTTCAAGTTAACTATCGAGAATTCCCCCATCATTTTATGTCGTAGAGCACCCAGACGTGGGCACTCACTGTTTCTCTCGATTATTCTTGATTGCAGCTTCTACATCTATCCTTCTACGGCCACCCCATCTTCCTGGCATGATTATTGTTGACGTAATTCCAAATATGTCTGCTCATGGCTTTCTTAACAACTCGTCATTTCTGGATTTGTGAAACTGGGCCACGGTTATTTAGTAATTTTGCAGGTATCCGTGTTAGTACATCTGACAACGGCTTGCCTCTGGAATAGCGAGAAGATCTCCCTTTTGCACACGCCTTGGGGACAGCTTATTTTTACCGCTTCGTATTCATTACAGGATGCCCCTGACTTGCCAGTTCAATAATTGTGCCAAGCATCGTCCACTGCGAATCACTAGTTCCAGGCGACCAGACAGGCGCAGCATAGATTAGAACCGGCGATAGGAATATTTCTTTGACTTTGCCCCAAGTGCTGCCGGCAAGCGATTTGAGGACCTTGTGGCGGTTTTGGACTTTAGTGACAATAGCGGTTGTATGCGCGGAGAAGGAAAGCAAACTGTCGAAGGTAATTCCCAAGATTTTGGAGTTGTTTACAATCGGTATTGGTATGTCGTCGACTTTTACCTTAAGTTGCAATTTTACCTAATTTGGTGAAGAGGGTCGCCGTGGACGTCGTGGGGGAATGTTGTAAGTTCCTTGCAGTGAAGAAGCGAGGAAGGCAGGTGAGGTAGTCGTTTACTTTGGCGCACAGGTCATCAATGTCATTGCTCAACGCTATTTTCGTGAAGTCGTCGGCGAATGAGACCAGGGAGTCTCCCTCTGGTGGCTGGGGGAGTTTCGAGATGTAGAAGTTAAGAAGTAAGGGTGGAAGGGCACCACCCTGCGGAACTCCTAGCTTTATTTTCTTCTGTTTAGAGATTTGTTCTCGAAATAGCACCAACGAATGTCAGATGATTCCCGGTCCACCTCTTCAGCCCTGGCGGGAGTGTCGACTGTAAAATATCATCTAGAAGCGTGGCTAACAGTCTCGAAAGCCTTCTTTAGGTCCAGTGCTACTAGGACAGTCCTCTTGCAGGGGCGGTTTTAGTTGAGCCCGCGGTTGATCTGGGTGTTTTGACGGTGAGTGCTGTGGTGGTACTGTGCACTCTTGGGAAGCCATGCTGGTGTGTGGCTGGGGTCAGGTGTTTCGTGTAGAGTGGGAGTCGGCCTCTATTGCTTTGTGTCTGGCAGCCGAGTAGACGTAGAACGAGCATAATTAAATCGACTTTTCTTTAAAAAAAAAAAAATTCCTTCTTAAATCCGATAACAGCTGGGACATCGAAACTTTAGTAGGTCGTAAAAAACGTCGAGCTTGCTTTTGCAAACCAACCCTTTGACGATTTTATTATTGGATATAGTTTCAGAAAATAGTAACACAGCCCGGACTGGTTTCGGTTGTTGCACAGTGTTATTCGTATAAATAAAAAAATAAGACATCAAATATCCTAAATGATCAAAAAATCGATTTAATGTTCAAATACTGCATTTAATACAATCTATAATTTATTTCTTAATTGATTATGTTTCAGCATTCAATGGGCACGCAGATAATACTTTCTAATCAATAGTTTTGAAAGTTCAACTCACTGCTCATTTGAAGTGCAACTAATTCTAGGAAATAAAGCAATGCTCCACTCATTACGAAGTGCGTCCAAGGCAATAAATTACTTCCTTTACAAACACACTAACAAACCCAATTTCAAGGTTATGCAGCAAAACTATTTTCAAGCAACTGAAAACCACATGGCCACATCAATTAATTATTTGGCGTTGCTAGCATTTTCAGCTTGTTTCTTTCTATTCCTTAATGTTGCACAGCTAAAGAAGGCAAGTGAAAATACATAAACAAAAAAAATGTTATCAAAATAAAACTGTCTATTAAATTGAGTGCGCATACACTTTGATATTTGCCCAAACGCTTTTAAGATAACCGAAAACGCGTTCAGCACTCATAATGCATGCGTGAGAAATATAGTAAAATGACAAATAAAAGAAAAAAATGTACGCTAAATGTTTTGTTTACCAATTTCGTATGCTCTTCTTGTTCTTCTCTTGCTGCTCGCTTCAAACGATAAAATATCACATGTTCGAAAACATTTGTGTCTACACGAAAGGCAGACGAGCGAACACTTGAATGCACAACAAACAGAGACGCTGATGACCTTGCTGCTGCCGCCATTCTTGCTTTAATTTAACTTTTTCATTTCTACTTAAGTAAGTAGACCTCAGCTGCTGCCGGCCCGCCTGCCTAGCCGATGTCTCAGTGATGTGCATTGAATTATGAATTTGAGTGCATTTTGTGAGGTCTTTGAATAAACAAAATTAAAACAAAAAAAGTGAAAAAAAGAAAACAAGGAGCTTCGATACTCTGGCATGCCTTTTTGGTTATTTGATACTTTTATTTTTATGAATGTGTGTGCGCACGCTCTTGACTTCGTTCTTTCTACACGCAGATGGTTAAGGCAATGAGAATGAACAGAACTTGGAAAATAATAAAGATAGCCCCCCAAAAACAAAGTGTTAATGAGTTTTTTTTAATTAAATATAATTAAACTAAATCATATAAAAAGTATTGAATCTCTTCACATTTTTAAGACCCTCACACACAGTCGTACACTAATCAAACCAAAATAGTAGTAAATGTTTTTATAATTTAAAAAAAAGTATATATATTGTTACAGCGTGGTCAATCAAATATTTGGATTGTGCCACTCTTAGATTTAAGTTTCTCTTCTACGCACACACTTATTTTTGTTTAAATAAAGTCACTGCAATCGACTTATTTATATTATAGGTATGTCAGATTTTATTATATGTCAGTGAGTCGATTTTTGATTGTACACGAGTAAACAAGAACACCTTGCGTTGCGGTCATTAAAATCTGTAGTGATAATTCTTAGCTATAGACTATTTGGACTTTGACAGCAAGAATAACATCAGTGATGTGTCAAAATTTCGTTAATATTTAAACATTTTCAAAATTGGTTGTTTTTCCACTGAATATAGTAAATTGCGGCGGTGATACCAATTGGCCGCTTAGAAACCCCGATTAGACTCCATTAACTATTGTATTTTTTGTGTGGTGCCATTAAGGTAAATGTTACGCTAACCCGGTAAAAAACGGGTCAGGTGTTGAAACCTGAAGTCGAAGTTGTACTGAAAAATTGGTTTGACAGTAGTGGGCACTGTGAAACCAGCCGTGGAAGGCATTGTATTTTAAGTTTTATTATCGGACTTATTTTAGGCAGGATTTCTTACATTAATGTAGATGTTTATTCCCGTTATTCTTTTTTTGCGTCAACTTCTTCTCAGCCGCCCAAAAAAAGGCCGAGAAGATGGCCGACCTGACATACATAACAGGGTACTTCAGAAATCTTAATATTTCGTCACTTATGCAAACAATGGATGTTTCAAATAACTTGAGGGGGAAAACCGGTTTAGGAGGCCAACATTTTGAAGTTTTCGAGAATTTTTTTAACAAAGGAGGAATAATTAGGAATTGTTAAAGTTTAGAGGATATTTTATTTATATTTTTAGGTACACATTTAAACTTTTTTGAAGCTATTTCTGCGGGAAATAGTGGCGTTAGAGCGTGCTGTCCATGGACGATCGCCATCCGAGTGTCTTGTTGGTGAAAATTCCTGAAGTTGCAAATTTTCTCTGAAATCAACAGCAATTTTTTTTTATTAACATATTTCCAGGAATATGAACCTAATTGTGGTAAAAAAATATTGAAAATTGCATGCTTTTGAGGCGCTTGAACACAAAGTAGTTTTAGTTTAAACCATGTTTTTTCATCTATTTTGGTTAAAAAACCATATTTTAAATAATAATATAATGCCAGAATTAGGTTCATATAGATTAGAATTGAATAAAGAAAAAATCCCGAAAAATTTTAGAACGATTGATCAATAACTTTTTGAGCTAGAGTGCCCACCAGTTGAGAAAAAGTAGTTGCGAGGAAAACGTCGTTCTAACTAACGCGCGCCACGGTGCGGAACCGACGGGCAGTCACTTAAGTGCTCATAGAATCGAAATAATGCGAATTTCGCTTTAAAAATTTTACCACATATTCTTGAGTAGTTATACTAACGATTTATGCAAAAAAAAAATTGATTATTTTGATGGATCTAAACCGGTTTCCCCCCTTAAAGCTTTTAGTATTTACAGGTTAATGGCAAGGTGTACTCTTTATAGTCGATTGAAACTAAATTCCAAACGTTAGATGGAAGGATATGTACTTAAAAAGCTTAATTAGGTCTAATTTATAAATACGTACAGTCAACGTCAAAAGAAAGTGTACACCATATATTGACAAGTTTTGACTATTTATTTATTTACTTTTTAATTTGTAATTTCAATTATCTATACTAATATTATAAAGAGGAAAACTTTGTTTGTTTGGTTGTAATGAATAGGCTCAAAAACTACTGGACCGATTTTAAAAATTCTTTCACCATTCGAAAGCTACATCGTCCACGAGTAACATGGATTATATTTTGGAAATAGGGCTCGAGATATAGGTCAAAACGTGGACCCGGGTAACCTTCGGATGTGTATGTACAATATGGATATCAAATTGAAGCAGTTGGTGAATGCTTTAGGACAGAGTATTTTTCATGCCGCTCCGTGACTGGGGTCTCGAGATATAGGTCAAAACGTGGACCCGAGTAACCTTCGGATGTGTATCTATACTAATATTATAAACAGGAAAACTTTGTTTGTTTGGTTGTAATGAATAGGCTCAAAAACTACTGGACCGATTTTAAAAATTCTTTCACCATTCGAAAGCTACATCATCCACGAGTAACATGGATTAGATTTTATTTTGGAAATAGGGCTGGAGATATAGGTCAAAACGTGGACCCGGTTAACCTTCGGATGTGCATGTACAATATGGGTATCAAATGGAAGCTGTTGGTGAATGCTTTAGTTTAGAGTATTTCCATCCGCTCCGTGACTAGGGTCTCGAGATAGAGACCAAAACGTGGACCCTAGAATGTGTTTGTACAATATGGATATCAAATAAAAGCTGTTGATAAGTGCTTTAATACGGGGTAGTTTTCATACCTATTGATGACTAGGGTCTCGAAATATATGCCAAAACGTGGACCCACCGTGTCTTTGCACCGAATTAAACCAAACTTACGCACATTGTTAAGTAAGTATTGAAAATGGGTTTCGTAAAGTTTGGTTGTAATTCGGAGCACTGGCAACGGGTACTGCGTTCTTTTGAATCAGCCATAATGTCGCTTACTTTTTTAACGCTTGGGGCGGACCTGAACTGTCAAATTGACAGTGTGAGTTACAATGTGTCAATATTTCTTTCTGATTTGGATATATTTACTCAAAAACAAATAGAAAAACAAAAAATATTGTTTATGCCAAAGCGCTTGAATAAAGAATAATGAAATAAATAATATGAAAATCATATATTTTCTGTTCTAAACCATATCTATTCTATTTTAGTGTGCCCAGCGACGGGGGCCGGGTTTGCTAGTTTATATATAAAAACAAGATTCACACTACAATAAAAACCATATCAAGCAAAGTGCCAAACTTTGTACAAAGTTTCTAAGATTTCGGCAAATTTTCATCAAAGCTTGAAACTTTTTAACCAAAGTTTTAAAAAAATTTCGGGTATGCAGTTTTATAGCTCATTGAGTTTTGGTATAACAGAGTGCAAGTTTCAAGTGGTTCAAAAATCGCGTTGATTTTTGACAATTTTTTCTGCTGACGGTGTTGCGTATTTTCCAAAATAATGTGGAGTAGGCGTTAAATGGAGCAAATGCACAAGACCGAAAAAAATTTAAAAAATCAGTGTGATTTTAGACCTACTTGAAACTTGCACTTTGCTATACCAAAATTCAATGAGCTATAAAATTGCATATTTTTCCGAATTTTTATTTACAAATCTTAGACAAAGTTCGAAACTTTGCTGTATATGATGCTTGTTGTAGTATAAATTATATTTTTATAAAAAAATAACTGAAGGTACAAAATAAATAAATAAATAGTCAGAAAAAAGTATCACTTTCGTTTGACGTCCACAATATATATGTATACAAACGTGCTCATAGTGAGTGATAGTGTTTGGCGGTTACCTTCAAATCATTGATGATCTGTTGAAAGAGACTGCCCAGCGCCGAAGAGCTATCGCGTTCCAAGCTCAAATCCATCTTGCTAGATTCTCTCAATGTATGTGTATGCTTTTGAAAAACACTTAGCTTTTTTGTTTTTGTTTTGCGGCTTGCAAAAATGTTTTGACAATTTTTAACAATTACAATAATTGTTTCTAATTGTTAACGCTTTATGTTGTTTCTTTCTTACTCGCTTTTACTGCTCCTCTTGACTTTATCATTGGCAGATTTTTTTCCACTATTATATCATAACTGATTCGATTGGTGATACATGCAATACATACATATGTACGCGTATGTATACTTTCTGCTACGTTGACGATGAACTTCACGGTCATTGATGGCGATGGCTCAACCGCTTATATCTTTTCTAAAACTGAAACGCCTCAAAAGCTGCGGCCAATTACTTAAATTATTTTGACGTTCCGACATTTTTGTGTTTTTATTATATTTGATTCACTAACTTTATTTTCTTCTTCAATGTTTCTTCAGCTTTTTAATTATTGTATTTTTAACTTTTGCTTATTTCTTCGCTAATGTTTTAATTGGCAGAGAACAAAATCTCCAAAATCGCAATTGTGTTGTTTTTTTGTTTTGTTTGTTTTTGTTAATTGTTCGAATTTTCGTTCAGCTCCGTTGTTGCTATCGTTTTGGTTTCGTTGAAGCTTTGTTGGTGCGCGTGTTTTTCTAATGTTCAATTGTTTTCGTAAACTGAAATTAAATCATTAATTCTGAAAAGACAAGAAAGAACAAATCATTAATCATTTGCCTGGCAGAAATGGAATTAGAGATGGGAAAAGTGTAGATCGAAGGCAATTACAGTTGCACTACATACATGCACACATACCCAGTGCACTAGTACTAGGAGGAGGGGGCAGAAGGCGAAAGTGGAAGTAGTTAAAGTTATGCTTAGGGACTTTACAAAAGAAGAGATTCTGTGTTCGGTTACATGCTTTTGCACCGGAATATGTGGAATCATATCTTCGGCACGTATTTTACCCAATTTTTTACGCAAAGAAGTCGCTGTTTCGGCGAGATCTCTTTGTTTATTAATCCATACGCCTACTTTGTGCATTTCTCAACAGTCTTATAAAATAATTTATAGGCATAGCTAGAGCTTGCATACTGCGTTTAAAGAAGGTCTTATTACTACAGAAGCTGGAAAAGATATATCCTACAAAACAAAGTCCTCAAATACGCACACCCTTTTATCCTGAATAGCTAAGTTTCCGCAACTGTCATGACAACCAAAACTAAAGAAATTTTTCAACAGTTCATTCAGTTTTAACATCCAAATTACTTGAAACAGAGTCTTGTTGAAACCACACATCGTCAATAACCGCACCATCAACAAAAGGTCAAAAATCCGCTCTTACATCTCGAAATCGTAGGAAAATGGTCCAATGGCATCACCAGCGATATTTACATTTGAACGGCTGGTAGGAATGTGCACTGTAGAACCCATGGCGAAAAAATTCGTAGAGGTGTGTCCGTTATTCGGCTCTGAGCCAATCCGACAGAATCAGTTGATGGGCTGACGTCACTTGAGGTGTGTTTACAAAAAAAAAGTGAGATTGTGTTGGTGATAGTTGGTGCCAACTAACCAACGACTGATTGGACGCGTGTGTGAATACATGTGAAATGATCGTGCAGAACTCGGTTGCCGAACCTCCCCAGTGAAATGGCAGCCGAAGTTCCTCTCACAATTTTCTTTTTCACCAGAGTTAAAGAGCAAACTGGTAAATTCCATCATCCTTGTATTGAACTTACGTGTTGTACCCAACTAGTCAACTAATTTTTGCTCTGTTGGAAGATCATAACGACCTAAACAACCTTTGTTTTGCCTGAATATAATTTGTACAGATCCACCATTTTCCACAATTATTTTTACACGGTTCTCGAGCGAAATCGAACTCATTTTGCTGCAATGTAGATCTGTAAAAAGATACGTCATTTAACTATGACGACTGTCAAAACTAAACACGCAAAACTTAGATCAAACATGGAAGACCCTGTGCATACTAATATTCGATTTTATTAGCATATATAGATCGGAGATACATTTTTTAACTTTTTCACATTTGATAATTTTTCAATAACCTCATTTGGAAATGGCCTTAGGAGGTACAAACGTTTCAATGAAGCCAGAGATACTGAATGACTTAGCAAAGAGATCAGGGGCGCACACAGGTATATACAGGGCCGTAGAGAGCATATCCGGGCCCCGGGGGAAAATTGCAAATGCAGGCCCTTTCCAATTATGTCTAATTCATATAATTCGAATTACTCTCGAGTCCGGGCCCCTCTGAGAACTCCGGGCCCGGGGTAAAAAGTCCCCAATCCCCCCCCCCCCCTCTCATCGGGTCTGGGTATATATTTTGAGATGAATGGAAAGCGCGCTCTTGGCATTGGTTTTCAGTAACTCAGAATGGCTAAAAATTCGAATGTTGGTCCTTAAAATCGGCAAAACGTTTACCGAAACATTTGAATTGATGAAAAAAGTTTATAACGATATTGTCTATCTCATGCCACAGTTCATGACTGGATTACACCTTTCAGAGATGGTTGTGAGGACATTAATGACCGCCCAAAATTAGTAATCACCAAAAACTCCATCGAAATTGTTTGTAAATATATTAAAAATTAACCGAAATCATCGTTGAAATTCATGGAATCGGAGTTGAATATCTCCAAAACATCGATTTATCACATTTTAACTGATCATTTGGCCTTACTAAAGGTCTGTGCACGTTTCATTCCGCACAAGTTAACTGAGTACCAAAAATTGCTGAGAATTCAACATCCGAAAGACCTCATTAAAGAGGCGAGAAAAGACGAGAACTTCCTTTACAACATTATTGCTGGAGTCAAAGTGCGGAATGGAAGGCCCCAGACGAGCCACCACCCAAAAATCGTTTTGGAGAAGTCAAAAATCAAGTCGATGCTCATTTGTTATTACGATTCCAAGGGCGATTCCATAATTGCCCACAAGGAGTTCGGGCCAATGGGCCAAATCGTCAATGCCATCTTTTTTCTTGGCGTTTAGAATCGTTTGTTGCATCTCATTCGTCGAATTCGCCCTGAATACCGCGAAGGAGGAAGCTGGCGCTTATTGCATGGTAATGCACCATTGCATGGATCCACTCTTGTGACTGATTTTTTGACTAGAAATCGCATTTTAACCATTAATCACTCGCCGATTCGCCTGATATGGCACCCTGTGACTTCTACCTATTCGGAAAATTGCATTTGGCCATGAAAGGAAAACGTTTTACGTCCGCAGAGGCCATCCAAAAGGCTTGCACCCACATCCTGAAGGACATTCCAGTCAATGACCTGAAACACGAAGGGCTTTTAGATCGCGCAAAACAGTGTATCGAGGCCAGAGGGGTCTATTTTGAATAAACAAACTCGAAGTTATCAGATCCTGTCGTTTCTATTTTAGCACAGTCTTATTTACTTTGGGCTTCACCTTGTATGTATTGTACGAGTGTATGTGTGTGTGAGTCATTTAAAAATATTTTTACAATTAATAATTACTATGTATTTGGTAATAGTGTTATTTTTCACAAATTAATAATTATTTAGGTACTGGATACCGAAAGCAAAAAAAGCGGGAAAACAAAAAGCGCCAAACTGCAATGAACTTTGAAATGGTCTAAACAACCGCCCAAAATTCATATGAATAATTACATGCACGAGTATACATACATATGACCGCGCGTCTGGCCTGTTGGTTGGTTGGGTTGGTAAGAATAGTGTTAAAGTCCATTTAGGAAAAATAATGACCGGTCGTAAAATATGTTTAATTATGTTTAATGGCAAAGTGCGTAGCTGATTTCGGCGTTGCCGTTTCAAGTCGCTTTACGCATCATTTGCGGTGCTAACAAACAAACACGCAACGAAAAAACAAAAAAGTGGTATAACAACAAACAACTATTGTATATACATATGTGAATTATTAGGCTTTTATCACAAAAGTAGCGGTTGGCATTGCTGTTGATAATGGACGATAGCATAAGCGATGTTCGGCAAAGCCAATAAACTTCGGTGCACTCGCTTTGCAGCCAGCCAAGGCAGGCCAAGCCAATCAGCAATTATAAATGCACTTTCACGGTATCGTTGTGACCTACATACATACACACATCACATCTGTTGTGTGTGTTTTTCCAGCGATATTTTAATTTTTTTCATCAATTATTCCCCAATATTAAATGCACGAACATAAACAAATGCGAATGTGTGGATCTTAAACCACTGCATTTATAAACTGTTAATGTGTGTGGGATGCAATCAGTTCTGGGTATATTTTGTAATTCAACGCAAAAATAAAAAATATCACAAAACTGATTAGCAGAATAATCACGAAGAAACTGTTGAAAATATTATATTAAGAAAACGGCTTCTGAAATCAACTTATTTTTTTTTTTTTGTTTTTGTTTTTGTGGCCAGAGAAAGGAATGCTGTGAGTCTATATCTCAACTTAATTATTTCAAATCAGCTCTCAGTTCCCACGACCCTGATTTACTTATTTATACATACATAAGCATATGGCCATTAAAATAGGAACCCCACCCCCTCACTCCACCTTCATACGGAATATGCAAGATTCTTAAATTAATAGTTCAGATATCCTATTCTCATAGATTAATATAATAAATATAGTTCAAGAACCTTTTAAAACTTAAAGTAGTGACAATGGGAACAAAAAAGAAATATTCATGTGTCCATTAAAATAGGTACGAAATAGAAATAGATACGATACAAAAAGAACTTAGTGATTTTATTAAAAATGTTGAAAATTACTGAAATTTAATCAATACCCACTGTGCCCACTTTTTGTTTTCGATTTGGCATAGAATTGATAATCCCAGGGCAGGTCTCTGTGGGAGTGGAAAACCATATATGTATGTATATGTACATTTCCCCGTAGTTTATAGGTGCGACAAAGGGCCTCAATAAACAAGTTAAAGCTAAGAATTTGATTTGTCACCAAGGCGACCTACTTGTAGCGATTCTGCTTCCACCAGTCGTCTCCACGTGTTAGATGGCCTACCACATCTCCGACTGCCTTGCGGGCTCCAGTCTAGGGCTGCTTTTGTGGTAACTCCATGTGGGTTTCGCAGTGTGCGACCGATCGACTTCCACTTTCGCAAATGTTTTCAATGGGGTTTGGGTCAAGTGACTGGTTTGGCCAATCCATAACTTTAACATTATTTTGTTAAAACCATTCACGTACTAACATGGAATAGTGGTTTGGACCACCTCCTCAGAAAATGGTAGCATAACTTCGTGAAATATGTTCTTGTAAATAAATTTGACAACTTCATTGGTTACGAGGTTATGGAGTTTTGTGAATTTTATCGAACAGTCGCTTACAAGCAGATGAATTCGACGTTAGACTCTTCGGTTATGCGCAGATCTATCAGAGGAGGTACTCTTCCAGGCGGTGTACCTTCCCCTCTTCTGTGGAATCTAACGATGAACAAGTTAGAGTTAGACTTAGAGAAGAGGAGATTCAAGTTCTGACCAACGCGGACGATATAGCTATCCTACCAAGGGGGAAGTTTTCAAACACTCTTGTAGTCTAATGCAAAGAACCTTAAAATACCCAGATACCTGAGCCGAAACCGTGTAGTTTGAAATATGTTGTAATAACCTTGGTTATGAAGTGAATAGGTCTTCCTACTCCATACCAAGAGAAACATCCACAAATCATTCTGTTACCGCCACCGTACTTGACTTGGCTTACTTGACTGGCTACGGTGAGAACTCTTGTCTTTTAAGACATCTGAAATTTCAGCCAACATCATTTCCACATCATGACTTGAGCTCTTGAGCAAAGTGTATGAATGTATATCCGGTCAAAAAATGTTACTCCAAATGTTACTTCCATAAAATTTTTAGAGATTTGTTGCTTTTGCAACATTTCAAGCAATTCCTTCGCAACGCCATTAGGCACGAAGTTTTCAGACTCGCGATGTTAACTCAAAAATATCCACGACGAGCGAATGTGATATCAAAAAATATTTATATAGTTCAATCTATGAACAATAAATAGTTTCATTAATGATAATACAAAATATTTTCATACAAAGTAGTGTGAA
Organism: Anastrepha obliqua; assembly: GCF_027943255.1. Taxonomy (NCBI): domain Eukaryota; kingdom Metazoa; phylum Arthropoda; class Insecta; order Diptera; family Tephritidae; genus Anastrepha; species Anastrepha obliqua. The sequence goes on along the minus strand of NC_072895.1, from coordinate 1,806,141 downwards.
TATTTTACAAAAAAACTTGGATTTCGATGGAAAAATCAATGACGATATTTTGGGATAAAATATTGAATTCTTGCATAGATTTCACCAAGGGCACATTTTTAGCAAATCTTGTTTTGACTTTTGCTAATAAAAGTGCCGGAGGCCTCTCAATTAAACAAAAATTGAGTCAGACTTAGGCATTTTCTCTTTACAGAAAAGTACTCATTTAGAAGTATTCCAATTGTGACGAGATAACAGTTGGACGAAAAGCAGCATCGAGGCATTCACAGCCTGACCCTCGGAGCATCCACCAGCAACATTAATATAAATTTCGCCATAGATAATTCTTGTATTATATTAATAGTAATTGTGCGCCATTCGAAAGGGGTGCGGCACACGCTTTGTTTAAAACTGGTTGATGAAATGGTAAAAGGTGCTTACCCAAGGCAACCCTTTATTTTTTTATGAAGCAATCTGCCTCTTATTAGACAAATACGGAACAGAATAAATATTTTCTTAAACTTGAGTTCACGTACGAGTTCACATACATCCCGCGCATTATGGCACTTTTATGGAATCCAAGGGGAACTTTGTATGTAAATTCTACAATCTTTTGTTAGTTTTCCAAATCTGCTCCTTTTAATTAATACTCCTTCTACCAAATACAACGTTTTGATTTTCAACTATCTAAAAGGTTTCTGAACTCGATTTCGTTCGGCATTTCACGTTGAATCAATTCTATGAATGAATTTTGATAGTGGGGCACAAATAAGAAAAAAAAAAAACAGTTGTCTCGCCACACCTCGTACGAACGACCGCCAGCTGCGATGCCTTGACTTTCGAATGCAGTACCTCCTCTCACTTCTGCAAATTAATCAGTAAAGCCAATAAAACCTTCAGTCACATACAAGCCATTTTATTATTATAATTTTTTTTTTTTTTTTGCTAAATTGTACCTCTGTTTTCTTTAATCGATAATTGCATAACTTTTTAGTCTTCAAAAATCCAATTAATTAAAAGCGTCTCATCATTCTACGGATATATTAGTCGTCAAACTGTATACCGAAAATGCAAGAACCTTTGCCAAATTGGCAATTCGACCTGCCGTAAATAGTCACTAACGATTTTCCGCCAAAAGTGGCATAAACTCGCGCCAAACAAGGCAGCCAACCGATAAGGTCTGTCTAGCTGTCAATGAGGCGAATCTATTCCGGAAAATGTAGTCATAAAGTCTCAGTACAGATGTACACTACGTTTCACAAAAACGTGCAGTTAATTTATCGTTTGGTCATCCTGAGTGTAGAGAATTCTTCAACAGTCTCAACCGCAATGTTCACTCAACTTTGAAAAACATGAGACTAGCCCCGTTATGGCATGGGTTCGACACCAACTCCTCGAATAAGAAACCTCGTCAGGCAACACTTAAAGCCTGATTGTTTCAGTCGAGGCTATAACTCCTCTTTTGATAATTATCTCTTAACCCTCTATAAATTAAGGTTGCTTTTTAAGGGAAAAATTAATTATAGATGCTTTCCATTTCAATTCAACCGGGCTATCCGGGTCAGGTTCTTCGATTTCGATGTAACTCAAATATGTTGCTCTCTGGTCAAAATAATGAGACCCAAAATTTTTTTGTTCGCCCGAAAAAATTTTTTTTCAAGAGTTATCGGCAATTTTGTTTTTCGGCCCAAAATCGATTTTTTTTAATTATATAAGAAATTTTTTTTTGAAATGCCCATAACTTTGTCAAAAATGAACCGATTTTAATAATTCTGGGTTCAAAATGATCGTCATTACTTACACAAGCGACCTCTGTAGAAACAATTGCAAAAAAGTAGTTGAAAATTTTTTATTTAGCAAAAAAGAAATAAAATTGAAATTTTTTCGAAATTCAATATTTCAAAAAGTGTATTTTTGTTTTTTTTATAACTTTTTTCAAATCAAGAGGACACCTCAAACTACAATTGAGCTGAATGCCCAGGAGCTAAAATGAGTTGTTTTTGAGTAATGAATTTTTGAGTAAAAAACCTGTTTCGCACTTTTGGTTTTTTGCTAAATAAAGAATTTTCAACTACTTTTTTGCAAATTGTTTCTACAGAGGTCGCTTGTGTAAGTAATGACGATCATTTTGAACCCAGAATTATTAAAATCGGTTCATTTTTGACCAAGTTATGGGCATTTCAAAAAAAAAAATTCTTATATAATTAAAAAAAATCGATTTTGGGCCGAAAAACAAAATTGCCGATAACTCTTGAAAAAAATTTTTTTCGGGCGAACAAAAAAATTTGGATCTCATTATTTTGACCAGAGAGCAACATATTTGAGTTACATCGAAATCGAAGAACCTGACCCGAATAGCCCGGTTGAATTGAAATGGAAAGCACCTATAATAATTTTCTACAGATCCGTCTAAAAGTATTTCGTTTAAAAAATGTTACTTTCTAATCGTCAACAATAAATTCGTAAGATGGTGACATTAAAAAATATATGAAGTAGCCGCTCTTCTGGAACGCAGTATAAGACAATGTGAAGAACCCAAGGAAAAGTAGAAACATATTATTATAGTAAAAGAACGTAGAAATGATAACGTAAATAATAATTAAGTATAGCCTAGCAAGCGTATGCAGAAAATTTCAAAACTCATTGGCATGTCGCCAAAGGGAAGACCACCTGAGAAAGACCTAAAAAGGGTAGACCATTACGGTGTCTAGTCTATAGAAATGTTTGGAATGCAAAAATATAAACGTTTTAGCCCCTTTTCTAGGTGTTCTTTCGGTCACCACAAGCACACATACGCACACACACACACATACGACATATATGTATAATGGGTAATAGTTTTACTTAAAAGACAAGTAAATGCGGAAAATGTATAAGTAATGACATGGATGTCTGCGAACTTTGGTATGACTTACGAAAATGGGCACCGGGCACGAATACGAATTAGTACGATTCACAGCCATTTACATAGACCTGTAATAGCACCTGATGGGAAGCCTGAGCTAAAGAACTAAACTTGTGGTTCAGAACCAGTAAAATTGAAGTACTTTGCTACTCACACAGCGAGTAGCGACATCTGTCTTCAATATGGCAGTGACAAGCAGAGTATTTCTCCTGTCGAAGACGGGTTGCATCAATTCTTACTACCTTCTCTAATACAATAATGTTAATAATAAAAATTGACATTTACTGCCTTTCTTGTATGTTTGGCCGTGTTCCTCCTCCTCCCCACATTACCATGGTTGTATATTCACTGGAAGTGCAACATTTCGGCACCAGGGTAAAATTCCCTACGGGGAGTGTATTGTGGTAAAGTACGGAATGTTCGTGGTTATATTTGTTGGTCTCAATAGGCCTTTTGCTGGCGCATTACAACAGTATAGTTATTTATTCAAACGCTAACATAATTCCGAACGAATGCCACCAGTAGCCGAAATTGGACTACCGGGACACGCACTGCAATTGCATTTTAATTAATTGCTTGCCGAAAATAACATTCCTACATACACCTAATTGACGTACTGTGTGTGTATGTAGGTGGCAGCTGTGCTGCATGTTTGAAGAATCTGTTTTGGCGATGCAGTTAGTGTCAGTTTATGCAGTCCAATTTTTGTGTCATAATGCAAGATTTAAACAATATTTTTTTAAATATTTTTTTAAAATATTGAAAATTAACCGAGTAACAGATAATCATCGGAGAAGAATCGAAAAAAGTTGTTTTGCGGTGTACATCATAAATCGCAAGGAAAAAATGAAATCTGAAACAAAGAAATCCAAATGCATTTATTCAGGGGATGTTTTTCGATGTATCCCTGGAAGGATTTCTTTTTTTATTTTTCAATATTTCTTGACACTTGGAAGCCAAAAAGAAGCTTAAGAAAAAAGCGGCTAATTAGTTATTGCAAGATAAAACGGGAAAGCTTCCAGGGATGCGTGGTGAGTTATGTAAAGAATTAATACTCGTATGAAAAATTTCAAAACGATTTGAGTAATGGCGTATAGGGACTTCAAGAATACAAAGTTTCAGAAAAACGTCTTAAAGTCGAGAAGAATAGTATAGAAACACGGCCTGGAACAACGGACGCTCAAATACTCATAAATTCGCCAATTTTGCCGATTTACTTGAAATTGTGACACTATATTTTTGAGATATTATTAAAAAGTAATGCAGAAAGAGGTTCAGTTTATTATACAGACGGGAAATGTGAAGTTGAGGTTTTCAAAATGTGCCTTTAATGGTATAATTGTTTAAAAAAATAATGCCATTATTGGCACTTCTCTCGAACTCTTCTTCTACTCGAAATGCTGCAGTTTTTGCAATTTTAGGTTTACAAAATCGAACACAGGAGCTAAACACCACTAAAGGTTGCAGAAAAGATTGCCAAATTTTAACCATTTAATTACTCAACAAAATGTTCGATTTCCAGCAATCGATTGAAATCGATAGTTTACCACAATGCACCATGCTTTATAAATTTCAAAGTCCTACGAAGTACCGTTAAAAAATTGTGGGCAAAGCTATTTCGGCTTCAATGCGCTCAATTGCAATAAAAAATACGTCTACTGAAAAATTTATTCTTTATCACTTTCGCTTTTTTAGCAGTTAGCGCTTGATATACCAAAAACTTAATCAAATTAGGTTGTTTTTTCTCGAAGTTTAACTGACGAGTTGGCGAGGGAGGAACTCCCATCAAGCTCAAATTTAGACGCCCACTATAGGGTTTTCCAAGCGGAGGTAGCCGCAATTAAGCGAGCAGTGAATTGGTTGCTTACTTCTGTAATTACTGGAAATGACTCGTTTTTGTGCGTTCGCAATTAGTCGGGAAATGCCTGACTTCTCTCTCGACTGCAACCGAATACTTTGAAATTAGGCTCATTTGTGTTCCCGGTCACAACAGCATAGAGGGCTAGGCTGATGAGCTGGCTAGACAGGACAGCCTGGAAACGGTTTCATCGCAAAACGAGAGGATTGGGGTTCCTTGAGAACCTGTGGTCGACTCCTGGAAAGATGGTATTCGTGTCAACTCAGCGAGTGCTGGGCTAGTGCGCAAACGTGCCAAGTCGCGAGATCTTTCTGGCTACTCGAGAGCGCCCAAGGGAACTTCTAACGCTAACAAAGCCGCGTAACGTAATTAGCCACTGTTAGTCATCATCCTCTAATCCAAAGCCCCTTCTTCCTTTTCCACCTGTTTAGTTCTTTTCCTTATGTTTTCCCGTTTTGGACTTTGAAATCTGCATTTAGATTCGTAATTGGCAACCTTTTTTGGTTCGATACCTTTTTTAGAATTTTAAGTTGGGCATTTAGGTCTGGCCTTTTTTCGTCCTGTTCGAGGATCTTTTTTAAAAGACTATATCTATAAATCGATAGAAAATTAAATATTATTAAACTAACTGGAAGCTCAAGCCGTTAGCTGAACTATAAATATGATTAATTCACGTCCAAAGTCGAAAAAATCTGGCCGGACACAGCGCCCAACGGAGGGTTAAAAGATTCAGTACATCAGCAAACCATAACAAATATTTTAGATTTTCGTTTATCTTTTTTTACAGTTTGCGTACCGTTAAAGGATAAATTTACGTAAAATAACAAAAACCGAAGTTTTTGAAATTTGAGAACAGTATGCGGTTGTTCTCCATAATTTCACATAACTCTAAAAACAAAAATATTACATTTCTCTTAGGCCGTTCTTTTTGTGGAATATGTCAGAGGTGTGAAATTTAAAAGATTATATAAAAGACTGATTGAAAAAGACATTAAATCTACGAAAGGCCATGAAATGGGATACAACAACAAAAGAAAATATTATATTATAACAAAAATGTGTGTGCTTATGTACATAAATAAAAAATGTATGTGGGAATATGGAAGGTCTCTGAAACTAACGCCAACTAACGACTGGTCAACAACACGAGCTTGGAAGGTCACAAAAATATAAAAACAAAATCAAGAGCTAAGAAGCAAAAAAACAGTGCTTTTGATGGTGGAACGAAGGCGTCACTGAAGGCAGAAATGTGCAGCGCGCACTCAACACAAGCAAACAGTTGAAAATGAAACTGAACTTCATGGATTTCTTCATGTCAAATATTGTATTATAATTTCCAAAATTTTGAACCCATTTTAGTAGTTTCTTTAGGGCGCACGAGTTATTTAATTCTTCACCTACTCCAATGTGCACTCGAACATACAAAGTATGTAATTTGATCAAATTGACAGCAGCTGTCAAGATGGCACTTGTAAAAACAAGTAGGGGAAAAACTGAGATGCACTTGTCAAAAACCATTGAAGTTCAACGGACAGGCGGCAAAGCAGTCTAAGGCCACAAAGCAAACACTTTATGCTAAAGCAATACATATGGCATGAATGTATGGAAACATGTGTGCATCGGTAGGCCTATACATACATACATACATACTTATGTATTTACATAGTGTATGCACATTTGCACTTATAAGCAAAAAGGTAATTCTCTTTCGCAGAATTCGCAGGTGAGCGGAAAATAAGAATTTCAGTTTTTCTTAAACAAATGAGAACAACAACAATTGCGAGAAGAACTAAGGGAATAGAATGGAAAAGGGGCGACAGCGTAAATCACCAAAGGAAAGTTGGCTGTGTATAGGAATTGGAAACCGAGGAAAATTGCATAAACAGCATTGTTTAAGAGTGCTTGGAGTAGCCGGATAGAATATTTAGAAAGAAAAAGCGTAAAAAGAAGTGGAAAATTGACGTAAAGACAAAGGCTGAATGTAAATGACCTCATGAGATAAACTTTGCTGAAGCTGAGGAAGAGGCAGAGACAAATGAACAATATCTACACAGAAAAGAAGCAAAAGCAATAGAGAATCTTATAAAAAAGTACAAGAACTAAAAGAACAACAATACAGCAAAAAATGGAATAATATATGCATTAGAATAAAAAAAACAAATAGTTGTCGAACAACAAAACATCAGCGAAATAGCGTAGAAAAACAACTTATGCATGTATGTATGTATATGTACATATGTATGTAAACAAAAAAACTATGAAGAGCAACAATACCCAAACGTCAAAGAACAATGCTGGCAGAATCCGCTGGATGGCAGCGAAACATAAGCAACATCAGCCTCGGCCTCAGCCTCAGCAAAACAACTCAAAGTGCAGTGAAATAAAGTAAAGCAAACTCGGAATAAAATTCAATCATCATCAACTTCACACATAATAAATCATCTTGTGTATGTGTGTGTGTGTGTGTGTGTGTCGACTCACAATGCCCCTCTTCCCCCCACGGCCTTTGAATGCGAATAGGCAAAAGTGGGCATCGCTGGCATCTGTATCTGTGTATGTACATCGCTGTGGTTATGGCTGCGGCAGTGTTGGATTGTTGTTGTTGTATGTGAAGAAAGTGTGAAGAGTCAAGCAGCATGCAGCCGGGCGCAGTTAAAGGAAATTGTTGCATGAAACGGAAATACAAGAGAGTGTTTGTGGCAAAAGTATATTTAAGTTCGACACTTTCGAGTGGAGATTGTGCGGAAATGGAAATTGAGAGGGCAACAATGACGCCCGCATTGAATCATTACAATTTGGAAGTCGTGATTTCAGAAAGAAAACAACTGTTTGCCTTAAAATGTCGTTGAAGTAATTATAAATACATATATGTATATATATATACTTATATAATTGGCGCGAACACCCTTTTTGGGTGTTTGGCCGTGCTCCTCCTCCTATTTGTGGTGTGCGTCTAGATGTTGTTCCACAAATGGAGGGACCTACAGTTTCAAGCCGATTTCGAGTGGCAGATATTTTTATGAGGAGCTTTTTCATGGCAGAAATACACTCGGAGGTTTGCCATTGCCGCCCGAGGGGCGACCGCTATTAGAAAAGTGTTTTTCTTAATTTTGGTGTTTTCACCGAGATTCGAACCGACGTTCTCTCTGTGAATTCCGAATGGTAGTCACGCACCAACCCATTCGGCTACGGCGGCCGAGAGAGAGTGTAATTAGAGAGTGATAAATATTTAGTAAAATATGAGCAAAGGAATGGGGTGATACAGGAAGACGATCTAGTTTTGAAAAATTTATATTTTTCATATTTGGAAGCTTTGAAAAGATATATTCGAATTGTTCGCCCTCAAAATCGACAAATAAAGAAAATAATTGCAAATATATTTAGAGACTTTTTTTAATTTGGCGTTAGAGTATTGATTAAAAAACGTGATTTATGGAACTTACCTAAAAAGAAAATTCTCATTACCTAGGCGTCCCTAAAAAGTGTTAACTTACCACTAAATAAAATATCAAATTTTTCGCACTTAAAGGTAAAGTAACAACAACCGCTAGATAATAAAATAAAAAAAAACATTTCGACGAAATTTCGTAATTGAAGTTTTCAAACAGTAAATAATCCTTCATTTTTAGGTTATAATGAGATATTCAAAGAAGATTGATGTAAAATGCTAGAGGTTGGGTTCTTTCAAGTTCCAATTTCTTTTTAGCAGTTTTTTTGTTTTGACAGCAATACGAAAATTATGATCTGTAGAAATTCGTTTTTTTTTGCAAAACAACAACAGAGCCTGGAACAAAGAATTTATGGAAAATTATGAGGCGACTGGACCACTTTGGAATGCTTTCTCTGTGATCGTTTCAAAATTAGAATTTATGAGAATGAAATAGAACCAATTTAACTTTGTAAGATAACATTCCGCCTGAAATCTCATACATCGGACAATTTGCATCAACATAAAGAAGGACAAGAAGCTGCAACTTTGCCTCATTTCTGTGGTTGTATGTTATGACCAAACTTATTTGATTACTCAAAAACCACTTGTTGCAAAAAGTAAACGAAAAGAATTGATTGTTTCTGAGAAAATTGTGCTCTGATGACCTCCGGGCCTGAATAAGTGTCAAGGTGGCTCTAACCGTTGCATTGTTTGCATTTAACTGAGGTTGAGTTCGGATGGGGCCTTCATTGGCAAACGCAGCAGAAATATACTATACTTCGGATCCAGGATTAGGCTCGATGCCAGTGACGAAAGAGGAGAGATGAAATACATCTAGCTCATCATCATCATAGCAATTACAGCTCGGGGTGAGCCACTGCTTCCTTCACAATCGCGTTCCATATGACTCGGTTCATTGCATCGCTTCTCCTAACTTAAATCTGCATCAACATCGTCTGCCCATCTTCTTGGCGGTCTCCCACTCTTTTTACTGCCCATAATAAAAGAGATGAATGTATTTTTGTAATTGTGCTGTCGTCCAACCTGAGTAAGTCTCCAAACCATCTCAGCCGCTGAGCTTTAGGGAAACGCACTATGTTTTGACCTGATATCAGCTGTTTGATCTCATCATCTAACTAAATTGGGTTAATTCAGTGGGACAGCAGGTCTTGGTCGTGAAAACCTCGCGTCTTTCCTGTACTTATAAACAGCTACCATGGAATGGGTGAGTTTGGTATTTGGCGTCAGTTAGTATTCAATGGAAATATTCGATGATCAAATAATTTAAAATTATATATTTATCAATGTTAAGTACGCTCGTACTCGCACACATAATCAGCAAATAAGAATTTGCTGCTAAAAGCCACAACATAAATACAAAATCATCGGATCACTTCAAACCAAATGAGAATACAAGAAATTAAATATAATTTAAGTATTTTTGCACAATATTCACAATTCTTGCAAATGTTTCTAAATCCAGCAACCAACGCAGTAAAGTTGCTTGTAATGTTGTGTTGTTGTGTGGGCTTTCGATGGCTTCACAGAATTCCCTGCTGCCGGAGATGAAGCATGCCTCAAGCATTTATTGCAAATTGTTTACTGTGTGCTTTTCGTTTTATTTACTGTGCTTATCAGCGCCTAAATGTGTACATAAATTGTTTAAAAAAATATATTAAATAAATAAAAAAAAATCGCAAAAAAATTCAAAGAAACTTTTAAGATAACCAAGAACATTTTTTTTTGGAATTTCGAGTTGCCAAAATAAAATTTGAGTTGATTCCATTTTCCTGGAAATATGAGACAAACAATTTAATCGCTGAAAAAATTTGTTTTATGGAATTCCGAGATTCTCCCGTAGCGCCTTGTTCAGGTCTACAACACGATTTTTTTTTTCAGGCACAAATTTCGGTATTTTTATTTATTCAAACACTCCGCAATTACACAAAATTTTTTTTTTAATTCCATAAGTGGTTCATTAGCTACCCTCGTGCAGATTATTTTTTTTCGAATTCAAATTGGCACCAGTCGCAAAGCGTGACGCAGATCGCATCAGATTCAAGATGCCTCGGAAGAATTGCTACAGTGTCTACACATTGGTTTATAATAATTATATAACATTAATAAATATAAATGTTTTCTAAATAACCAGCCGAACCCCTTAACATTTTTTCGAAAAAAAGAACTTAAAAAAAAAAAATTATATGGAGAATATCCCAAGCAATCAAGAGCCGATAAAATAGATGTGAGCAAAGCATCCACTTTATAGACCCCAAGCGGAGGTCCATACCTAGAGGCTGCAGGACCAATGCCAGCAATTGACAAAGCCAAGCAGGACCTTAAAACCAGGCTGATGAAAAAATACTGCCAAAATAGCACTAGAAACCTCTTATACTTAGCAATCTTGCAAGAGAATATCCCAATATGCTTCTAAACCTACTAGCAAAGTCGAATTCTAGAATCTACAGCTGAGTACCTTTAGCAGATAGGCAGTTTGAAGCAAATAGACTAGACCTAAAAAGGTTCAGACTAAACATTTTTGGTATTTTCTACAGGTTGTCGGGGTTGTTGTTGTTGTAACAGCACAAATATTACCCACACATATACGCAGATTGCTGCTGAAGTGGCAGCCCTTAGCCGAATATAAATCCAAGTAGATCCAGTTACGTAGAACCGACTGTTGTGACCGACTGCTAGACTAAGCATTTTTAGCTTTTTCTACAAGTTGTGGGAGTCACAATTCTATGCCAACTTTGATCGGAGCTTCGTTTTTCTGAAAGAAATTTCGAAATTTTACATTCGAAAGCCGTAGCATTAACTGCAGCGGGGTGACTGCATTAGGAAAAACACTTATTTAACTTCTTTGCTTCACATCGGAGGCCTTGATATCGAACCCACAACCTTCAGATTAACATCATATGTCACTTGACGACTGGCTCCTGGATTATGGTAAGACTTTGATGGCGTAGAGCCGGTATGAGTGAGCGATCACAGTTTGTAAGCCTACACAAATCTTTTCATATTCTGTATTTATGTGCAATAAAAACATTAAAAGTTTTGCTTTCTGATGGAATGTAAAATGAAAATTACCCAAAAACAACAACAGTGAGAAGTAAGCTTTAGTTGACAGACCGGCTGAAGCGGCGCTCCCGCGGCGCGACCCAGAATTTTCAAACGGTAATTTTCATACAAGAAAAATTAAGTGCGCGTGCCCATAATCCTTCAGGCGAAATCCTGCACTTAAGATAATAATCGCATAAGCAATGAACATATTTACGTAGATGCGATGAACACAAAAAGTGGCAGATAGAAGAAAAGCAAAACAAAAATAAATAAAGACTAAACAAAGAAAGAAATAAAAATTTAGAAGAAGAAAAAATAATGAAACGTGAAACCTTTTTAATAGAAATCCAAACAACAAATTGCAATTGAATACTTATAACTGTGGGGCATTCACTATGCGCAGACTTCAACCGGAAATTAGCAACTGAAAGCAGAAAATTTTTTTTCGAAGCAAGTGACCGTTCTCAGCACAAAATTTATTTTTCAATATACATACATACTTATACTAACCTACACATACATATTTTTATGCAAAACACTACAAGAAATGTATCGGAAAAAATAGAACGAGAATAGCCCAGGCAATAGAACGGCACACCCGAGGCCATTTGCAGCGAGTTTCAGAAAATAGGAAGCTTTAGTCAAAAGGAAATTGTTTAAGTAGACGACTGAAAATATAAAGCACTTCCAACACGACCCTGCCGCAAAAAATATGCAAATGTTCTACTTAAATATAAAAATACGCCTCGGAAGATTGCCAATGGAAATCAGCAAACGAGAAAATAACACAGCGTATCGAAGAAGAGAACAGAGGTGAAGAGTTCACAGGGCCACACGAATGATGAATGAGCCAATGAAGCCGACGCGTAAATATGTACGGATGTACATATGTAGGCAGGAATGGGAATATAGTTTCCGAGACGTTCAGAGGAATACCATTCACAGAGCATAAAAAATATTTGCAGGAAAAAAGTAAGTACAAAGCGACGTCACGCCGGCAATGATGATGCGAAATCTGCTACTCTACATACATACCGATTTATATATGCATAATGGCATGCCTATATATCGGGTGTTTTTCAGCTGTATGAGAATTATCGATGTCGATAAATATGGTGTTGACATTTCTGTTTAGTAAGGTTTGGCAGGTCATTAGGAATTGTTTAACGCCAAAACTATGCTTACAAATTGTGGAAATTTACTTTGAAAAAAAGTACTATTCCGTTTTTGGCGATAAGAGAGAGTTTCTATTCGGATTATTCCGTCGAATGATGCAAAAGGTTAACAATCGATTTATTGCACTACTCGATGGGCCCATGTAACTCACAGCCGCGGCGAACAAATTAAAAAAAAAATGCCATAAAATTATCTACTAGATTTTATTTAAAAAAATTAATTTCAACAAAATTTCTGTTTTATAAATAGTATAATTCCAAGTGCTCAAGCTCGTAAATAAACACCCGATATAAGCATACTAAAATATAATAAGACTTTAACCAAACGGGCGCACCAACCAACCAGCATAGCAAGCAAGCAGGCCATCAACAGAACTCTGCCGACGACAAGCTAATTGTGAAAATTTTACCTTCATTGTGAGGTCACGTAGCGAGTCGTGATGTGATCTACAGCCGAAGTAGCAGCAGCGCAAATAAAATATTGCAACAGCCGCTTATTGCTTATTGCATGCCACCACTTTCTTGATACGTATCGACTTCATTCAGCTTTTGTTCCGTTCTCCCTGCCTCCTTCTGTGTACGAGTATTCACCTAAATTAGCCAGGTAATCCAAAGCACAAAATGGCTTTGTTGGCGATCTTTACCTATCGAAGAAATGGTTTCATGTGAGCAAACAGGAAGGCAGAAAGGAAGTAAATGGACAATTTGAGGTTGCTGCATTACAAGAGAACGTATATCCATATGTATATTATATATGTAAATATATGTATGTATGTGAGAGTACACTTTTAGATAACTAATAAGATTTTCTATCTTTGCCACCAGTCACAAACTGTGTGCACCATAAAAGCTGTTAGTTTGGAGTTCGCTTATAGTTCTGATGAAATCTTTTTTTAAAACAAATTTTATATTTTGTTAAAAATGACGACCGCTCTTTTTAGTGCAAATAGGTTCAAACGCATTCAAAATTTTTCAGATTTTCCTAGACTGTTTTGGAACAACAATAATATCACTCTCGATTATAAAATATAAGTAGCAACTCCCATAGATATTAAAAAAAAGGTACATATATGTGATTGCGCAATTCAGCATTTATTGATAAGAAAGTGCATATCGCTCGTTTACCTCAATAGTGTCACAACTCTAAAAACCAAAATGTTGAGAAAAACGGTTCAAAGTATTCAATTTACTATGCCTCCCTGACGGAAAGAAAATATATATTTTCTTTCAATGAGGTACTGTTAATAGACATCACCATGAACTTACCTCTGCATACCACTGCATACCTATCCACAAAAAATGTTTAGACATGAGGTACGGTGCACTAAAGAGGGCTAGTTTACTGGGGCGGCACCCCTTGGTCAGGAAAAACCCGAGTCATTCCGGTAACGTAGAATCGGCTGCCATGGGTGCCGTGGGAAAAGCTGCCGATATATCAACATACTACAATCACGGCAGTTACGAGATGCCGCCTGATGTCCCCCCTGTAATACATACGCAATAAGGATTCCATTCTCCCGGTTAATGAGAAGGAAAATGCCCAGTAAGCAATTTCTACTAGAGTGATACGTTGGTAGCAGACATTTGCTAGAGCCTCAGGAACCTCCCATGAATGTCAGGAGGCATTTCTTCAACTACACTGTCGGGATCCAGGACAAAAGACAACTACATTTACTGGACCGGACAGTATACATGCAGACATTAAACGAAATTCATCGAGAGTCTCTTACCACCTTCCTTAACTCCCGACCACCGAATACCGTTATCGGAGTCCAACCAACCACCACCTTTTCAGACGCAGAGCTTCAGCAGACTCGCGTAACTTTGACCCAATTACGTTCTGGATATTGTGGTAGGTTAAACTTCTAATAATCAAAATCAACCCCGGCATACCCAGTATATATCCAGCATGTGAAGGCACTCTGCGCGATATTAACCACATTTTCACATGCCCTATCAAACCTACTCACTTAACACCTTCCTGTTCCTCTGAACCCAACCTAACGAAACAGCACATTTCTGAGCCTACCGTTAGATGAGTTCAACGAAGACGATCGGTGACTACCCCGCTCAGGAAGGGTTCAGTAAACTGCTACAACTACAAGCGATTTTGTTTTAGAAGTAAATGAGCGATTTGTTAAAGCTTTTCGACATTTTCGTCGAAATAGATACACCATTCCTGGGACGAGAGATTAGCCCAAATAGTGATAAGCTGATCCAAATAAGTTAAGGAGCATTTCGGTATACGTAAATAAATTTACATCTATGAACATACTATACACGTTTATACTTACTTATGGGACTTATACCAGTAGGTCCTGAGTTTGATTTAAGGATGATAGATTTACAAGGTTTGCTCTTTAACTGTGGTGAAAAAGAAAATTGCTACCACGTCACGGGGGATTCGGCAGCCGAATTCTACACCATCATTTCATGTGTATTTCATGTATTCACACACGCGTTCAATCAGTCGTTGTGCAGACGCAGTGTCATTGGTTGCATATTTTTTGTATATCACCAACACAATCCCAATTTTTTGTCAACCCATCCAAAGTGGCATCAGCTTATCAGCTGATTCTATCGAAATTGCTCAAAGCCGGTTAACGGTATGTTAAAGAGCACAGCTCTAAAAATCTTTTCACCATGCGTTTGATTCCAACTGTGAAAGAGAGAAACAATGTTTATGATAGCAAGTGCCCCTCGGAAGCTAATAACCGCCATGAAAAAAACCCAAAATATTTTCGTAAGCACGTGGTGACACTGCGCAAGATATACATTTTCGTAGCGGATTGAAATTTTTGATATTTACTTGCAGAGTGTATTGAAATTTACTGGCTTTGAAATTTGCTTGCCATAGCTTTAAAATCCAAGTATAAGAAATAGGACTACGTGATAATAGGGATATTCTATTGAGCAAGAAGAAGCACCCGACAAACTGGCAAAACTCGGTCTTATCACTAACCATTTTGAAGCGGAGTAGTACAACAAAAAATATTATGAATGCACTTATATATGTATATCCACATGTGGGAATTATCGAAATATTTATAAAATATTCGATTTGCACTAAGCCCATAGGCATACGAGCAACTTTAGAGTTCAGTCAGACAGCCAACTGCTGTTTCTAATTCGATGTGTTAATAAATATTTCAACAATTTAAAGCATGGCGATTTTGCTCATGGAATTCTTATGATTTATACGTACATACATACATACATAGAATTTCCGAATAAATAGTTGGAAATTTTTATATAGTATTTTTCTCTTGCTTTTTGGAATTTGTTACATTTTTGTGAATTTTTACAAAGTTTGGAGATATGAGTTAAGTGGGTTTTGTTGTGGAATGCGCCATACTTTTATAAAAATATAAAAAGAAAATATTAAATACAACAAAAAAAATAAACCTGGTAAATTGTCGCGCTACTATTATTTTGAACACCGGTATATGTACATATGTACATACATATGTATCGCCTGTGTTCGAAAACCGAAATTCTTTGACCCGTCTGGTTATGACCCGTCGAAGCTTTATGTTACTAACAGGTGCACGTGTATGTATGTACATATGTATTTACAGCTGCATACATGCATACATATGTATGTATGTATGTATAAAGTTTTTTAAAGAAGTTACTTTGCCTTTTAATTTATTTTTACTATAGTTTCAGACTTTGGCTACTTTCACAGTTAGTTTTTCTGTGTGAATAAAAGCACACGAAGACTTGTTAGTAATTGAAACCCATCTTCAACAAAACGTACCCATACATACGTACATACCAACACACACATCTTACATACGCCTATATACTTGCACAATGGTGTGTAACAGTGTTGGCATGAAATGCAGTTCTTTCTATTTCTTATATTTTTCCAGTGTTGAGTTGAGATTATTGTTATTAAAATATCTTTTATGACTACAAGCCACAACCAGATTGTGCAGAAGTGGAACAAACAACAAATTTCACTTGTGTGTATGTACATATGTTTGTATGTAAGCAGTACAATGCTCAGTGTCTGTCAGTTGCTGTGTCTCGCATTTCCGTGGCGCAACACGCTCGAGGCACAAAATAAAAGAAGGAAACTTATCTTTACGAAATACTCGTATACAGGCCGTAAGGATGCAAAAGAAGCCAACCAGCCAGCCAAACAAGCCTTCTTTTCCCACAAACCCAATCGCTCTTCTCATCCCTGCCGGTAGGCCGCAGCTGTTGTGCTGTGTTGTTTGTATAAATCGTTTGGAAAATTGCACTACAACAAAGCATAGAATTGTTAGTGTGGCATATTACGCAGCTTGCAACAGCACAATATACGGAGTAACGGCACAATGTCGGGATCAGCGTGGCTTGGAAGTTGTCTTTCCTGCCATCAACTTCCGTTAGTTAATTTGTGATTTTTCAACATTGATATTTTTTGCTTTCACGAATTGGTTTGTTATAAACCCAAGCGGTCAAGAAGCAGCAATTTGAAGCTGAGTGCCCTATTTCATTCTACTACTTCATTCATTCAACAAAAACAAAAAATTGTAAAAGTCAATGGGAATTTGTAGCCACTTGGAACTTGCATAATATTGTCGTGCTGCTATTCGAGTTTACCTACAATGAATATCGAGACGACATATAATTTTCTTCACTAAGAGATAGCGTCAAACGCGAACAGACTTGATAATATTCAATTATAGTATAATCAGCCTACCATTACTATATAAAAATTTGTGACAACCTACTCGAATCTGCCTTCTTTAACCCTCTGCACTCCAGCCTAGTAATGCATAGAGGCTGCCACCAACTCCAGCACTCTATTAGTTCTAAGTACATACCATGATGTAGAAGAAAAATAGAGTCATTTCAATAAAACAAAATTTTTATTTCTTAGCTATTTTACAAACCAAACATATTCTAACTTATATTATAAAAGAAAATCATAAATTTTAGGACTTAAGTGTGATATCTTTCGAAAGAATTGCCCATATGCATTCGCGGTTTACCGGGACAAGTATCACAGTATTCCGAAGTTTCGCGTCTTTGCCCCTTTTCCTGTCTATTAGAACAAACAATGCAATCTCTTTTCTTGCCTTTTCGCAATATGTGCAGTTTTTTGTCCAGTCTTGTTTCAGTTGCTGAAGTGGAAGATCTTGATCGATCTTCGCGGAATTCACCTACAAGTTGATCGACTAATCTCTTGACGAACTTCAAATGGGACAGTGCTTTTTCGTTCTTGCTTGTTTTACACACTTATATAAAATGTATGCATTTATTGCACACATCTCCATTCCCTAAAAGAACATCTTCCTCCACCACTTAAGAGATTTTCTTAGAAAACAATATGATGATGTATAATACCTACCTGTATACATATGGTAACCTTGTGCATCTGGTACGTTCAACAATAAATTTTTATACAGGTGCAATGGAATTCAAGTACTGACAGACAATTGAGGTTTTATAAGATTATCGAGGATAATACTACCATAATATGGGAGAATATTATACATATACCCAGTTAAGTCCGTGTTCTGATGTCTGTTTGTTGCTGATTAACTGTTTTTAAATGTAACATCCAAAATAATTGGTTAAATCTGCTTCTCGTGAACACATCAGAAAAAAATGGTATTTTGGTATTTGCACTAGTAGACCAATAATCTTGAACATTTGGCAGCAAAACAACCATGTCACCGCTACGACGACAGCGGATTTACTTACGACAACGGAGTGCAAAGGGTTAACACATACGTATGTAAGCATAAAGCTGAAGTGACGGTCTCAGTTCAAGATCAGATTAGCCTCAGAGGGTAAATACAAATTTAGACTAAAATAGTTGCGCTGCGTAATATTAGAGCTTGGTCTATTGATTTGAAAAAATAAAAAAAATAAAAAAAATAAAAACATATACATACATATATATGTTATACATACTTACAAGTAGTCAATGAGTGGTAGATAATCAAAAATGTATACAGGATTTTTCAGAAATTGGATACTCCTGAATGGACGAGAGCATAATGAACTAAAATTGTAGCATTACCAGCGTAGCACACCTGTGGATGCATTATTATCCGAGCTTATCAAAAACAAAAATCGAAAAGCATATCTAATCAGTTTTTATGTTGCTCTAAAATTTTGTGAAATGCTATCGCTGATATGATTTTAAAATTGCTTTCAAACGAATTCTATCACTTGTCATATTTCCATACATTGTAGGCGTGGAAAAATACATACCCATACATACGCGCATTCCCACATGCATACATATCGCACCCTAAATACAAAAGGGTCACAACTCAAAATGTACTTCTGCTCAAATATGAACGAGACGTTATCAATAAAACAGTCCGCGGTTGACATATGGCAAAAATAATTTTTTTGTTTTTTGGTAGGACTGTTATAAGCTTACATGGCAAATTTCAGCGTGATATGTCACATAGTTTGTTTTCTGTGCTACTGTAAACAAGTCAAGCTCGAGTGTGGAAAATTTTGAGTTGTGCCCCTTTTGTATTTAGGGTGCGATATGTGCAGAGTAAATATGTGTATGTATGTGTGTATATGTATGTAGTCTGTTACTCCACAGCGAGTTAAATGTTCTGTTACGGCATCAAATTGCACTATCTTACAGATAATATTTCAGAGTTAAATGGAAACGGTAATTAATGCACCGTTATCTAAAACAACCAACAGTAAAGCAAAGGCAACACTGGCGAGACGTGCGCATCTATTCAGTCAGGTATTGATTTCGAGTGAACGGTTCACGATAATAAACTTTGAAGTTATATTAGAATCAGAGCGAGCGGGTGTGGCAATCGTCTATTGATCGATCGATCCCCCAAAACAATCCTTATCTTATCGCAATGGAATTGCAGTGTAAAAAATGCAGGCAATAAAGATATTTCTACGGGAGATAGGGAAAAGTGCTACCACAACATTTTTCTTCTACATAAGTTTTGTAATTATGGCTGCCAAATATGACTGTTAAGCTCACAGTAGAGGTGCCATACCTTAACCTTACCCGTAGTATTAACCATAACAATATTTATGTCATTAATTATTGGTGTCATGGCCATAAGAAGCTGATATTTACATAGACTATCACATATTTGTGCAGTTCGATGTGCAGAAACTGAAGAAAAGATAACAACATGGATACCACAACGCAGCAAATCACAATGCTAAACCGAAATTCAATTGGTATCTGTGGTTATGGTTGTGACTACCAAATTATGGCATGCCACCTCTAATCGATTACAGCGCTGCCCATATGCTGGTTCGATGAACAAATTTATAGCGTCGTAACAATATGGTATACACAAGAATGAGAGATTACAAAGTTATTAGAATAGATTGCGTTTCCAGCTAACGTCAACCTGGCTGGCTGAAAGCCATCACATAGACCTATTGATCCTTAGTGGTGCCAGATGGAGTTTGGCCTTTACGTTTTATTGTAGTATACTTCTAGTTAAATGCCTGCGTCCTTTGTGAACCTAAGTAACTCCTGAAGCTCAAACCCCAAGAGACATTATAACTTCTCCTAGGCATTTCGTTCTGGTGCCAGCCAATATAGGGCAAGAACATAGATTCTAGAGTGTCCCTCTCTTCTATTAAAGTTCATTGCAAAATCTGCAGTTATCGTTGTTTGTGATTTTCATCCTGTATACTTGAGCCGCTAGCAAGTTGTGGCCTGTCAGTATACATTCGATAGGTCTGCTTTCCTTTCTAGACAGGGCTAGTACGAGCTGGCGTATTTACACATCTGCATTCCGTTTACACAGGATTTTCGCGGCAAGGTTGCCTCACCTCCTGTCCAAAACCAAAATATTGAGAAGTGGTATGGGCGTTCTTCACCTTCGATAGTGAGACGATGATCCCTCTGAACCAGTCGATGAAATCCATAGTTTGATATAGGGAACGGAAGATGTCCGCACTTGAAGAGACTACTTGGATCAGTGATTTCAGATTAGCATAATCATTAGGACATAGAAAGTGTATGAAAAATAGGTGCCATCTTTGCTCATCTTTAACAACAAATGCAATACTACGACTTCAAAATATAAAACATGAATTCATCACAGTTCACCGCAGACCAAGGAACGAGCGAGACTGTGGACTTCGCATGAAGAATCGAAGCCGAAGAATGACAAGGTGGCCTCGACAGTCCGTTCTAAGTAACCGGAACTACCCGGATTTCTATCCGGCCAAGCACACCCACTCCATACATGTACGGGGAATGTTTATGCTGTTACAACAACATTTTGGGAGATCCGCCATCGACATCGATTAACTTGAAAATTCCAAACCGATCACACCGGATAAATTTGACACCGATGGCATTTGACAAAGAAAAAGTTCTTTCCCATTACAAGAAGGCACCAGATTATACAAGTCTGTGGTCCTTTTGTCAAGCAAATTTTCATGATTTTCAAACATGAAGAAAGGATGATAAGAAATTTGGGTCGAATATATGAATTTTGAGGTCTCTAGAAATTGTTTTATATTGACGTCATCAAAAACTGGAAAAATATTCGACGAAGAGAATTGAGTTAAAAGAGATATATTTTGAAAAATAAGAAGTTATTTAGACGCATGGAGGGTTCCATATTTTAATTTGTAGAAACTGATTGACGGACCTCGCCATTTTATTTTATTTGTTCCTTATAAAACGCAGTATTTTAATGTCATATTTTAGGGAGTTCATCCATCTTTTCTTCCAAAAT
Source organism: Anastrepha obliqua (assembly GCF_027943255.1). Taxonomy (NCBI): domain Eukaryota; kingdom Metazoa; phylum Arthropoda; class Insecta; order Diptera; family Tephritidae; genus Anastrepha; species Anastrepha obliqua. The sequence continues at coordinate 1,785,029 of NC_072895.1, read as the reverse complement.
AGATTTTTAATTCTTTTAGTTTAATTTTTATGAAGAAATATTAAAATAGAAGCGGGTAACACTTTAGGAAATTTACAACAAAACTCTTGTCTCTACTTCAATTAAAATCAAATAAAGAAGATGTAGTACTTACTCTGCATTATTAAAGTAAACAAGAAATTGCAAAACCATTTTACGTAGTCCGTATTTCGACATTGTTTATAAAATTTTCACACCTGCCAGATTATTTATTATAAACAAAAAATAATTTGGAGGGAGAAAATTATAAACAGTTCACAAGTTTGCATCACCTCTGCCGTCTTTCAGAATTCGCCAATAGAAAATATCCGAAATGGGCTGCTTGGCTTCAGCGGAAGGTGTTGCGTCGTTAAATATACAGAAATGGGCCGAAGCATAGGGGTGGGTACTCTGAAAGAACCAAACGCAAGAATAAGCAGCTTTAAATAAAGTCCAAAAACAAATCGCACATCCGCCCACGCATATCAAAAAACTCACAAATAGAAATAACACAAAATATAAGCAAAACAAGGAGGGAAGGGTGTTGCGACGAGACACTTTGCATTATTTGCTGGCGCTGCCGTTGGTAAGCGTAGGCAAAACAACTGTGCGGTATGCACAGCTGCGTGCGCTGATCTGCTGTATTTCATAGTTCAGAGCGATTGTAATGACGCGCGCAGCCGTTTACGTGTATTTTTGCTGCATTTGAATTTGTTTTCGTATTGAAAACGAACTCGCGTCCCAACTGTAGCACACTGGCACCGGTCCGAACCGCGACCAACAACATACTAGCGCTTTCGCGTCCCACCACTGGCAGCATAGGCAGCAGTTTTCCAAGTCTGTTTTATATTACTTAGCGGTGAATTTAATAACGATACACACATGGACAAGTACGTATGTATGTATGTATATATGAATATGCATATATTTCTTTTATGAGTATTAACAATGATTGGTGCACCGATTTCTTGGATTGCTGTGAGTGCCTCTGCCGCAGCCGCTGCCAACCGCGCCATCAGCAGCGCTGCAGCAGTTTGAACAACATTTCTCTCCCACTTAAAAATGATTTCATTCTCATAAAATATTGTTGCACAAAATAAATTAGAGATTTAACAGCCAAACTCACACACAAACTTAAACGAATGATTACAACGAAATTTTAATTTTATTCTTTTTCGCCCCCGAATTCGCCCCCTTGAGGGTCACTGCTTATGGTTTCCAGTTTAGATATTCGCTTTCAAGTTTTTTTTCGTATTTTCAATTTTTATCTATTTATATTTTTTTATTTATTTGTGTTTTTATTCCCTCGCTTTTTCAGAAATTAATTTTACTTTTAGCATCGATTATTATGCGGCACACACCACATTTGACTCGAGCATGCGGTAAAAAAGGCTACCAGCCTTTTGATTATATTCTTGTTATACAGTTAGATTCATATGAGCGTAAACTTGGCACTAAACTTGAGCGCCGTAGTAAGATTTATTTATCATGCAGAGTCGCTAAATTCAACAGACTGGGCGCAATTTGAAAAATCTTTTAATCAATCTCCCTTGAACGCGTTTAAGCATTTAAATGAAACTAAAAAATTAGTGGCGAAATTTGGGTTTCTTCATAAAAAAATATCTTCGAGGGTCGTTAGAAAAGTCCGTGCAAAGCCAGCCGAGGGTATGTTTAGTTAGTAGCAGCTCGTGGAAGATAACATACCAGCCAGATCGGTATATTTCTTTGCGTTTGACATTTATTTGAAGCGAGGAACTCGAGTGACTTTCCTTTTCCATCACGACAACATACGAGCTCACACCTCAGCAGATGTGGTCGCAAAAATAGTGCAAAGAGGGTTCAATTCGTTTCACAGCTGTCCCATTCTCCAGACTTGGCTCCCACAGATCTCTCGGACCACTATTTGTTCCCGAATTTGAAGAAATGGCCGGCGAGAAAAATATTTTATTCAAATGAGGAGGTGATTCCAGATACGAATGGCTATATTTCAGACCTGGATAACTAGAACAGCGTTGGACGAAGTGGATAAGCCTAAAAAGAGACTATGTCGAAAAATAAAAAAGGTTTACTCCAAACAATTAAGTAGTTGTTATTTTTGCACGGACTTTGGACAAACGACTCTCGTATTATGGTGTTTATTGAACAAAGTTGAGAAGTTAATAAAATATTTCAAAAATTTGCTTTAAAAGTATGGCCACCCAGCTCTATGTTTAGAGACAACAAAAAACCGATTTAGATAGGTGACTTCAAGAGATTTAAGGATATGTTTGCAGATATGGCTTTGGTGTCCATTAATCTTCATCAGTAGACGCAATGGTAAGCCTACGAGCGTATTTCTGCCGTGAAAAAGCGTCTTATAAAAAATACCTGCCGCTCGGAGTTTGCGTCCATTTGTGGAACAACATCAAGACACACGCCACAAATAGAAATATGTAGTTGCAATAAATTGACAAACTCTTGAGATTACAACAAGTCATTGCTACTTTCATTTCTTAGCATGACAATAAGAAAAGTAATTATACGCAGAAAAAATATTTCAAGATGTTGCAAATAATTATTGACACACAATTTGTAAGTTCTTCAAAATAGTCAACAAAGCACTCTGGGATTCAGCTTAATTCAAAGGGGGCAGAATAAAATCAAGGGCCAGAAAAACTGAGTAGAGCAGCTCTAATGCAGAATTCAACATATTGACATGGTGGAGGACCCATGAAATTAGAAATACTGTAAGAGTGTGTACTTGTATTTAGCTGTAGGAATATGGATTTTCATGAATCGTTTGAGTTTGTTGAGATTTTATGTCGAGAAAACCCGCAACATTTCGAATATTGTGAACAGCTAACCGCGAGTTATCGCGCTCAGATTTACTGAAGCAATAACAACACACGGCTCTCTCAATGTAAAAGTATAAAAAGTATATTTTACAATATGTGAAATAATACTATAATAATGAAATAATGCATTACAAAATAAATTTTTTTATTGGTGTTGGCAGTTTTTGACACAAAAAAAGCCTTTCGCACCTTTTCGTATTCAGTAGAGTTGTTGTGTTGTTTGACCATTTTATGACGGTGTGTTTTCAATACTCATGGAACTCAAATAGTTAAGCTAATTATTATAAATTAGATTTAAATGTAAACTAACATTTAATGATTTTTGTTTAGGCCTTACGGCATAGAATACCATCATAGAGTACCATCTTGTGAAACAAGAAAAAAAAACGAAAAAGAAGCACATTGATTTGAAGCAAACGTGGCAATACGTCTTTTAATTTTACCCGTTTTTATAATCTCAAGCCCAATCTACTTTTCTACATAAGGAGATAAGAATCTGGGTCTTCGAAAACCAAACAAATAGACCATCTCAAAGCATTCGCACTAGACGCTACAAAAATATTACAAAAATAAGCTAGGATAATAAGTAACAAAAGACACTGGGAAAGCAGAAAACTACGTTACCTCAACGACCCCGGTTTACATCTAACCAAAGACTGTCACCTCATTCTGTTACAAAAACGAACTTCTTTTTAAGGGAGACTTGGCATATAGTTTGAGGAAATAATTCAAGCAAAAATCAAAGGCTTTGCTACTAATGACCAAGCGTTCGATCGCTATCAATTCCGAACAAATTTTTCTACTTAGCGCAAGGCAAATTAAAGTTATTTTATAATCGTATTTTAAAAAGTTTTTTTTTTAATTAAAGTAAAGACATGCTGACATTTTTAAATAATATAAAGTGTTTGTGAAAGTAAAACAATTGAGATTAGTTTGCAGTTTATCTTAAGAGGCAAATGTTGTTGTGCGGCAGCTAAAGGTGGATGTATTTGGAGAGGAGACGACTCCAACTTACCACCAAAATCGGTTTTTTTCATGTCAAAGTTTCCTCTATTTTTCAGTTAAATTTTAGCGTAGTTTCTCTATTTATTTATTTATTTTTACCATCGCCTTTATAAGGAATTCGCAACGCGAACACGCAAATACGTAGACGTAAGTATTTTTTAAAACAAACTATCGCAATCCTTAAAATAGAAAAAACGCAATAGTACTACATATTTATTCTACAACATTTTGGCTTTCAAACATATGGGCAAACATTCATGCCAACACATATATGTATGTAGCCATGTTGCAGGTATTCATATAAGTATGTATGCATCGCTCGCAAATCGACCCACACTTGTCAAGTCAAAGTGGCCTACTCACAAACCACATAAAAATACAAATAAAAATAAATAGAGAACAACCCAATGTGGAGATAAGAAGAAACTGAAGCAAAACGAATAAAAATGTAAATAAATTTGAACTCAAGCGCTTAGCAGCTTGGGCGATTGTACGATCCATTGGCAGGCGAACAGGTCCGCACGCAAAAAAACAACCCGCTTCATATGTATTGGTTTTCTATTATTTTGCATTTTGAAGTTAAAAATAAAGTGGCATTAGGCGAGACACTGGCGTACTAGCTGGTCGATAAATTACAAGTCCTAGAAGACATCGATGAGAACGCGAGCTAATTAGTAGAAAACAAGAAACGTCAGCGCGGCAGGGTTAAAAGAAATTTTAAGTTTGGCACGTGGGTGCTATCGATTGCTAGTGGTTAAATAATCATAAAACAGATGTCAGGAAACGGAATATAAGCATAAAGGGCGAATGCAGTAACAGGCAGTTGGTACAATGCAACAAAAACAACATACCCATTGCCTAGAGGGAAAACACCCTCGTGGAAAGTGAAATGTTCTACGTTATAAATATACAAGCTGCAGGGGCACATGTAGGTATTGCCCGCAGGAGTGTAATATTTTGATAACAATACTCTTTAGCTGAATTAGCTCTTTTAGTGTAGATAGAGACATGCAAACGAGCACGCAAAAGGAATGAAATCAAGCGAAATATAAACGCACCAGTCAACGAACTCTTAGTGCTTAGTGACAAGAAGATAGCATACAATTTATTTTTGAATTCTGAGAATCGGTTTAGAATGTTTTGGGCGTATTAAATACAAGTTGCTACAAGTACCGCTCTAAAAACCTAGTAAATATTTAACGCAAAACAAATGCAAGTTTTACTGCAGTATTAAAAATGAAATGTGTCTTTTGAAGAAGGCAGAGGATAATAAATTTGTATTTAGTACACATTTATTTAAAAATTTTAAAATATAAGCTTGCTAGATAAACAACGCTCATGGGAAGCGGATAATAGTGGTTCCACTACGCAATACCGGCAGAGTCCATTCTAATGCAGTGAGCAAAGCAAATATATGACGATACATATGAGAGTGGGTGCATAGGGGTATATTGTAGTACACATACAGACAAGTAGATATTTCAAGTGCACTTGCGCAAACACAAATCGAAAAGTGCAATTAAATGGTACGACAAACGGTGGTATTGTGAAGTTGCACACAATAAAACAGGTAGGAACGCACGCAGACAGTCCCCAAAATGGGGGTGTAACTTCGCCACAGGGATGCCATATAATTCAGAAATATGAATATTTAGGAAAAAGCACATCCTTCACGCTAACTTAGGGCTGAAAGGAGTTCTTATTCGGATTAACATGGAAAAACTCACAGTGGATTTATAAAAGCAAATTTTCCTTTTCGTAAACTTTCCATATTTTCTATATTTCGAGTATTTAAGAGTCTTGAATGATCAGACCTTAGTATTTTACTATTGTAAAAATACTCAATGCTTGTTGCATAGCCAAAGTTCACATTATAAAAAAAAAACTGAAATTCAACCACAAATGTAGCATGTGTGGGTATGGGTAAAAAAATAAGATGGAAAATACAACACGGTTTCGATGCAAGTTACAACAATTAAGAAATGGATAAAAACATTAAATTAGGCGAAAACAGCAAATACGTCGTGCCAAACGAATTTCGGCATAAACAAGTAATATATAAAATTAATATGGCGATGTCCAAGACTTGCACGCAAAAGTGAGCTGGATCAAAAGTACCCATATTCCGTTAAATAATATATGTAGTTTTTATCAGTGTTTATAAAATTACAACTGCTGCAATCAAATCATTCTTATTGTTATACCTGGCAATGCTGTATATTTTGTTGTCTCGTCCTGTTTGCTCCCATTCGTTTTGCTTGTTTTGGCGATTCCGTTGTTATGTATTGTTGTATGTATTGTATCGTATCCTTCGAAACACACAATACGCACTTGTGATACAAAAATGCCGAAAAAATCTCGTCGATCTGAGCGAAAGGGTGTAAGTGCCTCCAAGGGTCTGATTTTCAATTAGGATAGTAATACATTTGATTGAACTGGTCTTAACATAGCCAGTCCCGCTCACAATTCCACCAATACTTTTTTTATTTCTTCACTCACTATCAATGCACTACACTTTAAACGTCTTCACAATTTTCTCAAATTTTCGTTTGTCTCACCAAAAGCTGAATTTGCACAATTTGTAAACTTTTATTGCATGTAGACGCGATACCTTTTTTAACATAAATATTTCTTTTATCCTTTTCGTTGCGGCATAACTATGCGCTTCAAATATTTGCCTAAGCTTTTCTTAACTCATGTACTAAGAATTCGGCATATTTAAGCCCAGAGTTAACTTACTGCTATATTGACACCTATTACACCCAATTTTCTATTTCCAATAGGATAAAACACTTTTCCCTCTTTATTTCACTTTGTCTGCCATTCGTAACGTATAGAAAAAAAATCAACGGATAACGGAACCGCGAACACAATGAGCACGAACAAATGCCATTTTACGAATAACAAGCGGCTACAAAATTGAAAACACAAATGCCAAACCAAGGCGAATTCATACAAGGTGCTACTACTAGAGCAACAGATTTGTGTGCTTTGATTGCGGTTTGATATTTTCAAGGTCAAAATTACATATTCATATGTTATAGCTTTGCTTGTATGTGCAAATTCTGATTGAAATGTTGACAATCAAGATACCAATTTGCAAAAATACAGTAGCTGTGGATGTTTTTGTTGATCTAGTGGCACCATCTAGTGAATTCGCCGTGTCCCAAAATAACCATGAGCGCCCTACAGTGTTGCATTATTCGGTACAACTTAAGTAGATGAACACTTCAAGGTATTAACTTAACTTAATTAATTATAATTTACTTAATTTAGGCCAACCTACCATGCCAGTAACATGTTTTTCTCGTTACCCAATACTCAACTTAACATAGAAAAAGTAGATGGGTCTAGATTTTAGATTCCTAATAAAAAATTTTAAGTGAAGCCGTGAGAAAATTATGCCGCCAAATCAAATATATTTGAAAATATAAAAATCCTAAAAGTGCCTCTGAGCAATTTTAAGTACTTCGTTCAATAATGTGTGTGACTGACACATAGATGGCGGCACTAGGACTAAATCAATATTTTTTTCGAAAGTTGGCAACCTTTTTAGGCTTACTGTCAAAATCAAATGTTAATCCGACCATTTTTTTACAAGTTACAGTGCTTTGAGTGACGCTACTTTTGAGTTAAAAAAAAAAAATGAATTCAAAGCAATTCCGTGTGCTGATTTATCATTGTTTTTTAATGAAAAAAATACTGTTCAATGCCAGGAATGGCTTGAAAAACATTATTCGGACTCTGCTCCATCAAAAAGAAGCATTTGTTATTGGTATGCCGAATTCAAACGTTGGCGTACAGACACCGATGACATTCCATCTACTGGAAGGCCAAATGACGCTGTTATTCTGGAAAACGTTGAAAAAACACTGAAAATCATGATGTCCGACCGTGAAGTGAAAGTGAGGGAGATTGCTGACATTCTAAAGATATCAGCAGGCAGTGCACAAACCATAATACACGAACATTTGGGTATGAAAAAGGTGTTTTCCAAATGGGTGTCGCGTTTGCTCACACCGGAGCAAAAACAACAACGAATCGATGATTCAAAGAGCGTTTTGGACATGTTTACGCGCAAAAGTCGGAGTTTTTGCGTCGGTACATCACAATGGATGAAACATGAATCCACCATTTCACTCCAGAGTCAAATCGGCAGTCTGCTGAGTGGCATGCAGCCGGTGAAAGCCGCCAAAAGCGACCAAAGACGCAGCAGTCGGCTGGCAAGATTATGGCGTCTGTATTTTGGGATGCGCATGGAATAATATTCATCGACTATCTCCAGAAGGGGCGGACCATCAACAACGACTAGCGTTATTGGAGCGGTCTCATATGGCGAAGAAAAAAGTGTTGTTCCACCAAGACAATGCACCATGTCACAAATCAATGAAAACGATGGCAAAATTGAACGAATTGGGCTTCGAATTGCTTCCCCATCCACCGTATTCTCCAGATTTGGCCGCCAGCGACTACTGGCTCTTCGCAGACCTCAAAAAGATGCTCCGTGGTAAGAGATTTGGCTCAAATGATGAAGTAATCGCCAAAACTGAGGCCTATTTTGAAGGCAAAGAAAAATCGTTTTACAAAGGCGGTATCGAAAGATTGCAAAGCGTTGGAATGATTGTATCTCCCTAAAAGGGGACTATGTTGATGAATAAAAACAAATTTTGGCAAAAAAATGTGTTTTAATTAATTAGTCACACACATTATTGAACGAAGTGCAACAATTTAATTATTCTTCTAGCCCGCAACTAATTAATTGACTTTCAAGCAATTTTCGACAGCTAATATTTTGGTGCATATGACAGCTAAACTTGGCGGTATTGAGCTAAAGTCTAAATCACAACAACGCGGCGTTTTTTAAATCAGCTATTGGCGGGAATTTTGTAAAACTTTTTTTAAATATTTAGCATGTTCTGCAAATCAGTGGAATTTACCACACCTATTTAATTTTTCTTAGCAAAAAGGCAATCATCCAGCACTAAACCGTTGAATAAGACATTCATTACTTTCAATAAAAACATTCAAAAATATTTTGCAAATCGCTGCGATTTCAAATCTTTCTATCTTTCAGAGCTTCTTTTATAAATTGACTTTAATGGTTTCGCTGCGATAAATGGATATATGAGAAGAGAGAAACACATTCAAGAGGAAGTATATAAAATCGAAAATGGCTGCAACCAATACGAGGAATTATTTATTTATTCTTAGTAAATCTAGAAACATCTGATACAGACCATGATTCAATTATAGAAGGTTAGGTAAGTAGTGACAAGGGCGCTTTGACACTCCCTTATTTTAGGGCTGCATTTACGAAGGATGGGAAAAGGGAAAAATGTTTTCCCCTTCTTGCCTAAAGGTAGTAAAAAAGTACGTAAAGTAACTAATTAGTCCTGTAATAAGAGAAGAACAAGTATATTGGTTATTTAATCTACATTAAAACAAAACGACAGAAAAATTATAGTTTTTTCTTTAAACAAATGTAATATTTATTTAGAATATTTTCTATGTTTATCTACCAACACAAGAGCACGCAGAACTATGGTTTGTTCCTGAAGTATGTGTTTTAAGTTAGTTCGCAGTTTTAAAATAAACATTAGTATAATTTTTATTACAAGTTTAGCAGTTTATAGTTTAAAGTTCGTTTACCTTAATACACTTGACCCTAATATTAGTAAGTGTTGGGAAAATGTATGCATATGGTCTAAAACAAATATTTCATATATTGCTAATACAATTCATAAATTTACGTAAATCAAATGCAATGAGAAAAATTGCGGAAAGTGGCTCGTATGGGTGTTGGAACGCTGCTCTGATTCGAGCAGATATAGGGACGTTGAACTTGCGCAGAAACCGAAGACCTGTAATCCAGAAGTCTTAAAAATTGTTAACTTCAAATACATATAAAACTACGACTTACGTCCCTTGTAGACGGAAAGTGCGAAGATTTGATCGCAGATCTACGTACAGCGTACTGTTCTAGATCCGGTACGGTATCGGCGGAGCCAGCGAGTTCCGAAACCAAGTCGACTTCAGAGGCACCAGCACCAGACACATAACGATCGTCACCATCACCACAGCACGCTCAATGTCATCCATGAAATTGTCCGAAGAACCACATACATATGGCAATGCTAGTAAACAAAATAAGCTTTTGTGTAGCTTTATTAAAAAGAAAACGACGCACAGAAGTCATCTATACTATTTCATTTCATGTTTTATTAGTCTTTCTATACTGACTACACAATCTTAATGCATAATCTTATTTAAATATTAATATTAATTAATTAATTTATGCATAATCTTATTTAAATATTAATATTAATTAATTTATTTATGCATAATCTTATTTAAATATTAATATTAATTAATTAATTAATGCATAATCTTATTTAAATATTAATATTAATTAATTAATTAATTCATAATCTTATTTAAATATTTTTTATTGAATGTGTTCTTGCGCGAATTATTAACAAAAAAATACATATAATAAAGGGTTTTCCTCTTTAAACTGAAATAAACATCCGATCATTTACATTAAAAATAGCATTTTTCTTTGAATATCAAAATAACACCTCCTATTGGAAAACCCTTTATAATTGTTCTCCAAAAAATATTAGAAATAGATAACTTGAAAATACAATATTATAACTTACGAGTATTTAACGATATAAAACGCGTACGAATATTAGGCACGGGGCTGCAGGTGCAGGAATGCTGAATTTGCTCAGAAATCAAAAATCTGCAAATCAAAAGTATTAGAAATAGATAATTTACTAATACAATATTATAACTTACGAGTATTTAACGATATAAAACGCGTACGAATATTAGGCACGGGGCTGCAGGTGCAGAAATGCTGAATTTGCTCAGAAATCAAAAATCTGCAAATCAAAAGTATTAGAAATAGATAATTTACTAATACAATATTATTACTTACGAGTATTTAACGATATAAAACGCGTACGAATATTAGGCACGGGGCTGCAGGTGCAGAAATGCTGAATTTCCTCAGAAATCAAAAATCTACAAATCAGAAGGATTAGAAATAGATAACTTACAAATACCATATTATAACTTACGTATATTTACAGGAAAACGATGCTGGAATTCTATAATGACTATTTTCAAATACTGCACTTGCACATACATGAACACCTGCAAATAAAAGCTTTTAAAACCAATTTATTTACGATTTACGAATTTACTTACTTGAATTTTTCCAATGAAATAAACGGTTTTTAACGAATATGAATAAAGCAACGTGTCAAAAATGGAAACAGTGTTGCCGACCAAATAATTTGCACCAAAAGTTTAGTTTTTACTACAATTCAAAAATTTTTTTGTGAAATAGGTACTTTTTTTTGTAAAGAAGCAACACGTTTTCAAATAAGGGAGCCGATATGTCAAGAGGGAGCGAGAAAGCTGTTTACTTACCTAACCTTCTATAATTGAATCATGATACAGACTACAACAAAAATACTTAATGATAATAAGTCATGCTTATCTGCATATGTATTCGTCCATTGACAATTTGAAAGTTTGTTTACAAGATGAAAATTCAAAAGCCGAAACGTTTGAAATTTGTATTAAATTCTTTCAATGTTCTATGAATCAGAGCATAAAAGGCATAAACCGTCCACGACAGTCGGTTCTACGTTACCGAAACAACCCGGCCAAGGACTGTCACTCCAGCAGCATTCCCCGTATGTAAGTATGGGGAATGTTTATGCTGCTACAACAACAACAACAAGGCATAAACCGTTAAAACTAGATCCAGAAAGAATAAATTATAACTTAGCATGTTTTTTATGGAATGTAAAAATAAATGTTCTAGGAGAAGAGGACAGTCATATCGATAAAGCAGACGATATCAAAGATAAAGGAGAGTGAAGGTATACCTTTACTAAAACTAAACGTTATAGAAAACCCGTTAGCTGCCATTTAAGAGCGCAATTGGTTGTCATATTGGAATATTACTAGGGAAACAGGATGTGAAATTCTAGCATAGAATTTTGCTTTATACGAAATTGTAAGCACTGTGTAAGCGATTAAATTTGTACCCAGAAATCTGAGAAACTGTATTAAAACTCCTCCGGAGACAGCTTAAATTTAAACTGCGTGTATGCGTGAAAGGTCATAATGGACCTGCGAAAGGTCTATGTGTGTCTTTATAACAACCACCCTAGCCATGCGTGAAATGATTGTTAAAGTAAAATTTTTTTAATTTACTCTATCCCTACATCTCGAAGGAGCTAATATAGAAATTAAATTAAAATTTTATGAATAGTGCTGTTTCAAATTAGAAATCGCGAAATTATCAAGTGAGAATTTATATTTATTTTTTATTTGGGAACTTCCACCCATCAAAATTAAATGATTTAAAAACACATTTTTTATGTCGATAGGGAACAAATTAAGTCAATATTTCTATTTTATTATATAACATATATATTCCAAAACGGACATGAGTTTTTATTCATATCTTCCATTTCACTTCCCCATTTTTTGCAAGCAACAAAAAAGTTGGCATCTATTAAAAATAGCTTAAAAAATAGATTTTATACACATCACAAGCAGCAAACATTTCTACGAAAGTATGGATATATACGTACATATTCTTACATGTATGTATATGCAATAATGCATACATTTGTAGCAGCCTAAAAAATATAATAGCCAATTTAATCCAAAAGTTTTTGTGCACTAAAAATCCCACTATGAATTAATCGTAGTTAAATCTCTCGAAACATTTTGTACGCTCATATACAAAAATCGTAGAGCAAAACCTTTTCTTAAAATCAATAAAACGGAAATGTTATACAGCAAAAGTAAATTTTAGAAGTAAATTTTAGAATTAGATAAAAGTTTTGTAATTTTGTACGCAAATGATAGTTATCTAATAATAGTGTCTAAAGTATTTTTGTTCAAGTCGCACTTGCGGCATACATTTATACACGTTGAACTGCCAACCTAAGTTCTCCCTTTGGAGCAAGTACCAAGCGTGTGTTATCGTACACCAATGGAATGGGCGTTTCTCGACATGGACTGAAACTGTAATGGCGCAGCAATGTCGCGAGACCAACCAGCATTTGCATTTCGGCGAATTTTTGCGCCAGACAATATCGCCTGCCTACTCCGAATGGTAGAAAAGCCATTGGGTGACGTCGCTGTACATTTTCTTTACTAAAGCGTTCTGGATCGAATTTGTTCGGTTCGGGGTAAAGCTCAGGATCACGATGAATTGCAGCTATAGGGATGACTAGATGATTATCTGTTCGCAGCATGAAAATAGAGTTCGGCACTTCGTAATCTTTGTTGGTATTTCGTAGCAAAAAGGCGTAGGGAGTGTGCTTCCGCAGAGTTTCTGAAATGAAAAGGACGGTTTGATGAAAATAGTGAAAAGCTATTGAAATGCAGATATTATAAGTGCCGGATGTTTACAGTAAAAATTTGTAAGATACTGTTTCTGAAGGTGCAAAAATCTTTCAAATTCACTTTACGGAGGAACTCAAATATTTTTTTTTAAATATTTTGGCATAACGGGATTATGTTAACTTAAACAGTTATTGTAAGTTCAAAGCAAAACGGTATATAGTGACTCCACTCTAGACCGCGCTCAAAAGTGGTTGAGTTATAGGTACATAAAACACGCTTTTTTCCAAATATTTAATTGTTCTGTTCATTTGGTGCTAGGCACCCAAATATTTACGAGTTGCCGACCGAGTTCCAATTAATAAAAATATTGTATGATATTTTAGGAAAGAAAATGTGTTTATATGCTTACCGTACAAACATTGTTTTAGCAAATTCATTTCTTCCAGTTTCGTCTTATCCATACCATTCTCATTTCCTTTGAGCACACCGCATATTTCTTCGCGTACCCGCCGCTGTAACTCTGGCTGTAGTGCTAGTTCGTACAAACAAAATGTCATCGCCGAGTTACAGGCCTCCAGCCCCATCAAGATAAAGGAAAAAGCCTGCGCTGCAATTTCTTCGTCACTCAAACGTCTTTTGGGGTTGCGATCTCGTTTTAGCTCAGCAAACATTTGAAAAAAACTGCTTCGGTTGTCTATTCGGCTCCACTCCAGTTCAAAGAGCTTCTGACGCACTAGCTTGAGAAAATAGTCGGTGGCAGCCTGCTCGTAGTTCTTGTAGCGCAATAAACGCGCTACGTTCGGGAAATACATAAGGAAATATAGACGAAATATATTGAAGTCTTTCAGGTAACTACGTGCCATGCGGCGGAATTCCGTATCGGAGTTTAGAAATGTTTCGCCGCTTACACCGAAAGCCAATGTCGAAATGACATCAATGTTATAGCAATCCACTAGTTTATTTATGGGTATTATATTATGCGGCTCCGACTGTTTCACAGAGCGATGCATTGCGCCTGCAACCTTCTCCAAAGTGGGTAGCATCTGAATAATATTTTTCTCTACAAAAGTTGGACAAACAACACTGTTTAGACGTTCCCAGTCCGCGCCGTCTTGCTGCAGCAAATTCGCAGAAAGTGGATCATGCGGTGCATTACCGAACACGCCACGTTCCTTGAAGTAATTAGTATGCTGTACAAGAACATTTGCTGCCAACTCCAAATCTAATACTAAAACCATGGGTTTTAAATAAGCATAACAGCCTATGAAGGGCGCTTGACCTTTGTACTTTTCGTAGAGTTGCTCTAGAACTGAGCTAATGTGACGCTTGCCTCCAACGCCTCCTAAATTACCCACCAAAAATTTTGGTTTTTCATGTAATATACCACGCCGCTTCCAATGCGATAGACTCGTTTTGATGATCAAATAAAAAATGGAGGCAACACTTAGTGCGGTGTAGAGTAAGCGCTGAAGCAAATCCATTTTGGCAATATCTACCCTCCAGGTCTTCTATATAGCTGATTAATAAATACTTAGCTAATCCTTTAATAGCTAGAAAATTTTTACATGTCTTTTTTAAGAATACGGGTTATCTCAGCGACGCCCAATCAGGTGTGATCAGCAAGCCCGTAGGGTTGTGTAGCGACTACAAGTGCTTATCGCAGGCATTTCTTACAATTTTCTGTTTTCTAATCAATGGATGAGACGTTATCGGTAGCAGATATGCATAGGCGCTAAATGTTAATCAAATTAGAGGTCTGATAAGTCATACATACATATAAACAAATGATGAAAATATGCAAATATTACATTATGTTGATAGTTCCTTCCAAATTCAAAAGTCAAAAAAGGTGTACTCGTAAATTGTTGCATGATTTTATTTAAATTTTATGTTTAGCATATTTTTATTGAAAGCGTTCGATTTTTATTAAATATATGTTTCAACAGTCAAAAACTCTGTTATCAGATTGTAATACTTAATAGATCAATAATACAAATATACGTGTGTATGTATGTATATATTGCACAGGTATTTTCATGTTTTGGCATCTTTTCATTTAAGTTGGGGTAAACAAATATTATAGAAGGAACTATCAACAAACTCCGAAGTGTGCTGCCAACGTATGCAGCCGTGGTCAACTAGTTCTTGCACAGATTTTGGAACGCCGACAAAGTGGGGATCCTAAAAGAGAGAACAAAAATAATAATAAGGAAAATCACTGTATTTGTATAAGATATATGTAATTTAAAATTTAAAAAACTCGTACATTTTTGCTAACCGAGCTCTCGCAACTGAATATAATAAAATAAATTTGCAATAACTACAGTAGTTCGACGAAAGCGTTTTCGACTTTGCCCGCAATAGCAATTATTATAGCAGTTTCATTTAGAGTACAATTATTCACGTATTTTTACACATGAATTGCTGCGTCGACCTGCGCTGCTCACGTTTTTATACAATTAAAATGGAATGGTGGCAACCATACAGCGATCGCCACCACCTGTTAACTAGTTGCGGGCCATTAATTTTTTGTTATTAAACATCTTAAAAACAAGTTGCGATGGCAAATTGTTTGCATAATACAAATTAACCAAAAACGACATCATCCTCCCGTCCCTCTGCATGCATCTAATATAATATTTATATATTATTTAAAATTAACTTCTTATACTCACGATGACTAGTAAATAAACTTGATTTCCGCTAATGTGAAGGCCTGCGATGCCTTTAGACGCATCTTTTTTATCGCCACACATCATAACAAGTCCACCATAATCTTCAAAATATTTCTTCAGAATACTGGCGTATTTCTTCAAATTATCATGCTGTGCAACGTGAATGATTTTGCAAACAACATCGTACAGTGTATCCAAAGTGTAGAATACTTCAATTGCTCCTATAGAATCGTGGGAGCCCACAAACTCCTTGTCTCTATAACCAATCTGCACAATCGTTTGCTGTATTTCTTTAATGGATGGCACTGTTGCATCACAATCACTTGAACCGCGTTTGTTAACGATCCAAGAACTGACGGACTGCAGCGTGCGATAGGCACATCCCCAGCCATTGTCCTTGAAACCGTCACAACCATCATGAAAATATAGCCAATCTCCTTTTGTATAAAAAGTATAACTTCTGCAGTCTGCTTCGGGAGCTTTTGACGATGGTGGCAAGTATCTGTGCACGTTGGAAAGTAGTGGGTATGGGTAGCACTTGCGTGACAGCTGGTTAGTTGGTACAGTGCCTTCTTCCATATCTATTTCGACTTTGTATAGCTTGCTTAATCAATTATAAAATCACTCAAATGCTTTATTCCTTCGTTAAACCATGTCTGCGCTAAGAAATTTTCATAGCTAACACGACTACATAACACGTTGCCTTGTTTTATCTATATGAAAGTGAAATATTTACTTTATTTGTAATTAACCGCGTCACTATCCAAGAACAGTAATAATAACACAATAAAGATTTTCTGCGCCTCACCGACACAGGTAAGCGTTTTGATGGCTTTTTCTCCCTGTTGCTTTTTTGTGTCTTTTGTCGCAGCTGTAACTTGAAGTGAGCTGCAATTGCGGTAAAACTACTGCATAATTTAGTTGCCACTCAGATAAAAAGTGCATTATTTTGGGCAATAGTCGAAATGCTATATTGTTTAAAAGTACGTTCACATATGCAGTAATCAGCAATAAATCCACAAAACTAATCACATATAGAAGATTACCTCCAAAATTGACAATCAGCTGTCAATACTGCTTTGAAAGGCTTTTCTTCATAGAAAGTGATTCGGTGGAATATTTTGGTTTCAACATATTATGGCAGCAATACGCTTTCGAATTTCGATATTACATTTTATCTTATCTTATTATTATTTTATATATATAAAATTCAAATTATGTATGTATCTATAGATCGACTTGCGTCCTAAACGCATAAACCGATCGTAACCAAATTTGAAACACGAACTGGATACCTTACCGGGGTGGTCATAGGCTAAAAAATATTTTGATATATATAGGGGGCGTGGCACCTCCCATACAAATGGAGTTTTTAACAGTCCGTATTTCTGAAAGTATTAACGTTAGACCACTGAAATTTGGTAAGGGGTTATATGACATTAATCCTTACCACATTCACAAAAACTGCGTATAACGAAAAAGGGGGCGTGGCACCTCCCATACAACTGGAATTTTTAACAGTCCGTATTTCTGGAAGTATTTACGTTAGACCACTGAAATTTGGTAAGGGGTTATATGACATTAATCCTTACCACATCCACAAAAACTGCGTATAACTATAGAGGGGGCGTGGCACCTCCCATACAACTGGAATTTTTTATAGTCCATATTTCTGGAAGTATTTAGGCTAGACGAATGAAATTTGGGAAAGGGTTATATGAGGCTAATCCCTAACACCTCCAAGAAAACTGAGAAAAACGAGAAAGGGGGCTTGGCACCTCCCATGTAAATGCAATTTTTCATTGTCCATATTTCCGGAAGTATTTGGGCTAGACAACTGAAATTTGGTAAGAGATTATATAAGGTTAATACCTAACACCTGCATGAAAACTGTTGATAGCTAGAAATGGGGCGTGACACCTCCTATACAAATGGGATTTTTCATACTGCATATCACTGGACGCATTTATGGTAGAATACCAAAAATTGGTAAAAAGTTTAATGAAGTTAGTATTTAGTACTCCTAGAACAAATATGAGCTTAGAGAAAAATGGGGGTTAGACCATTTGATATAGAAACGAATTTATATTATCAACGATAGAGGTATTGCTGAATTGAATGCATTCTCTTATTAGTAAAGCTTTATCGGTAAGTAAACAGTCCAGCAATCTAAGCGAAATATCAATTTTATTTAAAAAAATGCTTCAAAAACTACGCCATGCCTAGATAATAATGCCGGTTTAGCTACATAAATATTACACTCAAAGCTATATGATTACGTATGTAAGCTAAAATAGTTTTATTTTGAAATTTAATATGAAATAATCCAAATTAATAAAGTAGCAAAAAACACATATCAAATTGAAATGCAAGTTTAACAGCGGAACATATTGACAGTGTTCACCACAAGTTATAAAATCATCGTTTAATCGCCATCACTGTAAATATGTAAACAAAAAACAGCTGATGCATTCCATTGTAATATCTATATTCAAAATTCAAGAAATACTACCAGGAACTGTCACAACTTATCATTCCATTGAAACAGTCGTCGAAGAATCCCAGGCTGTTCATTATCCCGTTGAGTTTCTTAACTGCGGACCCATGAGGAATTCCTCCTCATCGACTGATGGTTAAAAAAGGGGCCATGATAATTATGCTGCGTAATTTGGATCCTCCACGTTTATGCAATGGCACAAGGCTAATCATCACGAAACTTTTACCGAATGTTATAGAAGCTATGGTTTTATCAGGAAATTTTGAAAACCACAAAGTTTTCATACCAAGAATTCCAATGATACCGATGGGACTACGTTCAAAAACGGATATACCTTTCAATCATTAGCTGTAGCAGGAGTCAATCTAACCAACTCATGTTTTACCGATGGCCAATTATAGGTATGTAGCCTACTCCAGAGTTGGCGCACCGAAAAACCTTTTTATTTATACTCAAAATAATACAAGAAAAAATGTCGTATATCCGATCGTTTTAAATAATATCTAAACTGACTTAAAAAAGTTAAAGTTGTTTTATTTACATTGCATACTTTTTAATAGAAATGTGAGGTGACACCCACGGGTATAAGCTAGTAATAAATAATAAGAGGACAAAGCGTTTATGAACGCACGTTTTTTTCTATTGTACAAATGTATAGTTAATATAATAATTATATTAGAATCGTTTTATTAGAATTGTGCCTACAAACCTGTGACTCTGCCGGCATCCACTTTATTTAGTTTCTACTTTGACGAAATAATATAATCCATTTGGAATATAATAATCTGTTCACAGAAAACACAGGTTTGTATGTAAAAAAGTATGGTTTAATCTAGGATTATTTTATAATCTCAGATTTCGGGAGGGAGATTCTGTATGGGTATCTCGGTTTTTAATTACGGATTGGGAATTAAGCACGAAAAAGTAGATAATCTACTTATATGTATGTGAAGGAATTATAAGAAACATATTTTATTTTTATATTGCAACGATATTTTAATTCTCCTGTTATTAAGCACATAAGAAACAAACAATGTTTTTTTCAAAACTATTCGGGCCTTGATTATATTTGCAATAATAGTGCACTCGCTAATTTTATTTTTTTAAATGAAGCCAATTTTACTTTTTGAATGCAAGTCATCATTTTTATACTACGCTTATACACTGGAAGTAGGTATTTTTCAATACCAAACGTGGACAACCTTGGCACTTTGTTGTTTTAGAGGCGCGTCAAACAGCATTAACCCTTCGTTGGGCACCCGGGACTTCTTACGACACAGCGAGTTCGGAGAGCGCAAACGATTTCTCTATTATTCTTGAATATGAGCCCATGAGTACACAAACAAAAAGAAAGGGAAATTACTTGTGTGTGAAGAAGAAACTGGCATAACTCACTGTAATATAGTGGAAAGGGTAATTTATTTGTGATATCATTGCATATCTGAAATATTTATAAAACACGATGTTATTTAAAGAAGAAATACAACTTTATACAGAAATAGCTCTTACCTCCATTTTAAATACATAAAAAATTCACATGAAATGCGCTGTTAAAAAGGTGTGTGTTTGGATATTGATGAGCTAACTGCCTGAAAACTTGCCCGTGCAAATCTCAATTCCTTCAAATTACTTATACGCCCAGTGGCACATACATACATAGTTCAGTTCGTTCTCAAGATGTTTTTTCATGTTCACGACCGTAGTCTTGTTAAGAAATTATATTTCAGTCTAAAAATATACATACGTAAACTATAAATAACTGTAATTTAGAAATTTGTAACATGTCCTATGAAGTACACATTTTCGTTATCTTTGATTACAAACACAAAGGGATGATCGGCAACGAAGTGGTATATGTGCTGCGTTAATTTAGCCGACAACGGCACAAACTTTAGATCTGTAAATAAGAGTAAATAGGATTTATTAAAGCTTTATATGTATATGGATTATCTGCTCATAAAATATATGTATATATACGGTGGAATACATATGTAATTGACATATAAGTCCTTTCTGAGGTAATTGGCTGAGCTTCACCTCCAACTCGTGTTGTTGTTGTTGTATCAGCATAAACATTCCCCATAAATGTAGGGGGAATGTTGCGAGAGTGCCAAGTCTTTGGTTGGATAGTAATCCGGGACACTCCGGTAACGTAGAACCGACTTTTGGCGTGCGTATTGATGTTACCTTACAAATGGATGGACCTACAATTTTATGCCACCCTTAAACGGCATGACATTTTATACTACCGGTAGGCGTTTAACCCTGAACTAACTCTAACTTTGACAACATAAAAAGAAGGTATTATCTCTAATTGGATTCTAAAATTGGCAATTGTTAAGGGGGGAGCCTGGTTTATAAGGTAAAAAAAAATCATTTTTTTTTTCGTTTTAAGCGATTCCTAATATATTTCAGAATATTCACACAAAGTTACAGAGCCTAATTCTCAATATTTCCGTAGATACAGAGCCAAACGTAGGCGAGCGTTAGGTAGTTACGCTGTGACCGGACAGCTATAGTACAAACTTTATCTTCTTTTCTCGACTTTTCATGTTTATGATTTCTTTGAATTGACGTACATTAATGAAAAAAAAAAAACTAATGAACCTCTTGAAATGAAGGATAGCTTGTCCCTTCAGTATTAAATTCTCTTCTATTTGAAATAACAAAATAAATAAAAAAAAAAAATTTTCAAGATTTTTATACCAAGTTGAATTGAATTTTTTTTTATAGAAAGGAATTTTTTGCTTTAAAACTCCCAAAAAGTTGAAATTTTGGAATTTCTCTCAGTTTTCTTAGTTCATCTAGAATAAAAAATCACGATAATTAGAAATCCATTTGAATTTTTTGTACGCCAGTTGGAAACTCCAGCGTTGCAGCGCTCTACTAATTTCTATGTAAAACATTTTTTTTTAACTTATTTTAACCAGTACAAAATTTTTTTATACTTTTTAAATGTTCATTAAAAGATAGAAAAATCTTTGCAGTGCTAAATTAATTTTTTCCTTAAAAAAAAAAATCGTGAAGAGATGCAATTTTTAGACCTCATAAACCAGGCTCCCCCCTTAACGCTTTTCAGAATGAGCAGCTTATTAACCGCTGCTGGTACTGTGCCACTATCAATGAGACGGTAATAAGACCTCAAAAAACTACTCGACAATCACCGTGGTAGCCATGCCACATATGCCATGGAGTGCCGCACATCTTTCAACCAGATGGTACAGCAACAACAACAGAGGAGGTGACCCCGTTCCAGTTAGACGAAAGCTTTTTACTCTAGATAGACAATTCCTCAAAATTTCAGAGGCGCCTAATGTAGGAGAGTTGCTATTTGTATTTTCTTCCTTATGGCCACCGTAGCCGAAGAAGAAGACGTAATTTCGAAATTCCGTGAAACATCAAAACGAAGAAATTTTATTCTAATAGCGGTCGGCAGGCAATGCCAAACCTCCGAGTGTATTTCTGCCATGAAAAAGCTTCTCATAAGAAATATTTGCCGTTCGGAGCCGGCTTAAAATTGTAAGTCCTTCCATTTGTGGAACAACAGCAAGACGCGCACCACAAATACCCAAGCATCTCTCAATTCACGGTATGTGACGATCCTGCTCAATAATTTTCGCACAGCATCGATATTTTCTGGCAAAACAACTGATTTTGGATGACCTTACCGGAATTCGTTGGAGAGCGAACAGCGCCCACGAGAAAATACATTGCACCAGGTTTTTATGGTGTCAAAGAATGGATCTTTCTCACTGTATATTTATTTTATCATCTTTCATCGATGGATTCTTGCCTTGTTAATTACTTCGAAAATCCCTGCTTTAATTCCATAAATTTCTAAAGCCACTGTAAACAACTTTAATGTGGCTCCCACATCAAAACGTTCTGATTGCGTTTATGTTAAAATATGTCAACGTTTCTCATGGAAACGTTAGAAGCCGCCTAATCACTGAAGGGTCTAAAGCTAGAAATATAAATAGCAACCCTCGTATATAGGAATCAGAGATCTTTTAAAGCTTCTACTGAGCTAAAATTGGTACGTACATACCGATCGACGGGAGCAAATAATTCTGAGCAAAAAATTATATTTACTAAAAGTTATTAAATAGATACAATAATTCTTATTAAAATTCCATAATAAGCTCAAAATTTGTGGCAGGGAAAATATTCATAATATCATGCAAGACAAAACGCGAAGAGCGCATTATAATTTTTCAATGTATACTTTCAGGCGGGCTAGTTTGGAAAGCAATGTAATTACAGGACAGTTTGAGCAACATGTGGCGAGGAGCAGGACGCTTGTCTTTTATAGACTAGACGATTATTTCAATGAATGTTATGTGAATTTACTTACATGTGGCCGCCGCCGCTTCTGTGCCCGATTCGTTAACCTCAATAAAGGCTTTGTGCTGGGCTTCAGAAATAGCCAGATTATCTTTCTTCGCCAGCATGCTGCTGAAATCTGCTTTATCACTGAACATAGTGGATACACCCAGCTAGAGGAAAATAATTTTATAAAATAATTTAACCTTTGACCGCCTCTGAAGTGGCTTCACCTGCTCCAAGACTGGTTTCAGCGAAAGATTCAATTCAAATTTGAACTTCGGCAACTGCACAACAACTTCTTCAAGACTCATAGCGGCAAATAACTGTATCAAATCTATATTTTTTAATTTCTCCTCCAAAGACGCTAGTCCATCAACGGCATTCGGCAGCACTACCAACATCGAAACATCTGTATCGGCATATTTCATTTCAATAGCCGTTGCGTCGAGCTCCTTATATTCGGCGTATAAAAATTGATCTGATTGCTTCATCATTTCTACTTTCACCTTTTGTGCCACACCTACGAAAAAGTCCTGCGCGGATGTGGAATCATTCTCGAACTGATTCACCCATTTAGCTTTGAGGTAGAGCGCATTCACCAGCACTACAGCCGTATTGACATCCAAGCTGTTGGCGCTGACCAGTTTTTGAATTCTATTGTCCGTTTGTTCTTCAACCCATGAATTAATTTTCTCTGCTGCTAAAGCAGCTTCAGCAAAGTGCACATTTTCGGCTTGGGAATGTAGTTGACTTTCGGCTATTTCATTAAAGTTTGATGATAATTGAAAACGTTGGTCCAAATAAATGCGATTGGCGAGTCGGAATGTGGCAGTTCCCCGACTTTCTGATTTTGTCCTTTCGAAGAGTTTGGCAAATTTTGCAGCGATGCTTTTTTTGTCACCCCGAGGGAGTTGTAGAATCGACGCCAATTCTGCAGCTGTCTGACCTTCAGCACCGAGATAGGCCAAAGCCAAACAGGTTTCTATTGACACAGGCGAAACGATGACATTCTCTTTTGGCCGTTCACTAACAATGGCTTGGAAGAGCTGCGTTGCAAACGGGCTGCTGCCCGCGATGGGTGTAGCAGTGGCCATGACGGCGATGAAAAGTACCAAAAATCGGACTGAAAATGTGGAAAATGTCTGATATATAATACGCACATGAATTTTCTTACATGAATGTATGTATGTATGTAGTTAAACTCACTTGGCATTTTCAATAGTAAACAAATGCTCCGCTTCCGTTATTCTCGCCCTCTGTGCATGGGAGCAGGCTGCAGACTGAAATTACCACCGCAACAAACTCTCTACGTATCAAAGATTCCAATAAACAATTTTTTGTGAAAAGATTTTGTTTTCGTCAATGCTATTGAGTAATCCATTTGCCAAATATTGTACGTATGTAATATATGAATGAAATGTCTGAAGAGGTAAAATTGAAAAGATACTCGCTCTCAAAATTAACCATTATGTAGGTTACATACACACATACAAAAGCTTTATTTCTAAACAAATCTACTGGTGCTCGGAAGTTCTTTTAGACGGCGGGCATTATACACCCATATATACATACATATGTACATGGGTGTGACAATAAGTCTGACATCAGCTGGGAACCTGTTCTGTTCCTGAGTTTGAAATTTAAAACTTCACGCGAAGAGTACATGGCGCATATGTATGTATATATGTGTGTATGTGGGCACGCATGTATATAATATTTATGCGACCACTACAAGGTCCGGCACTCGAAGTGTAACCAATTTCGGACCGTTCGCGCAGCTGATGTACAGGCATCAGGTGTCTGTTAGTTGTCTAAATGACAGTCCTGAGTATTGTTTACAAACGCGCGGAAGCATTTTGTCAAGAGTAAACGCGAAAAAAGAAAATCAGTCATATGAAACGTCATGGAGGTGGTCATCAAAAGACTGCAACGTCTCGTGAAATGGTTCAAAAAGTGAAGGAGCGACTTGAGCGAAATCCTCGACAAATTGGCATTCAAATGGTGAAAGAACTGAAAATATCTGACCGTAGCATCCGCCGCTTACGGAAAAATGATCTCATAGTCAAGCTTTACAAAATCCAAAAGGCGCATGATCGCACACCAAAGCAGCAACAAGTCAGACTTGAGAGACCGAAGGAGTTGCTTCGCTTGGCCGAAAGCGGTCAATTTCCGAACATTGTGTTTTCTGACGAGAAAAATTTTCAAATTGACCAATTCGTAAACTCCCAAAGAGATAAGATTTATTTGACCAACCGTTCACACGAGGATTTGAGTCATCGATTGGCCACAGGGAGGCAGCTCCCGTCACAGGTAATGGTTTGGGCCACTGTAACCGCAGATGGGCGCTCTCAAATCGTTTTCATCGAGCCTGGCGTCAAGGTAAATGCGAAACATTACCTGGGAAGTATTTTGTAGGTTGTTTTGAAGCCGTGGACAGGCAAATATTTCGGTGGCAGACCATGGACGTCTTAACAGGACTCGGCACTGTCTCACAAAGCTCGAGTGAACCAAGAATGGCTAAAAAACAACATTTCAAACTTCATAACGTCCACACAGTGGCTCTCAAATTCACCAGACGTGAATCCTTTAGGAACCCTGTCCGCGAGTGGGCCAAAATACCAGTAAGTTGTATTCGAGCAGCTTCCGATTCGTTTTCGGTGGTCATATCGAACAAAAGTAAACAGATTCTTAATTTTGCATTATTTTCACACATTTTTTACTTTGAATTATAATAAATAAAAATAATTTTACAAACTAAATTTATGACCTTTTTAATTGGTTACACTTCGAGTGCCGGACCCTGTACATTTTAATTTCACATACGTTTTTGACTTTGCTTACAACACACACATTTGCACCTGTATATTCCAATTTCGGCATCTTGATATTGTTGTATTATTTTTGTTTTTTATTTCGTTGCAGAACCGGCTGCTGTTGACAAAATTAATCCTTAAATGGTGAGTCGATAGGGGAACTTTAGGCGAAGGGGAAGCTTTTTGACATATTTTGTTAAAAAGAAATCAACTATCTTGGAATGGCGATTGGAGCAATTTAGATACACATAAATGCATTAAGGTCTCTATGTGTATGTGCATTTATGTATAAGTATCAGCATGAAACATTCCGATGCAATTTGTACTCAGATGAGTTTTTAGCCGTTTTATTACGTAACGTAGTTTTTTTTATTCGCCTGCAGTTGTGAGACAACATGTTTTCCTTCGCCTACTGCTAAGCTAAAAGCTTCGATAAAAATGTAGAGATGTTACGAATCACGGATTAGTTCACTAAAACGTAGAAGTCATAAGTCAATTAAGTAAAAAAAAAAACATTACAAAACCAGAAAAACTAATTTACTCGAAATTAAACTCAGTAACTCAAAAAACGTGTAAGTCAATATATAAAAAAAAAAGTTACTTAAAATTAAGTCACTAGCTTAAAAAAATGTAAGACCCTAAATTAAAAAATAAAATAAAACAAAAAATTACTTAAAATTAAATTTACTCAAAAAAATTTTGGTCAACAAGTAAAAAAAAAAATAAAACAAAATAAAAAAATTAACTTAAAAATAAACTCACCTAAAAAAATTTAAGTCAATAAATTTCCAAAAAATGAAAATGAAATAAAATTAGCTCAAAATTAGACTCACAAATTTCAAAAACGTTTAAGTCACTAAATAAAACAAAATTTACTTAAAATTAAATTTACTCAAAAAAATTTAGGTCAACAAGTAAAAAAAAAAATAAAACAAAATAAAATATTAACTTAAAAATAAACTCACCTAAAAAACATTTAAGTCAATAAATTTCCAAAAAAATCAAAATTAGACTCAAAAACGTTTATGTAAGTCACTAAATAAAAAAAAATTTACTTAAAATTAAATTTACTCAAAAAAATTTAAGTCAAAAAGTTATAAAAAATAAACTCACCTAAAAAGCATTTAAGTCTATAAATTAAAAAAAAAAAAATCATTAACTTAAAGTAAAACCCACTAACTTAAAAAAAGTAAGTCGATAAATTTTGAAAAAAGTTATCCATATATTTCTAATATCCATATACGAGTATATTTGCTTTAATTCACTAAGGGAGAAATAGATAACTTCGAAAAGCTAAACTTGCTCCAACTGATACATCCAACAGATAAATTTGCCAATCAAAAAGGGTTAAACTCATTAACTTAAAAAACATACAAGCCAACAGAAATTAAGAAAGTGAAGTAGAACCACCCATCATCTACTGTAATTTCTATACTACGACCAAAAAACCTACGTATGCATGTATGCATACTAGGGCGGGTCGATTTAAAAATCGCTCATTGCTCTGTGAAAATCGTATTCTAGGGATCAAAATAAGAAACTTTGCCGAGGGAACCATACCTCTAAAACGAATTCTGATGTCCCCCAATTTGGGTCAACCGAAAAATCCCACTTTGACCCATTTAGAGTGCTCCAATCGAGTCCAAATGTATGACCGACCCCCACTAACTTTGGACGGCCGATCCACCCATGCCAGTGACACACCCCCTGGAACTCCCCTGGGGGGTTCCCCATACAATCATTTCAAAATATCACCATTTTTGGCCTTTACATGAGAAAAGAAACTAAAAAGTTCGACCCAAATTGGGGGACATCAGAATTCGTTTTAGAGGTATGGTTCCTTCGGCAAAGTTTCTTATTTTGATCCCTAGAATATGATTTTCACAGAGCAATGGGCGATTTTTTTGCCTCCCCACAAATCGACCCGGCCTAATGCATACCCACCTTATTATATCTTTCTGAGAGACCAATCGACACCACAAAAATCCCTCCTCAAGGATCATCACATTTTTGAATTTTTTCAAACAATTTTATTTATGTTTAAATTTTTCATAATTATAATAGTAGATCATGTAAAATAAAAGTGGCTTTACATAAACTTTATAGGGTAGTATTGCATTATTATTTCAATTTAGCATTTTTTAAATCATTTTTTACCTAATAAATATGTATGAAATAATTGTAGTACCTATACTATATAATAAATTTAACTTTCATTGATCATCTATACTTTTCTGGTCTTCTGCTCGAATACTAATGCTATTAAGAAAGCTCATAATCAGGAAGGATAATCTAAGTTTCATCATTTCACAATACAATTACGATACATATATACTCGTACTTCAGAAGTATAGATAATTACAGAATTAAATAATCGTCTGTGGAAAATTACCAAGTGCGTTGGAGTATGCAACGGAGTGTTGTTTTCGTAGCTGTTGTTGTTTAATATTATAAAACACTCCTTAAAACCCACCGTCGTGGTTGTGATTGGTTGAAAGAGTTGAATTGAACTTTTTATTGCAAAAAAAAAAAGAGTTATTTGTAAAAATGGTAGACTGCTGCAGCTTTAGTGAGCTATTGAGTAGGTTGTTTTTGTCTTTGTGTGGGTTTTTAGTTGCGTGGGAATAAGGGACTTGGATTGTGTCTTAAACTTTTTATTCATATGCTAAGTGCAAACGTTAATTGTGATTGCAATCGTCATTATTATAGATATATGGTACCATTTCAGTTTGCAAGTCGTTTGCGAATTATAATTTTTACTGGTGTTTTCAAGTTTTCGTATCTTTAATTTTTTATTTTTGTATTTTTCTGGTTTTTGTTAACTTTGTGGATATTCTTAGAATATATTTATGCATCTATATAAATAGGTTTGTGTAATTCCATGATGACGTTTATATATTTTCGAAATAATTTACGATTAGTGATTGTTTTCTTTTATTGCAAATGAGTGGGTGTGAAAATCTGAATCAAGCAACATTTGTTAGAGAATGCATTATATTGTTGTTGCAGTGAGACCTCGACGGTTGTGAAATTATCTTTTATACTGAGCCACGTATTTTTGGTATTCGTGTTCTGATTTCGGAACAGAAAATTTGTATAAATTTAGTTTTTAAAATTTTTTAGAGGGGCAAATTTAAAGAAATTATAGATTTTTATCCAGCGATTGCTAGGCGGATAAAACAATAAATTTTCGCGAGTATTTAAAAATATAGTTCTTTAAAGCTATCATATTTAATTGATTATTTGGTGGTGCAGGCAGCAGAAAGTTTCTGAGTAACTGTATTCAACACTTAGGAATTAAAGTTTTTAGCAGCTCTAAGCGTGTGAGGGATGAGTTCATATGTTAATTTCGGTAGTTTAGCTGAAAACCATTTCTATTTGTTGCAAGTGAATAAGTTTTGTTAAATACGTATTTAGTTCTTGTTTTTGATTTGCATTCAAAGCTTTCTTTGTGGCCATAACTTTGGTAACGAAAATTTTGTTATTGAAAAAATTCTAAGAAAATATTAGTTTGGGAACAGAAAAAATTTCAAGACTTTGGTGTTGCGCTAAATTTACCCATTGTCTTACGTAATCTGCTTGGTTTTTTGTAATCTGTTTTTGTGTTTTATCCTAGACTAGTTTTAGAGAAAACCAAGAGAAAAGTAAGCGCTCCGTTTCGATTGCTGTCGCTCATTTTTTGACTCGCATATGAAAAATAGAATTACTATATATATCTACGTCTATACATATATGTTGAGTAGTCTACAAGCACTCTTGCCATATTCTATAGCTTTTAAACCTCTTTCTATTCTATTTATTAATTATTTTATTCTTCCATTACTTTATTATTAACTTTTGTTTGTTGGTAATTTCGTTATATTACTAGCGCCGATATGAACTAGAACAAGTCATGCTTGCCTACTGCACTCTTCTTAATGCAATTATTTCATTTCATTTTCTCTTTCCACTTTCAATAAATGTATATACTTATGCGTATGTACGTTTCTGCTTTATTGAATTCGATTTTTATTGTTTGTCCATTTTTACAATTTCACTTAAAATGTGCCTTAGAGTGATTTCTTAAATTGGGGTTAGCTATCAGTTTGTTTGTTTCTTCGATAAAGTAATTGTAAAATTGTTGAGTTTCATTATTCTTATTTAATACGATTTTTTTATATGTTCCGGCAACATTGGCTTAACATCTACAGATTCACATATTTAAACTGCGCCTTTTTAACTCTTCCGACATCCACACAACCATTTCGCACACGCTCGTATACATCCACAAATCTGGTGCACATACAGTTAAGAGTTGACCCAATGTGAAGAGGAGGAGGAGGAGGCGTACTTTGTTAGAATACTGCCCAAAAGTACTTAGTGTGAAGGGGTGTTGAGAGCGTGCCCTGCAGCTTCGTGCATCATTCAGCATTTATTTGTCTATTTAACGGTGTATCCAAGTTTGTTCGTTGTCCATTACATTTGCGTTGCATCGCGTGCAACCGAAAGCATTTTGACATTACATACCTATTACCACCATTAGCCATCACCCGTCGTATACTTGACAGTCTCGTGAGTGCGCTCCATCCTCTGTGCTTTGTCCTTATCTTAGAAGCATTTGCAGCTCTGCGTTTAACGTTCTTTGATATGAAAGTATGTTTGTATGTTTATTTGTTTGATCCAGCTACATCTTTATACTCTCCGCCCACTATTCGTTTACACCACTTTACTATTTTACTTGGATTCATGCTCTTCTTCTTCCACCTTCTCTCCATTTGTCGTCGCTGCCTCGGTGCCTTCTGGTTGATTGGCGAAATTTCTTTATTATCTTTTACTTTCCTTCTCTTGCTGATACACGCGCTGGCTAAGTGGCTTTGTGTAGATCCAGTTTTCACCAACCGGCCGGAAATACTGTTAATCAAAGACAAAACGAAACGAAAATTGAGTTTTTATTTTTAGACATCGTTGAACGAATGGGCGAAATGGATGCCAAGCATTCGGTTAAAGTAAAGATATTTATGGCATAGTTTAGCTCTTATTTCCGGAAGTAGCTGCATAATCTGGAGCGCAATGGGTTTGGCGTGATTACCATTCGGTGGATCCCAGATTTAAAAAATGAAACCATAAATGATAGAAAGTTTTTTCTTAAGGGAGGAGCCTGGTTTATGAGGTCTAAAAATTGCATCTCTTTGCGATTTTTTTTTTAAGGAAAAAATTAATTTAGCACTGCAAAGTTTTTTCTATCTTTTAATGAACATTTAAAAAGTATAAAAAATTATTGTACTGGTTAAAATAAGTTGAAAAAAATGTTTAACATAGAAATTAGTAGAGCGCTGCAACACTGGAGTTTCCAACTGGCGCACAAGATACAGCTCGTAATTATTATCTAAAGCAAAAAATTCAAATGGATTTCTAATTATCATGATTTTTTATTCTAGATGAACTAAGAAAACTGAGAGAAATTCCAAAATTTCAACTTTTTGGAGGTTTTAAAGAAAAAAATGCCTTTCTATAAAAAAAATTTCACTTCAACTTGGTATAAAAATCTTGAAAAATTTTTTTTATCTATTTTGTTAGTTCAAATAGAAGAGAATTTAATACTGAAGGGATTAAGCTATGATTCATTTCAAAAGGTTCATTAGTTTTTTTTCATTCATGTACGCCAATTCAAAGAAATCATAAAAATGAAAAGTCGAGAAAAGAAGATAAAGTTTGTACTATAGCTGTCCGGTCACAGCGTAACTACCTAACGCTCGCCTACCTTTGGCTTTGTATCTACGGAAATATTGAGAATTAGGCTCTGTAACTTTGTGTGAATATTCTGAAATATATTAGGAATCGCTTAAAACGAAAAACAAAAAAATTAATTTTTTGACCTTATAAACCAGGCTCCCCCCTTAAAGCGGCTGCATTCGGCAGGCGATGCCAAACTTCTGAGTACATTTTTCGGAAGCGGCTTGATAATTTTAATAATATTTACAAGAGTTAATGTGCATATAATGGAAAGCCGCGCTCCAGGAAAGTCAGAATTTAAATAAACCACAAATGGCTGTCGTGCGGCGCACGAATTTGGGAAGTGAATATTTTATAAAGAAATAAGGAAAACATTTTATATATTTTCTTTTCAAAACGTTTTTAGTTTTCAATTGTTTCAAAGTGTTGCTTGGCATTTCTTTCTCGCCTGTAAGTATGCAGCACGTTGCGCTTTTTGTTTATCACTTCATTTGCCGGGCACAGCGCAGCACCTCACAAATGGCTTTTGAAATTGAAAGCGTGCACAGCGTGTGCATTATTCAGCTGTGCATCGCATCAACACGTTCTTCCCCATTAAAGCCACATTTTCCGAGAGTCTTGCGACTTCCCGGGTCACATGGCTCAATAAGATTCATGAAATGAAAGTTAGTTAGCCGCACCGCATTGTTGCGTGCTTCAGGCCTTATAAGTTATGAAGCGCAAATAAGTTAAGCTGACAACGAGCTCAGGTAATACTCAGGCTTTATTCGGCTCCCGCACATTCCCTAAGCTCAGTATTCACCTTGTGCTCCCACTGCGTGTCTGTCTCCTTTCGGTTCTTCGCCTGGTCACGTTGGATTTGTTCCACTGCACACTTGGCATTTGTGGCTTTCTCGATGTCATTGAATCTACAGACATTTTGAGAGAAAAAACCATTAATATGAAGATAGCACAAGATGACTTGTAATTAATTTCAAAATTAGGTTGTAGTATAGTAAGAAAGTTTTTTTTTACTTGAGTCCCGCTGTCACTTCCTTCCACACACGCCTGGATTCATATTCTTCTTGTTCAACGATTGGTCGAACTTGTTTCTTAAATATTGGAATACGATTTACGTCTACGAATACTTCAGTTTTCTAGAAAATCAAAAATTACACATTTTTCACGTTTATAGTTTCCCATTGAATTAAAATTTGTTTTACACATAACATTAACACATACACATAGGTCTGTAGAGAATGTAGCATTTCTGTTAATTTCATTTAAAATTTAAAAAACGCAAAACAATCAGTTAGTACCAAATAAAAGAGGTATACAAATTTATACAGAACAACAATACGAGTACAATACTGAGTGAAATAAAACATATTCATAAAAATTTAATTTTCTAGACGAACAAAGTAAACTAGAATTGTAGTAACTGGCTCAAAATATTTAAGAGAGAAGTACAATAATCGTTTTGGTGTAGTTTTACTTTGTTTAAGGGTGGACGGAGTGGTTTGTTGAGAGCGATTGGAAGGTACTGTTAGCAGAGAGTTATTGAACTGAATTACAAACATATAGATAGAAATTTGGTGTAGTTAGGAAACGGATAGCATATTTTTTCATACAAGTTTACACGCATACCGAAACATCAAAAAACACAAACAAACTGTTTTAGACTATAGTAAAAAGATAAACATTACATTTTTATCATGCCATTTAGCTTCCATGAGGCCGCTCCACTCCCCAGCTATTGACACAAATGGCTTCTTTTCATTAGGTGCATAAATCTGCACAAAAAAGTAGATATTAACTGAAATAGAAAATACGATTTAGTTTTTGAGATATGCTCGAACCTCTGCCGTCACTTTGTTGCGCTTGCCACCGTAAAAGGGTTTTGTTAAGAACTCAATTGTGGCGTGATAGCCTGTCTGCGGGCAGCGTATTTCTACTGTGCCTCCCAATTCAATCCAAGGGACGGTTAAAATAGATCTACGGGGAAGGGAAACGATTATGGATGAGTTACTACAATCGTCAATTTGTTCGGAAGCAGCTCATACCTGCCATATCCATTTGGAAACGTTACAATATACTCCTCGCTGTGGTCTACCAGTGTCACAATACCTTCGCCGATGTTGTGTACACCTATAGACAGGCCAAGAAATTTTGATTTGGTCCAAACGTGCGCGGAAAACGTGATTTTCTTATTGACATGCTCAGCGTAGAAGGCGGAAACTGTAACACAGAATAGTACAATTCGATTATCCAGACAGTAATTAGGAAGTTATACCATATTCACTTTTCACTCACTTGGCGGATGATGCGAAACCTGTTCGGCCAAGAATGTCAGTTGATTTCGATGACACCAAGGCACCGGCCCGTCACTCACCGCATTCTCGTCTGATTCTTCGCCTGAAATTTACAGATTTATATTCCATTGTCATACAGGAAGAAGCTTAAAAAAGTAGTTCTTTATCAATGGCATTCAGTAATTTTTGCTAGGTTGAAGGAAACGCTTGGCTCAAAGAATCGTTTCCCCGACGGCCGAGTTTACGTCCAAACAAACACTGTTACTGTAAGGAAAACGATCTGAAATCTATTTCTCTACAGTAGTAGATAGTTCGACAGGACGCACATAATTTTGGGCCATATAAAGTGGGGTTTTACACTCTTGCGTTTATTATTCTCAGTAACAGGCACCATTGGCGGCCGCCGTAGCCGAATGGGTTGGTGCGTGATTACCATTCGGAATTCACAGAGAGGTCGTTGGTTCGAATCTCGGTGAAAGCAAAATTAATAAGAATATTTTTCTAATAGCGGTCGCCCCTCGGCAGGCAATGGCAAACCTCCAAGTGTATTTCTGCCATGAAAAAGCTCCTCATAAAAATATCTGCCGTTCGGAGTCGGCTTGAAACTGTAGGTCACTCCATTTGTGGAACAACATCAAGACGCACACCACAAATAGGAGGAGGAGCTCGGCCAAACACCTAACAGAAGTGTACGCGCCAATTATTTTTTTTTTATTTTTTAACAGGCACCATGAACTTTAGCGCTTAATATGTGCCATATGGATACTCGTACTTAATATTTCATATATTTAAATTCCAAATTTTATACTGTATAAAAGCCCTCGCACCTGGTATATTCCAATAACATTGAAATACTTCGCCCAATATGGGATTGTAAGGTTTTTTGGCCACAGCGCTCTTTCGACCAGCGTGATAGGCACTCAGATACCAGCGGCAAGTCTCAACGATGCGATCCCTGGGCGTCTCCATCTCCGCAATTCTGTAACATAAACGTAACGATTAATTTCCATCACTTAAATTCATTTCGTAGTGTCATACCTTAGAAAAAGGTCCGGATGAGCAAAGTAATCTGCGTACATCTCCAGCAATGAACGTCTCTCCAAAATGAATGTGGGCAATACGACCTTCGTCAAGTCCATACCGATTTTCACTTGGGATATCAGGTGAGAAATCATCGAGCCATGCGCTTCCATACTAATCGTAGAGTCTTCCTCTTCCTCGTAGAGTGCATCATAATCGATGGAGCCATCATCACCATAATTCTGGAATGTTGTGTCACCACTTAGTCGCGGCGCGGACGCTGCAGCGCTTGTGGGCGAAATGGAGGGTAAACTCTCCGAAACAGTAGTAAGCGCCGTTTGGTAATCATCCAGTCTATCGACAATGGATGACTTTGCACTGATGTCCACCGATGCGCTGCCTTTCGGCGGAAGTGTGTCCGGTGCATTTTCATATGTTGGCGATAAGCCACGTGTGGCACTGCGAATACAAGTAAAGAAAAAACAATTTTTATTTATTAATTATTGGAATTTTCGTAACTTTTTTGTAATGTCGGTATGTATACTTTATAAGCACGCAATGTAACATAGAGAAATACATCATGACCGTACATGGTTCTGCATGTTTCAAAAAGAGGGTTCAATATTTTATATGGAGTAGTTGGTATAGAATCAGCAGAAAAAAAACCAAAAACATAGAGATAATATGCGTCGAGCAGCAAGAAAAATACTCCGACAGATATGTTCAGCAAAGGCAAAAAAAGGTCCTTTAAGAGATCCATCTTCTAGTGGTTGCCCTCCAGCAGATAATGGAAAGGCTACTCTCGAACAAAAACCATATGCCGTTCTGAGGCGGCATAAAACGGAAGGTTCCTGCATTTGCGGAACAAAATCGCACACCACAATTTGGAGGAAGCTCAGCTTAACACCCAACAAAGCATGTATGCGTCAATTATATATAGAACAATTTGACTGCTGACGATGTAACCTTGGCTCAGTTGATGAAGAATTGGTCTTGCCAAAACACCAATGGTGATTGCATCGAATATCTTGAGAATTGCAGCGCTTAAATCCATGTTTAGGACATGGCCAGGAAAACGCAATCAAAAATAACAAACTTATTAATCTTCAATTTTCATTTTAATAAGCGTTGGCTGGCGTAGGCACACAATTTTCAAAAAAATAGGGGTTTCCTGATTATAGGCCGCCCCTCGGTCTAGAAAAAAGAAACCATTTGCCGTTCCGAGTCGGCTTTAAACTGTAACCCCTTCCATTTGTGGAACAACATCAAGACGCACACCACAAATAGGAGGAGGAGCTCGGCCAAACTCCTAACACGCGTCAATTAGTTATTTATTTATTTTAAGTTACTTTTAGGGAATCATTTTGGAATCTTTGTTTTTGTATAACTTCTTTCCATGGTAGACGCTTCTAAGTTACCGGAACGATACGGCTTTATATCCGGCTTTATAAGTCTGTCACTTCAGCAGCATTACCCTCAAATATATATGCCAAACACAACAACAACACAAGTTTCTACAAAAACAAGTTACTCAACAAAACGCAGATGATATGTAAAGTTTAAACATTTTTTCTTCCTCCAATTTCCGCAACTCTGAAAGTTGTTTATGCTGTGGCCTAAACCGGGTGACATGTCCCCTAATACTGTTAGGAGTCTAAAACCTCTCTTCATACGCAGTTAAACAAAAATTATTTTTCAATGCCTTCGTTGGCGAGGAACTTCTCATGTCAAATTTTTTAATTTTTAGAATTTCTGAAATAAAAACCAAAACTAACTACCAAAGTGATGAGTTTCATGGCGATATTAAATATGAAAGAAAGGACCTTTCGACTTATTTGCCATCAAGGCCTTACAGCATCACTCATAGCACATCTAAACATAAAAAAGTAAATATGTACGAGTATCAGTTCACCCACAGATATGTGCCAGCATCGACTGTATGAATTAGAATCCCTGCACGTACCTGAAACTGACACGTCGCACCCATTTCTTGAACATCTCCTCTCTCTTCGAAATCCTTTGAATAGCGAACGTTAATACACTTGGCTTATGCGTGCAAATATTTAAGATACGGATATAAGTCAAGAAGCCTTAAATGGTTGACTGACTGCCTAACTGAGTGACTGGACGACTGTTGACTGTTGCTGGAATGCTTCAAGCATCAAATGTGAGAACAGGCGGCGTGGCCTGATTGTCGAGATTCTATGGAATGTGTTTACGACCAATTTACCGAGATGCTTGTGTGTGAGTGTGTGACGGAGTCACGCATACAGGCGCTTTTCACGGCTGCTGCGCGGCTAAATGCGGGTATAGGAGTATGAGTGACCGTGCGGCATACTCCGACTGAGACGTCTGTGTGTAACTGAATGCGTTTATTAGTATTTTACGCAATATAATTCGAGTACAGCAGTATAAATCTGTGTCGACCGACAGTTAGCGAACAACCGAATAACACTAAACACTGTTCAAATCTTGCATAATTTTAGGCGCCGCAACGTTTTCGCTCAATTAAATTTATTGCTTACTTTAGTCATAATGTGCATGCTAAGTACAAAATAAAATCACTCGTTTTAAAGCACACAAACAAGCAAATGTCGATGGCGTTACGACACGACGGCGAGCGTGCACCGGGCAAGGGGATTGAACAACGTCATCTGCGACGGATGCGTCATTTTTTAGTTGAAAACATGCCAAATTTCGCCGATAAAACTCTCTAGTATATGCGGTGTCAATCGAATGTCCATGTTTTTGTTGTACTTATAACACACTGTTACTGGCTTTTAACGATTGTCCGCATTAACGTTGGTTCACTTTAAACAGTTGTGGAAGAACACAAAACAAAACAAAAAAAGATTTTTAAAAAATGGTTTGCCTTAAATTTGAATATAAATAAATGAAGTAAAATTGAAGCAGATACACTATGCGATTCGTTGTTTGTTGCTTAAAGTAAATAGTCAGCAGTTGAGCAGAGCCGAAACACAACTGATTGTCGTTAAAATATTGTAGAAAGCCGAATAGTGCCGTTGAGTGTGAAATTAACGAGCGCATCGAAGGAAAAATGGCATTGTAAACAAGGAGGTGTGCATACTTTTAGGAGCCGAAACACTGACAAAAGAGAACGGAGTAGCAATGCAAGAGAGTTTACTAAAGAGAAAAGAAGAATATTGTGGAATGCAGGAAAGGAAATCTGATTTCCAAACAAACAGGGACTTGATTACGAGAAGAAAAACTTAAACGCACACGATTACCAAAATATTGTTAATTTGTTAACAAAAATTTCATATCACAGACACAAAAAATATTTGAAGGTCGAAATGACCCAAGACATCGAAAAATTCAAATGTTTATGTAGTATTAAAATATTCGTTTGCCACATACTTTTTTGAATTGGTGAGTTCACACTTTCTTATTCAAGTGTTTTTATCGATACGTGCATGGCAAACTGAGTCTAAATTGACTTAGGCCGGTATTCAGACAGCTGCCGCTAGTCACCAATTACTTTATTGTTCTACTCCTAGCTAAGGCTGGACAATTACAGGGGAAGTGTTCTAATCTTTCTTCGTCTTCCACGTCTCTACAACTTCCGCAGTATTTATGAGAAAATATTCCCAGCCTAGAAGAGTGCCTACCTAACAACCAATCACCGGAGACGCAAGCCACAACCTTCGAGATGTTCTCTTTTGAGACCTAAACAGCCTCTTGCGGCCAAATTAGCCTGGTTGTAATACAAGTAATTTCTTCTCTCCATGACCTATTGGCCTCTGGGAGAATATTATTTTTTATCCTTAATTTACAAGTTGCCATAGGAATTCCAATATTGGCTTTGTTTTCAAGCAGTGGAATTTTGGTACCCCTTCTGGCTAGCTTATAGGCTTTGAAATTTTCTTCAATATCTCTACGTCTTGGAACCCATATAAGACTGACCTGAGAACGGTGTTAGTATCATTTAGAGCTGCCAGGCATTCCTGAGCAACCTTTCATCTTAGTACAACTGCCTTCATTAATTTGATGGCCGCCTGACTATCCGAGAAGACTTTTATCGTAGCTCTTGTTACGGTGTGTGTGTTAAGGTACACAGTTATCACAGTTATTAGACTTGAGAAATGTTTTTTAAGTGTTTAATTTTATTCTTGAGATATTTTAGTACACGAATATTGTTAATTTATTTTGTGGTTTTTAGCTGAAAGTAAATATTGGGACCATTTAGCTAAGGTTTAAGGTTTACAGTTCGTCTTGAAACTATTCAGTATTCAAAACCCATCCAAAGCCGAAAACGTTTGTCACTAAAAAATTAATCAGGTAAAGATAAACCTTTTTAAAACACTCTTATTGGGAACATTTTTTTGGACTCAACCAAAACAGTGTAGGCGTTGCAGCGCCCACCAAGAAGAAGGAGAAACCCCTTTTATTTTGGGAGAATAATAAACGTTTTAGAGCGCATGTCCGTTAAAGGATGCACTGAGAATGCAAAACACCAGTCCTTATGATACTTTAAAGAACATGCACACTTACACATACTAATACAAGCATGTGCATTTGCACACAGACATACAACATGGGCGAAAAGTTGGGATAAAATTCAAAACAAAACATTAATTTTGCATGAAAACAAAGTGAAGCGGAAAATGAATGAAAGAAAGCAAAAGCAGCGAGCGGAAAAATATCAGATGTTTGTTTGTCGCTTTTGTTGACTGCATACTAGGATATATTCAAATACACACATATTTACTTTATAGTTCTCATACATACAGTGGTGGTCACGATTTTAGCACACTATAATGCAGTAACATTCATTTTGCGTTTATTGCTTATATTCAAATAATCTAGAGGCAATTATTATCCCTGGCGGGTCTTTGTAGAAAGGAGAAAGAGAGGCCTTATAATCAGAACCTTGTTTTTTTTCTCCTTACTTATTAAAACTGGTTTAAATACAAGCACCCTATAATAATGGAGGACACGAATTTAGCACACATAATGATATTTCTCATTTATTTTCAAAGAACAACACATTAGTGAAAGAAAAACTTAATATTCAGTTGGATATCCACCACTCTTGAGAACAGCATCGCATCGGCGTAGTAGAATTTCCATTAGGGCAGCACATCTCGTCTGGGGTATTCCATACCAAGCAGTCTTAGTCTCCGACCACAAATCGTTCAAATTTCTCGGTTTCACGGCTCGAATATGCTTCTCGACATCATTCCATAAATTCTCAATCGGATTGAGATCCGGTGATTGAGCTGGCTACTTCAAAACACTAATTTTGTGATCCTCCAAGCAACTCTTCACCAATCGTGAAGTGTGCTTAGGATCATTGTCATGCATGAAACGCAATATTAAGGGCATATTTTCCTCCGCATAAGGAATCATGACATCAGTTAGTATGTTTTTGTAAACATATTGATCCATACGCGAATCTATTTTGTGTATGGGTCCAACACCTCGCCAGGAAAATGATGCCCACACCATGACGCTTCCACCACCATGCTTCACCGTTTTTAATGTGTTCCTTATTTTGCGGTCTCCAAACATATTGTTTCCCGTCAGATCCGAGACGACAGAACTTCGATTCATCGCTCCAGAAAATATTTTTCCAGAAATTTATTGGTTTATGGATATGTTCCCTTGCAAAGTTCAGCCTGGCCTCCAAATTTTTTTTGACACCAAGGGTTTGTGTTGAGCTATGCACCCACGCAACCCGTTTTCATTTAAACGCCTTCTAATGGTTTTGGAAGAAACATTTATTCCATATTCCGATAAAACTTGCGATTTTATGGCATTAGAACTCTTAAAAGGGTCTGTTCGCGAGGCTTTGAATATTAGTAAATCCTCCCTAGCTGTTGTCTTTCGGCGTCGTGGGCGTTGTTTTACCTTCTTAAATGTCTTATGGCGCTTAATATGAGCAAGAGCATTATAAATCATTTTGCGTG
Organism: Anastrepha obliqua; assembly: GCF_027943255.1. NCBI lineage: Eukaryota > Metazoa > Arthropoda > Insecta > Diptera > Tephritidae > Anastrepha > Anastrepha obliqua. The sequence goes on along the minus strand of NC_072895.1, from coordinate 1,744,548 downwards.
AACACCTTAGAAGTCGGGATATTTCAGACAAAGAGCTCCCAGAAGAATTCATACGTTGAATTACTTCCCGCTGCGCTTCGGAGCACCAAGAACCTTCCGCCATGTCTAACATATTTTTTTTTCACATTAATTACAATCAACATAATAGCTAAAATATAAAAACTTACCATAAAGTTCAAATACTTAGAAAAAATTTAGTGGGAGGAATTATTTATTGATATGTGCTAACTTCGTGTCCAGCTCAAACAAACAGCTCTTTCACTCAACTGAATTTTAAGAAAAAAATTGCAAAACAAATGCTACGGATTATAACGGTTCTTGTTATTTTAATTGTAAACAACACCCAGAGAAAAATATTCGTAGTGAATTGTCGAAAAGCATAGAGGAAAGTGGGACAGTGTCAAGGTTGTGGATAGTGTGCTAAAATCGTGACCACCACTGTATGTATATATTTTATATATATATATATATACATATAAGTACATCATTGGCGCAGGGAGTAACCCTTTTTGGGTGTTTGGCCGAGCTCCTCCTCCTATTTGTGGTGTGGGTCTTGATATTGTTCCACAAATGGAAGGAGCTACAATTTTAAGCTGATTTTTGATTTCAAAACAATTTTTGTGAGGAGCTTTTTCATGGCAGAAATACACTCGGAGGCTTGCCATCGACTGCCGATGGGCGACCGCTAGTAGAAAAAACTCTTTCTGCTATTTGGTGATTCATGCTCGGAGATTCGAACCGGTGCACTTCCAAATAGTTGTTCCCCACCAACTCATTCGGCTACAGCGGCCCCGCCGTATATCTTCAAAATTTTCACAACAATATTAAAAACATTATTAAAAAAGTAAGTCCAAGTGGTTAATAGCCATGCGAATGAGTACCAGCTTATCCGACGTATAGCATCTGCTTGTTTGTGGCTTTGAATTTTAAGTTTTCAATGCGTAATGCCACTAATTGCCTACTTTACTCATTTATCTTATACACGCGAGTCCGTTGGTTAGCTTACGCAGCACAGCGAGCGTTCTAATTTAAACTTGGGTAAGCTGGCACTGTGCACTCATTCAGTTTCTGCTCTCAAACACTATGAGCAACTCATAGTTGGATGAGCGGGACCTTGAACTTGCGGTTGGCGGAACCCAATGCTCGTGAGCACCTACGGTAATGACGCGAGCTTCTTGATTCCATTCAATTAATCCATAAATCAAGTGGATTTTTACAGTCAATGATTTCATGAAGTATGCTGCAGTACATACATATATACATACATACATAATTCTACTCGTATGCATGTGCAGATGTGTATTTATTTTCTCATGGAATGCAGTCATGTTTTCTTATTATATTTTTTGCCACTCCTGCCCCTTTCCAATTTAAGTACAATAATATTACACTTACACGCAGTTTTTCTTCACTGTAGCCGCACATTTGCGTTCGACATTATGTAAACTCATGCGAATCACTATTGATGAGTTAAAATTCACATTTAAAGCTCAATATGAAATCTTTTTCTATTTTTTTCTCTTAAAAACGAAATACGTAAAACAATCCGCAGCAATGTTTGAAAGACACTGCGTTGTACTCGTAATAAAAGTGTTCATCTCACTTTGTTTCTACAGAATGCATAGATATCATTTATGGGCAGCCGCCAGTCCGTCCGTCCACTCAGAGTGCGGTTAATTATAGATGCTTACAAAAAGTAGGCAAAAACAAAAAAAAACATAAAATTATGAATGATACTAGACGCGATGCAATGCGAGCATTCTACGTATAAGACAAGGCGTCAGGAATGGAAGGGGGGAAACAATGAACCAAATGCTTCAAACCTGTGCTGCGATCCACAATTTCATTTACAAGCATTGTGTTTGAGTGTATTGATTTGATTTGGGATGTCCTTAAAAAAAAAAGTGAAAAGGACACAAAATAAGCAACCGGTATGTAGAATTGCATAGGAGAGAAATATGAATTTGCATGCGGATGTACAGTAGCAGTCGAAAATATCCGCCAACAAATGCAATACGCTTAAAAATATTGGGCTTCCGATTCCTCCCTATGATTTTATTTATAAATAATCCATGTAAAGGGTTTTACATTAGCCTTGCTATGATTTCTCCATCATGTGTCGGCCATATTTAATGGGACATTATCCTTGATTTGTTTTCAATGTTATATCAAAATTTATTAAAAACAAAAAAAGAAAAAAAATCATTCTGCGGCTGAAACTGTTCGTGCACTATTGTCAGTTTATGGTTGTAAAAATCTTCAACACGTGCCGCTATTCGTTGAATTATTGAAAACTCCGAACGTACAAATGTCAAGTGCCAATAAGACAAAGATTCGCTCGAAGTAATGAGAATCTTGAAAGTGTTGCTGAAGACGGGATTTCGCCGATTCCATGACGTTTTCATCAATTAGAAGAGGAGTATTTGCGCTTAAATCTCTATAAAACTGTGCTCACTCAAAAATTGAAGTCATTGTTCCAACATAAGCGTCGTGAATTAGCGAATTTGGCCTTGGAACAGCTTGGAAATTATAATAAACTTTTTAAGAAAATCATCTTCTCTAATGAGGCTCACTTTTATTTCTGTGGTTCTGTGAAGACGCAAAAACTTTGTGTGTGGAAAAATCACAAATTATTCATGAACAACCATTACATTTACCTAAACTAACTGTTTTTGATCAGGTGAAATGAGTAGTTCGCTCTACCTTCCAAAATGAAGGTAGTGGCATTGGCATTGTTTCTGTCAATGGAGAGCATAGATCGATGATAGCCAATTTTTATAGCCGAAATTGGGAGAAATGGATCTTTATAGCATCTGGTTTCAACAAGACGGACTACGTGCCGCACATCAAGTGAAACAATAGCATTGCGGAAAAAGTTTGATGATTGTATGGCCTCCAAGAAAATGTGATTTCACTCAATCGGACTACTTCTTGTAAGATTTTTTGGAGCCATTGGTCTATGCGCTAATCAAAAGTACCCGCAAATTGGTTTCATCGAATTTGTTCATGGAATAGAAATCGTTAGAATGATGTATTTAAAACTTAATTCTTTAGATTGTTTTCACATTGAATAAAAAATATTTTGTATTGAGGAAATTAGATTAGATACCATATCACCCGTAAGGAATAACCCTTTACTATGTAAAAGTAATCAAACAACTACCTTGATGCCGAGATTTATTCAAAAGTGAGACTGGGATATTCATATAAAGTGTGTAGGTGTGGCAAAAGATGGCAATTGCTGAACTCCTTACAATCGGAAAGTATTTCGGAATTTGCACAATAAATTTAATAAATTTTCTGTGCATCTTTCCTTTGAAAAACGTGAAACATTAAAATATGGATCAGCACTGCAAAAGTTCAAATGTGGATACAAATGAGAATGCAAATACAAATCAAAGTCAGAATGTCAGTGCGAGTTCTAATTCAAATAAGACAATAAAAACGATTTTATGTACGAGTTCGAATACGCAGGAGGGGTATTTCTCCCAAGAATTGATCGGAGTTGACGTTTAAGCAAGATAAGCAAGAAAAGTAAGTCACACATATATATATACATTTTTTAGGTGTTTGGCCGAGCTCTTCCTCCTATTTGTGGCGTGCGTCATGATGTTGTTCCACAAATGGTGGGACCTATAGTTTTTAAGCCGACTCCGAATGGCAGATATTTTTTTTATGAAGAACAAATTATACATACATACACATATATATAAAATATATTTTATGAAAGTATGCAGGTATATAAGTGCTGTTTCACGCAGTTCAAGTCTTGCCAATTTCCTCTGTGATAACAAGTTTGTAATATCTCTAAGTAAATCTGGTTTTGAAAATGAATAAGAAAAACTGAAAAAAAAAACCTATAACTTCACTTACTAGCTTGGTGAATTTCCCATACTAGTGAAAGGATCGTCATTCGCATCATAGAAATCCTCCTCATCTTCACTGCTGGAATACGAGGTTTCAGGCACATCTACAGCCAGTGGAGCTGTTGTCGCTATATGAAGAAATTGAAAATGTGGTTAAAAGAAAAAAATAAACAAACAGATTAAAAAACAAAAAATATAAAAATATTTTAAATTAGCAAACAACACAATAGTTAATCGAAAGTAAAATACATTTAATATCAAAAACCCATAAGTGACAAAACAAAACAAAATGCGAAGGTCATGAGAATGGCGGATAATGTTACACATTTAACATAAACAATTCAATTTAATTTTGTATTTAAATGTAAGCGAAAACTAAAACGATTCAGTGCTTAGAGGAATAACCGCAAAACCAAAACTGTGCCATATTTAAAGCGATAACCAAAAATTTTCTCAAATGCGTTCAGATGCCCACGACGGAAACATTTTTGATAATGAAACAATTGGACAAAAACAAATTTGATAAAAGTCGTACTGATAGAGGAAAGGAAAAAACTATACAAGAAGGACAATTCTACAGTACACAAATATTTTAACAAAAAATTGAAAAGCATGCCTAAAAAAGTTCAAAAAAGTATTAATAAAGTGATTAGATAAACACACCCACACGCAAACTACGCACTACGTTTACAAACATTTTGTTCTCGGCTGTTGTGGATACTACAGCTACTTACCACCAACCGCGCCAATGGCTATTTCGGCTGCAGTGCCATATTCAATGCCATCGGCGATTATATCAACGATATCAATGCTGGTGGCGGTGGGACTAGGCATGCCGATGTGTTGATATTTATGTTGATAACGGAAGCGTTGTTGCAGTTGTTGTTGTTGTTGCTGTTCAAATACGTATAATTGATGTTGCTGTTGTGCATCATTGATAGCGCGTGGCACTGTTTGCGGCAATATGCCTAATTAAACGCGATTTAATTAAATGCAAATACACAACCTCCATAATTTGCTACAATACATACATACGCACAACGTACTTATACATACATATTTGCCTACTCTAATAACATGCAGCAAATTTGAAAACTAAGCAGGAATGCAGGGAAAGAATTAACTAATTCAAATGACTGGCTAAAGAGTGGGTTAGTTTCATTAGCTGCGGCAATGCAGCAGCTCTTATGACGTTTTGAGAAGTGATGATTAATCGGCAAGATTATTACCACAACCCTAAAGGGCCTTCAAGGTGCAGAAAACATTCGAGCAGCCTGAAAACCTTTCCTTTGTTGATTACAAACTCCTTTTTCACAAGAAACAGGTTTAAGTGGTGCATACGAAATGATTTATTTTAAGCGAAAGTGTGTGTGGAAAGGATTGATGCATAACTAGCGTAAGTTTGATAAAGTTGTGAGAGGTAGTTGACTGAAACCGCTGAACTGAAGGACATCAGACGAGAAAAATGTTTTCTGGTGAAGCAGAAATTCAGGTCTCAGGTTTAAACTTCTCACAATCACAAGGAGATTTTATGCAACATTTAGTTGTACTTCAGAAATAACTTTTTATTCTTTTTTGTAATACACTAAAGCATTCCGAAGCATATTTGACACTTCTTGAAGAGTGAAAAAAATAGTGGACTGGAGTAAAGTCTAAGTGCGATTTTAAATTGTCAAAATTAATAAACCAATAAAAGCAAACCGATTGTACAGGAGGTCTATGAAGAATATGTAGCCTGGACTACGGCCTAAGTATGCAAAACCTCGACATGATTTATTTCCACTTTACTCTATTCAGTGTAATCTAAATTTAGTACGAAACAAAGACGGAAGGAAAGGCGCTCCTTTTATGCGAATAAGGTTTTCAGAGCGACTTCACTTATGCCACACATTTTTGCTCAATAAACAAAGATCACGTTTTTTTTGTTCTTAATGTGGAGCTAAGGTTGCAACTATCAAGCGTTAAATAACTTTTAAAATACCCATCTCGTACACGCTTTAAAACCGTGGTAAAATAATTCGAGTTTTATGTAACTATGTAGGAAAAAAACATTCATAAACGCACACTTATTACGAGCATTTGATAAACCGAAAATACCATGCGAGCATCGATAAACTAAATGAGGGAAATGCACAGTCAAAACTAAACAAAATGAATTGGAAGTTACTCGAAAGACTCCGGTGGAAAACAAGAGAATTGACAAAAGCAAGAAATGCAGAAGTAAGTAGGTAAGTGGGTGAGTAGCTTGGTGACAGTTGAAAAGGAAGCGGAAATCAAAACACCGATAAAATGACTGGCAAAAGTGCTGATGTCGTGGCGTTTGGAAATTATTGCACGTATGGGCAAGCGTATATGGATGGCTTCAAAATAAGAAAATAAAAATGAAAGCAAAACAATGAATAAAAAGCAGCGCAATGAACGATATTGGCGTACGAGTACAAGGATGATGACAATCAAAAACAGAAATTTATAGAAAAAGGAATACGAAAGCAAAAGAAGCAAAAGCAAAAGCATAAGCGAAAAGGTAAACATACCATTTTCAGTGGTGGAATCCTCCTCCTCTTCCCCAGCACTCACATCAAGTTTTGCGCCCGTCCCCAGATCCATGGCGCAGGCGAGTGGCGCCTTGCCTGTTAATGAAGTACCCCCAGAAGTTGTTACTACAGTATTTGCGCTCGTTGGACTGGCGGTGACACTGTTGATGCCGGTGCTCGCAGTTACCGGGCCATTGTATATACCATTGATTGGATGTGCCATATTTTTGGCAATTTGTAGACTTACAATAGAGTGTTTAATATGATCCAACATGGCCTGTGTAACAAAACACACATACACACACACATAGTGTTTGAGGGCAAGCATGAAAAAATCAAGAAAATATTATTATGAAAAGAAGAATATAAGCAAACGAGAGAAAAGAAATACGAGACAATAGGGGACAATAACAATACAAATCGAGGCGATTTGAGGGTTAGTCAATTAAGAAGTTGAGTGCGTTGCGAGAAGCTTTAAATAAGCTGGTACCATAATAAGAATAATAAACAAATACATATGTTAATTTTGTATAAGCAGTACTTGGGGTGGCCTTACTTATTCCGTAAATTTTGTAATTTTTCTTAATCTCTATTGATTCAAGTACTCTCAAAGATAATAAATAGAACCGTTCAACATTCAGGCAAAATGGGCTTAATGTGCTTTATAATATGAAATATTCACCATGTTTAATTTGATTAGATGTAATTAATAATTACAAATATTTTTTCAATTTTGTGTTGGTTAAAAGTCTGTACATTTTTTAATTGCGATTTACTTTTTTAAAGTAATGATGAGTAATCTGAATCACCGAGAATGCTCCAATGAATCTAATATTTTATCGTTTTTGAGCCCACATTTCGTTCGTATTTGCGAATTTCGCACAAACTTGTTGAATTTGTTACACATTTCTTTCATTTAGTTCTATTCATGTTTGCGCTCATTGTCTAACCTTTCAATCTGCCAAGTTGAAAGCCTACACATCAAGTTACACTCATACCTATGCACATACATTAGCATGCATCTCATTGTTTAGCGCATAGTAACTGTTTGGGCACAGTTTTTGTTGTGCCACCAACGCGAATTTTCGCGAATAAAAAAACGTTATTGTACAATTTATATACTTATAATGAGGGTGTGTATTTAGAAATTTTGCACCGTTAATAGATACGAAATTTTTTGGAATCAAATTTGTTCCGCAATAAACAGCTTCGCAAGACAAATTAAATTTTATTTTCACATCCCGCAGTAAATATTTACTATTACATAAAATTATAATTTTTTCACTTAAAGTGTTTAATTTTGAGATTCGCGCATCAAATCGCCACAGCGGAACTAATGAGTGTCTTTTATTTACGCGGTAATTAAGGAGACACGCAAAGGACCAGCCCATGTAATTTACGCGAGTTAAAAGCGAAAACAAAGGAAAAATGCAGAAACGTAAATGCGCACAAAAGGCCAATAGATAGAAGCTCAAAACAAAGCAACAAGCACTCGCGCGCATGGGAAACACCCCTAAGGTGCCGTCTGTGGCCCATGGAGTGACACCCGACTGCGGTGTGTGCGAACATCAGCTTTCATAATACACAATAGAGTAGAAAAACGAATGCTGCATACACACATAAACACGTAAAGAGATAATACAGGCAAGCCCCTGCTGTTACTCACACTGGCGTTGTCCTGCAGCGGTTTGCACTTGGCCTTTTCATCAGCATCCGTTACGTCCTCAATGCGCTTGTCAATTTTCTGCAAAGTTAAAATATTTATTACATTAGCAGGTATTATTATTAAATTTAATTTGGTTTAATTTTCGTATTTCATTGTAAATATACACGTTTCCCCCCACTCACATTCGTCTGCTCGATGATTAACTGCAAATACGCGTCCGCCTCCGATACACGTCGGCTGAGTAATTCCAAGTGGTTGGCACGTTTGTTGCCTATCACATCCTTTTGATATCCGCCAAGGTAGAAAGTGCTTTGATTGTCCCACAGACGAGTGCGGTTCGCATGCCGTCGTATGGTGTCCTCAAGTCGTCTAACCCACTTTTCGCGCTCTTCGCTGTGTTGCGCCTGTGGCGAGTTCATTGGGTGGGTGTAGAGTGCGTGTTGTGTTTTTGGTAGAGAGAAACAGAGAGAGCAAGTGAAAAACGTTAGAATGATTATCATTTAACGCAACCAAGTTGTTAAGATAAACAGCTACAGCAACTATTTATATATATTTATATAGGCATGCAGATTTTTGCGGTGTAAAGTAATTTTTTTATTATTGATGTTAATACGCATTTTCTGATACTAGCATCGTTCGCGGTCGAAAATACGACCAATGCAATTTATGTTTTTATGTCCCTATTCTTATCTCTATCCTTCTCTCTACTTCTATTTCTATTGTGTTTTTTATATTTAGTTTTTTTTGCTTTTTCTTTACCTTTTTTATGTTAAACTTATTTGGAATTTTATTATTTTTCTTCCCTTCCGCATAAAAACACATTTCGGATGATTTGTAACTCGTTGTACCTTAGAAATTTATTTGAGCCGAAAAAGGAATGTAAAGTAAACTTGTTTCCCTTTCCATATACATACATATATACCTTTTGGATTAGCATTCACAATTTCATGTGCCATAACTTTGCACAATAACTCGGCCTGATTAGACGCTTATCTGAGATAGCGTAAGCATATTTACCTAATCAGTTGTTCGCTATCCAAGAGGTAAGTATCTGCGCTTCACATTAATAGATGTGTGACAGCTAGTACCAGTAGAGCAAAAACTCCAAGCGCAATGCATTTTGTTTTTGCTTGTGGTCCGTAGAATGTCAAAATCTATACAGAAAGTTGGACCGTTTAGAGTAATTAAAACAAACCGTCGCTTTAGAAATATCAAGCATTCCCGTCATATCATAAGCCAGTCACAATAGGCCCGTTGCAGCAACGAATTTGGCTGACAGCAAAATGGATTATGTGTGATTAAAGTACAACAATTTTGTGTTGCGAAAATTTTTATCAATGGGTATTTTATTATATCAAATTAAATGCAGAAAATATGTAAATGGAATTTAAATTACTTGAGCCAATGTAATGCACCTTTATCTTTTCAGTATAAGCTTGAAAGCGTAAAGAAACGGCTGGGCTTAACCAAGTTGAATGCGCGTCACAATTTCGAAGTTATGGCCGGACCCACCGTCTATGACTTCCATAAATGCTATTAAAACCCTCCTTCGCTTCAATAAGCATTCATTTTATAATATATTTCCCAACCAACAAAAATCTGTTCATACACCCCGAAATACAATATTTGCTTTCACGACAAGAATATCTGTTTTTTGTTTGCTTATAAGCATCAGCAAACTTTCATTGTGGCACTACGGTAAGTTCTATACGTTACGTTAGTCAACTGCGCTATCGCATAGGACGTAACGGACCCATTGTGACAGGTTTATCAAACATCTGATTTTTGTTTACATTTAAAGTTCGCTTACTAGGCATGGCGAATTCATACAAGATGGTAGTGGTAGTACAAAAACAAAATTTATATGTATTTTGTTTTGGGATTTGGTGGTTTAAATGTCCAACTCAGCTGATTATTTTTCCCAAATATCAATCAGAATTTAAATAAAGCAAATCACTTTGACATGGAAACCACCAAAAAGAAAAACAAATCAGCTGTTCTTCTGCTATTACTGATTATCTGAGTTCTGTTATAAAATATGAAATTAGTAAGAATTATTACAAAATAGCACGAACAGCAAAAGGTTATATAAATCACAATATTTAATGATGCTTGTTTTTTTATATGGTTACGGCTCTGGCTTCGGCTGAAAAATATCTCATAAAAATGCATTACCTACTAATACTCGATGCCATTTTTCGTTAAGCTAGCAAAGCTGAGTTAGCTACGTACTTAAATAGAGCTTACTTGTTTTGAATGAACAAAAATTGCCTGTCAATTTAGGCATTTAACTGCACTTTAGCGTAAACTTCAGTTAAGATTGAACGGAGCTAGGAGTTTATGGTCCTTTTTTTCAAATATAGTCCTCCTAATGCAGCTAATATACAACAAGTTTGTTATAACTAGACATCGAATTCTTATGCAAGCGCATATTTTGTTTAACATCACATGAAGTTCGCACCTAGGTAGAAACTCATCATAATAATTCAATTTGCATAAAAATCCGATCTCTAGTTATAACTGAGTATGAATCGAATTGGGCCACAAATACAGTTTTGCGAAATATGTCTACCGCAGTGCCACCTAGCGGTAGACCTGGGATATGACACTCTTACCACAAATGAGCGATGTGTACATAATTCGGGCCAGCATCGCAAACATTTTAGAATATCCCCAACACTCACCTGAAAATGAAATGTCTTGTGATCCACTGTTATGGTAAAGGTGTTGTCCTCTTGATCATCTATGCCGATTACCGCATCCTTGAGCCGAACACAACCGCGACGCACACCCTTCATCATTTTCTCCTTCGACTGCGAATCAAAATAAAAGGGATTTAAATGAGAATATTACAATACACATGCACACAAACATACATATGCACACACAACATAAACATGTTAACAATGTAATGAGTATCAAAGTATTTCATTGCAATTAAAATCAATAAAGTAATCGAATCAAGTTCCTACGAGTGTGGCCGATACTCAGATGGACATCTGAAATGCTGCAATCACCTAAATACGTAATAGAAGGCAGAAAGCCCTAGGAAAGTCGCTGTTTGAAATGGGCGCCAACAAACATGTGGAAGCGTGAAAACAACAACAAAAGCAAATAAGTTAAATGAGGTGAATTGTACAATGAAAAGAATGAATCGATGGTCGTTTGCCCTAATTACTGAATTACCGACACACACACACACATGCAAGTACTATGTGTGTGTTATGCAAATAGTTAGAAAATGGAATTAATTTCTATTAGTTCTGCAGCTCGCGTGGACTCGGGTGTCTGATTGAATTTTATGCTAAATTATTTCCCCAAATTCTCCACAATCCTTTGGCTGATGAAACATTTGGCGTTAATCGAAAGCACACTTGTCGTTCTGTGATTGTGCACGAGTGTTCATATGTATTTTTTTTTTTTTTTTTTTTTTTTGATGGAGGTGACACAAAGCATTGAAAGCCGAAAAGTGTGAGACTTGCCTTTCGGCTCACCCACTAAAAACCCACCCCAGCTCAGTTCCCTCCCGCGGGACAACCGTTAAGTAGTACTTCACGGGAGGGGGAGCGGCCTATTGCCTCTTCATGAAGATTTGCGCTGTTGCTCAGCGCGACACAGGTTGGAGATTACTATTTTTGCCATATTACATACAGCGGACCAATGTTCTTCGGACTCTATCATATATATGTATGTATTTACATGTTATGCGTGTGTGTGGACTACTCTAATTGCACTAATTAAAAATGCAATACTGAAATAGCGTTAAAGTTCAACACCGCATGGAAATAGGAAGTTCATGATTGAAAGCCGTGCTTACATTAATATGCGTATAAATACATCCAGACACACAAGCGCATACATACATACATACTACATTCAATGGTCGTATTTCATATAATTTCGATTTCATAATAGACTCTAGGCTTTGCTAACCACCAAAGTATAGCTCAGGGTTATTGAATTTGCTTCATTTCAATCATTCTCCATTTGGTGGTGGCAGTCCAGCGAGTTTTGTTGCTTGAAGAGTGCCATACAAAAATATTTGAATAGCTGATAAGAGAATTAAAAGTCACAAGGATAAGAAAGGATCGGAAAAGGAGTAACCTTGGCGAGCACTTTTTTGCCATCCGTAATTAAATAGTTTTCAAAACAGTATTTTTGTGTGTGCATGTGTGATTAAATTTCAAAAACATAAAGAAAAATGGAAGTAATTGAGAAAATCAACGAAGTGGACTACAGTTTCACCTGTTAGTATTAACAAAAGCCCTTGACTTTGTTTAATGATAAAATACAATAAGTAAATTTTAGCCATACTGGAGATTTTGAATTTTCTCTAAATAAACATTTATTTTTATGAATTTTTGGAATGATTTCAGCTCATGAGTTGAACGAGTGGTTCGGTTTGCGGGCGCCCAACTTCATAGTTGCAGTTATAGCCGCGTATCTGTTGCTAATTTATGCAATCGTACCAAAGTAAGTGCCACTGATAGAACAATTAAAAATATCCTTTTTAATGAAAAATGTAACTTACATACGTATTTCAACGTACCAGTTTTCTGTGAATACTAAAAACGATTCAAGAGGATTTTTTCACGCTCTATTTCTGTGTTATAAAGTATTTAGAGTTACATTGGAATGATCTCAAGACATTCCCCAAAATAATTTTTCATATTAACTAAATAAAGATTTTTAATAAAACAAATAATAGTTAAAAATTGAATAATTAATTGATAGAATGCATAAACGAACAAAACCCACTAAAGCCCGGGTTACAAACCCAGGGCATGACAAATGAAATGATAGAACAGGGTTTTCCTTAAGTTCACTGCTTGGCTGACAATGGCAAACCTCCTAGTGTATTTCTACCATAAAAACCCTCATAATAAAAACCATCGGCCGTCCGAAGGCGGCATGAAACTGTAGCTGCCTCCATTTGTAGAAAAACATGAAGACGCAAACCAAAGATTGGAGATGTACCTCGGCCAAATATCCAACCAGGGATACATACTCGTATACGCACTATTGCAATCACACAGCTCCCTAGCTTGAGCGCATACCTCTTGCTAAGCGAAACAAAAATTAAACTTATTCTGAATGGCAGCAAGGACTTGGAGTAGATAAAGATGCGCATTACCTTGCAAGCGTGAAGCCAATCCAAATATATTTTCTTCAAGAAATCTACTGTAATTAAAATAAACGATAAGCTATGATGTCCATACGGTAGATACGAAAGCGGAACGTTAAACCGAAATAACGTAAGTTCCCACAACAGCCGGTTCTACGTAACCGGAACGACCCTCCTTTATATTAGGCTGGACTTTGACTTCAGCAGCATTCACCGTATGTACATATGTATGGGGAATGTTTATACTGGTACAACAACCGAAACAACGCTGTTCTCGAATTATCGTGTGACTCAGAAGGGCTTTCAGCTTCTCCTTATAAAAAATCCTCTGTACGAAAACCTGGAGAAGCATGTGTCTGGCCACTACTGAAAATATCGCACAAGCCTTTTTGTTTCCATGGATTTATTAACCGCTTTCTAAATTGCTAATCTGTAAAAGTCTAACATCTAAGATATCCACGGGTAAAGCTCTAATGAGTACCTGAGATTTCGTATGTTTAAAAAACGGAATTGGATAGAATATCATCTGAAATGTAGAATTGTCCGTTTATGCTCGGATTGTGTGCATTTTTCGTGGATACGGTTACCTTTTTTATTGTTATACACATACATTCACACATCCATATGAATTTTATTCCCTCGCCCTCACTAAATTAGCATTTGATTGCAAATTGGGTGCGAGTACTTTAAAATTCGAGTCGCATAAATTCTATAACACAAAGAACTTTCCCAGTTCAGCGCTAGGCAACCAAACGTTAATAGCATGAAAGAAATTTTTAAGCATTAACAAATGCAAGTATTTTGACTAGCAATAAAGTTAATTTAAATCACTATTCAGGAAGCATGCGTGCAAATCAAGAAAATCTAATAATTTATGTTAAACCGCAACTAGTGACAAAGCACTTATTTAGTACCTACGCCTAGGAACAGATTTCGTTTTGCATTTCATATGTCATAGCCTTTAAGCTGTATAATTGTCACTTGATTTTATTTAATTTCCATGAATATTCATGCACACACTTTTGCATTTGCAGTTACATGAAAGAGAGAGCACCCTATCAACTAAAGACATATATTGTAGTATACAATTCGGCGCAAATGATCTCCTGTATTTACATTATCAGTGAGGTAATCAATTTACTTTTGGTCACACGCCGAATAATAGCCACATACATACATAAATTTCGCTTTGATTTCATTTACAGATTTTTCGCATCACATCAACAAAGATATTTCAATTCTGGGAGTGTTATATGTTCGAGTCGAATACACATGCGGAATATCTGTTTAATCGCGTCACATATTTCACCTTCTGGCTAAAAATTAGTGAGCTTTCAGAAACGATTGTATTTGTCTTGCGTAAGAAGCAGAATCAGGTGTCCTATCTTCATGTATTTCATCATTGCTCAACCATTACACTGATCTATCTCTTGCTTGTCAATTATAGAGGTAATTGAAAATGCATTTACTTTCCATCATTCATTCTGAGATTCTGATTATGTTTGTCGATTCACAGGAGGCTCTGCTTTGTATCCGCTGCTGCTCAATTGCACTGTTCATGTGTTTATGTATGCCTACTACTTGATTGCAGCTGTGTGCGACGAGAATATTGTGAAAGGTTTAACACCAGTCAAGAAATCGATTACTACCATTCAAATGATACAATTCGTCCTAATTCTTGTGCACGCGGGTGTTATATCTTGTCGCTGCGTAATAGCACCGTTAGTGGTTGGCTATTATGCTTTTGTGGTCCTTGCCATATTCTATGGTTTTTATGACTTCTACAGGAAGGCTTACAAAGCTAGCAATAAGAGTAGCTAATATTTCCTGATATTTCATTATTTTGTAATCAGAATTTATTTTAGCATACCTATACATATATGTACTAAGTACAAAATCACAGGATCCTACAAAATGATAAGAGGAAATATATACTTATATGTAAATTTACACATTTTCTATTTGATAAGCAGAATCAGAAAGTTTCGATGTCTAGATAACTTAATTTACTACTTACTACTACTTCAGCAGTATTAGTAGTGTTGCACTTATTTGTAACAGGATTTTACATTATGTTAACTAACTTATTCACGGAAGTTTGTAGTTTTATGGGTGACTGTGATTGTGGAGGCGTGAACGACTTTGCAAAGAAATACGGTATTGTGGTATTCCTACTGCCCTCCATATAATCTATTATCTTACCTCTGCTGGGATTGACAAAACGGAAACTGCTATATCATATACAAGACGGATAAAGTTTAGTACTCGATACAGTCTAAATAATTATGTATTCATCATCGTAATGCGAGGTTATCGAACCCAAGAAAAATCCTTGTTTTGATTGGCTTGACCGTTCAGAAAAGAGATAATCTGAAAGTAGTGTATAAAAGGATGTGGAATACCGCGCTCCTTCTACACTAAGAACTACCGCAGTAAGGTTACTCATGCGACAGTGTAATACCGGTTTCTCTGCAGAATCAGATTTGGTTATAACATTTTTCGTAACCGACCTCAGTAGTGAAGAGAAAGGGGGAAGCCATCGCCCAACTTTGAACACTTTACCCAACTGATTTAAAAAGCTGTGGTTTCGGCGCATTGCTACGACCATTATTTTTTTAATCCTAACAATCAAAAAACTATAAACGTCTTCAATATTCAATACCCATAAAGAATTAAGTAACTACGTCTTTTACATGAGTAGCTTCGTTTCTTTTTGAAAACGTTAGCTCCCTATCTTTATAGTTCTGTGCTTTCTTTCTCTTTTGCAACAACATCTATGGGCAATATCGGCGCAAATGTTTATCACTGACGATTAATTAGCTCTCTACTTTGTTTCAAATTACACACCTTCGCTCTTGCCGACATTTTGTTAATATGCTTTGCAGGTATTTATAAAGAATTAGAGACTTCCTTATCTTCATTTAAGTTAATTGCTCTAATTGTTGTCTTCAGTCAATAATACACAACCAGTTTTATTAAAAATGAGCATATAAAATCGAAATCCTAAATAAAGTAGGTACAAGGTAGGTGATTTTTTATAACAAAGGGTTGTGCAGACCAGATAAGATAACTCCATATACAAGCAATCACAATTCGTTACATACATGAATTTTAAAAATCCAATATTCTCTTAGCTACATACATACATACATTATGATTTAGCAAATCAACTCGTTATTAGTGGCTTCAGTTTGGGTAACACTGCTTGCAAGTTGTTTGCTTACACATGCATTCATATGTAATGACTGATAACGTGCAATGGGCAATCGAATGCTCTGTGCAGTGGTTCGCACATATGTATGTTCAGATACTTCATTTAATGTTGGTCTTATCTCGCGCCGCACCCTTAATTACGCACCGAGTTTTTCACTTTTTATGCCCGCTATACCTAACCAATAGCTTTAATTTTTGGCTAGTATTCAAGGTCACAACTCACCGTATAGTAGGACAATAAACCAGCATTTTCGTCGAGCACGAAGAAGCGATATTGCCAACCTTTCATGACATTTGTCCATTTACTAAGCGTTCCTTCTAGCGTTGTAGACATTTCTTGAGGGAGAATAATTCCGATTTAAGGCGTGAACTGAACTGCAAACACGTTAAACTATGCACCAAATTTCTGTCTAAGTTACTTGAGTCAGCACGAAAACCGGCAGTGACGCAACTTCACTTGACCGCCGCAAATATGAAAGAAGACCGAGAAACGTGCCAAATTTTTAGTTCACACAAAAAATTAGTTTCCGATAAACTCGCTTTCTCGTATAATTTGACTGCTTTTGAAGTTGTCCTGGCCACGGCTGCATGACCCATCCGTGAATTACGTTCACTTTTTTCCTGCTGCCGACTGCAGCTGCTAATAATGCACGGATTCGATTCGGTGTACTTATCACAGTTTACGTCGCACTCGACCCTGAATTGGCTTTACTTGGGAATTTGCATTTATTTCCGCCTTTTCGTTTTTTTACTATTCTGTTTGCGTGTTATTATTTTGCGAAATGTTTTAACTAAATCTAAATTTCTGTTGTAAACGAAAAAATAGGAAAAATTTGCGTGCACTTTGACGGAATTAATGTTCTTTGATTTACTTTGCTTTGCGTTGAATCAATGCTGCCCAGAAAACATATGATCGAATCGGAGCTGCCAGAGTTTTGACATTAAACGAAAAAGAGAATATGGTGAAACGCATTGCAATTGAAACACAAGACCGAGTGGCTGAAATAAAAATAGCTTAGTAAATATTTGTTAGAATTTTAAGTCGGCTTCGAACGGAAGATAAGTTGTTTGCTTTTCCATGCCAGAAATACACTCGGAGGGTTGCCATTGCCTGCCGAGGGGCGAGCGCTAATAGAAACAACATTGTCTTCATTTTGGAGTTTTACGGAGATTCGAATCTACGTTCTGTGAATGCCAAATGGTAGTCACACACCAACTCATTCGCCTACGGCGGCCTTATGGCATAGATACACTTCAATATTATTATCCAATAACGTTTTATATGAAATATATCACAACATGTAAACAAACAAATGAAAAAATAAAATAAAATAAAGCAAGTAATTTTGACATTCAAACCACCAAACATCAGATATTATATTGCTTTGTGTGGATTAATGGTACCACAAAACTATTGTTGTTGTTGTCCCAGCATAAACATTACCCATTATGTTCGGCGAATGCTGCTAGAGTAACGGTCCTTGGCCGGATATACAGTGCCTCAGAGCTATTTCTTGTGATTCTTTATTTAAAAGAAAATGTACAAAATTTCTTATTTAAGTTATATTTTCAAGCAAACGTTGTAACGTTTGAATTATAAGCACCAACAAGTAAATTGAAATCAATTTAAGAAGAATATTTTCAGCAAAAAGAGGTTGTCTGTAAAGTCGGTTTACTGACGATAGTTTAACGTGACAACGTCATAAGAAAATATTGATGGAATGGTTGCAATTTTCAAAACAAAATTTTAATTTTATTTGTTTGATAGATATTTTGTATGGATATAGAGGAGGAGGTAAATGGAATTGCAATGGAATAGGTCAAGTTACATTTACACAAACGTGAAAAATGACGAAACATTTATCAAATTCATGAAAGATATCTTCAATTTCGATTGTGCATCAGACGTTAATAAGTCAACAACACTTTACACTCGAAACACTCCCTTTCATTTCCTACTTTTTCTATCATCGTCCTATTCTCAACAGAGAAATGGTTCATTACCATGCACACAGGAAGGAGGCATATGCAAATACAAATATGTGAATTTATAAACAAATGCCCATATACATACATATACATACATATATACGCTCACTCAAGTAGGACAGAGCCAGATGTCGAACGTTGCCGAACGCGGGGACCGATTGTGCTCTTTGTCGTTCGTTCCGCGCTCTCGCTTGCAGTTCAAGCACATTAGCTTATATTTGCTTGCGTACGGAATAGATTCGTATATTTGATATGTCCATATGATTTGTATGCATCTTTACATATAGATTTATTCTTTTTGAAAATTCCGCGAAATTGTATATGTATATGCATGTTTATATACATATATTAGTATACAACATATCTTATAAGGTATATGGTAAATATTACCATACATTTTTTCCTTCATATATAATAAAAAATTAATAATAATAACATTAAAACAACAGGTATTATTAACAAACTTTGTTTTATTTTAAATTCTTCAAGTGAATCAAATTAATAATAATCAATAAGAAGGCATATGCAAATACAAATACGTGAATTTATATATGTACATATGCGCATATACATACATATATACGCTCACTTAAGTAGGAGAGAGCAAGATGTCGAACGTTGCCGTTCGTTTACTTTGTTCGTTTTGCGCTTTCGCTTGCAGTTCATTCAAGGTAACGGCAATGAGCAAGGTAACACTAATGAGCAAGGTAACGGCATTTTTTCGTGCGTGCAGCCGGCTAAATCGAATTATAAGACGTTATCACGTCAAAAACGAAAACAGCATAAAAGGACTTCAGCTCTTCTTTCGTGTGCGAGCTTTTATTGTTATTGGTGCCAATATCACGCCTTGCAAACAGCGACATGTTTTTTAATGCTGCTCTAAATCATTTGGGGGAAAATCAGGAAAGACCCAGTCAACCAAAAGTACTCTAGCAAAACTGATCAGCAGAATTTGATCAGTAGAATTCTCCGTAATGTTGATTTTCATGGAAGAATAGCTAAAAAAAAAAACAACATTTGTTAGTGCGCGAAATATAAAGTCCAAAAGTCAAGTTAATAGAGACGAAATTCTTTGGAATGACGTTATTGTTTGCTGATGAAAGTAAATGTAATCTTTTTGACATCGACGAAAAGACATTTTTCTGGTGCCAACCTAATTTAGAGTTGTAGCCTAAGAACTTGCGAGGAAGTGTAACACACAGTGGAGGTCGCATTATGAAACAGGGCTGTAAGTCATCAGTAGGGGTCGGAAATTTATTTTTCAACTATGGTTGATTGACTTTGATTCTTTCAAGGCATTGACTCCAAGCACAAATAGAATTTTGTTCAATCATGGCTTATCTGGAACTATCCCCATGCGGTAGAAACGCCAGCGCAATCGCCAGATCTCAATGTAATTGAGAATTCGTGGAGCAAGCCGGCAGGGCGTTACAATAAGAGTGGGAGAAAATAACACTCGAATATACCAAAAAACTTTTCTGTACGGTTTCAGATGAAAACAGTTTTAAAGCAAAAAGGTTACCCCTTAGGTTAGGTTATATGGCTTAGGGCATACTTGGACAAATATTGAAAATTCGTCCGTTGTGATGCCATACATGGGACAGGAGAAAAGAGAAGGGAAGGAAGAAGGAGCCTTGGGATTAGAGACCATGATGACCATGCATTTTACGACGACGTCGACGGTGGCTGATTTGCGTTCGTAATTACCCCTTAAATATTATTATTATTTATAGGAGATATATACAATACAAACCTAACTTAATTAGCACACTGGCTAACCCTTAAATATTAGTTAGTACAAAAATTCATAAAACTCTACAAATACTCAAGTTTACCTAAACATACGAAATAAGTGGAACCCTTTAACGTTGAGTTTTATTTTTGTTGTAAAATTTCTTCTTAACCTAACGTTATTTCAAATTTAAGAACCGGCTGTTGCCCACCTTATAATTTATAATTTTTTACAAGTGAAAAATCTTTGTCTCGTACAAGTTAAAATTGCCTTGCGAGGCAATATTTATTTGTTTTGAATAGTTTTGTGATGAGCTTATCAAGCTCAGATAATGAATTATTAAATCCTCATGTAAGCAGATACAACTCTTCTTGCTGTGGTATAGTTTTTACCGCAGCGAACCGCATCTCTTTAAGGGTACCTTAAGGACATCCGCACACGGGTCGTATCGTCATCGTAGCGTATGTGACAAATTTGTCGCGCACTTGTGTTCAAATGGCGAACCACACACGGGTCGTCAACTACTCGTACTCGTCACAGGAAGCATGCAGCATGACGCTTATCGTACAACAGAGTCGTCAAATATCCTGTACGCTTGTAGTTTATTTTTGATTTTCAGTGTCAATATTTTGTTTTCCAATAGTCGGCTTCAAAATTTCTACAAACTCCTTAGAAACAGTTTCCGACATTCTGTAAAATGTCTGAAATTTATAATCATAGTAATCATTTGTGTAAGCAAAAGTCTGAAATTTTCTAATTATCCTCTTGTAACTCCCTTGACGCAATGAAAAATCTGTTGTTTGAGTTATTCCTAATGTGCAGATGCACCCAGTGCCTCCTTATACTTTTATTTCTCCTCCGATGGAGAAGATAATACAATAAAATAAATTCATCGCTCGCCATATTGACAACTCCTACTTTTACGATAGCTAGTTGCATTGTGTACAAAAAAGAAATAATGTGGTGCCGCTGACGATACGAGCCGTGTGCGGAGGCCCTAAAGATGTTAGCCACAGGGTAATCAGAAGATTAAACAATTGAAACTTCATTGATTTTACTACAGAGTGGCTTTTTTTTATTGCAAAATTCGTATTTCTTATGCCACTTATTTTATGAAAAGTTTAAGTTATTACAGAAATTTACTTATCACATTTAGTACAGATCCATACTGCAATTATGTAAGATTATACTGCAATTATGTTTTATGATGCATTTGGCATTTTTTGATACTTAGCTGAATGTTGATTTTGAAAGCGTGCGAAAGGTCGAAGAAAACGAAAGTTGTTTTGTTAAGAAGTATAAAGTTTAGGGTTAGAAATATATTGAAAAAATCTGGACGGTTATCAATGAAAGAAAACTAAAACCTTTTGAAGAATTTCTTGTCGAAATTTGTTCATTGATTACAAATAATTGCTGAGCATTTGAAATATTCTGGTAGACAAATTACATGGAAACTTAGTTTGAACTAAAATTAACAAATAAACCACTTTTACCATTTGGATGAATATTTTCAACTTTTCTAACATAATTTGAAATAAAAAAAAATACCAGTCTAACGGTTAGACTCGATAGAAGTGAAACCTTCCGTAAAACAAACTGAGAGAGAATAAGACGAAAGCAGCATTAGGAGCGGGATAATTATAGGTTCATTATAATATTGCTATAAAGTTCATATTTTATTTTCTTCATTTTATCATTATTCATCCTCAATGTTTTCAATTTCAACAAATGTACGAGTGGCTTATGATAGATAAAATATGATACAAATGCTTTGGTTTCGATGTTGTCAAAAAAAATACCCAAACGGACCGAAGAAACAGACTTACAAATTTCTTCCATTTTCGTCTACTTGTATTCATATAAAAATGTATGTCTCTTCCCACCAAAGCTAAATGTATTTGTATATTTCTTCTTGTATTTATTCAAGGCCGAAATCCCGGCGGTACTGCAATAACGGGCCAACCCGTGGCAGAGGTGGAGCAAGCTCCTAAAACACTCCCCCCCATTTGATCAATTTGATCTTAGCCATAAGGCCGAGAAGCGATAACCATACACAACCAACAAACTACCTTGTCATTACATTTTCTAATAAACCTTTTGAGAATTACACGCTCACAAAAATTAATGTACGAAATATTTATACCGATTCACTTAAACTGACTTTCAGTATCTAAACCAAAAAACTGTTTTCAATAAATAATCAGAAATGTCCTACAATGCAAATTTCAAAAAAAAAAAAAAAATCCATTTTCGTCTACTTGTATTCATATAAAAATTTATGCCTCTTCCCACCAAAGCTAAATGTATTAGTATATTTCTTCTTGTATTTATTCAAGGCCGAAATCCCGGCGGTACTGCAATACCGGGCCAACCCGTGGCAGAGGTGGAGAGCAAGTCCCTAAAACACTCCGCCCATTTCCAAAAATCAGTTTAACATTTGTTGTCCTCCGATGGAGGATCTATCAGATGTTAAGCTGATAAGAACAGATACCACACTACCTAGTCAATAGATTTTCTAATAAACCTTTTGAGAATTACACGCTCACAAAAATTATTTATATCAACATATAATATAACGCTTCGTAACTAAATAACTTTCAGGCCAGCGACGACAGCATGGCGCGGTAGCCGAGCGACTAGCAATGTGAGCTTCCGATCCAAAATCCTTGGTTCGAATCACAAGAAAAAATAAAAGTTATTTTTATTTAGTTCGTCGCTACGTTTATATCAACATATAATATAACGCTTCGTAGCCAAGAGGGTCGCTTTTTCGTTTCACTTTTCCTCAAATCACTCCCAACGATTCTAAAGAAGTTTTCACTTCAAAAACTTGTATGGCTATATTTTTAACTCGGAACTAAAACCGGGAATTTAAATCAAACCATTCAAATTGTAGTTTAAATTTGCAATTGTCAACGAATAATAATCAAAAGAAAGTCCGCCAACTAATCCATTAATGCCAACTTTAATTTGCTTTTGGTCGTGGTTTTGCTGACTGACGTTTGTAACATTTTGGAAAACTGAAATTTAGTTTTAGCATTGCTTTTATCTTATTGGCAATACTAATTGTAGTCGCGGCCGCCGTAGCCGAATAGGTAGGTGCCTGATTACCATTCGAAATTCACAGAGAGAACGTTGGTTCGAATCTCGGTGAAACACTAAAATTAAGAAAACATTTTTCAAATAGCGGTCGCCCCTCGGCAGGCAATGGCAAACCTCCGAGTGAATTTCTGCCATGAAAAAGCGCCTCATTAAAATATCTGCCGTTTTGAGTCGGCTTGAAACTGCTGGTCACTCCATTTCTGGAACAACATCAAGACGCACACCACAAATAGGAGGAGGAGCTCGGCCAAACACCCAAAAAGGGTGTGGGCGCCAATTATATATACATATATAGTAATACTAATTGTAGTACTAGTCACTAAAAGCTTTGAAATGGGTAATAAAAAATATGATATCATTCGCTCGGTGAACGAACATGCAAAAAATGTCATATTTTCTACAGAAAATCACAAAAGTTCTATCAGAAAAGCATTGAAACGCTGCATTACGATACACGTATGGTAAAACCACATTTGCCGAACAAATTTCGTTTGTTGTGAGGGTGAGATAACTTTTTTCGTGTTTGGTGTAACAACAATCGGCATAACTTCGGCCTTATTAAGGGCCGTTTTCTTAACTAACCTTTAATTTTGCAAGCCACATTATAGTGGTGATAAACGCAAGGCTACTAGATGTTCCCTTAAGGGGTAACACCACTGTAGAAATTTCAAAAAATTGATTTTTTTTTATAAGCTTAAAAAATTCTTTGAACCTTTTAAAATACAGAACAAAAAGTTTTATACGTTACCGAAGTCTATTTCATAAATATTTTAAGCGTTTAACCACGCGTTAGTGACTGCTACCTAACGACTTCTCCAAATTTCCAAACTTTAAACGCGTTTTTCTCAAAACACGTTTTCTGAAATTGGCACGCAGCATAACTCAAACAATTTTAAATATTTTTAATCAGGTTTTTCACTACGTCTGTATAATAACCTTCTTAAGAGAAGAGCGTAGGGGATTTTCGATAGATTAATTTAAACGATTGTTATAATTATTTAAGTGCCGTTTTTTTAGTCCAAAATAGAGTTTTTTCCTTCAAATGCTTGCTAATTCCACAAAAATAAATATTTTTTAAATCCCCTACGTGTTTCTCTAGCTATTCTTATCTAGATTAAGAAAAAAAATGTTTCTTTGTTTCAGATTAAAATTTGCACCCTCTGTGCTGCGTGCCGCGGAGCTCCTTCAAGAGAAACCACATTACAAAAATGTCTCCAATGCCGCCATTTTGAAAAAATTTTTCGATCAAACTTTGTAGTTTTGTATTTTAGTATATAAGTAATAACTTCCCAAATCAGAGTGATTGTTATCCCTTTCTTTCTATACAAACAAATTCTTTAAAAATCGTGTTTATTTTACGCGTGTAGAGTGGTGTTACCCCTTAAAAGTTTTTAGCTACGTTCAAAGTGTTTGAGTTCAAATTGTAAAGGTGAAATTCCCTTTTCAAATATATAAGAAAACTAAGAGTCCAATTGTACTTTAAAGTGGGGGACGATTGTATCGGCTTAGTTAATAAAGCATACTTATTGGTAAAATGGAAAACGCACATTCTTCTTCTTCTTTTTAATTGACGCGACAACCGCTTACGCGATTTTGGCCGAGTTTAACAAAGCGCGCCAGTTGTTTCTTTCTCATGCTAACCAGCGCCAGTTGGACACACCAAGTGAAGCCAAGTCCCTCTACACCTGATTTCACCAACCTCTTCCTCTGCTACCACCACCTGGTACCGCATCGAATACTTTCAGAGCCGGAGCGTTTATATCCATTCGGACGACATGACCCAGCCAACGTAGCCGATGGATCTTTATTCGCTGCGCTATGTCTATGTCGCACACTGGGGATTTTTGTACAGAGATGCGGAAAAAAGTATACATCCCAAAAAATATTTACATTTTTACTACTAACGAAGTTGTATATATTTGTGTATGAAAAGAACATGTTTAAAAACTATTTTTTAAAAAAATTAAAAAAAAATTCATAAATTTTTTTTTTTTTTTTTTTTTTTTTAATATAAACCAGCAAATATTTGCGCACAGGATACATGTAAGTTCATAATTCTGAATTACCCTCAAAATGTCAAAACAAAATTAAAAGTGTTTCGTTATCATTATGCACACACTAGAAAGCGTTTAGTTATTATCATTGCCAAAAAATAATCAGTGGCGCCTGGTGGCACCTGGTAGAGTGTTAGGTTTGTTCGTCGAGAGAGGACTTTACTACTCAATTGCCCACTTAGGCCAAAGTAGCACTTGTTGGCAAGAGAGATTCTCCGTTGAATTTCCAGGTGTATTGCTGGTTCCTAAATATACGAAGCCTTTTACAACCTCGAAATTATAACTGTCTACAGTGACGTGGGTTCCGATATGCGAGAGCGCCGATTGCTTGTTTGATGACAAGAGGTACTTTGTTTTGTTCTCGTTCACCTCCAGACCCATTCGCTTTGCCCCTTTATCCAGTTTGGAGAAGACATAACTAACAGTGCCTTAAAACAGGCAAATTATGAAAGCACTGCAAAATAAAGTTTCTATAAAACATTAAGCGAGCTAATGTGGCCGAATTGCGTCAACACCTTGTATACGGCAGAAGTCTATAGGAACTGAAATTTTTGGATAACGTCTAGATGCACACCACAAATTAAAGGAGAATGGAAAAGTTTGGTATTTCTTAGCATCAGCTTACATATAACGTTTTCACTTACAACCTTTATTTGTTCTTCTTTCAGTGAGTTGAAGAATTCATCTCGCCCAAAGATGAAATTAACTCGTGAAAATTCTCGAGGAATGATGATTTATTACAAATTTCGACGTGGATTATCGTGGCAGAAGCAACATGACCAAGCATTGAAGCATCACACCTAGCCAGAGTGAAACGCTGGAACAATGAGTTCAAATGTGGCCGTCCATCCTTAGAGGCTGAATTTCGCGAAGGCCGCCCAAAAACTGCTGTGCTAAAAACAATCGATGCAGTGGGTTAATTGATAACGCAAGATCGTCATGTGACATATAGCGAGATAGAGGCTTACAGCATACGTTCAATATTGCATGAATATTTGGTCGTCAAGAAGTTTTATTTTCTTTGGAAACCGTCAAATTATAGACTATTGAGCGAAAAAGGACTCGTGTCGATTGGTGTAAAGAAATTTTGAAGAAATTCAGTGGCGATAGTTCAAAATATGTTTATGATAAGGTGAAGAAGGTGGACCTGGGCATATGAGCCGGAAACAAAGCTGCAATCGACAGTTTGGGCTTCCAAGATGAGTGTAGTCTAACAATGGAAGAAGCACCTCAAATCAAAGGGTCGCCTGTTTTTCTCAAAATCTGGTCATATGACAACTGTATTTCTAGAGAAATTTAAAACACTCAACTTTGTGTGGTGTAAAACCATTGATTGCCAGAAGCTGCCGAAGATTTAAGGAAACCCAACCGCCGAAGACGAATCATCCTTCACCAAGACAGTGGGAACTCTCACGTATTGGCGCATACAAGAGAGTTATTGAGCACTCATGAAGAATATTCTGAAAAACAATGAATCTATTTTCATTATTATTTCACTGTGTATTCATAAAAAAAAACAATAATTGGCGCGTTAGGTGTTTGACCGAACTCGTCCTCCTATTTATGGTGTGCGTCTTGATGTTGTTGTATTCATTACTGGGCGAAAATTATAAAAGGAGACCAAGTTACCCTTGGCGGGTCGTATGGGTAATTGCTAATAGTTTTCCTTCGCGATCCCCAATGCACAAAATCAAAGGAGCAGCTGCCAAAATGCTGCAACTGTGGAGAAGCACACCCTGCTAGCTACAGAGGCTGCATAGTAGCCAAAGAACTACAAAAAATTCGCGACAAAAAAATCGGACAGCGGAAAAATAACACTGAGGCTGAAAGCCAAACTAAAGGAAGAGAGAAAAATAAAGATGAATCTAGTACAAAATCAATATCGCATAAACCAATACCAATTCCAGCACCAAGCAATCTACCAACCTATTCACAAGTGGCAAAAACTAACGAAAATGTCACTACACATGAAGAAAATATACTTTCAAAAATATTGCAAAAACTAACAGAACAACAAGAATTTAACAAATCACTGGAGCAAAGGTTGCAAAATCTTGAATTTAAAATTTATCAGTCAATTACACATGCCTACTTTTTTAAAAATAATGTTATGGAACGCGAACGGTCTTCCAAAGCACCAGCAAGAATTGGAAATGATTCTCAATTCAGAAAAAATCGACATTTGTTTAATTGCTGAGACGCATTTCACTAATCAAACTTTTTTCAAGATCAAAAACTTTGAAACTTACCACACTATTCACCCAAGCAACAGTGCCCGAGGCGGAAGTGCCGTAATTATTAGAAGCAATATTAAACACTACGAACAAGAAAAAGTCAGCACCAATGAATTCCAAGCCACCACCATCACAATTAATGCTGGAGGTGATCTAGCATTGACAGCTGTTTATAGTCCTCCAAGGCACCAAATCAAATACGATCAATATGTCCATCTTATTGAGCGTCATAAAACAAAATTTATTATGGGCGGTGATTTTAATGCTAAACATATCCATTGGGGATCTAGGCTAACAACCACTAAAGGAAGGGAGCTCTTCAAAGCGCTTCAACAAACAAACTGTAACACTGCATCTTCATGGATGCCAACGTATTGGCCATCTGATCCACAAAAAAATCCGGACCTTATCGATTTCTTCATCAGCAGAAAAGTCTCCAGTGCTTATCTTAATGTTGAAAATGGGCTAGACATGAATTCAGACCACTCGCCAATCTATCTAACTCTCAGCGAAACGGTAGTGTTACGTGATCCAGTTCTCAAATTAACTAGCCAATTTACCGACTGGGATTATTTCCGTAAAATGTTAGAAGAATCTGAAGACAATACGTTTCCAATGGAATCAACAACAAAGATAGATGATGAAGTTTTAAAACTGACGAGAGAAATACAACACTCTGCTTGGTTGCGCACACCTCCTTTAATAAAAATTTCCGCCGGCCACAAATACACAAAAGATATAAAAGAAATGGTGCTAAAAAAGCGAAAAATGCGGCGTAGGTGGCATCAAACAAGATCACCTGTTGATAAAGCAGCTGTAAACAAAGCAGCGAAAGATCTCAGCCATAAAATTAAAGAATACAAAAATCAATCATTTACAAACTACGCACAGCAATTAAATAATAAAAGAGACACAAACTACTCACTATGGAAATGCACCAAAAAGCTTAAACAGCCAGCTAACCATAATCCACCAATCAAAGTAGGCAATAATGGATGGGCGAAAACCAACATAGAAAAAGCAAACATATTTTCAGATTATCTAGCAAAAATCTTTACACCCAATAGCGACACATCACCAATACTAAATAATGATGGCATAGCCAATGATAATTATGGCGATATAGTACACATAACTGAAGATGAGATGTGCGCCGAGATACAAAAGTTGAAGTCGAAGAAATCTCCAGGGTTTGATTTAATAACTGCCGAAGTCCTCAAACAAGTTCCACGAAACATCATTACTAAGCTAACAAACATAATGAATGCTTGCTTTAAGCTGCAATACTTTCCAATCTATTGGAAAATAGCTGATGTCATCATGATTCTAAAACCAGGAAAGCCTCCAAACGATGTAGCATCATATCGTCCAATTTCACTGTTGCCCATCCTGTCAAAACTGTTGGAAAAATGTTTGATAAAGCGCCTGAGCAATATCATAGAAAATAAACAAATAATACCAAGACACCAATTTGGATTTCGCGCGCGCCACTCAACTATTGACCAAATTCACAGATTAACTCGTATCATCGAAAACACATTTGAAGAAAAAAATGTCTGTTCGGCTGTATTTCTCGATGTCTCTAAAGCTTTCGATAAAGTATGTCATGCTGGCCTGCTGTGGAAAATAAAGAATGTACTGCCAACAAAATGTTTTAATATCCTAAAAACCTACCTGTCTGAGCGCTATTTTCGCGGCAGGTACGAAGATGAGTTCTCTGAACTGAAAGAGATAAAAGCTGGTGTGCCGAAAGGAAGTGTGCTTCGACCTCTTCTCTATCTACTTTTTACTCACGACCTGCCAAACAGCAGAAATTGCTTTATAGCAATATTTGCTGATGATACTGCAATATTAACCGTCGGAAAGACAGAAATAGAGTCTACTACACAACTGCAGCTTGCTATCAATAAAATATACAATTGGACAGATAAATGGCACATTAAACTGAACGAAACAAAGTCTGTACACATCAACTTCACAAACAAAAAGATCAACTACCTGCCAATATACATAAACAGCATTAAAGTACCATACTCGAATACAGCAAAGTATCTAGGTATGACGCTCGACACGAAACTTAGGTGGAGTGCGCACGTGAAAAAGAAAAGAGAAGAACTGGACCTAAAATTCCAAAATATGCATTGGCTAATGGGTAAGCAATCAGCGTTATCCGCACCCAACAAGATACTGCTTTACAAACAAATTCTCAAACCTATCTGGCCTATGGGATTCAGCTATGGGGTTGCACCAGCTATAGTAACACAGCGCATATACAAAGATTTCAGACTAAGGCACTCAAGCATGCAGTTTGTGCTCCATGGTATATTAGGACGCAAGATCTAGAACGTGACCTCAATATTGATTCGGTTACGGCAACCATAAAGAAATTTGCAAAGCCGCACGCAGAGCGACTAAGCTAGCATGTGAACAATGAAGCCTTGATTCTTAACGATAATACAAAATGGAAACGAAGGCTCAAACGTAAAAAACCTCTAGATTTAAACTAATTAATAAATAAAAATCAGTTAAAAGTATGAATTGTATTTTGCTGAGGATTAACTCAAATTATTTGTTGTAACAAAACTCCACAAAAATTGCTCGTTAGTATATATATGTAATGTTATACTAGTTGCAATGAAAATACTAATAATAAAAAAAAAAAAAAATATTTAAGTGGAGCACACTTCTCTACAGAAATTTAAGTACAGTGAAACCTATACTTGCGGAAACCTCCAATAAATGGGCATCTCTAATAAACGGCCGCCTCCCATATTCGGACAGAGGTCACAGAATCTGGTTAAATGCTGCATTTTCACGCACAATCATGTGTACATACATATATGTATGTATAGTAATTATTTGTATCAGTCATAATTATTTTAGAAACATGGGGTAAATTGAATATACGAGTACCATAACAAATCAATAAAAAATATTTGATTAATGAATTCCCATAATAGAATAACAATTGTGGAATCGTGAGGGTCCGGTTGTGAGGGGATTCACCGGATTAGATAAAACGTATATGCGTTTTACATATTTACATATATTATATTTAATAAATTGTGAGTTCATTTGGTATAAAAAATTAGACTATTATTTGCTTAAAAAACAAAAATCAAATGAAGTAATTCGTAGGAAGAATAAATCTCAGCTAAATTGATTCCAGGGGTTGAGCCAATGTCGTCGAGCTACTAAAAAAGCCGGAGAAAACATAACGATAAAAGGCATAGCTAATCAATGCGATCCACAAGCCTTTGACCACTTTGTCCACACACCACATTCTGCAAAAAAAACCAAAAATGTATAATCGGCAACATTGAGCACCAGCCTTAACTCACATTTTCATATGTCTTCTAGCGGCTGGTATGGTTTCGTCCCCCTCCTTTAGGATTAAGCGGCGCGCACAGAGGACACACTGTGTGAAATAGTCGATCAGATCCACGTCGATCTTTTCAATGATATAGGTGAGACGCTCTTTTTTATTCATTATCGCCCGCAATTTTATCGCCTCTGAGTTATCAAAATTCCACACATTATTCGCATAATACTCGAAAACTTGGAAGCCGTTATTGATACGTTTCTGCACGCGACAGAGGCTGCAAGTGAAACAAAGGAAAAATGTTTCTAAGAAGTATCATAGACACATCGCAAACTTCAACTTACACGGGTGGATATCGCAATAGTATTAGCAGCGCATCCACAAATAATGCGGGTATCCAATGGAAGAGCACCATGCAGACAAGATGAATGTAATAGTTTGACTTCATTGACCCACCTGGGTACCAGGCGACACCATTCAATGGCAATTTGTTCTCTATAACCCACCGGCCACATTCGATAATCTCATTCCATGACACTTTTATGTCATTCGAGCTAGTCATGTGCGCTACACGATTAACCTGGGTTGAATCACTCGCCGTGAGATAACGCCAGCTGGCTACCAGCATGCCATTCACGGCAATATCCACTGGCAAGAAATCGCCATAACCGGAAGAGTTACAATACATCGTACGTATGACGCCTTTGCCTGCGCCGATCAACAGACCGGTTGGCCCATTTATATTATCAGTCCAACCGGGCAAGGGCTCCTTCCAGACGGGGATGACAATGGAGGGCCGCAGTATAACTGCCGGTAGTTCATTGAACTTTTCTACTACTAGCGCTTCGGCGAGAGATTTGGTGTAGGCATAGGTGTTGGGTATACTACCTAAAATTTTCTTTTCTATAGTGGAAACCTCATCGTCGTTCAGCCATTCGCATGCCCGGATAACATTGTGTGGATTCGCTGGCGGATCGTAGGGCTTTTCGTAGAGTGTCTTGATGTGTAGGTGACAGTAGGCCGTGGAGATGTATGCAAATAGCTCTAAGTTCTTCAGAGTGGCTGCCACTTCTAGCATGTAAAGCGTGCCGCGAGTATTCATGAAGACTGCCTTGCGTAGAGGTTCATCGAAACTGAATGCGAAATACAGAAAGTAAAAATATTTAATGATTTGGTGTTAGATGTGGACTAGGGATGCATAAAGTATTCTTATCTATTATGTTACTAAATAAATAAATACACATGTAAGTAAATTAATAAAACGGAATGGGAATTTTTAAAATCTCAAAGACGAAATGAAAAGAAAAGACGGGGTAAATCCGTGCGGCACTTCATTGAAACCAAGCAAAAAAGGTTGCGTGAATCAGAAGAGGGTGAAATTGTCTAGTGATGCTCTTCCGATGTCTATCGAAATTTTGCATTGCTGGAATGAGCTCGAGATGGCTCATTCTTTGGTGACGCTTCTACACAAACAGAGTAAATCTTTTTTTATTTAAAAAGTGTAGTTTTATTTAAACGAGTTTTGATTTACATACTGATTGTCGTGTGTTTCACCTGGAAAAATAATCATCTTAAGGAACGACTTGTGAAACTGGATAAATTCAAATCCCAAACCAAAACAATTAATTGGGTTTGGAACGATATGGCGCAGGCAATATCCAAAACTCGTACATAGTTCTGCTGAGAATAGGAAAAATACCTTTTATCTGGGAAGCTTATAGTTTTTAAGATAAAGGTAGTCAAAGCTTTAGTGAAACGTATCGAAAGTTGCATAAATTGTTCAAATCCAACAGGGTTCAATTTAAGCCCCTTTTTCCTTTACTTCCAAAGTGTATCAATGTATTAAGTAGCATCCGAAATCAGTTTTCAAACTTTACACAACCTGTTTTATTGAATAATTTTTAATTGCTTTTGTTTGTTAGAATTATTTTTAACCTTCAAAAAAAAATATTTTTCCGTTGAGCACAGCTTCATTCCTCCTATTCGTTATATTCGGTTTTCGAATGCTCTTCAAATCAGAAAAGTGCTGAATCTCATAGAACGCACGAAAAAATTCAAATTTAATCTAAACTAAACGGCGGCCGCCGTGGCTGAATGGGTTGGTGCGTGACTACCATTCGGAATTCAGAAAGAGAACGTCGGCTTGAATCTCAGTGAAAGATCAAAAATTAAGAAAAAGTTTTTTCTAATAGCGGTCGCCGCTCGGCAGGCATTGGCAAACCTCCGAGTGTATTTCTGCCATGAAAAAGCTCCTCATAAAAAAAAAAAATATGCGCCGTTCGGAGTCGGCTTAAAACAGTAGGTCTCTCCATTTGTGGAACAACATCAAGACGCACACCACAAATAGCAGGAGGAGCTCGGCCAAACACCCAAAAAAGGGTGTACGCACCAATTATGTATGTATGTAATCTAAATTTATTACATATGTATGTTATTTAATAAATTCTCTTAGCACTGCAAAGCCCGCAGAAGATTATTGCCTCGAGTATCTAAAAAACTGCAGGGAATGTCTAATAGTGCGGAGAGGAGGTTTCAACAAAGCTCACCGTATGGTCGCCGCGCAATGGTAAACGATGGAGACTTCCTCACGTAACTTCTCCAAATCCTCCTCTGCAATACCCAAGCCTGGTAATAGCACATCGCCTGAAATCGCCTCCACTTGGCTTAGTATTTGTGCCTCGCCACGCTGTTGCTTAACCATATCAAAGAGCTGGGTGTTCCGCGCCGTGAAAATAAAAGTGCTTTCATTAACAAGTAAACTCACTAATTACATGCATTCGTTAGGGGTTGAATACAAAAATAAAAGTAACAACAAAGACAACAAAGCATCGCTCACCACATTGCTGAAAATGTCTTTAATACGCTCCTGAGGATTCTTTCCTTTCTTTGGACGAATTAACAAGTAGATTTTCTTTAACTGTCCACAGGACCTGTAAAATACATGAATGTAAGGATGTAATGGTAAGTGGTAAATGATATATGTACATATATACTCATTACGTGTCATTTCGTCACAAATTAATTGTTGCCACGTTGCAAACCGCTTAATCGCTGGTTGCGTTGCGTTGCGCTTAATTTAACACGTTCGCTATATTTACTTGCTTTGTTTTTCTAATCTATCTTTTTGTTTGGTTGTGCATTACCTGAGTAATTTTTCCACCAGTACTTTGCCGAGGAAGCCAGTGCCGCCTGTGATGAAGAGTGTGCGTCCGGCAAAGCTTGCGGCAATCCGATCTTCCTCCTTGTCGTCCACATCGTTGATGGTTACCTGGGGCTCACTTTCAAAGCAGAATTTCGGTTTGGTTGACATTTTGAAATCAACTGAGATGCTGAAAGAAATACAAATGAAATGCAAGTAAATACCAAGCGAAAGAAGCAGAAGAAAAAGGTCAGTAACGCACTATATGCATGTAAAAGGATGCTGGGAGTTACATGGGGTCTCTCTCCTTTCATAATGCATTTATGCTACTCAGCTGTAGTAAAGTCAATATTACTCTACGGTGCTCTAGTGTGAGTCCACCAGCAAGAAAAACAACATACAAAATGCCTAAGGAAAGTATTCAACGTCTTGGTGCACTCTGCTCCACAGGGTCAATGAGAACTACTCCAACGGCAGGGCTTGAAGGAGTACTTAACCTGTCAACGATCGACATTGCGGCAGATTGTCTAACGCAATTGGTGGATTTACCTGTAAAACACTCGGATATAGCTCAATAGGCATGAGTTATCGGGCCACTACGGATAATATGACTCCGAAATGCAACTGGGTGAAGAGATTTCGAACAACAATAGAAGAAGAAGGATGGAAAAGAGGCACGAAACCTAGCTCCAATACGCTTCATATATTTACTGATGGTTCGTAAATGTTGAACGGAGTAGATGCAGGGACTTATTGCGCAGAGCCAGGCATAAAGTGGCCATTTAGGCTCCCTGACCACTGCAGTATCTTTCAAGCAGAAATCTTTGTTGTAGGAAAGGCTGCAGAAGTAGCAAACGCAAAGGCATCGAACAACTCCAAGCGGCGATAAAGGCAACAAAATCATATGCAATTTCATCTCAAAACATTCTTAAGAGAAAGGAAGCCATAGAGAGGACTGCCCGCAGACAGACGGCTGTATAAATAAATAGATTGTTACATGGAAAACAATAAAACTAAAAAGCAAAATTCGTCGTACGCTAAGTGCCACTTTACACGGAATGGCTCATAGTTTCTGCTCAAATATGAACGAGACGTTATCAATAAAAAGGTCCGCGGATGGCATATGGCAAAAATAAATTTTTTGTTTTTTGGTAGGACTGTTATAAGCTTACATGGCAAATTTCAGCGTGATATGCCACATAGTTTGTTTTCTGTGCTACTGTAAACAAGTCAAGCTCGAGTGTGTTCTTCGAATTCTCTTTTATGACTTCAATTGTCTCAAAATGTTTTCCACGGAGCGGCAACTTGAGCTTGGGAAACAGGAAAAAGTCACATGGAGCCATATCAGGCGAATACGGTGCTTGCGGAACGATATTAACATTATTTTTGTTCAAATAATCGCGAACAAGACGTGATGTGTGAGCTGGTGCATTATCGTGATGCAAGAACCATGACTTGTTGTCCCACAATTCCTTCCTTTTAAGACGCATGTTCTCGCGCAAACGCTTTAAAACGTCTAAATAATATTCAGCGTTAACCGATCGGCCTTGCGGAAGGAACTCCGAGTGCACTACACCTTCGTAATCGAAAAAACAGTCAGCATAACCTTAATTTTTGAGCGACTTTGGCGTGGTTTTTTGGGTTGATGTACGGCCCTCTTTGAACGATTTGTACCACTGGAAAACACGTGCACGCGATAGAGCAGAGTCCCCATAGGTTGTCTGCAACATTTTTAAGGCGTCTGAAGCCGAAATTTTGTTGGAATAACAAAATTTCAAACAAATTCTTCGAATTTCCATCGTTAAATTCGAAGAACACACTCGAACTTGACTTGTTTACAGTAGCACAGAAAACAAACTATGTGACATATCACGCTGAAATTTGCCATGTAAGCTTATAACAGTCCTACCAAAAAACAAAAAAATTATTTTTGCCATATGTCATCCGCGGACCGTTTTATTGATAACGTCTCGTTCATATTTGAGTAGAAGGTATTTGACTTAGAAAAATTTTCATTATTGGCACATGCATATGTAAGAAAATTATTAATATTACAAATTATAAAAATGTTGTCTACTGCACTTGTACAGTAAAAAGAAATACAGAATAGAATGAAAAATTGGTTAATTGTCGAACATGCAAGCATAAATTTTCAATTGCTTAACTCCAAAATATTTTCTTTTTTAAATGGCGTGATCGGAACGCGGCTCCATCAATTTTCAAAGCCACAGCCAATTGGTATACAAATTACAAAACGACCAAAGAAAATCGACAACTTTTAAATAAATAACAAGTTTGGTTAACTCTTTTATTTGTTGTACTGATTTACAGGTTATAACGGTATTTCCACTTGACTTTACATGCAAGCTCACTATCATGGAACTGGGTTAGCATTTACATTAATAACTATTTGCCACGAAACAACAAAAGAAAAAAAACATAAATATAATAATAAAAATCTAAATAACAACTAGCCATAAAACCGTTATGCAACATTTAGCCGTCAAAAGTGCAAGTCGACGCCGCGTTACTTGACGAAAATAAAATGTAAAGCATATAAAAAGCGCGCAATCAAAGAAACACAAAAAAAGAAATAAACAGCAGGCAAAACCGTTAAGCGCAACACAGTGACAGCCAGTTTTTGGAGGAGTACCAGTCGCAGCTGCAATCGCCCCAAATTATCATCGTTATTCTCAATGCCGGACGCACACGTGTTGCAAGCTTGCTTGTGTTGCCGCTTAGGCCCACATGGCCGCTTATTCAGGCTTCTTGTCACCGCCGATTGCAACATCAGCGATGACGTTAGCAACAATTTCATTTTCAAAACATTCATGCATACTTAGTGTGTGTTACCTGTATGCATGTACATGTATAAGTATGCATGCACATGTATAAGTATGCATGTACATGTATAAGTATGCATGTGTGTATATGTAAACGCGCAGCGGCTGCGAAGGCTAACACTTAACTTGCAAAGTGTTGCTACTGCAATTATTTTTATTTGTAAATGTTTGTTTGCGTATAAACAACAACAAACATACATACAAACATATGCGTAAATATGTCTCTTTTACGACTGCTTTGGTCTTGCTTGGTCGGTCAGTCGGTCGACTGGTCAGCTCCATGATGGCTTAGTCGGATGGCCTAGACACAGTCGACCGCCACAGATTGTGTGTGTGCTTCTGGATATGTGCGGTGCCGAATCGCAATTGATCTTCAGTCGTCAAACTGGTCATGTTGACTTGGAAACGGCGTAAAAACACACTTGAAAGTGCAAATATAATAATCATAAAAACAATTATCAAAAAATAGCACAAATAAGCTACGCAGCTGCTGACGGAAACAGCGTACCTGAATATCTGCGTCTAATGTACTTTATGATTTTATTACATAAATATATATATATATATACTTATGTGTGCCTCATTCATAATAGTCGCACAGTGACACATTAACCAACCTGATCGCCCAAAATTGTATTGCTTGCTTACATAGTTATGGTATAATAAAATTCTGAGAGTTTCATGACCTTCCTTACACAAATCCATAAGAATAGATAAGAGCCAAGAAAGTGTTTATTTTAAAAGATCTTTTGAAAAATCGGGACAAGATAGGACCCAGTGATATTACAGCATCATATCGCCTGGCCATTTTTTGCAAACGCAGACAGCACATATGTATCTGAAAACACTCAGATGCGAAGTCCCGCCTCGCATAGACATTACACCTTTACGCTTACATTCTTTCGAAGAATTTATAATTGACTCACTTTGTAGATTATTTCAAACACCTGGCAATTCTTTCGAGAAGGAATCCGGCGTATTGCTTCTCTTACACCATTTATCTGCCCATCGACCAACTAGCTCGCCACCAAAGGAATTGAAAGTGTTCAAAAAATATTTCTCAAATATACTCTGCGCTCCTTAAAAGTTGGCCAAAACCGTACCATTCTACCCTTCTCATCTTAAGCTCATAAATTTTTAATTCCTTGAGAATAGTGGGTCTATCTTAGTCTTTCATTTACTTACATTATATTTTACATGCTCCCATAGCTTCTAAACAATTGCACAATAAACTCGATAAGATTTGCGCTTGGCTAAGAATATGGCGAATAAAAGCTAACGAGACAAAATCAATGCAAATCATGTTCACACTCCGCAGAGATTCTTGCCCTTCAGTAATTCTCAATCGTTTCCAAATATGCTAAACTGATTAAGCCAAATACTTAGGTATTTTGTTTATCCATCGACTTACGTGGCGCTCTCACATATTTCTAAACGGAAGCAACTTCGGTTAAAACTTCGTTTACTACACTGGCTACTAGCTCAAATTCAGCAGCATCACTCTCTTCTTCTCTTAATTGGCGCGATAACCGCTTACGCGATTTTGGCCGAGTTTAACAAAGCGCGCCAGTCGTTTCTTTCTCGTGCTAACCGGCGCCAATTGGACACACCAAGTGAAGCCAAGTCCTTCTCCACCTGATCTTTCCAACGCAGAGGAGGCCTTCCTCTTCCTCTACTACCACCAGCTGGTACCGCATCGAATACTTTCAGAGCCGGAGCGTTTGTATCCATTCGGACGACATGACCCAGCCAACGTAGCCGCTGGATCTTTATTCGCTGCGCTATGTCTATGTCGTCGTAAAGCTCATACAGCTCATCGTTCCATCGTCTGCGATATTCGCCGTTGCCAACGTGCAAAGGTCCAAAAATCTTACGCAGAATCTTTCTCTCGAACACTCCAAGCGTCGCTTCATCGGATGTTGACATCGTCCAAGCTTCTGCGCCATACGTCAGGACGGGCATGATGAGAGTCTTGTAGAGTGTTAGTTTTGTTCGTCGAGAGAGGACTTTACTGCTCAATTGCCTACTTAGTCCAAAGTAGCACTTGTTGGCAAGAGAGATTCTACGTTGGATTTCAAGGCTGACATTTTTATCGGTGTTAATGCTGGTTCCTAAATAAACGAAGTCTCGTACAACCTCGAAATTATAACTGTCTACAGTGACGTGGGTGCCGATACGCGAGTGCGCCGACTGTTTGTTTGAAGACAGGAGGTACTTCGTTTTGTCCTCGTTCACCACCAAACCCATTCGCTTTGCCTCTTTATCCAGTTTGGAGAAGGCAGAACTAACAGCGCGGTTGTTAAGGCCGATGATATCGATATCATCGGCATACGCCAACAATTGTACGCTCTTATAAAATATTGTGCCTGAGCGATTAAGTTCTGCGGCTCGTACGATGCTCTCCAACATCAGGTTGAAGAAGTCACACGACAGCGAGTCACCCTGTCTGAAACCTCGTTTGGTATCAAACGGCTCGGAGAGGTCCTTCCCAATTCTGACGGCGCTACTGGTGTTGAGCAACGTCATCTTACATAGCCGTATTAGTTTTGCGGGGATACCAAATTCAGACATCGCGGCATACAGGTAACTCCTTTCCGTACTGTCGAATGCAGCTTTGAAGTCGACGAAAAGGTGGTGTGTGTCGATTCTCCTTTCATGGGTCTTTTCCAAGATTTGGCGTATTGAGAATATTTGGTCGATGGTAGACTTTCCAGGTCTGAAGCCACACTGATAAGGTCCAATCAGTTGGTTGACGGTGGGCTTCAGCCTTTCACACAATACGCTCGCTAGAACCTTATAGGCGATATTTAGAAGACTAATCCCGCGGTAATTGGCACAAATTGCAGGGTCGCCCTTCTTATGGATTGGGCAGAGCACACTTAAATTCCAATCGGCAGGCATGCTTTCATCCGACCATATTTTGCATAGGAGCTGATGCATGCACCTTACCAGCTCCTCGCCGCCATGTTTGAATAGCTCAGCCGGCAGTCCGTCGGCATCCGCGGCTTTGTTGTTCTTTAGCCGTGATATTGCTATTCTCACCTCGTCATGGTCGGGTAACGGAACTACAATTCCGTCGTCATCGATTGGGGTATCGGGATCTTCACATTCTCTACGACATGCGCAGCTGTCACTGTTTAACAGGTTCGAGAAGTGTTCCCTCCATAATTTAAGATTGCTCTGTACGTCAGTCACCAGATCGCCGTCTTTGTTCTTACAGGAAAACGCCCCGGTCTTAAAACCTTCTGTAAGCCGCCGAACTTTCTGGTAGAATTTTCGGGCGTTGTTCCTGTTGGCCAGCATCTCAAGCTCCTCGCACTCACGTATTTCGGCCTCTCGTTTCTTCTGTCGGATAATTTGTCTCTCTTCCTTTTTCAGCTCTCTGTAGCGATCCCACATGGCTCGCGTTGCGCCCGATCGCAGCGTAGCTCTATAGGCGGCATCCTTTCTTTCTGCGGCAGCATGACATTCCTCGTCGTACCAATTGTTTTTTCGGGCTCGCCAGAATCCAATTTCTTCTTCGGCGGCGGTACGTAGGGAACGAGAAATGTTGCTCCATTGCTCGTGCATGCCGGTTTGTTGGGAAGTGCTCTCTGAGAGCAGGAGTGAGAGTCGAGTGGCGAATCTTCTGGCTGTCTGTTGTGATTGCAGCTTTTCGATGTCGAACATTCTTTGCGTAGGTAGATGTACGTTTTTGCTGCACAGAGGCGTGTGCGCAGTTTGGCTGCAACAAGGTAATGATCCGAGTCAATGTTGGGTCCTCGGATCGTACGTACATCTAATACACTAGAAGCGTGTCTTCCATCTATCACAACATGATCGATCTGGTTTCGCGTTTTTCGATCAGGGGACAGCCAGGTAGCTTGGTGGATTTTTTTATGCTGGAATCTGGTGCTGCAGACTACCATGTTTCGGGCCCCGGCGAAGTCGATCAGCCTCTGTCCGTTACCGGATGTTTCGTTGTGCAGGCTGAATTTTCCGACTGTGGGACCAAAAATTCCTTCCTTGC
The DNA here is from genome assembly GCF_027943255.1 of Anastrepha obliqua. NCBI lineage: Eukaryota > Metazoa > Arthropoda > Insecta > Diptera > Tephritidae > Anastrepha > Anastrepha obliqua. The sequence continues at coordinate 1,703,720 of NC_072895.1, read as the reverse complement.
CCACCCTGGCGTTGAAGTCGCCAATCACGATTTTTATGTCGTGGCGGGGGCAGTGCTCATACGAACGCTCCAAGCGCTCATAGAAGGAATCTTTGGTCGCATCGTCCTTCTCTTCCGTCGGGGCGTGGGCGCAAATTAGCGATATGTTAAAAAAACGTGCTTTGATGCGGATTATTGCGAGACGCTCGTCCACCGGAGTGAACGACAGTACTTGGCGACGAAGTCTCTCTCCCACAACAAATCCGACACCGAATTTGCGCTCCTTTACATGGCAGCTGTAGTAGACGTCGCAAGGTCCTATGGTTTTCTTACCTTGCCCCGTCCATCGCATCTCTTGGATGGCGGTGATGTCAGCCTTTGCTCTTACGAGGACATCAACCAGCCGGGCAGAGGCACCTTCCCCATTAAGGGACCGGACATTCCAGGTGCATGCCCTCAAATCGTATTCCTTATTTCGTTTGCAGGGGTCGTCATCAGTGTTGGAAGTTCTCATCCGAGGCTTTGTTGCTGTTTTCATTGGGAGGGATTTTTAAGTGGCGGGTCCCAAACCCAGCGCACAACCAGCTATGCTGGGATGCTTCGCCTTCTCACGTTAGCTCACTCCCGAACGGGTGTTCGAAAGCTAACCAGAGGATACGTGGGCTAATCCCGGACGTTGTGAGCTGCTTGAACCATATGTAGAAGAATCGTCCTGGCCACTCCCAAGTGAATGGCGATCAGTAACTTTCCCCACTTGCGTGGACACATGGAACCATCCTCACTACAGAATAAAATTCTTCTATATAAATCAATACGTAAACCTATGTGGACCTGTGGAGTCTAAATATGGGGCTCAGCTTCAAACTCAAATCATGAAATTCTGCAAAGGTTTCAGTCGAAAGAGCTACACTTGTGCGTCAATGCACCTTGGTTTATCAACAAGGAGATTCTACAGTGTGACCTGAGGGTTCCAACTACAGGTATATGTGAGGCAGTCAGTAGCAGATACAACATTCGGCTTGCTATTCATCCAAATTCACGTGCATTCAACTTACTCAACAGCAATATTCCACGAAGATTAAAAGAAACATGTATGTATGTACCTATTGACTTGCCAAAAAGATTTTAATCATACATAAATCTAATGTAATTTAATTCTTTAAAATAAATTAAAATATTGTAATTTAATGTAATGTAATGATCTCTGACGGGAGAATAAACTACATAGTTTTCAGTTTTTTGTGCTTATCGCAGTCTGTAAAAATGTAATTTCTTAGAATAAACAAATCTCTAAAAAATTTCTTCGAACGATCATTACTCAAAAATACTCTCTAACTTCGGCAGCATGAAGCAGTATGTCACTGAAATGCTCTCGTTATCGTTACGGGTTTGCCCCTGAATGATGAAGTGGTAGCCTCAATCATGCTTGCTGGTTTGCCAGCTGAATTTGATACTTTCGTTATGACCATTGAAATACTCGAAAAATTCTAACAAGTGAGTATGTCAAAACTACTAAAGTTGACGAAAAGTCAATGCCCAACGGGAACAGCTGATATTGAAGAAATGTGTCAGAAGCCATATACGCAAGCAGTTGGTAGTTTGCTGTTTGCTGCACAATTGACCAGGCCAGATACAACGTACGCTGTCAACATGTTGAGTCGTTTTGGAACCAATCCAGGAAAAGCGCTTTGGGCAGCCGTGAAACGTGTGTTACGCTATGTGAAATGAACAATTGATAAGAGATTAACTTCTTATCAAAGGGAACACGCAGAGGCCGAAGGGTATTGCGATGCTGATCATGTTGGTAATTTGGACACAGCTCAAACTACAATTGGATATGTTTTCCTGCTTCAGGGTAGTGCAGTATTATGGGCAATCGAAGCTGCAGAAGCGTATCACCTTATCAACTACTGAATTCGAATTCGTGGCAATGGTTGCAGCCTCCAAGGAAGTAACTGGGCTGAAGGGTCAACTGCGTGAAATTTTTCCAGCAACTTCGAAACTAACCGTTTTGTACTGTGACAACAAAGGAGCTGAGGACAAGGCCAACAACAATTCATACTCGAATGCTACAAAACACGTACTCATCAAACGTAAGTATTTGCATCAAAGAATTAAGAATAATGAATTAAAGTTAGTTCATGTGTCTGCCGATGAAATGATCGCAGATGCTTTGACAAAAAGTTTACCTAAATTCAAACAAGAATATTTTTCAAAAAGTTGTCATAGTTCATTTGGACTATGTTGATAATTTACATACTTATTTTTGTGTCTTGCCTTTGTATTAAAATATGTAATTGAACAAGTAAAATAATATTGAAGAGCTATGCCACAACATATTATAAAAATATCTCTTCAGAGGGGATGCGATAGCAGCTAACTAATGTTAGCTAAAATAAACTTCCTACTTCTTTGCTTTTGGATGACTGAAGAAAAAGATGGTTACTAATTCCCTATTCCACTAAATCCTAAAACGTCAATTTCTTTTTCCAAACTTAAATTTAAAAAAATGAATTAATTACAAAATTTAACCTGAGTTAAGAAATAGGTAGCAAACAAAATATGCCAAAGGATTTAAATAAAATTATTAGAGCAAGACATCGCCATCTCATTAAAAAGAAATGAATTAATAACAAAATTTAACCTGAGTTAAGAAATGGTTATCAAACAAAATGTGTTCAATAAATAAAATTAAATAAAATTATTAGCTCATGGCGTTTTGCGTGTTTGGCTGAGATTCTCCTCCAATTTGCGATGCGCGTTTTGATGTTGCTCCTCAAATCGAGGAACCTAGAGTTTCACGTCGCCTCCGAGCGTGCAGAAAACTAGAAAGTTTCTTGAGGAATGGTCCAAATACGCCATCCAAAATACTTCTTACACTAATACACATTTTAATACTGATTCGCTTACTTGCGAGAATTAATTATTTTTAAGCAGTGAGCGTTAAGTTTCAACCACTGTATGCCCAGCTGCGACACGCGTGAGGATTCGATAAACCTCGTATATGCTTGTATGTATGTGTAAATGTGTAAATGTGCATTTGCAGTTTTGTAATTTTTACTTTATTAAGTAGTTGTTATTGCTTTATTTCATTTAACCAGTTTCTTCGCTTCGTCGGGCAATGCCGCGATGTGTCGTAATAATCCCAGTGGCCAAGATCAATCCAATTATTTTGCACTTGATGGTAATATATAATACGTGCAACAATGAAAGCTGCAATAGACTTAATTGTAAAACAAAATACAACAAACAGCAAAAAAGTAAACCATAAATGAATGAGTTTCACTGTGTGCGCATGTATGTATGTATGTTTGTATGTAGTTGTAGAAGAGAGATCAATAACTATTGTGCGGCTAACTGTTCCGATCACTTCAATCGCGTATACATACACATACATATGTATATACACATGCAGACAAACATTTGTAGGCACAGAAATGAACTATAAATGAAAATGTTTTGAAAGCAGGTCTGAAATTGTAAAGCGAAGGAGAGTATTTTTTTGTTGTAATATTTACAAGTATTTTAGAAAAGTTCATTTGGTGATTCATGAACCGTTAAGCGATATAAATGAAATGCAAATCAAATTACAATAATTACACTTAAATGTTCATTCAATCGGAGTGATATATAATATATACATATATATACATATACGTGCATATGTGTGTATGTATGTAGGCTTACTATATTTATGGAGTTGTGAGTTGTGAGTTGTGAGTTGTGAATAGTGGATAGTTCGTTTCCACATCATTTAATTTGCTCGAATTGTACGTAAGAGGTATGTAGGTATGTATGTAAGTGCATAGGTAGTTATCAGGCGTATCTGCTACTCTAACGAGCGTAAGTAAAATATTAAAAAAGTTCCGCAACATTAGCAATTCAAGGGAACTCAATATAAATACATACATACACACATACATATGAAATAAATTGCGGTTAAACGATTTGCTGACCGCGAGTAGTGATCGGTCGGTGATTAGTCGATTGGAAAATTGGTTGCCGAAATTTCAAAGGAAGTTGTCCTGTGGCACTTTTTGTTTAGTAATTATGTAGCCATAAAAAGCACACACAACTTACATGGTTACATAAATTCGTTTATCTTACGCCCTAATGAAATCTGCTTGCACAATATTACATACATACATATTTACATAATATATTATATATAAATTTGCAATTTAGCCTGAATAATAAAATTATCTGGAAGTCAATCAAAATAATAAAAGTGATTTGCGAAAGAAAATTTTTAAGGGACAGAGATATAGAGTATTTTGATAACCCCATCCATTCCTTAATGTGACTTTATTATTTCTGTACAGCTTATTCGTTCTTTTGATTGGTGCGATAACAGCGTAAGCGATTTTGGTCGAGCTTAACAAACCTGTTATGCTAGCTGGCACCAGTTGGACACAAGTTGGCACCAATGAAGCCAAATCCTTCTACACCGCCACAGTCGGTTCTACGTTACCGAAACGACCCGGATTTATATCCGGCCAAGGACTGTCACTTTAGCAGCATTCCCCGTATGCGAATATGGGGAATGTTTATGCTGCTACAATAACAACAAAAACAACAACACCTGATCTTACCAACGCAGAGGAGGCCTTCCTCTTCCTCTGCTACCACCAGCTGGTACCGCATCGAATACTTTCAGAGCCGTAGCGTTTGTATCCATTCGGACAACATGACCCAGCCAGCGTTGGCGCTGGATCTTTATTCGCTGCACGATGTCTATGTCATCGTAAAGCTCATACAGTTCATTGTTCCATCGCCTACGATACTCGCAGTCGCCAACGGGCAAAGGTCCAAAAATCTTCCGTAGAATCTTTTTGTCAAACACTTCAAGGGGCGCCTCAACGGATGTTGTCATCGTCCAAGCTTCTGCAGCATACGATAAGCCGGGCATGATGAGAGCTTTACACCACTTCAAGCATAAAGTACATAAGCTCTCTTCATTACTGCATACCACTTTTCTAGCGAACATCGGCTTAATACCGACCAGCCCTCACTTTAATTTGCAGTATAAATACATTTTTCAAAATTATTTCTTAACGGGTAATGAGCTTATTGACACGGCACAAGCCTAATTTAATTTCATAACTAGAAAATTGCAGAAGTAAATTGTTAATTTGATAATTTAATTACGGCGTTGCTGCCTAAAGTCCATAATAGAGTGATAGCAATCACTAACACATCAAAATAGCATCGCTATCAAAATGGCGAAGTCAAAGAAAATCGAAGTGGAACATAAAAAGCTCTCGGCATTATAACTTTCGGCACATTGATCCAAATTATTTACTATCAGTTGTTGTTGTTTTCTGCCGATATTTTTTAATATCTATCCCTCAAGTGATGTGGAAATGGAGATCCCGAAGTAAACAGCGCTATACTCGTATGCAGTTTTCACTAGTGTGACGGTACAATGAAATGATTTCAATCAGCTCCAAATTGTCTTATACACGTGAATTACGCCAAAGCTAGTATACTCGTGTATGAGTTTAGTTTTATTAGTTGGAGCGAAACTTTTCATTCATTCGGAATAGCAAAACTGTACATATAATAATATTTTATACTGCATATCTGACGCCTTACCTGTATACTAAATTTCTTGTATACATACACACACACATACATACTATATATAGGGTGTTTTTTTAGAGGTTAGGTTTTCAAGATGAAATAAAACGTGTATAATTTAATGTTTTGGCCAAGAATTTAGCTTTATTATAAAGATAAGGGTTTGCCATTATGTCTTAAAAATGATTTCGGGCAAGTGGCCGCCGCGGCTGGCTCGAATAAATTCCAGCCGAGAGGCCCAATTTTCGACCACTTTTTGCAGCAATTGGGGCCGTATGTCAGCAATAACGCGCCGAATATTCTCTTCCAAGACGTCAATCGTCTCGGGCTTATCTGCGTAGACAAGCGACTTCACATAGCCCCACAAAAAATAGTCCAGCGGTGTTACATCGCATCGCGTGGCCTCCAAACGCCACAGGTCCACGGCGCGGGATAATGCGCTCACCAAAAGTTTCCTTCAATAAATCGATTGTTGCGTTGGCTGTATGGCATGTAGCGCCGTCTTGTTGGAACCAAAGGTCGTCCACATCAACATCGTCCAATTCAGGCACGAAAAAGTCATTAATCATGGCTCTATAGCGCTCTCCATTGACTGTAACATTATGGCCGGCTTCATTTTTAAGGGGGGGGTAGGGTCACAAAATCGAAATTTTTTTCTTCACTCATCTTATAGTAAATCATTTCAAGAATGTTGTGTCAAAATTTTAAGTGGATCGGAGCAGAACTCTCAAAGTTATAGCCTTTGTAGGCACTCTACCTCGAATGCGGAGCATCGATAATTTCTCAGAGTCATTTTTTCAAACGCGTTTTTCCCGAAACGACTTCTTAAAAGTCGGTGCCAGTCACAACTCCGAAACTATTCAACCGATTCTTTTCAAATTTGGCACACGTTTTCTAAATCAAAAATACCTCCCCCCTACACTGTTTTTTTTCATTTTTTTTTTTTTAAGGTTGTTTTTCACTTACAAATATGGCGAAATTTTTCGCCAAAAATGCTCGTTTTACGTTTTTTTGCCACCAAAACTACAAAAATGAAAAAAAAAAAAAATTATTAATGTAGGGGGGAGCATTACGTCATACTTTAACTGAAAAATTCGACTTTTTTAGTTTCAGATGATTCTACGACGAATGCCGATTGGCACCGCAGAGCACCTCTCGAAAAACATATCTCCAAAAAAACTCTGTCATGGGCTTATTTGTCAATATTTTATTATTAATATTTTTTAAAAACTTATTGAAAATATGTACAATAACATGCAACTGATTTTATTAAAGTATCTTAAGCCATATTTCTGTAAAAAATTCAAAAAAAAAGTGTTTTTTTTTTAGCGCTAAACCCATAGAGCACACCAAACAGTGACTTTTTGAGGATGTAACGGCGTCTCAGCAATGGCTTGTGGATTATGTTCACTCCAAATGCGACAATTTTGCTTATTGACATACCCATCAACCAAAAGTGAGCTTCATCGCTGAACAAAATTTTCTTCGATGCGTCGCTCGAACCGAACCATTATTTTCGTAATAAATTTGCACGCTTTGCAAACGTTGTTCAGGTGTAAGTCTATTCATTATGAAATGGCAAACCAAACTGGGCATAAATCAAGTGACAGCTGTCAAAAAGACCATCTACGAAAAAAGTAGTGCCAACTTGAAAACCTAACCTCTAAAAAAACACCCTTTATACATATGATGCTTAATAGTTTAAAGTCCATTATTATGTCTGAAAAAGTCATTGCAGTCTCCCAACCACTATTTTATGACTGCAAATAGTACTAAGGATGTTGGTGTTACAATTCTGTAAAGTGACATGAGGTAATTTGCGATTTCTAGGTAACTGGTTAGTTACTAAAATTATTGGTAATAAATCTAAGTAGTGTGTGGTGGTGCCTACCGATTGCTTCAACTACTCGTGGCAAATGAATGCTTCCATTTTTCAAATTATTTAATGTGGCAGAATGTTACTAATTATAACAACAACAACTATATCAAAAAAAAGAGTAACAAACAATAAACAAATGAGTAAGCAACATGAACTTTGCTATGACATTGAACTTGAAGAGCAAATTGTTGTTTTTGTTTAAAAAAATTGCTACGGAAAATATGTGAAAACAAGTCATAAAATATTTCTCATTACAATTTACGCACACGTACATATATGTATTATAAAAATATTAGTATTTGATATATGGTTTGATAGGCTTGAAATTTTCGTTTCACAATAAATTTGGTTTTACGAGTAAAGTACTATCAAACAAAGCCCTCGAAATGAGTAGTATTATATTATATCTCTATTCAATACACTTTTTATGGAATTTTCATTTGTTAGTTGGCTACAGGAGTTTCCTGTATGCCGCGATGTCTGAATTTTGTATCCCCGCAAAACTAATACGGCTATGGAAGATGACGTTGCTCAACACCAGCAGCGCCGTCAGAATTGGGAAGGACCTTTACGAGCCGTTTGATACCAAATGAGGTTTCAGACAGAGTGACTCGCTCTCTTGTGACTTCTTTAACCTGATGTTGAAGAGCATCGTACGAGCCGCAGAGCTTAATCGCTCAGGCACAATATTTTATAAGAGCGTACAATTTTTGGCGTATGCCATGATATTGACATCCTCGGTCTTAACAACCGCGCTGTTAGTTCTGCCTTCTCCAAACTGGTGGTGAACGAGACAAATCGAAGTACCTCCTGCCATCAAACACACAGTCGGCGCACTCGCGTATCGGCACCCACCTCACTGTTGACAGTTATAATTTCGAGGTTGTAAAAGACTTCGTATATTTAGGAACCAGCAATACACCTGGAAATCTAACGTTTAATCTGTCTTGCCAACAAGTGCGATTTTGGAATAAGTAGGCAATTACTACTCAAGTCCTCTCGCGACGAACAAAACTAACACTCTACAAGGCTCTCATCATGCCCGTCCTAATGTATGTCGCAGAAGCTTGGACGATGACAACATCCGATGAAACGACGCTTGGAGTATTTCAGATAACGATTCTGTGTAAGATTTTTGGACCTATGCACGTTGGCAACGGCGAATATCGCAGGCGATGGAACGATGAGCTGTATGAGCTTTACGGCGACATAGACATAGCGCAGCGAATAAAGATCCAGCGGCTACGTTGGCTAGGTCATGTCGTCCAAATGGATACAAGCGCTCCAACTCTGAAAGTATTCGATGTCGTACCAGCTGGTGGTAGCAGTGGAATAGGAAGGTCTCCTCTGCGTTCGAAAGATCAGGTGAAGAAGGACTTGGCTTCACTTGGCGTGTCCAATTGGCGCCGATTAGCTCGAGATAGCTGGCGCGCTTTGTTAAACTCGGCCAAAATCGTGTAAGCGGTTATCGCGCCAATTAAGAAGAAGAAGAATAAGTTGGCTTCTTACTTTACTTTTTACAATATTCATGCAAGAGAATACTGGTTCGCTCGAATATGTCGATCCGAAGATAGTCAGCACTCTCCTGCAAATATAATTTTTTTTTCTTCAAAAAAAAACCAATTCTTTTTCCAAAACACAGGCTGGGTTTCCCTTTCCTTGCAGTTTTGGATTCAGCTCATTAATTACGCTGTGATATCCACCATAAAGTAAAATCTTTTCAACCATTTGTCGTTCCTCTAATTCAGGGTGATTATTCCCTTTTTCATTTAGAAATGTATAAATATTTATTTCATTCAAAAAAGTTTGCACTACTACACCATTTTATTCCATTTTATTGTGAAGAAGAAAGTCGCATACTGAGTATCGATTTCTTTTAAGAGATTTTTACAGTTAGCGAGTATAAGTGACTGAGAGATAGAATAGATGCTGAATCCTCATTCATCGATTCAGAACGATTTTTAAATATTTTTGTTTTTTGTTTTTGATGAAATAAATAATATATATATATATAATAACGAACTAAAGAGCGGCAGCTTCAAATCCAAAGAGCCGCATGTGGCTCGCGGACCCCTATTCTAAACCATTCTATTCTACCTTCGCTTTGATCATGGGAGTAACAATAAAGTAGGTGTGGATGGATATGTTTGAGGTGTATTCGAAAAGTAAGGCCACAGGCGCGATCAGGATACGATGAAGTGGCAATTCGGCATTACCAGGAAAAGGGTTTTAAATATATCCACGCTGGAAATAAATGGAATAGAGACACCTCTAAAGGAAGAGGTTAAATATCTAGGAATTATCCTGGATAAAAAACATACCTGGGAGGCCCACATAAACTCAATAATAAAAAGGGCAACGAAAAACCTTTGGGCAAAATAATAATTTTTGGGTAAGTCCTCGGGCCTGAGTTCTAAAATGACCTTCTGGATCTTCACCCATATGGTAAGGTTTATACTAATTTATGGGGCATTGGTATGGTGGACAAAAACCAATCAAATTAAAGGTATATCAAAACTGTGTAGTCCACAAAGACTGGCGTGCCTAAGCATAAAGACGTGCTATGAGAACTACCCCACCTGCATGGAAGCGCTTTTAAACCTCAGTTATACTAAGTAATACTAGAGGAGGTTGCTATGCAAGCACTTCCTTTCATATGAAAGTAAAATTTAAATCAGGAGATCTTACTGGACACCTCATATTCCAAACAGGGTTGAAAATGCTGTAGGCATGATCCAGGCGAATGACTACATGGATGCCGTATTCAATTTTACTAAGAGATACAAGGATATCTTCCCGTCTAGGGAAGAGTGAAGCACTAGCTCAACATGACTACAAGATAACTCGCAAAAATGGTATACAGATAGATTCAAAATGCTCCCGGTGGTAGGAACAGGAATAGTAGGGCCCAGAGCACACAAATCTTTAACACTGAGTACAGATACCACTATTTTCCATGCGGAGCTTTTTGCCATAATGGAAACAGTTGAAATCGTATCCAAAAGAGGGTTCAAAAAAGTTTAAATCGAAAAACTTTCAGAGAGTCAATCAGTCCCCAAAGCCTTAAATAGCTTTACGTTTAATTCAAAAGCTCTTATGGAGTATAACAATATATATATATATAATTGGCGCGTACACCCTTTTTGGGTGTTTGGCCGAGCTCCTCCTGCTATTTGTGGTGTGCGTCTTGATGTTGTTCCACAAATGGAGGGACTTGCAGTTTCAAGCCGACTCAAAACGGCAGATATTTTAATGAGGCATGGCAGAAATACATTTGGAGGTTTGCCAATGCCTGCCGAGGAGCGACCGCTATTAGAAAAATGTTTTTATTAATTTTGCTTTCGCCGAGATTCGAATCAACGTTCTCTCTGTGAATTCCGAATGGTAATCACGCACCAACCCATTCGGCTACGGCGACCGCTAACAATGCATTCAACAAACTGGCGTCCCTTTATCAGAACTCCCTGATTTTGGAACCGGGACAAGAGGGACGCGAAGGAAACGAAAAGGCAGACTTTGATGCCAAAAAAGACCCATTCATTGGACCAACCCCACTTTTCACCTTTAACAAAAACAACCTGCACTAGTTATTCGTGTTCTGCTGTGATGAAGAGGAGTCCATGGAACACTTAATCACCAATTGTGAAGCATTAGGTCACAGGAGATACAGAATCTTGGGCTCGTATCTATGGATTAAGACTTACAAATGCTCCCTCCTAAGGAGCTGGTTCGATTCCTTGCAATACTAAATAATTAAAATTAAGCACTTGGGGCGCACCATAGATCATCCGGTCGCAGTGCATAAGGCCTAACCCGAACTACCATTAGCTGCCATGAAATAGCTCTTCATAAAAACCATCTGCCGTTCGGAGGCACCGTAAATCTGTAGGACTCTACTACATGTGTCGCTATGCACAGTTATTTATTTAAACATTTGTATGGATAGTACAACAATATTATCAAGATTAATAATTGCAATTCTTTTGTCCGAGAATTGATAATTTAAGAAGCCAGTTTAGGGTGATTTTAAAAATTCAAAGAGTACGCCCGACGGTAAATAGAGAGCATTATCTGGCCACTATGCAGCATTTGAGAAATTAAATTCGACGAAAAAGGCTAAAAAATTGTGTAAAAAACTCATGGAAGCTATTTTTGAAAGAAATTTCTGACCAAGAATTCAACATAGATCAGCGAATAATATATTCGTATTCACCTGTTACGGCTTCGGATGACTTTCTTCCCCTTCTCAAGTTACTACTTCGAGGCTCCCATTTTCGGTCGATAAAAGACATATAGAGAGATCGTGACGAGAAGTCACGATTTCGAAAAATGCATTTGAAAAATGTGTTGATGCTTGGATTATTCGTTGACATACATTCGCATATTATTTCCGATGTAGTCACTTTTCGGTAACTTTGTGACCGAATGTATGCAGTAAATAATCACCTCGGATGCTTTCCAAGCTCAAAAGCCAACATTAACGACTGACATACATACGGCAATTGAAGTGGTGTGGCGGTGATTTAAATTTTTAGTAGACTGTTAGAATAACAAGTGAACCGAACAAGTGAACCGCCACATTATTAGCACCTTTACTACTTTTATAATCAGTGTAGCTTGGAGCAGTGCGGCTCTGAAATGTTGTATTGAAGAATAGTAATTAGGCGGGTTGGGAGCAAACATTTGCATCGGCTATGGCAGGATATCAACATCACGTCAAATAATGCAAAGTAAGAAACTCGCAAAGTGGAATGATGTAAATAAATACAGAAATATTAGTGAAAGTGAAAAAAGTTAAATTAGTTGAAAAAAAATTTATTTATTAGTAGAATAATATTTGTGTTTTACTCGTACTGAATAATCACTGGTAAAAGTTTTACTGAATATAGTAAATATAATATTAGAGTAACCGGACGAGTGAAAAAGTCTCTCGGATTACATGACGCGCTTTTAAGTCACAGTACGATCTAGTAGAAAATCCAGGGATAAGGGTTGGCTATGTGGGCCATGTCTAAGCAGCCCGCAATGGTTTCTGATGAGGTATTCAGAACTCAGTCCTGATAGTCACTTATAAATAACCCGATTTTCACTTAGAAAGCAATACAGAATATTGGCATGGCACCCGGTGCTATGATAGGGCCCATAAAAGTGAAATTAAGCAAGGGGCGTCGCACCCCGCACGAACGTGAAATTCTAGTCGGCTGTAGGTTTGAAGACATAAATGTATGAGCAGATTTAAGTTTGTCATGGAAACATTACTGAGATAGGTGCGTATGGGGATATGATTTTATACAACGCGTAGCAGAGATACTTTCAGTAAGGTAATGATGGTACTAAAAAGTAACTACAACACTATTTGATTTTTTCTGGTTAGGGATGGGTAAGAACTAATTATGCTTCCAATGCTCCGGTTTCTAGAACTCTGGGTGAGTTTAATTCGCTTTCAAATCATACTGGCCTGGATTTTTCTTCCACAAACAATCACTTCAAATTGGTTCTAAATAAATTGTTGAACTAAATTCTTGGTATATATTATCTAATAATCTTCCTCTCTAAATTATGAAATAAGTTATCTTTTTCTTTCACTCATTACTATTGAAACTAATTAATAATAAGTTTAATTTTACTTTGATTAATTTATTTAACATTAATCTGCTTTCATAGTCTGTAAGAAATACTGTATTATAATAGAAATACTGTAGACTATTAATTAATTAATTAAATAAATAAATAAAAAAAATAATTTACGCCTGGAAACTTTCTCTTAAATACTCCCCGCACTCGCCGTTCGATCCGGGTGGATCTGGGTTCGAAAATCATTCTGTAGATGGAACATAAAATTATAGCGAAAGCTTTTTATAAAAACTTTTCATAAAGGCCATCTGTTATTAGGAGTCGGCATAAAACTCTCGGTCCCATCATTTGTAAAGCAACATCAAGACGCAACCACATATCAGAGGAGAAGCTCGGCCAAACAATAAAAGGATGAATCGCCAATAGCAGATTGACATAAAAATTCTCACAATGGTCGAGAGGAAACTCGAAACAGTGAATTGATTTTGTGTTCGATCAAAATTTTTTGAATCGATTATGATGTTTCTGGTCGACAATTCCAGGCAATACAAAGGCAAACCGATGCAGTAATTTTTCCACCCGGTGATTTATATTATATATTTATATTTTGTCATCTTCAAAGTACTCTTCACTAGAAGCAAGTTAGATTTGCAATGGGGTTACGTTGGCTGCGAATTTTGATTTGTTACTTCTCGCCGAAGTGATAATTTTAATTTTGGCAAAAGGTCACCCGGGACTGACTTGATACCGGAATACCGGATCCCGCAGATGCATTCAAATATTTGTTTTTATTGACTTTTTGGCCATCCTGACACCACACGGCGACCATCAAAGATCATCGAATTCCGCATAGAAGTTCGCTTAATGTACATTTGTATTGAGTAAAGAGGTGTAAGTTTGGCAAGTACTCTTACAAAAAAACACAAAAGAAAACAGTATTTTCTATGACCATTTGAAATTATTAAAAATTAAATTAATTATCCTTTTGCCATTGATAATTTCAATTAGACGATAATTTTCCTTTTTAAAGTCTGCCAATTTTTCGAATACGCCTAATAATTATTACTTACCGTACAAAATATTTTAACTGGATTCCGACCTTTTTTACTTTACAGTTTTTTAAGTTCGATTCACTAAAAATTTAAACTTTCGTATCGTTGTGAAACTATTATAAAATACTACTATTTTTATTAATCGTCTGGATTCGTAATTCTTTGTTCAGTGTTGTTCAATTTTCGCACTAATTTTACGTATGTATTTATGCTACAATTTTGTTTAATATTTAAAATAACCACCAAAATATTTTCGTTATTCCGTACGCATCGAATGCCGAACGGGGACTGAGTGGCAATTTTAGGAAAAATCACTTTAGAAGTCGCACCGCTGCATAAAAAAAGTTACAAGCTCGAAACGCATACAAACATATACAGAAATGTACACACGAATTTGTTTGCGGCAGTATTTTTAAGTGAAATAATACTATACTATACTGTAAATAAGATTGTGTGTATGTATGTATTTATGCATGTAGTTAAGGTGGGTCACACAGGTACAACTTTAAATCGAAACGGAACAACTCGTGAAGACGCTAGCGAACACATACCTATGCTTGCATGCACTCGTATCAACACACACAAGTAGACATGCGATATATTGCACTCTCACTCACTAAACACTTTGCATGCCAGCGTGCCGAGTGTGTGCCGGTTTGAACTTTGCCAGCGGCTTGGCGCAGCAACAGTAGCGATCGCCCGGCTGCACCACTTGAGGCGGCCACAGTCGAAACAGCAGCTTAAATCACAGCATCGGCACGGAATGCAGTCCATGCGAACGCCAGTACTGCAGCAGTGAGCGGGTACAGGACTGTATGTATGCTTGTACATATGTACGTTTGTAGGTATATTTGCAAAGACCCCACTTTGACTCGATTTATATGCATTTAATTTTACTCTCACTCTCATGCACGCGACTTTGTAACTGAGTTTCCCTGTAGGGAAAGTCTTAAGTAGTGAAATAAATGCTTGGCTCAGCACTAGATTAAATTTAGGAAAAGCAAAACAATTTTTTAGTGGCTCTATCCACATCAGTTTAAAAACAGGGAGCACGAGGGTAGAGGTCTTCTCCCACAATATAAAAGTGAGAACCCTATTATTAGAAAACTGATAGTTTTTAAGTTATTTGATTTTAAAGTTTGTTAAATTGAACAAAATTCATCGTACTTTGGGTATTTCAAAGAGAAGGAGTGCTGACAGACAACTCGAAAACAGGAATACAAAAACACCAAAGAAGATAAAAATGAATAAAAATGGAAAAATTGGGGAGAGCTCGGAGTAGGGGCTAACTATAAATATATGCATACAGGTATATGTTATCATGTATGTATGTAATATTCAGCCTTATTCTTCCGAAATTCTTAAAAAATTATATCACTTTGCAAATAACTTCAGCAGAAGTATCAAAATGGTCTTGCTTCCTTAAATATTCATTACGGCTTTCATTTATGTTAACTGAAAATGAAATGCTTCACGAACTTCTCAAGAAGCCTCGAAAATTCTGGAAAAATTACACGAAATTTCATATACATTAAACTTTCATTTTTATGCATGGAAATAAAAATGAATTGTAAAATTATTATCTACTAAGTTTAGCTCATGAGACCTTAATTGCCTTGTCAGTAACATCTCAGCACTTCGGAATTGGTTAACTTTCCTGCAGAGTTACTTTTGATGCATCTTTTGTCTTTCGTTTAGTGGTGTTTATGTATGTTTTTCGTGTGCTTGATATTTTAATCTAGGCAGCTTAAGTGTAGAATCATGAGTTCATATATCTAAAGAGGTTTAGGTTGTCAGATCGATAAATAAATAAAATAAAATAACTCCATAGGAATTACATAATCGTCCGTAGATGCCAAAAGTCAACTAATACACAGTAACAAGACACATTCTTCAGGTGGCGACTTATGGTACTTCCACCAGATTGAATCCATCCGAATTTACAGACAAACTATCACACGATGGGAGACGCATGGGTTGCAAACAGTCTTGTTTTTGTGAAGGTCATTCAGGAGTCGACAGAAAGAAGCAAGATTGCTGACGCTTATAATTTTTCAGCTTGACAACGATTTCACAAAATCAAGAGGCCAAATTATTTACAAATGCTGCACAGATTTGACACAGAGAAAGGCAGTTGGCGCTGCCAAATTTTGTTTGTCCATGAAATTGTTTGACGGTAAATTCGAAGCATTAACACATTGACTGCCACGTCGGCCATATATGTGTGACACTGTACTATGCGGTTTACGCCACGTCGGACACATATGTCCGACACGACTATTATTCTCTCTCGCCATGTCACACAACAACGATTGACGATAAATATGATTTTATTGCAATAATAAAATATATGGCTTCCCATGAAATTTCTGTTATAGTGGCTTCGGCGCAGCTCAAAAAACAATTCTGTTTGCAAAAATAACGGATTCAAACATCAAAATACATTGTCGTCATATAACGTTGTTTGGTGTTTGTTTGCAAAAGCAATATACTCCCAATTGTTTTGTTTTTGCAAAACGAAGTAGAGCTTGACATATGTGTGTGACATACTAATTAGTTAAAAACTGCCTGTTTCTAAGCAGAAAATATTACCAGCACTACCCTAAATTCCAATTTTGACGTCTCTGATGAGATTTAAAAAAAAATGCTGCGGCCCCAGAGCATCTTATTTGCTGAAAGTGCCTTGGCAGCCAATGTGTTAAGCTTTAAAACTGTGCATTATTGCTAGCGGGATTATCGAAAACTATAGAAACACGAGAGGTGCACATAGGGAACCAAGTTAGGGATTTGAGATTCTCCTAAAACTTAGACCCTAAGTATGATATTGGAGACGTTAAAAATGTCACTAAGTAGAGTGGGCAGTAATTCTCGAGCAATTGATTTCTGTTCAAAGTTGCTTCCATTGACCTTGGTGTCCTCCTTTATAAAATTTTTAAATCATTAACAGAGTTAGTATAAGAGTATTAGCCTTTTAGGAGGGAGCAAATGCAAGAACAGTTTGAGTTTCATTGTAAAATACCGACTGATTTTTGTACTTCTCAAAAGATGTTCCTCGGTTTAGACAAAAAAGTCTGAAAACCAGCTTTGTATTTAGTTGAATGTCATATGTCCGGACCGGTTTAAGAATTTGGTTATATAGCAGTAGTTTGTTGTGAGTTGACAGAATAGAGGGTCAATTCGGTGAAGGAGGCTTTTTATTTTAATTCCGGCTCTCACACTTTTTCTTGACATGCGTCTGCCAGCCAAGATACTTGGCCTCGTTGGCGTACGATATTTGTTCTCAGAACATTTGGTTTGCCGCCAACGACGGTTAGGTTTTCTTTTTTTATTTATCAGCGTCTTGATATGCGGTGGGTATTTTTTCTTTTTTATTGTGACATCTTGCTGGGGCGTACCGTTCCATGCTGCGTTTCGAATTAATTCGTGTTTTAAATGAGAAAGATATGTACATATGTATGTGTATATGAAGTGTATGAACTGAGAGTTTTGGAAATTTTTTGGTATGAAAACTGCAAAATAAACTTCATCCAAGAGAATTTATACTAATGCACAGGTTGGTTGAAAAGTAGAAAAGTAAAAATGAAAGAATGTGAGATTTTAAATTAAATTCGTTTGTTTATCAATATAATCTCTTTCAACTTCACTGCAATTATTGCAATGATAATCCAATAATTTTATACCATCTCTAATATGATTACCCGGAAGCTCTTCAAAATACTGTTCTACAGCTTCTCGTTGAACTATTAACGAATGCGGCACTAACTTTCCGAACAGCTTTTCCATATGCATGCAATTCTTCATGCAAAATATGGAGCACTTGTTGTTGTTGTTGTTTTAACACCATAGGTAGCCCTATCAGTGTAGGCACATCATCGTTCGTCTTCGTCTAGCTCATCTAGGGGTAGGCCCAGGAAACATGCTGTTTCGACAGGTTGGGTCCAGAGGGAGAGGGGGTTAGATGAGTCGGTTTGAGGGGGCATGTGAAGAGGTGGTTAGTGTCGTGTGGGGTACCTTCACATGCCGGACATGTGTTTGGTATGTCGGGGTCGATTCTGGATATGTAGGAGTTTAACCTGCTACAGTATCCAGAACGTAGTTGTGCCACTGTTACACGAGTCTCACGGGGAAGCTGGAGCTCTTCATCTGCAATAGGTGGTGGTTGGACTACGATTACGGCATTCACAGGACGGGAGTTCATGAAGGTGGTAACGGTCTCCCGGTGAATGTCGTTTATTGACTGTCTAAATACTGTCCGGTCCAGTAGGTTGCGGTCAGTTTTGTCCTGGATTTCGTCAGCGTAGTCTAAGAGATGTCTCCTGACGTGCCTGGGAGGCGGCTTAGGCTCAAGCAAGTGTCTGCAGGGGTGAAACCTACGGCAACATCCAAGCAGAAACTGCTTGCTGAGCAGTTTGTTATGCTCCACTACTGGGAGCATTTGTGCCTCGTCATGTAGGTGTTGGATGGGTGACATCAGGAGGCACCCGGTCGCTGTCCGAATGGCGGTATTTTGACAAGTCTGTAGCTTTGTCCACTGCGAATCACTAGTTCCAGGCGACCAGACAGGCTCAGCATAGTTTAGAACCGGCCGGCCAATTGCCTTAAATGTCGAAAGTAACAGTTCTTTGTCTTTGCCCCAAGTGCTGCCGGCCAGCGATTTGAAGACTTTGTTGCGATTTTGGACTTTAGTGGCAATTGCGGTTGTGTGCGCAGAGAAGGAGAGCAAGCTGTCGAAGGTTACACCCAAAATTTTGGGGTTATTTACCGTTGGAATTGGTGTATCATCGACTTTAACCTTAAGGGACAGCTTAACCTCCTTTGTCCAGGTGGTAAAGAGGGTCGCCGTGGACTTGGTGGGGGAGAGTTGGAGATTCCTCGCAGTGAAAAAGCGAGAAAGGTCGGTGAGGTAGTTGTTCACTTTGGAACACAGGCCATCGATGTCATTGCCCGACGCCATTATCGTGCAGTCGTCAGCGTATGAGATCAGGGAAACTCCTGCTGGTGGTTGGGGGAGCTTCGAGATGTAGAAATTGAACAGCAAGGGAGAAAGGACACCACCCTGCGGTACACCTTGCTTAATCTTTCTCTGCTTTGACGTTTGATCTCGAAATATTACTGACGAGTGCCGACCGCTCAGATAGTTCGCGGACCACCTCTTCAGCCCTGGCGGGAGTGTCGACTGATAAATGTCATCTAGTAGCGTGGAGTGGCTGACTGTATCGAAAGCCTTTTGTAAGTCCAACGCTACTAGGACAGTCCTCTCGCAGGGGCGGTTTTGGTTAAGCCCGCGATTTATTTGGGCGTTTATGGCGGTGAGTGCAGTGGTGGTGCTGTGCACTCGTCGAAAACCGTGCTGATGTGCCATTCTCATGGCAGCTGGTTCTACGTACCGGAATGACTCGGGTTTTTCCCGACCAAGGGCTGCCGCCCCAGTATACTAGCCCTGTCTAGTGAAACACACATGGAGCACTTGTTCGTCGGAGATGCCTATACCATCAGTAATTTTACGCTTCAACAAACTTGGATATTCACAAATGGTATTAAACACTTGCGGACTGATTTCTGGTGTTGTTGCACTTTTTGGACGTTTACTACGCGGTTCATCTTCAGCGCTTGTGCGACCAAGTTTAAAAACAATTACGACATCACTGCACGATATTTGCCTATTTCTATCAATTTCACAATTTTATGATTATTTTTCTTTCTGATACATTTGTTTCTTTATCTTTGGTTTCCACGTTTTTAAATGATTACCAGTTTTAAATGAAATGTGCAACTGAGTGCGCTAACCGATCAATTATAATAACAAATAATGAAGAGTGCGCCAACACAAAAAAATCATTAAAAGACACAAACTGTACGCAGACTTTCTGGTGGCTATATTTACATATCGTTATGTAAGCAATGAAGTGAGGAATCTTGTTTTTTAGTTTGCTTTTGTAACTTAAGTTGTAATGAAAGAATAAATAAATAAAATATGTTTTCAGCTATAAATTTGTATTGTGCTTTTAATTAATTTAAAAATATTCGTAAGGTGTACGCAGACTTTATGGGCGAAATAAAATATTTATGTGTTCAAATGAAAGATCAAATATTATATTAAAATGGCGTCTAAGTTTACATTCCTCTGCTGTTTAATAGGTGGATTTTCCAATACTTTTTAACCAACCTGTATGTACCTATGTACATTTTTGCTAAGAAAAAGCTTTGAATAAAATATTAAAATTGACTTTATGACAGCAATGCAATTAAACGTGATAATTATAGACAAATCCAGCAATCAATTAGAGTCTTTTAATGAATTAAAACCAGAGATAGTAAAAAAATTTGTTTACATTTGATTCGAAAAAAGTTAAAAATTATTCACTGAAAACATCTCTATAAATATTTATAAAAATTTAAATTTACTTTTATATGTTGTTACGTATGCCGTGGTGCAAGTTTTGCTGCTTACAGGCCTACAAATATTTAACATTATTGATAATTGCATTGACACTGGGACTTATTTAATTTTCAAATATGTATGTATTTGCCGCTAGATGCTTTAAATTGTGTCACTAAAATACGCACATATACATGACTACACACATACATACATATATCATACAAACATAGATTCGTATCTGTTTTCCGACGTTAGTTTGGGCCTCACCCATTGCACAGTTAAAAAGTTAAAGTTAATGGCACATAAACCAATATACGTACATACTATACATACATACTTATGAAAATGTCTATGTAGTGAATACGCATGCGTATTTGGCCTAAAAACATGTGCGTAAATTTCTTAGCTGAACTTTTCTCATCACTTGAAAAGATTTTGTTTCCAACTTTTGATACTTTTTCTACTGATGGAGTACAAAAAAACGGCCTGCATTAATAACACATACGCAAATGATCTCCAAACGACATTTAGATATTTTTGATAGAAGTTTGGAATTATTTGGAATTAAAGTTCTTCATGCGACATAGCCGACATAAGCAAGATTTTTAAAGAAGCAGTTAAACTGTCGAAGGCAAAGAAAAACGTAGCTATAATTTTAAAAATAAATATTTAGGATCCAAGATTCGTTGTGGCCCTCAAAGAATGTCTTTAAATGGAGGTTTTGCTTTTCAGATATTTGCTTTTCGTCGACGTATGGGATTATCGACGCATCGATGAAGATTGGCCTGTAAGTAGCGTTTTTTAAGAAAACACTATGTGTGCTGGCTTGCTTTTGTTTAGCTTTATTCTCTATCTACTGCCCATGTACTAATAAGGTTAATAGCTTCTTGTAGCTTATTCGTTGCGTTTTCGATAGTGTTATCAACTGCAAGTATGGCAGTGTCATCCGCAAATGTTGCAGATATTTGCTGATTTAACGGTGGTAGATATCGTCGGTATACAGAAGATATAGCAGAGGACTCAATACGATTTATGTAAAAGTAGCCATCATTGAGATATGACGAGAGCACCTCGCAGTATTGTGTTGGCAGCATGTACTTGGGCTTTTGGGGAGTCCTTCGTGCCATATTTTGTCAAAAACTTGTGTTACATCAAGAAAAACAGCTGAACCCACTTTTTTCTTTTCCATAGCGCTTTCTATGGGGCTTACAACTCTGTGTATTTGATCGAGTATTGAATGCAAATTGGTGAAGGGGAATCAGACGCTTATTTTCAATGAGTGACTGTAGACGTTTTAAAAGCATTTTTCCAAAAAAGTTTGACATTTCTGGTAACAGAGATATTAGCCTTTGTTTGGTGGTTTAACAGGCTTAGGTATCATTTTAACTATGGCGAGTTTCCAATATATACACATAGGTGCGGAGCTCAAGCTATAGCACTTGTTAAATAAACTGGTGAAATGGGCAATGCAGTTTTTTGGCAGATTACGAAGGACTTCAACCGAGATTAAACCAAATCAGGGCTTCAAAAGCTTCGTTTTGTTTAATTCCTTACCAACTTCTTCTGCTGTAACTGGAATAATATATGTATTTATCGTACTCAGGGCTGTTTCCAATAGGTTCACCCTCATCAGTGCGTTCCTTAGGGCTAAAGTTTTTTCCAAATGCTCAGCAAATAGGTCTGCTCTTTGCTCATTTGCCTTAGCCTAGTTTTTCTCAGTTTCATAAATTTTAACAAGAGCGTTCTGTTGAATTGGTCTATTGGGAAATTTGGTCGCTTTCTGTGCTTTTATCAGGTATGAGCGCAGATAGAAACCGATTGAATGCATCATTTTTAAATGTTTTGATCGATGTATGTAGCTGCATCTCTTAAGATCTAAGTAGCTGCCTGTGTTTCCGTAGGTTCCGTTTTTCTGCTATTAAGTTTCTTATAAACGATGGATACTTTTTCTTTAACTCGCCTATATGTATTTACATACATACACGTAGTTTCTTACTGTATGCATACGTGAGAGCAGTGTTGAGTTTGAAAGACAAAGTTAATGTGATTGAAATTCGTAAAAATGAAAAACTTAGTGCTTCAAGCTGCTTGCATCATCAAAAACAAAGACCAAATTTTACGTTTGTGGAACACTGATGTCAAACTGGAGAGAAAAAGGAGTCTGCTTAAGCCTTAAGGTCTTAATATTGATAAATTGTGCTACGAATGGTTTGTGAAGGCACGGAATAAAGGCATTCCTTTGTCAGGCATACTTATAAGGAGCAAAGCTAAAGAAATTTCAGTGAGACTCAATTACGACGATTTTAGTGCATCATCATAAAAATGATGTCATCAGTTTTACGGAAAAGGTACCATATTTGATTGAAGAGGAAATAGAAAATGAGATTGACGACAAGTTAACTTTCTATAAGGAGGCTTATTTAGCTATAAGAAAACTAAAAGTTTTTTCTCTAAACCACAACGGCTTTAAAGGTGTTGAACTGCTTACTGATCTTCAAATACATCTTCAAGGTATTTAAATTAAAGGAAAAACTCGTAAAGCTAAAATTTCTAAATTTTTTAAATACAGATATTCAACTTGTAAAATAAATTTTGTTCTTTAATTCTTGAAAAATTTTGATGAAAGTCGTTTCTCTGCCTTATACCTATGTATGTATGTAGTAAATTTCTTGTATGTATTAAATTTCTGTTTAAACATTCGTCTATTACACATTTTTATGAATTATTTTTATATTTTTATCATAAGTGAACATCTCTCATAAGTGCACAAATTTGTCAGTCCCTTAGGCGTTCGCTTAAGCGAGAGTACATTGTAAATCATAAATTTAAAACAAGTCAGTACAAAATCCTGCAACCCTATCTGTTTGTAATTATATTTGTTTGTATATAATGGCAGAAAGTGTGCTCCTTATTTTGTGCGTTTCTTTCTCTTTATTTGCAATATGCGATCATTAGAGTACCCCCACTTCACAAGTTTTTGCCACTCTAATCGCGACCACCGTCATGGTCGAG
Organism: Anastrepha obliqua; assembly: GCF_027943255.1. Classification (NCBI taxonomy): domain Eukaryota; kingdom Metazoa; phylum Arthropoda; class Insecta; order Diptera; family Tephritidae; genus Anastrepha; species Anastrepha obliqua. The sequence goes on along the minus strand of NC_072895.1, from coordinate 1,680,262 downwards.
TGGCTTTGTGTGTAACTACTATTCCGTGAGGCTCGGCCTCGAAACCCACTGTGAGCTAGAAACGCCAAATTACATGAAAAGTGTTTCCAATAGCGACCGCACCTCGGCAAGCAATGACAAATTTCCGAGTGTATTTCTGCCATTGAAAAGCTTCTTATGAAAACCATCTGCCATTCGGAGGCGGCATAAAACTGTAGATTACAGCATTCTGCGAAGACAGCAAGACGCTCACCACAAATAGGAGGAGGAGCTCGGCCAAATATCTAGCAAAGGGTGTATGCGTCATTTATGTACATAATGACCGCCTTGTTGTTTGTGATGTGAAAGAGTGCAAAAATATTATTACTTTAATTTAGCAGAGAAGTAGTTTTTTCATTGAATTTTTATAAAACGCGTCAATTTTACTAGTCCCGAAAATTATAACGGACACATGACAGATAAAATTAAGAGTTTAATTATGGTTTAGATGGCCTAGGGTCTGAAAGGCTTAAAATAATCATGACTTTTCGGCGGATCCAAAAGATGTGATCTTTGTAATGTGTGACCTGATAGTTTCATTTGAAAGGTCCCTCAGCTATATACCGCTGGCGAACGTATGAGGGGGTTTACCTAAAGTTTTTTTATCACAGAAATATACGCTACGATTTTTCATAACATCTCAAGAGGTGGTCACTGTTAATAAAAAATAATTAAAAAAAATTAATGGCATTTAATGCGTAAAGTGTGAATCGAACACAAGGCCTACCTGACACGCAGAAATCTACTCAACGGAGGCGACGGCAAACTCTAAATATGAGAAATTATTTTTAATTTCCAAAAGAGTGAATGTTACACGAAATTTAAATTTAATATAAAAAAAATATTTAGACAAAAACTTACCGCAAGATGATAAAATGAACAGGTTTTTAGGTATTTTTTGATTAAGACTATGTCGAAAGTGGGACATTAATTGCTTGAAATTTCTTGTGAAATTTCCGCTAACAGCAAAAAGTTTTTCTCTCATATAAATGTATGTTTCTGTGTGTGAATGTGTTTTATTTAAATATAAAGAACCTTAGCATCAAATACTGACGACATTGTGACGGCCGAGTTGGCAAATTACTGAACGATATACGCCCGACCAGACGACCAACGGAGCTCAAAGGAGGCATAAAAGGCGGCACAAAGTATTGGGTTGCACGGCTATAAAGCAAAAACAGAAACACAAAAAAAGGCAAAAGAAAGCATTTATCTTGGAAGATGCAGAACTTAAAAGTACTCCATGAAAGTGGCTTTACAAGGCAACCCGCAAATTACTCTCAATACACACACATACACACAAGCAAATTATTCGCACATCCACTTGTAATACTAGGTTTGGTGCGCTTGTCACTTTGGCCGGTTACCCAATCCTTAGCTAATTTGTGGTAACATCTTCATTGGCTGCTCACTTTTCTACGTCAACTCTTTGGTGGGCGTATTGAGTACAAATTAAAAACTGGGCGTTTTGATTGTTCATTAAATTTAAATGTTCTACCATTGCGGCGTCAAAATGTTGCGAACGTGTAAGTTGACTTGGTTGACTTGGAAAGCGTTTAGCAGCTTGTTGCTTAAAACAAGCCATGACACGGTCGTTTTATAAAAATTTACTCAAGGCTAAAGTTCTGACTCAAGAAATTGAAATTGAAAATTATTTTAGCTTTAGCTGTGCACCTTTTTGTTGGTATTATCAACACTACCGATAGGTAAGCGCGCGTAATATGTATGTATATGTATATAGAGTACATACATAAAGATAGAAGACACGCAAAGCAATAACGGCGTTTTTCCCCTGCAGAGGGCAAATTGTGGAAAAATGTGGGATGGAACCCAGAACAATTCGTTGGTGTTGCATAGAGGCAGTGAGTCCAATTATCTGTTTTGGTATTGTAGTAGCCTTTGAGAGCCTAAAATAGCTGGCAAGGTTCAAAGACTCGCATAAACTGGTGCAATGTCAACCACGCACCGTCGATAGCATTACATGCGACACTAAACCTCCTATCGCTAGCAGTGCGGCAATGAGATTGAACACTTAAAGTAAGTAGCCAAACATGGGCAATGGTGACGATACGATCCTATCTGGTATTTCGGAGCTTCCCGGACTGGCGGACCAAGCACTCTCCTCTAAAACTGCCATCACAACGTTCACGAGCCTCTTACCCTAAAGGGAGAGCGGGAACGGGACGATGTAAGACAGGGGGAGTCTATTCAAGCATAGCTTGACAGATGGCTAAAAGCTCAATGATAGGGTAGCCAGTGGTGGAAGTGTGTATTTCTAACATTTGAAGATCTCCTACAGCTTTCGCCTCCCCGACTACTGCAGTGCTGATAGAAGATGATATCTACACATCTATCAAGATGAATCTACATTTTCACTGATAGCCAGGCGACGATAAAATCCCTCACGAATCAGTCAACAGACTTTAAGGGAGTTATGAAATGCTGCATATTTTTTAACGAGAGTTATTTCATACAAGTTAACATGGATTCCTGGCCATTGCGACATCGGAGGGAGCCGCAGGGTCGATGAACTAACGAGAGCTCGCACCAAACTTTCTGATGAGTACTCAGCCAATGTCTTAGGTCTACCATTACAGGCATGTAAAGTACTTTTTTGGGAAAACTGTAAGAACTGCGAATGAAAGATGGCGTAACGAACTTACCAGTAGAAACGCCCAACATCAGACTCAGGCCTAACTTTCAGCTTTTGTGATTCTAGGCGCCTCTGAAATTTCACAAGCAACGCATTGAGAGCAGCGCTTGATGCATCGGTACTACGAGACTTACTTTGTACTGAAGGCGTTTGCGGGTAAGGGGGCCATTTGTTTAATACCGTTATTCGTATTGACATTTTTGGCAAGTTAGCAAACTCAAACATATTAATATGAAAAATAGCAAGATTTTTTCCAAAGTATTTCAAGTAGTTAAAATAAACTATATGTTGATTTTGATTTACCCTGGCAACAGAATCGCTTATAAAAAAATTTCGTAGCTTTTTAGCAAACTAACATGCAGTGGATTAAATAAAGTACGGATTAACTTGCAGCTACTCAAAAACACGTTTTCTTTGCTGGCTGACACATCCGCATTCTGCCATTTAAATTTGCTTCCCTCAGTATTTTTCAGTTTCTGGATGACAAGTCTTACCTAAATCATTTTTGCCCATTTTAGTTAACTTTGGAGCGCTTTTTGCCAGATTTTTCTTCACTAGGCGCACTGCTGTCAAGGTTTTATTAGGAGTCTATCGTCTCTTGATTAGCACTCGATTTTCATGCATAAGACGCTTAATAATGAGCTGAACTGTTGACCAACTTAAATGTACAGTGAAATATTTTACGATGCGACATTCCTCTTTTGAATTGCTCCAAAACTAACACGTTTTTCTGTCGAGGTACGCGATTCTATGGTTAAAAACAGGCGTACGTAAAATTTAATATTGCTTTATGTCAATAAAATTTCGTTTGTTGAAACTTACTTGCGCTGGGAGTAGCGGTACTCTTAACTGTGTCATTTAAGCTTCCGCGGGAATTCTCTGTATGTTTTTTTGATGTTTTTTGTGTTTTTATGCATTACAATGAAATGAGTGCACACTTTATTTTAGTAAACTCCAACGACCATTCAAATAATGCATCTACAAATCTTGCCACTCAATTTGCGTCAAATCTCATAATTTTTATTACACCCGTTTGAATTTCTATAAAGAGTGATATATCATTCGAAAGGTGCTTTGATGACGATGGAAAAGTAAAAAAAAACTCACAAACAATACTAGCGCAAAGCACTAAATATGTACGAGGTGTGTTCAAAAAGTATCGCGAATTTTGTGTTTTTTCAAAAATTATTTATTTATTCATTAATATCTATTTTGTCCCCTTCAAAGTAACCCCAATGAGCCAACGTTTTTGCACTTGAGCCAACGTTTTTTCCAATCTTCGAAGCACTTTAAGAAATCATTTTTTTTATCTTGTTCAGCTCCTCCTTCGATGCCGTCTTTATCTCGACAATCGGAGCGCAACGTCGTCCTTTCATGGGCCTCTTCAGTTTCGGGAACAAGAAAACGTCACAGGGGGCCAGATCTGGGGAATACGGTGGCTATGGCATCATTAGTTTATAGTTTTTGGCCAAAAAGTCGCGCACAAGCAACGATGTGTGATCAGGGCCGTTATCGTGATGCAAGAGCCAATTTTTGTTCTTCCACAAATCCGGGCGTTTCTGGCGGATTGCTTCGCGAAAATTGCGCATAACTTGCAGGTAATATTCCTTATTGACCGTTTTACCCTGTGGCAAGAGCTCATGATGCACAACGCCCCTGCAATCGAAGAAAACGGTAAGCAAAACTTTTACATTCGACCGAACTTGGCGTGCTTTTTTCGGTCTTGGTTCGTACGGCAGCTTCCATTGAGATGATTAAGCTTTGGTTTCCACGTCTTCTTCCTCTTTCTTCTTATTCTTTTATTATAGGTTTTCACCTGTTTTTCTGCACACAATTACATAGTTATGAATTATACAAGTATTACAAAGTATTATTAAAATTCAAAATGATGAACTGTTATTGTCCTTCCGCTGATGTCGAAATCCAGCTTTCGCGCCATCTCTTTGGTGGTCTTCCAGGTCCGAGCTTTGCATATAGTATATAGTCTCTCACTATTCCGTTAATTCTGTCGTCACTAGCTCTAGAAACGTGATCATTCCAAGCTCGCCTTTTTGTTTTTATAAACTTCACTACGTCATTAACGCCAGTTTCGTCACGAATGACCTCGTTTCTAATGCAGTCCAGATGTGTTTTTCCTACGATGGATCGTAGAACTTGCATTTCAGCTGTACGCAGTAGCTGTTTTGTTTTTGCGTTTTCAGCTCGTGCTTCGGCTCCATAGGTCAGGATTGGTCTTATTACAGTCTTGTATATACGCATCTTGCTTTCAGTGGTCATATATTTGTTCCACCATATAACATCCCTAATGCAACCTGCAATACGTGCGTCCTGCATACATCTCTCTCTGACTTCCTTAATAATATCGCGGTTACTGGATATTTCTATCCCCAGGTATTTAAGTTTCATAACTTGCTCTATCATCGTCCTTTCTATTTCAAGTTTGCATCTGATCGCATTCTTGGCAACTACTAAACTTTTTGTTTTGTCTCTGGAGACCTCCTCCATGGATTCCACATCATAACCATAAATCCACGATTCGTCACCGGTTATGACCCTCTTAGCAAAATTGGGTCGTCGCGGACAGAGTCCAACATCTCATTAGCAATGTTCATGCGATGCTGCTTTTGGTCGAAATTGAGCATTTTGTACGAATTTTGCGGATTTTTCATGCCCAAATCATTCAAAAAAATTGAATGGCACGAGCCAATCGATGGGTCTAGGTCCGCAGCAACTTCTCTAACGGTGATTCGAAGATTGGCCAATACCATTTTCTTCACTTCATCAATTTTTTCGTTTGTTGTTGGAGTGCTTGGGCGTACGGCACGTTTTTCGTCGTTCACATCTTCTCGGCCTTCTGAGAACATTTTGTACCACCGATAAACATTGCTTTGGTCCAAAGTAGCAAAGTAGCAGTCAACATTCGGAATGCACACAAAATTTGATACAGGTTGTTTGATGAATCTTTTTGAATAGGTAAAAATCGAAGACGAGCCGAAACACCGAACACGTGCAAGCAAAGCAGCTGTCAACAATTAACTGAACATTCAAAATGGCCGAACTCGTCGGCATGAGTGAGAGACATGAGTACGAACATATCGCCACAAAAAAATCGAAATTCGAATATACGAGTGCGTAACCTGCGAAAATTCAAAATTCGCGATACTTTTTGAACACACCTCGTACATATAAGATTAAGGATAAGGCAATCACAAAGATAAGGATAAAAATAAATATAAAAATAAAAATGGAGATACGTACAGATAAAAAGAAAGATGAAGGTAAATTGAAATACTTAATATAAGGGCAGGGGACGGGGATTATGAAAGATTAGAAACAAAGATTAAGATTAAGAAAAAGCTCCTTATAAAGATAAAGCAAAAAAGACAGAGGTTAGGGATAAAGATTGAGATACAGTAAGAGGAATAGAGATAAAGAAAGGAGCAAAGATAAAGTGAAAAAAACTGAAACTGAATAAAAAAAAACTAATTACAATGGAAATTGTCATTGCTTGAATTTTAGACTATGGGAATTAGCTTCGACTTAACAATTCAAAGTTTGAACGCCTGTAGGGATCGCGGTCCGTTCGGTAAATAAAATTTAATAAAATAAGCTTTTTCTATCATAAAACATTTTTTAGAAAAAATACTTTTCATAACACACGGCATCTATGGAACAAGTGAGATATAGTCGTCTTAAATTACGACTACGTCATCGCCAAGGAAGTAGGATCGATCTGCAGTAAGCCCAAAGTGGTTACATCTGAGTTAGTTTACTTGCTTAATTATAAAATATCTGTAACAAAGTTCCACCGAATACTTCTAAAGCGCAAAAATCGAAATTTAGACAACCGGCTTTGATTACAGAATTTATTCAAGTGAATTCTTAGTTCTAACAATTATTGTGTGAATTCTTTGCGAAAGGTTAATAAGGAGAGAATGATAAATGAGAGAGAATTAAATATGCGTTTGGATTGCAGAGTTGCCAAATCGACATTATGCAACAATATCTAATCAGTGGGCGTTTGGTCTATTTTAGATCCATTTTATGGCATACATTTATCGTCAAAAGCTCGTATTTGTTATCCTAAATTTGGCATGATTTATTTGATTAAACGACGCATTTCCGTCGCACCAGTTAATTTTACTTTGCTTCAGTATTTTTTACTTACCTCCAACCTACCTGACTCTCAGACAGCATTGCGAATGGACGTGCTTTTGTTCCAATGTACAGATTATACTTCCATCTCTTTTACTTTTCGCTAATAAAGAAAAATGCCAACAAGTTAAGTCACAACAGCAGCTGCAATGTTGCAGCGGAATACGTGAATGCTAAAACCTACTAAATCATTATTTGCCTACCTCCACTTATTTTTGGTCAAATATTTTGCGAACACCCACACAGAAAGGGATAAGAACCCACGAACAAGCATAACAAATTGCAAACGCACACACGTACACACGTACGCACACAGATGCACAGGAACACAGGGAAACCAAACATTACTTAACTGTAAAAGTTGACCATGCCCTTTGAACATGAATGCAATGTTGCTGCAACATTTTCGCACGCCATTTCCGGTCCACACACACACACACCGGTGCGTTCGTTTCACTGGCACACCAATACACTTGCACATGGCTGGGAGTCGTGATGCTGCGCATTTACATACACACATATTTGAACATGCAAACAAGTTGTTGTCGGCTAGTCGTCTCATATTGATAAACATTACCACGTGGACATGTATGGGTGCGTGTTTCGTTGGCGTTTCAGGCTGTTCGGTGTGCCTTGCCGAAAAGGACATGGCCTGTGTATTACATTGATAACAGGGATATGCATGTGTGCATGTGTGCTTGTGTGTTAGTAAGAGCAGGAAAGTTTACCTTCATGGCTGTGTGTGTGTTAGTCTCCACTTTTATGCTGTCTGGCTCATATAAAACAGGATGCGTGGCCAACACAAGCCACAGAAGTCTCGAAGTTATTTCACGGGCAACAAGTGCCAAAGTGCCAAGCGAACGAACAAACGGGCAGAGCAGCAAGACCGGTAAAAACGGCTAAACAGCATCAAGCGTCAAGTACCATTTTTATTTGTGGCATCAATCATAATCAGTTTAAGGCTGTGCAAGTAGTGCTGGTCAAGAGGAAAACTCCAATTCTTCCTTCACGAAACGGAACCGGAAGTTGTTATTGTGTTGTTGCGAGTCAACAAAACAACAAATTAGACAAAAAAAGAGAGAAAACTAAAAAGTGCATATTAATATAAATTTGAAGCTCGAACCGTTAAAATGATTGAATGATTTTTGTACCGCGCAATTTTGCCACTATTAGTTTTTGAATTAACTCGCCAACAAAAGCCGCAGGGCGAGTGTGGTTCGTTTGTGTCGAAGTGTGTGTTTGTGTGGTTTGACGAAACGTCAATAGTTTTACACGCGACTTACAGTTAAAACTGCGGCCGAACTGGAAATTTAAAAGGTGAACTTTTCAGTTAGTTCGAAAGTTTCGCTAATCCTACGAAGGCTGATTTACGTGAAATTATTAAAATGCGCTTTAAGAATTTTGCCTAGAAGGAAACTTTTATATTTCACTAAGGAAGCAAAATATTACTTTATATTAAACTGTAAAGGACTTTTGCTAGAGCAGTAAAACTTATTTCATTACACAGCTTGCATTCATTTTTAAGTGACTTGAAAAGCTTTTACAGCACCCAGTGATTTTTGAATTTTAAGCAAAAATTGCCACATTGGTACTTATAATTTAAAATAATTGTTTTGTGGTTTGTAAAATGTCTGGAGAGTTGGACAAAAAGTAATAATAGTAAGTAAAATATCGTAGAATATAGAGAGGACGGGAGTAAGGCATACTTCGGCAATACCAGTAAAAATCTTTTGAAATACGAAGTCCTTCCGCAGAGGTTTAAGCTGCATATTCTGGGTCGATTATTCACCAAGTGCTGTGATAACTGAGCAGTCAATGCATTTAAACAAAGTACTTGAACGAAAATACTCCAGAAAGTCGTCCAATTCGTCATTCCGATGGTGCAAGCATACATAGAATTTTTTAAGGAGACGACGTAGTAAAGCAGTTCGCATTGAGGGTGTGGACAAAATCTATTCGAAAAGTCCCTGTTTACCCATAATCGCAAGGAAGAAGTAGTTGAGGTACTAAGTAACGGTGTTTGTTTGGTGATTAACAATTTTTAAAACGATAAGAGAGAAAGTTGAGAATACAATATTTTTTGGTTCACTTCTTTCCACTAACTTCAAATTTCATTTCCATTCTAGGACGCAATTCTTACCATTCTATCTCAAACCGATGCCTTCGTTGAATTTTACCATGAAAAAATTATTTAAAAACTTCATAATCATTAAATAATTATTGAAGTCTTTCGATTTCTGTAATTGCATTTAAGGTGTGCTTCCTCAATTAATCTTCAGCATTACAAAAGCTCTTAAACTCTCGAGCCAATATTTAGAGGTTTGTTCTTATGACCTTCAAAATTTATTGTTGTTGTAGCAGCATAAACATTCCTCGTACATGTACATGCTGCATTCCCCGGCTGCAGTGACAGTCCTTGGTCGGATATAAATCCGGGTCATTCCGGTAACGCAGAACCGATAGCTGCGGGAACCCTTCAAAATTTGTATTATAGGTTGGTGTTACGGCGATGTAAATAAAGAACAGCTGATTAAGCTCATCGGCATACGCCAGCAATTGTACGCTTTTATAGAAAATTGTGCCTGAGCGATTAAATTCTGCGGCGCATTCGTTAATTTCCAGTATCAGATTAAGGAAGTTACACGACAGTGAGCCACCCTGTCTGAAACCTCGTTTGGTATCAAACGGCTCGGAGAAATTCTCATGACGCTGCTAGTATAGAGCCACGCCATTTTGCATAGCCGCCTTAGTTTTGCGGGGGTACCAAATACAGACATCGCGGCATACAGGCAACTTCTTTTCGTACTGTCCAATGCAGCTGGGAAATCGACAAAAAGGTGGTGTGAGTTGATTCTCCTTCCATGTATCTTTTCCAAGACTTAGCGTATGGTGAATATTTGGTCGATAGAGGTATTATGTTTCTTTTTTTGCATAAAACAAAATAATATTCACTTTAGCAGATCAACTTGCTCTCAGCCAGTCCTACAAATCACAGAAATTGACGAATTTTTAGGTTGCCCCCTGTATTGTTTGTGTGACTCACAGACTTGTGACCAAATATTTATCACTTGCTTTAAAGGTCTTACTCATTCTTATATCTAATAACTTTTTATGGTCACATTTTAATGAAAAAAGCGTAAACATGTTTGAGTTTAGACTAAGACCAACTTGATGAAGCCAGCGTATTTCTCGTAAAAAGTATTGCGGACCATATTACCCTTAATATTCTCTGGAAGTACTGATTAGTTGATTGTGACTCGGAGGCATAAAAGCTACTTCAAAAGCTCTTAGAGAAGCAGGCAAACTGCTCGGCAAACGAAATGACAAGCAAAACTTAAACAATAACTATTTCTTTATTAGCTAACTATAGGGTGATTTTTTAAGAGCTATAGCAAAGTTATTAAAAAAAAAACACAGGTAAAATTCAGAAAAATGCATGAAATTTTTATTTAAATCAATAGTACAGTCCATATAATTTTTTGTTTGAAGATTATTTCTTTTTTCTATTACTCTTTCCAATGTTTCGGCCGGTATCTCACATATAAATGCTTTAATGATGTCTTCCAATGCGTTTATTGAAGCAGGCTTGTCTGAATAGACATGAGCTTTAACATAGCCCCACAAAAAAAATTATAAAGGCGTTATATCGCACGGTCTGGGTAGTCAATTGACAGGTCCCGAACGTGAAATAAAATGTTCACCGAATTGGCCTCTCAACAAGTCTATTGTTACGCTTGCTGTGTGGCATGTGGCACCGTCTTGCTGAAACCACATGTCATGCAAGTCAAGCTCTTGCATCATGGACAAATAAAAGTTGGATATCATTTCACGGTGGCGCTCACCATTCACAGTTCCGTTACGATTCGCAGCATCTTTGATGAAGTACGGTCCAATAATACCTCCAGCCCATAAACCGCACCAAACTGTGACCTTTTCTGGATACATTGGCTATTGCAATTCTTCTAGCTGATCTTCACTCCAAAATCGACAATTCTGCTTATTTACGAACCCATTGACCCCATAATTTATGGTCATCATTAACACTGGCCGATACAGCTGCGATATTTTCTTCAGTTCGCACTCTACGTAAGCGTGTTGGGGGTTTGATGTCCAATAATGTAAATTTGGTTCTAAATTTAGTCACAATAGCTCGAATAGCGGCTTCAGTGGATCTATTAAACTGACCATAAAATGGAAGAAGCGCGCGATAAACTTTCTTAACAGAACACGCATTTTTATAATAAAATTCAATGATTTGCAAGCGTTGTTCGTTTGTAAGACGATTCATGGTTAAATTATAGGCCGAACTGAAGATGTTTGACAGTGAAGCAAAACACGAAACGTGCGTCAGCTGTTTAAACCAACTGTTTAAAAAGATAGTAGCTAAAAAATCACCCGTTATAATACATATATACATTTTTCCAAAATATTTTATGATTACTCATTTTTTCCCCTTTAAATTTGTATTAATTTATTATAAAAAATTGCATTTTGCAAATTTGTATTTGCTCTGAAATGAGGTGTTTCACATACAGCCCCAATTGGTGATTTTGCAACCAGTAAAACTCTAGGCACTCTCGAACCAATGCCTGAACAGGAATGTCTGCTTAGTAGTTTGTGTATTTCACTGCAACCTTAAGGTAGCTACTGACATGGGAATGTGCATGTGTGTATGTGTGTTTGCCGTAACACATTACACCTTATAGCTTGAAGTAGAAATTTTAACGAGTTAATTGAAAACGTGGGAGGGGGACATTAAAACAAAACTCTTCCATATTCATGCCTTGCAAAGTGTTGCGTAACACCAGAGTGACACTTGATGCTGTAAGAAAAACAGAAGCAAAAAACAGATTCAAAAAACTCATAAGTAGAAAATTTGTGAGCCTACCTTTAGCACTTAAATAATATTTGGTTTTATATTATATAAATTTTGGCCCAGATTAAATGATCATTTGTGCTCTAATTGTGCAGACATCTAATTTTCATACTATTTTAGTATGCGCGTTCGGACAATTAAATTTAATACAAGTTAGCGAGAGTATTTTGGGAGGCCGTTGCCCTTACATAGCAGCTACGAGCACAAAAAACAAATATATATATACAGTAGGAACTCGATTCTTGCACGTAAGGAAACCCAGGCTCGGTGCAAGTTTCGAGGTTGCCGCAAGTACTTAGGTTATTTTCCATATGAATTGAAATAGTTTCTTTACTCATAGCAATCCAAGCTTATTTGTTGTGATTAAAAAATACACATTTACGCTTTATAATTTGATTTGAAATTAAAGAAATTTTCAATTTTGGTTTGTTTTGTACCCGCTTCTTCCGTACCACACTGTTTCTGGGCCTCTGCAGTGTCATATCATCGTTCAAGCAAGCGCACGAATTGCATTTTTCAGGTCGATATTTCGCAGTGATTGATCCCTAGTTTCTCCACGAGCTACAATGTGACTTAAGAGGAACTTTTTGTAGTTCAATGTAGTAAGCCTAATAATGGCCTCGGTAGGCTAGCGTAAGTGCATTAGCCTGCCATCTCAGAGGTTTTGGGTTCGAATCCCACGTTAAGCACGGTCCTCGCACTTGTTTCTATAAAAAAAAAAATTAATTCCTTCCAATCCTCGCTCCCGCACAAAAAGTCAGCGCATTACTTGCATTGTGGCTGTTAAAACAGGCAAAAAAATAAAGAAAAATACACAGTTACACATCAGTGGTGCCAGCAAGAGGAAGCGGGCAATCGCGGTAATAGCGCAGACACAGACACACCAAATTTAGCGAAGTCCTTAACCATCTGTGTAATCCTTCTGCCAGATAAACGCAGTAAGAAGGCGTTGTTCCTAAGCAACGATAGGTGGGCATTCCCACTACTTAGGACTGGTAGCGACAGGCTAATCAAGCACGAAACCAACGCAAGACTGAGTCTTGTATCGAGACCGTCTGCTCCCGAGTGGAGTGAACAAGGAAAAAAAACAATAACGTTTTGATTTATGGGCTATATTAGACCCGTCCAGTTTGGAGGAAAGTACATCACTGATATTTGGCCGTCGTAGCTCTTTAACTCGCCTTCTTTGCGATGTCATGGGGCATTATCAATAAGAAAAAGTGCTTTTTCCGCAAGATTTGGCGCACGAAGGAACTCTTTTACTTGTTTATTTAACCGATTTTTGATTAAAAAGTATCATCTGTTTTGACAAAAAATGAACATACCTCTGGAACTTATGTTCGGTGAAACAAGGCCATCCAAGCACTTCCATTTCCTTTGTAGGCAACAGGCATATCAGTAAATGAACGCAGATTAGTCGATTTCGCAATAACCATTATTTTTACTTTATGATTTCCACCAGCATTTGTAAGGCAAGAAACGCTATTATCTCCATACTGATCTTATGCCCCGCAGCCGAGGTTTCTTTTGAGTACAAAGTCATCGGCATTACTTTTCTGCTCTTTCTCCCAACCCAACCATTGCTAGCGTGGAAGCGTTCAGGCTTTTCCTGAAATTTGGCAGGCCTTTTAGCCTATCACTTGGATTTGGTAAGTTTGTGACCGTTTGAACCGTAAACCACTTGTACAACGTCTTTTCATTTTTGGAAACTCAGAAATCTGAAGAGTTTTCCTTTTACCTGGACCGGATTCAGTTCGCGTAACAAACTTCTTATTGTCTGTTAATTGTTTTAATACGAAATGTTGTTGCTCTATGCACTTGAAAGTTTTGAGCTAATGCATTGGCATGCAAATTCCCGCTATTCCCGAATGTCAGCTTCTTCTTTTATTCTAAGCGGCGTGAATTTTTTCTTTGCCATGATGAGATCACGTCATGCAAAATTAACGCAAAACTGTCATTTCGTCAGCCAATGAATTAGACGGTACTACCCCGTTTATTCAACCGATTCAATTCAAAAAGTGTCATTACCAGAAAGACATCGAGTGTGAGAATAAAGCAAGAGCAAAAGGGAAAGCAGAACAAAAATGTTGCAAGTATCGATGAAAATTTTCTAATGTCACAAGTACTGAGTCCGCAATGAAAGAAAAAATGTGTCGCAAGTGTCGAGTTTCTACTGTACAGGAAAATTAACATTTGAAGCAACTTCATTAGCAGTAACTTTTGAGCCGGCAAACTTTGAGGCTTCGAAAAATATAAGGGCATAAAAATAAAGAATGTACGTTAAATGCACACACACAAACAACAGTTGTTGCCAAAAGGCAGTGCTAGTTGTTTGACCAAAAGCGCAGCGTGAAAAGATGCGTTTAAATTAGAGGCAAATATTGACTCCAACCATGCGTATAACTGTACATACCCCATGTATGTGTGTACGTATGTATGCGCATATTTCCAGCAGTTAGCTGTCAGTTTGCAAATCATCAAAGGCGTGAAGCTAAGCAAAAGAGCAGAGTGCTCTTACAGGCTCAAGAGTGAAAAAATACTGCTTAACGGTAATCAATAAATAAGTTCGGCAAACATTTGGCTATAATACAATACTTGCAATACAGTATGTAATGGATTTTCAGTTTTTTTTTATCGCTGTCAGTCATAGCTATGTGTACGCGTATCACATAAAATATTTCCAACTGACGCTCACCGTTTTTGACCAACACAATGCAGTTTTGTCGAAATTTACAACTGACTATAACAGTTAACAACTGGGATTTAACTGTGACATAAACTTATATTTCCAAACATCGGCAAATGTAGACAAACGACTTGGTACAAAAGGTGGCATTGGAGTTTTATACAAAGATTTAATGGAAAGAGTAGATCGCTTGAAATTTGTGATTTCATTTGTGTGTTTGTCGTTCGAAGATGGCTAAAAACTGCATAGCCTTTCATTTGTAGAAAAATTTTTCAAATTTGTGTAACATCTTCAGCATCACATTTTATATATGTGACCTGGATTCGTAATCAGCAACGCCAAAAACCCCCGTGTATTGAATCTTAAGAGGATCCGTTAAATTTTAAAAAACATGTCCGACATATTGGATCCGCCATTTTGATTTTAAATAATCTCACTTCATATTCATATTCAGCGACCTCGCAAACCCCCGAATAACAGTTTTTAAATATTTTAATTAACTTTTGATGCTGAAAAAATACCACAATTCGTGACAAAAATTTTGACAAATCCTTAAAAACCACCATTTATAAAGTTATGAATACATTTTTTGTAACAAATTTTTTGAAAACAGACCTCGGTATCGTATTCATTACACCTCAGACTGTCCAGGAATGGTTCAGTTTTTAATTTGCACAAATTATTGTCTTCGTTATTCTAATTTGTATCATGACAAAAAAATCAGTCTTTTTCGTATTTGTACTTTTCTTTCTTTTTTACTTTTAAACAAATTATGACTTTCTGGTTTTCACCATTTTAAAGAGCCTTTCACACAACTCTCATCTGATTTTCGGGAATGTCTTTTCATCGGAGCGCGGCCCAAATAGCGTCGTGTCGAAGAGTATCAAATGTCTTAGCAAAGTTAATAAATATGAGATAAAGGGGTGACTGATATTCCACGCTTTGCTCTACTTTTACCCGAAGGCAGTTTCCGTGGTCAACACATGATCGGTGCTGCCTGAAGGCAGCTCGTTCTTCACGAAATATTGCTGGGTCTACGTGGCCCTATGCTTCACCAAGGAGCGGAGGGAATAAATGTATACATATATCTGAAATGTTGGTGCCATAAGTTGCTATTTTTGCAATAAAATTCAGGTGGCAGTACAAAATTGGTTTTGGAATATGTTTTACTTAAAAATATTTTCTTGGATTTCCTTGTTGTAATACTCATGAGTATTTTTAATAAAATATTTTTTTAACACAAACATTTGAAACTCTCTTAAAATGAGTGTTATACACAAACCATCTACGACCCAATGGAGTGAATTTTTTGTTTGATTTCAAATTTTATTCTTTCTAAGAAATTGTCAACGTTTTTATCTTTATTATACAGAGATATATATAGAGATTATAAAACTAACGGAGCTTCTCAGTTCTGGAATTTCCCAAAATACCAATTCTGATTAAAATGAGTTACGTTGGTTGCTTGGTTAACGTGGTGATTCATCTAGAATCCAACTGGCACTTCCGCAACATTTTCTTGCCACATTCTCGCTACCAAATTGTTTAACGGTTATTTACAGCATGGCTAAATCCCGTCTGTGCGGTTTAAGAACCTTATTAGGTTTTTGATGTCTAACCCAAGTATTCTGCCACGTAATTTGATATTGTAGTCTCTCCTTAGAATTTTTAACAAAACTACCGATCCATATGATGAAAATTGGTCGTATGACATCAATGGGTGAAAGTGAGAGTTTGTCCATTAATATTTGGAAGGGTAAAAATTTGTTCCTTGTATCTGGTGGTCAAAAGCATAAGTTCTGTTTTGCGCGGGCTTAAACTTATGCCCCTGCTTGTGGCCCACGAGCTAATCTCGGCTAGCTCTCTTTAATCGTATTAGGACACAGCCCTGATGCCATTGTTATAAAAGGGTATTGGAATAAGTTTCCGCCCGCGTAAAAGAGGTGTCGCTGCTGATACTATTTTTGTGTTCGCTCTAATAATATATTGGTGATTTGAAGGTGTATATGTGAGGTCTCGATCGCAGTAGTTGATATTCAATTGATCAACTGTAATTACGCTCCATCAAATATATGGTTTTTCAGTAAGAGCGCTTCAACTTTTGAACTTTTTTGAATAAAACACAAACGGTTTGACTTTTTTAACTAATTTTTTTTTTACTATCGAGTTTGAACATATACATTTAAGTATGAAATTCGATTTCTTTTGCATGACCACCGCGTGCACGTTTTACGAAGTCCAATCGTTGAACCCAATTTTCGACCACTCTTTTGCATAAATCGGCCGAAATTCCAGCAATTTCGCGTTCAATATTGGCTCTGAGCTCACAAATCGTCGCCGGCTTGTTATTGTAGACCAATAACTTCACATAACCCCAAAACGGGACGGCTTGTTAAATGGACCGTAAAATGGCCGTAATGCTCTTAAAGTAGCAGCAACAGAACGATTATTTTCATAAAAAATTTGGACGATTTGCAATCGTTGCTCAAGTGTGTAGCGTTCCATGATGAAATGTATATTATACTAATGAAGTTTACAAATGACAAGCGAAAAATAAAAAATATTGCGTCGTTCGCCCTCCCTATCGGAAAAAAAATGAAGCGCACCTATTGAATAACCCTATACAACCTGTAAAGAGTGGTTTCGACGCTTCCAAAGTATCACGTGAGTGATAAAGATCACGAAGGGGCACCAAAAAATTCGAAGCTACTTAACTACAACAATTATTGGAAGAAGACGGATATCGAGCCCTTGATGATATGTCTATAGAGTTGGATGTTAGCAGATCAACCGTCGGTAAACGTTTGCACGCAATGGGAATGGCCAAGAAACCTACCAAGCTACCACACCAATTGAAGGATAGGGATATCGAGAGACGTTTGTTGACGTATGGGATGCTTCTTGACCGGCAGAAAAAAAAAATTTTCTGCTTCGCATCGTCACTAACGATGAACAATGGGTCCATTATGAAAACCCTAAGCGACGAAAATGTTGCGTGAACCAGGTCCATCGACAGAGAAAGCAAATATTCATGCTTTAAGGGTTACATATGTTGTGCATCTGGTGGGATCAGAAGGGTGTTAAGGTCTCATCTATTATGAACTCCTTAAACCATACGAAACCAACATATGATCGTTACCAGAGAAATCCGTGTACTGCCTGAAAGATGAAGTAAAGTTGTAGCTTCCAATGGCACATACTTCACTTCTTGTATTATTTAGCTGTTTAAATAATTCGTAACTTTAGCTAAGAAGGGATGGAAATATATTCCCATACCCATAAGTACAAGGTCTTTTAGGACCGCTGTTTAGGATGCTGGTTACAGTGGCTCGAATAGCTCCGGTCGGTTCATAACATTCCTTCCGTCGTCAAATTTAGCTGCACTTGGTACGAGAGTAGGTGAACGCGGCGAATTGTGCAATTTTTGGCGATTTCTCGCTATTCAGGTCAGGAGTGTCTTGCCACTAACTTAGCATTTATGTGATGAAAACCCACTTCCATTTGATGGATGTTGACAGAAAATATCTTATTCTTTTCTTAAACTAAATAATACACTTTTTTGGTATTTTTTGTAGATAATCTGCACTATGAAAAGCCGTTACAAAGCGTTTCTCTCTCTGATTGAAATGGTTTGGGCTACGAAATATATGGCAAGGTTGGATCAAAGATAAAGACAAAATGTTTACAAGCACCGAATTTTTCAATTACAATTATTATTTTTTAATTATTGCTCATTCTAGAATAAAACTTCATTTTAATCTCCCCTTCAAACTTTATACCAGATTAATAAAAATTCGACAAATTTGCATTGAAATTTCTAACTTTTTAATCAGAATAAATAAAATTTGCATTTGTTTAAGAGAGAAAATGTGTAATACCATCAATACCACAAATCAACGTGAATTTTTAGTCGCTTTAAACTTGTACTTTATTATACTAAACTTAATGAGCTATGAAAATGCATGCCCGAAATCCTGAGTAAAAAGTGTACAATTTTGAAGTAAATTGGATGAATGTTTAAAAAGCTGTGCTTTAAACAGTTGTTTATGTGGTTTTTGTTATAAAATGAAAATATTTGTATAAAGAAAATAATGAAAGTAATTTGAAAAAAAGAAAAAATAGGAAATATAGAAAATTCTAAGTTTTTTTTGAAAGACTAAAAAATAAATAAATAAATAAAATTAAATAAGTAGAAATAAATAAGTCTCCGTTTCATGTGCGAACACTAGCTATTTTAATGAATGTCTCTAAAATGTCAAGTCTATGTGGCATACTGCCAGAGAGCATCACACACATGCAAGTATGCCGGTACTTACACATGTATGCGTAGACCTACTTACGTAGCACGCGGTTGCTGCTTTGTGTTTGCGAAATTCATTGTCTGTGATTTATTAACTGACTGCTTTTCTAAGGTCTGTCGTCAGATTCAAGTGAACAATGTGGCATATGCAGATTTTTCCCTTACGTGAGCAAGGAAATCTTCACAGGTATTTTGGACTTTATCAAGCTGGCTTTTCCGCTGACCCAAAGCTCACTGCATTGTTCCACATCCTGCCAACATGCATTTAATTCGTCACTGTAAATGCACAAATTCGAATGTGTGGGTACGAAGCATGCATGTTGACGCAAGCATCTTCCACTCTGCCCAGAGTTCTGCTGCGCATAGTTTTTTACCATCAATCTGCCGCATATCTGCTTACATTTTGTATTTCAATTTGTTTATGGTTTATTATTGTTGCTTATTTATTGTGGCAGCTTGGTGACACATGTGGATGAAAAATTATTGTTTTACATCTGTCTTGCATTAACCGTCCTTTTATTTTGCTACACGCGAATGCCGAGAGCCGGCGACTTGGAGCGGCACATAGAACGCAAAGCGTCGCGACGTACATGCACTTGATTACTGTTGTCTCCAGAGTTATGTTGACATTTCATGACAAGTGTAAGCTAGCTACCCATAAAGACTGAGTATCACACATTCACGAATATTACTTGTACACGTGGGATCCGGCGGTTCAGTTGCACTTTAAAATCATTTTCTAACATCAATGCAAAGTTGTTTGTGCATATCGCCTGGTAAGCAGCTGAGGAGAAAATTGGCTACCTGGCAGCAGAGAGTACTAAGAGAACTGCTAACTTCGGAAGTAAAAGACTTCGATAGAAGACCTGACAGCAAAGATTTCATGCTCAAATACCGCTAGCTTTTAAATAGCAAGTTGGCGAAACACTTGGCTTGGTATTGTCGCGAAAGATAGTTGGGTGATTTTTGTATTCTGCATTATTGTCAAGTCTGCGCAACAGCCTGTGCAGTTACTGTTGTACTTGATTGCAAGGACAAATATTTTATGTATAACTTCCCACCTGGCCTCGCAAAAAGTGATTGTAACTATTTTATGACGAATATTCTAAAAATCGAACCTTTTACTTACGCTATTCTGTTGATTCTTCAATTAATTCTAATTAATTTTTCTTTTTGAGTTATTTTTTACAAAACCTCTCATACCTCCTCAAAAACTATCCAGAAATGTAAGTGGAGTCTAAATTTCGTCACGAAGTCCTCTTCTTGAATTTATGTGGGTGACATCATACTGTGATGTTCAGAGAAACGAGCTGATTAATCCTCGTTCAATAGAATTAGAGTCCATTGTGGCTCACGTTTTGTATGAACCGATCTGAGATATTATGCACAAAATACACAGCGGCCGTTAGTTTCTTCCTGCAAATCCTACCACTTCTCGTTGCATTGATCACGGCGCACAATCATGGAGCCAACCTCTGTCTATCATGGGCATCATCGACAGCCCAATGTGTGTCTCCTGGAAAGAGCAACACTGAAATTTCAAAGCACTCTTTCTGTTTTATCCGCCTTTCACTAGACCAAAGAAATACATCTTTGGGTCAGAAAAGAAGCTAAATTTTCTGTGTCTCGAAAAGTTTCTTAGATTCGTTAAGGAATCAGAGAAGTTTAAAGATTACATAATAGAGAAATATCCCCCACTCTTTCTGTTCTCCATAAACAAAATTCTTGCCGTACACCTTGAAGCCATCCCTGGGTGCTTGGGTCTTCATTAATTATCTTTCACCTTACTGAGGTCCAACCACCCATTGATTAGAGTTAGATTAACTGTCGCCATGCAGAAGGTTAGGACCAATTTTTTCTTTCTGGCATCATAAAGGTCTTACAAATGAAATGGATGATCAAACTACAGACACAGTTTTCAAAAGGGATTTTTCCACGAATGAGAGTGTCAAACTGATATATATTTTCTTGTCATCTTGAAGGACTTAGTTTACATCTTGGGAAAGATATGTTCTATCTGCTCGAAACATTCTTTAATATTATCGGATGGCGCCGAGGAGAATAAAAGTACATGTTCTTCATCTTGATTGGCGCGATAGCCGCTTACGCGATTTTGACCGAGTTTAACAAAGTGCGCCAGTCGTTTCTTTCTCGTGCTAACAGGCGCCATTTGGAAATAAAAAGTAAGGCCAAGACCTTCTCCAACTGATCTTACCAACACAGAGGAGGCCTTCCTCTTCCTCTGCAACCACCAGCGGGTACCGCATCAAATATTGTACTTTCAGAGCCGGAGAGTTTGTATCCAGTCGGACGATATGATTTAACCAACGTAGCCGCTGGATCTTTATTCGCTGCGCTATGTCTATGTTGTCGTAAAACTCATACAGCTCCTTTTACCATCGCCTACGATATTCGCCGTCACCAAAGTGCAAAGGTCCAAAAATCTTCCGCAGAAACGCTTGGAGTGCTCGAGAGAAAGATTGCATATGTATATATGTAATGGATGCTTGAATCCTTTTCACTCCTTCTGAACCCGAGCTCCTCCTTCTATTTGTGGCGTGCCTCTTGTTCGTGCGTTGTTCTACAAATGAGGCGACCTACAGCCGCTTCCAAACGGCAGATGGTTTGCTTTTTGATGGTAAGTCAGAGGATTGCCATTGAGTACTAAAGGCCGACCACTACGGAAACAACTTTTTGTATCAAGTGATGTTTCGTGCACTTACGTATTATGGTAGTCATACACCAACCCATTCAGCTACTGCGGTCGCCAATAGACAATACAAATTCTTACAATTCCGCGGGGGAACAAAGGGCCACTCATGACAAAGCTCGTCCAATTACGAGCAGATTGCTTATTCCGAGGCATATTTGTTGTGGTTTCGTTGATAGAAGAGTTTAAGATTGACAGGTTCCCAACCTACTTCTCTGATTCTATTACAGAGATGTCGGCATTAGCCCCCAGACGTGCAGCCAACCGCATTTCCTCTGCCATGGATGGTAAGGTTATACCGCCTATACTTGACCGTCGGAGCCTCGTTAGTTTCAGAACAGGTTGTACCACGTGAAGGTGAGGTTCCCCATTTGTTCACATTTTATGGTATTTTTAACACTAGATTTACCAAACCAGTCAAAATGACTGGTCTTGCAATTTAAATTCAAAATTTTTGCAGCATGGAATATTTTCTTTCCGTATCGATATCCTGACTTATGTAGCTATAACTAAAGAATCTGTATGAACTTTACATTATTTTATATATTTTTGTAACAAATAAATTTTTTTGGTATTGACACTTATACCAGTACCAGTTAAAATGGCTGGTTCAAGTTTCTATGTGATGGAAATCCATTGGGGCAGCTCAACCATTAATAGTTCTGCAACATTTTTCCGCTACAAAATGTACAAATGAATGCAGAAAACCATGATGCTGCAGCAAGAAGTGTGGCGGCCCTTTGCTTAAACTTCATTTTAATAGTTACCACCTTCAGGGCCTGGTGAATGGCCGAATGACTGAAACGAATGAGACCTTCTGCGTATTTTGAAAATCGAATTTGCTTACCTTGGGAATGCATTAGTTTTATTATTATTATTATTAATTGATAATATCCATGAATCTATTTATGAATTACAATGAATATTTTTCAACTTATTTTGTCACTTTTAAAGGTAAATAACGGCTGGATACCTCGCTAATCACTTCTTTTAAATACCAGTCATTTTGACTGGGTTTTGATAGAAACAGCTGGCAAGTTTAGTGTATAAAATCACTATACCGTTAAGCGTCATTGGTTTTGGCAAAGTGCAGCAACTCATTAATAAACAACATTAAAATTAAACGTTGTGTGGTTTGTGTGATGCTTCCAGTGGCAACCACAGTTGCGATTTTGTTGATGGTTGGTCTTGGTGAAGCGCTTGAAAGTGTGAGTTATGAATTATTATGCATACTTCACATTAAATTGTATGCGTGTTCCTGCCTCATTGTCTCATTACAAAAAGCAAGTGTGAGAAAATAGAAAAAAATCAAGGGGATTCCTCAATTCATTCAAGCTGCCACTTGTTGCTTTTCCGGCGCATTCTATGCAACAGCTTTTGCTGTCGCTGGTGCTGTTTGGCTGGCTATGCTGAAGTTCCGAGTGTAATGCGCATGCGCTTCTTTGGCTATGGAACAAGTTATAGCATTAACATTAGAATGGTTAATTAGCGTTGCGCGTTGCACGCGGTGGATATAATGTGCAATCACCAACACTCTTACATACATACACAAGTAAATACTCATTCATGATATATTCGTTAGTGCTTTTAGTTATGTATGCACGAGTATGGGATAGTAAGTATTCTTAGTGGCGATTTCTGCGTCTTTCTATTTACCACAGCTCAGCGAGCGAAACTCAACTTTCACTAACTCTTAGAGAGTGTTATTGAGCGATTGCTCTTGTTCTTTTTGCTGCTTGCTTAAAATTTCTCACACCACAGCAATTCCCCGTCACACTGTCTGATAAGTTGTGTGAGGGTTAGCACATCTCGAATTTGTTAGCTGCATAATTTTATTTGCCTCCTAGTTTGATTTACAGTAACAACATACGATGCTTTCGTGATCAAAGATGTAGGTGTAAATTTTATTATCCGCATGGGCTTCAATATTAAGGATGCCAGCAGTAAATTCTTTGTGAAATCGCGCGTAGCCACAAAGAATCCAATAAAGCGCAACTTTTGCCAACAATTCCTAGCTTAATCTGAAAAGGCAATTGTGTAATGGAACGACGGCGGATGGAACTAGAAACCTTGTGAATTTGTGATCTGATGGTAAGGCTTAATGACCCACCATTTGTGCATTCGGTTGCCGGGATCGGAAGCAGAATTATGAAGTACTACATAAACTTGAGTGTACAAAATTAAGTACCTGATATCTAATGGCGCGAGAAAGTTTTTCCTTAGTAATAATAGCAAAATCAGATCGGCTATAGCCTCCATACAAGCTAATGAAATATGTAGTCAGATATTTTCGAAAGTTTCTTTCAACCCCAATGAATTGGGAAATCCTGTCTTCCGATTTGCGTATCTGTATTTTCATTCAGTGGCCGATTCCACAAAACTAATTTAAGGCAAAGTTCGGAGTTATTCATACTTTTACATTTTTGAAAAAGAAGTGTGTTAGACTTTATTGATTGAATATCACTGGTCTTTTGTACGTTCTGGTGCACAGCGGAATTAGCTAAACATCTAAAGAAAAACTATAATAAATAAATAATTGGCGCGTACACTTCTGTTAGCGTTTGGCCCAGCTTCTCCTTCTATTTGTGGCGTGCGTCTTGATACAGTTCCACAAATTGGGGCACCGCCAGTTTTATGCCGACTTCAAACGGCAAAAGGTTTTTTTTTACGAGGAGCTTTTTCATGGCAGAAAAACACTTAGAAGCTGGCCACTGCCTACTGTGGGCGACCATTATGAGAAAAATATGCATGCCCGAATGGTGGTCACTCACCGCTCACTTTGGTGGCCGCCAAACTTCTACCCTGTGACTATTTCTGATAAACCGCTCCATCTCAAGTTCAATATGAGTAATGTTTTTGTTTTTGTGTTCAACTACCTTCAGAGCGAAATATTGTTCAATTCCACATTTCCAAAGAATGAAAATTCTCTCATCGTAAATGAAAACCTCATTACAGCCATGACAATTCATAGAGAGTTTCAAGCCAGCTCCGAATACCAGGAACACACTTTTTTCTTCCAAAAGCTTCTCTGTATTACATACAGGCTTTCAAATCGATTGCTCCTCGAAATTTATTTATTTTTACAAGAGTTACAATTATAAATAAATTCTCCACATAAGTACTAAGCGCTGGCTGCCAGGGCCTTCGGCTTGCGATAACATAAACATAAGTACTATACTTACTTACTAACGTTTATTGGGGTGAGGTTAAAGTTAAGGGGGAAAACACGATGAAGGAGGGCAATCCTCGAATTTTAAAATTATAAATTTCATAAAAACAAAACTTCTGCAATTAATCGCTGAACAAATATTTCTTTTCAACTCTAATTTATGTCTAAGAAATGTAACAAAAAATTGTAATTTCATTCCATTCTAGCACGCATCGACATCGTCTCCAATATGGGTCCTCTGCTCGTTTTCTTCCTGTATATACTTCAATTGCAAGCATCGATACGCAGTGAAATCATCGAAACTCCAAATGCCAATCTGAACACCATTTCTGAATCTGAAGATGATGACTTGAATAGGAGTAAGCCCAAAGCACGTCATATTACCACAACTGTAGATCCACTTGATCTGCCCTTCGTAAAAGCCGGCTACGACCAAACGGAAATAGAGTTCCTCTATCCAATTGCTTCACTCAACATTGATTATGCGAAGAATTTAATTACTTTGACATTCCGCAAAACGAAGGCTGATGAAAAGGAGGCGCGTCGTCGCAAATCTCTTGATGAGAATTTCATGCGCTTCGGCCGCGATTCTCCAGATTTTATGCGTTTTGGTCGCAAACCTTCCGATTTTATGCGCTTCGGAAAGCGCACACTCGAGCAGGTACCAAAAGTGAATAGCCTCGATAATGAGTATATCTACGACAATGATGCTGATACAAGTCGTCGCATTGAACGTAGCCAGGAGGCTATACGCGATTCACGAGGTGACAATTTCATGCGCTTTGGGCGAAACAGCAACGACTTCTTGCGATTTGGACGTGCTTCGGAGGATTTTATGCGCTTTGGCAGGAATCCTTCGGACTTCATGCGCCTTGGACGCGGAGGTTCTGATGATTTCATGCGCTTTGGGCGCACGCAGAAGGAGCGACGTGGTTCTGATAAAGATTTTATGCGTTTCGGACGGCCTGATAACTTCTTGCGATTTGGCAGATCATACAATACGCCTACAGCTTCGCCGAATTTCATTCGTTTCGGCAAACTGGACCAGAACTTTATGCGATTTGGTAAGAATTTAGATCATCCAGTAAAGGAAAATAGTACAAAGCCGCCATTGCCAAAAGAAGTGATCAAAGAAGCGGCGAAAATTTTACACCAAGCCGAACGATTCGGAGGAGAGGGTGAGAGCAATCCGATGGACCGGGCCATCAAGGTGCTGTTTGGCAAGGATGAACGGCATGAAACGTCGGCGCAAGATGACAAGGACGAGCAAAATAATGAAGATGCTTCCAACGACGACATGGCGCCCGATTACGAGTTTAATGTGACACAATGAAGGGAATATTTTTGAGTGATTTATAATCGTATTTTTTGATGGCCATATGTAAATATCTAGATAATCTCTTTCAAATTAATTAAGTGGCAGCGGCAGTAATGCAAACAGACACACTTAACTAATGACATACATACACAATGTTCTATAGAAACACACACATGTAAAGGCACAAATATAGTGCACAAAAAAGTGTATATGAAAAAAGTTCATTCAGACAATTGATGTAGCTGGATATACATATGAAGTATGTTCAGGGTGAATTTTTATTAGGGCTGGATTAAAAGTTCACTTCCTGAAAGAGTTCCTTACTCTGTATATATCCGCACTCATGTATACGACTATATATTGGAATGTAAACTATGTATTTGTAGAAGTGGTTAAGATTATACAGAAAATCGATATAGATAAATAAAATATATATATAAATATTTTAGCATCATAAATGTATTTAATATACAAAAACAAAAAACATATACAAGGCTTGAAATGAAATGAAAAATGAAGATAAAAATTTAAATAAAATGAAGACTTCATAAGCAAAAATGTCTAATCTTAGTTGTTACATTCTTTGTAAGGCTGAACTATCATACATTAAAAACACTCTGGCTTCTATATCCATTACCTGTTTGGCAGTGCGATTCGTACAGGTCGTATCTGGGCTTCCTGCGATAATCACAATGACGACCGAGGAGTTTGTTCAAACATAAAAAGCTAAACTATCTTTGTAGACAAGAGATTCAAAATGTAGTATTTTCACAACGCCGGGGATTGAGAAATCGGAGCTTTTGACAAACTGCTTAAACTTTAGTTTTACTGGTTTATTAAGAATTGAAAAACTACAGATATAAGAAAGATGAACTACAAAATATTGTATCTGAAAAAAGGTTTATTTATATGCTTAATTAAAAAACAATAATAATGCTTAAAAATAGTGAGCATCGCGCACCAACATCGATATTAAAAAAACATCGGGCAACAAAAATTTACGTTTTACAAACGTCGTTTTAAGGGGGAAGTCTACTGTGAATTTTTCAAAAAATCGATTTTTTTTTATTAGCTTAAAAATACTTTGAACCCTCTTAAATAAGGTACAATATGTGTCACAGCTGGCTAAATTTTTCTTCGTTGAAATTTCGACCTTTTCCCGAAGCGCTCCAAAGCGCGTACCTGCGGCACATGAAACTTTAAACGCATTTTTCTCGAAACTAAGTTTTTGTATACGGTGTACACGATATCTCGAGTTCTGATAAATGAATCAGCTTAAAAATTTAATTATATATTCTCTGTAATAGTGTCTCTCGTCTGACATAGGATTTTTTTGATATCGTTATTTGTTAAATTGTTATAAACAATAGTAACATCAATTTTAGGCAAAAAAAAAGAAAAAAATTTCAAGAATTTTTTTTCCAACGCCAAAATTTTTTATCGACATAATCCTACGTCAGACGAGAGTCAATACTATGTATATGATAACAATATTTTGTTTTTTTGTTTTAGATCACCGAAACGTAAGATTTCATGTACACCGTTTAGGCACCTAAGAAAAGCGGACCTGCGCTTGCAGAAGTGCCACAGCGGCCATTTTGAATATTTTGACTTAAAATTTTTTTTTTCAAAAACTTAAATATATAATTAAGATAAGAGTTTAAATAGATTTTATGCACGAGCAATATTTTGTTAGAAATAAAATCCGGAAAATAAGCCTGTTTTCCCCCTTGTCACAGTAGTCCCCCTTAATGTCGATGTCGCAGCCCTACAGTCAACATCTCGTTCGACACAAGAGCTCGGCTAATCGCAGGCACGAATGCGAGATTCAACTGTTGAAAACGTTCGTTTGTTCGTTGACTGCACCTCGGGGCATTTTCCATGCTGCCCAAATTTTGGTCGAAAAATCATCATCGACGAGGCGCATTTTTTAATGAATGCCAACAAGTAAATTTGCCGAATGTGGGACGACTTCAACCTACACGAGGCTCACCACAAAAAATCTATGTGGAGCGGTGGCATGATTGATCCGTACTCCTTCGAAAATGATGTCAACACATTGAGATACATATCGACAGTAACCAATTTATTTTGCCTCAAATTAAACAAAATGAGCGTACTTTTCTACCAGCTGTTTCGCCTATTCTGCTTCCATATATTGCTCACTGTTTTAACATGTTGGAAAATCGTTAAAACCCCACCCATCCCTAATGCCGGCAGTGAGCTCAGACCAATCGCAATTTTATGGTAGCTTTGAAGGTATCCGAATTAGAAACGGCGGCCGCCGTAGAATAGTGGGTTGTTGCGTGGCTACCATTCCGAAGTGCGTGGGTTTGTATCTCCGTATGTGAAACACCAAAATTAGAGAAAAAGTTTTTTTTTCTAATAGCGGTCGCCCCTCAGCAGACAGTGGCAAACCTTCGATTGTATTTCTGAAGCATGAAAAGCTCCTCAAAATATCATTTGCCATTCGGAGTCGACCAAACATCCTACGAGTAAAAGGTATTAAGTGCCAATTACAAGATATTTCATTTATATTTAAATTATGCTTAAAACTTTCTAAGCTCTCATTTTTGCAGTGGGGCGTGTTTTGGTCAGATTTCATACAAAAATATTTGGGTATAAACTTGGTTTTTTATAAAACAAATGTACCAAACGATTAAAAATCGTATATAAAAAAATTTTATTAGCCGTTAGAAAATCTTAGAGGCACTTATTTCTTCATATACTTATATTATTAGTTTGAGGAAAAAGAAATCCATTATTTTCTCGGTAGATGGCTTTAGTGTTCGATGTCTCGTAAAATATCGATCAAATAATTTAAAGTTTATGCTCGTTGCCAACGTGACATTTCACACTAAAAAACTCGTTTTGTTTTTTTTTTTTTTGTTTCGTTCAGTTGTGAACTACAGGGTGTTAACAATGGAAGCCAACGATAAGGCAAGACAAGCCGTTGAAATTGTGCATGGTGTTTGTGATGCCGATACAGGAACAGATAATTACGTGCACTTTGGTTTCGTCGATTCCGTTCAATCATTTCTGATGGCCAAGCTGGCTGCCGGGGTATAAGAAATTATGCTTGGTCTTGTAAAAATGTAAACTTTATGGCACCCAAAATCTTCCATCCATCCTATGCCGGGCGAGCGTGTGCATGCGTGTATGTACGTATGTACGTATTTATACAATATGTAGTTACTGGTAGACGTTAGCGATTGAGTTGCAACTTCAAAGCGAAAAGTGAAAACGACACTGTTGGTTTTTGATACATAGGTATGTGTATGGTATATGCAAATTTGGAGGGATAATCAAATTACAGAAGACGAACTTAAAAAGTATTTGTTATATTTAGACCAAATGTATGTACACATCTCCACTTATGTGCATTAGTATGATTACAAAATTATAAATACATATAAACATATTTATATACGGAGAAAAATGAGTTCAATTGATTTTGGTACTTTTAGGTGGAGTCGGAAGGAAATTTGATGATTATTATTACATGCGCGTTCATATCTACATGTATGTATATGTGTGTAAGTAAATATGTATGTATGTGGGTATAAATATACAAACATCTGCATTCCATTTCAGTGTCTCAAAGTTAAGAAGGAATTCACTTATCTCTCACTAATGTTCATATAATACATTCATACATACATGCGCGTGCATATTTGTGGGGGAGTATTTGTTGCTTATACGCCATGGTGTGGAAAAACACTCTGCATTCTGTTAAAGAAGTGTTTTCTTTATCACCTTAAAGTGCCACATTAAGTGTTGTCATAAGTGTTGCCATAAAATGTATACGAAAGGTAGATATGCTGCCTGGATTGCACTATAGCAGCGGACGGCGCAGCAGAGGCAGACGTCAACAACAGATTTAGCAAGGCAAGGGCTGCATTCGGAAACAAACACGACAAATTCTTGAGCATAAAATACAGAATATTCTGGCCCAACATAATAAGTAATGAAGAATTCTGGAGACAAACGAAAGATAAGCCCACCTTACGCCAGCTAACACGCAGGATATGGAGTTGGATGGGTAATGCTCTTATTATAGCGCCCCCCAGCAGCACAAGAAGGACCTAGATTGGAGTCCTCAGGGAAGCGAAAGCCGGGGCCGGTCAAAGAACACCTGGAAAAGGACCATCCTGCATGACTTATCCTCGATAAACACAAGCTAGGAGAATGCGTAGACGAGAGCATCTAACCGCGTGCGTTGGATAAGCCTTGTAGAGGCCTTATGCTTCTCAAAGGAGTAATCAGGAGAAAAGAAAGATATGATGGACCAAATATATATTTTTATTATTTATTATTTATTATTTTTATTATTCAATTAAGAAGTTAAAGTGTTTAAGTTGGTACTTTGATAGTATTGTCGATCGCAAATATAGCACTGAGAACGATCACTCCACTTGATGGTGAGTGGAGACACGAATTATGATATTATTTCACTAAAAAAGCTTTTTCTTCTGCTCTAAATGGACTCCCACGCGCTTGAAGCCATATGCAGCCATCCAAGGCTTCTTCCGTCAGTTTAAGCTTCAGTGTGTTTGTCAGTCATATTTTTCTATATTAGTGTTCACGTAGGAAATTATCGCATTAATACTCGTATATGCATGTGTATGGCACTATACATGTGTAGGTACATTTTTATGGCCAATTAGCGCTGCAAGATGCCAAAGGCAACAACACGAGCAACAAATACTCGCACACGCATGCTTGCCATCGCACTTGTTTGCATATTGCCGATATTTATGTTTGTGCATTATGTACACATTGACTTAACGGTGGTTTTGCCGTCTTACTATATATTTACCATACACACTTTTGCAGTTTCACGACTGGAAAGAAGTAAGTTTGCCTTGGCTATCGGCCAGTTTATAAGGTATTTTTATTTTCTTTCGCAACTGCAAATAGCTACTAATAAAACAGAGAAGTGAGAATGAAATTTCCCGCCATAGAGCAAGTTGCTGAAAGTTGTTGTTATAGTTGTAGTTGCCTGCTGCATTGTTGAAGGCGTTAATATTTCTCAAATTTGTTAGCTGCATAATTTAATTTGCCTTTTAGTTTGATTAAGTGCAACTTCCGTTGAGGTTATGGTGTTGTTGTTATTTACAAAAAAGAAAAAAAGCTTATAAATGAGTGAAAAATAAAATAAAACGTTACTTTGCTATTCTTATCCACATTATGATAGAGTTATTAAACTGCAGCCAAGAAAGTTTGCAAGAAAAATTTAAATATTTCGACCTGATGCATATGTTTGTACATACGTACATATAAGTCTTCTTCTTCTTAATTGGCGCGATAACCGCTTACGCGATTTTGGCCGAGCTTAATAAAGCGCGCCAGTCGTTTCTTTCTCGTGCTAACCGGCGCCAATTGGACACACCAAGTGAAGCCAAGTCCTTCTCCACCTGATCTTTCCAACGCAGAGGAGGCCTTCCTCTTCCTCTGCTACCACCAGCTGGTACCGCATCGAATGCTTTCAAAGCCGGAGCGTTTGTATCCATTCGGACGACATGACCCAGCCAACGTAGCCGCTGGATCTTTATTCGCTGCGCTATGTCTATGTCGTCGTAAAGCTCATACAGCTCATCGTTCCATCGTCTGCGATATTCGCCGTTGCCAACGTGCAAAGGTCCAAAAATCTTACGCAGAATCTTTCTCTCGAACACTCCAAGCGTCGCTTCATCGGATGTTGTCATCGTCCAAGCTTCTGCGCCATACGTCAGGACGGGCATGATGAGAGTCTTGTAGAGTGTTAGTTTTGTTCGTCGAGAGAGGACTTTACTGCTCAGTTGCCTACTTAGTCCAAAGTAGCACTTGTTGGCAAGAGAGATTCTACGTTGGATTTCAAGGCTGACATTGTTATAGGTGTTAATGCTGGTTCCTAAATAGACGAAGTCTTTTACAACCTCGAAATTATAACTGTCTACAGTGACGTGGGTGCCGATACGCGAGTGCGCCGACTGTTTGAAGACAGGAGGTACTTCGTTTTGTCCTCGTTCACCACCAGACCCATTCGCTTTGCCTCTTTATCCAGTTTGGAGAAGGCAGAACTAACAGCGCGGTTGTTAAGGCCGATGATATCGATATCATCGGCATACGCCAACAATTGTACGCTCTTATAAAATATTGTGCCTGAGCGATTAAGTTCTGCGGCTCGTACGATGCTCTCCAACATCAGGTTAAAGAAGTCACACGACAGTGAGTCACCCTGTCTGAAACCTCGTTTGGTATCAAACGGCTCGGAGAGGTCCTTCCCAATTCTGACGGCGCTGCTGGTGTTGAGCAACGTCATCTTACATAGCCGTATTAGTTTTGCGGGGATACCAAATTCAGACATAGCGGCATACAGGTAACTCCTTTCTGTACTGTCGAATGCAGCTTTGAAGTCGACAAAAAGATGGTGTGTGTCGATTCTCCTTTCGTGGGTCTTTTCCAAGATTTGGCGTATTGAGAATATTTGGTCGATGGTAGACTTTCCAGGTCTGAAGCCACACTGATAAGGTCCAATCAGTTGGTTGACGGTGGGCTTCAGCCTTTCACACAATACGCTCGCTAGAACCTTATAGGCGATATTTAGAAGACTAATCCCGCGGTAATTGGCACAAATTGCAGGATCGCCCTTCTTATGGATTGGGCAG
Source organism: Anastrepha obliqua (assembly GCF_027943255.1). Taxonomy (NCBI): domain Eukaryota; kingdom Metazoa; phylum Arthropoda; class Insecta; order Diptera; family Tephritidae; genus Anastrepha; species Anastrepha obliqua. Next base: position 1,647,727 of record NC_072895.1, on the reverse strand, counting down.
AGCACACTTAAATTCCAATCGGCAGGCATGCTTTCATCCGACCATATTTTGCACAGGAGCTGATGCATGCACCTTACCAGCTCCTCGCCGCCATGTTTGAATAGCTCAGCCGGGAGTCCGTCGGCGCCCGCGGCTTTGTTGTTCTTTAGGCGCGTTATCGCTATTCTCACCTCGTCATGATCGGGTAACGGAACTACAATTCCGTCGTCATCGATTGGGGTATCGGGATCTTCACATTCTCTATGACATGCGCAGCTGTCATTGTTTAACAGGTTCGAGAAGTGTTCCCTCCATAATTTAAGATTGCTCTGTACGTCAGTCACCAGATCGCCGTCTTTGTTCTTACAGGAAAACGCCCCGGTCTTAAAACCTTCTGTAAGCCGCCGAACTTTCTGGTAGAATTTTCGGGCGTTGTTCCTATTGGCCAGCATCTCAAGCTCCTCGCACTCACGTATTTCGGCCTCTCGTTTCTTCTGTCGGATAATACGTCTCTCTTCCTTTTTCAGCTCTCTGTAGCGATCCCACATGGCTCGCGTTGCGCCCGATCGCAGCGTGGCTCTATAGGCGGCATCTTTTCTTTCTGCGGCAGCATGGCACTCCTCGTCGTACCAATTGTTTTTTCGGACTCGCCGGAATCCGATTTCTTCTTCGGCGGCGGTACGTAGGGAACGAGAAATGTTGCTCCATTGCTCGCGTATGCCGGTGTGTTGGGCAGTGCTCTCCGAGAGCAGGAGTGAGAGTCGAGTGGCGAATCTTCTGGCTGTCTGTTGTGATTGCAGCTTTTCGATGTCGAACATTCTTTGCGTAGGTAGATGTACGTTTTTTGCTGCACAGAGGCGGGTGCGCAGTTTGGCTGCAACAAGGTAATGATCCGAGTCGATGTTGGGTCCTCGGATCGTACGTACATCTAATACACTAGAAGCGTGTCTTCCATCTATCACAACATGATCGATCTGGTTTCGCGTTTTTCGATCAGGAGACAGCCAGGTAGCTTGGTGTATTTTCTTATACTGGAATCTGGTGCTGCAGACTACCATGTTTCGGGCCCCGGCGAAGTCGATCAGCCTCTGTCCGTTACCGGATGTTTCGTTGTGCAGGCTGAATTTTCCGACTGTGGGACCAAAAATTCCCTCCTTGCCCACCCTGGCGTTGAAGTCGCCAAGCACGATTTTTATGTCGTGGCGGGGGCAGCGCTCATAGGAACGTTCCAGGCGCTCATAGAAGGAATCTTTGGTCGCATCGTCCTTCTCTTCCGTCGGGGCGTGGGCGCAAATTAGCGATATGTTGAAAAATCTGGCTTTGATGCGGATTGTTGCGAGACGCTCGTCCACCGGAGTGAACGACAGTACTTGGCGACGAAGTCTCTCTCCCACAACAAATCCGACACCGAATTTGCGCTCCTTTACATGGCAGCTGTAGTAGACGTCGCAAGGTCCTATGGTTTTCTTTCCTTGCCCCGTCCATCGCATCTCTTGGATGGCAGTGATGTCAGCCTTTACTCTCACGAGGACATCAGCCAGCCGGGCAGAGGCACCTTCCCCATTAAGGGACCGGACATTCCAGGTGCATGCCCTCAAATCATATTCCTTATTTCGTTTGCAGGGGTCGTCATCAGTAAAGGCAGTTCTCATCCGAGGCTTTTTTAATCTTTTCATTGGGGGGGATTTTTAAGTGGCGGGTCCCAAACCCAGCGCACAACCAGCTATCCTGGAATGTTTCGCCTTCTCACGTTAGCTCACTCCCGAACGGGTGTTCGGAAGCTAACCAGAGGATACGTGGGCTAATCCCGGACGTTGTGAGCTGCTTGAACCATATGTAGAAGAATCGTCCTGGCCACTCCCAAGTGAATGGCGATCAGTAACTTTCCCCACTTGCGTGGACCTCTACACATGGAACCATCCTCCACGTACATATAAGTAAATAAACAATAAATCAATATGTTTGTATTGTTGAAAAGTGTCATTCACAGCAATTCAAAAAATATTTAAAGTGCTGTTTATCTTTTAACCTTTAATTCTATAGAGATGACCTTATATACATATACACATACATATATAGGTGTTTTATAACCGACTACAAAGATTGTAAGTCTATATTCTGTGGTTAATTTCATACCAAAAGCGACTTCAAAGTTGGGCCCAACCCGAACGCCACCAGCCATTTTATTTTTATCTTGCCGTACTACGGAGATGTCATATATATTTGGTTCAATCGAAAGCCAATAAAATAATCTACTAGTTAACGTTCCAAATTGTTGTTGTTGTTATATCAGCGAGCAGAGTGAAAAAAATTCTCCTTGTTGTTGAACTTGTGGTTGCTTGCGAAGTTCTTTAAAGTTAGTGGCTTTCATCAGCCACTAAATAGATTAAAGTTTTTGTATGCGGTAACGAAACACTCTGAATAAATATACTGAGTCCTGCCATAAGTTCTGTTACAAGTTAAGTGAAAGTGTAATACTTTTTTAAATGAAGCTAGTTTTATTTAATCTTGTAAATATTAAACAATGTTGTTTTAATTTTTTTTCGAAATGATCATCATTTTCTTTTACACAAACCTTCAAACGATGAGGTCATTCAGTTATTGTAGCACGCACGGTTTCCACGGTTTCCTACGAAAACTCGCTAATTTAACAACCTCTTCTCTTTGGTCCTATCCCGTCGAAATAGTCGGTTTCCAGCATTACTGTCAGATGAGATGGATGACGACCAATGAATGCACTAAGCTTTGTGACAAAAGCTTTGTTACAAAACCAACAACAAATTCGTTCCAAAGACGCGAGTGAGCCGAATATCGATTTGATGACAGGAGATGCTTGGTCTTGCTATTGCTAACTTCCTACGCTTCATTGCATGATGTCAATTCCACCGGCAGGTGCTTTATGAAAGATCTTGCATAGGCAATTTAGTTCTCAGATCAAATAACATCGGATTACACGCAATTATTCCATATTATTATATTTAGTTATCCTCTCGGGGGCTTACACGACTTAGGCCAAGGAGTATTTAAATAAGGTGACTACGGTAGAGCAAGAACACATTTTACATCAATTTGGTTTTTGCAATTTGGTTGTTTGAATTTTTAATTTTAATGAGAATGTAAACAAAGAAGCAAGACACTTTGAAATTCAAATCATAAAATCGCAAAAATCTGCTGCTATAACGAAGTCACCTTGTTGCGTTTGATTTGATTCGTCTCCACTAACGCAGTAAATAATAAAAGAAAGTATTTATTTATTTTATTTAATATTTATTTATTTACGACACATGTACGGTAGACATTTAGTAAATTACGAATTTGAAATTTATTGTACACTGAAACTAACATTTATATAAATGAGTATCTTAAATTTGTGCAGGGTAAAGCATAAGAGGAGAGATAAGAATTATCACAGATGGAGTAGTAAAGAGAGAGAGATATATACACACATATATAAACAAATAGATATGTAACTGCAGTTTTGGTAGGGAATTCCACATGTGATGAGTGCGAGAGGATTGAGCAAAGCTTAGTTTTGGAAAAGGTAGTCTGGTTGGCGGTAAGTAAATAAAATATTACTATAATATATTTTTGATACGCAATTTATATGATTTATGTCATTTATTGTATAGATACGATTGTATAAGAGCTGGATTCTATTAAGCGAATATACACTTGGGCCGTGAAGTGTAAAATATGTTAATTATTAAGTAAATTAATAATTTATACAATTATTATACATTTATACAAATGTAAAGATCATTCTCATAATAGGATCGATTGGTCATCAAATTCCTTAACGCTAGGTAGTATATAATAATTATAATTACTCCATTTTCCGTTAGTTGTTTCTGAACAACATTTCTTTCAATATTTCCCTTTGACTGGTTAAAAGCACCCAAGACAAAAACCACAGCGAAACACACTTTTGACTTGACATTTCTTATCAGCGTACGCAGAACATGTAGTTGGCAACGCGTGTGGTTCAAACCTTCTGGCAGCACTGCAAGTATTTTATTATTTATCTTCCGTAAATTGTGTGTTTGGATTGTAGGGTGAAGTTAAAGTGCTTAATTTTATCGCTATTTGTCTTACTAAATTTTATATATTTCTTTTCTTTAAATTAATATGACAGTTGTGTGCTTCAAGTACTTTCTACATAACAGTAATTAGTGTTAAGTTAAAAGTCGTTCGGCTGAAGGTACAAATAAGTGCGATAGTGAGTAGATTTGTTGTTCAGCGAGTCCAAAAGTCCAAACGCCACCGTACACGGATTTGTTTTTGCATTTCATTGTTTTTTCTTTATTGCGTTACCTGATAAAGTATTGCAATTATTCTATATCGCCCACATCAACAAAATAGCAACAATAAAATTGAAGCCGCACTTTGTTTACTCTAAATAAATTTTTTTGCACGCACATTGGAGCAGCCAACATGGCTACTTTTCTGAAGCTGGCGAATGGTGAGTTTAGGCTAATGAGCCCATGGAGGCTCGTCAAAAAAATGCTTACATAATTAATTATTGAACAACAGAGTATAGGTAGAGAGGTGTTCAAGAGTTAGAGTGAAGATGAGAGGAACATTCATACGAGTATAGCCAATACACACCCCGCTTTTTGTCGTTGCTTCGAAAGGGAATTAAGTATTTTTGTAGACATTCGTCTTGTGTTCGTAGATATAAAAGATGCTGATTTCTATTTCCATAGTGTAGTGAGTATAGATATAGTTAACAAAAGATGTTCATTTGATATTGTTGGCTAGACAATGTAGTTTTATTTTCTACAGATTTTAAATTTTTAACCTTATCTAATCGGTTTTTTTTGTGCCAATGTTTTTTGCTTTCTTTTAGATATTCTTATATTAGAGGTGAATTGGTGGAGATAATTCTAATGTTTTTTGTTTGATTGTTGTTGTTGAAGTGTGAAAAAATGGGAGAACTATTAAGTATTTTAATACGTACCGTTTCGCTGGGAAAAACAAAAACGAACATCAATAAAACCAAGCGTTTATAGTCTACATAGTTCGCCCACTAAAATAGCGAGTAATTGCAGCAGCTTGCCTGACCTAACAATTGGTAGCGCTGATCTCCGGCATCAGACCATTTACTCCTTATCGTTGCGAGCTTAAAACCTGCCGATTTTATACGAATCACCAATCCTATAGTAACTTTAATAAAGCTGAACGCACTTTCCGGAAGTTGATCGCTGCTGGTGCGGATCGCTCTATTCTTGCTGGAAGGCTTAAAGACATTCATCCTAATTTCGCAGATGTTTTAGCAAACGAGCGTGCCAAGTATGTCAGGCCGATCCCGAAGATCTTCGGATAAAAGATCACGTGGGACGCGAGTCATCCTGGCACCATTACGCTCAGAATATTGTAAAAGTTAAACCTATACCAATCCAGAATTAACCCCGACATACTCAACATATGTCCGGCATGTGAAGGTACTCGCAGGACACCTTCTATCCATTCTACCCTTAGACCCACTCACCAAACATCTCTTTCCCTTTGGTCCCACCTTGTCGAAACAGCATTATTCTTGGGGCTACCGTTAGATGAGATAGACGATGACGACCGTTGGCTATACCATACCGACAGGGCTTGAAAAACTGCTACAACAACAATAAAAATCTCAGAATGGTATAAGCATTTATTTCATTTGCCTGGCGTTAGTCACTAAAATAATAAATATTAAAAGAATTTTTAATGCCCAAAAACTAATTTCCGTTTTCTTCTCTTTAACTTTTAGCAACTAGGCACTTCCGCCCGGCATTTGTGCGGAGCGCCTCAGATGTAGCAAAGTATCCAAAAATTACCACCCATTACACCATACATCCGCGGGAAAAAGATGAGCGGTGGAAAGGTACGTGAAACCCTACGGATTATTATATAATTTTCATATAAATTAATTTCTAGAGGTCGACATGGAGCGTTATGTAGATGAGGTGGACATTGTTATAGTGGGGGGTGGTCCAGCGGGCATGTCAGCAGCAATTCGTGCCAAACAATTAGCTGCCGAGCAGGAGAAGGTACGCGTTTTGCTATCAAATATTTCACTTGAAAACAAAAAATGTAAAATTATTACACACAATACTTCACTTAGGAGTTGCGCGTTTGTGTTGTGGAGAAATCAGCTGAAATCGGTGGTCATATTTTGTCAGGTGCCGTCATAGATCCTATTTCCTTAAATGAACTCTTCCCTGATTGGAAAGTGCTGGGTGCACCGCTAAACACACCCGTTGCTACCGATCACTTTTCGCTGCTTACCGGTTTCGGTCGCATTGCCCTACCAATCTTCAAAGGTTGGCCCATGGATAACCATGGTAATTACATTGTCCGACTCGGGCATTTAGTTAAATGGCTGGGAGAGCAGGCCGAAGCTTTGGGAGTGGAGATCTACCCCGGTTGTGCAGCCTCGGAAGTGCTCTTCCATCCCGATGGAAGTGTGAAAGGTATTGCAACCAATGATGTGGGCATTGCAAAGGATGGCTCACCCAAGGAAACTTTTGCGCGCGGCATGGAGTTACATGCGAAAACCACCATATTTGCCGAAGGTTGTCGTGGCCACCTGAGTAAGCAAATAATGCAGCAATTCAAGCTGAACGCAGGCAGTGAGCCGCAAACTTATGGCATCGGTTTGAAGGAAATTTGGGAAATACAGCCAGAAAAGCATGTGTAAGAGTGGGTCATGGTTGTTAGGAAGCCAGAAGTATAATAAATAAAATAACTACTCTCTTGATTGCAGCCCCGGTTTGGTAGAACACACAATCGGCTGGCCATTAGACTTCAGAACCTACGGTGGTTCTTTCCTGTATCACTTAAATGAGCCCACACCCACCATTGCTGTTGGCTTTGTGGTTGGCTTGGATTACAAAAATCCCTGGATTAGTCCATTCCAAGAATTCCAGCGCTTTAAAACCCATCCAAAGGTGCGTCCAATCTTCGAGGGCGCCACACGCATAGCTTATGGCGCGCGTGCTATAAACGAGGGTGGTTTGCAGAGTCTACCCAGCAAGCTCACTTTCCCAGGTGGTTGCTTGGTTGGATGCAGTGCGGGCTTCCTCAATGTGCCGCGCATCAAAGGATCGCATTACGCGATGAAGAGCGGTTAGTTGATAAGCGTGAGGTAAAGTGACTTGGTGCTACCATGTTTAACAAACATCTATACTTGCAGGCATGCTGGCGGCAGAGAGCGCAGTAGAGGCGATCGCAAGCGAATCACAAGCAACTGTGGGCCTTGAGCCACAATCTTATCCAGAGAAGTATGTTTAAATTCTTTATCTATCATATTTTAAACATCTCGCTTTTCACCCAAACAGAATTAAAAACTCCTTCATCTGGAAGGATCTACACGAAGTGCGTAATGTACGCCCCTCCTTCCACAACCCACTTGGTTTATATGGAGGTCTCGCCCTTAGCGGTTTTTCTATCCTCATGCGCGGTCGCGAGCCATGGACGTTGAAGCATGGTCCACCTGACAACGAGTCACTGAAGCCCGCAAGCCAATGCCAGCAAATCGTTTATCCCAAGCCCGATGGAAAGGTCTCCTTCGATCTGCTTTCCTCTGTGGCGCTGACCGGCACTAACCACGAAGGCGACCAACCTGCACATTTGACACTCAAAGACGATCACATCCCTGTCGATCACAATCTAGCGATCTACGAAGGACCTGAACAACGTTTCTGTCCCGCGGGCGTATACGAGTATGTGCCCAATGAGGAGGGTGGCAATATGAAACTACAGATCAATGCACAAAACTGCATCCACTGCAAAACCTGTGATATTAAAGATCCTAAGCAGAACATTAACTGGGTAGTGCCTGAAGGTGGCGGGGGCCCAGCTTACAATGGCATGTAAACTCTTATAACTGAATATTGGTTTGCTGTTGCATTTTAATAATTATTATGCTGCCGCCAACCAAAACTAATCATGAAATTTGCTATAAACCCTCCTTCGTGCAAAAGGATGTTTGAAGAAAATGATTTGTAGCTTTAGCTGTTTTTTTGTATATTACTCGAAGAACTGAAATTAAAAGTGTTTTATACTAATTTCCTCTGTACACAATGATAATATATTTTTATATGGAAATAAAATGTTTTTATATAATGAAGATAAGTAATCTGCGTTGAAGGACGAAAAAGTCAGGGGTACAAATTTAGTGTATGTTTTATAAAAAGGATGTAAATTTGTAGTTGCTGAATTGAGCTCCGTTTGAAATTAAATACCAAGCTAAAACAATTACAAATATATAAAGTTGATAAATGTATGTAGTTGTAGACTAGAACATCGAAGAGTTGACTATTCTGCCACTTAACACAAGAGAACAGAAGAAAGTTAGGTTATACTCAGAAACGCAAATATGGCAGCACTGCAAATGCAATGCGTTCTTAAACGTCATTTCTGCATAAAAAGTCTCGCAATATTTGCAGTAAAAATTTTAAGACTGCCATTTAGCGATATCTGATGAAAAGTAAGTATAATAGTAATTTTTTTAGCTTTTTATGAAAAAATATATTGAAAACGCGACAGTTAAACTATATTTCATTATATTTTTCTTTTTTATTAGCGATTATTTTAGTACTTCCGAAGTGAAATTGCTGCTCAGAGTAAGACTGAGCATGGACAGCGAGTTCTCCTCGGAAAGGAGGAAGAAGAGCGTCCTCTGACATAAGGTTGTGGAAGAAATAAAAAAAGTTAACAAAGACATGTCCCACGACGACCGGTCCTTGCAGTTAACCAAAATGCAGTTAGGGCGGTTTTTAAACACTTCATAAAATGATTTTATTAAAAACTGATTCAACTGGATATCGAAAACTTACCCCAAAAGTGGACCAATTCATTCGAAAATGAGAAAAAAATAGATTCTCGGGAAATTATTTTATTGTTTTAAAAAAATATTTGCTTTTCGGTATTTTTCGTTTTAATAATAAACTTCTTACAAAATATGTCCTTTTAAGCTTTACGCGGTTTTTTTTTCTTAAATTTAACAAAAAATTATCAGTTTTTGACTCACCATCATCGTCGGCTACTGAACTTAGTAATAATTCCATTTTACTGCAGAGCGCGTTCTTAAATGCACAAATTTATTTGCAAAACGTCAGCAAATCTATCAATTGCCTGAATTGTCACATTGGCAGGGCTGCTAACACTGCAATTACTGGGCATTATAATGCGTTTCTGAATATACCCTCACCTGCAACTACGGTCTTACTGTGAGTAACAAAACAAATTATAATCGGGAAGTCCTAGGGGCACCCACTATTGTTTCTGTAGAATTTGCTGCACCATATGAGCATCAGAAACTAAAGAAAGGAGAGGAAGATTTTTGGATCCACTGACAGCCTCGTCAATAACCCTAACCAAACAGTCGACGAATGCAAACAAAACGTTTCTCATTTGAAATGTATCGCCAGTTTTATTTGTATCCCGTGTCTTTTGGGTCGCTTTGTTTAAAACATTTATTTCATTTATTTTATATACAATAATCTCCATTAATGTTGCATTGAGTTTTGTTTTTTTCCAGCTTGGCAACGCGTTTTTATACACTTAACATTTTTAAATATATTTAACACAATCATTCACTTTTAAAATTCACATTAAAATTTGTTCAACATTTTTATGTATATTTATTCATAGAGCTTCTTTTAAGTATGTATGTATGTATGTATTTGTATACGAGTATGTACTTAGGTGTATACATTTTCAATATGTATTTTTATTTGTCGCTATATCTAGCTTCATTTCAGTTAAAAAACATTTACATACACATTCATGAGTGCTGGTAGTTTTCTTGTCATTGATTTTTGAATAGTCATAAAATTACACAGTTCAATCACTTAATTTTTATACTAAATTATCATAAGGGTCATGTGTTTGTGTATGCGTGTAGGCATGTGTGGGTGTAAAATGACTTTGTATTTTTTTCATTTTTTCCTTTTTTGTGTTAGTCAAATAGCAGTAATGATTTTTTCTTAATTTTTTTTCTGCTTTGCTTTTTTTAATTTGTATTATTAATGCAATTTTGTTTTCCAATAAAAACATTTTATTATATTTTCAATGATTTTATTTTTTTTTATTTGCAAAACCAATTTAAGAATCTCACCTAAATATGTGTTTTAGTAGATGCAGAAAGTATTTGGTGCCAGGTCAATCCAGTTTTGCTCTCACATTATTTGGTTTTTTCCCCCCGGTGTATATTGTAATCATTTTCTGTTTAGGAAATGTGCTGCCCTAATACTCACATCATACCTAACTGCCATTTCTAGACTTTCGTATTTAGGTGTATACAAATTAACAAGTTTCCGGGCGTAGTTTGCTAATTTTGGATTTATATTAGGGGTCTTCACGCCAATCTCGTCTGGTCAGCGATTTGTAAAATAACAACATCGTAAAACCTCTTAACTTTTTTCTTTATCTGATCGGTAGATGAGCGACGGTTGCCGCACCAATTACCAAGCTTTACAACTTGAAAGCTCGTTACGCTGCAGTTAGCCGCATTCGGCGGATTCACAAAAACAAAACATTTGTAAAACTCCAAACTAACGGGGTTGATTCTTATTGCAAGAAACGAAAAAATGCTTCATTATGTAAATTAAGCTTGCCTTAAAAAAATTAAAAAAAAAACTTAAACCTATATGGCGGAATTTATATGAATAATTTTTCGGGAGCGTGTCAGTATTCTGTATTACAAAATTCTGGATGACAAAATTCTGTAAATTGCAAAAAAATTCTGCTTTTTAAAATTCTGCTTTTTTAAAATTCTGCTTTTTAAAATTCTGCTTTCCAAAATTCTGCTTTTTCAAAATTCCGCATGTTTAATGCGAAAAATTCTGCTCTATTCAAGTTTTGTGATTTTCGTCATACAAGAAGTAACAAAATAAACATTTATTCCATAAATATACATATGTATATATTTAAGCGATAACAATATTTTAGTTTAGTCAATTACAAGAGTTGGACTGATTAGGGTTATTTTTTTGAAGCGCGGCCGAAGGCCGCCCACGCGAAAAGAAGTTCTACGCAAAAATACGGTGGATTCTATCGAAACTGAACAAAAAATTGTTATTATTATTTTTATTTTTTTTTTATTTAATATCTCTAATAATAATAAAAAATAATAATAATAATAAATTAAATAATTACATTACCTCTTTAACATTGTTAACATTATATTTTAATACAGAATTTTGTAATACAGAATTTTGAAAGTAGAATTTTGGAAAGCAGAATTTTAAAAAAGCAGAATTTTAAAAAGCAGTATTTTGTACATACAGAATTTCGACACCAACCCTAATTTTTCTTTTATTTAACTCTGGCTACTTGCCGTGGACGACAAGGGCTCCGGTAGCAAAAAACCAAACATTTTGATGGAGTCGGCTCCTTATGTTGAAAAAGTATTAAAAATTTGCATTGTTGGCAATGAAAGAGCTCATAAAATTCACCGTTCGCGTGCAGTTGACCGTCGTCAAGAGCGAGTCAAACCACGCGGTAAAAGATGCAGACCGAAACTGTTCAAAACTGGAAGGCTCAAAGTTTCGTATTTAAAGAAATTTAGTTTTTTATTAGTCAATAAAGCGACACTCAGAGGGAGGCGCTCCTCTCTACAGTGGCAGCCGTACTGAAGTGAAATGGGATTACTCACTCCGATCGACCAGACTTTTTGACGAAATATTATTGAGTTATTGCACAATAATTCGCAAAATTCTTAACATTATTTTTTAAAGCAACAACAAAGGCAACAAAGGTAGGCATGTGCTTCCAAGTAAAGTAAAAGAAGTATTGCAAACAGGCCAATCAGACCGATGCTGAAATCTGAAAGAGTTCGGAAGACAATTACGCAAATTAACACTGCGAAACTCGCGTTATTCCTTGACCTATCATATTTGGACTGGAACTACGTAGAGTGTAGCTGAGCTGCCTACTACAGGTTTTCTCAGATTAGTGGGTATAGCTGGGGCTGCTGATCGACATTATACCAGCTTTTCTGCATGATTTTGCATTGATGAATTTTCTTTTATAGGTTTCTGTTTATTATAGATTGCAATTAGTTTATTAATATTAAATTCTTCTTATTTATAAGTTAGTATTTTCATTAATATATTCCTTGGTAGTTATTTCTTCATAGTTTACTTGGATTTTACTCAACAAATTTTCGCCTTTCATCAATTTATACTCAGCGGGCAGGGGGTAGTAGATTTTTAATATATTTGAACATTTACTTGTGTTTAGTTTATTTATTTGCTTTAAACTTATTTTCTTTATGAATTTATAATTTTACGCCCTTTTCGCACTCGCCCCACCCCATCTATGGAAATAAGTGGCCTAATCCTAAGATGGCAGGCGCAGGTAGAGGGACACAATTAACATTTAACAATTTCATTAATATGCACAGGTGCAGCTACATATGCATGTGTGTGCCATACATTGTTTCGGTGTGTGGGCGTGTGTTTGTGTGTATGTGTGTATAATACAAATACCTTTTCATTCAGTGCCAATCATTCAACTAAAAATCTCGCCAATGGAAACCGACTTCGATTCGCAAACATTTCTGAACGGGAAAAAATTCTCTATTATTTTATTTAATTTTATTTGTATCGGACGTTGCTTTGTAAGGTAGTATTTAGGTACGTGCCTCTAGTGCACACTCTTCTGTACATTTTCCACACAGATCACTTCTGCAGTGTCACAAATATTTTAACCTTTGTTTATTTTCACTTATATTTTATAAATCTTTTCTTAAAATAGTATCAACAGTTTGACATTTAAACAGGCGTCATATTTCTCATTGTTTTTTTTTTTGATAACTTGTTTTCAACAGCTTAGAGTTTTTTTTTGTATGTATATTTATTATGTGCTTGACATATCAAATCAATATTAATATAGTTTTTATTTCATTTCATATTTGAGTGTATATTAATTTACATATTTTCTATGTTTTTTCACTAGATTTCCTTGTTTGGTCTTTTGTGTGTAAGTTTTAAAGCCTTTATTTCACTGTTTATTTATTCTTTAATTCTATTTTTATTTTAGTTTACTTTTACTCTTACTTTTACTTTCAATGAGTAGCACAGTTTTCATTTTCACTAAATTCCTCTTCACATTCCACTCCCAGCGGCTCCTGGATTTCCTGTTTGTTTTCTGTGCAATTTGTTCCTCGTTAGTTTCTCTTGCGGATATACATGCATGTATGTATGTATGTACGTGTATATATTCATATGCATTAATACTTTTATTTTTATTTTTATTAATTTGTGTAGACTTTTTTAATTCTCTTCTCTTTATGCATTTAATGTGCTCTAATTAATTTATTTATATGTTTGTGTTCAAAATTCATTCAGCTGCACTGCATTCGCTGTTTAAATACATTTATTTACTTTTAAATACTTTTATTTTTATTTGTAATTTTTAGTTTTAGTTTTATTTTGTAAAAACGAGGCACTGTTCTTAAGGCAACTACAAAGTGGAGTTTTGGAAACGAAAAGTTGAAAGCAAGTTGTTTGGAAAAAATATGGTTTAAACGGTCCTTGTGAATTCTCAATGAGGTAGCCAAATTTTTCGAAGTGGTTTTGATTAATTTTTGTAACTATTTATCTTGAAATCAAGCAGAAGCATAGCGAAAGTCGCATCCAAATTCAGTTTTCTTTAAATTTTGGTCTTTTTTATTATTTTAAATCAAGTTGATGTGAGACCTGATAAGAGGCGGGGTAATGGTAATGGTAATGGTAATGGTAATGGTAATGGTAATGGTAATGGTAATGGTAATGGTAATGATAATGGTAATAGTAATGGTTGTACGCTTGACTGCGACCAGATTGATCTATTGTGCGCCCGTAATTATTTAATTATAATTATTTAGTAAACCGAGGAATCGAACCAGCTTCTTAGGAGGGAGCAATTGTAGGTCTGGCTCCTCTAGTAGGTACGAGCCCAGGATTCTGTGTCTCCTGTGGCCTAATGCCTCACAGTTGGTGATTAAGTGCTCCATAGACTCCTCTTCATCACAGCAGAACCTGCATGATCTTGTACCAGATAACCCTATTGTGTTAAAGTGTAAGAGAGGGGGTAAGGTATTTAAACTTTTTTTTGCATTTTTGTGAATGATTGCTTGATATCTCAAGATCTCAGTCAATTGGCGAAGTTGTGAAAATTTGAGCGTCCATTTCTCCTGGCCGGCTTTCTATACCTGCGTTTACGTTTTCCTGGGAACTATTATTATAGAGAAGTCTGACAGAACCAACGAACAGTACCGGAACAACCGTCAGGTGATGCTCCAAGTCAACTAATTTAAGTTCTGTTTTTGTTTGTTCGATTGCCATGTCTGTGATTGACTTTCATTCGCCGTCTTGAGTAAATCCACCTCTGCAGGTGCTTTCGATATTTTACAGTTTTAAAAATGGATTAGAATTTGCAAAAACGAGTTTGTATTAAATTTTGCATGAAAAATGGATTTAAAGAAATGTTGGCAAACTGTTTCAGTAGTGATACTCTAAAGTAATCAGCCGTTTATGAGTGACATGAACCTTTCAGAAGAGATCATGAGTCCGTCGCGGATGACGAACATCGAAAACTGATTAAGATTTAAATAAGATGAAAGAAAAGTTGATCAGTAACCGCAAAACCTGGCAGAGTAATTGGACATTGCTTATGGATCCGTTCAGCGCATTCTAGTTAATGATTTGGATTTGCGCCGTGTTGCTGCAAGGTTAGCGCCGAGGGATCTGAATTTCATTCAAAACAGAGACCGCGTTGATATCACGAAATATATGATTTCCAAGGCGAATCCAACCGTACACTCATAAACATCATTACTGGAGACGATACGTGGCTTTATGAGTATGGCACACAATCCAAACACTTGGCGAGTGAGTGGAGAGCCCCAAATGAACTAATACAAGAGAAAAACGAAGTTTTCAGTAAAAAAACAAAGCAATGCTCACGGTATTGTAAACCACGAATTTTTGACAGAAGGTCAGAAAGTTACTAAGGATTATTATTCGGGCGTTATGAGACACTTATGTGAAGCAATTCGCCAAAAACGAAAAAAATTGGATTTTGTGAGATGATAACGCACCGTCGCCCAGTGCCATCATCATCCGTGAATTTTTGGCCAAGATCGAAACGAATGCCATCCAGCAGCCATCGAATTCACCTGATGTGGCTCACTGTGAAAACAAACTCAAGAAACCACTACGGGGAACGCATTTTAAAAGCCGAAAGAAATTAAAAATAACCGAGCCAAGGCGCACCGAGAAATTTGGTAATTCTTAAAATACTCAGGCTAAAAAGCCCATTGCATTTAAAGCTCTGTGCTTTGCAGTTGATGGGGAGTATTTTGAAGGCGATAATATCACTTATTATTGGCGGCCGCCCTAGCCGAAGTGATTATATATTATATAATATTACGTGCGCAACTAAGTCAATAGATGCCGCCAGCTGTGTGTGCTAGTTGATTCTAACATAACCTAAACGTCATAAACCAAGCTTAGACATATGGTAAACAAACTGCTTCCGCACATTAGTGATTTTGTTTTGCTATCATATACTTTTGGTTTTCTGAAAATATCTCATTTTGTGCCGAATAATCGTCATTTGCGGGAAGTGTTGATTTTCCTCTTCCATTCGAAAAAAAATCGGCGGCTGAAGCGCATGGAGAGCTACAAAAAGTTTATGGAGATGCTGCTTTAAGTGAAACAACGTGCCGAGATTGGTTCCGTCGCTTCAAAGACGGTGATTTTAATGTTGACGACCGTCCGCGTGAAGGAAGGCCAAAAACCTTCGAAGACGCTAAATTGGAGGCATTGCTCAATGAGGATCCGTGTCAAACGCAAGAAGAGCTTGCTTCAGTATTAGGAGTTAACCGCCAATCCATTTCCAAGCGATTGCATGATTTGGAAATGATTCAGAAACAGGGGACTTGGGTTCATTATGAGTTAAAAGTAAGGGATGTCGAACGTCGTGTTTTCGCCTGTGAACAACTGCTCCAGCGCCAAAAAAGGAAGGGGTTTCTTCATCGCATCGTGACGGGTGATGAAAAATGGATTCATTACAGAAATTCAAATTCGGGGGACCGAATATTCTATGATGAAGATGCACAGTTTTACCAAGACGGTACACGAGATCTACCAGAAAGATGGGAAAAAGTAGTAGCCAGCGAAGGGCAATACTTTCAATGATTCACTTGTAACCATTTTTTCAGAATAAAGTTGTATTTGCATAAAAAAAAACAGAGATAACTAAGTTGCGCTCCTAATATATAATATCACTTTTGCGGATTCGGAGAACTCTTTGTTCAAGTTGGTATACAAGGGAAAGGTGGGAATTTTAATCTAAAGAACTATTCAAAGTTTAATTGAGAAAAACCTGCTACCTCATTGTTGAACTCATTAAACAGAAGGAACAAATGGAAATTGGAAATTTTATTTTGCAAATCATATTAAAACATCGATTTGGTTTTTTTTCAAATATTTGGGGAATTCACAAAGTTTCATGCAGTCAATTTTTTTCAATAAATTTTATTTACATACTTCACCAAAAAGAGTTTTGGTATTTCTACCAAATATTACTTTTTGTCGGAAGGTAGCTTTGAAGAAAACTTGAAAAGCTCAACCAAATTTTGACCAATTTGGATTTCTAATGGTAATATTTGAAAGGTATTTTCTCACCCTTTTGAGCCTGGCAAATTTTTTTTAATACCTTTTAATCTTAAACTCTTCTATCATCTGAAGCAATTTTTTTGGAATTTGTTTTTTAAATTTTTTTTTATTTTTTCTAATTGTATTTTGTTTTTTTTTTTTTTTTTCTAAGCAGAATGATGCGCCCTGGTGTATACATACGTATGAAGTTAGGGCTGCATGAGACCTTGTAAACTGCGCAAAAATTTGGTTTGACAAAAACATCAACAATAACATTCACTATACTTAATACCCACGACACATGCACTTGTGTGTGTGTGCATAGCGCCGATGCATCAATGGCACCGGCATGAGCCAGTTCTTATCTCTGATTGTGGGTTTTCAAATATATAGACGAGTATAATCCTGCATTTGTGTGGGAAGGGAGATGATAACCATTAAACCCTTACTTACATATACCCGTTATTTTACTATGTCTTAAAGCGCGTACATACATTTGCACTTACATATGAATGTAGGTACATCTATTTGTAAATACATATCTACGCTTAGAAACTCTGTGCAGCAAAGTCTTAAATTTAAATTTGTCTTCTTCCAAAAAAAATTCACTAGCTACTTCCCGGTAGTTTCTTATCTACATATATGTGTGTATATGTATGTATGCATGTGTGTACATATGTATATACCTACTACAGGTGGCATAAATATAATTCTCTATAATATTTTTCAAACTTTTAACTACTGTTTGTTTTATTCATTTGCATGTATTTGTGTAACGGCTTGATTTCCATTAAAAATAGGTGATTCATGTTTTTGCATGATTCTTCAACCACTTGCAAAGTTAATTTTTTTTTTTTGTTTTTTTTTTTTTAATGTGCGAAACCCTGGTAATTAAAATTTTTTTCATACGATTCCCTTAACTGTTTCAGTGTGTAATCACTTAATTTTTTAAACACTACAAATAATAGTTTTTGTATGTTTTCAAAGTTTTTTTTGTTGGTTTTTTCAGTTGCAAGGTCCTTAATTTACATGGCTTTTTACGTATACTATTATTATTATTCTGTGTTGTCTTAGGTTGCAGTATTTACAGTTATATTCACATCATCGCATCTTAATTTAGGTTGCCTCAAATGGGAATTGACATTTACTATAGAACAACAAATTCACTTAAATTGCCTATGCAGATATTGTAGCGTCCAACTAGTGATGTATGTATGTGTGTGTAGGTGTATGCATTGCACATGTACGTATACAAGTATGAGTTGGGATTCGAAGAGCTTATTTTCTAGAGTTGCATGCGAGTGCAGAGAAATTCATTAAAGAAATTCGGAAATAATTTAAATTCGAAATAAAATGCGAAACTTGTCTCGAAATGGTAAAATGGATATATCGGGTGTTTTTTCAAGGACTTGAGAACTTAAAATGATAAAACAAAACAGAAATATTCTTGGAATGACTTTTTTATTATAATCAGCAGATGATTTCGTTACATTTATTTTTCGAATGTGTTATTCGGCAGGGTTGAGCATTTCGCACTACCCATAAATTGCATTATCAGTAATTTTGAGTTGTAGTTAAACTAAGGGTTTCATTATCCTTAAGTCTTCAGTTGTTCAGTGTTTTGAAAATCCGCTTATTGCGATAAATATTTAGTGCACTATGCCCAACGCTGATATCCGGCATATGTCCACTCCATCAGTCTTATAATCCGATTGTGAAACCCGCTGTATGACAAGTTGCGCCGCCTTTTTGGAACCAAATGCCGTCAATGTTTAGCTGATTAGATTTTGGAAACAAAAATTCAGTCAGCATGACTCGATAGCGCTCGCCAATCACCGTAACGGCAGCTATTTCCTCATTTCGAAAGAAATAAGGACCGATGATGCCGCCAGTACTTTGTGAACTTCACGAACAGATTTATTTTTATTTTTTTCAAAGTCAATTTGGAAGTGTTGTTCTGGCGTTAAACGATTCATGAAGACTTGCCAAACTTTACTGACCATAGTTATAAATATTCATAGTTCTCATGCAGCTAAAACCACAAAATATAAAACAAGATTAACAAGTATTGTGAGCATTATTTTGAATTGATTTTTCTCTGCTAGTACTCAGTATACACAAAAACAAAAAACCATCTAAAAAATAAGAGAAATAAATATAATTTCCACAAAATATGTCACACTAAAGCGCATGCATATGTCACCATTCAGAAGGAGTGAAAAAGTAGTACAGAAGCAAACAGAATGAGTCTAGTGGTGAATGAGGACAAAACGCAGTCCTCCTGTCATCAAACAAACAGTCGGCGCAATCGCCTATCGGCATCCACGTCACTGTTGACAGTTATAATTTTGAGGTTGTAAAGGACTTCGTATACTTAGGAACCAGTATTAACACCGATTACAATGTCAGCCTGGAAATCCAACGTAGAATCTCTCTTGCCAACAAGTGCTACTTTGGACTAAGTAGGAAAATGAGTAGAAAAATCCTCTCTCGACGAACAAAACTAACACTCTACAAGGCTCTCATCATGCCCGTCCTAACGTATGGCGCAAAAGCGTGGACGATGACAACATCCGATGAAACGACGCTTGGAGAGTTTGAGAGCACGATTCTGCGGAAGATTTTTGAAACTTTTCACGAAAGCGACAGCGAGTGTCGCAGGCGTTGGAACAATGAGCTGTATGAACTGCGAATAAAGATCCAGCGGCTGCGTTGGCTAGGTCATGTTGTCCGAATGGATACAAACGCTACGGCTCTGAAAGTATTCGATGCGGTACTAGCTGGTGGTAGCAGAGGAAGAGGAAGACCTCCTCTGCGTTGGAAAGATCAGGTGGAGAAGGACTTGGCTTCACTTGGTATGCCCAACTGGCGCCGCTTAGCACGAGAACGAGCTTTGTTAAACTCTACCAAAATCGCGCCAATCAAGAAGAAGAAGAGCACAATATCCATGTTTCGCGTATAAAAAATCGGACTGTTTTAATTTTAATTTTATTTTATTGAGGAATATAATTTTCTCTCTTTTCTCAATGTACACGATTTGCGCTATCCTCCTAACTGAAAAATAGATGAAAGAGGAAGCGACAAATTCGAAGTGAAATAAAACTTTAAAGAAATCAACGAGACAAGTGAAAATTAAAAATTTTGCATTCATTTTTATTTAAGTATATTCAAAACTTTCATTCCAATAATCGTAAAACGTAAATATTAAAACTAAACATTTGGAAATTATAAGCAAATAAAGTTTAAATGTAAGTAGTTTCATAAACTTCTTTAAAAATAGGCACCTAAATTAAAAGCTGAGAATAAAATTTTTACTACCAGTTTGTTGTTGTGGCCTTCTAGCCCAACCGCCAGAAGCAGTCTGTGATTATTAAATGAAAAAATAATTTATGTAAGTATATGAAAATCAAACGAAATATTTGAAAGTGTTTTCTCTTTTTATTCCACATATCTATGTATGTGTATATGTATATATGTATGTAGCAAAAAGAGTGAGGGTAGGCACTAGCATTAATGAACGGCTAAGTTTCAGAGCAGTGCATTAAATTATACACAAGTATGTGTGTGTGTGTGAGTTATGCCTGTTTTTAGAAACTTTTTTCACAGTGCGTGTGTGTGGTTCTTCCAATTTGAATTATTACATTTAATTATAACTAAGGCGAACAAATATTAACATTATGACTGCAAAACTTAACGTAGCATAAAATTCATATTGAAATGATGTTTCTGAAGTCGCGCTGTGGGTAGAATGCACAAACTTCTGAAAATTTATTTATATAATCATTCCTTGCTCATATTCATGCGCTTACACGTAGTTTAAAGTAATTGTTTAGACAAAAAATAAACTATAAGTATTTGCTAAATAAAAACTGGTTTATAAATATGACTAAGGATTTTCTTAATATAAATTAAATAGTAAAATCTCGAACCTTTCGATGTTTCAGTTTCACCTACGTGATGGAAATGATTATGCTTTGATTGAGTTTTAAGCTGTGGAAAAGTCCATAAAACAAGCTAGAAAAACTTGTAGCTATTGAGCAACAAAAAAAGCAAAACTAAAACGTTTGAATAATAGATGCTTTGAAAAAACGAGTGCATCCTTAAAAAGTTTTTAAGAATTTTGAAATGTTTTTACATTTCATTGCGGTGAAAGCGTTTTCTGGAATTTCTTGCAAAGCTCACTTGACGCGCGTAGTACTTGAAAATTATTTTTAATTAGTTAGGTGGCCATCTTTTCCAACCGAAAACTAACGAAATTTATTTTTTCCAAGTTTCAAGTTCTTCGATCTCAATACAATAATCAATGCATTAGCAGTTTTTGACATTAGCAGCTCAATTCCTCAATTACCATGACAACCATTTATAATTCAATTATCAATTCAATTTAGTTTGTCCTTAAAAATTTTCGAACTTTGCCAAATACGGCATTGGCAAGTGCCGCCTCATGTTCCGGTTGATGCCGCATACGGCTGGTATACGAGAAAAATCGTTGCAAATTTCAAATTTAATTTAGAATAATTTTATAAAATTATTCAAAAAAAAAAAATAAAAATAAAAAAAAATTGCTGTCGATCAAAATGGCATTTTTCTGTTCTGCGGAAAAAAGAAAATTTTTTAATCGAAAGCATTTCTTTCACTGGTTGGAAATAAGGTTGTATCTGACTTGCTTTATTTGATTTTTCTATACCCTTAAAAACTGTAAGTGTTTTCACAAGGCCGCATTGGGAGCTTTCATTCAAGGCGTAATCATTAAATGTGGTTTCACTAGACCAACAACAATGTTTTGTACGTTTGATTGTCACAGGAAAGTACTGGCAAAGTAGCAAACATAGAATGAATTCGCCTTGTTTCATTTTGTGCTGACAGCCATATGAACACGGCGAAAGAAGAAATACAAATCAGCTGATTTACCGATACCACCTTTGATAGATTCGCCTTAAAATGTGCATAATAGCTTTTGATTTGAAATGCATTACAAAATCTCAATTTTCAGTTTACAAATTTGGATCTAAGCAATGCGTTTCGTAATTCAATTTTGTGCTGACATCCGAATGTACCCGTCGCACAGTGCGGCCGATTCCCAAAAAGCTGACCAAAAGTCGAAAAAAAAAGTTTCTAGATAGAGTTTTTTTGTCTTTGGGTTGGCTACAGTAATGCCTTGAGTAGTGAAACCCGTTCATAGCAACGTCCTGTACCCTAAGTATCCTCTGTATTTTCAGTCGCAACGTGGCCTTCGTTTGAGCATCGTATTACTGTCGATGAATAGTGAAAGTTGTACACATTTGAAAGATTTTGTAATGGAGAAAATTGAACAAAACCAAATGGAATCACCTTCGGAAGGTTAGTAAAATACGAGAAATCTTTAGTACATATCAATACCTCGACACAAAATTTTTAGCTGCAGCAATACGTAGATACATTTTTTGCAATTTTTTCTATAAAATTTGAGTTTTCAAACTGTATAGTAATACAACGCCGTCATATGCTGCTTTGAAACCTATTAAAGGTTACTCAAAAAAGTAATGGTTACTGAATAAAACAAGATTCAGCTGCTACCACTTGCTACCTTGCGACCCCGAAAACATATAAATTTACATGCATCTTGATTATGTTCTTGAATATACGCTATTTCACGTGAGGGGGTGGCCAATAGGGGTGGAAGGGGGTGGATTTTCAAAATTTTAAGATCAAATTCGTAATTAGCGACCCCGACAACCCCCGAGTAAGAAATTTTGAATCAATTACTTAATTTTTTGAGTTTTGGCCAGCTTTTCGGGAATCGGCCGCACTGTGCGTCGGAAGACACAAATGCATCAGCTGCCCTACTGCTGCCATGTTTAATGAACTCGCTTTGCTTTCGTTTGATTCAAATGTTTATAATCTTTTGTGTATACAACCTTGAAAGAGCTAAAAAAAATTACAACTCCATTAAATCGCATTGGATGGGCATTGGATGGGCATTGGATGGGCATAGGGCATAGCCCTAAGTTCATTAGAAATTACACTAAATTTGAGAAAAATGGAGCTTTAAAAGTTTGCGTCAGCTAAGTAAAAATTTAGCGAGTGTGTATGTGTGTATACTGCCTTTACCCCTCGTTTGCCTGTCTTACCAAAACAAAAATGAAAACACATAATTTAAAATGAATTTAATTGAAATCATTGCTTACACTACTTTAAAATTCTAGTACAATGCGCAAAATATTGTATGAAAAGAAATAGAAAATCGATTTGATATTATTAATTAAAATGACGATTGGGTTTTTTTTGTTTTAATGAATAATATTGTTGTTGTGATTGACTCGCATGCAATTACGTATTTGGATTTTGTATATGTATGTATGTAAGTGTGTATGCATTTCTTTCTTAGCCATTAATTTGGATTTTATTCAGATGTTTTTTGCTTTAAATTTTTTATGGTTTTTATAAAACTTAAGGTAAATCTTTTAAACTTAACATTTACTTGCCACACACTGTCTTATACAAATTTCTTGAGTTTCACACTTACATATATATGTACGTATGTGTGTATGTATTTGAAACAACATTTGCTTGTTTAATCTGCACAAAAACAGTTTTTACATACATAAATATTATTCTATTGTAAATATTAACAGTTATGAGCTTAAGATTAGACTTTGCAGTTTAATTAAAATTCAACGACTTTTTCTTTTTATTGTTCGGTTTTTTGTTTTTCTCTTTGTTTTGGGAAGGTCTGTGTAGTTTTGATAATAATTGCAAAGCGCCCGTTAAAGTATGCGTGACTTAAGTTCGGCTTCATAGCGAACGAAATATTTTACTAAATTAAAGGAAAAGGAGTATTTTATAACTAAGAAGAAATCCTTGCTAATAATTTTACATAACATTTGAATTTTTGGGTTAAATTCAGCAGTAATGGTATATTAAAAAGTCTCCACCATAAAAAAATATGCTCGTCTAACTCAATGCTATATTTTGCCCAATTCTTTCAAAACAACTCTATTCAGGCCAAGCTTAAGTTATGCATACTTTTAGGCTTGCTTAACTTTAATATTTGTTGCGTCTTTTGCACGACTTTCAGCGGTGTTTCCAGCGGAATTATTAATTTGAATTTTACTTGCATCATTTCACCTAAACTCCATTCTTACATCATCATTCTGTTGAGCATGCATACACACACACACACGCATCGTATGTATGTGCGTGTGCACTGTAAGCAAGCTCAGCCAGCTATTATTAGTGACTTAATTCAAAGGTTAGACTAAAGTAACTTAATTAACTCTTTTCAACTTTCATATAATTAACGCGAAACTAAACTAAATTATTTTTATTTTAAATTAAGTTTATTCCACTGCACCCTTTTTCACTTATGGACTGCTCTGATTTATTTATGCTAAATTTTATTTTTGTTTTTGTTTTTTGAACTAATTTTAGGAGCAACGTTGACTTACATTTACGATATGACACTATAATGAATATTTAATCCACAAACTTCCCGGCCTGCGGTGTGCTTCGAGCGTCGCTATTGCAAAATCGTAAAGCTTAGCTTCGATATTCGACTAAGCGAAAGTTCATTTCCACTTGAACTGCAGCTTCGAAGCCTACGCAGTTGACTGCCCAGCTTTCATACTTTTCTAGTCAGCCTGGACTCATATCTTAAACTTAAACTGGGACTGTGATGCTTTTACTTTTCAACTTTCCTATTGCTAATTGTTATTCCTTGCTTTTGTTTCTGTTTTTGTTTTTGTTTCTGCTGGTTGGTGATGCTATTGTTGATTTAAGCTTGGCTTTGTAAATTGGTTTCAACGAATTTTAGCTAACAGTTGATTATGTCATCCAGTTTCCTCTCCTCACTCCGCACTCTTCAGCAACGGCCAACTCACTTGGATATGATGGCGTTGCCCACATTGTGGGCGTGGCTCATCGCGCTCATACCTAAGCTGTGATGGGCGAGCGTATGGTGGTGGTGATGATTTGATCCACCCCCGGTGGCCGCACCAACATGGCTGTATGCGTGATGTGTTTGTTGGGGCGTGTGATTGCCACTACCGCCACTGGCGGCGCCTCCATAGAGGCTTGTTTGCGCAATGAAGCTGCAATCAACGGCATTCAAATAGTTGCTGCTCAGCTCGCCTTGTTCTTTCTGTTGCTGCTGTTGATGTTGTTGCATTATCAAACGTTGCTGTTGTTGTTGTTGCAAGTAGCTCGCGTATTTACCATGACGCCCAGCATGTTGGTTGCCACTTAAGGTGCTGTTGCTGTTGTTGTTGCTGCTGTTGCTAGCACTGGCACTGCCATTGCTGTTGTACGGTGTGCGGATGCCGCCGCAATGGGGTTTCAAAAGAGGTGAACTGTTATTAGCGCTGCTGTTGTTGTTACTGTCATTGCTGTTGTTTGTGTTACGTAGGAAAGGCGAGTTGGCGGTGGGTGAGAGCATTTGCTGACTAACACCACCGCCACCACCCCCAACACCTAATCCACTGCCGTGGTTGTTCGTGTTGATGCTGCTATGCTGTGACTGCTGCTGCTCTTGTTGCTGTTGTTGATAATTTCTCAGTGTTATTGTTGCTGTTGTTGGCGATGTGTTTGCTGCGCTTGTGTGGTTGCTGTTGTTGTTACCGCTGCTGCTGGTGCTGGTGCTGGTGATGGCGCTGGCGCTACTGCTGTGATGCCCCACTTCTCGCACAGGCTATGTTGGCCAGCCGCCGGAGATGCGTGGACGCTTGTGCGCCTGATTCGGCCCATCATAGTCGTTTAGCTGTTGTTGTTGCGCTTGTTGCTGTTGCTGCTGATGTTGCGCCTGTTGATTGGCTGTTAGCCGTAGATCGGGCGATGGCACATTGGTGGGGGTGACCGAACCTGTATTGAAAATTATAAAGTCTGTTATTTCATTAGTTTGGGCTGTACAATGAGGTGAAGTGTATGGCGCGGAAAGGCAAGGCGAGGCGATTTGTGTGAGTGATTGAGGTTGCAGTTGCGGGTTATTTTCTTTACACAATTTTATTAAAAAAATAGTAGTATTTCGCTTAGTAACTCATGCATTGCAGGCCGCCCCATTGAGTAAACGTTCCACAGCTGGTTGGATAGCTAACTGCCCGGCGAGCACGCCACGATATGCTGGTTAATCGGATTGTGGCTGCCGACTGCTGGTTACAGGTTTCGGACTGGTCGTTAGTGGCGTTAGCGAACTATGCGGCTAAAAGCGGCTGGCGGTAGCTGCAGGAAACGCAACTCAAGGGCGAAGCAAGGCGCATGCGTAACTGACTGCAGGTTTTCTTCAAATTTATGCAGATCAAAATTTTGTTTTCAACTACATTTGAATTGTTTGGTTACATATAGACTACATAGATGCACAAGTATTAGTTTTACTCATAAGCATGCAATAATTCTCTTCACATATAAGTATATACAAATGTACCACTAACACCATGAAACAAAAATATTATAATAAATACATATGAATGCATACACAGAGATGAAGTGGAAGTGTGTGGGTGTATGTGTCAGGATGGCATACAGGCGTAACAAAAGTAATAGATAATTTGTGCGAATGGGCAGTTTTTGAGATAAAATCGGCCAATTTTATAAATAATTGCAATGGCCTCACTGCCAATAACTGGACTCTGCGAAACACGCGATAGATTAGGCATATTTGATAGAATTTCATGTAGAAGATTCTTAACTGCATCGGATTTTTACAGTTTTGCCCCAAATTCAGGCAGTAAAATTTCCAATAGCAATCCCCAAATGGATCGGGTGAAAGAGTTGAGATATTTAAATATTCTAATAATAATAATAGTAGTTCATAAGAAGTAGCTCCTTCAGTCTATCTTGGACGTTTTTGATTTCTTTTTTGGTTTGTTATGAAAGGTCCACCCTACAAGGTACACCCTAGCAAATTTTCAAAGGACTATTGGAATCATCTAACGATACTTGTGCGCATCTATTACCGAAGACTTGACCCTGTTTAGATATTGAGGGCCAACGTTAAATGTTTTTAGACTTGGAAGAACTTATCTCGAAAATTTCATTTGAAGAGGAGGTGGAACGTAAATGATGAACAATAAGTGGTTTAACAAATACCAACACAAATCTGCATTGGAACTCATAGATGGAATAAAGAAGCCAAAAAGCAAAGCAAATTATTGCTTGTTGACCGACAAGTGTGCGCACGATTTGTTATAAAGAAAAGTTTGTGGTTTAAGTATTGTGCAGACCTGAGCAGATTATATGAGATTGAATAAAAGGCTTCAAATCCATTCATATCAGCTAATTGTCGCGAAAAGCGACAGCCAATTTTACGCAAAAAAAAAAAAAAAAAAAAATTAATGTACCAGCGAAATTAGGGGCCAAATATAGTAAAAACTAGTTTTTAATTTTTTCATGCCACGACGTCAAGATAAAAAAAAAAAAAATTATTCAAATAATTCAATGTAATATATCAAATAAAAGAGCACAATTTCGGAGATCAAAAAAATTATTTTTTGGTACGCATCCTTTGGCACTTACTCCCATATCCTGTCTATCACAAATTTCTAAACCTGTTGCATTGTAAAGTTGGCTGGCCAGGTTAGTCTTATAAAGATTTATGTTACTTTGGATTATAAAAATGTATCATATATGTACTTACACATGCATTGAGTATATATACTTAGTATAAGCGTTAATTATGTAGTACAACTATATGAATTATACAACTAAGATCAGTGAAGGTTCTCTGGGGTGAATTTGAAATGAAATGCAGTACTTTTGGAAACCCGGTTAACGACAGTAAAAATAAGGCTCGAAAATAGTTTCATGGGCGTCTGGAAGGACTAACTGTATACATATGTCTGTATGTATTTATGTATGCTTGGATGTGTTTAAGAAAAGGCTACTTTATTACACAAAAGGACTACCAGTGAGAAAAGGTGGAAAAATGGCGTAAGACTTAAGCCAAAGTAAACCAAAAACACAAAGAAAGAACAATAATCTTAACACATAAACCAAACACCTGCCAGAGAGGTAGCCACAAGTGCAGTGGCGAACAGACAAGAACAATAATGATTACAATAATTAAAATTTATGTGGTTTATGTGTGTTGCTGTGGACGCGGGAATATGTATTTGTGGATACTTTTTTAAAATGTGAATTTTTTTGTACATTTTCAAATTTTTAGGTATGGCTTAGGGATATAGGTATGTATGTATGTAAGTATGCTTGTATGCAAGTATGTATGTTTGTATGTATGTATGTAGTATATGCATGTATATGTCAATTTGTGCGCTTATATACTTTGAATTAAAAGTTACTATTTTGTTGGCCAAATTACCGGCGAAATTCCATAGTCTAGAATTCGACCCCAGTTGCGAGCGGTATTGATATCCTTCATATTTATCTAGCACTGCAAATGTTTTAATAGTTTAATGTTTCATTTGATTTCATTTGATTTCATTTATTTTATTTTTTGCAAATTGTGGTAACCGCGTGGTGTAAAGAGAAAGAGAAAAAACATAACAAATCAAATAGTAACAAAAAGTTTCAATAATATGCATGTAGTGGTGGATACTGTTAAAGAGTTATTGAGTAGAGGTGCAGATAAATATTGGGGGTTTAGCACGCTTGGTTAGAAACGTGCCTGTGGTGCGTATGAGCAACTTTTCCTCTCACTACTACTGCCAAATTTTTCACATTACTGCCATACATTTTGATGTTACTCATACGCACTGCTGAACTAGAAATATACAAAAACTTTCGTCGCGAAGAGTACGTCGCATACACGTTTTGTTTTCCGGAACTTTAGCTAACTTTTACGCCTTTAACCTAATTTATCTTTGCAACCTTTAGAAATCAAACTTCGTCCCGTGAAATTCATAACCCAACGTTTTTCTTTTTGTTGTTATTCTGTTAATATAGTATGTTAAAGTGGTGTTTGCACTATTTTAAATTAATCTGAATTAAAATGCCAAACAAGTTATTACGAATTTAAGAAAAATCTATTAACAAGTAAAATAATTTAGCTAAAAATTTACATGCTGCCGAAAAATTATGCTAAATCGCTGTTATTCAAACGGTATTTAGTAGAAAATATTTATCTTTTATTTGCAAACATATGTATGTATGTAGGCGCACAACAGCATTTAAAAAATAAAGCAAAATATTCATTACTAACTATATTATAAAAATTCTATTCAGTCGGCAAAAAATGAAAATTAAAAAAAAATGTAATTTTGTTATTTGAAAAAAAAAAGTTGCATTACGCTAACGAACAATAAAATAGGAGCGTAGCAAAATTTTACTAAATACATATTGATAGTAAGAAAAGAAAATATTTTAAATGAATTGAGTGTTTTCTCACCTCCTTGCGTCGGCGTTAGATGGCCTGTGGAGGAAGGTCTTGAACCGGGCATCACCAGGTGCTGTTGCGGATGACTTAGAACACTCAAATTAGCAGCTTGCTCGGACGCTGAGTTGCCGCCACCGTTGGCACCAGTGCTGCCCGCTATCACCGCCGCCGCATTCATATTGGCAAGAGAGAGCGCATTGGAGGTGGAAACGTTGTTTGACGATCCTCCGCCGCCTCCACCCCCGCCACCGCTTCCACTGCCGCTGCTTCCCGCCGAGCCATTACTGTTCTGCTGATGATGGCAACCAGAGAGATCGCGTGGCGGTGATTGTGGCTCGGATTTGACTTTGATCGAGACGGGCGAGGTGGCAGGCGGTGGTGTGCTATTCGGTACGGCCAGGTGGGGGAGACTGAAATGTAAGAAAAAGTAAAAAGATTACACATGATAAACGTATAGTAGGTGTCTCATTCGTATTATTCATTTTATTTTACTTAAATTTTAACTTGGCAAATAAATATAAAAAAATGATACCTCAACAGAACTAGCTCGGGAAAATAACAATGAAATCCTGAACAATTAATTAATTTTATATCTGGTTATTATTGTCAAGGATGTCGGAGACCCTAGTAGTCAGGACTTATTTTTAATTTATGTAATTATTCATTATTAGTTTTCATATAAATAATCCAAAAATATTATCAAAGAATTCAAATGAATTCGTATTGGCAAATAATTTACTCAAATTCCTCATTTCGATTTTTTCTTTTTTTAATTTGTAATCCAAAAATTCGAGGTAACCACCATTTTTTTTCTCGAAAAAATAAATGTCGGCATCAATTTTTAGAATTTTATTCCTTTTCAACTGCAATTAGGCTGATTCATTCTGAGGTTCCCACATCCGGTGACGCGCTCGAGCATTTCGCTCTGTATCTCGTGATGGATGAGGGTAGTCTTAGCTTCCAAATCCTGAAATGTAGCTAAGTTATCTACATACATTTTTCATTCCAGACGCAGTTTTATAATTTTATAATCTAAAAATTGTTCTTTGTACATCTTTCAGTGGTTTTTTTTTGTATGGTTTGGTTCAGTGGTTGGTTTGTTGCGGAAGCGCTAATTGGATTCCTGGTGAATCATCACTTCAACCAACTAACCAGCTAACCAACCAACCAACCACCCAAAAAAAAAAGGATTGTTTAAGGTATTTCTGTAGAGCTTCTATTAAATTATAACGAAAAAGACTAAATCGAATATTAATTTATATAATTCAAACACATTTATTTGGTATTCTTTATTGTTAATAGTTACTGACTCCCTGCTCTTAATAACAACAATGTACTCTTATAAATAATTAATTGAACTACTCACCCCGAGTGCTGTACGAGTCCCTGATGTGTGGTCCATGGCTGTAAACTCATTACATCGGAGGAACTCATCGAGAAGTCTTGCGGTCCAAACGTATAGCTGGTCATGGTGGGTATTGGCGTCTGCAGCGTCACCACGGGCGTATTGAGTGATGCCTGATTGTGTCGCTGCTACACAGAGGGATAAAAATATAATTTAAATAAAGAATTATAAACAATATTTTAGTTTAGATATTTATTTATTTCTCTGAAATCTGAGTAGAGTCCAAATTAATTTAAAAGATTTGATGTTTCTTGTAGTCAATCATTAATTTCATCGAAATAAAAAAAGAGGTTGTCTGTATAGTCGGTTTACTGACGATAGTTTAACGTGACAACGTCATAAGAAAATATTGATGGAATGGTTGCAATTTTCAAAACAAAATTTTAATTTTATTTGATTGATAGATATTTTGTATGGATAGAGAGGAGGAGATAAATGGAATTTCAATGGAATAGGTCAAGTTACATTTACACAAACGTGAAAAATGACGAAACATTTATCAAATTCATGAAAGATATCTTCAATTTCGATTGTGCATCAGACGTTAATAAGTCAACAACACTTTACACTCGAAACACTCCCTTTCATTTCCTACTTTTTCTATCATCGTCCTATTCTCAACAGATAAATGGTTCATTGCCATGCACACAGGAAGAAGGCATATGCAAATACAAGTATGTGAATTTATATACCTACATATGCGCATATACATACATACGTATGCTCACTCAAGTAGGACAGAGCCAGATGTCGAACGTTGCCGAACGCGGGGGCCGATTGTGCTCTTTGTCGTTCGTTCCGCGCTCTCGCTTGCAGTTCAAGCACATTAGCTTACATTTGCTTGCGTACGGAATAGATTCGTATATTTGATATGTCCATATGACTTGTATGCATCTTTACATATAGATTTGTTCTTTTTGAAAATTGCGCGAAATTGTATATGTACATATATGCATGTTTATATACATATATTAGTATACAACATATCTTATAAGGTATATGGTATATATTACCATACATTTTTTCCTTCATATATAATAAAAAAATTAATAATAATAACATTAAAACAACAGGTATTATTAACAAACTTGGTTTTATTTTAAATTCTTCAAGTAAATCAAATTAATAATAATCAATAAGAAGGCATATGCAAATACAAATACGTGAATTTATATATGTAATATACATATGCGCATATACATACACATATACGCTCACTTAAGTAGGAGCGAGCAAGATGTCGAACGTTGCCGTTCGTTTGCTTTGTTCGTTCCGCGCTTTCGCTTGCAGTTCATTCAAGGTAACGGCAAGGTAACGACAAATGAGCAAGGTAACGACACATTTTCTCGTGCGTGCAGCCTGTTAAATCGAATTATAAGACGTTATCACGTCAAAAAGTTCAAATAAACTATCTGAGAAATCTCTCCATTTTCTAACCAATTTAGATTAATTTTAAGACTTTATTCTTTTTATAATTTATGAAAACAAGAAAACGTTCTTTTGTTAGTCATGAATCCAGTGCCGCCGAATACTTACATCTCCATAGGTAATCTCATCTGTAGCTGACATATTTTGAGCAAGTGGTGTTGGTAAGACGAGTCGTAGGTTGGAAGCACGTCCATTTTGGCCGCCCGGCGACTGTTGCTTGTGGGACAAATGATGTGCTGCAAATCGAGAATCGAAAATAATTTAAATATTTGGCGCCAAACAAAAGAGATCAGATTCGTATTCACACCGGGGGGACTTTAGCTTGGAGAGTTGCTAGTATTTGTATATGCAGGTGTTTGCCATTTTTTGTTAATTTCATATTTTACTTGGGGTCGTATGGAACTAACAAGTAGCCATTGTTTGCCCTGGTATGAATACAAATTTAGCAGTTAGTTCAGACAATTTTTTTGCAGAAGAGATGTGTTTGTCAAAATAAGAGATCAGCAAATTGTTTAAGGAACAAAACCAGGTGAGGTGAAAAAATTTAGTGAGTGGAGTTGAGCATAGCTGCAGTTAATTAGTTGAAAGCATGTTTTTTACATATAAGAATTATATTTTTTTCATTAGCTATAACACCAGCAGGGCATGTGAATGTAAGATATGTGGGTATGTATGTAGATGACAGCATGCATATGCACATAACAACTATTTCTTAATGCAAATTAATGGTGCCATAAATCTTCATGCTTGTGGGGGGAATTTTGTTATTATTTTTTAGGCAATATTTGAATTTGGTTAAATATTTGGTTAGAAATTTTTTTTAGTACAACGTTTTAGTAAAATGTTAATGAGCGACTGGTTATGGTTTTTTTTATTTTTTTATATTTTTAGCGCCCACCTAAACCTGGACTCGGTCCTGGACTGGGCGATCCACCAAGCGGCGAATGTGAATGTGGATAACCGTTTGACATCTCCAACATGGAACCCGATGGATAAACTGTGTTGTTGTTGTCGTAATATTTGCATTTTTTTGCGATTTATCGTTCGATTGATATCATAAACACATACACAGACAAGTTTTTGATTTATAGGTGAGTTGATTTTGTTTGATGGTTTGTGGTTGTGGTAAATGAAAAGAAAAAGAGAAAGAGAAAAATTTTGTTTTGCATTGCCTTGAGTAAAACATACAAAAATATACATATTTTGATATTTTGTTTCTTTCCATTTTTCGGTAGAAACTCAAACTCGAACGGTACGTGCAATAAAATGAGCGAAATGAAATTTAAGAAATTCATATAGCGAAAAATGTTTGTAAAACACAAGACAAAATAAAAATGTAAAGCCAAATAAAATAAAAAGGAATTAAAAAATGCTGCAAAAAAAGTAGTGTAATAAAAAAGCAAACAATCATGCAAAAGGCGCTGCAGGTCGAGATGATATTAGCGATGAGGCGACGGGCGAATTCATTGAATTTCCTTTAAAATAATAAAACATTTGTTTGGAAATATAAACAATTTTAAGCACATAGTACAAAACGACTTATTTGGCGTAAAATACGAGTTAAGTGAAAGTGGAGAGAGTCCAGAGAACTGGGTCACAGACCAAACTAAATCTTTTTGGGAGTGAAATGGCTAGTATTAATGGGCCAAAACCAGAGTTTCGGAGCTCTGCAGCAACTTTGCAATAATATTTCACAAAATTACTACTGAGTAAAAGTTCTAAACAACAATCAGCAGCCTACTATATTTGAATACAGCAATTGCCAAGTCTAAATAAAGGGGTGGAATCATGGGCGAAAGAAATTCACCGGCAATGATTTATTGGAAACGTCTGTAAAAGCAAGTATTAAGAAGAAAAGAGAAACTGTAGAAGCATAATAGCATAAAAGAACTCGTTTTCGTGTAGCTGGACTCAGAATTACATGCACAGGAGAAGGTAAGAAAAATACGGCATTATACCGTTTGATAAGGCTTCACACTTCGACGCTCCCAGGTCACTTTCCTCAAACATATTTTCCAACTGAGACGTTTCAGCACGAAGCCTACTAAATCACATTAGTTTAAGGCGACCAATTTAAGCCACAAAACAAGACTTAATTAAGTAAAAAGTGTACCTCCTCTTAGCTAAGGCTGCATGCTTTAAGAGATAATTTGCAATTGCCGATTAATTTTTGAATAGAAAAATATACTCTTTACTCACAAAGACAAAGAGTTTTCAAATTCACGCTTCTGAGGTTACTAAGCGAATCTATGAAGTACAGCCGAGAAATTGAAAGATCGTGGACTTAAGTGCAAAGCTAAATAGTGTCATAAAATTTCAAGTATATTTGAGCTAATATTTTTAAAACTTTCACTTGCGGTGGTGCACAAAAGGGCATGAAAAAACAATGTGAGAAAAATATACTTAATTTAAAAACCTGTATTGTGAAAAATTCTAAAAGCATGAATGGCAAACGCAGCATGAAAAATAAAAATAATAAAAATAAAAAGATGCAGGAATCAAAAACAACTGAAGTTTGTATATAATATTTAAATATAACCAAAAACACAACACGCTAAACAACCAAGTAATGCAGGCAAAAAAAAAACTCATACCTATTTCGGTTTACCTACAAACTAACCAACTAAACAAGCAAACAAGCAAACACTTAAACAAACATTCAAGCGAAATAAAAAATAAAATCGAGTAAAATAAAATAAATAATGAATGAAACAACGAAACTTTCAACAAACAACTGAACGTAACGATAATTGAAAAAATGTGGTGTGTGCTCCGCGACACTACTCAGTACTAACTTATTAACGACATCCCACCTGAGTCGGTCTCTGAGCTCGACGGCCGTGGGCTGATATTTGTGTGAGACATTTGCGGACTCGCTTGCAGCATGGCATCACCGTAGGCTCCCGGCACTGGTACCGACACCGGCAGCGTGTAGTTCGTATTGCCGAGATTACGCCCGGATGCGCTTGCACCGGCCATTTGAGTCCGTTGAATCATTAGCTGAAAATCTTCGTCGATTTTATTGTATTTGGCTTCGGTGCGGGGCGTGAGTGTGAAATCGGCCTCCTGTTCGGGTGAATCCGGTGACATGACGCCATTTTTATTCTCCTTCTGTAAGCGGAAAAGTGTTTAAAGATAATTAAAAAAAAACGATATTACAATAAATAAACTTCAATTAATAGTGTAAAAATTCTAAATACAAAACTTTCCACACTTTACATTTTTCTAATTTTAATGTGCAAGTTATAAACAGGTGATTGGAAATACTTATATATTGTGACTGAAAGAATAACCAAAACTGTGGGCTTGCGGACCCATGTTCACATGACTTTTTTGTTTCTTTTTAACTACACCATATTAATATTACATATAGTTATATATCCGCATATACATATAATTGGCGCTTGCACCCTTTATTTCGCATTTGACCGAGCGCCTGGTCTAATTTGTGGCATGCGTTTTGATGTTTTTCAAAATGCCTCCCCCAATTTTTTCTCAGGAGCTTTTTCAAAGCAGAAATACACTCGAAGGTTTTTCATTGCCTGTCGTGGAGCTACCCCGTTCAGAAAAACTTTTTTGTTGTTTTGGTGTTTCATGGCGTACCTTTTTAAATATTTAACATTCCTTTTCTAACAACAAAAAATTTCTCGCTTATAAACACCTCGGTTATACTCATTTCCCTCTTAGAAGCACTAGAAAAACTGTAAAAAAATATCACCTACTCAAATATACATAAAAAGTCACGATATAAGCATCCCCCTTTTAATCGAAAATTTGAAAACATGTCCAGTTAGTGCTAATAAGCGGGAGTTTCATGGAAGCACTTCTCGCTTATAAGCATCGGTTCTCGTGCATTTTAGACGGTGGCCTTGCCTCCAAGTGCAACAAAACAAATACTAAACATCATGGAAAAGGGTGTTGGGTCCTAGGGACGCACTCTACAAGCACCAAACATCACTTAAAATATATAAAATGTGTTTAGAATTATAGAATTACTTACGCTATAGAAGTACTGAATTCAAATATTTCTAGTACCATGGCTTGCCGTATTCAATGATTTCAGTGACACTTGATTTTATATTATAAATATATACTTGGCGCGGACACCGTTTCTGGGTGTTTGGCCGAGCTCCTCCTCCTATTTGTGGTGTGTGTCTTGATGTTGTTCCACAAATGGAGGGAATATTTTTATGAGGAGCTTTTTCATGGCAGAAATACACTCGGAAATTTGCCATTGCCTGCCGAGGGGCGACCGCTATTAGAAAAATGTTTTTCTTAATTTTGGTGTTTTCACCGAGAATCGAACCTAAGTTCTCTCTGTGAATTCCGAATGGTAGACACGCACCAACCCATTCGGTTACGGTGCCCGCCGAATTATGATTTTATATTAATATTTTTTTAAGTGAAGGCCTTGTAAAAAAATGAAAGTTTCTTTCTCTTTCTCTCCTCCTCTTGTTCATTATGTTGCCCACATAAATTGCTACGTAACTCGCATATGATATTATTTATTCCAAGCGTTTAGCTGAGCGTCGACGAGTGCAAATGTCAAAACGCCTTAATGTAAGGGTGATGAATGTAAAATTATTCAAATTTGCTAAGAATTAACATTATAAAAAGACGAGTAA
This sequence comes from Anastrepha obliqua, assembly GCF_027943255.1. Classification (NCBI taxonomy): domain Eukaryota; kingdom Metazoa; phylum Arthropoda; class Insecta; order Diptera; family Tephritidae; genus Anastrepha; species Anastrepha obliqua. The sequence continues at coordinate 1,611,361 of NC_072895.1, read as the reverse complement.
CAACACAAAGGATAGCAATAACAAATAGCAAAAACATAAAACGGCTGATATCTGAAGTTGCTTGGGAACTGAATTGTAGATAGTCAGCAAAAAAGAGGGGATACTGAAAGGTGCAAGGGATTTGTGCACATCCAAAAACAAATGGGCAAAGTTTGTCGCTGTGTCATCAAGGTGTCAAAACGCTGATAAGTCAATGAGCAATAGACTCAAGTGTCGGGCAAAAAACAAAGATGATAAGGTAAATGCTAGGCGGTAATTTGAGTGCCGGTTGTACCAACAGAAAAAGCAACAATGCTAGCAGTAACTACGCTCTCATCCATATACAGTGGAGTCTGGGTATAAGGAACCCCCGGTATAATGAACACCTCGATATAGTGAACACCTAGAAATTTACATTAAGTACTCTAAATAGTGAACTATCGACAACTCGAAATAATGAACAAAGCTTTAAACGCAACGGCAAGCATAAACTGTTAAAAAAAAAACTTAAACAGAAATAAAGTCGGGTATTCCCCGAAATTGCTCATTTTATGTTTTTTACTGGAAAAGCTGCTGCTATGTATTTGGTGCCAGTCTTTATTTATCTCTTGTCGGGTGCAAAACGCTTCTGAGTGAATGTGTAATGTTTTATGTGTTTTTAAAAGTGTTTATGTGCTAATAAATTAAGTGTTATCATGCCTGTGAGGAAATTCCTTCCATTAAAGCAAAAACTTGATATTGCTCAAAAACTCGAGAAAGGTGCTAGTGTTTCATCCATAGCAAAAATTTGTGGTGTGGCCAAATCAACAGTTTCGGGAATAAAAAAAAATGCTCGTAGTATTATATCCCACCAGGCAGTCAGAGCATCTAAGCGGAAGACTCTTAGAAAAGGCGAGTATCCCCGCATGGAGAAGATGTTATACAAGTGGTTTATAGCTCAACGAAACAAAAATTGTCCAGTTACTGGGGAAATGCTTAAGAAAAAAGCAATGAAGCTGCACGCTGACTTAAAGGAAAAAGAAGGTAGCTTTCATGCCAGCCCCGGTTGGTTATCTGGATTTAAAACTCGCTTTGGAATCCGACTTTTAAAAGTGTGTGGCGAGAAACTTTCATCGGATATCCAGGCAACTGATCCCTTTAAGCAAAAACTCAGAAACATTATTTACGAATTGAAGCTTTGCGAGGACCAAGTATATAACGCAGACGAGACCGGCTTGTTTTGGAAAATGCTTCCTGATAGAACGTATGTCAGCCAAACAGAAAAAACAGCTCCGGGGAGAAAAGCAGAAAAGGCCAGAATTACTTTTCTTGCATGTACAAATGCAACTGGTCAGCATAAAGTCAAACCGTTAATAATTGGGCATGCCAAGAAGCCGCGCTCCTTTAAGGCTTATGACATCCCGGTAGACTATCGGAACTCTAAGAATGCATGGATGACCGCCAACATTTTCAGAGAATGATTTCACCATTGCTTCGTCCCTCAGGTACATACATTTATAATGCAACTCTTGACATTTTTGCAGAGTATTTATTCGTTTTTAATTTATATTAGGTTCAAAAGTATTTACTACAGAAAGGATTACCAGCCAAAGCTATTCTTTTGCTTGATAACGCCCCTTGCCATCCACCAGAAGATGAACTTAAAACTGCTGATGGATCCATATTCGTGATTTATATGCCTCCAAATGTAACGCCTTTAATTCAGCCTATGGATCAAAATGTGATTCGCTTAACTAAGTTGTATTACAAAAAGCATCTCCTGCTTTTAGCTGTAGGAAAGGATGACATCACACAATTTCTTAAACATTTAACTTTAAAGGAAGCTGTATCATTTTTAATGCTTGCTCTGAATCAGCTGCAGGCAAATGTAATAGTAAAATGTTGGAAGCCTTTATTAGAATGCTTAAATACTACAGAAGCAAATGAAAGCGAGGATGAAGACGATGATATTCCATTGAGCTTACTTCGTGAAAAAATATTGCAGGAAAAATGTGAAGAAGTTCATGATATACAGGGTCTGCTGCAAATTGTATTACCGGAGGTAATTTTATTCACCCTCTTGACAAGCACCTGTTAATTAAGTTTGTATGTGAACATTATTTGTTTTACGAAACCTACACTGAACAAGATATTGAGAAGTGGAATTCAATCCAAGTTGACGAAGAAATTGATTTAGATAATTATGCCATGGATACTGAAGAATCTGGTAGTGACAGCCAAGGCGAAGGACAGATCGGAAATTCAATAAAAGCTACTGAAGCCATTAAAAGCTTCGATATAGCTATCGCATGGGCTGAAGCTAACACCACTGACTATGCTGGCATACTAGTACTGAAAAGTCTACGCGAAAAAGCGGTCCAAAAGTCAATTTCCGAACACAAACAGCAAACATCTATTCGTAAATTCTTTCAATAATATGTATGTATTTTTCCAAATATTACTTTATACAAATAATCTGTTTTGTTTATATAAAAAACCTGAATTTAAAGCTAATAAACCAAGTTAAAACAAAAAAAAATGTCAACCTTAATATAGTGAACAACCTGGATACTGTGAACAGGCCTTGGAGAAATTAGTTCACTATATCCAGACTCCACTGTATTTGGCTGACAAGAAGCTTACAGCTATTGCATGGCGGCAACTGCACCATTTACAATATATTGATTGACATAGCGCGCTTACAGAGGTGCCCAATGACATGAAGAACCGGGATTATTTCCTATGGGAATGAGAAAATGTATGCGTATGTACGTTCATGAATTTTAGCCTACCTTCAGGCTCTGCACTTACGAGTACCGACTGCATACTTTCTCTGTTGGTATATTCCATTGAAGCAACAGCGGGATTATGTTTTCTAAGGCATCTATCGTATGTGGCATAACATTGGCAAGTAAAGCCAGTTGTAAGAGGCGTTACGAATGGAAAAGAAGAAACTATAGTACAGCAGCGGTTGTTTACATTGCCGTCTCTTGAGTATTTTATATGGAAGTATTATCAGTATTAAGGAATGAGTTATTCTCAGCATACTAGCATTGGAATTATGTTTTACTTGCTGAGAAAACTGATATTATATTTTGGAGCAGACACAAATCGTAAAATAATTTCTTCTATGTTTTCTTTTTGCACAAAATATGAAGTTAGCCGTGAACATTTTCATGTGATAATCAATTAAATCAACGTATCAACGATTGTAGTGCTAACAAAAATCGATACAGTGCGTGAATTGTGATTCCGAAATTGTCTTGCACCTTTTTACCGTGTGGCATGCTTGAGCATTAGTTCTACTTGCACACATTTGACATGCCATGAACATTTGGCCGTTAGAAAAATATGCTCGCATTGCATACCGCATTACTCGAGAATGGGCCAAAAAAGCCTCGATTGGTGCAAAGAAAAATTGAAAAAATTCTATACGCTTACAATTTAGATGAGAAAACAGAGCATATGAACCCGAAACTAGGCAACAATCAAGTGTATGGGTGTTCAAGATTTTCATTCACGGAACACAAATAGTTGCCTGTTTTTTCCGAATATTTGGACATGCCGCCACCGTGCCATTAGAGCGGTAAATGTTGCTTATCTAATACGAGTATTTAGAAATTTTGAATGATATACCGCCACGAAATAGAGCAAATCGAGATTTCACGCCTTTTCAATATGCAAGATGGAGTTGGAAGCCGTACTAGAATAGTTATAATTTTATTTTCTATAATTTTATTTTCCATGAATTTCAACTTCTAAAAGAATACACTGAAGAAGTGAGGTGGCCTAGAAAGACCGAGAAACCAGGGATTCAGAAACCTACTTAAAACAAACCAAAACTTGGTTTTCATGTTTTTAAGCAATCTCAAAATTTTACTGATTTAGCACAACTGGCAATGAGCGGACCATTTTTTTTTTACTAATACAGATACGAAATCATAAAATGATCTTTAGTATGCACTAATTATGACGTTAGAGGTAAAATACCACAGAAATGGTCTTCGTGAAATTCTATATAAAATTCTTTAAATCATTAACAATAAAATTCCTCTTAGAAATCGATTAATAAAAAACTTTTCGCACAAAATATCAAAAATTGCATAAGCAACTGTTGGAATTTTTTATTCACTGTAAAAAAATTCTGGATTATTACTTTGTTCTATAGAACTGATTTCCTTTAGATATTCTTTTAGGATTATATGCTCGTTTTTCTGCTAAAAATGCTCCTGAATGTCCTTTGCCTTGCGGAAGCGGGCTTAAGGTTAGTCCATTTGGTTCTCAGTTGAAATTTACTCGTACAAATATTCTTCAAACAAAAAAAACCTATGCACCAGTCTATAAAGACAAATGCTAATAAAAATGTGTACTAGTGGAAAATTTATATTCCCAAAGTCAATTGACTGTGTAGGTGTGTCTGTATGTATGGATTTGTACTTACCTCAATTATATTCTTATTCGTAAGTGACTCATGTGGCTCATTGTATTCGGTGTATTTGAGCAGGACTTTGTCCATATCAGTGCTAGCGTATTGATATAATTTGTTACTTGATGAGAAAATGATAAGGGCGATTTCACAATCACACAGAACCGACAGCTCGTAGGCTTTCTTCATAACGCCAAATTTGCGTTTGTTAAAAGTAACCTGTGAAAAAAGAGGATTCATTAAAATAGAAGAATATATTTTCATATATTATTACACTGTCATAGTATCAATTGAATAAGTTAAATAAATAAACAACCAAAATTAAAGTAGATGGCACCAAAATTTTATATACGAAAATTATTTCTATAGAAATATTGAATGCAACTTGTGAGTGGAGGAAGTACTTTACGCGCAGTTTCCTCTGGGGTTTTCCTTCCCTTTCCTCATTTATTTTCCTTCCTAGCTAATCTACGTATGAATATAGACGATGCTTTGTATCCTTGAATATGTGCATATGTTGCTACAATGTAATGCCTTCGACAACTTGTGCCCTAACTACACATACACAAATACAATGTTTGAGCTCACTCGTGAGGCAATGCCGACCGTCAAGTAGTCCAGCCTTGATTTCCAATTAATCGATTTTCATGTGGCACTCTGAGTGCGTGGCAGGGATAGAAGATGCAGACGCTGGATACAAAGCCCAGACAGACAATGGGACAATACATGCAAGAATACACATGCATAAAAACAATAGCACACACACACGTGAGTATGCCTGCAAGCACCACAAGGCTCGCTGTCCAAAAGTCGTATAGTCCGTTGTGGTAGCCACTAAATATGAAACACATGGGGGATGGTTGGCACCTCTAACTAGTTTGGTTTTCAGTATCGCCTTCAATTTATTGCAATGCAAGTGCAAGGTAAACCATTAACCGGGTTTCGCTAGAGAGGATATTCAATTACAAGCCGGGCGTGCAGCTACCATTGGGCGCGGTGGATGGCGCATTATGTGAGCATGTGAGACGTTTTTAAACTGAGTACTATAGGATAAGTATTCATATTTATTGCCTGAGGTGTCCTTTTAATAAGGATATTGTGTTTGAATATCAAGTTATAAGTTTGCGTTTTAAGCAGAATATGTGTCCAAATTTAATGTGTATCGAAGTCAAAGTTTAACCGTTGAACTGATTGACTTAGTTTTTTATCATTCAGATACATGAAAGTAGTACCAGTTACATTTTTATTAGGCAGGCAATGGCAAGCCTCCGAGTATATTTCTGCCATGAAAAAGCTCCTCATAAAAATATCTTCCGTTCGGAGTCAGCTTAAAACTGTAGGTCCCTCCATTTGTGGAACAACGTCAAGACGCACACCACAAATAGGAGGAGGAGCTCGGCCAAAGACCCAAAAAGGGTGTACGCGCCAAATATATATATATATATATTATATATATATATATATATATTATATATATATATATCCATAAATCGATAGCAAATTAAATTTTAGGAAACTACCTGGAAGCTAAAGTCGTTAGCTACCTGTATAATAAAAATATGCTAAATTCACGTCCACAGTCGAAAAAGCTCTGGCTAGACCGGGGTGCCCAACGGAGGGTTAACAATTTTTTTTATTAATTTACATTATATTTAGGAGGGTGCGCGGGGTATGTGGGGTATGTGGGAAACTGCTATAACCTAACCCAACCTAGTAGAAGAATCATAGTGTAGCAATCGACCGCACATACAACTCGTTTGCGATTAAGTTGCTATCCATTACTCTTTATTGGAAGCTGGTTAAATTTAGAAAAGTCTGAACTGATTCGAAAGTTTTTCCAAAAATCTCATTGTTTTGGTTCCGTTGATGGAATTAAAAAAAAAACTGTTGTATAGACCTTTTAAGTTTGAACTCTTCTATTTTATCTGTGGTGATTTTTGGAAAAAAGTATAAAAATAATAATTTTGTTTATAAAAAACAAAAACCCTTTGTTTGGAGTTATTTTTGGCTCGTATTTTTGTTGGCTTTGGGAATTTAATTTTTCATACTATAAATTTTTGTTAAGCAAAAATTAAACAAATAAAATAAAAAGTAAAAATCTTTTAATTTTAAAAATTCATTTCATATTTTTCTATTTTACTCACCTGTCGGTTGCGCTCATCTGTGATGCGTGATATTTGTATTTTTTTCCTACCCATTTTGTACTATTACCACCTTTATGCCTGGTGAATAAATCCCGTTCACTTCGTACAAAAATATCCAAGTGCAACAATCAAGTCTGCACGGCTTACTTTAAAATTTTTTTATAAATATATCTCTTCCTCTTTTTTTTCGTGGTTTTATTTGATCTTGCCTTTTTAGAGTGCTGCTATTGGCACTATACTAGGGATTGGTATGTGGATTGCCACGCACTATTTTTATGGTTTTTGATTTTTGTTTTGTTTTCAGTTTATTTATAAAACGTTATTAAAAGCTTCATGACTTTCAAGGGAAAACCAAGCAATGCCACTCAAAGGCAGATTCAGCTTTTGCTGATGGACGGTTATGCAGTTTTTGTTGTTATTTTATTTCAAATTGTAGGTTTCAGTTGTTGTAATTGAGTGTGAATTCAACAATTGCACAATTTATGTTCAAACAGGTAGCGCAGTTGTATAAAATATCCTGCAAAGAAAAGAGAAGAAAGTGGAATTAAATAAATTTAAGATTTACGATATTAAATTTTACGATATACAGAATTTTATTCTAAGCTAAATCTACTGAAGTTTTGCTTTCATAGAAAAATTGCATTTCTTTGCATTGTGTCATCAAGCCACTCCTTCTTTCATCGATCAAAGCGAAAGTGATTTGTAGGCTGATGGGGAAGAGAGCAGTAGATGTGGAAATGTGAATTAGGACAAATTAAATCAATGGAAAACTCACTGAGTACATCGCTGACCCAATTTTAAAGGGTTGCATTTGTGGCAGGAGTGGCAATATAGGAATATACATACATACATTCTATACATATGAAAGTTGGCAAAGGAATGTTTATCCGAGTGAATTTAATGTAAATTGTAAGACAATCTTAGAGAAAAAATAAAAATAAAAAGGGATTGATTCTCCGTTGCAGTGCCTTTAGTATTAACAGTTTTTCTTGTAAATTTTATAGGTTTTCGTTTATTTTCGCTTCCACTTATAATACCTCATAGCCTGGCTGAGAGCATACAAATTTATTTCATCAGGCGTTTATTCAAGCAAAATATTGATAGTAAGAGAAATGGTAATTAAATGACGAGAATGCCGCAAAAGCCACCTTTTTTTACTCCATGCATTTTTATATTTTATCAACTTCAATACATAGCCCCCCATCTATACCTGCGACAGAACTGGATCTCTTATTTGGTCAGCTCTTTCAAAACGCGTGCAGCTTTCTCCTACACAGCTTCTTTTTTCCTCTAAAGCAGATTTTACCTTAACTACCGAAGCCGTACGGGACAAGATCTTACAAACACGACGAATGGTCTAGCACTGGGAGGCTGAACTTGGCTAGATACTTCATCGATTGAGAAGATGCTTTGTCTTCCTTTATTGCGCGTTTAACATTTTTCAGTTTAAAAAAATAGCTATGTTTAAGTTAATTTGTTTCCAGAAGCGAGAGGCGATCGCTCGCGGTTGGTGCATGCATTCTTTTCCACAGCAGCATAAGTTTCGTTATTTGCAAGTCACACCTCTTATTTAGAAGAGAGTCTAACATCGGTAGATAATTTTGCAGAAAATATAAATTATAAGGTATATGGAGTAAACCCTCGACGTCTTTGGTTGCAGTTTGTGGATGCAAAACGAAGCATTGAAATATTGAAGCTCATAGACATGATTGCCTCACGCCAAGTACTGCAAAATCTTCTCATAAAAAACCATATGCCATTTTCAGGTGTAAAAAAACTCGCACTCTTTTCCACGTGCAAACATACACAGCGCCCATCGTCAAGCACCTGTTAATTGCTGCAAACTAGAATTTTATACCCCAGCAAAGGAGGAACGAAAATAATATTTAAATTTCCTATTAGCATATTTCTGTACAGATATTCGTTCGCGGCTTTATGAATCTGCCTGAATAACCATAACAACATCAGCGGCAAGTAACCACGCAACTCGCCCATTATTAACAATTGTGAGCTGACAGCAACACGCAACACTAAATAAAAGCAAATAGTAAACACAGGCATTTAGAGTGTAAACTGTGCATGTAGTTTCGCGCTGCTGTGGACGCGTTTGTGTGTTGTCGTAAAGCTGTTCTCTCAGGTAGCAAAGTCTTTCACTTAAAATGTAGCGAGCATAAGCACCTCCGCTTCGACTACTTTTATAATCGTATTGCTCAAACATATCGCTATAATTCAAGCCGAACGCAGTGCGTCACTCAATATAAAAACAAACAAAAGTCCCAAGAGCAGCACAAGTACACAAACACAATGGTGGTAAGAGGGTTAAGATGACGCGTCAGAGGAAGCAAGTTTATGTGTTGCTGTTAAGTCGCTGTAGGACACAAGCAAAACAAAAAAACAAAACCGTTAAAGAAAACTTAAAAACAAGCGGCGTATTGCGTAGATTGTTGGTTCATCGGCTACGGGGATGTTGTTACCTTTTGATGTGGAATGGACGTGGAAAGAAAGAAAATGCGCGAATAATGGAAAGGAAATGAGAAAATCCAGAGAAGTGTATGTAGTTGTAATGAACAAAAAAAGAAATAATGGGCTCTGCCGTTGCCTTAGGTCGTTCTCAGTTAAGCCTCACCGCTCCTTAATATTGCTCATACGCCGCGTACGCCTCCTGGATATGGTTAAACGTGGCTGCCAACACAGTGGCCCATACTTAAGTGTAAAATGCGCTAAAAAGACCAAGAGTACATTGTTCGCGAAAGTGCTAGGCAAACTCTGAGTTATAACGAAAGGCAGTAGACGCTGAAGAAGACAAAAAATGAGAGAAAAGTCTTATGGTAATACAGTTTAAAGGTATTTGTAAGTGCTGTGCCATAATTTCCGCATAACAGTGACTGAATGTGTACACATATGTGTAAATATATTTGAACATGGATGCACGTGTATGGTAGTTTTGCTTGCTTTATGGCTGGGGAGAAACACTGCGGACAAGGTCAGCGAGAACAGTGCGCGATAAGTGGCAGTTAATTAGTGAAATTTTAAAGCTTTGGGGAAATAATTCTGAAGTTTATTAAACTGAACTTAAGAAAATTTGTACATGATAAGCATGTAATAAAAAAATATGAAAAGTGTAGATCAGATATTCTCTTATGTTCAATATTTGCCTATTTGTATATTGGTAATGGAAATGGTTGTACGTGCTAGGATAAGGCTTGTATGCATTGCGACCGGATTGTTCCATTATGCGTCCCTACGTGCTTAATTTTAATTATTTAATATTGTGAGGAATCGAACCAGCTCCTTAGGAGGCATTATTTGTGCATCTTCATCCTCTAGTAGGTACGAGCCCAGGATTCTGTGCCTCCTTTCATTTCAAAAAGTTAAATGAATAAATGGTATGACCGAGTTTTTTTGCTTTTAAACAATGAATTAAATGTGGCACATTTTTAGCAAGCAGCACCGAACCATCTAAGATTTACTCGTAAATAGGTCGCTCCTTTGCATCACTTTGGGATGGACTCAAGCCTACGGTTCACGTTGACATACTAGCTACGTCTCGTCAGCTTGGATGGAAAAAGTGATACGAAATAAGGCCAGCCGCAGATAGGTATTTGCCTAGAATCGTTTATGACCATTAATGCTATAAAATCCATATTCCCCATTGATAAAAGTATAGACCAAGAATGTATGCGGCCTGAAAAACGCACTAATCAGTTACTTCTTTGGGTAGTAATGAGATGTACCAAGTAATTTTAAATACTTTCCGTTATATCTGCGAGCGTATGTTGCCTTAACCATTTGACAATGCATAGCTACGTCTTCAACTCTCAATTTCATATTCATTTAATGCTCACTTCCTCTTTCAGGAAAGTGCAATGTTTTTTAAACCCTATCGAAGGATGGGCACACATTTTAAAATTCTATCTTGCAGCTTCTAGATGCACGATTCGTGTAACTGACGAGTTAACTTCTACAAAATATTAAATTGCATACCTTCGCTTTGTGGAAACGGAGAACTGAATAAAAACTCACTAGTATTGAAGAGGTGTAAGTATGTGTGTAAGTTTGTGTACGCATGTGTTGCATGTATGTACGCATGCATATCTCTCTGTTTGCTTAAGGTAAGTAGACTTAACTGTATTAAGCTACAAAAAACCAGCGATTACTGCTGTTTACAAAAATTGTCCCCGTCAGTGGCGTCGACACGTTTCAATTGTAACGACCACTGTCACTGCCATTGTCATTGCCACCACCACCTCCACTGCCACGGACATTGCGACTGTCATGGCTTTTGTCATTATCTCTTCCGTTGTTCCGTTCCCGTTAAATTGTGGGCTCTTAAACCTAAAAGGCGAAAATGCTCAGAGTGTAAATATAAAGCAAACGCAGAGCGAAACTAAAACATAAAAAATAAAAAGCAAACTGAAAATGAAAAGCCCTAAGCCCTACACAGGTCAGTTATCCGCCACATAACAAATTTCATGTATGTACTCACCTACATACTTATGTCTGCTGTACACTCGGAATTAACAGTTGAAGGTATGTTCATTTGTGTGCTTCCTGAATGGGTTACCAACTATTAAATGCACTTTAATTACATACAACTACAAGTGTAATTACAATTCAACATTTTCGGCAACACAAGTAGACGCATAAAAAGGGGGTGAGTGCTACACGTGCCGTACCAAATATAAATATTCATACACTCAAGCATAGATATATATATGTACGCATACACACATACATATAAATTAAGAACTGAAGTAGTCAGTGAACCTTTTACAGATAATGTATCTACCATTGAAGCTTTTGCTTTCGGAACTTTATCTTATGGCATTCCACAGAAATACTTAACAACTTGCTCCTAGTTTTATTGAAATAAATAAATAAATCTTTTAACTTGGACAATGAATGAAAATAAATGCAAATACTTTCTTTAAATCTTTTGGTTTACTTCTTTCAAGGCAGAAAAATTCAAGTCGGCATGTGCTATTTCATTAAAAGTCCATAGACACATTTGTGCCTTGCACATACATACATACATATATCAGTATGTTAATCGGCACTAAGAAGTCATAATGGACTTCTCTGTGGCGCAAGGAGGTGTTGTCAAGAAAAAAGGCAATTCATGTTTGAGTGAGCGCAGGTGAAGGTTTTCCGAAAGGGGCAGGTGAACAAATGCCAAAGCAGGGGAGAAGTCAAGTAACGCCAGCTTCAAGGTGAAGGTTAGTTGGTCGTGGTTTTCCTTTCGTTTTCATGTTTCGCGCTACAGGGTGTGGTGGTGGTTCATTTTGACGGTGACGAATAGCGAACACGCGGCATGTACGGCTTTGTTGACAAGGACAGGAAAAACCCTGGGTTAAGGGAATTTACCGTGCGCAATCGAGCGCAAGTGAATGGCCGAATAGACGTTTGGAGGTTAACGACTAAGCAAACAGTTATGAAGTTGCGCGCGAGTTAAATAGAGTACGAAAAGCGAGAACTGAGGAAAGCGAGTGCTGAGACTTATTCTGAGAAAATAGGGGGTGAGCATTTGAATATATAATAAAATAAATAATAAATAAAAAAATAATAATTTCAGTGAGAGTGGCTAGCAGTATAACGAGAAAGCGAAATTCGACCACTATTCAATTTTGTGCTACACTTTATGGTATTTAAGGTAATTTAATTTTAATTAAAACATTATATGCTTTTTATAAAACTTTAACTATTATTTTTTGATTCACAATTTTTATTGATAACAAAATTTATTGTCATAGGCGTTACGATGAACAGTAAGCTAGAGCTCAGCGCAAGATTAGAGCTCAGACAAGACTGAGGAGTTCACATACTTTAATGTTGCCAAAGCACCCTTTACCTCAGCCATTGAACAGATCAGTATGAATCCTGTTGGTTATACCAAAACAAAAAAAAAGTAATATTATAAGCAAGTGGCAAGTTCTCCTCTTTCGTGGGGAATAGTATAACAAAAATGAATTGTAAAACACGTTCACCTTTTTTTTTTCATACAACCATTTTGAACGCTTGAATCTGTAACGATATTTCATCAGCTAAATACATTTTTCTAATTTTTGAAGAGAATTCGGCAAGGTGTGGGTTTTGTGGTCGTTTTACATTTCTGATGAAAGTAGCGAACTCCACAATCAATAATTTAACAAAGGTGTTAAATGCACTACGATAGATCGGGTTTAGTTCAAGTTATTACATCGAAAAGGTTTAATGAATTCGTCAGAAAATCCTTCTGTCTAAGCTCCAACTAACAAATTTTGCTTATACTTCAGAGTCAGCGAAAGTTGTTTGGTGCTTTATTCTCGATTGAGAAACTAAATGAAAATTTTTGTAGTCCAATTTTCCTTCATTGAAGATTAATTTCAATATACCATGCAAACTTTTAGAGAATTTTTTAAGAAATTACTCAACTACGCATTCCTCATAACACCTAATAAAACTGAGACAAAAAACAAATTTTGAGAAATTTAATAGCCAGGACTACTGTATACGAGTATATTATATTATATAAAGCCATGTTCATGCGCACGACAGGGGTATATTTTCCACCTTCTATAATGAATATATCTGCTTAGCATTAGATTTACGGATTTAAATGGATTCTTGATTTTATGCTTAAAAAACTCTGAGCATACAAATATTATTTTAAAAATTACATATTGCCTTTTAATTGATAAGGCAGTGAATATATATAATATTTCTACACATTTTCTCTGGAACACTTTTTTGTTTCTATGGGTTGTATACTTGTTTTTACCAAAATCCGTCAACTCGATAGGTACAAAGCATCTAGAAATAATGAGAAGGAAATAATAGTAAATAAGAAAAAACAACACGAAGCAAATAACGGCTGTTTTGCAGTATGTACATGAGCAAACAAGTTTAAAATAAACAAGTTTTGAAACAAAACAACTTCAATCCATTATCTCTTGTACGAAATCCAAATGCGTGCAAATCTTGACAAACTGGGTTTTGCATGTATGTGGAAGGGGCAGTACATCCTAGATAGAGTATTTATGTAAAAAATGTATTGCAGACAACAAAAAATTAGAATCTATAACTTTTTAATAAATAATTTACAAAAAAAATTGCATATTAATGTAACCGCCAAAAAGACGGTCTTCAGTAGAAACAGGTGTAGACTCAATGCCCGCAAATCTGGTGTTAATATGCGCCAAAATAGACTACAAATATTGAAAAATATATGTTTAAAATAGACCATTCATACAATAGTATTTTTTTTTTTTGCAGAAAAAAATTTTATTCATTAAATTGGTTTGAGGAAAATTTAGAGAAAAATTTAATGAAAATCGGCGGACATCAAAATTTTCTCACATTTTTCTTTAAAAAATATTCATAAAACCTTACGGTGGCCCACATAAATGAAGTATGAGCGAAACTTTCTTAGCGCCTCAAACATTGACCATATTCGAACTTTTCCTATCGCAACCTATAAACGTACGCACTGCTTGCATTGTAAGCACAACTTTATTGTCAACAAAGCAAATTTTCTTTTGATTTTAAATGTTTCTTAATTTAAATATGTATTTAGCATCAATTTGGAAAGGCCAAGGCATTCTCGGCTGTTGTCAACAAGAATTTAATTATTTCCTCAATATATTTACACAATAAATATTTGGCAATCATGTAAATTTATAACTTTATCTAAGTCAATATGAGATAAAAACTAAAAGATAAGAGCCAGACTATGTTCATACAGATGTGCATATGTATGTATATATGCATGCGAGTGAGCGTAAGTAAAACTCCACTTTAGTGTTAGAAGTTGATAATATCACAGCTTACAGCATACTTGAATGAACCTTTGCTACAGAGGTATGCTTTGGTCTAAGAAAATGCAGACGAGTCCTACTAAAAGATTCAATAGGTTTCCAAATAATACAACTTTTAATTTCTGCCAAGTATTCTATGAAAGCTATTGCGGATTTTTTACTTCAATTACCACTCAGGCTTTAATTTTCAATTATACACTGGCAACATACTCATGTACATATATTTACATATAAATTGCACTAATAGGCAACAAATTATCAGCCATTATACGAATCTTAAAGCTAACAAATAATGAAATGAAACGAAAAAGTGATAACAATAATAACAATAAACACAGTAAAAATGAAAATGAACCACGATAAGAATTTACGTCACTCACTCAACTTCATTTATTTGACGCTATAGAGGAAGGCGCTGCAGAAGAATGAAATGTGAGAGGAAGGCTTCGCTCTCGAAATTTAATAAAATAAGAGGAGCAGCACAATGGTACACACGTGTCTGACATGGGTTCGAGGTGACATATGTACATATGTGCACACATTCGTGAACTCCAAACTCAATTGTACAAGTACGCACGTACACAGCAGTGCATACATATGTGCACATGAGTGTTTGACAACAACAAATAACACATTTATATTTATACAATGAGTGTGTGAAAAAGCGCCAACAATTGCCTGACCAACCATGTCCCTCATTCCACCTCATTCCACCTCATCAACCGAACCACTGAGTACTTTGCACAATGTAAATGCACTGTTGTTGTTGTTGGGCAATAGCGTTGCGGTATGACAAACGTTATTCCTATTACACCCACAATGCGTGTGGCATATAATACACCGCGTAATAATAGTTCAATACAAATCCACTCTTTTCCATGTATGTCTATTTGTGTGCATGTAAAAAATTATAGGTAATCGAAAATAATTTGTACAGGTAAATGCAAGTATTTTTGTATGAGGAAAGGTCTGTATGCATGTACAATATTTTAATAATAGAACTTAAAAAGCCTTTGTGTGTGTGAGGTGCTTGAAATAGTTCACCAGTTCCAATTAAAGGAACTCTTACCCCAACTAATTATTTAATGTGGGTAAAAATTTTAGTCGACTATTTTTAAGCAACTGAAGGTTATTGCCTGGTTAAATGAGCCGGCCCACTCTACCCATTTTTTTACATATGTGCTGCAGGGGACACGTAGGTAGGACTGTCTCCCTTGTACCTGACGTTGTTCCGACATATCGTTAAAAAATACTTTTCCGTTTGAATAATTGTCGTAAGAAAACTGAGCCGCGTCATGTGTTGATATGGATAATTTCTTTCTTTTTTTATTGGAAAGGTGGAGGTTAGTAGTGCGTGTTATGAGTTGAGGACACGGAAGCTTACTTGAATAAAATACAACAAAAAAAAGCATAATCCGCATTCAATGGGCTGTAATTTTTGAAAACTTTAGAGAAAAAATTACCAAATTATCAACAGTAACTACGAATACTATTCGAACCACTTCTAGGAAATTGATTTATTTAGAAATGTTGAATTTGATTTATAATTTCATAAACTCAAATAGGCAGAAAATGTTATTATATATAATAATATCTGTTAGAAGATATTTAAAGATTCTCCAAGGGATGTCGAACGGTGTAATTAAATACCCATCGACAAAATTATTTCAAGAAATACCAGCGATTGTTTTGTATTTCTGATCTCTTAATACATTAATTGGAAATCAAGTTTTAGTGAAAAGTTAACCTGCAAGTGGTGTTAGTGACAATTTGACACAATTTTCAGATTGAAAGGAGAAGATATACGCATTGTATTGAAATTAACTTGGAACTTTGGCTCAATGTTTTAATATTAATATTAAGGTTCCTTTTAGCCGGATGTCACTGTAAGTAGGATGGCTGTCGTTATGACACACTTAGACCTGTCGTAGATCCATTGTGACAGACAAGGTTGTACAATTTGTGTCATTCGTGACAAACAATAAACGAGACTTCTTTTTCTTAAGGAAATTTTAAGCACTTTTTATACGAAGTTTTAGCTTGTTCTAAGGGGCTTTCTTGAGAGGTGTGGCATAAGCCTAAAACTGCATGCTTCTGGACTACAATGCTTAGTAATTTTTGGCCAATTTGCATGGTAAATCTTAAAACCTTGGACGAAAGTAAATTAGCTTCGGCTTCATTTTGAGAGTGAATCAAAAAACTTAAAATAAAATAGTAAAAAAAAATTTTGTGTAAAAATTTTCAACTGTCTTTCGTTTATTTTACAAACGAATACTATAGTAGCCCTCACTAACATCAAACTTTCATCGCTCTAGATGACATTTCCGCGAACAAGCTGAATTTGGAGCTTTAAAGTAAGTATAGGGTTATTCAATAGGTGCGCTTCAACTTTTTTCCGATAGGGAGGGCGAACGACGCAATATTTTTTATTTTTCGCTTGTCATTTGTAAACTTCATTAGTATACATTTCATCATGGAACGCTACACACTTGAGCAACGATTGCAAATCATGCAAATTTTTTATGAAAAGAATCGTTCTGTTGCTGCTACTTTAAGAGCATTACGGCCATTTTACGGTCCATTTAACAAGCCGTCCCGTTTTGGGGTTATGTGAAGTCATTGGTCTACAGTAACAAGCCGGCGACGATTTGTGAGCTCAGAGCCAATATTGAACGCGAAATTGCTGGAATTTCGGCCGATTTATGCAAAAGAGTGGTCGAAAATTGGGTTCAACGATTGGACTTCGTGGTGGTCATGCAAATGAAATCGAATTTCATACTTAAATGTATATGTTCAAACTCGATAATAAAAAAAAATTAGTTAAAAAAGTCAAACCGTTTGTGATTATTCAAAGAAGTTCAAAAGTTGAAGCGCTCTTACTGAAAAACCCTATACTAGTGAAATTTCAGAAATAAAAGAAAATGTATAAATGGATAGCTTTTGTAAACAATGTGTGGAATTTCTTTTGTCAAAATTTCTAGAGACGCAATATAAAAGCACTTCAAAGTGTGATCCACTGTAATGAAAATGCCAATAACTAAAGGGTATCAGTCCCGCCTTTATTATCTCTTCAACAGCATCCACGGTTCTAAACTCCACTCAAACCATCAGTGTATTTTCAACACAATATAGAAAACCCCGCCACCTCCACCCGATGGGAAGAGTTTACTGTGATAGCAGAGGCAAAGAAAATGTAACATCGACTTCCTAAGTCACGAAACGCATACAAAAAATCAAGCAAACATTAGGTCGCCTATACACACGCATACATACGTATGTATGTAAATACAATAGAATTTGTAAATATTAGCGCACAGGCACATGTTGGACCACATAGCGTAGCTGGCGTTGGCAAAAAGCTACCGACGAGATGGAGAAGAGCAGGGTTTTTGCGTGGTTGGCTATACAACAACACACATACAAACATATTTTCTCATACTAATATTGATTTATACTATTAAATGTTTGCCCCTGCACGAGTGATCTAAATACCGCTAAAAATGTAGATAAAATTTTTTACCTACTTAGTGAGATGGAATAACTTTGATACACATTTGGAGGCGCAGTCCATCTATAGACAACTTTCTTCGTACGAGTATAAGCGATTTCAAGTTCAGTAAGCACCGAAAAGAGCGCAACTAGCTTGATGAGAAAAAGCGTGAGCGTAAGTGACAAGAATTTGATTAACCCTCCGATGTTCGGTGCCTTATGATGCGGTAAGTGCATCATATGGGTCTGCCCAGACCCATACAAATAATGTAAGAAATACGGTTTTAAAAATAGTTTTATTTATTCATTTGAACGGATTAGTATTAATTGCGAAGAGCAATTGGGTTTACAACTATATAGTTGCATGGAATGTTCATTAAGACATATGGGACAATTACATTTGCTGCAGTTATAACGAGTTTTACGTCGCTTTTTCGAAGAAGAAGCAGCACAATGGTAGCACGATGACCGTGTTGAAGCAACTTGAGCATATGATTGTTGCTGTGCTGCATCTGATGTCGATGGACAAGATTACGGTACCTAAAAGTAGCGAAATAATTTATTTTAAATTAGTAAATATGAATACATGAATACATCGCTTTAAATTTATTGCAGTCCAAAATTTGATCTGGCTTGAATCCTTTCAATGGATCGGTGCTTTGACGGTAATGGGCAGTGGATAACATAATTACTGGCTTTTTCGGCTTTGCCATATACGAGCACAGAGCGATATTATTATTGTGATAACAAAATAAAGTGCTGTTAACATCACGCTTCGGGTTAAGCAATTCATGCGGAATGAAGGTCTTATTTTTTCTTACGGTACCGACGAAAGCCACTCTACGATCCATCAACATTTCTGCCAAGTTGTATGTTGAAAAAAATTGTCAGCATAAACAGTGCTACCGCTGTCCATATAATTTTCCATAAATTTCATGACGACCCGTTCACCTTGATTCGTTTCTCGCTGGCCACCTGGTGGTTTTCCGGTATAAATTATACCTTTCAAAGGGTAGTTTGACACAGAGTCACAAATCCACCACACTTTCATGCTATATTTTGCCGGCTTACTCGGAATATATTGGGTGAATCGAGTGCGTCCACGATATGGAAATAACTGTTCATCGACGGTTACATGACAATCCGGAGTGTATGCTTTCTCTAAATTGGCCATCAGAATGCGCCATACATCGTCCAGGGTAGCAGATTTGCTTTGCTTCAACCTCTCAGCACGAGTACCACTGTTATCGAAACGGATGAAAGTAGTTAAGCTCTTGAACCGATTCTATGACATAGTGGCCTTATAAATTGGCATATTGTAACTGGCCCACAATTCTTTCGCTGGCTGAGAATTCGAGTGGAATACACCAGCAATAAGTAGCATTCCAAAAAAAGCATACATTTCGTCTTCGTTAGTCATTGCCCAAGAACGCTGTTTATTACTGGGATGCTTTTCATTCCATAGACGAAAAGCTTCAACTGCTTTTCTGTTGGTTTCCCGCACAATGATACTTACGATTTCAGGAGACAGCAAAAGCTTGAAAAGAACTTTATGACTCAATGACGTTCCTCGTAGTAGCCCTTTACGAGTAAAAGTTGTATATCATCATCATGGTTTTCATCCAGAACAGCCTCTAACTCGATTTCCTGTTCTATATCGGATGCTTCACCGAAGTCATCTTCATCTGGAAAATATTCATCATCTTCTACGCGCCACTTGCTTCAAATGGATCGGACTCCTGTCCCATAATTTCTTCAATTTGTGCCTGAAGTCGCTGACGTTCTTCCGGACTCACATTTGCTGCACTTATCTTACGAAGCAAACGCGTCATCACATCAACTTCATCCATATTTACTTGTTCCATTTTATTTAAAAAAAACACTTCCCACTAATTAAAAAACACGTGTTCACTTCAATTTTCAAATGTCAACTAAAAAATTATCTCTGCCGCTGCCTCCGCTAACAGTTTAGTTGTTTACACCTAACGGTTAACCAATTTACATGAGAAGCTTATATGGGTCTGTACAGACCCATGTGAGCTTAATTAACGAAATTAGTTTAAAATTATTATTTTTACAACAAATATAGCAAAAATCTTAATTTTGCTACTTCATTGTGTTTAGCACACTACATTTTAGGAAGTCATGGACTAAGAAGCCTCAGATATTAAAAATAAAAGATCTACATACATTTAAAGATCGAATGGGTCTGGCCAGACCCATATGAACATCGGAGGGTTAAAATAAATAAATAAAGATATGCTAAATATTTTTTTCTTGTTCATTTTTGGCTGCTTGAAAAATATCTTATTTTCTTATTAAATTATTAAACAAATGTGGTTATATCTGTAATATATTTCCTTTTTTTTTAGTATTGGCTATTTTTTAAGAGCGAAACAGAAATATGTTTGGAAAGCTTTTTTTAGTATAATATGGTAGCTAATTTCATGGCATTTGTTTTTTGAATATGATAACCAACACATATCCGCCGCGGCTACGAATTACTTGGTCCACTCTCTAAGGGTCTCAGCATGCTCATCCTAGCATATGGCGCAGAAGCTTGGATGATGACAATATCCGAGGAGGCGTCCCTTGAAATGTTTGAGAGAAAGAATCTGTGGAAGATTTTTGGAACTAGGCACGTTGGTGACGGCGAGTATCGCAGGCGATGGAACAATGAGCTATATGAACTTTACGATGACATAGACATAGCGCAGCGAATAAAGATCCAGCAACTTCGTTGGCTGAGCCATGTCGCGACATGTCGTCCGAATGGATACAAACGCTCCGGCTCCGAAAGTATTCGACATGGTACCAGCTAGTGGTAGTGGAGGAAGAGGAAGGTCTCTTCTGCGTTTGAAAGATCAGGTGGAGAAGGACTGGACTTCACTTGGTGTTTCCAACTGGCGTCGGTTAGCACGAAAAAGAAACGACTGGGGCGCTTAGTTAAACTCGGCCAAAATCGCGCAAGCAATTATCGCGCCAACCAAAAAGAAGCCAATATCCTTACGTAAGCAAGTAAGTGGATCTACTATAATCCACGTAGTAGAAGAACAAAGTCCAATAAGTTGAGAACGATGACGTATCGGCATTTCGGCGTCTTCTTCAACACTTCGCTCAATGAACTTCGAGAACATATTTTTTTTTCAAAGCAACTTTCACAATTCGGAAGCATTGTTCTGACGTTAAATGGTTCATGATAACTTCCCAAATCAGAAATTTTGATACAGTTTACCTTTCTCAGCTGTCAAACTATAGTTATCGATATCGATAGTTCTCATGCAGCTAAAAATCACCCGACATTTCAACTGGTTGGGAGTTACAAATTCCACAATCAAATATTATTTTTTATATAATGCAAACTTAAAACTAGCAATTTACAAAATTTTATTAATTTAAAATTTTAATTGAAACTAAAATGAGCTTGGACATAAATATTGGAATAGTCAGACACAGAGATAGAGAAGTGGTTACAGTTTAATCCCACCCGCGTTCATTATAAAGATTTCCGGTAATCGTGAATTACCTCTTGTAGTCACTGCCACCCCTCGAAGCTTTAACAGACTCAGAAATTTAATTCCAGAACTTCACAGCAATGATGAAGACAAGTAAAAACTTTTAATTTCTACATTAGTGATCTTCGAAATTGTGATCTTTAAATTAATTAATTTTAATTTAATGTATACAGTTTCAAAGGTTTCTAATTTATTTTACTTTAAGAAAATGATTTCTTCAGAAAATTTACACCGATATCTTTTTAGTTTTGCTATATTTTATCATCCAGTTTTGGCTCCATGTACCTATACTTCTCTCAATTATTACCCTATCTAACTGTTCGTATGCATTATTCAAAACATAGCCACCTTATTTTCCGAAACTAATTTTTTAATCGCCAAAAGTTATTTCAAAAAAACCGAAAAGTTTTCAAAAAGTAATTTGTAGTCACTTATGTGAATGAGAATGTGGGATAATCCAGTTGGTCAATGAAAATTTATATATACACGTACATATGTATGTATGAGTACATCAGCATATAAAAAAGGGCTAAGTAACGGGTGATCAATTAAGAGGAGTTTTTTTCATTTGCTTTTTTTTACAGATCGCGCGCGAGTTGTGGCAAACTGTCATCGTGGATTTGTTGAACAGCGTTTGGCATTTCATCATGGAAAGACTCACACCGCAACAACCGCTCAATGGTTACGTCAATAAGCAAAATTGCCGTATTTGGGATGAAGAGCAACCAGAACAGGTTCAAGAGCTACCTTTACACCCAGAGAAAACAACGGTCTGGTGTGGTTTATTAGCTGGTGGAATCATCGGTCCATATTTTTTCGAAAATGATGATGGCCGCAACGTAACTGTGAATGGTGCTCGCTACCGTACCATGATATCGGACTTTTTGCTACCTGAAATTGAATCTAATGATCTCTACGACATTTGGTTTCAACAAGACGGAGCCACTTGCCATACAGCTCGTGAAACAATGACTTTATTGAGAAGTCATTTCGGAGAGCAGCTGATTTCACGTTTAGGACCTGTGAGTTGGCCACCAAGATCTTGTGATATCACACCTTTGGACTTTTTTCTTTGGGGATTCGTGAAGTCCAAGGTCTATGCTGATAAACCAGCTACGATTGAAGCTCTGGAAGCCAACATTACGCGTGTTATTCACGACATACCAGTCGAAATGCTCGAACGAGTGATTGAAAATTGGACCTTCAGAATGGACCACCTTAAGCGTAGTTGCGGCCAACATTTGAATGAAGTCATATTCAAAAAGTAAATGTCAAAGAATGTCCTTTCAAATGATAAATAAAGGTTTTGAACATAATTTACATTTTTGTTTTTTTTTTAACTATTGAAAAAAGCACCTCATGATTGATCACCCGTTATATGGGCCTGCCTCTATTTACATCCGAATATGCTTTCCACATACTTCACGATGATTGATGGCAGAACAATGACATTACATATCAAAATATATACATGCAGGTACATATAGTACTCTTAGTATGTATCTATGTATGTGTATGTGTATACAGAAAGGCCTTAATATCATGAAACCATTACCAGGGGCACAACAACAATCCAACAATCGGCCACACAATCATCCATAGAATTTCAGATCAAATGCATTTGCCAATTACGTCTGGCTAGACTTTTTTGTGCTGAATTGCGTATAAAATATTTATAAATAAGTAATTTTTGTTAAAATGCGCGTATCTTCCTACAGTAAAGTTTCGCACATTCTTATGGTGAATCGGCATGCGGTATGGCAACTTACGTACTTACTTATATTTATATTGAAATTTAACAGAAAATACATTTTCTCATTACGCTTACAAAATTATACCTCCACATATACGCTGTAGACTTATTTCCGGCGTTTCAGTAGAATTTAGACCTTTTGCGTATTAAGAGAATTATATAGTATTTTATGACAAATAGCATCTTGATCAAAAAGTTCCAGGAACAACCGCCAGGGGACGCTTAAATTCATTTTTTGAGTTTTGTTTTGCTACGTGGTTCTATGGTTAAAATTCATACTAAAACTTAATACTTTTAGAATTAAAAGAAAGTTTTTAAATTTTTCAATAGTTTTTTAACTGGGAGGAAGCACTTTGGTAAAAATGGGTACCATGAAATCATTCGTAACGGTAAACGCCTGGTCTGGTATACCTCATGGCATACACTGCGGTCCACTATTATTTGTCATTTTTATTAATGATTTATTAAATCATTTTCTTCAGACGAAATGTTTAATGCTTGCTCATGAAGTTTTGATTGAGTTGAAGACTGCACTAATCTTCATACTGACTGAAAATTTTCACACGTGCTGCACACTGAATAATTGTTCAAAAATGTTGTGCTCTGTCATATTCTAGAAGGACTAGTCCTCATACTTTCAATTAAAATCTGGATGGCAAGATATTGAAAACTAAGTATTAAGATTTAAGACTTGGGTCTGATTTTCGATTCAAAACTATCTTTTATTGGCATGTGGACCATATTGTGTTTAAAGCTTTTTCGCTTTAAAAGCGCTGTATGTTTCTAAGTAATCTAGTAGTCTGTAGGAACCACTACCACCGTCATTGCTTTATATTTGTAAAAGTTATGCCATCTGGAGTAAATCTACCGCTGCATGTGTTTTCGATTTTTTATAGTTTTAAAAATTTATTTGAATTTTGCTAATATTTTTGTGGTGTAGAGGTATACAATGTCTTAAATATACTGTTATGAGTATTTTTTACCTTTTCCGCCAATGATGCGAGTTTATTGAGCAGATAAAGGGGTGAAATGTTCCCTCTTGATTTCTACATAGAACTGCTGAACACATCAAATATCTCAAAAACGTAAGGACTACATAATTTTCTATGGCAATACATTTTTGTCCCCTCTGATAAATGTTAAATATAAAAATGGTTTTTTAGAAGTATATTTTTCGCCTTAAAAGCGCTATCCTGCAGAACGACAAAATTTGACTTATGCACTACTTCCTTTTTCGAGCTGCATTATTATTTATCTTTTCAATCAACACTCCACTAAGCGGTGTGAAATATTTAGATCATTGTTTTTATGAAATAATAATTTTTTATTGAACAAATAAAACACCAAAACAAAAAAATTGTACATCTGTACACACATGTATGTATATAAAGATGTGGCAACAGAATGAGTATCGAATTAGCAGCACAATGCTAGTTTATGTATCGCACTGATCGACGGCTCTGTTTACTTGCGTTCACACAACGTTACCAAAATAGTAAAATCAAACAAAAATAAACTCTAAAGTAAATATAATTCGAAAATATATAGACAGTACAAGCACACTCCTATACATATGTATGGAAGAATGTATGCGGATATTTGAAGCCATCACTATTTAAATTAGTTAGTCAAATCGTAGCTCATTCCCAATAAAGTCATTGAGTTGGGTCTTCCAGCGAAAAGTGCGGAATGCCGTGAAAGAGCTAAAGCCAGGATGCAGCTTTCATATAGCCACTATTTGCCAACTAGTTTTACAAGTCAATCAGGTGGTATGTGAGTTACTTAGTATGAGTATGTATGAGTGCAACCTCGGGTCATAACTTGACTTGGTTTCTGTTTAGGCCTTCCTATTACAAACGAGTACCAACGCACACGTAACAATTCAGCTTTACAAAGAAACCCGATTCACTATAGGCGTACATAAATACACGCACGCATATAGGGGCGGGTTTAACAAGCTGCACTGATTGCGACACACAACAATTGCGGTCATTCGAAATTAAAGTGAATGAGTGGAAAAGAACTCACGTAGCACAAAAATTATGCCAACAGCAAAACGAATGTGTCTTCAAGATTTCTAATTACTCTCACTAGTTGTGGCACAATCCAATGGCCACTTGAGCACATTTCCTGTCACGTCGTCGCAAACACAATGACAAATTATGAAACTACAATTGCAACCCAGCACAAAATAAACCATATAGTAATACAGTAACGCCTCAGGTGCCCAAAGCCAAGTGTGGTAGAAAAAGCGCTGAAAGTGCAGCTGAAGACATTTCGCAGGAAGGAAGGAAGCTTCAAGATTCAGGTGAAGCAGCTCTCATTTGATGCACGTTCACATGTGTGTGTGTGTATGTGTGTCCGAAATATAGTTGTATGTATGCGCGTAACTAGAATTGCGGCCGAGTGTGCATCGTACCCAGCATTTGAACGGCAGCAACGGCCCGAAAAAGCGAAAGCTAATTGTCGGCGCACATAGCGTATGAGTAACATTTATTTTGCTGAACTGGTTGTGTGGCCTGCATATCCAGCTGTTGTTTGACGCACAGACAATCTTAATTGGTGAATTGTTCATCACCATTGGGTGATAGAAAAAATCGCAAAACCACAAACGTCACATAACAACAACAAACAGCAACCCAATTTGCTAGAAACCCCACAATATGCGCCACACGTCTCCGCAATTAGGCCCACTGCCAAATTATTTTTTCTTTTCGTTTTTTTAATTTTTTATACACAGTTCTTTTTTTTGTTTTTTTGACTCCTTTATAATGAATTTGATAAGCTTTAAAGTGGCATCAAATAAAATCTGACGGAAATAATTAATAAATAACAATACGCGGCATCAGCATAGCACAGCCACTCAGCTTGGCTTGCATCAGGTAATTATGTAGAGAAGAAGTCATTGAAATGCAGGCACACAATTGAATGGAAGCAAAGCAGACAACAGATATCGAGGAAAGAAGTAGCGCAAGTGCAGCGAAATTAATTTCAAATGCGATTCTTACTTATCTTAACTCCCTTTCTTTTTCTTCTTTTTATTAAATTTGTTAAGAAGTTTCGATAATTTTCGCACACGTGTGCTCTTTTATCTATTTCTATGATCTTGGAAAAAAGTGTGCTTTCACTGGCAGCTAACTGCCAAAATAAAGTTCGAGTAAAATACTAAGTAATATAGAAAGCATGAAATAATAAGTCCTCTAAGCTCAGCAAAAGTGAAGCGCAAAGTCTTTCTACTAGGTCTCATCAGAGCAGTTGAAATAGTAAAAAGTTGCCTCAAATTTATCGTAGATTCGCCAATGCAATACTTTTTAAATTAATGGGTCTGTAACAAACAGAATCATCCATTAAATTTTCTAACCTCTTAAAATAATTTTTTCCGAATCGTCGCTTGGTAAAACTTTTTTTGCTAATGAAAGATATTCTCAAGCTTAGCTGCTCAGCTCTTATAATGGTGTGGAAGCTTTACATTTCTCACAGACTAAATAGAAAAATATTTAAAAACTATTTAGCATTCCATAAAAATTCAAAATGGGATTAAGTGAAAAAAAATTAATAGCAGAAAAGTTTGGGAACAAAATAAATTATTTTATGTATATTAATATTCCGGAAAAGAAACCTAACGACTCATGATATTTTTTTAATTTAAATTAGGGAATGAGTAATTCTGTTATGACTCCATGAATAGGAGTATTGATTCCTTCTTTTCCGAAATATTAATATACATCGTCGAGCCATCCGTAAAAACTGTTCATCCAAGAACGATTAAGAGATATCCTTATAATAGCGGATATTTCAGCAGGACACCACGTAAAAAGCCACTGATTGAGTTTCAACGGGCCCATATTGACAAATGAATATATTTCTGGTCTAAATTTTATTTACTAACGAATCAAAGTTCAACATATTTGGAACTGATGGCCGGGCTAAAATATGGAGAAGAAAAAATACGCATATGGAAATTAAAAATTGGATACCTACTGTCAAACACGGCGATGAGTGTTTAGTGGTTTGGGAAGCTATAGCTGCATCTGACATTGGAAATATGACTTTTATTAAAGGAACACCATTTGAAGCCATCAGTAGAATGCTTGAGTCTTAGGCCAGGTTTGGTTTTCAAAAATGACAATGATCCTAAGCATGCTGTACTACTTGTCAAAGAGGGCTCTTACATTACGCACCCAGGCAACTAAATACATAGAGCCTGTTTGGAGGCATTTAGAGAGAAAAAATCAACGAAGTATAGTACCTGACGCAAAATCGCTAGAGGAAGAATCGATGAAGGCATGGCTCTAAATAACGCAGGAAGAGCTTACTCAACTAGTTGGATCAATGCTACGATGCCTTCAAACAGTAAATGGTACAAATATTTTAGCCCCACCGAAGTGTTTAATTTACGATTCCTTGTTTACGTATAATAGGGAAGCGGCGATAATATTTTTCGGGGTCTTCTTCTGAATTACTGAAGCGGCCATTATACTATTATTTTTATAATTATACTATTAATTTCATTTGCTTTCATAAGCCAAATGTATTCGTTTTATCTGTATTAGTATCGGTTAGATACGTGCAACACTACTGAATGATATCTGACCATACAAGGAAATCACTAAGTTGGTGTCCTTCGAACTTTCCATTCGCCAAAAAGGGCTAAAGAATTTAGATTTAGGAACAGCCTAAAGGCTTTCAAAGGTTTAAGTGTCTAAGTTTGATAACTGGAGAAGAAACTGGGCCTAAGCTTTCCAAGGGCCTATGCCGCATCATTATTATTCTTTAAGCTCTTTAAAAGGGATTTGGAAATTGGTTACATTACACACACATAAGCAGATACAAAATAAAAAATGAACGAAATTCAAAATTTAATTTCAATTTGAGGTATGCTTTGAAAAGGCAGAAAATATTCAGTATGTGCAAAACGGAAATTTTATTTGATGCCTATGGCGCCCACGCGTCTGCAAGCAACACAAACACATATCCTACTTACACCCATACAAGAATATGTATAAGTATATTGATGGGCATGCCACTGCAAAGGATACATATTTTTTATCTATTCCAATATGGTGGGGCATCAAGTATGCAAACGAAAGGAAAGGGGAAGAACTTAATTTTTCCACGCAAATTCGCAGGAAATGGCAGAAACTCTCACAATTTTATTGCATTAGATATGCCTATAATACATGGATACATCCAAACATATAATATTTAACAATGTGATTATATGAAAATACAGACAAGTGTGTGTGAGTCCATGCGTACCTACATAATGCTTTTGTTAGTACGTATATATGCATGTATGTATACATCTACCAGTATAGGTATGTGTACGGGTGTGTATGCCCATCTAACTGTAGCATTATTACCTGACAATTATGAAAGTTTGTAAATGACAGCAAATATTTAGATGAAAGCTAACTACTTAGGCTCTTTAACTAGACTGCTTTTAAAACTTACATACAGACAATCGTATTATTGGTTGTTGTGATAGCTACTTTGCAAAAATGTTGCGACAAAGCATCTTCCAGAGGATGATTACAGAAGCACTTTCGCAATCCGTTTGCTGATTTTTTTTTTAATCAAATGTTGTCAATGATGAACCTTGCTCAAACTGGGTTAGTGCTATAGTTCTTACCTTGTCTCTTAACTTTGGGTGTTTGAGTCTGTAATTGGATCATTTTGAGGAGGATATTTTAAACCTAAAAACCTCCACTAAAACGGATGCTGATGGTCATTTAATGGTTCTTTTCAAACATTGCTCTTCTCCTGCTCTGTTCTTCAAATAAATTTTCAATAAATCGTTAGCATCTGGAATCTTTATCGATGAATGGAAAATGACAGTTGTTACTCCAATTCGTAAAAATGGTAAACAAAATGACGTCCGCAATTACAGACCAGTCCCGAAGCTTTCGTCAGTGTCAGAATTTATTAGAAAATATGGTCAAAGAAAAGATGTATTTTGCAGTTAAAAGCATCATATCACCACACCAGCAAGGTTTTGTTACAAGTAGATGCACAGTTTCTAATTTAGCCGTTTTCACAGCTTTCTCAGCAGGGAAACCGGCAACTGTATCTAAACTGATTTTTCAAAAGCGTTCAATAAAGCATCACATACAATTTTATTAGATAGATTGAATGCGATTTCACTTATGGAATAGACGTTGTGCAGTTTCTGTTGATGGTGCCTCGTCCGCACCTTTATCTGCGTCCTCTGGTGTACCTCAAGGAAGTTTATTGGAGCCTTTGCGTTTTGTGTTATTTATCAATGATATAAGTACTTATTTTTCTTTTGCTAACTTTCTTCTGTATGTATGTATGTATAATTGGTGTAGTGTTTCTCGATTATGGCTTAATATTAAAATAAGTTTTCAATTCTCGTTTTCAAAAATAACTAACATCGTTCGTACTTCTAATAACATCGGGAATGATTAAAAACTTCAACCAGTTGAAGAAATCAAATATCTAGCGGTTGTTTTTTAATCATATAGACTTTATTCTATCCAAAAATAGAGTTCGCATTTTTGGTTTTATAAGAAGGATTAGTTCGAACTTTGCGGACCCTTATACTCTTAATTTGCTACTGACTGGTTGATTGTCTGTTCCTCTCTTCTAGAAATGCATCCCTTTGCATGCTGAAAAATCTTTTCGCATTATTTAAATTTTCACGTCCACACTGGGTTTCGAATCCAGGACACACCCAATGGTAGTCACCGACGAGCACACTCGGCGACATTGGCTGCTATATAAATGAGGTATCTCTATGCGCTTGCATACGCTACATACAGCTAAACGAGCACAGTTTCAGAAGATCTGTGCTGCAGGATCACAAGGACTTACCGCTTTTTTGCAGAATGAGTTAGAGAAAATTCCGCGACCTCTCCTATCGCGCTGCTTTCTTCCACCACCCAAAGCTTAGGCGTTCCTTATTTGCTATCTGTATTTGTACGGGTATGGCTTTGCTGGTGTTTTTATGGTTAAAACAGCTGCAAGAAATAAGAAGAATAAAAATCGAAATTAAAGCAGGAATTGATTTCAAGTGCAAGTAAGTAACAAAAAACGTAAGAAATCACCGCTGAATCAGCGTTACATAAATTTTTTTTAATAATTTTTTTATATGTAAATATGTGTGCAGGTAAATATGTGTGTATATCATCCGTTTTTATTGAACTTTTCTCTCAAATTAAAATGAATGCCCGTAAAAATTTGCAAATTAGCAAGCAAACTGGTTTAATAAATATATTTTTTAACACAGCGCATGTAAATTAGTGGAATTTTTTTTCTTTTTAATTACAATTACATTTTTTTCCTTGCATTTTTGCCTTTCCTCATTGTGGCAGATGAATGAACTTTGTTACCAAATATTTAGTGCAGCTGTCATTAAAGCAGACAAAACCGGCCACCATAAATGTGTTGCTGTTGTTGTTGTGCTGCTCCCAAATCGTAACTCTCCATGTGCCCTCTTGTTCCCGTTGTTATTGTTGTTGTGTGTTTTTAATAAAAATTGAATGCGGCTGCACTTCCCTTTCGTTAAGCCGCCAGTCAAATGATGGTAATGGCCCAAAGAGTTGAAACCAGTTTAGTCAGTGTCAAAGTCAATGTTTGTTGTTGTTTTCGCCAGTAGAAGAAGTTTGAAATGCATTTCGCGTGCAAAAAAATTGCTCTTAAAATCATAAATTTTCAATTAATCGCTGTCAATTGAAATAACTGATGCACCTGATTATGGCGTCGAGCCAAGGCCCAGAAAGAATTTTCGTAATTTACGGCGAGTACCGTGAACTTAAGCACCAACACTTCAAGCTAATTATCTTAAAGGCGTGGATTTAAGCATTGCAGTGGTTTTGAAATGGAAATTCATTTAAACCAAGCTAAAAGACATATTTTTATCGAATTTTTTTTTTAGTTCTAAAAAGAAATATTGCACCAAAAAGTATAACTTTGAGATAATCACTATTTTGCTATAGCCCAGGTGCGGATGGCATATTCCCAGCACACTTGCAAGAAATTTCACTTGTGCTCCAAAAATTTAAAAAAAATATATAACTCTCCGCAATGGTTATCGACCCATAGAATGGAAATGGATTTGCTTAAAAGGTTACTAGACTCGCCTATTGGGAAAAGGATCGTACCTAACCTATTGTCAGCCAATCAGTACGTCTATACGAAAGCCAAATGTACAGAGACGACTCGTCATGATATTGGGCTGAAGGTAGAAAAATGTCTTCAAAATGGGTGTTACGTCTATGCAGGTCCTGTAGTGACTCCAACTTCCCTCAGGCGGAGTGAGTGAGTTGATCATCTCAAGTAAGGCAGCAAGAAGCCCATCGCAAGGACGCACTCATCCTCCCCTGATGAGGAAAGTGATGGTTGATGAAACTTTTAAATAAAGTGAGCTTGTGGCCATATACAGACGAACTAGCTGTCATAACTTAAGCGAGATGTCTACGTCTCTAAAGAAATATTCGAGACAACATCAATACAATCCACGAGCGGACAAAAAAGGTGCGACCGGATATAAATTTAAATAAGTCGGACTCAGCAGCTTTCACAAAGAAATAAAAGATTCAATCTTCCAATAAGGTGGAAAAACATTGCAAGAACTAAATTAATGCGATGTGAAACCAACTGTTGAAGTAGCGAGTTTTGCTGTCTCGGTAGTTTAATTGCGAAAAATGGAGGTAGTAAAGTTACGTATTCAACCGTACAAACAACACTAAAGCAAGTTTTTGTAAATTGAGCAAAAGTTGGGTTTCTCGAAATATTAGTTGACGCACCAAACTAAGAATTTCCAATACGAGTGTAAAAACGGTCCTGAAAAACGGATCTGAAAAGTCTCTAACAGAACCTGCCAGAGTATGCAAACCTTTGTAACCACAGGTACCAAGCAGTACCAGCTAAAATACCAAACCAAAGAACCGAAGAATTCCGCGCTGAGTCCAAGCGCTATTCAGCCACAGTAGCATACGAGGATTAAACTGCAGTTCAGACTTCAACTTCCATGGCGAGTACACACAGATATGGCCGATCAATATACCACACTTTAACTCCTATCTTAGCTACCTTAAAACTTACCGAAATATATAAGGCGAAGGCGAATACCTTGTGGGATGCATTAAAATCTTGTAGGACTGCCAAAATCATGCAGCTTTTTTACGCTTCTAAGGGTAGATTATATGTTAATTTTACACTATAACAGATTCGCTGACTATCTTGGCTATTGTGGAAGTCTTTCCTTCCCCTCATGAAAGGATGTGCGCTTCGCCGAAATGTGTGTTATTTTCATGTTATGGACCATTTTAATAGATGGTATTTTTTTTTTATAAATAAAATCTGTTTGTTTTTTGTTTTTGGTAATTTTGACTACTCCCGTCCGTTACTCACTTTTTTTTTGTTTGGTTTCAACGTTCTACTAAAAATTGCTAAGAGCCTGTAAAGTAAGAAGTAATAAATACCACTTAAAACGGCGAAAGACAGCTGATAAGCGCAGGAGTGGCAAAAAAACAAAAAATCGGAAAAGTAAAATTTAAGCTTCCGTGTTGTCATAATAAACATCCGGCTGTTGAGATACGACTTAAGTTACATTATTCGTGCAACAAGTGTGAAGGGGGAAGAAATACCATCAAACAGGAAAACTTTCGACACATTAGTGATGCCACAATTTAATAAATATCCAAAATTACAAGAGGCTTGAGGGAGAAGGAATGGACAGCTGGCAGAAAACTTATAATGAAATGCTTTTAGAGCTCTCTAGGGGCCTGTAGTATGTACTTCAAATAATGCATTTATACGCAGCAAAGTTGTTAATTTATAATTCGCGCAGTTCAGCTAAAAATCTAAGAGCAAAGTGTAAACATATTTCACTCTTCTTATAGAAATTAAATATTACCATGTTGGCATTTAAATGCAGGAAAATATTCATAGCCACTTACTTTCTCCATATTGGTGTATTTCATTCACATTGAAGCGCCAAATTAGACTCGTATATGCACGTATATTTGGTATGAAGTTAGTCGGACTAGAGATCTCTAAAGAATCTCGAGAAGCAACGATTCTTCTCCATCGATATTCGTATTCGCTGCCACTTACTTTCTCCATATTGGTGTATATAGCCACTTACTTTCTCCATATTGGTGTATTTCATTCACATTGAAGCGCCAAATTAGACTCGTATATGCACGTATATTTGGTATGAAGTTGGTCGGACTAGAGATCTCTAAAGAATCTCGAGAAGCAACGATTCTTCTCCATCGATATTCGTATTCGCTGTTGTCGTAACTCTTCTCGATCAACCTCAGACCACTAAGTAGCAAAGAGTTCTGCAAAGAATTCTACACTTAGACTATTGACAACGGAATAACTAGGTCAAAGGCCATGTAGCACCAGCTGGATATTCAGGGGCTTAAACGCTAACTCGGAATTCGTTATTCCCTACGCTAATTTCAGTAGGGAGCCAAAGGTAGTATTAGAAGAGGACGGATGGCGGAAGGGACAACTTTCAACGCGCCAAACTTTAAATATATACACAGACGGTCCCAAAATGGGAGCCGCAGTGTTCTGTTTGGAATTAGGCTATGAACAGTCATACAAATTACCCCTCTACTGCAGTGGCAGTAGCAGCAGACTTAGCCATAGAGAACACTCATTCAAACTCTCAAATAAACTTTTACATTGACAGCCAAGCAGCCATCAAAGCAATAACAGCTGTAATAACAAACTCGCACTGCGTACGACAATGCCGCAACAGGATGGATGAACTAGGAACTGACAAGCAAGCTACTATCTACTGATTCCAGGACACAAGGGAATTGAAAGAAACGAAGCTGGGGCAAATCTTCCTGTAGCTGGCATGGCCGATATACAACTACCTTTCTGCAACCAACGACTGGACATAAGTAGATGTAGCAGTGGTTGAAGAAACGAACTAAAGATGGGAAAGAACGAGCCCGTGCAGGATCGCGAAAATGCATCATTCATCACGCAGGCACAATGTCAGGACTATAAACTATATTTTATCTCTTCCCAGAATAGAGTATAAACTTGTAGTGGGCATACCGACGGGACACTGTCTCATCCCATTGTGCGCGGCCAAACTGAAGCTAGTGCAGAACGATACATGCACGCAGTCAACGCGAGAGGAACTCTGGAAATGCTACTCTACACGAAAGATGAAAAAGTTACGTAGGTTCTGCATCATTTTCAACCTTAGAGACTGTGGCAGATCAAAAAATTAGCAGCCTGATTATACTCATCCAAACTGCGCTTTAAAGACAAAATATAAAGTTCTTAAACTATTCATACAAACACTTGGTATAACATGGATCAATTTCTGCTCTACAAGCGCTCTACAGGACCAGCCAAGTCCAACCTAACCTAACCTAGCCAGAAGAATAATTAATAATTAATTTATCCTAGTAGGTGGTCCAATGACCGACACTGCGACCTAAAAGATCTTTTTTGTCAAGCTACCTAATTTAATATGGATGATCCTTCTGATCATCCGCGAAAGTTGCCCGACCACTACATCAGGTTCTAGTTTGCCTAGTTGTTCTCTGCCTTTGGAAGGGAGTTGGTTGAAAGCCATGTTCTTCCAACAATTTTTCTGCTATACGTATAAACCTTAGTATATCTGTAATAGGAGCTTTCTTTATTTCTTCCGGATCCAGTTGATCACGGTGGAAGATTTGCATTCTGGTTCTAGCCAGTGCAACGCACTCGCACAATTAGTGCTCCGTTGTTTCATCATCTTCAAGACAGAGTCTACACTCAGTGTCCCTGAGGAGTTGAATTCTGTTAAGATGATAGTTTAGATAGTAGTGGCCCGTAAGAAAGCCTACTATTTTCCTGATATCTACTTTTCGTAAGTTAATCAGTTCCTTTTTGTAGGTAAAGGGTCTAACCAACCTCTTGGCTTGACGAAGTTTCAGATTATTTTCCCAGTAAGCTATTCTGAGAGTATATTCCCATTGGTCTACCCTGGATTTAGCTTCCGCCCAGTTGATACCACAATATGGTTCTGGTCCTATAAGGTCTGATGTCGATCCAGCCCTTGCCAGTTCATCAGCAATTTCGTTACCCTCGATTCCAGAGTGACCTGGAACCCAGCAAAGTACAACCGTATTTTTTGTACTTAATTTTTGAAGATTGTTTACACATTCTTCCACTAGTCTCGACTCCAAAGAATGAGACATTAGTGCTTTCAGTGCCGCTTGGCTGTCCGAATATATAGTTATGTGGGCCCCTTTGATACCCCTTTTTAGATTTGTCAGTGCACAGATCGAAATCGCTTGGATTTCGGCCTGGAAGACACTGGGCCATTTGCCCATGGGTTCTGAAATTTTTGTGTTGGGTCCAAAGATCCCGGCACCAACTCCAGTATTTGTTTTTGAACCATCAGTGAACCATATTAGACTTTTTGGGTTAACCCAAGGTCCTCCAATTTCCCATTCATCACGGTCTGAGATAATTATCTCATAATTTCTATTGAAGACCCGTTTCGGAATCATGTAGTCTGTTACTGAACAGCTAATATCCTTATCCGGTATTTTTCTTAGAATACTCATATGACCAAAGTCACTGTATTCCTTATTTGACAAGATTTGCATTTTTAGTGCATTTCTGGCTGCACATTTCCATATGAATATATGCAGTGGGGATAGTCCTACTATCGCTTCAATTGCAGTTGTGGGACAGTTTCGCATGGCACCTGTTATAGACAAACAGGCCTGCCTTTGAAGACTTGCCAGTGATTTCTTGGCTGTTGCTTGTGTGGTTTTGGGCCACCAAACAAGGGACGCATAGGTGATGATTGGTCGAATCATCATTGTATACATCCAATGAATCATTTTGGAGTCAATACCCCATGTTCTCCCCAGGAGACTGCGACATGCCCACATGGCTCTGGTGGCTTTATCTATCACCGATTTAAGGTGAGAGTTGCAATTTAATCTTTTATCCAGAACAACTCCTAAATATTTGACCTCATTGGAATAGTTTATATTTGTTCCTTCGACAGTAATTGAACCAAGGTCCAACTTATATCTGTTTGTGAAGGGTACAATAATAGCCAGAAGAAAGTGGCCTCGAATTTCAAACAGCCATTAGAAGATAAGCGTAACAACGTCTTTGAACGGCCCAACATCATACACTAAGCGATAGTCGAAGTCTATAGTGCACAATACATAATTTGACTAATGGGCAGAGACTACTACGGCGGACATTATTGACGTAATCGAGACCAAGAAGTAACGATGCCTATGATGTTATCATTGCTTTATAAGTATAAGAATGATAGTAAAGCCTTAAGAGGCTGAATAAAGGCAATCAAGCAAAAGCTCCAAATGAAAGTTCATCATTACTTCTTGTGCCTGTATTTTAGATTGAACCACAAGGATTGTCGCTGCGAATCCATTCAACTTATTCCTCATTCATCGCACTTAAATAAGGACATACATACTTACAAATACATTTATACATATATTTATACACTAGGGTGCCCCAAAGCCAAGTTTTTCAAGATAAAGCAATTACAGGGTACCTCTCTTAAACAGGCGGCTCCCATAAACGAACACGTTTCCAGAAATTATACCACAAATTATTAAGTATATTTTAAAATTTGTTTCTCTTGAGCGGACAATCCTCCCATAAGCAGACAAATTTTTCAGTCCCTTAGGTGTCAGCTTAAGAGAGAGTACACTGTATATCACCAGGCTCCATGTAATATTAAAAGTATTTTACACCAAAATAATGTCACCTCTCGATTTGTATGTTAAATACTTATGCTGACATTTAAAAAATATTGTAAAATATTTTAAAAAATAGTTTCATAGGTATTTTTCACATATCCAAGTAGAACCTAAATATTTTTCGGTAAGAAAAATAGCAACTTTTTTTTGGGCCTGCACCTTAATATATGTACTTTATATATCTGTCAGCCAACAACAAAAAACTATCAATTTGGGTGATAGCAACAACAGCATTTGCGTTGGCCATGAGAGTTCTGATGATGGGAAATCCTACAAAAGGACATTTACACAACCTCAGCTACAGATCAGACAGGCGAAAGGCTAAAATTGTCAAGAAATACATATAAAAAAAAAATAATAATAATAGCGAAGTGTGTAAGTATGAGGCTGATAGTATGGGCGATATTGACTCATTTTTCAGCTGGCTGCTCGGAAGGAGGCGTAAGAGCATCAAAAGTCAGATAGTTGGTTGCCATGTTGCGCGCATAACTGTTGTTTTTTGTTATTGCTGCATCATTTGCTGCTGAGTTCGATGTTGAGGTTGTTGTTGCTCTGACTTGATTGTAACTTGGCGATAATGAATGTAATTCTGATTTACACACACACACACACATGCACATGGGCATGTAGGTAATTTTTTATTCATATAAGGAAGTATGTTGGGTGTACTTCTTGCTATTCCTTTTTATATTTTCATTTCATTACTTCTCTTCTCATGCCTTTCGATTTATTCAATTATTATTTTATTATTAATATTTTATTTTCCTGATTGCTCGAGTTTGTCATGTATTCGTACTGCCTCATTGAACACTTTCCACCCCCTTGGCACACGACATTTTGCTTGGGCTTTCTGCTGGCTTGCTTCGCAAAGTTCAAAGATAAACGAACTTTGGCAACTCTTACAGCTGTGCGTTTGCTGCGGTATTGAGTTTGAAGTTTTATTACACATTTCCCCATGAACAATAAGAAACTGTGGTTTTGGTGACAAATAATCTCGATATGTCGTAAAATTAATTTCCAGTTAATTTAAGTCATTTCGAATTTTATTTAAATGCTAGTTTTTTTTTGTGGTTCACACGAAAAAGTCGTTTGCAGTCGGCGTACCCGAGGAGAGGTCTGATGTGGGAGAGTGTTGAGAGATATGTATGTATTGCAGAACGTAAAGTTGATTTTAAACAACAGCAGGTGCTGGCATGCAAGTGCATTTGAGATGATTTGACAGAAGACCCAGCTAATCGATTACTGAAGGAACAAGTTTAAATAAAATAATGGAGTGCGACGCACCGGGATTGCTTACTAAGTGAAGTGATTTGCAATTTCAGACCTAAAATGTAGTGAGTAGTAAATCGTAGGCCAAAACTTACTGTTCCAAATTTCAACGGGAAACAGTTAACCGCCTGCGCTATCAATACACAAACGCGGCCCAGATGGAACATTCGCACTAAGTAGCACTAATAGCCTACTTAAATTAAGTATGAAGGATTTAGGAATCGTAGTAGGTGTCCTATCTGGGCATCGTCCAATAGGAAGACATGCCAGCAGATTAGGGGCACCATCCAATGACTATTGCAGAAGCTGTAAGGAAATAGAAGAGGAAGAGAGAGTCGAAGACCTTCTACGCGGGTGCATGGCCTGTATAGAAAACGTTTGATATTGCTCGTTTTGCTTTTCTGGGCAGCTTTGCGGATGTTTGTGAATCTCAGCCTAGCTAATATAGCGAAGTTTTTAGAGGCCACACAACGGTTTAGAGAGGACCAAGTAGAGTAAGGATAGAATAGTTCCAGTGGTATAACAAGAGGTCTCTTACTTCCTGGGTGCGTCAAAGGGCAGCCACTTCAGCTAACTTTACATAGACCAAATAATAATAATTAAATAAATAAATAAAAAGTCGTCATACGTATAGATATTTCAAGTGTACTTAAAAGCACAAATAGCAAACGACTGCATGGGTGGATTATTATGCAAATTATCAACATCTTTTTACTCTTCAAAAGCGCATTAATGATTGCAGCTTTCGGTACTCTTAATTGCAAAATTATTATTTTGAGTGCTGAATTGCCTTGAATAGCAAAATGATATACAGTGGCGAGCAGAACTGACTAAATGTTTGCCAGATTCAGTCATTTTTACTTTATGTCTTTCAAAAGAATATCGACTTTTTTATACTACAAACGCTATTATTTCGTTTAGTGCTTTAAATTAAACTAAAATTATTTTTCTTCGTTCCATTAAAATTAATGAATGAATAAACAGCATTTTAATCTTCTCTAATATCCATAATAAGCAATCCGTTTATTTTTTACATTTATTTTGTTCATTTATTTTTTACGAAGTAATTCACATTTATCTTCAGAACTCGCAAATAAGAATGAAATTCCTCAATTTAGCACCTGAATTCGAATCCCGTTGTTCAATTTAGTGATGAACTAATAATAAAATTAATTAAATACATTGAAAAACACAATACGAATAAAATTTATGATTATCTTTGCCAGCCCAAAACAACACAAAATAAAGTGGAACTGACCTCATCTAATCGAACTCGATAAGGCTATAGATTAGCACAAAAAGGGTTGTGGAAAAGAACTCTTAATAAAAAAAATTTAAGGAGGTGACGCGAGTTCGAGCGAATATACTTTATTTTACTTATAAACTATATCAAATATCGGTAACTGAATTATAAGCTAACTGTACACTGCGATTGGCTTGAGCGTAATCGCGGAAACCAATAGAAGGTGGTCTCTGACTACTAACTGCAGGCTCTCCAAAGCGCTCTAGCCAAATTTGAATCTTAAAAGGACAAAATGTCTGCTTGGACTCAACAGATCAACTACCAGCGTCCTCACAAGTGTTATAACGAGTCACTGCACTATTGACACCCTCGCCAGTAGAGTGGCTCAATGTACCTCAAGAAATTAAGTCGGTACAACACCTCCTTTGTGATTGTTGTGCACTTCAAAGAAACCATCCCAAATATCTTGGCGATTATTTCTTTGTAATTTTCTTTCCTGGAAAATTTGTAAAATGTCTCACTGGAGAGACTCTTTACCTTTTTAAAAATGAACTAAGTGGTTTAAACAACTTAGTTAGGGGTGGAAATCAAATACAGGTATCACAGAGTGTCTTGCCTTAGACAAGCAACGGCTGGAACCAGTCTTGCATAACCTAACCTAGACAAGTTCGAGCGTTTAAGCGATTCAGTAAGTTCTACTAAAGATACCCCTGAAAATATTTTATTCTTCTGAATTATAAAAATCGCCAAGCTGTTTAAAATAATACTTTTTTGTTAATACAATTCATGCGGAATGTAGCTTTCGAACGCACCCGAAAATTAATCAAAGACCGATTACCGTATTTAGTCACGATTTGCTGATAAGTGCCGAGCGATCGCACCGTAAACACAAAACTACGAAGTTCCTTGCAATGTTGACTAATGCGAGATTGCAGAAAGAATAAAAGTACATGCGAATTGCGAGCCGCACCCTTGGAGCCTCCTTCAAAATACTGAGCGGGGAGTAATAGGTGCTCATATAAGAATGTGTGTACAGTGCTCTCGCGGTAACTCGAACACTTTCCTTCTACATTGGCTACTTCGTGACTCGAACAGGTCTTACGCACAATCATAGCCTTTTTAGTAAGCAAAATAAGTCATCGATATGTTAAACACAGTGCCTCGCGTGCTAAAAACTTTTCTTTTGAAATTTAAGTAAGTGTAATCATAGATGCATGCGAATGAATTCTAAAAGACTTGTCCAAAAAAATATATTCTTCTATTGCCAAAATTATATTATAAATATAATCTGAATGAGCACAAATGAACTTAACTGCAACTCGTTTTCCACAGCAAGCCGCACACAACTGATAAGTCAAACAAGGTTATTTTTAATTAGTTCGAGTTATCGCGAGTGCACTGTAGTATATAGAAAATACAAGCAACTTGATGTGATTGATCAATACTAAGAAGAAGGCGCGTGGAAGAAAACTTGACACTCGAGAGTGCCTTGTCCAAATTTCTGAAGTTGTTTGAAAAGAAGTGCACAGAAGAGTTTTGAAAAATAAAAACCATTAGCGAAAAGAAAACATGTGAAACTGATTTTTTTCGCAAGACGATAAGCATTTCTGCGCAGTACATCAGTTTTTTTTTTGCTCTACACATATACATACACACGCACACGTACAAACGTGCAGACATACGTACAAGTCTGTCTATCTGCCGGCGCATAGCCAAATTTCACGCTGGCTCACGTTGTGGTCGCATGAGTTCTAGCAGGACCGTATCGCTTGATTTATTCTGCTGATAATAACGGTTATCACGCTAAGTATTATGTATTGCTTAGGTAAATAAAAAACAAATTAAGCACTCAATTAATGTGAGCTAACTAATCCGCAATAAGCACCAGAGGCCGATTAACCACTTTTGCTGCTAAGAACTTTCTCCATTTCGCACATTCGCTCTCACTTTCTTTCCATACATTGGCTTGTTCTTACATGTCTCTGAAGCCAAGTGCTTAAGCTTTCCAACATCAACTCAGGCAGTGTCTTTCAGAGTAGGCCCACTGTGTGCTCGAAGCGTAATCTTTGACGTGGTTTATCAGAGCCCGCGCCTCAAAGTAGGTATGTATTTGTGGCGTGTGTGAAATCGCAAGAAGCAGAGCAGATTTTATATTATTTTCTTTGGCTGTCGTTGGTGGTGTTGCTCTTTGATACTTGTATTATTATCATTATTATGTATTTATTATGTTGACGACGAGTATAATTGTTTTTGTAGGTTGTCAGTCACTTGTTTTCCTATACTGTCAATGCTGTTTTTTCTGACATTTGGTTATTGTTTAGTGGCATTTATTGTTATCTCACTCGCTCGTACTCATATTACATGTTAGCCATGTTTGTGGTTCTATGACTTTCTTTCCATGTATTTATGGTATAGCTTTTTTTGGTTTGTTTTCACTCGTTTTCGCAGGTTTTTTGGTTTTTGTTGTAGTTCCAGTACTTTTGCTTTTACTTTCGTTCGCAGCGTTTTTTTGATAAGATAGTGACGGACCGCATACAAAACCATCTATGCAGTCGGAATACGTGTATATGTGAGTGTGCGCTGTATTCGTGTGTGGGTGTTTTAGTTTTGCAATTGTTTGTTTGTATGGCATCTGTATTTCAGTGTACATAACCTTGGCTTTGCTCACAGTTATCAGTCGGCCAACTGCTGTCGAAAAAAGTGAATTTATTTCGGTATTCCATAAAATTATTTTTAGTAGCAAAATATTTATATTTTCATTTACATTTAATTATTTATACTTAACTTTTACTCAAATACAAGAACTACACACTAGACAAATGATTCTGTAGATTGACATAGTAATTTCTCTGATCTTTTCATCGACGACCCTTGTGAAAACAAACTGAGCATTTCCAAACTAGTCAACATAGTCGGGAAAGTTAGGAATTCTGTTGACGAAGCAGGCGCAATTCTAGTAAAGGGTGGAGGTACTTTTTTCAGCGTGACTACTGTCAAACTAAATACATAATTTTTGTCAGCATTAATTGACATTTAATCAATGAGAGACTTGCGTCTTTACAACGCTTACAAACCGTACAATTGTATTATAAAAATCGATGCTCTGTGAAAAGCGTTCATCGCGCGTTCAAGCCAAATTATGGTGTACAGCGATGAGACGCATTTTTATCTTATAAGCAAAATTCCCATATTTGGGCTGAAGAGCAACCCGGAGCCATTCAAGAACAGCCATTACATCTATTGATAACAACTGTTTGGTGCGATCTATGGGCTGGAGGAATCATCGGCCCATATTTCTTCAAAGACGAGACTGGCGCCAATGTAACAGTGAAAGACGAACGCTATCGCGTCATGATAAATGACTTTTTGATGCCAGAAATTGAAGTCCGTGATGTTGCCAACCTAAACACATTTGGTTCCAACAAGATGGCGCTACTCGCCATACAGCCCGTGAAACATTGGATTTACTGCGTCGTCGTTTCGGTGAGAAATTTATCTCTCGTTTCGGACCAGTGGATTGGCCACCAAGATCGTGT
This sequence comes from Anastrepha obliqua, assembly GCF_027943255.1. Classification (NCBI taxonomy): domain Eukaryota; kingdom Metazoa; phylum Arthropoda; class Insecta; order Diptera; family Tephritidae; genus Anastrepha; species Anastrepha obliqua. The sequence continues at coordinate 1,568,499 of NC_072895.1, read as the reverse complement.
GATATCACACCCTTGGACTTTTATTTGTGGGAGTATGCAAAGTATGAATACTTTGTGGATAAACCAGCTTCGATTGAAGCATTGGAAGCCAACATTACTAAACGTATTCACGAGATACCGACCGAAGTCCTCCAGCGAGTCACTCAAAATTGTTATTAACGGATGCCGAAGTATGGCGCAGTAGTGGCCAACATTTGAAGAGATTTATCTTTAAAGAATAAGTTTCATGAATGGTTTTACACAAAAGTAATAAAGATTGCCAAACAATTTGAACTTGCGTTGTTTTGTTTCTTTTTAAAAGTCGATGCCTCTAAATTGTTCACCCTTTATTTATTTAATAGCAACAGGAATATACTGATTTACTAACGGAATATACTAACGGAAAGTTGCATTCCGAAAATATTATATTAAAGTGATAAAGAATTTTCAGAACATAAACGGGGCAGCCTTGGTGAGTTTTAACAGATGCTTCTGCTTCCCTAAGAACTGTGTGATAGATGAGGACTTAGCAGAAAGCATCATAGCATTTTCTTCTTTATTTACCATATCAGGATTTCTGTGGAATGGGAAAGTTGAAGAACGACAATCTGAAAGCAAATATCAGACCATACATAGAAACCGATAAAATAAGGTGCGTATAACTTCTATTTGTAGGGCAAGCAAAAGAAAGAATTGGAGGAGTCCTTGGCCTGAACACCATTCCAGGATTTATGCCACTATATTATTATTTTTATTAAAACATAATTCTGAGCGTGTGTTAATTTTTACAAAACAAAGAAGACTTTTGAAAAATCATCAGGAGTTTATGGGCGCAATAAATTGGCATAGATTTCTAAAAAATTAAAAGTTACGGATAAACGAAGTGAGCGCAAATATTCACACCAGGTATTCACAGCCTTTCACGAACTCAGCTCAAATGTTAAATACTAACAAAGTTTAATATTCTAATATAGCTCACAAATATTTGTAGAAGCGAAAACAAAAAAAAAAATATAAAATGACCAAGACCAATAAACCAATCATAATAATAACAAAAAATAACATTTAAGTGCAAGAAAATGTTGCGTGTAGGTGGAAGTCTACGTGCTCTCGCATTTTCTTCTTATTCATGGAGTCAGAAGGAGCGCCATATCAACCGCTCGAATTCTTATGTGCCGACTGAAAAAGGTCTTTTCTTATCAGCAGAAGGCATGGTGCGAAATAAAATAAATGCAAACAACAAATGAATCTGTAATGATGCATAAGTAGGAGAAAATAATGAAAGTAGAAATCGAAGATTGAAGAAAGTGAAAAGTGAAATGCAGAGAAAAATTTGCCATGCTTTGCTAAATTTACTATTTTTCTTGTTTACTTAAATGTTTTAAAATTGTTAATTTTTTATTTATTTATATAAAATTAGCTTACAACATAAATCTTATAAGTTATTTGCATTACCAGCTAGGCCTTCAGCTCTTTAAAAGTGTATATTGACAAGAATGACGATTTGAAGCAATGAGCACCGTGGAAGTATAGCTGCCTGTCCGCAGGTTTAAACTCAAATTAGTGGGTATATTTTTAAGGAACTGCCAACTTATTCGAACTGAGCTTCCACTCAGACTCAGAGTAATTCCAGATTTTTTACCATATAAGTAATTGTTGAAGCCACTGTTGGGCTGAAGGTTGTTTTCACGAAGCAAGAAATATTATCGACTGATATCGGCTGAAAAAATGAAAACTTTCGAGTTAAGCAATCAAAGGCATTTGACCTGATGCACTGTCGAAACCAGTGAGGCCCTACTTGCTGTATTTAACTTTTATTTTTCATTGTTTGATTTTTAAACGAATTTGATAAGCGCTAAGCAGTTATTACAGCACCGGCTTACATACATACATATGCACGTATTAAGTGTAATTGTTTGTAATTTTTCTTGTATTTGCTGAGGTAGCAAAAAGCGTGTAAACTGCGAAATGTAAATCTGCGATCTATTCCACCTATGGTCGGATGCTCGCACTTTTCAGCGATGGACTTGTTTTGCTTTCATTATTTTAGTTAGATAATTTGCAGAACGTTTGACGATATTTCGAAGCCATCGCGTCTGCCTACACCCTTACAAGATCAAGCTAACTCAAGAAGAAAAACCTTTTGAGAGCATGAAGCACCAAAACTTCCTTTTGTCTAAGCTCTACAAAAGTTATGTTATATCCCTATTGCCACACCCTATATTGGCGATAGTCGCTAGAAAGTAGTGCGTGTCTACAATTGAACTCCTTGTAAAATTCACAAATTCCCCCACCCGATGCGATAACTAAGAGCGGAACATTATTAAATTTGTACACTAATTTTGAACTGCAACAGTTTTGAACTTAATTAATTATTGAATGTGTTACTCTGAATTATTCCAAGGAAAAAATAATAATAAAATTCAAAAGGAAAAATTTTTTGAACTGAAACAACTGATTTATTGGTAAAATTTTACTTACGGCGAATATTGAAAAATATTCGTAAAAAATTCTCCAGCGAAAATATTAAAATTCAGCAGTTCTTTATTTTATTCAGTTTCTGTTCTTGCTTTTTTTTTAATTTTTTAAAATTCTTCTTTGTAAAAGTTCTGCGTTGAATAAAACACTTTTAGAAAATTCAGCAACACTTCACCAAAATTTCCACCAAGTCTATCAAGAAGTTCTAATAGCACTTATTTACATTAAATGTTTATCAAATGTGTTTAAAATTCTTCAGCATAGCGCGTAGAGTAATAACAGTTCAAGTGGCGCAATAGTTTAAAAACCTGTTTTGAAAATTCAAAAGTGGAATTGCATAATGAAGAAATTATTTTAATGGTGTTGTCAAATCAAGTGGACATCGGCCATTTCCATTGATTTCAATAATGGCTGTACAATATTTTCGAAAATATTTTGTGGCTCAAAAACTCGGTACAATTTGAGTGGGCACTTTTAACTTTTTACACATGTCCAACGTTTTTTATGCCAGTCTAAGCGATAGATACATAGAACGAGACAATATTAACTGAACGATTTTGGCAGCAATTAATTTTAGTTCAAAAACCGTCTGGAAACTTACAATTTTCTTCTTTCAAACCAAACCATTGGAAAAGTGGTTCTTAGAAAAATAATGGTTTCCCGTAAAAATTAAGTTTCCATTTAATTTGTATTTTCATTTTAATTTTTTTTAATTTCATTTGCTTGGCTTTCAAAATTTTCATTCGAGGAATTGAATTTTAGTAGAATACTGAAATTAAAATCTGCACGATGCTGATTTGCAGTAAGTATTCCAACGATATTATTTCATGAAAACAGATTTTAATAGCCGTAATTGTATAATAAATAATTTACAATTATATTTCATGTAATGAAAAAAATATACATATAAAACGCTTTGCTTAGAAGGCAATGCAGGCCGATTCAGTTCAAAATAGGCTAGAAAAGTTTTTAATTTTTTTTAATTTTCTTTATGAAACGAAATTTTTTTATAGATTCTTTATTTCAATACAAGCAAAGTGTGTATCATGAAATTTACTGCTTATGATTTATATGCAATTAAGTAAAACTCATTTGAAACTCATTTTGGAAGAAATATCTAAAAATCCAATATTTTAAGTTTAATTAAATTTTTAATTTTTTAAAGAATTTCCGATTTTTGAAAAAGATTAAGATCTTTATTGCTTAAAGTTCTAACTTATGGTAAGCTCGGAATTCGTTTTGTGTGTTGCATTAAGTTTAATTATTTTGATAAACTTCTTATAAATATTTTTTTTAAATTTATGCTATTTAAGTCAAACCGTTTTTCATAGAAAATGTTTTTTTTTTTTACAAAATCCATATCTTTTTATTTTTAATATTTTCTAATTTACGTATTTATATTTTTATTACTTTTCCGTCACAATTGTTTTCCGTTTATTTATTCATACTTTTGATAGCAACAAATTTTTTGAATTTATTTTTTTTTTTTCTTATAATTACATGGGTAAACCTTTGGCAGAATCCATTTTTATTTACAAATGTGATTGTTTATTTTTATAGTGCCGCCATTGCCACAATTGTTATTGTTATTTTTAATTTTCTATTTTAACTTGCAAAATTATTTATAAATACTTTTCTAATATCAAAATTACGCGTGCCGCAAAATTTTATTTATTTATTTACTTATTTACTTTTACTTTCATTTTTTTATTTTTCAATTACATAGCAATAATAATGTTTAAAAAATGTTCCGAAAATAAATTTGCGCTAACACTTCACGGCGTCACTTATTTTTAGCTTTCTGGGCATTCGCTTCTTTAGTGCTGGCCATCGCAGCATTTAGTCCGAAAAAACATTTTTATCAATGCGCGATTTGCGAAAATATTAGCAATTAAAACATGAAATAAAAAAAATTATTTTCGAATTACTGTTTTTTTTATTTTATATATTTTTTTGTTTTGTCTAAACACCTTTCATTTGCTTTTGCTTCTCCGCTTTTTCACCTTTGTTTAAAAGTATAATTAAGAATATATTTCTGTAATGTATTTATTTATATATTTTCTTGAAATATTCAATCGGCACACCGCGCTAAACACAATGCAGAAATTGCTGTTTTGTAGCTAAGTAGTATTATTGAACACACGGACCGTTTGCCTCACTGTGCAAAGCTGAGCTGTTTGTCGATCCGCTGCGAGTCACTGCGTCTAACGGTCACCGTGCGTAACGTTTTTCGAATGTTGCATCAACAGCGCAAAAGTTTGTCTTTACCCAACAAGAAGCCGTGGCGGCCGGAAAGAAAAAGGCGAGCGCGGCAAGCAAAAAAGACGAGCAAGCGAGCGAACGAACGGTGAATCTCGAGCTAACAGCTCCGTAGCAGCAGCCAGTCAGCTGAGCTGAGCAGCGCAAAGAGAGAGCCAGTCATATGCCAACACACATACATGCATAAAACACAGTTAGAATTTCGTATGCACTTGCAAGTGTGTGTGTGTGTGTGTGGGAGTGGGACGCGCGATTAGCAAGCGACAAGCGACAGCATGACGGAAGTGTCTATCTGTTTGCCTGCCTGCGAAGGCGCACATACTTATATACTCGTACACCTACATGCTCGCGTGTGTGAAAATATTATGTATAGGTATGCGTGCGAGCGTAGAGGCAGCGCAGTACACCCGAACGGCTGATGGGATATGTCATCAACAGTGCTGCCGCCATCACTTCAATTGAGGTTTTTCACTTCGATTTGCAAGACCGTCCTCAGCTTATCCCATAACTCTCCACAGATAAAAGGCATCGTTAGATAAACAAAAGAATCAAAAATTAACAAAGCAATAACAAATAGAAACACCTGCAAAAAGGCCAGTCGAGCAACATATATTTCGCACAACTATTTATATTTCGCTTGAAAATGCAGCATATGAAAATAGGATTAGCATAGGCGAAGACAAATGCAAAAGTGAACTCTTAAAACATAAATTTGAAAAATCAATTGGAATCCCTGGAATGATCTTAAACGCGGAAATTTATTTTATCACAATTTTACTTCGTTATATAGGACTATGTTTAAGTTCGTGCGGTTTTTTTTCGAAATTTGAAACTTTATTGACGTAAAATGGTTACAAATTTAATATTCAAAGTATTGTCCATCGCTTACTACTACTTTTTCCCATCTTTCTGGCAATTCACGGATTCCCTTTGTGAAAAATTCGGTCGGTTTTGCCGCAATCCACGAATCGATCCATTTTTTGACTTCATCGTAATTACGGAAGTGCTGGTCAGCCAGGCCATGTTGCATCGATCGGAAGAGATAGTAATCGGATGGCGCAAGGTCTGGACTATACGGCGGGTGGGGTAGGACATCCCATTTGAGCGTTTCTAAGTATGTTTTGACCACTTGTGCAACATGTGGCCGAGCATTGTCATGTTGCAAAATAACTTTGTCGTGTCTATCGGCGTATTGCGGCCGTTTTTCTCGCAGTGCTCGGCTCAAACGCATCAATTGTCGTCGGTAGACATCCCCCGTAATCGTTTCATTCGGTTTCAGTAGCTCATAATACACAACACCCAGCTGGTCCCACTAGATACACAGCATAACCTTCAGGCCATGAATATTCTGCGCCGACGTCGATGTTGAAGCATGGCCAGGGTATCCATACGTTGCCCGACGTTTTGGATTGTCGTAATGGACCCACTTTTCATCGCCAGTCACAATTCGATGCAAAAAACCCTTTCTTTTGTGCCGTTGAAGCAGTTGTTCGCATGCCATAAAACGGCGTTCAACGTCTCTTGGCTTCAATTCATACGGCACCCAATGGCCTACCTTTCGGATCATTCCCATGGTTTTTAAACGTTTGGAAATGGTTGATTGATCAACTCCCAAAGTTTTTGCAACCTGTTCTTGCGTTTGAGCCGGATCTTGATCGAGCAATTCCTCCAATTCGGTATCCATGAACTTTGGCGGCGCACCCTCGCGCTCTTCGTCTTCCAAGCCAAAATCACCACTTTTAAAGCGTGTAAACCACTTCTGGCACGTTCGCTCAGCTAGAGCATGCTCACCATAAACTTCCACCAAGATACGATGACTTTCGGCTGCTTTTTTCTTCATATTAAAATAATGAAGAAGAATTCCCCGCAAAAACACATTATTTGGCACGAAATTCGACATTTTCAAGTGTGGTAAAAATATTGTTGTTTACGCTTCAAATAAAAAACTTATACTGACGTTTGTGCCTTACGACAGTAGCTCTCCAATGAATGTTTGGAAATGTGGATCGATGGAATAATAATCAAGTTACGCCATCTGTTGTAAAACCGCACGAACTTAAACATAGTCCTATTAATTTTACAATCACTAATTCGCACTTATTTTTTCTAATTTGCACTTTACCGTGATCTGCATTATGATAGGATAGACAATTTGATCTCCAAACGCCTTTGCCGTTGACCTTGCAAATAGTGTGTTTGAGTTTACATTTTTTCTTGAGCGCATTTATTTGCATTAATCGTACCTGAAAAGTCCTAAAACCATTAAACTTGCTCTCAAATTCTTTAACAAAAAATGTCCAATCATCTCAGCCTAACTTTAAATTATTACAAACTGAAAGATTTATAATAGGCTAGACAGTGTTAATAGGGATTGGTGACTAAATGCGGAATCATCTCAGGAATTAAGTGTAATTAATGGGAATTGACAAATAGACTTAATTCTCATAATTCAAGTGGATTTTCGATGGCAACATTTCCGAAAAATGGCAATTAATATCTATTGTGAGAGAAAAGTCATGAAACTTTTGAAGAGAAAAACAAGAAAGACTGGATGCAATGTGATGCACTTAGATGTTCGAAATTACATCAATTGTTTTAATATTTTGGAGCAGTTTAAATAAATAATTATTTCTTAGTATCAGGGCAGGTAATACCAGTATTTGTTGCCTGCGGTCCATCTTTTGATGACATAACTACCCATTTAGCAAATCTGCTGTTCACTAATCCGCGTACCAACCGTCTGACACACTACAATTTTAATCAGAATTAACTGCGCCGGTAATCCCGATTAATGCCGTCGTCTGTCTAGGCTATAAGACAAAACACAACCAAGCATGCGAGACTTGTTACCATATTTTATTGCTTACCCCCCATGACTGCAAGTTGCATATCCCCAAGATTCTCTCCCGATTAATGGAACGTGGATTCATGTCGTCCTTTCTACTTCATGCAGGTAGTTGCGTTTTTAAAAGATGCCTTTTTTTGCTATAATTCAGTTTATTACAAAATACAAATTTATTGCTTAGTGGGCATCAATTCGTTTACTCGCTTCGAAACACTTCACTTTTTTGCGCTTTTACTTCTCTCGAAAACTTAGAAATGGCAACACTGCTGACTAATAGAAATTTGCTGGCTTTTGCTTTCGTATCACGTTCTTTTCGTATTTTCTTGTTTCACTTTCGGTGAGCGGCTTATCAGAGTGTTTGTTGTTGCATTTGCCTTATTGATACTGGCGCGCACGCAAACAAGCCAACACACATGCACAACAACGCAACCATTTATTCCCCACATAGTAACAACTTCGAAATCTGTGTGGATGTAGGCGTATTTAGTGTATGTTAGCGCGCGTGTGTGTGAATGGCACATGCGCTGCTGAGATTTTTCTCATTCAATTTGCACTGTAGTTGACCGCAGGCGCTCAGAACGAAAGCAAGAGTAAAACCACAACGAAACAACTGCTTTCCCCTGCGGTGGGGCATTCGCTCGATGAGACCCACACACATAAACGCTACGTACACTAACACATACGCATATAAAGAAATAAGCACACCTTTGCAGCCAAGGGGTTGATGCTCCAGCACGAGTGAAAAAGTAGAGTCGCGGTCGGTGTTGCGTTGGCCGCACTTATAGCGATTAGCTTACATTTGCATGTATATGTGCGCCTATCAGCTGCTTAGGTGTATTGCGAGTATAACACTAATTGTGCAAATGTGTGCATGCGCCTGGAAAGCCTGTGTGCGCCGCGCAGCTCCCACACACTGGGTCACAGCTCAACAACAATTCAAAAACCGATACATACACAAAACGATGCAGCGAGCCGGTCGCTGTGAGGCCTGGAATGGTTGTTGCGTTGCTTTTGTTATGATTTTCTTTGCCATTGATGTTATTATGGTTTGTGTTGTGGCAGCAACAGTTTCTTTCCATTATCACCGTTGACCCACCCCAAGCAACAAACAATTTCCGCCAAATGCGGAGCTTCCAGGATTTTCTTCGATTATATGCGCTCTTCCGCGTTGAATGCCGGTGCCGCCTCGTTGCACGCTGCCTCGGTAAAACGAATAAGTGAACGAATATCCGAAGGTGCGGCCGTTTATCAGTGAATAGGACATCGCTGGGCTTCGGTATCCAAGAACAGCTGAGCGATTCGGTCGCAGTGTTGGCGTTGACTTCCTATCGGATATTTGTGAGTGGGAACTTTCCGATGGTTGTTGTTGTGTTTTTAATTTATTTGCTCTTCAAACACTATTTTTCTTACAATATTTATATGAGCTTTACTTTCTCTGAAATAAAGATATCCGAATTATCTACTCATTATTTTCCCAACTCTAAAAGTTTGTACCCAATATTCTCGCTCTTTTGCGACATCAAAGTCACCTTCTTCTTTAACTCGCTACACGGCCTCTCTGCACTTATTCTCCCACGTTATTTGGAAAATCGTTCGTTTCACTCGCTAGACCAGACACCCCCATTCTGCTTACCAATTGCTGTCCACTTATGTCCTTGTGCACTCAGCTGTTTCTGCTGCACATCCCTTTGTGCTGTTGCTACATTCCCTTACTCTACAAGTGTATGTCGCCTTCCTTCGGTTGCTGAGTGCGTAAGCGTTTTCCACCAGCCGCCCTACCGCCTGTTTAAAATTCAATGTCATTGCGCGCTGCCGCACGTTTTCCCTCCCCTCCGAGACTTCCGTGGTCCTGCGTTTGTGGGCCTATTCTATTTCCTACTTTTGTCCTCCTCGTATCAGCTGGTTTTACTTATCGGCTAATTCTACTAATATCGGATTTTCTGCGTTACTTTGTTCTGTATCCTCTTTTGCAATTGCCTATCATCCAATACACTTGCGGTCATTCGTTCTGTGTACATGTGTTTCATATTTCTTTTGTGCCTCATTTACTCGCACCTAGCACAATTTTCTAGTTATTTAATTTACTTTTTTTCTTCTTAATATTATTTCATAGTTCTGTTCCTTTTGTTGGCAAGGAGGGGTTCAAACCAATTCGCTTGCTCTTCAAAGCCTTTAGTACTGTTTTTCTTCCAACACTCTTATATTTCTCCATTCAAATTCTCTTTTGTACTGCAACTGATTAAGAGGGGGTTCATACAAAGTTGGTTGACCTCTTCCTTTTTGGGGTTTGTATACGACCAGTTTCCGCCAACCTAAGTACATTCTTTAATAAATTAAGTTGTCTCATTTTATCTTTATTTTAAAATTGAAAAGGCGTTACAATATTTTAAAATTGATATTCGGTATTTTCGTTATCGCTTTCATCGTCAGTAGAAGTTTTAAATTATTTGGATGGTTGACCATTCTCAGATGTCAAATATATAGATTTAAATTTTTCAATGCCAATATCTTTCAACGGAATGCAGCCTAAAAAATCAAGAGATAAATCCAAAGAAATGCCATTTTTTGATATTTTGAAGCCAGTAAACTTTTGTGGCTCTTATGAGGATTGGTCCAGTCCCCACGATAGACAGTTCCGTAAGAGAATTGAAAAACTATCTACCTAGAAAACCTGCTCTGACTTTAGCTAAGGCTAGACAATTGCAAAGGAGATGCTCAACTGTTTCTTCCTCTTCCTTATCTCTACAACAATATTGATGGGAGAAAACTTCTAGTCTCAAGGAATGTCTGCCAAATAGCCAATGGCCGGTTATTCAAGCCACGACCTTCGAGAAATCATTTCTTAAGAGGCTAAGCAATTCCATTGTCTTTTTCTTGTTTATTTGCGGCCATAGTAGCCTAGCTGTTACGCAAGTATCTTCTATCATCTCTCTATGACCTATTGGCCCCGTGCACCTCGGATAGTTGTGCAAGTTTTCTCCATCAACTTTCAACTATTTTTTCTCTCTCCTTTGAGCTCCATAAGAGTTGGCGTAATTTTGACCGCCAGGACTTGAAGAGTTCTATACCAAATAGATTTGAATTTGAACTGCTTATATGAACACTCGAACCTGTGATGTGCTTAATACGCAGTTTCTCCAAAATTTCCCTAAAAAACTTCCTCCATTTTGCGATGCCAGGTTATTCTTGAATTCATTGGATTTTGTAGACAGTTTGCGCAACTCACTGATAAATCCTTCGAATACTGCCTTAGACAACTCAGCCCTTTCCGAGTGCCAATTATATTGAACTGTTGGCAACAAAATGGATACCCAATCTTTGCCCTCTAAAGCGTTGATATTATGCAGAATTGTTTTTGCGGGAAAGTCTTCCGAAATACTCGCGCAAATACCGAACGTTTTTCCAATGTACGCAAACTCAATTGGTGTTTTGTAATTATGTTGAATAAAATTGAATGCCTTGATTACGTTCTCGTTAAATTTTCCGCTTTTATTGCCTTGTATGAAATCAGCTTTATCAATAACAAGACTTGGATAATTTTTTTCACATCTGCCAAAAAAAAAACATTTATAAATTTTTCAGTACGGTTTTCGATACTAAAAAATCTTATAATACTTCGATAGAGTTTTCGCAAATTTCTGACACGTTTAGTTATCCAAACTGTAAAATAAAAATAAAATAAATAATTGGCGCGTAAACTTCTGTTAGGTGTTTGGCCCAGCTCCTCCTCCTATTTGTGGTGTGCGTCTTGATGTTGTTCCACAAATGGAGGGACCTACAGTTTCAAGCCAACTCCGAACGGCAGATATTTTTATGAGGAGCTTTTTCATGGCAGAAATACACTCGGAGGTTTGCCATTGCCTGCCGAGGGGCGACCGCTATTAGAAAAATGTTTTTATTAATTTTGCTTTCACCGAGATTCGAACCAACGACCTCTCTGTGAATTCCGAATGGTAATCACGCACCAACCCATTCGGCTACGGCGGCCGTAAAATACTAAATGCAAATAATGTAAAATCTACACATCTGGCAATTATGAGCGAATAAGTTTTGGTCAAAATAATAAATTCAAGCTATTTTATTTTTTTTTTAATTTTCATAGATCTACAGGTATTTCAAGAGTTAATTTTGATACAGTTTACACGTTTGGGGGTAAAAGTGGTGTCATACTTCATGAATCTAAGATGCTATCAAGCTGAATTGAAGGAATGAACATGTTTGGGGCCATACCATACCGTACCGTCCCCACAGTCGATTATTCGTTACCGGAACGACCCGGATTTATCTCCTGCATTCCATGTACATAAATGGGGAACGTTTACGCTGCTACAATAACAACAACCCCTATACTTTTCACGGGAATAGCATCGCTTCAGAGAAGCAGGTGCTCTGGTACCTGTAAGCATTCTCACTTTCTTCTTTTTGAGTTGGAGAATTGTGAGTAGTTGATTATTGGTTGTGATCATAACTCATTTATAAGAGTGCCCTCTTGCCCTCATATTGCTCTTCACGTACATTTACCTATGTCCTCGAATTGAAATACTAATAATATTTATAAGCAAATATTCCTTATATTAAGCACAACTTTAATGTAGAATCACTTATTACAAATTATAGATATTTACATACACACATAGGTACAAATGTTTAATGAGTGCTTGCTTCTGTAGTGGCTTCAATTTTCGATAATAATGATGCTTTCCATTTCAATTCAACCGGGCTATTCGGGTCATGTTCTTCGATTTCGATGTAACTCAAATATGTTACTCTCTGGTCAAAATAATGAGACACGTATTTTTTTGTTCGCCCGAAAAAAATTTTTTTCAAGAGTTATCGGCAATTTTGTTTTTTGGCTCAAAATCGATTTTTTTTAATAATATAAGAAAATTTTTTTTTTAAATGCTCATAACTTACTCAAAAATGAACCGATTTTAATAATTTTGGGTTCAAAATAATCGTAATTACTTACACGAGTGACTTCATGTAGAAACAGTTGCAAAAAGGTAGTTGAAAATTTTTTATTTTGCAAAAAAACAAAAAGTGCGAAACAGGTTTTTTACTCAAAAATTCATTACTCAAAAACAACGCATTTTAGCTACTAGGCATTCAGCTCTATTAAAGTTTGAGATGTCCTTTTGATTTGGAAAAAGTTATAAAAAAAAAAAAATACACTTTTTGAAATATTGAATTTCGAAAAAATTTCAATTTTTTTTCTTTTTTGTTAAACAAATAATTTTCAACTACTTTTTTGCAATTGTTTCTACATGATGTCGCTCGTGTAAGTAATTACGATCATTTTGAACCCAGAATTATTAAAATCGGTTCATTTTTGACTAAGTTATGGGCATTTAAAAAAAAATTTTTCTTATATAATTAAAAAAAATCGTGTTTGAGCCGAAAAACAAAATTGCCGATAACTCTTGAAAAAAATTTTTTTCGGGCGAACAAAAAAATACGTGTCTCATTATTTTGACCAGAGAGTAACATATTTGAGTTACATCGAAATCGAAGAACATGACCCGAATAGCCCGGTTGAATTGAAATGGAAAGCATCTAATATGAGATAGAGTGGCAGGGGGTGATTCCACAAAAAAAGTAATTTTTAAAACAAAATACAAATCTTTATACCTACGCTGAGCTCGGTCTTCAAGCAGCGGCAGTTTGTAACTTGCCACATGCAGATGAGAAACATGCAGTAGAGCAATACAAACATACATACATGCATAGGTATGTGTAAATGAACTACTAAATTTGTATGTATATGAAACTTAGTATGTACGTATGTATGTAAAATATAAGCCCATATGTAAATTGTTCGTACACAGAGGCATCTACAGTAATGCCAATTTGATGCCTTAAAGAAGTGCGTCAGGCTACCAACTTTTGAAGTAAATGCCCCACAGGAAATCGAGTCGACTGAAGACTACGACAGTACTAACACAAATGCCCACTGGCCCCGTTTGTACGACGAAGTCTTAGAGGTGGTCTATGTAGCAGACCGTCATTCGGCGCTGAGCAAAGTTGACGAATTAGCTGATGGGTTGACTTCACTTGGGATTTGTTTACAAAAAATTGAGATTGTGTTGGTAATATACGAAAAAATCAACCAAAAATACTTCCTTGCTACTTGAACAACGATTGAATGGACGAGTGCGTAAATGCATGTGAAATGATCACGCAGAATTCGGCTGCAGAATCTCTCTAGTGACGTGGCAGCCAAAGTTCCCCTCAAATTTTTTTTCCACCATAGATATCAAGCAAACCTTCGCGCACACATATTTTTACCACTCCCTTCGCTCTTCACTCCATTCAACTCTCTTATATGTTTTACTCCCGGCAGATCTTCCTCGCAGCAAACGTTGGACCTCATTTTATTCCCCATTTTGTCAAGCTGTGTTGGCTAAAAGCAGAAGCGAGACTTAGGTGGCGAATTGGATGCTGACTGTGAGTTTGCTACTCCTTGACCCCAAGGTTTCCTTGATGATATTAGACGTACGTGCGCACTTTGCACCCTTTACTACCACGTTTCAGGGTTCGGCGAGGTCATTCAATATTAATCAGTTGATTATGGATTTTGACTGTCGGACCACAGATCCCTTCCATCAGCGCGCGGTGGGACGCAAATGAGAGAGATGTTGAATATGCACACCCGCAGACCCTGATGTGTTTTATTTAAGAATACAGCCGCTAGCGATCGCACCTATCAGTGAACAGATACTGCAGGTCTTAATAAGCCTCAAGGTGAATATATGGAATTTGCATCAATTCGAACCAGGGAACCAATTATAGGGACTCGTAGCCATAGAATTTTGTTTTACAATTCACCGACTAGTAACTGGCACCGCAAGAGCACAAGAATTAATAAAAGTACGTACATATTATATGTATGTCTGGCACGGATGCTAGTGTGAAATTAGTGCGCAGGCACTCATAAAGAACTGGTGTGGAACTAGTCCTGTTTCAAGTTCACTTGTATACAAGAGTTCTTCTATACATACCCTTAAGGACGGATGCGTATAGATTTTCATGTGTACGAGTACATATCGACTAACAGTAAATCAAGACTACTCTTGCATGCAACTAACTGTCTGCACTAGGGAACAAGGCAGTCGCGGATGTGGGCTTGTAAGTATGCAGTTATGCAGTGATGTAGTTATGGTTACAAACTGTGCACACATGTGTGGTACGGCACGAACAAAGACAACAAAAACAAAAACGTTTCTTACAACAATGCCAAATTATAATAACAATAAAGCAAAACAGAAGGAACATCAAAAAACAAAAAATTCAGCTAAAAAAAATTAATTTCATGTGAGTTCGGAAAATATAAATCTGTAATTTAACTTATAAACTTCGTCAGTACTAACCAAAGAAACACCATAAGATTTTCCTCACATATTTTATAGTTGGTCGAATCCTTTTAATGCATATTGAAATTAACCAAGCTAAGGTTTTTATAGCAGAAGGTCCACAAAAAATTGTATAAGTCTAGAAAAATTAAGTTTTAGAAAAAAGTAGTAGAAAAAAGATAATAATAATAAAAATTACCTTTCTGTGTGAAGAACGATCGCTGTTCTACAGTTTTATTTATTTCCTAATTTCCTCGCAATAAATATGAACGTTATAAAAGGAGTACTCCAAATATAAGCAAAATTCTTTGGACTAAAAATCAATGGAAGCAAAACTAAATACCTTGCAAGATTTAAAACGCTGAGAAACGCGCCAGACCTTACAATTGGTGATCATAAATTTGACAGCTTGGATAAAATTAAATATCTAAGACTGCTTCTCAGTAGACCGCGAGCAGGCTGCAAACAAAGCATATGTTGCCCACGTTAAACTGTTAAAACGCAAACCCTCGAGTAGAAGAACGAAAATCAAAACATATAAAACACTGGTTCGAGTAGTGGCAACATATGGATGTGAAACGTGGACACAGAAGGCCTATCAAAGAAAGTAGTTTAAATTACAGATTTTTTCCTTTGAAAGATCGAACCAGATAACTCGGAATCTAATAGGAATACAATTTTGAAATATTTAGGTCACGAGAACCCTCCTATCGATAGTATAGCGCTTAGCATGCATGTGCATTACGGTGGAGGCAGAGCTTGATCTTACAGGAAATGTGATCTTACAAGGAAATGTGATCACTATGAACATTGAAACGTTGAGCATTCCCAAGAGATGATATCTCAAAGGTCGTCAGTTTCGGAAAAGATATTCAAGACAGGCAAACTATTGCACCTCTTCTATTGCGAGGAGACGCCAGCAAAATACTGGTATAGATGTTGGAATATTTTGCCTCAAACCAAAACTGGAGTTTATGACATCTTTCATCCCTTGAGTTTGAGTCCTCAATGGTATTGTAGTGTATAGAAATATTAAACTTATTAGGAGCATGCAATCGCATTCAACCCATACGGATGCCGGACCACACAGGCATAGCCGAGAACGATAGAGCGGATGTATTGCCTATTCATCCGCCGTAGCCGAATGGGTTGGTACGTGACTACCATTCGGAATTCAGAGAGTACAGAACGTAGGTTCGAATCTCGGTGAAAGACCAAAAAGAAGAAACAGTTTTTTTCTAATAGCGGTCGCCCCTTGGCAGGCAATAGCAAACCTCCGAGTGTGTTTCTGCCCTGCCACCAGGCCAAGTCTTTTCTAGGAGGGTGTAATCATAACATATTTAAACACCTCATAAGTCTCTCTAGAGACTGCTTACTGACATTCTAAAGGGTCATTCCGTATCTCTTCAACTACACTGACGAAAACACATTGCAACTACTGGACAGACAGACAAACACTAAACGACATTCATCGGGAGACACATGCCTTCTTCCTAAACTCCCGATCTCTGAATGGCGCTATCGGAGTTCAACCACCACCTATTGCAGACGAAGCACTTCAGCTTCTTCGCGAGACCCGCGTAACTTTATCCCAATTGCGTTCTGGATACGGTAGCAGGTTAAACTCCTACTTATCCAGAATCGACCCCGACATACCCAATATATGTCCAGCAGTGAAGACACACCGCACGACACTAACCACCTATTCACATGCCTTTGAAACTTTCTCACCTAACACCCCTCCCCCTCTGGATCCAACATAAATACATCGCACTGGCAGGGTTTAGTAAGCTGCTATAACAACAACTGCAAAGTTTTCTGCACAGGCTCGAGATGTGGTGTAAGAATTCTTGTCAACTGTGCGACATATTATCAGAAACACAATCTCACACAGCTCCGGCTTCTTGAATGCGGTGTCATATCGAGAAGAAGAAATAAATATCTTCACCTGGTACAGTTGGAAGAGAGGCACAAACGGGCAGACAAACCCAGCACCTTCCTAGATTTAATGAACAGAATTGGGCTTGGATTAGGTTTCGTGAAGGATAGAGTAGATTACAAAACGTACAGAAAGATTTCAGGGTACGAAGTATTTTACAGTGGAGGTGTAAACCGCCATTCATTCATTCAACTTCTCATTTCGCTGAGTTTTTACATCTTCAACTTCCCAGCATTTATATGGCACTTTTTTCTCGAAAAATGTTTAATGTGCCACGACTTCAGATTTTTACGAAATTTTTCAGCGAATCTTTTGCCATCGCCTTTTTCTTTTCTACCCTGGCTGCACATGCAGAAAAGAAGCAGATGCAGCGAAGGAGCATTCCGGCGGCAGTAAGTCACAGTTAGCACACATTAGTTCCCGCAGTCGCAGGCGTTGAAAGAGGCAGTAAAAAACAACCAAACAGCCAGCCAGTAGGCGTGCAGCATATGTTGCATCAATGCAACGACGACTGCGATCACGGCTCACGCTTGTAACTTGTAACGCATATTGCAGACATGTGTGTCACATTCGCGCCTTGAGTGGCGGAGCCGCCGCAGTGAGTGTTGTTGTACATAACACTGACGCATACCGTGTTTTATCTTTGGTTTTTGTTGTTTGCCTCTGTAGGTACACAACATTTGCACATGCGTAAGTGGTGCATCCAGTGACGGACAATGTGTGCGTAATGAACTCAGAGTCGGGGCAAAGGAATCCACCTAAAAAGGACTAGCTAACGGCATATATGCCACGGAGTAGAGGAAATAAGAAGTGCAAGCAATTAATAGCAAATACCACAAAGAAACAACAACAACGTTGGTTGCAATAAAATAACAACAAATTGTGAAATGCTGTGTTGTGCTGACGTCTCCAAGCTGTTCCATTGGTCTTTCTGCAATAAGGCACAGTGCAACTGCCCTCACGCAGCGTTTGCATTGACTTTTGTAATTTCAGCCACTCTTAGTAGAAGCCTTATAAGCATATAAGCAAATGCATGTGTATGTGGTTTCAAGCACATGTACGTACATACCAGCTACCTCCCTTTGTTCCACGGAATGACCACAACCGTCCGCATATCCGCTAAGAATTCAATGTTAACGAGCGATTGCCACAAAATCCTTAATGATTGTCGTGCACTGGTACTTAGGAAAACTAAAGTCTGTATGAGATTTTTGCAGTGACTCCCGATTTATTCATGGAATTCTGCTTCCGATAAAAGATGTTTCATTGATCGCATTAAAACCGCTGATATGCGTCATTCATCAAGTAATGTGACGAGTGGTTTCACAAAAAAATACACCTGAATGAAATCACCCATTGGAAATGTTCTCCAGAGCATTTCCGAAATTTGTAATCGAACACCAATATAATTTTTCTATCCAAATCTCTTTTATTTTTTTATTTAGTTCCCGTTCACTTCACGCATTTGTACCACATTTTGCTGTTTTTAAATGAAAAAGGTTTATAGAGGTGTTGAAAATATTTAATACTCAGCGCTTGTGTTTACTAGACCACGTCGAGCGTATGCATGCAGAAGCTTCAGCAAAGAATGTGTTCAGATGGCAAGTTAGAAGGCAACGACATAGGGGAAGACCATGCCTCCGATGGAAGGAGCAAGTCGACGGAGCCCTATCCTTGGTGTAACAAATTGGAGAAGGCGCGCGCAAAGCTGAGACGCATGGCAAGACTTGCTGCAGTGAGCCTTTATCTGGTAACGGGTTGTGATCCTTGAAAAAGACTCATGTTTGGAAATAAATAATTGTTGCTGAGAGCCAGATCTAGAAAATGTGGATAGCGGTGAATCAATTCTTAGCGTAATATGATCAAACAGTAACAACAACATTAAAGTAGAACTCAAACTTCAGTTACATGTAACGAACTCATAGTTCCACTAGCCGGCTTTAAGTGGCAATAGCAGGGCCTGAAAAATTTAAGGCCAGGAAGCAAATAAGCTGCGGGCTCAGCAATTCAACTAAAAAACCATTATGCGATAGAATTTTTAACTTGGAGGTGTGGGAATTTGATGGGCCTTTTTCGAAAACTTTCGGCTAATTCTTTGTAGAAGAAAAGCAAATTATTTCTGGTAAATTTATGCGAATGGATGGTTTCGTGTCTGTTGATGGTTTCGTGTCCTGGCTTGTCGCAAATATCTGGAATCAGTCTTCTTCTAGGCCCAACGACCAGACAAGTAGGTGCTAACTATGAGAATTGATAAACAAAGCAAGTATTTTAAAGCGTCAGACAGAATCTACTACCAGAAGAAATTTTTAGAATCAAAGGCCAGCGCTAAACTCTTCTTCTGCTTTTCAACTGTCACATGGGTGTAATATTCTCGATCATCTCCATATGGAAGATATCTAAAAGACGCGAGGCTTGCGACAAATGCTCACATATGTATGTATGTAAATTCATCACTTACTGAAACATATCAATCAGAAACTTTTCCATAATTCCAAAGAAATCTTCAAAACTTATTTCGCTCGAAATATATTTGTATGTATTGCAATCGTGACCACTTTTTTAGCCTGCAGTCACTCTTAATTACTTTGCAATTACGAATTCGAAATATTAAGGACGAACCAAATGACAAAGAAGCAATTCGAGGTGAGAAAGACAACAAAACAAGGGTACATAAAGAAGCACAAAGAATAGCAATGAATGGCGGCATAAAGAGCAACGAATCCAACGATAAAACTCGTCATTTGGAGAGGATAATCGCTGTAATATTCCACGAAATTACCCAATTTTCCAACTCACAAACGAGCTAACAATTTCTGTCATTTCCCATTTCAATGAATCTGCAC
The DNA here is from genome assembly GCF_027943255.1 of Anastrepha obliqua. Classification (NCBI taxonomy): domain Eukaryota; kingdom Metazoa; phylum Arthropoda; class Insecta; order Diptera; family Tephritidae; genus Anastrepha; species Anastrepha obliqua. Next base: position 1,548,807 of record NC_072895.1, on the reverse strand, counting down.
CATCTTCTTCTGCACTCCAATCCATCAGTTGGAGGCAGCTCGAACGGTCTTTTCGTTCTTGCTTTCCGTTCTCGTTGCTTTCGGTATGCGTGTGGTTTGTACGGATTCCGTTGGCGGGTAATTAAATCAATTTTATTCCTTATACTTCCACACATAATTAGAAAAAAATATGCAAAGTAGCGTTTCGATAAGTTTTGGAAATGAGAAATGGGGAAATCAACAGATACCGATATCAAATGCATATCAAAGTACAAAAAACTAGAGCCAGGAAATCTAAGAAGAACTCGGGTGTGTGTGTGTGTGGCGTTTTAGACAAATTGAATAACGAGGAGAAAAACGCCTACGCAACATCCGAGGCACCTGTCTTTCTGTTATCACACTTGTGATGGCAGCCAAAGGAACCTGACATAAAGTTTCAAATAGTCGTACACAGAGAAAAAAATTTGAAAAATTTTGAATAGTAGCTAATGACTGGTTTTTGTTGTAATAGTATAAAACATCATAAACAGCTAGGGAATAGTGCTAAATTATCAGCTAGCGGCCGACTAATATCTGACGCTTCAACTAGATTACCGAGATTTGAAGACAAGAGGAGCAGAGGCTAATTCGATAGGCACAAACTGCCACACACCACTGTCTCACTTAATTTTTTGAGTGTTGAAGTTGCACGTGTAGTGTTTTTTGGTCAAAACTTTGGTGTTCTCATTGAACAAAATCAACTGCCTTTTAGTAAAGAATATCACAATCCAAAAATTTTATAAAAATGTTACTCACCACGAGCAAACACTAACAATTATGAAAGAGGAGACTGTACTTGTTCTGAGGGTCGCACCTTTGTTTTATGGGCGATTCAAGTTTCAGCATTTTGGTCAAATGTGCAATTGATTTAACGAAAATATAATGCATAAACTCACTTCAAATATAATTCCTGTCCTCAGACTTCTACAGTAGAATTTAACGAGGAATTTTCTGTAGTATATTTTAACCCTAAGGGCAGTACTTCCTTCGATTTTCCTTTAAGTCTTTCCTCCTTTGATTTTCTGTAGAAGACTCTTTCCATATTCATCTGACAAAGAAGGAACGCAAAAGTTTCACATTCAATGACATTCTGATACCCATGTCTTGAAATGTGGTAAGGAGATTGTCAACATTTTCCTTGTATTCTGGATCTGGCTCATTCCCTAAGAATGTCGTTATTACCCTATCCAAAAAAAAGAAACGCATTTTTCCCATATCATTTAGTTTATGGTGAAATGTCGTGTGTTCTGCTGTTTCCGAGCAGAATACGCTTCCGACGTGGAAAAAACCATTACTAACGTGACTCCATGCAGAGAAAGTCTTGGAGTAATTTCTAAGGATTTCATAGGGCGCTACGTAGATCCCAAAGGCAACAGTAAGCTAAATAATAATAAATCGAGGAAGTCAGACAAAATTTCAAGTGTAACAATCATTCAAAGCACAAAAACAACTACAGGTAGTAAATATATGGAATTGCTTTTCCCATTCATGAGCTGGCGGGCAGAGTGTGGGCGGAATAACAGCGAAAACATTTTTACGTTTGATTGAAATTGAAAAGGGCAAACGTGCAAACGACCTAATGGAAGATGGAAATTTTAAGCAGAGAAACCAGAGTAGCAGGCAAGCAGGAGAGAAGCAGTTCTGTGACAGTTTCGACTTGAAGTTGCAAGGTGGCGGGCGAGTAAACAAAATCACCGTGTTAAAATGCGGCTGCTGCACAGCATGGCTACAAGGTGTTCGTGCACACACACATACATAAAAACACTGCCGATTTGGATTGGCTATCCGCGTTCAACGATAAAACGACTTAAACTGAGACTTGTGGGGTAGCACTAAAAAAGCACACAAAGATTTTCCTTGCGCAAATTTCTTTCTTTTCTCTTTTTTCTCGAGGCAAATTTTTTTCTTGCTGCTTTGTTGCTTTCTTTTGCAAACGTATTTTGCACCATTTTTACTCTCAACCGCAAGTAATATAAACACCGCCAGAAAGCGACGGCATTAACATGACAGTCGTCCTGTCAGTGTGGCGCGTTGCTGAACAGTCAGTCGTTCGGAAAATATGTTGCCCCAAAAGTTGGATGGCTTGTAACGGTGAGCGACAGGTAGTGAGCAATGCCACCAGTAGACATCCGGAAAGTGCTTTGTCATACACTCGCCTAAACGAAAAGATTGATGGGAAGCTCATGAATTAATTTGAGTTAATGGAAGATTAATTTGGAATTGAGTAAATTAAGCGCATTCGCTGGGCAAATAATGCTTTGCAGGTAAACATACCCTGAGGAGCTTTTAAGTACCACAATTCAACTGAGCGGATATCTAAAAGCAATTAAGGTACGACAAGCTATCAATAGTTGAACTATTGGAATTTTTGCTCATTTGAGGTTGATTTTTTTCACCATACATACAGACCAATTTTTCCCACGCTCTTGAAGTTTTATTCATTCTCGCATGAAATTTTACCAAATTTTTAACTTTAACCAATGATTTGAGGTTAAGTCGACTTTTCTAGACACTCTCTGATTCTGCGGACATTGTCATGATTTTTTCCGGATGCGGACTGTAGAACAGTAATATTTGCTCTGAATAAGCGACTTTTTTTCGAAAGCTTTGAAATTAGGAAGAGTTTCAAACAATTAAACTTCTGGTCACCTTAACTCTGATTTTTGACTTTTTTTCTCTAATTCAAGTTTTTTCTGATTTTTCTCGATTTAATCCAACAAGGATTGAAACTATGCGGGAGTCGTTTGAAAAGTCCGTGCAAACATAAAAACTACTTAATTGTTTGGGGTAAACCTTTTCTATTTTTCGACATGTCTTTTAGGCTTCTACACTTCATCCAAAATTGTTCGAGTTTGTTAATCCCTTCCGAATAATAGGATTTGTACAAGTCTGAAAAATAGCCATTCATTTCTGGAATCACGTTTGAATAAAATCTTTTTCGCGCCAACCGTTTCTTCAAATTGGGAAACAAATGGAAGCTCGAGGCATCCGAGGGAGCTAAGTCTGGAGAAGAGCGGTGATGTTAAACGAAATGCAGCCCCATTTCCATAAATTTTACGACCAAAACAGCTGAGGCGTGAGCTGGTGCGTTGTCGTAATGGAAAAGGAAAACCACTCGACTTTCTCGATTCAAACACAAAAAAATAGACCGATCTAGCTGAAACTTGTTGAGTATTCTTCCAGAGATGCTACTAACAAAACATAACCAGTAGTGCCATATCTCTGCCTGTGCAAAGACTTTTCAAATGACCCTCTTGGACTAAAGATAAGAAGGTGTTCAGACCTTTAAATGTATAAAGTATTAAAATAGCCAGGGACAACATACATATATGCTAGATAGACCATGGAAATATAAATCTAAATTTGTAGCAACTTTTACGGCACAGTGACCGCTGGGAAATACATATATTGGCTATTCAGCCGAATTCCTCCTCCTATTTGTGGCGTGCGTATTGATGTTGTTTCACAAATGAAGGGACCTACAGTTTTAAGTCGACCCCGAACGGCAGATGTTTTTATGAGGTGCTTTTTGAAGGCAGAAATACACTTGGCGGTTTGCCATTGCATTCCGAGAGGCGGCCGCAATTTGAAAAAAACTTTTTCTTCATTTTGGTGTTTCACCGGGATTCGAACCTACGCATTCCGAATGGTAGTCACGCACCAACCCATTCCGCTACGGCGACCGCTGGCAAATAATGGCTGCAAAAATAGGCCTTCCTTATAATAAAACCTGCTGTTAATAAAACTTGAGGCTGTTAAACACCCGATAGCAAGAAAACTAGCCATGATTTCCCGAGAGAAAGCCCAAATATATACCTATGAAATGAGACTAGGAGTATTTTTAAACCTTCCCAAATGTCTTGTTTTTTTTTCGTCTGTCATCTGTCAAAAATATTCAGTTCATTGTGTGTTACGTTTCATACAACAATGCATTTTTGTCGCTCTTAAAAATGTCGAATTTCGTGCCTTCAAACTACGATTTGTGGACATCGTTGATTTTCTGTTATCAATTGAAGAAAAACGTTTCTCAAGTTCATCAAATGCTTATAGAAGCTTATGGTGGACATGCTCTAAATAGAGCACAGTGCTTCAGGTGGTTTGAAAAATTCCGAAGTGGTGATTTTAGCGTGGAGAACGAGGACCGTGGCCGGCCACCGAAAAAGTTTGAGGACGCCGAATTGGAAGCATTGTTGGATGAGGATGATGGTCAAACGGAAGAAATGATGGCAGAGCAGTTGGGAGTGAAACTATTTCCAAACGTTTGAAAGACATGGCCATGATTTTAAAGGTCGGAAGATGAGTGCCGCATGAACTGAGAATGTGACAATGCACCGCCACATCGAACATGAGCGACCCGGGAATTGGTGGAGACATACGATTGGGAACCGCTAGTGCATGCGGCTTAGGTACTCACCAGACTTGGCGCCTTCCGATTATCATTTCTTTGAATCGATGGGCCACGCACTTTCCGAGCAGCGCTTCAATTCTCACAAAGAAGTCAAAAAATGGCTCGATGACTGGTTTGCGTCCAAAGGCGGCCAATTTTTTTGGCGGGGCATCCACAAATTGCCTGAGAGATGGGAAAAATGTGTCGCTAGCGATGGCTATTATTTTGAAGATTAAATTTGTAACCATTTTTTGTTAATAAACGTTTGAAATTGAAAAAAGTCAGTATTTTTAAGATGAAGCCTGATCGGTAAGTATGAGGTATGGCAAAGAAGAGACTTATTTATTAGAGGCGACCAACCAAATAACGCTAGTGAGAGCCACAAGCCGATATTCGGGTTTGAGGGAGTGCACGCTTCAAGACTTGTGGTTCCATTCAAGAATTTAAAATGACGAAATGCAACAGAGACTCACCTTGTGAGAACATAACGCGTAGTTCTATACTCATTTTTACACCACTTTCTAAACTCTAAAATTTCAGAATAGCATTTCCTCCTCGTTCACCAACCATCACTCATATCTATATATGTACATCTATGGCCTCTTAGACTAATCTGATTTTCTTATTATCAGTGGATTTTATTCGGTGCTAATATCTGCCACACTTAGAATCCGGTGCCTTTTCGCACACACCTACAAACATAGTTTTAACCTGGCAACAAATTTGATAAATTCAAACCGATAACTGTTAAATCTAGCATCAATGGAAAAAAATGGAAGAGGAGTTCAAGGAGGAGAGCAGAAATTCCATTCATAAATAGCACTTTAACTGCACAGCGGCAAAGTTACTAACAAAGAGTGTCTCATGAAATTTTAATTCGACATTTCAAGGTAAACGCGCGCACTACTTCAGCCGTCAGGTATCTGTGACAGGAGCAGAGGCAAAAAATTGGAATTGGGCATGATGGGTTGGATGATAAAACGTGAGTATACACACATGCACAGGTGGTCCCTACAAGCATACATAATAAATATATTTACGTGTATTTGTGAAGTGAGTAGGCAGTCGTAAACCTGCAGGCACTACGCCGCACGAGAGGAAGTAAAGTGAGCGACGTGGTGAAATCACTTTTGCAAATTTCATGAATGATACACTTTTCTCACTGAGTTGAAGCGACCTGAAAGAGCTTTGACATAAAGGTAAAAAATATAAGTATAGATATGCAATACGAATTTAACGTAGGCTGTAGCAGGGCAACATTAACTAATTAGGGAAATAGGAAGAACAAAGAGCGAAAAACGTCACACTGAAGTGTATCACTTTTTATGTGTATGTATGTGTGTACAGGTAGATTTCCATTTGTCAACGAGTTGCTTAAATGCGCTTCAAATTATTTTGATTGCCTCGAGTTTCTGATATGTTTCAATGCCACACATTTTTCAATGTAGCACACACGCTACTTCGCCTTGAAATATGCAACATCATGTTTTTTAATCTTTTTTCTAACTTCATGTATTGCTCGTGCATTGTGAACTTGAATGAATGGTAAAAGTTGTTTGCTTTTGAAATGAAAGCAACAGATTTAAGTTGCGGAGAATTTTCAAAGGTGTACATGCGTGCATGTGTATGTATTGTAAGGCAACATATAAATAATTTACATAGATTAATTTCAAAATGCAAGAATCATGTCAGTAAGAGATTAAACAATAGCAATTTAATATTCGAGCGAGTTTCAGGAGAAGTATCTGAGGGAGTTATCTCCAGCCCTACAGCTGTAACAGTTTCGACGCACTTTGGCACCAGACCTCCACGCACGTGACACATAAAGTGTCTGGTTAGCGCTTTTCCGCAAAACCGTGAATTGCTTCAAGGCTTCCCCACAGTTCGTTGGTAGGAAATGTTTGCTGTGCCCCTGCAGGTGCCTCCACTTCGAGAAATTCATCCGCTAAAATGAGTATCAGCAGACAATCAAAGCAGGTTGTTCTGTATTGAGATTTGATTTTTTTTCCTGATAAGAGGAAGATGATTTCCAATGCAACTAAACAAAGTAGTCGAAGCCGAAGCGAATCTAGCCTCGAAATTTTCCACAAGGAGGGGTTGAGCAGCAGATCAGCTAAGGAGAAGGTGTTAAGACGATTCCACCTCCTCGAGATAATTCCAAGTCACACAGCATGCACACCTAATGGATAGTGTTCTGTGAGCACACGCACGAAATTCGAGAACTGAGATTTTGTCAAACTCAGAAGATCCCTGGAATGCCTCCGATCCACACTTGGTCAGAAGGATTTTGCGACCGGCTGCCCTGCACTCGCTATATTGGCGCGAAGCCCATCTTTCTAGGAGCAGGTCGCAGGTGGTCAAGGGTATCCCAATCCGCTCCCTTCGTGGTGAAATCATCTCTCAGGTCGCTTGATGGCCAGCTCATCCACCTCACAGTTTCCCGCAATATGAGCAGCAACCCAGATGTGCCTTACGTCAAAGAATTTGGATGCAATCGAAAGTGAAGCCAGGTATTGTCTAACCAGTTTCCTACAGCACCATCATTCAACCGAGGGCCATAATTGCCACTTGGCTATCGCAGTAAATATTTACTTTTTTGACAGTTAATACGTAGGCCAGGCCAATCAGCTCTTCTTTGATTGCGACTACCTTTGGTTCAAATAAACTGCAGTGGTTGGGTAACCTGAATTTAAGTCTGATGATCTTTTTAACTATAGACAAGCACATAAAGGGTTTTCCAATAACAGGAATTATTTTGAATAGGATTGCGCTACCGAGAGACGATAAATGATTTTTTATGGACGGAATCGGATGGTATTGATCTGCACAACGTTTCCGGACCGTGGTATCTCTCGAAGAGGTGATCACAATTACGCCAAAAGCCCAGGGGGGATTCAAGACCTCAAAAATGGAATTCGTGTGGCTATCGAGGACACAGGGCAGCCACTTTGCAATTCGGTTATAGAAAATTTCATGAAAAGGATATTGTCCTGTAAGCGTGGTCGTGGTGGTTATTTGCCTGATGTTATTTTCCACTATTAACGGCATACCTTTCTCTTTGTAATGAAATACACATCCGATCATTTATATGATTTCTTTGAATATCAAAATAACACCTCTTATTGGAAAACCCTTTATTTAGTTATTAGACGAACTCCTGTTTTTGTACGATGCATTTTTCAATATAATAGCATAATTTAAGTCTTGGTAACCTGCATTCGCCTTCAGCTTACGATTTAAATTTTTACCTATAAAAGCTATCATGGATCGAAATTTCGCACATTATTTAAAACGCTTAGCGTTCTCGCATTCTATGGACTATCCGAGTCATAGATATTTCCAGTACCGCACTTGAGGAAGATAAATATTTCATCGCTCCTTAATCTAATACTAACACGCGAACGTTTCGTATGGACCTATAGCTAAATATCAAATTTCAAGCTTTAGCACGTGCGTAAAATTGGATTTTTTAAAGCAAAAAGCCCCACAAATGTCACATTTCCCATGCTCCTGTAGACCCATACAGCTATCAAGTTTGTTTAAGAAAGCACCAAGCGGCTGCCAAAGCCAAGCGACGGAAATTGAAATCGAAATGAAGTTAATAAATAAAAGGCAAATATAATAAATGGAAAAATGAGCACACAAAGGGAGGATGCGTAATGGGACTAGTGAAAATGGCAGGCGGTACAACGCGTGACTAAGCGCCACCGTCACACGGAAGCAGAATGGTTATAAAATGTTTAAGGCCCTTAAAAAGACTCCATCAACCGAAAATCGAATTGAAATGCTAAGCGAAACAAAGTGAAGCAAAAGCATTATGATTGCGGGAAATGCGAAAATGCGGAAAATGAATTCAAAGTATGTCAAAATGCTATAAGCGAAGAATCAAAGTTATATTTGATACAGAAAAAACGCTCAAGAACGAAAAAGTTGCTAAGAATAGAAATGAGAAGAATGAAAAGATTCGAATTTTGAATTATTACAAATGCAAAATGATGCTAAGCCGAACACGCACAAAGCGGCGACAAAAAGGTAGCAAAGAAGGTAACAAATGTATGTAAATCGGTTTATAAGGCACAGGAGTAAAAAGGGGATGCAATCGCGATTGGTACAAGCCACATAATAAGAATAAAAAAAATAGTTGGGTACTATTAGGATTTAATTGTATGGAAAATTCGCAACGAAATATTGCATAAAATACCCTAAATCAAAAACAATAAAATCAAGGCAGCCCATTTTACTCTTCGTTCACTTTTCTCTCAGTCCACCCACTCGCATGTCAATTATTGTACTTGGTACCCACATCAAATGGTGATGCCGCCACTGACATGGGATTGACCTGTGCACACAGCCTCTATGCCGAAAATTCTTTGCCACCGTCGGAGGCCGCATGCCAATCAAGCGAGTCGTAGATCGGCGCAATCTGTGTCAGCTACTTTGGATACGTACATTGGCACAAATCAATTTATTACTTTGTCAATGGAGCCACACTGAGCGAGTGCTAAAAGTCCTCTACAGTTGTGCAAGTATGTAAAAGGTGTCCGGTGGCAAAATTTGGAATTAAATGCGAAATTTAAAAAACGGCTAATGATAAAAATTAATTTCAACAACTGTTACAAAGAAGACAAGTGGGAGTTTTTTTTTAATTATTTCCTCTAACTGGTGACCATTACGTCGGAAGGCAAGGAAGAAATCTCGCAATATCGCCATGATCGTGGGCGGCGTGGTGCCATCTTGCAGAAACCATGTGTGTGTCGCTCATTATTGCTAGAAGATACTCATGTAGCATACGCCGTTTACGGAAATTTGTTTACGCTTGACGATTTTCAAAAAAATACGGTCCAATTATTCCACTGTTTGACAATGCACACCAAACCGTCACTTTGGGACTGTGAAGTGGCGGTTGATGTTTTATAGTTGGTTTTGTCTTTTAAGTAACCAATAACGGCAATTTTACTTATTTCCACTTTCACTTAAATCAAAGCGGGTTTCATCACTCAAAAATATTGCATTTGTCTTACAGAAATTGTAATCGTTAGCGGTGGAGACATCTAAGGAGAGAAATCTAAGATCCTTCCTAAATATCTCATGCAAACAATTTTTGGAAGTCCCAGGACAGCCGCTCTCTTGCGCACAGTCTCACGCGGATTAGCTGCGCAAACTTTTAGCAGTTTCACTAAGTCTCAACGCCCGGCTGGGTCCCGGGCGTGCATTGTTTGTCACCGAACTTGTTGCTCGGAGCCTTCGCACACATGAACGAAGCAGTTGCATACGAATCGTTGACCTTGAAATTCCGCCCGTCCACTGCTACGTCGAACTAAATAACCCGCACAAATAACAAAACTAACTCGGCCCATCCCCGCTTGTACTCTTATCGAGTAGGGAGAAATTTTAAATTTGAAACCTAATTCAGCCACCGAACACCCTGTACCTACACCGACATACCTAGCACATACATAACATGTCCATGTGCACTAGTTTTTCATCGAAATATTTTAATATAATTATTGACGTTTGATATTCGAACTGGCTTCTTCCTTTTCGTTGGGAGATGTATAGGAAACCGAAGTGCCGTGCCACCCTACTGGGTACTTTGAGCTCACTCTTGCGTGGGAGTCAGAGCGTTTGGGTCCAAGACCGGATGGCATGACATTTTGGGGCAAATAGCATGAAGATTTATATTTTCTTTGCCTCACCTAATGGAAAAATTACATTTGACTTTTGGATAATAGAGAGGAGTAAAAGTTTGGACATAGAATTAATGAATAAATTAGCTCAATATTTATTTGTGAGAATTGGCGAGTGCGTGATTGTAAGTGTGGTAGAGATTTCTAAGAAATATACGTACATATGTAAGTTTCAATTGACTGGTAAAGAATTCGATATCTCATGGAGCCAACTCAAGCAAAGAGAGAAATCTACTAAAGTTTGGACGTTTACATTTATATAAAACAGAATACATTTTCACGGATACGCCCATTTAACGCGAGTTTTCTAACAGAATCTAATCAAAAAAAGATTCGTGCCAATTTTTTATATATTTTCCAAATATTTCTACTGCTTTCGATGCATCACTTCTCTGCTCACCAAGCGGAAAATTTGTATGTGAAAGCAATAATAGTTGAGCGATATTCCAAAAACTTTGTTTTCAACCTCTTAGCTCACGTGCGACATGCTTGGGTCAGTGCTTCCAAGTGCAAGAAGAAATATTTTACGGATCATGCTTATTTTTTTCCAATTTAATAGTTCATTGTCCATTTGTTTATTTTTAGATGTATTTTGCCTCGTTGTCTTTTCTTTGATCACAATAAATATGATAATTACTTTACCATTTTTCTCAGCGAACTGTCACAACTGTCAGTGCTGCCAATTATATGTTTTTTGTTTTGCTCACTGCTCACCAGGTGGTTGGTAAATCGAAAGCAGTGAATAGTTGCTCTAAATGTCATTTAGTATTCAGAGAGAAAGGGAGTGGAATTGGTTAGAGTGTAATTCCAAGATCGAAGATAGCAACATCACTTAAGCGCTGATTTAATTGTAAATTATTGAATGATACTCGTATTTCTCTCAGTGTACATCTAACATGCAAGCGCACGCAGCGTCCATTTCCCTGAGACACTTTGGTTTAATATCTTTATTATTCCACAACTACACGCACGCCACGCGGAGAAAGTATAAGGATTCTTACCTATGTAGGTATGTATAAGTACATGCTTGTACTCTTACGTTCATATGTCTGCGCTATGTACTTATGTATGTCAATGTACACATTTGTATGTATTCATCCATTCAGTCAGCTGTGGACAGACAAGAGCCAGCAAGGTGAATGTAGTGCATCGCTTCATACACAAATATATTATATATCAATATACGAGCGTATGTACGAGTATGCATGTTTGTATGTATGTATGTCTGCGCACAGATATACATATATATACTTCTCCAAACAACTGATGTGCCACGTGTCGTGGCTTTTCCAAGCATTCGTCCAACAAAGCGCATGAAACGGAAAATCACTAACGTAAATTACATAAAAAATGAAAACAAGCACACGAGAAGCAGCAAACAGCAGTCGAACCAGCTTTGAGCACTTTTTTTACGAGGAGCAACAGTTTTATTGTATTAATACTACTTGCGTGTGATTGAGGTGGGAGTTGCAGTCTTTAAGCAAATGCGGCAGAGGTTAAAGTAATATTTTAAGATTTATTACATAAAGCAATGTCTGAGTATTGAGTAGCCCTAAGAAGATCTCACCAGCTTTAAAGTGAGGTATTTGAACTAAAGATGTCTCTCTTTTTCGTCATTTCTCAATTGAAAGTGATATAATACTTTGCGGTTGTCCGATTGGCACAATAAACTTCGAATCATCATTTTTGTATAACCCGAATAATGTTTCCCTTCGTCATCTGTGATCAACCTAATATTGTATTTGTAGTGTTATCCCCAATCAGCTGGTATTTTAAAAAGGTATCTTTTCAGGCTCAAAAACTAAAATAAAAAAATAAATTGATCGCCACGAGGAAAGTATGAAGTTTGTTAAAAAAGAAGATGATTTTTCAAATCTAAAACTCTTTACCTTGTTAGTTAGTAACTCGTATCGAACGCTTCTTAAGACGCGAGCTGGCTGGATTTCGTCGTCACAAGAGCTGTATTGACCAAACCAGCACTCTTCGCATCATAGTACCATAGAACAATCAGGTGAGTGGCGCTCACCACTTTACATGCTCTTATTATGCTTTAAGAAGACATTCGACACAATCAAAAGAGAGACAATATGGCTGGCGTTGAATAGAAAGGAAGTTCCCCCTAAGATAATTCGCTCATCAGAGCCCTTTATGTGAACTCCGAACTGGCAGTAGACGACGTCATGAGCCAATTAACTGGGCACAAAAGAGGCAACGTATGGAGTTTCACCCGATATCTTAAGGATCAGGTCTTTGCGGATAGCATCGGCCTGCTCTCTCACAAAATCATTGACATGCAAGCGAAGACGGATAGACTAGGCGCGTTGGCACGCACTGTCGGACTGGAACTCTATGAAGTCAGTAATATTGTGCAGAAGTGAAACATGGCTGATTTCAAACACCCTCACACAGAGGCTACAATATTTCGTCAACGAATGCCTTCGCATCATCTGTAGAATATTCTGGCCGAACACCATCAGCCACGACGCGCTGGGAGACCAACAAATGAGGAACCCATCCTATGGCAAATCAAGCGCAGAAAGTGGCGATGGCTATATTACTCGTTTAGAAAACCACCAGATACCATCACAAGAATGACACTGGACTGGAATCCGTAAACGAACAGAGGTCGCGGTCGGCCAAAAAATATTTAGAGAAGGTCGATGTTGCGCGAGCTAGTAGATGCCGACATCAGATAGGACGACGCAAAAACAACAGCCTAGAACCGTTTACGAAGGAAGAGTCTTGTCGGAGTCCTATGCTTCCGAGCGGAGTGAGCAAGGAAAAAAATTGTTAGTAACTACATATGCTCCGAATACTTATTGACATTAGTCGCGTTCAATCCCACAAAAATTTACAAGTAGGCGTTCGTAAACACCAATGAGTCGAAAATTGAGAGAGCTGCCACCTCGCTTGCAAGATGCAAAAGAAAAGTTCATTTTGTACTGGAGAAATTTGAGCCAATGAAAATTATCATTCGCGAAATCAAACGATCTGTAAGGGTTTGCTTGAACTTTTTGTAGCCATACAAATTTATTTTTTGCAGAATCTGGTCTTTTGTGTCTGTCTTCTGTTCTTGTGCCGTTTTGAAATTTGCAAGTTATATGTAGTATAAATAGATCAATTTTTTGGATAACACAAATTTTTTCAAATAAATTCTGTGGATATGGTCTATTTGCAAGTGATATAAAATTTTTCGTTCCTTAGCTTTTTTACTTTTTCTTCTCTATGGGAAAGAATTTTCGCAACGCTCTTGAATTGGATTGATGGCTAATTTTGTTATCGAACGCTACTACTATGAACCATTTTGAATTTAATTGTTTTTGCCAGATACTAGGAGTAGAAATGTTTGAATTTGCTTTGCAATTTTCGTTTAAATTTTTACTAAAGGAAATGTCGCCCAAGCATCGCTAAGCAGCTGTTGGATGACGTCAAGAACTGGGGGTCTGCTCTGCAAAGCGATGCGAAAGGAAATTTAGTATTTTATATAGCAATATCGCCTTTAAACATATATCTTAGAAATATAATTTGAATGAAACGTAACTACATTGTCAACGTTTTTTTTCCGACTACAGACAACAAATTGTGTTTGTAATATAACTGGTTTATTATTTCTGGATTCCAAATTAATTTGAAGCAGACAAGATACATTTCATTAATAAGTGGGTGGGTCACAATGGACTAGAACTATATTTTTATTATTTTACTCACCTTTGAGAGTAGTTGATTTGTAGCTATTAAACTTTTTCAGGAATCGAAATCCAGAAACGTATGCTAAAAGTAAAAAAAGAAAATAAAATTGAAATAGAGTCCTTTTAAAGTAAGAGAATATAACTAACTGGGTTCAACCAGAAAGACTACGCCCTATTGGAAATTTTTTTTGCTTCTTTATTCTTATTTCTTAACCTTTTGGATTTTACATTTGTAATAGTTTCTTTTCAGAAATTGCACCCAGTTGAAGGTGGAAAATCTGGAAATGCTTCTCAAATCGAGAAGCCTCGAAAATTACTCACAAGCCCCGCAAAAAATTGTATATATTCATTCTTTCCGCTCCACAGTGAAGCATAGGGCCAAAAAAATTAGTATATGGTAATTAATTTATTTCTACATAAAAACAACCGCAACTAATTTCTCACACGTTTTGCGCATTTTGCAGTTGATTAACAAGAGGGAAAACCACCACGAGTTCATTAATAGATCAATGAAACAGCCAACAACAAATGCCTCTACAGTTCATTCATAAAAACCGTAAACACACGTATCATTAAAAACGTCACGAAAATCTGTCTCGAAGAGTAATGTTTCTTCAAAGATACTTTTCTAAATATTTAAATTTATCTCTTTTATTAAAACATCCAAATAACAAAAAAAAAACATAGACTCAGATGTATAATTATATCTTATCCGAGTAATAGATTTAAGTGTTGCTGTTGTTCAATTATTTTAGTTTTATTGAGCTACACACACATAAACAAACGCAAGAAGGAAAAGCGTAGCTATATATAGAGTGGGCCATCTAAAATTTGCTTTTTGAATCGGCTATAAAAACAAAACTAATCAATATTTTTTCAAACTTTTCTTTTATTTTGAAGATTGAACATTGTCATTTATGAATGAAAAATAATATCATTCAAATGACTGCCACGACTGGCTTTACAGTAGGCCATTCGATCAACCCAATTTTTAAGCACATTTTCGATTGTTTGGGCTCCAATTTCATGAATGGCAACTTCGATTTCGTGTTTTAAAGCATCAATCGTCCTGGATAGTTCGCATAGCATTTGTCCTTAACGGCTCCCCACAAAAAATAGTCCAACGGGCTTAAATCTCAGCTCCGAGGCGGCCAATTGATATCGGAATTCAAAAACGGTAGCCAAAAGTTCGAGTGTAACTTTGGCAGTGTGACAAGTTGCACCGTCCTGTTGAAACCAAATGTCGTCCACGTCATCCTCTTCAATTTTTGCAAACAACTCGTTGAGCATGTCACGGTAACGCTCGCCATTTACTGTAACCGCGGCTCCTCGCTCGTTTTCGAAAAAAAATGGCCCGATGATGCCGCCAGACCAAAAACCGCACCAAACAGTGACTCGTTGTGGATGCATTTACTTCTCTACAGTAACGTGTGGATTTTCTGAGCCCCAAATCCGACAATTTTGCTTATTGACGTAGCCACCGATCAAAAAAGAAGAAGAAGACTCACCACTTTGGAAATAGGTTTTCAATATTTCCCAATTTAGTTCAAGCGTATAGCGTCCCATTCGTAAATATCAAACCTTTAAGTAAATTATGAACACATTTGACATGTCATTTGTGTTACCATTCTCAAAAAAATAGGTGGTTCAAAAAGCAAACGCTATATGGCGCACCCTTTATTTATATTTTCAACTTTACCATGCAAATAATTGGCATCCTTATACGTACATTTGTGCCCATAATAATGAAAGAGGTCTAAGTCCTATATTTCTTGTTTCGAGATGTTTAATGAAATGCATTTGAATAAATTGAAAAATATTGTTTTTAAAGTTGGAATAGACTTAGCCCATTTTAAAAATTAACTAAATGTCTTGTAAATGATTTAAAGTTCGAAAGACCCATGAGTTTTATTCGAAGCAATAACATATAACAATAATAATGAAGTAATTCTAGAACGTTTATTAATTATTTTAAAAAAGTAATGCATTTTTATATTTTCGAGTTTTTATTATTCTTAAAATGTTCCCGAAAAACTAGAATAAACACGTAATATCTTTATGTTTTTCTTCCGTTACTGGTCTATTGGCGTATAATGGAAGTAGCTTAGAATTGCAGTATATTTTTGGCCTTCCTCTTTCAGGTGAAATAACCAAAACGTGAAATTTAGAAACATCTAAAGAAGTTTTATAAAATATTTTATACGGTTCGATTTTCAAAAATCTCATTTATTGTATTTATTGTCAAGACAGATTCGCCCACAATGTTTGTTTACCCGTCTTGGTGTTAACTCTTCTAGTGAATTCATGCAAATAATATCCGACATTCGTTTTATCGAAAGTGTGTTTCTTCTTCTACACTTTTCTATTAATTCATAACAATGCTCAGGGTTGTACAAGTAATTTGTTCTTTTATTTTCATTTCTATCAGCCCAAAATCACGGTCATTCGGTAAAAAGGTATGACCCGATACCAACAATTTATGGTCCATTGTTTCAATACTTTTATTTGATGACTGAGCAATTTTCATCCATGCCAGTGCTACTTTAATGTTACGATTTCGGCCTGAAATACATGACTCCACTTCCTCTCCAACTTTCTGTGAAGTTGTGGTTTCATCCCACACATACATCTTGACACAGTTTTCAGGGAGATAAGTTTGATCGCCAAAAAATCGCCTTTTGAGGAAAGTATTTTTACCCAGGCTCTGGAGTAGGATTTGAAATTAAGTCCATAGGTAAAAAGTGATTTAATATGAACGTTGCACTTTGAGAGCATCTGGATTTTCTGGCATAATTTTAAAATGGCATCTATTTCGCTATTTCTAAGTTTGAGTCGCAGCAATGGCATTAATGAGAAGGGTATTGAGTACCTACCCGAGTATTCATAATGTGTGCACATATATATGTTTGTATAGCGAAGCGAGTATGTAATCATTTTGACCTCCTCATCAGCTGCATGCTAGCCTCCTACCGAGTCAAAGTAAACTCATATTTCTGCTACACACACAAATCTATCACATAACAACATCGGAACGCCCAAATCCAATTCGATTTGTAATGCCATCGAGCTAGTGAGTAAATCTTTAATCACGCACTCCAAAATGACAAAAACAAAAAAAAAAAACATAAAAACATAGTCAGATTTCAAATATTCCAGCCATTAACGCAGATGGGATGGTTGTAGCTTTGCATGAGTCCAACTCGGTAGATGGCAGAAAAAGGCATTTATAAGAACAGTAACTGAAGAGCAGACGAACAAAAGGAAAAATAATAGCAACAAAAACAAAAACAACATCAACCAACAGCACCACTAAAACAAACGAAAGTGAGGCCATCGAACATGCCACCATTTACTACTGAGTGTCGAAGCGAAGCAGCAGCCCCAGTGGCGCAGATTAACACCAACAATGGATTGAAAGTTGAAAGGATACTATAAATCTTTGTAACAGTATTACTCACAAGCAAGTACACTAGTTTGAAAACAAATTCCTTCGTTGCGGTCTCGAGCCGCAGCATTTGCGTGTAGATTCGCGCATTCGCACAAATGCTTTAGGTGCATACATATGCATACATACGTATAAATATATATTGTATGAATGACAAGAACAAGCAAACATTGTTGTAGCCCTCGGACTCAATTTCTTTAACACTTTCCAGCTGTTGGGGACATTTGAGAATTGTCACATGAAGTAAATCGCTAAATTACATTTGACAGTACAACACAAATAAACAGAAAAACTTAGTATCATGAAATTTTACACTCTTGGAATGAAATATTACAACTTCACCGAAACTCTGGTTTAGAGCTAACTCTTCGAACAGGTGAACAAAAGACGACTTGTGGAACGTTGCTACGACAGTGGGTTCCTCCCAAAATATGCATATCGAATATTTTATGATATTATTGTACAATAACAAAAAGGTCGGTGGAATGCATTTATGGGACGACTCGAAAAATTTTGCCCAAAATCGACACGAAAAGATCTCGTCCTTCCCGGAGTGTCCTCACCCTCTAAATGACCGGAATTATGACAGGGAACAAGTTCAAGTAGAATGGGTTTACCGGCAAGCAACATTTGTCGCAGCAGCCAAAGCGGCGAAATCGAAAGTTTAGACTAGACTACTTTGGTTTGGTCACATTTTATCCCCATTTCTGTGGTTGCCCGATTTCAGCAAGCATCCACGAAGCTGTAAGGTTTACTAAGCCCACAACCTGGTTTTACTTCTGGCAATGCGGGACAAAGCAGAAGGAGCCTCCACAACGGTCTAAGTGTGTTTCTGTCCTGTACTTATTATTGCTGTTGTTGTTGTTGAAATGGTTACGTATTTCTACTAAAATAGTATTACTACAACTAACGCCTTTTTCCTTCTACTATTCTCGTGTGATGTCTTGTTCTT
Organism: Anastrepha obliqua; assembly: GCF_027943255.1. Lineage (NCBI taxonomy): Eukaryota > Metazoa > Arthropoda > Insecta > Diptera > Tephritidae > Anastrepha > Anastrepha obliqua. Next base: position 1,530,629 of record NC_072895.1, on the reverse strand, counting down.
GCTGTTTTCATTCTTTTTCTGAGTCAAATCCATTTCGTGAGGTCCAAGTATAACAGCAAACTTTTCATCTCTATGTCAGAGATTACATTAAATTGCTGTAGGAAAGACTTACCGAAAAAGCGAAGTCTTGCTCTAGTCTTGCTAGCTAGACCTAGACATTCGCATAAATGGTGGAAAAGACTATCTTTTGCCCCCTCTACCTGCATGAACACCTACCTTCCAACGACCTGTAAGAGTTGCGGTGATACGGTGTTTGGGCGAGAGCATCCTTACAGGTAATTCGTCCTCTGGATGTTGTACGACGGCCATGTTTTTCTTGTTGTAGTGCATGTAGTTAATTTCTTCCCCCTGCTTCCAGATAAAATATAGTAATGTGAGCCAATAGATGTTTTTATTATCTTGAATCCCGTACGAACTTCCACCGCCTCTATTATATCTACTGCCGAATTTTTTCTTGCTAGCTCATCTGCCATCTCATTACCCTCTATGTTCCTATGACCGGGAACCCATATCAGAGTAATTTGAAGCCAATTACCAAGCAATTATAGTTCCTCTCAACACTGTAAAAATGTACGAGTTGTTTCTTCTTTCACTAGGAGTCGATTAGAAAAACACCAAATGGAACCAAGTCGTTTTCGGCTTGACTAATTGCTTTCCCTAACACCAGCAGGTATCGCCTATACTTTAAGGTAGGAGAGTCTTATACCATTCGATCAAATAAGACATATTCCAGCTCTGTTAAACTTTTTCTTATTACTCAAGAGCAGTTCAACTTCGAAGGAACTACCAAACGCATTATTAATCATGGCAGGATCGTTGGAGTCATTTTTTAGAGTTAGTGGGAGACAACTACGGAGGTAGATAATCAAATTTTGCTAGTAACTTACCTTACTTTTAATTTATGAGTTACGAACAAAGTCTTGAAGCTTAATTACCACACCTTATAAAAGCTTTAACCCTCAAAGACGTAACTAACCGCCAAATGTAATTTTATTTTAGTAACCCTCCTATAATATGTTTCTACCAAAGTCAAACTCTGGGCTTGAGGTTTTGGGTTTGAGAAAATTGTTAAATGTTTCCACTGCGTGTTTGATGAAAATTGAGTTTAAACTACAATTCGTTCGTTTCAATCTTGTGTATGTATATCTAATTTTAGACGTCGACAGCCTGCAAATCACTGTTGCCATTTTTCGATAAGAATACAAGATCAAAAACAGAAAAATCACGTAAATGAACTCTAATACTCGTATCACCATTTAATATTAAAATTCATACAAGCCCAACATAAACACGTTACGAAAGGAGGGTTTGAAATGAGTTTGGGTTATGATATTTTTATGCGCTTTGACCAATGTTTTGACTGGTATTTGCGCTTACACACGCTAATGGTAGCAAACAAAAAATTAAGCTGCGATGAATTGGCCAACCGTGGATCAGCGGTTACCACACAGGGACCAGAGTCAATGATCGGAATCAGTTATGCAGAAATCATGAATTGGACCAGCGATTATGTATGCAATTTACAAAATGAATGTTGGTCCAGTCTAGAACGCTGCTTTGTGCCAAGTCCGAATAGAAAACTGACGAACTTTCATCTAAAACTTGAAAAAAAGACGTTCGGTTGATGGTCGTTATTATCAAAGGACACAACCAATGGGGTCTGCATATGACCACCATTGGAATTATTGAGGACCCGATTTGCCTGTTTTGCTTAGAGAACCCGGATGGCACTGAGTATTTTCTCTGTGTGGGATAGAAATCCAAAACCATACACATCACAAATACATACATACATATGTACTTATATATAAAATAGTATGCGCATGCACGCATTAGTGAGCTTTGTATTTAGTTATTTATTTATTTATTTACTACATTCATTTTTTCATTTCTTTAGGCAGCCCAGGCGGTGCCAAAGGCCAGGGGCATGTTCGTATGTTAAATTGCCATTTGGTAAATTCTAGTTTATGTTTTCTTGCATAGACAAAATAGAAGAAAAATTGTGTTGCCACGAAGCGACAGGTGCCGCAGCAGCTATTCGATTGCCGTCATTTAGATAATATGTATGTTTGTATGTATGTATGTGTGTGTGTGTTCATTACACATTTGTGCTTAACTTATTTATTTGATTTTTCATGCGCTCGAGCTCTAAGATAAATGAGCTGTGAACATATTTTATGAAAAAAATCTATTTTAATTAGAAGGAACATTGTGAAGGAGGCAAACAGATGAAGATGTTTTTTTTTAATTATTTGAAATCGCCAAAAAATTATTATTAGCTTTTTTAAATTTATTTTTATTATATTTTTGTATCCCCACATATCGAAATATCTATGTGTATTTGCAATATGCTCCAATATTATTTCCCAGTTGGCCTCGGACTTCCAGTTGAAAGATAAATATTTTCTAAACAAGCATGGCTTGGAGCTTATTGCACTTCGAAAAATTTATTAACAGCAGAAAAATCTGCACATTGCAAAGACGTTACAATATTACTACCAACCTTAAAAGGTCACAGGAGCATTGCCGGGAATTGTATGGCCAACGCGCTGGCTAGACAGGGCATCCGTATTGTGAGAGCAAACCGGGTTCTTACGGCTATCTGTGATCTGGTTTCAAAAAGATGGCCTCCGAGTTAGCCTATTCAGCGCTGAATGAGAGCACTAGCAATTAAAGACGCGCGATACATTCGGTCGCAACTCGCGATAGTGTTGGGTGTTTTGACTGGACACTGTTCAATGAATGTTCGACCGGTGGGACTCAGCATAACTAAGATTACCCTTTGCGGTATCCTTCTAGTATATGGTCATTCTACTTTTGGCTACTCATATGAAATTGGGTTATTTATTGGACTCAGATAACTACGCTAGAAATATTCACAAAACCATTAACATTAAGTTAGTCTTATCCTTTGAGAAATAATAATGGTTGCTTGGGTACCTGGCCGTCAGAACAGAATGCTACTAAATTGTTTTTTTCCTCTCTTTAGAAATATTTGAAGAGGTTAGCGTTCTATGCATGCAATGAATTTATGGAAGTTGTTGTACATTTCTCGTGTATGTTTGTATGGATATATGAACCAAAAGGCATCTGCTCACATTTGCCCTCTTCAATTTTCCAGCCGTTGCTGCAATTAGTCTCCGATTTCAAGTGTCTCCGTTTGCTTTTACATCCGAATACTGATGCTATTTTTGGCAATTTTCCCTTTTTTATAGAGGCTACTGATGGCTACCCTTCTTAATGCTACCTTATATATTACGCTCAAGTGGCTTAACAGCTCAGTGCATACGTCGACTTACAGGCATGCGTTGAAATACATTTAAGGTGAACCTCTGGACCGATGAATAAAATAACGAAATTTGAAAGTAAGTTATTTTAGTAGGATGCCTTGCCATGCAAGCGAAATTACTGTCAGTCCTACCATAAACCTTGATTTGCTAGACACTCGAACAGCAAAAGTCATCAAGATTTAGCGATGTCCGAGTTAAGTCACTTCGCAGCTACCACACAGCCTTCGCCTATACGGATCGCTGGAAAGGTTCCTTTACGTTTCTAAGGAAAGACCAACTCATTTAAAAAACTTAGCGGCCTATCGCACTGGCTATCACTTCTATTCTACATATATATTGACGCTTGCAAATGCAATGTTACAGTTTCATGCCGCCTCCAAACGGCAGATGGTTTTTATGAGGAGTTTTTTCGTGGCAGAAATGCACTCAAAGGTTTGTCATTGCCGGCCGAGGACGACCCGTTAATAGAAAAACTCCTTTCTATTATGTTGGTGTGTCATGGCCAAAGCGGGTTTCGAACCTACGAACTTCAGAATGCTAGCGAAGCACCAACGCATTCGGCCATGGTCGCCGCTATATACTTAAATTTATCAAAATTTTCACAAAACATAGCTCAAACCGCGCTGACAAAGAGCTATACGCAATCTCTCACATCCCTTTGTCACAACTTTCACTTTCCCCTAAAGTTCTTCTCGCAGTCTTTGTGGGTAATTACTAATGACTTCTTACTACGCTTACACCTTTCCACTGGAAGCCGCTAATGTGGAAGAGAGCGCAAATCAGAGGGAAATCGAATTTCCTTTTTAAATGCGACTTTGATTTTCATCAGGAAATTTCTTCCCCTCAGCACCAGAAACAAAGTATTGATTTGTGTAGAGGTACGTCTGCAGCCGTGTTGGTCGGCATATACTTACGTGCATACATTTGTATATTACTAGAAATATATGTGCGTCTGTAAGTTTATATTTGTGCCCGCACGCAATTCGTCGTCAACATTTTTTTCCATTTTCAATTTGCTTCTCAACTCATCCTTCTTCTCCTCCCCCACACATATTTAACAGCCAACCATCCATGCTTCCATAAATATTAAGTGTTCAATGTAATTGTTGTTGTCTGTTTTCAAAAGTAATTAGAAGTGTCTTCCCTTCTACGGGTCTTATTTTCCATAGACCTTCCTTTCTTCCTCTGCCGGCGTTGGTTATTGCCTTTCCGTCTCAACGGAAGCAATTAGAAAAGTGATACAAGACTAAGTCGTAGCCAAAATTTATAGAAGCATAGAAGTTGTTTCACTTTTGTCTTCGTAATGGCTGTTCGTGCAATAAGACAACATCGAGTGGCTGGTTTACGCTTAATCTCCATGGCAAATATATGAGAAGGCGGTATCATCTTGAGTTATTGAATAGGTTTAAGGAGTTTTTAAACAATTCTTTTTTAATTATTTTTGCTTATTTGGAACGCGCGGCATATGCTCATCCTCCCATGACTGCAAAAGCGGGAGCTCAAATTTTTTCACAGTTTTCAACTGTTTTTCAAATTTTCACAATTTTTTACCGGTGCCACCAGTATGGAATGGGAAATCGGGAATATGATATAAGAATACGAACATCCAGTCATCGGTGCAGAAGTCAACGTCTTATTCCCCATTATGATGAAGTAGAAATAGAAAGGACGAAGCTGAGCTTGAGATATTTCCCTACCATAGAAATATTGTCTGTCATATTCGAACAGTCATGGAGAAGTTCATAAGGAAATTAATACATTGCGAAGCTTATAAAATAAAATAGCTTAGCTTATTGAGCTGACAAGCCACGGTCTGGTACCACATAAACGAAATGGGTCCATAGTATTACCAAAGACGTTCACAACGAACTTTAATTTCCTTATTATTATTATTATTAGGCCAATGTGGTCTGTGTCCGTTTCACAGTGTCGGCAGATGATGGTCTCAAGGAGGCCAATTTTGTTTAAGTGGTATCTCAGGCTACAGTGACCTGTAAGGTAACCAGTTAAATGTCTTAGGTCTGCTCTGCTGAGTGATAGTAGCTTATCAGAAATTCTTCTGTCCGGCGTTAGGAATTGTTTCGCTTGTCGCTGGCCGATAGAATTTCACCAGTGTTCAACGAATATGTTCTCCTCCCACTTCCTGAGAAGTTCGTTGTAGGCATGTTTCCCCTATTTTTGGCTAGGTGGTCCACTATTTCATTTCCCTCATGTCGTTCGTGTGCAAGAACCAAACCTAATAATACTGTGTTGAAGTTCCTTAGCAAAGTGAGAAGGTTCAAGCAATTATATATAATTTTTGAGGTGATTGCAGTTGATAGAAGAACTTTCAAAGACGCCTGACTATCGGAAAGTATGCAAATGTGGGTTCCTCTTATTTTTGTAGGGAGGCATTGCCTCACACATATCTCAATGGCATGTATTTCTGCCTGGAAGATTGTTGGGTACAAACCCTTTGAAGTCGATTTTTTGAATTTTGGCCCATTGATTCCCGCCCCTGTTCTACTATCTTCTAATTTCGATCCATCATACCATATCTGGGATCCAGATTTGAAAGTGATAGAAATATTTTTCCAAGCGTACGGTTCATTAACAAGAACTTTCTGAAAGTTCCTGAAGAGAATAGACGAGCTTCTTTTTCAATTAAAATGGGAAGCGGCAAAGAATGTTCTTGTGGTGTTTTGCAGTCACGAGTAACCTGAAGCTAAAGACATAGAAGAGGCCAATATTTCAAAAAATATCCACTATCTCGAATCCAACGGCGATATAAATCAATCTACGGCACAATTGCACATAAAACGATTCCAGGAGGCACAATGCAACACATGTTGCAGCATAAAAATGTGCATATTCTTACAAAGGCACATACAGATGTGCATACATTCAAGCGTACATATAAGCAAGTGTAAAGGAATCGCTGAATAATTCAAGTGCGTCAGATGCGGCACACATAAATTAACATTTTGCACAAAATTCATCTTGTAAACATAAATACAGACCTACACACATACATATATTTGTACATATTGGTATACGCACCGAAATCGAAATTCGCTCGGAAAATATAAAACAAAATCTGAGAAAAAGCGCTTACAAAACACATGTGCACACAAACATACATACATACATACATACATACAGATGTTACTACAAAGAAAATTCAGACAAACAATGCCTGCGAAACGCCAGCCTCTCGAGCGGTGCGCGCGGGCAGCGAAGGAGGTGTGTGTGGCAGCGGGTGGTGGTTGAAAAATTTAATTTTAAATTCTAAATCAAATTCGAAAATAGTTTCGAGTGGTGTATTTTTAAAAGAAAAATTAAGGCAATGATTTTCTTGAAAATCCAAAATTATCCTTTTATTTATAAATTCGCCGGCGGCATGCCGATGAGTACGCCACGCCACCAGTCTGCCGTGCGCATTTATGAAAATGTTTATCAAAAAAATTTAAAATAGATGCACACAAAAATTTTATGGGTCGCAGTCGCATGCGAAAAACGTGAGGTAGGCAGATTAAAAACAAAAAATATACAAACACAACAAATGCAAAAGGAAAATAGAGGGAAGGATTGCTCCAAAAGGGCAAAGATGGCTTATTTGGAGCAAACGGAGTTGGACTCCAAATTATGTGAAACGCAAAAGAAATAATAAAATAAAATGAAGTAATAGGAATAAAAAATAAAACAAAAATTAGAAAAAAATCTGCAAAAATACAAAAAGTAGATTAAATTAAATTAAATAAAAATCAAATAATATTAAATTAAATTAAACTAAATAAAATAATACATTAACAAAATAAAATTTATTAAATAGAAATAAAGAAAAATAAAATAAAATAAAAATAATTAAGTCGACAAAATAAAAAAATAAAAATAAATAATTTAAAAAAATTTAATAAAATTGCAATAAATACATTAACAAAATAGAGCAAATGAAAATAATAAAAGAAAAAATGTAAAATTAAATAAAACTAAATAACAAAAAAAAAAATAAATCAAATAAAATCAAAATAATTAAATAAACAAAATAAAAAAATTATAAAAAATAGGAATAAATAATTTTTAAAAAGTTAATATAATAAAAATAAATACATAATAATATTAATAAAAAGTCGATGCTAATGCATTTTGCTAAATTTGAATTGAAACTATTTTATAACAAAAATACTTTTTCAACCATTACTAGTTTTGAAATATTTGGCTTAAAGTCGAAAAGAAGTTTATACCGCTATTTGTGTTTCTTTATCTGTGTTGTAGTTTATTCATTTATTTATTATTATTACTTTTTTCATTTCATATCCCAATTCATTTTTAGCTGAAGCTGTACATACAACATAATTTTCAAAACCCAAGCATTACGAAATATTGCATTACGCATGAAAAACAAATAAATAACAACAACAAATAGAAGAAATTAAATCGTGAACTGTGAAATAATGTAGCAACGCAACAACGACGCAACACCATGGCGCAGACACGTCAGCGCAACAATCAAAATGGCCGCCAATCGTGCTCCGCCATAGGCCACAAGCGCGCCAAGACGCAGACTAGCAACTCATTAGGGGCCCCTGAGCCCGCGACCACCTCTGCCATAATTTTCCCCCACACAACAACCCACCAACACATAGAAATATGTATATGTGTTTGCACAGATATGTAAGTGTATTAGCCACCACAAATCCTCCGCTTCACTGCGTCAGTGAACGAACACCTTTCGGACCAGCAATGCCGTCAACGGCCGACCTGTGAGTGAGAAAACGATCCTCATTCTTCGAAATGTGCACTTGTATATGTGCATTCGGCGTTGAGTGTATGCGTGCATCCATGCAAATGTATTTTTCTTTTGTATTACTAGCACGTCTAACAATTCCTGCTGCTCTCGTGTACGTTACGCGCCTGCGCCATTCTGCACATCATTTCACTAACACTTGCAGACAAGCATTGGGCGATCTGGCTATATTTAGAATTTCCGAACGAAGGCACCAACACACATAGATGTAATTGAATGCCGATAGGTAAGCATCTGATGTGATCGCATACGCATTTGGCTCTGTGTTGGTGATGCTTTGCGATCAATGTGGCCCACAACTGAGGTAGCAGAACAAGCGAGGATCACCTACACCAGCAAACGAGACCGTCCGAAACAATACAAATACGAGGAAATCTTTACACATCTTTCGAGAACCTGTACATATACTTAGAGCATCTCGGTCAGTTTCCACCTTCTGTGTGTATCCAGTTTTCTTTCTCTTATTATTCCAATACGTTCTAAACGGCAAATGCTGTGCACCACTCCCTTTCTCATTCTTCGCTTATTTATCTTTTCTTGCCCAAGTGTTGTGTAACTTTTTCGATTTTTCTGTATTTCTATACACATTCATGCTTTAAATGTATGCGTGCGTGTATATCACCATGAGCCCCTACTCACCACTACAAACTGCATCTTTCATGTTGCTGCACCTTTGTATTGGTGATGATTAAATTACACATTTCTTGAAACAAAAAAACAACAGGAAACGCTGTTGCTGTTTGTACTGTTGTTGTTTGTTAAAAACACGATGCTCCGTAAAACCTTTGTATCTCATAAACTATTGGACGGACTGACAATACTTAATAAAATGAAGGATCTTAAAGTTTTGATTTTATTTTTTTCTTCAACAACAAACCATAAAAGTCGATACTCGAAAGTCTAAATTCCTGCAAGTAGTGTTTAAATTGTGTATATTTTGACTAGTTAACTAATGTTCTATTTAAAATGCACCCTATATAATTAATCCATTTGATTTTCTTGGCCTGAGAAGGATGAAATAACTTCAGAATTTTTCTTCGTCTGCACCACTTTCTCACTTCTCAATAGGATTAGGGATAAAGTTTCAGGAAAAAGGTGTTGGTAAGCAGACTTTGAAGCCATTTTGCAGGAGATAATCTACGCAGATACATTTATAAGTTATTATAAATGAATTAAAAATAACACAACCACAGCTGAATGGACGCCATGTGACCAAAATGATCTTCTTGGCATGCGTTGTCATATGCTTCTGACAGAAGAGAAGCCTAATTCGAGTTAGAAATCAAAAATTCTCTAGCGAAAAAAGACTTTCAGAAATACTCGTTAACTAAAATTGAAGATGTGAGTTCAACATTTATAAAAGGTCAGATAAGCTGTTACGAAAGGTCACTCGCTGATCATAGCAACCCATTGTGCTTAGAACAGAAAGCTCTTTGAGTATATTATAGCCAAAATTAAACTTCGCTGTGAAACGTAACATAACAATCAATAAGCATGGTTTTATGGATTTTTGTCAGATTTTTGTGCGTCGGCTTTCAATAACTGTATTCAAGTTGATACGGTTTTATTCGGATTTTTTAAAAGCTTCCGATAAAACCTGCCACTCAACGTTAATCCCACACTAGTAAGTTTTGGGTTTTACTCTATTTTCCTTAAATGGATAGAGTCGCACCCTTTCAATCGTGAATATGTAGTCATTTTCAATAACTTTTATATGCGAATGACTTAAAAATTCTTAAAACTGTACTAAGAATGTCTTATTCAGACATGACCCAGCCAACGACGGCGCTGGATTTTAATTCGCTGCTCTATATCTATGTCGTCGTAAAGCTCATACGGCCCATCGCCTGCGATACTTCGTCCAAGCTTCTGCGCCATATAATAAGACGGGCATGATGAGAGCCTTGTAGAGGGTTAGTCTTGTTCGTCGAGAGCAGACTTTATTACTCAATTGCCACTTAGTCCAAGGTAGCAATTGTTGGCAAGAGAGATTCTTCCTTGGATTTCAAGGCGGACATTGTTATCGGTATTAATGCTGGTTCCTAAATAAACGAAGTCTCGTACAACCTCGAAATCATAACTGTCAACAGTGACATATGTGCCGATACCCGAGTGCACCACCTATTTGTTTGATGACAGGAGGTACTTTTTTACTTTCACTACTTAGCAACTCAATCATCATCATCATTCACAGCATTACTACGCGGGGTGCGTCAAAGATTCCTTCACAAAACTCCCCTATCGCTTGCTTTTCCTTCGTAGTTGCGAATTCCCATTGCTGTGAGATCGCTTCCTACTGCGTCTATCCATCGGTTTCGCGGTCTTCCCGTCACATTCGCACCAATTATCTTTCCAGTCATGGCTTTCCTTAAAGCGGATTCAGCAGACATACGGAGCACGTGACCTATCCACCGCATATGCTGCGCCTTTCCAAAACGCACAGCTGTCTCATCTTGTATATGTTCGTTCAATTCGGAGTTGTACCGAATTCTGTAGCTGCCATCTTCATTTTTAATGGGTCCGAACACTTTCCTTAAAATTTTCCTTTCGAAGTTAGCAATAAGCACACTGTCATTAATTTTCATAGTCGACACCTCGCAACCATGTGTCAAAATTGGTCGGATAAGAGTTTTATACATGGTCAGATTCGTAGATCTAGATATAAGACGAGACCTGAACAAACTAAGGTGTGAATAGTAGGTACGCTCTATTGGCGGCGTTGACGCGATCTTTGGTTGCAGGTGTTGAGTTACCACTACAAGTGAACATAACACCTAGATATTTAAATTGTTGCACCGCTTCAAAAGTATATGCACCTACATGAAGATTCTGTGTATTTGCGACTCAATACAATAAATACTAAGTTCAGTAAATTGGTATAATTGGCTTCGACTAATTAAGGAAAACCATCACAGATCATTGCGGAAGGGATTCCATCTGTTACCTATAAACAGAAAAATAGTGACTTATAGCCTATTCATGCAAGGTAAAGAGTCCATTAAAGACAATCAACGCTCAAGCAGACCAACTGAGGTGACGTCCTCTTATTATACATCGTTGAAAAAGTCGACAAACCTGTTCTTAAAGGCCATCTATCATCCCCGATCGGTTTGCATAACTTCCATAACTATTTTGGAATGTCTAACGGTAGCGCGAAATGGGTGCCGATTGTTACCAGATGCGAAACTTAGATTCACCATTGGCTGGAAAAATCATGATTACAGTTTTTTTCCAAAAGATAGCCTTCTAATCTTTTTAAACGATTATAAAGAAAAAGCTGTCAATATGACAAGCGAATACTACGCTGGACTTTTAGAAAAATTAAAAGATGCTATTAAGAACGGAAGGTGAAATGGAAAGATTACTCAAAATGGACTTTAATGCGCTCATTCACAAGAAATTCCAATCAAAAATTTGTATTTCAAAGAGAAGTTTTCTAGTCGCATTTATCAATAGAAATTAACTAGTGAATTTCAGATGTTTTTTTTTCTGATATATAGTTTTGATTAATATTGAGGCTTTTTTCGGCATATTGAGGTTTTCAATAAAATTGAGTAACGATTATTGAGTTTTATGTTCTACTTTAAAAATGCAAATATGTTTACATGTATACATCCATACGTAAACAAAATACTTCCACATTTTTGTTTTAATATTTAAAATTTACATTTACCAACACGCCAATAAAATGAGAATGAAATCATCAGCAGTATCGAACAGCGTCGGCAACTGGAAGGCCGTGGGAAGGCTTGTTGCTGTTGGCAGCTGTTGCTATAGTAATTGTTATTGCATTATCGTAAAGCGAATTTTTGAAATTTAATTAACGCGCATTTCTCAAAAAATTGCAAAGTACTAAAGTTACGCATTGAATTCTCCAACAACTTAAATTGAAATGCAGCCCAAAGTTTGGCGCAGGCGAGGCAGTGCAGTCGTTCGTTTGGTGTTATGGCGCCAGCGGATATTTGTTTTTGCATGTCTGTCAAGTTTTGTAAGCCATGGAATTTTATCAAATGATAGGTAGGAAACAACGCATTTGCACGATTGCAATAAATCGATTTACAGAAAATTTCTTTGCTCACAGTTCACCAAATTAGTTTAATAGTGGCTAAGAAATTTTCAAATAACACTTTTATATAATATATTTCAAATTTTAAAAGATGCTATCTTTAAATAATACGTAAATTCAGAGGAAGCTATGGCAATAAAGATAGAACGTGGGAAAAACACATTACCTGGTGAAAGTAAAAATTATGTAAAACCAAATACATTGTTAACTGTAAAAAATATGCTGTGTACTTTTTCCTAACGGGCACCTCTCGTAAGCGGACGCCTCCAATAAACGAAAGATGCACCAGTCACTTTGACTAAACTATTAACTTTACATTAATTAAAGAGATCTTTTAAAATTTGACGTACTCGAAATTTACTTTACAACTATGTTCTAGTGGACTTTTTTTGTTAGAATTTTAAGTAATTCGAATCTGTTAGAAACTATGTAAAAAAAGTTACATGAAGAAAATAATGCAGGCACACGGGTTTCTGTATTGCAGAATCACTAAGGACCTCTTCCACAGCGGCAATTAGAAAAACACTTAACCTGTACCCGATAAACGAGAAGATGTTGACACTGAGGCCAAGGGTAGCAGAGTAATCAAAATACTGACCGTCCGAAATTAGTATCAACGAACCGAACGACCAACTTTAAAACCACACCAAATGTGATGAGTAAAAGAAAGGGCTTTAGAACAATCGCCATATCTGCAAATTCTTCACAGACAGATATGAAATGGATTACCGCAGTATTTTAAAGTCTAAATCTACACTGCAACCACATCAACTGGCTATTGGCAACCATGCAGTAATAGCTACGACAGTCAACTCGGTTTCTGTACGGCAAAATGGAGAAAAATGGACGAACTTAACAGAAGAGTCACTGTGCACAAATAAATGAAAGGAAATAGGGGTGTCATCTGTCAACGAGGCATACATAGATCCTTCTCTCAGCTATCGTGAAACTAGCAAAGCAATGGTGTAAACCAATACAGTTTCGTTTTCGTTCCCACGACAGTCGGTTCTACGTAACCGGAACGACCCGGATTTATAACCGGCCAAGGACTGTCACTTCAGCAGCATTCCTCGTATATGCACGGGGAATGTTTCTGCTGCTTCAACAACAACCAATACTTTTGGGAGATAGGGCTGCTCGTGCTGCGCTCACACATAAGCACCCGGCAGCATCTTTTGTTCCATGAGCAGCATTTGGCGGCCCACGACTTCTCTCGATTCTGCAGTATTCCCCTCATTAAAAGACATTACGGATGAGAAGAAAAGCGATTTCGTAATATGGTCTAAAGCCTACGTCTCCGTACAATCTCTTGACGGCATTAGGGAATTTAAACCTTGTACCGGTTCTCTCAGGTGAGTGTTACAAAGCGCAGAGCAACCTAACCTATATTTCCACATTTCTTGGAGGTTCGCCTTTAAACACTTTAAGTTGCATATTACAACGCAACAATAACAACAAAACGCTTTTAAAAGCATTCCACTTTTCCTGCATACATACATACATACATACATACATAGATGCATGGTGCAATAATTGAGTTCAAGTAGCTCTCCTCTTAAAACCATCCATAATGTCCACAACCCGAATAATCCCTTCGTCTTCCCCTCCACGCAGACCGCTACCTGCTCGTCAATAAGCACGTCAGTTGCACAACTGCAAAACACGCGCACGTGCCCCGAGCACTGACGACAGCAATGCAATGCCGATAGATATGGGAATGGGAAGGGATTTATGTGTGCGTGCATTTGGGTGAATATAGTGCACGCTTTGGAAATATAAATTGCATGTGTGAGTGTTTATGCGTCTCAATCATGAGCATAGAACCGCTCTAAATTTAGGCATGAATTCAAATGCATCCAAAACTTCGACAAAAACGAGAAGCGAACAACCAAAACAAAGGCAAAAACAATAAAAGCTACCAGAACACAACATACACAGCACACACTGACGCAGGGTCGCTTCTGCCAACGACCGTTAGCCAGGCATTAGAAAGAGCATTGAATTTCGTTGTCCATAAAATAAAATAAAAAACAACAATGAAACATAAACATAGACTATGCCGTTGCACGGGCTTTGATTGTGTTAGTGTCAGAGTTTTAATGCATTATGCGGATTTTCTGCTGCTAGCTTTCAAAGGTCTATCATATTTCATAACGAGCCTGCCATCTACCTGGCGAATCTACATACCCATATGTATGTATGTATGGATATGTGAAAATTTAAAATATTCTTAAAATGGTCCATAACTTGGATGATCAAACAATAGCCTAAGCCCAAGAAACTTTCGATTTATTTCCCAAAATGCCCATAAGCCAATGAGTGGTTCCAATAAGAATCTCTGTATATCCTGGTGTTAGCTGTAACGAAATGGAAGGCGAACTTACAAAAGAGAGAACTTTGAGTTGGATAACAGGGTCTGATATCGATATACTCGCTTAGACAATATTCGGGTTCAACAAAATTCAAATGAAATGCCATGTTGAGAACTGAAATACGAGGGCATCAGCTGGAAAAAACATAGTCAATGAAAGGAATCTTATGTAAAGGTTAATTAGTTGATTAAAGTTGGGCCAAGGATGTTCTCTCTTCCACTATTATGATGTTCCTCGGGCAGAGAGGCTCGATGCCCGACAAACACGATACGAGGATTCAGAAACAGAGAACCTTCCGCACCTAATCGTTTGCGATCACCCCAAGAAACTGAGAATCCAAATCTCAAACTTGGATGCTTAACGAGCTCATCGAAGCTCTGCGATTTGCAGTTAAAATGAAAGGAAATTACACTTTTTAAAGCCACTGTCGACTGAAAAAGATGAGTGTGATTTATTTATTTAAGCTTTTGTTAAAAAACTCTACTAATAAATTGTCCAGTAGTCTACACAACTATTTGGGTTGGGTCATTTGGCATTTAATTATGTAAGGCCGCACCTCGACCAGTATTAACCGCTTGAGACAGAACCCGCATCGAGTAAGAAATTATGAATTTTACTTTGTGACATTTCGATATTCAACAAAATGAGAAACAAGCCAATTATTGATCAGCAAATTTCCCTTACGAAAGTTATTTAAAAAAAACAAAAAAATGCTTCTTGACTTCCACTACAATCGTACATAAGCAACAACCGCCTATCTTTTTATTGCAAGTGGCCCTCTTTTAATTTAGTTGTACTCTCTCTAATCATTTCTCAACACTCTTTATGAGTTATGTTTTGTACACATATCCCGCCCATAATTTGACTATATGGTGAGCCACCAAGCACTCAATTGATTTTACCTGGCGTGTATATGTTGGCACATTTCCCAATCAACCTCTTCCCGCTACAACAGCTGGCTCTGTGAAATTCTTCTAGGTATAGGATGGCTGCCGAATTCGCCGCCATCTTCATGTTTTTACAATTACAAGCAAGCATTAATATTGTTTATGTTTGAATGTGTGTACAATAATGACCGCAATAAAAAATAGCGGAGCAGCAAGGTAAAAATTAAGAAAAACACAAATTTTCACTCTTTGTTTTTTTTTTTTCAAATTGTGGCGAAAAAATTCGAAATTTCTATGGCGTCTTAATACTTTTTTCCGCCGACTTTTCTGAAACCATTTCGAATCTTTTGTGGATGTTGTTATTTCGTTCGTTAGTTATGCCGTTGATGCTGTCCACGCTTGATGCCTCCTGAAGCAGCTGTCATTAGTACAAGTCGCCTGGCTGGCTGACGCACACACCGACTGTTGCGCCAATCGAATGGCGAATCGGCGCGCCAGTGTGTACTGTTTAAAATTTTAAGATTCAAAAAAATTTGTTTGGCTTCTTGCCAAAAGCGCAAAGAACGTCCCGCCGTCTAAAGTGGCATTTCATTTCATTTCTCATTTCATTCTTTGTTATGTCGATGTGTTTATTATTGTTATTTTGTAATGTTGCGTTGTTGTTTATTTGAATTTTGTGGCGACATCATCCGCCGCTAAGGGTGAAGCGAAAAACAATTAAGCGTGTAAAAGTCACATCCTCGTTTTGTGGCGGAAAAGTGGTGAAAATTCTAGTTTGTCACTGTGTATGTATATGGGCGTGATCAATATTACTGCATACCTTCTTAAATATATATAATCTTGATTAGCAGTAGAAAACTTTTATTATTCAAGTAGCAGCAGAAGTATTTTTTGTTCAGAGACGACAGGGGAAACATTACCAAAAACCTCTACTTTCTTCATACAAGCCTCAATGTTCACGAATTAAAAGATGTAGGCCTACTTATCTCACCATGGCTTGGGCGGCCAGCTCTAAAAAAGGGAACAGGAAACACAATAAAGCACCAAGGATACTTAAGTATCCTTCATACTTTGGTATCCTTCAGTGAAGAGATCTTTTTTTCGATAGACAACGATTTCACAAAACGATTGTACGACCTGTCATCGGTCCAAAAAGGTAGCTGTACAATGTAAAATCCATCTCTTTCTTAAAGCAAAGATGTATTGGTCAGGTAATAGTGCCGATCTAAAGCCCATTGAGATTCTCTGACACACCATGAGCACCCATTAATGCAGCAGAGCCACGAGACTCTGGCTTAGACAAATCAGATCTAACAACACCAAAAACTGTATGGTATACTGGTAAATTAGTCGATATAAAGTGATTTAAATTAAATTACCAATATGAGCACCACACACCAAATCATAGAAGAAGTTTTTCCTAATAGCGGTCGCTCGCTATGGCAAACCCAGAAGAATTTGGAGTATACTGATATCAGCTGAGAAAAGACAGGTTGTTTCCCAGACAGTAGCCCCCCAAAACATGCAACAAATTCGATGAATTTTTAAACCACTTGATTGTGAGAACCGACCATCCTTCCATGACTATCCATGGCTATTTTATATTTGAAAAAAATTGTCGATGCTAACAATGAGTGGCTTTTCTTTCCGTCACTCTAAATCGAAGATGATTTTTCCGCTCGTTTAGCGTACACAGCCCTGATTTTGAGAATAAATTTTAGTTAATTAGTATTCCATGGATAAATGTTAAGACTAAACAAGTTTTTTGCCAAATTTGTCAGCTGGTACTTTACCCGATGGCCGCTTTACACTGTCAAAGTTCAAACGCACCTATTACCGCTACACCGTAACAGAGCACTGCCGTTCTTCGTTCCATCTATATTCCCCTTCGCTGCAAAAATGGTTACACTCTCGCCCAATTCATTTCTGTAACTGTTCAACTCATTCAACTGTCAACTGTCAACGAAAACGCAGAACACGTCATGTTTTATTGCGACCGCTTTAGAGAGGAACGAGCTATACTGGAGCAAGCCCTGGGTCATCAACCGTCCTCCAACACCCTCATACGAGATATGTGCGCTTCCAGCGGTAAGTGGGAGGCAACGCAAACGTTTGCAGGTAAGATTATGACGCGACTTCGCCATATTGATTGGGAACGCAAAGCGTTTCAGCAACAGAGAAGGCGGACAGTCTTGGACGAACCGACAACAAGCGCAGACGTTTGAGTGAAACACTCAATACAGTATCATACAGAAGACAAGACGGTAGTGAATTAAGAGCTGCAGGCTTTCCGATGCCTCCTTTACTTTGGACCATAGTGGGAGTAATTGAGACTATCGGCGGTGTATAGCCTTCATACGCCTACAGGAGGGGAACCTGGACGCGGGTACCTGTTGTGTCTTCGGACATAAACGCGGCTCTACCCAGAAGTTATACTTTTGTGGTCCCAGGGTAGAACCAGCCGAGGTGGAGGATTGTTATAGTATTAGTGGGAGCGTGCCCCACATACCATTGGTGTGACGGCACCTTTGAGATGTTTCTGACATTTTGATTTCAACCTGTGAGTAAATAGAAGCAAAGTTCTGCGGACCTTCTTTATTTTTTCTTCAAAGAATAAATCACTGCATATTAGATTCTCACTAGTGAACGGGTGCTAAGTTAAACACAAGTGTAAAGCTTAAATTGTTAACCTATTAAATATAAAGCATTTATTATCAAATGTGTAATAAATTTACAGATTTAGGTGAATTTCTTACAACACACTTAAAGTGCGTTTTTTTATTTCGTACCCGACGTCGCACCTATGTAATAATATTTATACAAACTAGGGCAACGATCGATTAATAATAAATTTAAATTCGTTGTAGAGCGATCTTTGCAAAGACTCTCTCAATGCCCTAAAATTCATTTTCATCACTAGAATTATCTCTCCAGTGTTACCTCTAATTTGCGTTACTAATTTACTTGTTATTGTTGTTATGGCTTTAGTCTTTCCTCATTCAAATTCTAATTAAATTTGCATTTTAGTAATTGCAACCATCTCTAGAAGCTTTTTAAAGAACCTATCGGCTTGCCAACCTTACCATTTGTCTAATTATTCACCTCAATTGAAATACTCCACCTTCATTACCCTCTACTGCTTACGTCATTGCGCGCCTTGGTCACTCATTGATTTCGCATACCTTTTTCGGTTAATTTTGTAATTTAATATTTTTGAAAAATTAGATACAAAGTATTAAAGACTGTGCGGGTGTGCGTACAGCTCTGAAATACCTTGAATTCCACTCGTACGCTTTCTTGATATGAGCAGCATTGCGTAGCTATCCAGATGTGTATACATTTCGTTGCTGCGATGCTTGGGTGCCGTCATTACTTATTTACGAGTACGTCTACATTTCGGTTGAATGCTGCACCATTTGGAAAAACATCTAACATTTTTCCATCAGCGAGGTGCGGAATTCAATGGCATTTTTGGCGTTGATGTTTTTACTTCTTTTGAGCGCCCATTTTGTGGACAGGCATTATGCTCCCTAAATATTTCATGGGCCATGCGAGGATCTATTGTATTATTTTAAATTATAAGCTCTTAAATATTTTAGTTTTTATTTTTAACATTTTTATTAATTAAAACAAACAGTTAATTCTTTTTGATTAACAAAGCACAGGGTATTATTGGGTATAGGAATAAGTTTCCGTCCTTTCTTAGCAAAAGCTACGAATTATTTAAACAATTAAATAATACAAGAAGTGAAGTATGTGCCATTGGAAGCTACAAATTTGTTCCATCTTTCAGGCAGTATACGGATTCCTCTGACGAAAAATTCGAGTTCTTTTGACTTGATCCTTTCATTGAGTCAGTTTGCGATGCTCTCGTAAGAATTGAACCGCTCTCCAATAAGGGCTAACTGCATGGATCGGAACAGATGGTAATCCGAAGGTGGAGGAAGAATGCCGTCTAAATATTTCTGGACTGACTTAGCAACATGTGACCTGGCGTTGTCATGCAGCAAAATGAGTTTGTCATATCTCCCGTCACATTCTGGCCGTTTATCTTTGAGAGCTCGATTCAGCGCATTAGCTGCAGTCGGTAACGATCGCGAGTGTTGGTTACAGATGGTTTAAGGAGTTCATAATAGATGACATCTTTCTGATCCCATCAGATGCAAAACATAACCTTTGAAGCATGAATATTTTTTCGCTGTCGATGGACCGGGCTCACCTAGCAGACTCCAATATTTTCGACGCTTAGGGTTATCATAATACATCCATTTTTCATCGCCATTGACGATGCGATGCAGAAAACCTTTTCTTTTCTGCCGGTCAAGAAGCATCTCACACGTCACCAAACGTCTCTCGATATCGCTCTCCTTCAATTGAGGTGGCACCCAGTTACCTGCTTTCTGGACCATTCCCATTGCGTGCAAACGTTTACCGACGGTTGATCTGTCAAAATCCAACTCTTTGGACATGTCATTAAGGGTTCGACATGCGTCTTCATCCAATAATTGTTGTAGTTGAGTATCTTCGAATTTTTTCGGCCCCCTTTGCGGAAGCGTCGAAATCACTCTTTACAAGTTGTATTTGATGGAGCGTGATCACCGTTGATCAAACGAATATCAACTACTGCGAACGAGACCTCACATATACACCTTCAAATCACCAATATATTACTAGAGCGAACGCAAAAATGGAATCAGCAGCGACACCTCTTTTACAAGGGGGAAACTTATTCCCATACCCAATATGTTTTGGATATTTATGATGGCATCTGCCGCACTCGTGTAGATTTATGCATGACCAACATTCAGGGAACGGAATCAGGACCGAACCGGAGTCAAAAAATCCATTTTGGGCATGAAACACCAAATTATTGAAACTTTTTTTTCTGAAGGCGGTCGCCCCTCCGAGTGCGATTCGAAGTCGGTGCAAAATTGTAGGTAGATTATATACATATATATTTGGCACGTACACCCTTTCTGGGTGTTTGGCCGAGCTCCTCCTCCTATTTCTGGCGTCGCCTTGATGTCTTGTTCCACAAATGGAGGGACCTACAGTTTTAAGCCGACTCCGAACGGCAGATATTTTTATGAGGAGTCTTTTCATGGCAGAAATACACTCGGAGATTTGCCATTGCCTGCCGAAGGGCGACCGCTATTAGAAAAATGTTTTTCTTAATTTTGGTGTTTCACCGAGATTCGTACCTACGTGCTCTCTGTGAATTCCGAATGGTAGTCACGCACCAACCCATTTGGCTACGGCGGCCGCCAAAGGAAAAGGAGATTAGCCATCTAAAAGACGGTGTGTGCGCCAATTATGGTATATCTATATGTAAAGTACAAGACAACTACTCAATAAGGAGTTCTACACTCTTAGGAAAGACTGTAGGGAAACCTGTGGTTCTAGTCACATCTCGATTTTTTCGGCGAAACTCAAGCTTTCGGCGCATTATGTAGACTGGAGTACATATCTTTTTCAAATCCAACAAAACATGAGCAACCTGATATGAAAATAAGAACCCAAATCGCACTTCCGTACAGATTTTAAGGAATTTCGTCGCTTAAAGGGTTTTTTTTTTGTGCTTTTTGGATATAACCTCGCATTAGATTAACATAAAGTCAAAAAACTTGTCCCAAATAAATGGATTTGAAATAATTTGAACCTAGAGTCACTATATAAATTAGGCGTCAGTGGTCTTACATAATGAATTATGCGTTTTTTTAATTTTTTTTACATGCAATAATCTTCTTTTTCCCCCTTACTACCTATACCGTTTTTGTGCAGATGGCGCTCCCAGCCCTTCCCCCACTATGCGTGCCACGCCACTAACGATTTCTCAGACTTTGATGCATCCAACTTCGAAATGCCTTTGTTGCTTTAATGATTTCTCATTTTTGATCAAATGCAAATGCGTGCAAAGTAAGAAGAAATAAATGAAAATAAAAAAAGGCAAAGTAAAGTAAAAGAAAAAAAGAAAAATAATGCACTAAGAAAGGAATCACGCGCAAGTGTGTTGACGATAGCAGGCCACATGCATCTGCCACAAACACGAATACACCGTCATGTCTGCGCCGCTTTCGTGGGTTTTTTCAGCGGAACTCAACGCGTTGCATTTACGAATGCAACCGAGTGCAACAACAACGACGGCGGCAAAATGACATATGTAAGTTGTTCGTAAGTGTGTTGTTGTTGCTGTAAATGATGCTTAATGTGGCTGTGCTATAATGTGAATTTGTGTGTAGTTGTTATTGCCGCGTCCACTGTTGATTTAACGCAGTTTGGCAGCACCTGTCACCCGAGTGTCGCCGATTTCGGTATTTATGCTTAATTGCGACGAGCGAACGAGTGCAGCAGTCAGTAGTCAACAGCCAGCACCCAGCAAACAGCAGCCAAGAGGATATACGCAGCCTATTGTGATCGCTCCGCAGGCAGAGCTTGGTGGCAGATAGGTTGTGTGTTGGTTTGTTGTTTAGTAGCTCAACATCACTTGGATTCCAATGCAAGGCGTTGCTGCTACTTGAGTTCAATTGCATGCAAATCATGACAGGGGAAGACGCACACACACACACACACACACATTTTATACCGTACATACACTCATGCATATTCATATACGTTAAGAAGTCTCTTAAATATCGTGCGTGGCGGGTTGAGGCAGTTGCCAGTTGGCAACGCTGCAATTGCACATTCTTCACATCGAACGCACTCGTCGTCGTTGTCGTCAATGGATTGTTGAAAAGCGAGCGTGTGCCGCAAGAGCGGCTGCCAATCGAGGTTACCGAAAATACACCGTGGGTTAAGAAGAATTTAATGAAAAGAAAATTTATATTAAAAAGTACAAAAGCCCATCATGACAATGCTTGCAATCTCTCCTAAGCAGGAGTCAAATTTTAGTGGGTAGGTGAAATGGTTGAAGTACCAGACTGGCACTCCCCAAGTAACACTGAAGCGCCGTTTTGATACTCTTATGATACCTCCAACGAGTAGATCAAATTTTAGTACTCACAAGGCCTTTTATGCTTGTAATTTGTTAAGAATCAAAAAACATGATTCTATTCTATTTGAGCAAAACCCACCTTTAACTCCTTCTACCGCGTTTAAGATTCTTTTGGAAGTAACCACATGTGGTGTCTATGATTTATAATTTAGAAATGCAAAAATTCAAATCTAAACAGTTTTACTGGTAGCGCCTTTGCAGGCCACCAGCGAAGATTCAGACAGAAGCAATTTTATATCTCCCTTAACGTGATGTGCAGATAGACGAACTGTAGAAAAATAGGAACAATAAAATTCGGATTTACCTGCACAAGTAGTTTCTGTTACGACCGTTTCGAAATATCTGAGATATTCAGATCTGCACTCGTATGCCTCGAATCAGAACAGCCGTGGAAATTCCCCAGAAACTTGTCCGGTGAAATCACTCACTTGCCCACTGTACATAAATCAAGCCAACTAAAACTGTTGCACGTTTATATACTGGCAACTGCAAAGATCACGCAGAGCCATTGCGCCCCAACAAGTTGAATTTTCAACCAACCACAAACAACTAACCAAGCAGAGGACAGGAAATGGGCAGGCGTTAGACGTTAATTAAACAACATAAAGATTTGTATAATCGAATTGAATATTGTACGAGTAAATGTACATTAGAACGGGAACTTTATTAAATGATTAACTACTAAAGATTCCAAGAAAACCAATGCCTTAATGCAAATTAAATTTTACTAAGTGTGGAAATATAGGCATACACACATACATACACGTGTGCGTATAACTGTTCTTCCAATATCATAAGAAAATTGGCATAGGTAAGGCAAGATGTGTATTTATACAGAATAAGTATGTATGTGTTCGTGTATATAAATGTGTTTTTCAATAGGGAGAAACTGTACCAGGACCACGACCACTTCATTACGCAGATATTTTAAATAAGATTTTTTATTGTTTTTCATTAAAAATTCGATGATAATTGGGGATGATATAATTTATAATACAGTAGCAAATATTCGTTCAAGTTAATATATTTTGAAACCTTGGCATACAATTCAAATAAAAAAATATTTACAATTCATGCAGTTTTTAAAGATTAGCTCACTTCTGGCACCCCCTTACAAAAGCGAAATACCCTTGTTCTTGGTTGTATATTATTTTCGCATAAACATATATGTACACAAAGTAACTTGGTCCTCGCCCGATCATGTTACCGAAAATCAGATTGACTATTTTGCAATTAGTCGCACTTGGAAAGGTTTCCTTCTAGACGCACGAAACAGAAGGCAGCTCACACTTCGCCTGAAGTAGAAACAGGTTGACCTAAAATGCCAATAAAAACTGAAAGCGGCGATTTGTTGTCCATTAATAGTACATTAAAAAACCGCTTGAATTAAAATCCTAGCTGATCCTTTTTTCGAGATAAGTGGTTTTTAGCATTTTCGAAAATTTTTTCATAATTAAGCGATATCTTTCCTCACCATCTAACGAGATAATATCCTGGCGCGTTTTTTTTTGATGTGGTATCCCCTGTAGGGCTAATCCACTTCAAAATTACTAACTTCTCACTATAAAATTAATGTAGGAATGAAATTAATAATAACTTGGGCATGTTTCTATAAATGCTGTGCAGAAAAAGTAACAACCGCTTTTTTTAAACGGCTGGAATATGAAGAATCATTTATTAAATTTATTTTCAATCTTTCCCAAAATTTTAAAAATTCTCTGTGAACAGGTTCCCCAGCCTGTTCTGACCACAAACCCAGACCATCGTTGTTTAATAATGGCATGCCCTCTTTCAAGTGATCAAGAATAATATGCAGTTTTAGAGTCTGGATGTTCCTGTACTTTCTAGATCTTTGCGAAGTTGTTTTAAGTTCTCATCTAAATCGGTAATATTTGCACGTTGCGTGGAGAAACAGTCATGTACAATTTTATTCATTGTCCTAAAAGCAGCGACGTATGGCTGTAATTTCAAAGGACCAACATGCTCGCAAATTTCAGGATCAAGTAATTTATCCGATTCTTGCAGAAGTTTTCGGCAGGCATTACCCTCGAAAATTTCACCCCGATAATTTTTTGCTACTAACTTCAATTTTGATGGCCAAAGCAGAGGCTTTTCACGCCCTACAGCAGGGACTATGCCGTTCCAGAATAGGTGGTTTGTAAATCCTTGTAAAAGATGAAGTTCAGGCAAACACATTTCTGAAGAAAGTACATATTGATGTCATCTTCTTCTTCATCAATAAGGACATCTTCATTCTCCGATTCTTTTTCATAAAAAAAGAGAGGCATATTTATTGTACTGTGGCACTCCTTAGCATACTTTTTATCTTTGCCAAAAACATTTAAATTTATGTAATCATCATTTAAATTTTTGAATGTTTTCAAAATTTTATTATCTAAGTCAAATTCCATCAATTCTTCTTTATCGGCACCACCACGCAATTTTCCAAAACTTTGCAGTTCACTCAAAGTGATGAAACAGTAAGGGCAAGGATACGTTGCTGTTGCAGTTTGCTGTCCATTCATAATTAGTATAAGTTTTAAGTCAGAGCTGAGTTTAAAGGGTATCTCGTTGACTTTTGTCAATTCAAATAAGGTCTTAACATTTTCGTAAGTTTCCTTAATTTAAGGAACAATTGATAATATAATTAATCTGTAAACGCTATTTAAATTCTGTTTCTTGGACATACTCCCACCAGTGGAGTATCGAGATCTTTTACTTTCATTGAAATTCGAATCACATTCTTCTCCTTCTGTTAAAACTGTTATACATAATTTAAAAAAGCCTTGACCCCTATCTGCCAACTATTTTATTTTAGCGTTTTGGATTTCTTTAATATCCCGATGGTCAAAGATTGCGTTAATAAGATTTGATGCATTAGCATATACAACAGGTCTATTAACCATACCTTCTTTGGATCCAAAGTGCAAATAACTTCTTTATAAATATCTTCCAATAAATTCGATTTTTCACGCTTATGTTGTTTATAGTTTTTTGGAATAGATTTTCTTCCAGCAAAACTTCTGATGAAATTGGTCATTTTATTCATTTGATTTTGAGATGCTCCAGTAGTCAATTGCAATGTGTCTAACCCTTCAGTATTAAAAACAAATTCGTTTTCAATTTTTTTATTCAAAGTTACCCTCATTTTAGACCCTGTTGTATTTAATAAAATATCACCATCGTTCGTACTTGCTTCGGACCTTTTTCGTAAAATCGATGTTACTACTTGGTTTTGTTGCTTTTCTGGTAGTTTTTCTACTAAACTCAAGGCGTTTTCACGAGCACGAGATGAAGCAGGACCTGCGCCACAAGAATGACGCACACCTTTGCCAATTTTTTGAAAACATTTACTGCAAATGTTCATGGACGTTCTCTTTTCAGCAGTACTATGTCCACTTGTAGAGGGAAGTTGAGCATTTGAAGCAGCTCCATAAAGACCACAACTTTCATCTATTATAGTATGAAAAGTGCGTACATGACCATTGCCCTTAACTATTTTAGAGTGACCTTTGTATCGTGCCGTTAGACATATAAAACAATTACAATCATAAGTTGTTCTGGTTTCTTTTGCTAACTTCATGTCCTCGTAGTTAGGCATTGTTGGATGTGGTCTCTTTGCATTACCCTTCTCTCGTTCCATTATAGTTTTTCGACAAGTACTACAAATGCTAATGGGAAATTTAGAATTGGACTCGTCAAAATTATCGTTGACATGCTTTTTAATTAAACCAGCAAGATTTTCAGCAATTAAAAATTCTGATCTTTGACGGTTGCCAAAAACGATTTTTTTACCACATGTTGCACATAATTTCAACCTATTTTCTTCGTGATCGCATTTATGATCTAAGTGAGTTGAAAGAATATTTTTTTCCATGATCTTGCAGACCATAAATAACGAAATTTCTGAAGAGATTACTTGTTACTGATGAACAAGGTACAAATGCAAATGAGCGGCTATGAAAAGAATAGGCTTCTATTTTCTGTTGCCGGAGTGCCCGGTATACAATGCGCTACATAGCCGTGATTTTTTAAACTAATTTTATTTGATTAATCGAAATAGCGAGTTTCGTGCTTTATCACGTATGTATATGGACACACACACAAACACATACACTTGCACGCTTAAATAATAGCACCGCCAAGATACATTATCGCTTAATTATGAAAAAAATTTCGAAAATGCTAAAAACCACTTATCTCGAAAAAAGGATCAGCTAGGATTTTAATTCAAGCGGATTTTTAATGTACTATTAATGGACAACAAATCGCCGCTTTCAGTTTTTATTGGCATTTTAGGTCAACCTGTTTCTACTTCAGGCGAAGTGTGAGCTGATTGTGCCAGCGACCATCATCTGGCAATGGGCGCAATTCGACAACTCCAGCCTCAGAGAAAATTCTACATTCGCAAGCTTCAAAGCCTTCCAACGCACCAAATGCACTTTGTTGGTCTCGTTATAATCAATATGGTTTTCTTAAAAAAAACTTGATTGATTCTGTTCGACATGGACTCCACCAACTATTTCAATGTGGGATGGCTAATTGAATGTCTTTCTTTTCCACTTACCTTCCTTCCTCGGCTAAAATGTTGTACGTAGAGTATTTCTAAAAATTAATTGCATCCAACAAAAACTGGGAACAGCCGCTGCCGCTATGTGGTTATCGGGTATTGCGGTTTATTTTCAATGCATCCACTTTTCTCAGGACAAGAATTAGCTTAGCGCGCCACGATCACAATTTTAATTTATGGCAACAATTTATTTATCTTTTTCGAAGCGTTCGCTCAGAGAGCGATGAACTAGTGAATGACTAAAACGTTGATAAAAACTCTGTATATGGCAATCAATGGACCCGACGCCGACGACGCGCCTTCCACATGAGGTTCCTGTGTTGCAAGAAACAACTGCAAGTATAAAAACAGACAAAATAATTTGAAGGACAATGAAATATAAGAAAACTGAATTTAAGTTACTTATATCCGAATGTCTGCTTAAAAAATACAAAGCAAAGTTTACTAAGGTTTTACGAGAATCAATTTAAAAATAATTCTAATAATACGTGAACTACCATTTCTAGAAATGCAAGAAAGCGAGTTAAAAAATAGTAATTAAATGCTAAGGAAAAGTAGAGGCGGCGCCAACGAGTCTTTGGAATACTGCTGGAGCTACCTAGCACACACCACATGGCATGGCATCATGGCATAAACATCTCGAGCTCCAACTCAGGGTTGCATTTTTTATGTGTATTTAATAAAAATCGAATTTTCGAATCGTAATTTGTAAAGATATTTTTTTATACTGTGAGCAAAAAGTAAGGTGAATTTATTTGTCAAACTTCGCGGGATTAAAATTTCGCTCTAGTTATTTTTTTCATGAGTTGGCAGCACTGTTAATAACATCTGGGCCAACTTTCATGTGAATGTCATTATCAGTAATATATTTACGCTTGTGTTTACCAAACGACCAAGAGCGCATTTTTCGATTTTTACAATGTCTGATTTGATTGAGCAGAGAAGTGCCATCAAATTTTGTTTGCGGAATGAAATTTCGGCTTCGGAAACGTTTAGCATGTTGCACAAGGCATTTGGTGATTCGACCATGTCGCAGAAAAATGTTTATAAGTGGTACAAAGATTTCAAAGAGGGTCGAGAACGTGTTGATGACTTGGAGCGCTCCGGACGACCATCGACGTCAACAGATGATCAACACGTTAATAAAGTACAGGAGTTAGTGCTCAAAAATCGTCGGTTGACTGTTAACACGTTCCCTGTCCCAATACAAAAATGCAAAATTGACTGACAAGTCCAACAGGGTTTTTTGAATAATTTGTTTTTTTGTAGTCGAGTATCCTATAGCTTTAGTAATAATAATAATTAAAAAAAACGGATGTAGGGTATTTCTACCTGAAACACATATGGTCCATGAGCGTAGAGGGACATTTTTGCTTCTGCACGTTCATGAAACACATGTGGTTCATATACCCCCTGACGCACATATGGCTCAGGAACGTATCAGTGCTTATCAGGCGCACGTTTACTGAACCATATGTGGCTCAGCGGACAGGGAACGTGTTAAAAACTTTACTGAAAACCATTTTGAAAGACCATTTGGGCCTAGGAAAAGTCAAATCTCGTTTGGTACCGAAAACTCTCAATTTCTTGGAAAAAAGTCGTCGTGTTGATGTGTATGAAACAATGCTTTCAGACTATCAGGACAAGCTCAAATGCATCATTACGGGAGATGAGACTTGGATTTATGCTTACGACCCTGAAACAACCGACCAATCAAGCGAATACCGTGCTAAAGGCGAGGCCAGACCGTCAAAGTCGTTCAAAAATAAAGGTCATGGTGTCAGTTTTTTTCGATTTTCGTGGTGTGGTGCCCTATGAATTCCTTCCACCTGGCCAAACTGTTAATAAGGAATATTATTTGAGCGTTATGCCTCGTTTACGTGAAGCAATTCGTCTAAAAAGACCAGAATCATGGGCCAACAACTCTTGGTTTTTGCATCACGATAATGCACCGTCTCACACTGCACTCGTTCTTCGTGACCATTTCGCCAAAAATTCCACGCATATCGTTCCGCAACCACCGTATTCGCGTGATTTGGCTCCGTGTGATTTCTGGCTATTCCCAAAACTCAAGAGACCACTCCGGGGAACGCGTTTCGAGTCGATTGAGGAGATAAAAGCTGAATCGAAGAAGGTGCTGATGGCTATACCGGAATCGGACTATTTGGCATGTTTCGGGGATTGGAAAAATCGTTGGCATAAGTGTATTTCATCGAGAGGGGATTATTTTGAAGGGGATGAAATTGATTTACAAGAATAAATAAAGATTTTTCATTTTACAACCAAATTCACCTTACTTTTTGCCCACAAGTGTCGAAGTTTACGGAATCATGTGTCTATGTCTATGAGTCCAGAACCAAACCACAATGAATATTCGTAAACACCCCTATCACCGATTCGGATTGATTGATCTTCTGTTGCACAACTTGCTTTCCCGGCATACCAGCCGTATGAAGCGGGAACTCACACATAGACAGGGCTACAACGTCCTCCCACTTGATACAAATACAGGTAACCCTCCTATAACGCGGTACTTCTATAGCGCGATTTCGCTACAACGCGGTTTGCGAATTGCGGAATGTTTCTTATAACGCGACTCCTACAACGCGATTTTTAAGCATTTTTTAAATACATATTCTATAAACTGTATTCTATAAACACACAATTATCAAAAATTACTTGTGTATATGTATATATCTATTATTCGTAGTCTCATAAAGAAATAATAATATGTTTGTATTATACATATGTACATACTAAAAGTGTTTGAATGTTTGTATGCACTATGGAATTTTGCAAACCGCAATTTTTTCAAACATTTACACACACGTTTTTAGATAAAACAAGGGGTTTCCCCGAAAATTAACTCTTGAGCACTGTTGCCAACTCCCTCTGAGTAACGAGAGCTAAAACACCTCAAAAAAAGATCTAGATCTAGCTCTGAAAGAGCTAAATTGGCAACAGTGCTCTTGAGAATGTTTTTGGAAATTTGATTTGGTTTAGTCATTCACAGTAAGTCGTGAAGAGGAGTTGAAACAAATTTTAAAACGTTTGTGAAACCATTTTTCGTATAATAATAATTTTGTAAAAATCAAGATAAATAGATTTTATAATCGGTGAGTTTCTGTTAAACTTTTTTTATAACTTAAATTAATTAATTTGTAATTTAGGCCATAAAAATGCCAAAAGCAAAGGAAAGCGCATCATTAAAACGAAAGTTTATCACGATTGAAACCAAAATTCAAATTTTGAATCGGATTCAAAATCAAGAGAGAATAGCTGATGTTGCTAGACATTTTAAATTAAACGAGTCCACGATAAGAACCATAAAAAAAAAACGAAGATAAAATTAGAAATTCGGTATCATCCGGATCATCGGTCCTCGCAAAAATCACTTCTCGGCCAAGGACGAAGATAATAGAAAAAATGGAACAATCGCTAACGGTATGGATAGAAGGTATGACGCAAAGGCGGTTGCCTTTGGATGGGAATATAATTAAACAGAAAGCATTAAAAATATTCAATTATTTAAAGGAAACAGGACAATCAACAACCGACGAAGATAACCACCAATTCGTGGCTAGCAAAGGTTGGTTTGAAAAGTTCAAAAAACGGCATGCTCTACACAGTTTGAAAATTCAGGGTGAAACAGCATCCGCAGATGCTGATGCGGCGAATAAATATCCTGAACAGTTCATAAAAATTATTGAAGAACATGGTTATTTGCCAGATCAAATATTTAACGCTGATGAGACAGGTTTGTGGTGGAAAAAATGCCATCAAGAACTTTTATTTCGAGGAACGAAAGAGGAGCTCCTGGCTTTAAGGTGTCTAAGGACCGAATAACATTGTTACTTTGCAGTAATGCATCTGGTGATTTTATAACAAAACCAATGTTTATTAACAAGTCATTAAATCCACGTTGCATGAAAGGAAACAATAAAAACAATCTTCCAGTGTATTGGAGAGCGAACAAAAAAGCATGGATGACTGCCAAACTATTTAATGATTGGTTCTACCATTGCTTTGTTCCCGACGTAGAAAACTATCTAAAAAAAAAGAACTTGGCATTCAAAGTTTTGCTACTTTTAGATAATGCACCAGCTCATGCAACTGATTTAAGTCATCCAAATATTCAAGTTGAGTTTTTACCGCCCAATACTACATCAATATTACAACCTTTAGATCAAGGAATAATATCAACCTTTAAAGCATACTACATACGCAAATCATTTGAATTAATATTAGAGAAGATAGCATCATTGAATATAACGGTCAAAGAAGTCTGGAAACAGTTCTCAATTTTAGATTGCTGTGAAATCGTCGGCAAATCACTCAAAGACATTCGTCATCAAGGTTGTAGTACAGGAAACTGTTGTTAATCTCGTTGAGGATGAATATGAAAACGTAGTGAGGCTGGCAAACGTAATAAAAGGCGATGGATTTTACGAAATAAATGTGGCTGATATTCGAGAATTAGTTGTGGACGACGAATTAAATGAAGTAGATTTAGCAGCAATGACAAGTGAAGCATTATCGATTGAAGAAAGCTCTGACGACCTCTCTGACACCGAAATCAAAAACTTTTCGCTAAAAAGTGTGGAGAAACTTTTAAATCTGGCGAAGGAGTTGGAAGAGTATGTTTTGGAAAACGATCCTCTAAATAGTAGAGCAGAAATGTTCAAAAGAAATCTTGAACATGATTTATCTGCCTACCAGGAAATCTATAAAGATTTACGAAGTAGGACAAAGCAGACATCAATAAAAGATTTTTTAAAACCAGCAATAATAGCTGAACCGGATCAATGTGATAGTGGGTCAAGCTCGGATTTTAAAATAGGACGACCAAGAGCAAAACGTTTGAAGCAAATTATAATAAGCGAGGATTTGAAAATCCGTGTCTATTTTTCCCAGATTTTATTTTCCTTGGTTTTATGTTATTTAAATAAATGAATTGCTTTCTGCTGGTTAATTAAATGAATTAATTTATGTTATTATATTGAAATAGACAAATAGAAAAATATCTTTGAAAAAATAAATTTTTTTTATTCGATGAAAGGTCTAATATAATTAATTCGGCTGAGAAAACTTTAAAATGTTACTTGCGTGATATTGTTTAAGAAAAGGAAAAAAGGAGGAAAAAAAGTTTCCTACAACGCGATTTTCCTACAACGCGGAGTTTTTCAGGAACCAATTAATCGCGTTGTAGGAGGGTTACCTGTAGATGAAATTTCAAACTGCTTTGATAGCGTGAATTCATAATTTAAACTTTTGCTAACAACATCCACTGTTCACAACATCCGAAACTTATGAAACTAGCTAATTTTTCCCTCGTAATTTCTGTCGAATTTTGGTCCCTCGAACTCACTATCTTGTGGAAGCTTACAGCGAGAATGCTCGATAGGTAAATCATGCTTTTAGGAGTGGTTCAATAAATTACAAAATATTGTTTTGTTTTTTAATTCTAATAAAAAACATGAAATTTGTGTGAAATTTTGTGAAATTATAATATAAAAAATACAAAGTTTTAAAATCATATTCATATGATATTTGTTGTCGAAGCAACTCGATTCGAAACACCACTTTGATTCACGGAATATATGCAGAAAGTTCAGAATACCAGTTTATTCCTCAAAAGCGACATTATCGCCTTCAAGATACTCCCCTTCAACTGCAACTCACTTATGCCAGCGTTCGATCCAGCTCTCGAAACATTTCTGGAACTTTAGAGACATCTTTCATTTTTCCATTACTTCCTTTCGGCTGTTAATACACATTTGCCGTAGTGGTTTGTTGACTCGGGCCGTATCAGGTGAATTCGATGGCTGCTGGATGGTATTCGATAGCACTGTGTGACGCTAAGTTATCATGGTGCAAAATGCACGAGTTGTTTTTCCACAATTTTTTTCTTTTTTGGCGGATTGCTTCACGTGAACGATGAGCCGTCCCATAACGCCGTAGTAATAGTCCTTAATAACTTGCTGATCTTCTTGCAAAAATTCGTGGTGTTCAACACCGTTGTAATCCACAAAAACCGTGAGGATCACTTTCTTTGTTGACTGAAAACAACGTGGTTTTTTCTACCTTAGTTCATTCGGAGATCTTCACTCGCCTGATGTCTGGATTCCGTGTCGTACTCATAAACCCACGTCTCATATCCAGTAATGAGAAAGACGTTTGTCTTTGAAAATCTTTGCTGGTATCAACGCGGTCCCGTTTTGCATGATATTCAGCTCCTTCGGCACCAACTCTGTAGCAACACGGCGCAAACACAAATCATTAACTATTATGCAGTGGCCTGAATGGATTCATAATCCAGCTCTGCCAGCTCTCTGATGATTACTTTGCGGTTATTGATTAACTTTTCTTTCACTTTATTGATATTCATCCTCGATGGACTCACGGTCTCTTCTGTAGCGTTCATGCCACTCGCAAGCGGCTGATTTCGTTACAGTATCATTACCGAAACAGCTTCCCAATATTTCTAAGGTTTTCGCACCTTTGAATCCATTTTTGATGCAAAAAATAATACAAACTCGTTTTGCAAATGCAAATCTATTTATAAAGCCGTAAAAAATTAAAAAAACGTGCAGAGATAGATTTACTCAGGACAGCGTATCTTTTACAAAAAATCTAGGAATGGCGATCAAATTTTGGTAGGGATGTTAATCACAGATGTGGCAAACTAACAAACAAAAAAAAACAGAACTCAAATCAGTCGACTTAGATCGTCACCTGGCGCTTGTTCCGGGAACTTTTTGATCGAGGTGGTACATCAAATCCACAGAGGTTTCTACTCGGAACGATAAGTTGTAACTTCTCAGACAAAGAAGGGTAGTAACTTTTGCAGTATTCAAGTCAGATATAAAAGATATGGCCGGGAGAGTCCTCCAATTTTTTTAGATTATGTGCATAAAGTTTACTCTCGCTTAACGAACATTTCCCACAATGAACAAAATTAAAATAAAAAAATAAATGTTTCGCTTAATAAACGAAGTTTCGTATAACGACCAACGAAAAAACAAAGTTCCAAAGGAGTTAGAGGCGGATAACAATGATATGGATGAGCTTGCGGCAGAGCACAGTGAGGAGTTTAACACCGAAGAGCTTATGGAAGCATACGAAGAGCAAAAAGGCATGTTAGTAATATAAAACTTTTTTTTATTTCTTTCATTGCAGATTCTCTCATTCCCTCCTACATTCATTGTTACATAACTTTCAACAACATTCATTTGAAATAACATCAATTGAAATGTTTTAATGTGTACTTTTTTCGACCTGAAACGCATGATTTTATTTTATACCTCTTTATAGGGGATTGATTGTTTCTCATAAAGAACAAGATTCTGGAACGATTTGTTTTTATTAACTGTTGGTTCACTGTATATATACATATATAAATATATAACAAAAATAACAAAACGTGAAGAATTCTTTGGACGTTCTCAGAAGAAAAAATTAGCTTTCGAGACCAGCGGCGAGAGGAGTATCTGTGTTACCAAAGGGACTAGCGGCATTTATGGCCGCTTCAGGGACGCTTTGACAACAAAACAACAAATGAATCAGCCACACTAGCCCACACACTCATATGTGGCACATTGAATACGGTACAGGCTACAGTAATGATATATGTACACATGTTATCTGTATTTGTGTATGTGTATAGGTATTCATATTTTTATATTTAAGTTTATACCTACCATACATACATACATAAGTATATATAACGGTATCAGAAAGAGCATTGCTAAACATAAATTTTGTACACCTACGAGGGTTGTCTTATATAATATTTTGCGCCTTTGCTACGTGTGATGAGCTGTAATTCGACTTTTTTATCGAAAAGTTTGGTATTTCTTAATAAATATTCCTATAACATTTTCACTTACGAACTTTATTTGCTCCTTTTTTAGTGAGTTGAAAAATTCATCTCGCTCAAATGATAGAATTTATGTTGAAAATTTACTTTCGATGATTTAATACGATTTTCGACTTGGATTATCGAGACAGAAGTGCATTGATCAAGTTACTTCGACTTTGGCTACACTGGAAAACTAAAAAAGGCTAGCACAACGAGCTCCAACATGGCCGTCAATCTTTGCAGAATGAATTTCGTGAAGTATGTTCAAAAACGTTATTGTGCCAGAACCAATCGATGCTGTGCGTCAGATCGTCATGTGGCAAATCGCGAGATAGGGACATTCTTGGGCATTAGTAAGACCAGCACGCAAGCAATATTGCGTGAATATTTGTTTGTCAAGAAGATTAGTTCTCTCTTGACAATTGCCCAAGAAAGGACTCTTGTCGATTGCTGTCAAGAAATGTTGAAGAAATTCTCCCGACATCGTAACAGGTGACGAGCTTAATCCAACAAAATTTGTTCGAAGAAGAAGCACTTCAAAGTAGTTGGTTGCTTAGTCATGGCGCAACTGGCCAAAAAGTCTATTCTGAGTGGTACACAACTATTTTTATCGGTCAGAGCTTTTGGAGAATTGACCAACCGCCGAAAAGGGCTCAAGCTCTCACGTATCGGCTCACACCAGAGAATTATTGAGCACTTAGAAGATCCGATTAATGGGTTTACCGCCCTAAAACTCTGATTTGGCAGCTGATGAATTTTTTTTCCCAAGCATCACAAATAAAATGCGCGGTCAATGTTTTTGAACGCCTAAGGAAGCTGTTAAAGCCTTCAAACAGCTCGTTTTGGAGGTATCCACTTTTGAGTGCAAACGTGCTTTGAAAATAGGTTCAAGCGAATACAGAATAGTATTGACTTCCAAGAAGAATATTTTGAAAAAAAAATAAAAGCATTTTCATTCATATTTCTCTGTGTTTTTATTATTGGACGCAGAATATAAAAGGCAACCCTCGTACAAATCAGTCTATGAGCAATCGGATGCTTTGGAATACAGAGATGCGCTGGCTTCACTGCATTATTGCTCCCGCATCAGTCTGCATGCAACAGTTCCCAAAGCGTACACGCACCCGCACCATCACCAACACAACACTGCAACAAGCAACAAAACACCTTCACCAGCTACCAACTACGTCGTATGCACCTCCGATTTTTCCTTCAGCTGCATTGTTGCCACATACTGACACTTGGGTGGGTGGCAAATTACATGCTTCACGCACACACTGGCAGAGTGACGGCACTCAGACAGCCACTGAGCTCCTAGTGGAAGAAGGTGAAGGGGGTGGGAGAAATAAGATGTAGACTTGCCAGGAGTTACCATGGTGTTAGAATCCAGTAGCAACCTCCCACACCGATCGGACGACAGTACAAACGTCTAGGTGCGTGCTGGTACATAATCATACATGTGAATGCATACATACATACATATACATAGATGGGTGTAGTTGCGTGCATACATGTATATGAATGTGTGAATGACACACACGAACAATTTGTTTTCCAGCTCAGAAGTGAAGGTGGCTGATGACAAGGAAACAGGCTAAATGCAACATTTTGTTGGTATTTGTTTTGAATTTCTCCGCTTTTTCTTTTGCTTTTTCAGCGCCAGCTCGGTTGTTGAGTTGTGTCTTTTCTAAAGCAACATCAACGAACGACGAAGTGGCAACAACAACGCCAATAACACAACTTAGATGATTATGGTCGACAGTTGTCGTCAATAAATTTCACTTAATTTCTTGTCATTTTCTATGGGTATTTGGCTAAGTTTGTTTTTGTTGTTATCTCTACCTCATTGCCTTGGTGCTTTGGTTGCTTTGCAACAAAGTTGGCTGTCTGTGGACGCCTACGCGAAGTCGGCCACTCAAAGGCAGCATCAATTCCCAAATATACACACTGACACACATTTAAATGTTCCCTGAAGGAAAAAAATTTAGTATCGAACCAGTGCGCCTCTAACTTATAATCAGAAATAATTGGAGTTCCATCTCAATTTTATATTGGGAGTCAGAGGGTCTCAATTGACCCTCACTAGAACCCTTACGAACATTCGAAATGCCTCCTTTTGTTGTCCTCGTTGCACTTATTTTCATAGTTCATTTACTTGAATCTCAGAAGGGATAGAACAAACAAATGACAAGGCAAGAGGGCCAGATAACATACCAGCCGGGGTATGGCATCAGCTTCTTAAAATCCTTGTTTGTACCTGAATACCGCGTCAAAACAATACAGGATATGTATGACAATATAACCACAAAAGAAATAGCTGGCGAAAGCGATTAGTTTGCCGTAAAAGGGGCGGTACACGAGGGTTCCGCATTGAGCCCTCTTTTATTCAACCATTGACTACATAACAGCCAGCTTTCAACGCGACGCTCCGTGGACCGTAAGAGCTTCGTAAAGCTCTTGCCAGAATAAAAAGTGAATGCGTTGCAGGAGAAACGCACGCACAATATCACCTTGAATTGAATTAAACTCAAAGCGATAGAATCGACCTTTGCTTTAAATAAATGAATTTCTCTGCCAAGTGTATTTCACTCCGGCACAGAACCACACCTATCACTCGATGTGCGATTATTTAGGTTTACTTTTCACCTTCGACACTATCGCAATCTAAAGTCATACCCGTCAGTCTTAAACCAGAAATTTGTTTCACTTATTCATATTTTCCCTACTGGGTTCCTACATCCATATTAATATGTATAATAGTGTGTGAGTAGTCACATTTGCGTGATATTATCGTAAAGTTTAAGAGCTTTACAGGGATGTTTTATTTTATTAGCAGCACAAATTCGCCGTAATGTTCGTGAGTTGTGATCGATCTCAGTGGAGACCTCACCTATGTATGTATGTATGCATATTTCGGAGCCCATCATTTTATTTCAAAGAAATAATATCAAAGAGTTTATCCGCAAGTGGAGAAAAGGCGGTAAAAGACAAGGGAAACTAATGGAAAAAATGCGATATAAAAGCATTAAATATTTAATATCCCCAGAGAGCATCTTAAAAATACTGCCTCGCACCTCGCTCATGGCAATCTATGCATTAGAAGAGTGCGCACGAAACTACATCTGAAGGGGCTTTCATATTCAGCACCCCAATCCATGTTCGATAATACTCGAGTGTGTATATCAACTGATTGCTAATTATTTTAGACTGAGGTCACCTGATGCCGCTATGTCTGAATTTGGTATCCCCGCAAAACTAATACGGCTATGTAAGATGACGTTGCTCAACACCAGCAGCGCCGTCAGAATTGGGAAGGACCTCTCCGAGCCGTTTGATACCAAGCGAGGTTTCAGACAGGGTGACTCGCTGTCGTGTGACTTCTTTAACCTGATGTTGGAGAGCATCGTACGAGCCGCAGAACTTAATCGCTCAGGCACAATTTTTTATAAGAGCGTACAATTGCTGGCGTATGCCGATGATATTGACATCATCGGCCTTAACAACCGCGCTGTTAGTTCTGCTTTCTCCAAACTGGATAAAGAGGCAAAGCGAATGGGTTTGGTGGTGAACGAGGACAAAACGAAGTACCTCCTGTCTTCAAACAAACAGTCGGCGCACTCGCGTATCGGCACCCACGTCACTGTTGACAGTTATAATTTTGAGGTTGTAAAAGACTTCGTTTATTTAGGAACCAGCATTAACACCGATAACAATGTCAGCCTTGAAATCCAACGTAGAATCTCTCTTGCCAACAAGTGCTACTTTGGACTAAGTAGGCAATTGAGCAGTAAAGTCCTCTCTCGACGAACAAAATTAACACTCTACAAGACTCTCATCATGCCCGTCCTAACGTATGGCGCAGAAGCTTGGACGATGACAACATCCGATGAAGCGACGCTTGGAGTGTTCGAGAGAAAGATTCTGCGTAAGATTTTTGGACCTTTGAACGTTGGCAACGGCGAATATCGCAGACGATGGAACGATGAGCTGTATGAGCTTTACGACGACATAGGCATAGCGCAGCGAATAAAGATCCAGCGGCTTCGTTGGCTGGGTCATGTCGTCCGAATGGATACAAACGCTCCGGCTTTGAAAGTATTCGATGCGGTACCAGCTGGTGGTAGCAGAGGAAGAGGAAGGCCTCCTCTGCGTTGGAAAGATCAGGTGGAGAAGGACTTGGCTTCACTTGGTGTGTCCAATTGGCGCCGGTTAGCACGACAAAGAAACGACTGGCGCGCTTTGTTAATCTCGGCCAAAATCGCGTAAGCGGTTATCGCGCCAATTAAGAAGAAGAAGAGGTCACCTGATTTAAGTCATAGAGTGGCTTATTGAATGAAATGAAATAAATGTCTGAGTCGCAATAAATAAATAAAAATATCAAAGGAAGATACGTATATATTTTGAAACTCAAAGGCATAACCATGAAAATACTTTAAAGCTAGTTCCACTTCTTCTTCTTGGACGTCATTGCGCCCATTTGACATAAACTGTAATTATGACTTTTTATTTTGAAGTTAAGTTACCACATTCTTTGGGAAAAGTAAAAAAATGATTTGTTATTTCAAACTCAATTATTTCAAAAAATGTTTAAAAAATATTTCAACATCTGCGAGCTAAACTTTATTCTAAAACGAAATATAACCGGAAGCTAATTCAAATATTGCATTGTTTAATGCACGTAAAGAATGTATTTACTTTTATGCTTATTAGTAAAGATGTGATTCATATTTATAGATTGCAAAAGTTCAAGAAGCAACTGCGAAATAACTGGCTTGATGGTCGCTTCGGATCGGCCGG
Source organism: Anastrepha obliqua (assembly GCF_027943255.1). Taxonomy (NCBI): domain Eukaryota; kingdom Metazoa; phylum Arthropoda; class Insecta; order Diptera; family Tephritidae; genus Anastrepha; species Anastrepha obliqua. The sequence goes on along the minus strand of NC_072895.1, from coordinate 1,491,006 downwards.
ATTTCCCCAGCAATAATTCTTTTGATTTCAAAGTGAAAATACCTTATTTCTTATCATGGTATCACTTTTGTAAAATTACTTTTGCGCGATTCATTTTCATGGAAATCTTAAATTTCATTCAATTCTGTCACACGGGAAGTACTACATATAAAGAGGTAGAGAGAGAAGATATCTTATATAGGTCGTAAAACACCATAACTCTCAGGATCAAAACGCTCTTAGTCAAAAGGTGCCTCATAGGGATCGTGTCTGAAAGCGGTGCATATATTTGAGCGTAGAAGGAGAGTGAAATTGAGCGTCGAAAGTTCATCAGTGGTTCGAAAACTAATAATTATCAAATGAAAAAAAGTAATAATTTCAAAATTTGTATATTTAAGTCAGGAAATGGTGTTTGAACAAAAAAACGAACGTCAGGTTGAGAGGCAGGTTTATGTGGGAACGCTGTCCTTAGTCAACTTTCACCTCGAAAAAGTTTATGCTGATCATCACACAAACGAGATGAAGATGATTTTCGTACTTTGCGGGAACTTTTGGAAAATTGTCGAAAATCAATGTGATTTTTGAGATACTCCGAACATGCACTTTGTTTTATCGAAATTCAATAGGCTTCGACTTCGACTACGGCACAGGGCTTGTACCTTTTTCGCACATTATTCTTAGAATATTACACCTTTTTCAGATAGCTAAAAAAACATTTGTGTAACTTGCAAAACTATTTACATACAAAATGTTTTTAATAATGTGAAGTGCGGAACAATTAGTGAAAATCGTGGTTCAAATTTTATTGATGAATTTTATTAATTGGCGGTATGTATGCCCGAAAAAAACTCGGGCTCTTGAGCTAACAAATAAAAAGAAGTCAGCGTACAAGGAAACAACAATTTTTGTTTTTCCATAATCTTTAAAAATCATCAAGTCATCTAACCAAAATATGTAATCAGAAATGGGTGTTTGGCCGAGCTCCTCCTCCTGAAGGAAGGCGACCGCTATTAGAAAAAATTGTCATCATTTGTTCTCTCCTGCCCGAGGTTCAAACCTGGACATTACCGAACGGTGGTCACGCACTAACCATTCGGCTGCGATGGCCGCCTAAATAGCCGTTGATAATACGACATCCCGTGCATTTATTGCGTCATCTGGTGTCCCACAGGGAAGTATTGTAGGACCCCTTCTCTTTATACTCTTTATTAACGATATAGGTTCTTGCTTTTCTTTTGCTGAACACTTGTTGTATGCTGATGATCTTAAAACATTTGCGGTGATTAACAGTGTTAGGGACTCTGAAAAGTTGCAAACCGACTTGCACATTGTCAGGAACTGGTGCTATTTAAACCGTTTGTCACTGGTCTATGGATAAGTTCGTGCGGTTTTACAACAGATGGCGTAACTTGATTATTATGCCATCGATCCACATTTCCAAACATTCATTGGAGAGCTACTGTCGTAAGGCACAAACGTCAGTATAAGTTTTTTATTTGAAGCATAAACAACAATATTTTTACCACACTTGAAAATGTCGAATTTCGTGCCAAATAATGTGTTTTTGCGGGGAATTCTTTAATATGAAGAAAAAAGCAGCCGAAAGTCATCGTATCTTGGTGGAAGTTTATGGTGAGCATGCTCTAGCTGAGCGAACGTGCCAGAAGTGGTTTGCACGCTTTAAAAGTGGTGATTTTGGCCGCGCCGCCAAAGTTCATGGATACCGAATTGGAGGAATTGCTCGATCAAGATCCGGCTCAAACGCAAGAAGAGGTTGCAAAAACTTTGGGAGTTGATCAATCAACCATTTCCAAACGTTTAAAAGCCATGGGAATGATGCGAAATTCAAATTTCGAAAAAAACCGCACGAACTTATTCATAGACCTGCTTTCACGTAAAATATGCTAAATCAAACAATACTTTGCATACTTCATATAGTATTGCTGGCTTACCTTTGCAATCCGTTGAGGAAATTAAAGACTTAGGCGTTATTTTCGACTCTAAGCTGAATTTCACCAGCCATGTTAACAACGACATATGACGATCATATGCGATGCTAGCATTCGTACGCCGAAATTTGTCTGCATTTACCAACCCACACACTCTCAAAACATTGTATTGTGCTTTTGTTAGATCAAGATTAAAGTATGCCGCTGTTATTTGGAGACCGTCCAAATAGGTCTGTCTAATCGGATTGAGAGAGTTCAGAAAGTCTATAAGAATGTATCCATTCAAAGACAATAAATAAATGAATAAAATAATGATGCCGTTAAGGGGGCAGATACCTGTAACGGCCATATTTTCCCTGATTTTCATTAAAATTATTTAAAATGAAGAAGTCAATATATTTTTTTCAAAACTGGTGTACAGTTTATTTATACATTAAAATAATATACAAAATTTTGTTTTTATTTTAATCATTTAAAATGGCAGATGTACACTCAATTCTTCCAGGGAGGTCGCAGCGAGCTTCTCAATCGGCGGGCTTTGTGGCATCGGCTTCAGTGGCCTCAATATAAAAAACCAAAATTTTTTTTGTTTATTAATGTCATAATTTCTATATGAATTAAAAATATGGAAAAACGAAAAAAAATCCCGGAATAAAATGCTAAAAAAAAAAAAATTTTGGACGAATTTTCCTACTATTTTTGCTTCGGAAAATTTATTTTTTCGAAAAATTTTGAAAAACTTGTAAATTGACATCGAAAGTAATATCATAAAAAAGATGTGTGCGAAGATCGGTGGGAGATCGGTCAATAACTTTTCGAGTTATCGTGTACGCCAATTCGAAAAATATAGTTTTGGGAAAAACGCGTCTAAAGTTTGAATACAGCGTAAATACCTCTCCCAGCGCTCGAACGCAAAGAATAGAGTCGTCATGGTTGACGATCCATAATATAAGGAATACTTAAATTTACATTCTAAAAATTGTTTGACATTTTCTTAAAGGATTATATTAATATTTTATGAAAACAATTTTTTTTTCGAAATTTTACAGGTATCTATCCCCTTAAATAGCTAAGACAACTCCCCCGTTAACCCTGAATAGTGACACACACCTTCGTGTTTGCCTAATAACTGACTTTTTGTGTACGTTACAGTAACAACAATATTCTGGAATTTACCGTTGCTGTCGGTGAACAAATTGTATTAAAAATATATAAATTCCCATATATATTATTTTTTAACACAGATCTAAGTACGTCCATAAATAAGTGAATAGATTTTTGAACGTTTATTTATTTTACATCGTTATTTGCTTATTTGTTTACTTTTTTTGTTTTATGAAAAACAATTGTTCATAAATGAATTTATATTCCCAAAAATTGGGAATCGGTCAGACTCTATGTGCAAGTATTTACAAAGGCGTGTGTTGGCACATCGGGCCTAAAAGCTTAGCGAATGCAACAGGCGAATTTTTCAATATTTTTATTTCGTATTTTCGTTCTACATTCTTTTTAATTTTTCTTCATTTAACGCTAGAATTTGTTTGTGGAAAACAAAAGTCAAGCACAAAATAAAAGTTTTGAAGAATTTGCCTTTCTGCGCGTTTCAGATCTTCACTGGCACGCGTCCAATCAAAGAAACTCGAAATTCTTGAACATTTTTTAGCAGCAACAACCCAAAGCGAAAGCGACAAAAATATATAAACAAAGCAACAAGCGAAACAATGGGAAACAGAAGCCACAATAAAATATACCTAACTGCATCACACCGTCAGCCGCAAAACGAGGCGACAGACCAACTTCTAGAGAGCTAACAGATACCTCCGCGAATATACCTAAAATTTAGCCCCGGTTCATTCCTGAGTATGTCAGGCAGTAGCAATACCACTCCCCAGCCTCCTAAATCAACGAACGCACACTGATACAATTTCAAAATGTCAACGATCTGCATTCTCACTTTGCCTGCCTCTTCTTGTCAGTTTGGCAATAGTTGTGGCAGTTCGTTTACGATTTTCCGTTTTAGCGGAACGCAGCCAACACATTTCGTCGGCAGGCATTTTCACGGATGGGCAAATAACACTTTTCAGACATATTTTAAATAATAATTTTTTCTTTTTTTTTTTGCAATTTGTTAAAGTGGCTGATGCAGCAAAAAGTTTCACAAGCAACCGAATGTGAAAATTAATGACTTTATTAAAAAGCGCGACATGACATATGCAATCGTGCACGAATATTTCTGTCACTGTATGTGTCCATGTAAAGGCCCACATAGCTTCCCTCACTTCGAAACTATGGCAGATTTTCTACTAGTTTGGTGGCTGACAGACGAGCGTAGGCGAACTTGGATAGAATGACAAGGATTATTAGAAATTCTCTGCTTTATTCTCTCCTCTTCAAAAATATTGCACTCATTCACCAAATCAGCTGCATTAGCTAAGGAAGGCGCATTAGTTAACACCCTTGTCTCGAATCACAAAGCCACATAAAACTCAGTCATCTACTTACTATACGCAGGTACATATGTATGTGTGTACTCGATTACGCTGCGTCGAGGGTCGTAAGCCAAGCACCGGAAATCTTTTAATACATCTTTAGTTGCGCTTTTCCTTCACATTTTCAGTGTTTACATTCGAATATTTGTTTTGACTGCTGGGCAATTTGAACTGCTGGTTTTTCTGTTGCTTGGACGTCTATAAGTGAATAATTTTGAATGCGGGCATGTAGAATATACACACGCACACATACGTGTCTTTTCAATTGCTTATATCGGGTGTTTTTTTGCTGCATGAGAACTATCGATATCGATAACTATAGTTTGACAGCTGAGAATAGCAAACTATGTTGGCCTTTCTGTTTAGTAAGGTTTGGCAAGTCATCATGATTCGTTTAACGCTTTCAAATTGTGGAAATTTTTTTTGAAAAAAAATCTGTTTGCGAAGTTCATAGAGCTCCTCATTTTACATGCGGTTTCACGCTGGCGGCATCATCTGCCCTGGAATGAGGAAGGAGCTGCCGTTTCGATGAATGGGGAGTGCTATCGAGGTATGCTGACTAAATATTTGTTTCTAAAAATTAATCCGCTACACATCAACGATATTTCCTCATCATGTTGGTCTCCTTGCCGCGGGGGATGAGGCTTAAGTGGTGATTTAACCCTCATATCATTAAGGCTAACTCACCACGAACTAAGAGGGAAGCTCCATATGGGGATTGGCACTGAATGGCTAGCCAATCCCTATGAGGAGATCACCGCACCGACGTTCCCATCGTCCCTAACCCTGGTATCCCATCTTATCCTTTCCCTACTCCCCCCTAATCCAGGGTGTTATGCGTTACCGTGCCCACTGGATGGTTTGCAGCCAGGGGTATCCGGCTGTATTCTAACGGCGCCCTCCTGATACCGGGTCACCTCAGGAGGTAGAATGACCTTGCCATGGCAGCGGGGACTGCCATGGTCGACGTTTCCCCTTTCCCCCCTAAAAAGCTTAGTCCGCCACGCTTGCCACGTCGAGCAGCGCGGACGATTATGAATGTGTAACATGCACAAAAAAACCGTAGCCTCGGATAAAGGCACACACAAAACTAGACCCAACCCTACAGGAAGGTCAGGTCTTTCGTCAGGAAAGACCACGCATACGAGCGGTGCCAAGCCTGTGGCTAAGCTAGGGCTTGGCTCTCACTCCGTCCCTTCAAGGATCGCCTCCACGGCAGCGAGGCCTATTACTGGTAGCCATCCCAACCCTGTCTTAAGACAAGTTGGTGATGACATCCCATCTACATCTGGGGCCAGGAGTAGACCCCCCCTCGCAACAAAACCTTCGGGAAGCAAGGACGGCCCTGTCCCAAGACAAGCCGAGCTTGCTGTCTCCGTCACTCCAGGCGACACGGGAACTCCAGAAGGAGCAACACCCAAATCAACGTCGGTGGCACCAGACCACATGGCTCAGCCAATGGTTTCTGGAGCTCGCCCTTCTGACACAATCACTGCCCCGGGTAGTACCCACCCCCGGAAGCAAATTAGTGGTTCAGAAAGGTACTACCGTACCAAGCGTTCAGCCTTCAGGATCCTGGAGAGACTGAAGGACACTAAACTAGAGGATCTGACGGAGGAGCAGTCAGACTCCAAAGCGTGGGCTGAAGCCTTCATAGCCGAACACCGGGAGAAGGCTAAAATGGACTCTGCGCAAGGTAAGCGCAAAAGGTCGAGTGAGGGGACATCGGCAGAAGCCAAAAGATCCAAGGTGTCCGCCACTCAAACAACCAATGTTCACAAAAAATCTTTTGCGGAAGTAGCGAAAGGAAGTCATATAAGGGCGGTGATTGATCGCAGTTCCCATGACGGTGCGATCACGCAAGCAAACTGGGATCTGATAAGCAGGAGTCTGTGGAAAGTCTACAGGGACATCCTGCAAGAAAATCCAGGACCCCCACCCAGCTGCTCAGACGCGGGTTGGTTCCAATCACGCGTCAAATTAACCAGGTGCGCTGATCAACGATCGGTCGATCTGTACACTCTGGCAATGAAACGCATAGGGGAGCCTTGGCCAGGGGCCCGCCTCGACGTGGTCCTCCGTGAAGACATCCCCAATCGGCCAAGATCAAGAGCCTGGATACCAGAGTTCCACACCGACCCAGAGGAAGTGTTGGAACTGCTCAAACTAGGCAACCCCGAGCTACCTACCAGCGATTGGAAGGTAGCAAAGATTGGCGAAGTGGATGGCAAGAGGAGACTAGCGGTGATCATCCTAAATGAGGAATCACTGGATCCAATCACTGACACTCCATGTCTACAGACAGGATGTAGCCAGTAAAGGCAGCTCCGCAGATAACTTGACGTCATCCGCGGAGGAGACGACGGTTGCGTTAGACAACCTAACGGACGACGAGGTGGCATCCAATTCCGGTATGGTAGGCGAACTCTTCCGAAGGGTTACCCTAGAGGATATGGGGGAATATTCCGATCTCTCAGACGCTCTGGAGGACGAGGAATATATTCCCACTTCCTCTGACGAGGAGATCGCTGACCAAACCGTGGTTGGCTGTCATCTAACAACGCACACCAACGATGGTGGGGGTTGTACAGATCAACCTCCACCACAGTAAGGCGGCCTCAGCCGCACTCATCCTCCGTCTCGCTGAAAGAGAAGAGGAAATCGCTCTCATCCAAGAACCATGGGTCATAAAAGATCGGGTTTGCGGGTTGAGTAACAAAGATTTTAAACTGGTCTATGTCACCGACAAAGGTAAACCCAGGTCGTGTATACTAGTGAAAAAACATATTAATGTATTCTTATTGATGCAATTTAGCGATGCGGACAACGCAGTAATATCAGTGGAGTCCTGCGGAAGGACAATATGGCTTGCCTCGTCCTATATGGCACATGACGCGGTACAACCACCACCATCTCCACTCCTAAGAGGTGCAACAGAGGAAGCCGCGAGACGTGGCATACCACTAATCCTGGGCGCAGATGCAAACGCTCACCATCATGTCTGGGGTAGTACAGACACTAACGAACGCGGTGAGTACATTTTTGAATTCATCATGTGTAACTATCTTCATATTAGCAATATAGGCGACTCCCCTACCTTCGTAACAGCTACTAGAAGGGAAGTTCTGGACATTACGTGTGTCAATGAACGGGGGTCACAAATTATAAGAGACTGGAGAGTGTCTAAAGACAACTCCTTCTCAGATCACAGGTACTTAACGTATAGCATTGAATTACCAACTAAACTGTGTAAACCGGTCGTGAACCGCAAACGCACAAACTGGGGTATGTTCGAAAACATTGTAGCCAACAACCTTACGGGCATGGCATACCAAATTAACTCCGAGCTACAACTCGACTCTACTGTTGATGAACTAACTTCAGCATTTCAACAGGCTGCGAAAGCAGCCTGCCCTCCGAGGACGAAAAGAGGCAAACCGAAACCTCTATGGTGGTCCACAGACATAGCAGACCTAAGAAGAGAATGCAGAACCAAGTATAACGAAGCGAGAAGAACTAACTCGTGGGATGGATACAAAGACTGTCAACGCAGATTTAAGTATGCCATTAGGGCAGCTAAAACGGCGTCTTGGAGAGATTTCTGTCAAAAGATAGATAGTACCTCTGAGACAAGTAGACTCAGGAAAGTTATATCAATGAGCCACAGCAACCCTAGTTACCTCATCAAAGAGGACGGCAATTGGACAACTAATAGTGAAGAAACACTAGAATTACTATTGCAGACACACTTCCCAGGTTGTCTATGCAATGAAGATGGTAGAACTCATCCTACAGTTCTCAATGGGGGTCCTCCAATAGATTTTATTACGGAGGACAATATAAAATCTGCCATTGGCAGTTTCAAACCTTATAAATCGCCGGGACCAGATGGAATCATCCCCGCCGACCTGCAACACACAATTAGTATGATTGCAACTAGACTCGTCTCAATTTTTGAGGCAGTAGTACGACTCAGTTATATCCCCAAGAAATGGGCGGAAGTAAAAGTGGTCTTCATTCCCAAAGCAGGAAAAACCACACATACGAGACCGAAGGACTACAGGCCGATCAGCCTATCATCCTTCCTGTTAAAAACTTTAGAGCGATTGCTAGATGGGCACATCAAGGGGAAGATTGGCAATAAGCTATCACCTTCCCAACATGCATACAGCAAAGGCAAATCAGTAGAGACGGCGCTTCACTCGCTGGTCGACACGATTGAGAAATCACTTCACTATAAGGAATACACCCTTGCTGTCTTTCTAGACATCGAGGGTGCTTTCAATAACATACTCCCGGAAGCAATTACCAAATCGCTAACAGAAATGGGAGTTAACAGAGCGCTCGTCTCGCTCATAGAGCGAATGCTAGTCGGGCGGACGATTCGCGCAGATTTGGGTGAAACATCCATCAAGAAATTTCCGATCAGAGGCACACCGCAGGGGGGGGTAATCTCTCCACTTCTATGGAACCTGACCGTCAATAATCTCCTTCAGGAGCTAGAAAAAATGGGAGGTAAGGTAATCTCATACGCAGATGATATTGTAATAGCAATCTCTGGCAAACACCTGCCAACTATGTGTGATCTTCAACAAAGAGCTCTCAACAGACTATCACTATGGTGCAAGAGTCGAGGACTAGAAGTAAATCCGGGAAAAACGGAACTGATACTGTTTAGCAGGAAACACAAAACACCTGCTCTTCAACAAATTCTTTTGGGGGGAAAACCCCTTAAAGTAACAGAAAACGCTAAATACCTAGGACTTGTACTAGATAGGAAGCTAAATTGGGGACTCACAGTCGCAGACAGAGTACGCAAAGCTACGACGGCGCTATACTCCTGTGGAAGGCTCGTTGGGCAAAAATGGGGTTTGAAGCCCAGTATGATACACTGGCTGTACACAGCAGTAATTAGGCCAATTCTCTACTACGGTATTGCAATATGGTGGAATGCCCTGGAGAAGGGCGTGAACATCAAAAGGGTTGACAGGGTCCAAAGACTTGCATCTGTTCTTATCACCGGTGCAATGTCAACCACACCATCGAAAGCACTAAATGTGATACTAAACTTCCTTCCGGTAGACCTGCAGGCAAAGTACATGGCGCGCAGTGCAGCAATAAGGCTGAGCACTTTAAGTAAGTGGTCAAACACAATTTACGGCCACGGCAAAATCCTGGATGGCACGTTGGGACTTCCCAGACAGGTGGACTACACAATTCCGCCTACACTTGCCACTACAACGTTCGTGACCCTCCTACCCACGAGGGAAGAGTGGGAGCGTGACGTGGTAAGACAGGGCGAGTCCATCCATGTATACACAGATGGCTCAAAGCTCGATGGCAGGGTGGGCGGGGGTGTGTATTCCGAGCATCTGGGGATTTCCTTCAGTTTTCGGCTCCCCAACTACTGTAGTGTCTTTCAGGCTGAACTGATGGCAATAATGAAAGCCGTGACACTGGTACGGTGTGATGCGATATCTGGTGATGATATCTACATTTTCACTGATAGCCAGGCGGCGATAAAATCCCTCACTAAACAGTCGACAACCTCCAAGGTAGCCATGAAATGCCGCACATCTCTTAACGAGATGGCTGAGTCATTTCACCTAACGATAGCATGGGTTCCTGGCCATTGCGACATAGAGGGAAACTGCAGAGCTGATGAACTTGCGAAAATCGGCACCAAACTGACTGATGAGCACATAGACACTGATATAGGTATACCCTTGCAAACATGTAGACTACATATCCACGAGGAAATTGTAAGAATAGCGAATGAAAGATGGCGAAACGAAGCCACTTGCAAAATAGCCCGACAGATGTGGCCGACTCTCAATGCTAAACGCACAGAACTTCTACTAAGGAGAGACAAACATAGTCTCAACATACTGACTTCAGTCATAACGGGGCACTGCCTAATTGGTAGGCACGCCCAGAGAATGGGTGTGCAAACACATGACTTCTGCAGAAGTTGTCTAGACGAGGAAGAGGAAGAGACGATTCCGCACCTTCTGTGCCATTGTCCTGCTCTATCCAGACGTAGACTCGCCAATTTGGGCAAACATTTCTTTAATGAATTAGAAGATCTCGGCTCTGCCGAAATTAAGGATCTAGCAAAATTTTTGAATAGTACACTGTGGTTTCAGGAGGGATAAGGGCCAGTTTCCCCTTGCGGCATCACAATGGGCTACGAGCCTGAGTGTGTCCACAATGGACAACCGCTTCAACCTAACCTAACCTAACGATATTTGGTTCCAACGGAAACTTGGTGAAACTTGCGCTAAACAATCGATTTATTGTACTGGCCCATGTAACTCATAGCTGCGGCTGACATATGCTGGGTATTTATACACATATACATACATATATTTCATAGGCGCTTACACTCTTTTTTGAGCATTTGGCTGAGCTCCTGCTCCTATTTGTGACGGCACCCGATACATACTTATTTATTTAGTAGTTGATTCCTTCTGAAGACGTAAGTGATTGCGGAAGTGCAGTCTTATAAATTTTTCCTGTAGCTAGCTCATGGCCCCGTTGCAGTTATCAAGCGCCTATAACACTATGCAACAAAGGAAATCAGCCGTTAGTTGTTAAATGTCATGGCTTCACTTTTTTTTCAGATCAGTCAATGATAGCGGAAACACAAGTGTGCTGGAACAGTTGAACTGCTTCGTCGAGAAATGTTTGCTGATTGCAATTAATATGAACAAACTAATTTTGAGGTTTTTCTTACTTTTAATTGGCGCAATAACCGCTTATGTGATTTTGCTCGAGGTTAACCTTTCTCGTGCTAACCGGCGCCACGTGGACACACCAAATGAAGCCAAGTCCTTCTCCACCTGATCTTTCCACCGCAGAGGAGGCCTTCCTCTTTCTCTGCTAGCACTAGCCGGTACCGCATCGAATACTTTCAGAGCCGGAGCGTTTATATCCATTCGGACAACATGACAAATCCAACGTAGCCGCTGGATCTTTATTCGCTGCGCTATGTCTATGTCGTCGTAAATCTCATACAGCTCATCGTTCCATCGCCTGTGATACTCGCTGTCGCTTACATGCAAAGGTCCAATGTCCGTTGGAACCGGCTTGATGAAAGCCTTGTTGAGTGCTAGTTTTGTTCGTCGACAGAGGATTTCGCTACTCCATTGCCTACTTAATCCAAAGTAGCGTTTGTTGGCAAGATAGATTCTCCGTTAGATTTACAGGCTGACATTGTTATCGGTGTTAAAGCTTCATTTTGTGGTTGGTTATGGTATTATCGAAATTAAAAATTTAAAATAATTATTCATCACGTTTTGACTCGCACATATACCTTGTGTGGAGTGATTCTAAATAGGTAGGCTAAGAATTGAAATCCGTTAATAAAAGAAAAGACTTGATGCGATGTAAGGCTCTTAGAAAAGCACTCATCTTGGCAACGCAGTCATTTTCCCAACGATGCTTCTTAAGAACAATGGGCATGTAATTTTTTTGGAACGCAAAGCTTTTAATTTTTCCAAAAAAATGTTAACCAAATTCCGGAGTGCCATAAATGTAAACGAAATTTGGCATTTATTTTCAACGACTAAAGCGACGCATGTGGCGTACAAAAGTATTCGAATTTTCTTAGAGGTTTTTGGCAGTACAAAATTGTTCGCGTTTGGCATTTTTACAGATACAGATATTATATATATACAAATACATATATTATACATGTACGTATGCAGGTATACACAAACACCACATACAACAAATTAGACGAAAAGCTTGTCCTAAACACCTTTCAAGGATGGAAGCTCCAGGGTATCAATGTGGCATTGTCCATGTCAAAATGAGCTACATGTGTATGTGCTTATGTGTCATCTCCAAAATCTTAACAGCCTAGAAATGAAACAAATCAAATGGTTTTATGCCCTCGCCTTATTAAGATGCCTTGGAAATGAAATGGACTGTTTTGACAGACAATCAATCAGGGCATCAATCATCCATTCACACAGTCAATCATGAGATGGCTGCTGTCTCATTAACTAAGAACAATTTTGATGCTTACATTTGCTGCATGCAAACTTACAAATATACACATACGAGTATGTATGTACATGTGTGTGTTTGTGTCTAAGCTAGACGAAGTTAAGAAATAATTACGTATGACATTTTTTTTGTTTCTCAAATCATAAGGTGTCTAATTTTTTTAACTTTTCACATTGGCACTTTCTTCCATTTCCGATTTCTGTTTGCAGCCTTCGATATTTTACAACAGCCGCAATGACCTCTTTCCAAATGAATTTTATATATTCTCAAGTTTTGAAAAATTTAAAAATTGTTGATGTAAATTTTTTGTGTGACATTTACGTGAATTGTTTCGATATTCTTTTAAGTTTCCTGCCTCAGACAGAGCCACACACAATTCTCAACCCATGATTCAGTGCTCTTCAAGCATTCAGGAAAGCAACAAGATTTACGCAACGCGATTCTGCCGATCATCTCGAACTGAGTGGCGGTCCACTTACTCAGCAACGTTTGCTGTCACTGCTTGAGTCATTCGATCTTAATTGTTTTTGTACACAATATATGTAGTCAATTTAAATTTTTGGCAATAGACCAAAAAATGTTGCAGTTGAGGGGCGGCACAAGCAAAAAATTAGTAATCATACTGGGGCAGGGGAAATTTGTTGTTGTTGTATGAAGTCATGAGGAATAGTTCCCCTATTATTATCAAAACTTGACTACACTCGGAGCCAGTAGAGGAAGGCGTACATATATATATACATATATATATATATAATTGGCGCGTACACCCTTTTTGGGTGTTTGGCCGAGCTCCTCCTCCTATTTGTGGTGTGCGTCTTGATGTTGTTCCACAAATGGAGGGATCTACAGTTTCAAGCCGATTCCGAACGGCAGATATTTTTTATGAGGAGCTTTATCATGGCAGAAATAGACTCCCAGGTTTGCCATTGCATGCCGAGAGGCGACCGCTATTAGAAAAAACTTTTTCTTAAATTTGGTGTTTCACCGAGATTTGAACCTATGTTCTCTCTGAATTCCGAATGGTAGTCACGCACCAATCCACTCGGCTACGGTGTACGTATATCTCTTAAAAAATAAGGAGAGAATGTAGACGGGTCCACTTAGGACTGGGTCCCATTGCGATACGACGTGTTTGGGCTTAAACATTGAAATATTGTGGATGTGTGGGTTCGAAGTCTACATCCATACAAGCAAGGGATTACATAGACTTTAGTGGGACTCCTAAACTTCTCAAGCAGTACGCGCATCTTGAGTGATGCATATTTTCGTTTAAATAGGACTCTGATCTGGTATTGTAATAGGCAGCACCCGGATATTTAAAAGGCCAGTCTAGACTGATCAAGAGACCTAGTTCTGTGTTCATTCCTACTGGACGAGACCTGTCTAATTATCTCACAAGTGGGTTCTGTGGTCCATCTTCTGTTGTCTTACGCGATGTAGACCGACCTGATCCAGAGCTTGCTCAAGGATAAAAAGATGTCCACACAGTGGGCCGAATTGGCTAGTTCAAGGTCAGGTCATTTACAGGAATGTCTCTGTGCTCAGGGACCCTATCAACGCTCGTAGTGCACTGCTTACCACACGCAAGTTAAGTTTCATCATTTCAATTCCGGTAATTTGGAAATTTTATCAAAGATTCTATGGAGGATCAGTCATCGAAAATATCTATAAAACAATAGAAGTCGTCGAGTTTGGCCTCTTTCGGAGCTGAATAACGCACAAAAGGGCATTGAAACCATTTGAATAAGACCGAAAACAATGTAAAATGAGCAAACAATACATACGAAGCAAGGAGTCGCCCCTCGACAGGCAATGGCAAACCTCCGAATGTATTTCTGGCATGGAAAAGCTCCTCATAAAAACCCTTTGCCGTTCGGAGTTGGCTTAAAACTGTAAGTCCCCCCATTTGTTGATCAACATCAAGACGCACACCACAAATAGGAGGAGAAACTCGGCCAAACACACAAAAAGGCTATAAACGCCAATAATTAATTTTATTTTTTTAATATTTTGAGGCGTTCTGGTAACTCTTTATTTCTTATTTGCGATCGAAATAATTCAATCGCTGCGCTTTCTTCGCAACTCTTGAGATGACACAATAAGCATTTAGACGTACATACATATTTACATAAGAGCATATCTCAACTAATATCTTTCAAATTTTGGAAGTAATTAGGCAGAAACAAATTTTAAGCAGCACTGGACCCGAAAAGCTGCAGAGTTTCATTACCCAACGCTTGAGATTATCAATTTGACAAATAGAAGGTGGCGCAAAATTAATCACCCTATCGGAAGATTTATAACTTTCGCAAATGGCGTCGTACGCCAGTCATATTGACCCTTGTGAAGTAGACAGCTGCAGTACACAAACAGACAAGCAATGGTTCTCGTAAAAGTCAAAATAATATTTTCCATCACTTAAAATCATTTTTAAATAATTCATAAAACAGTTATTCAAAACATGTATTTGATTATTAATTTTGCGCTACCTTATATGAAGATAAACCAGATTTAAACATAAATAAAAAACACTGTTTCAGAGCTCTTTCTATGTAGTAAAATTGCGTGATGCATTTGATTACTCACCATTCAAGCACCTCCTTTAAGTTCAAATTCATTGCCAGATTTTTGGTCAATTTGCTGGTAAACAATAATCGTACACCTCTTCGAACTTCATTTTCATTTCGAATTTTATTCAGCATAAGTTTTATATATTTAATTTTTTTATTTTCGCGCTCTTCGCGCCATCTGACTGCCCAACAGGGAAACTTATTTTCAATTCAACACAAAAACGCCATCTGACGCAAAGGAATCACACCGTAGTTGCGTAAAGGTTTTCAATACCAACAGGCGATCTTGCAAGCAATCGTTTTCAACAGCAGATGTCGCTTTGCATGGGAAATTTTCCAAGAATTTTCTTTTTTGTTTGAATGAGTAGGACATTCTTATTTTTGAATTTTTACGAATGCGCGCCATATGCCATTCTCACTCTCTCGCTCTCCTCTCTTTTCTGCACGTTTGAATTTATTTTCGACGCACCTACACTTGCACGCACCGCGCATATGTGTTCACTGGTCGTTTATCACTGTGTCGGCACCACCTCTTTTCGCACATTTATTTGTTGACATTCTCAACTAAGCCAAAGAAATAAAAATAACAGATGGAGCGAAAAAGGCCAAGGGTGCTCTTATGCACTTTCAACAACTTTTATCGTTTGCAAACTCTCTAACTCTGTGAGACAAAATCGAGTAACCTGCTGCATCAGCTGACGACACTCTCACGCACTGCGCTCTGCTTGCGAACTCAGCCGGACGTCAACGGAAACACATGTCCTTCATTGGTATTTTTAAATTCACATAAATAAACAATTACATTTCTTAACTTTTTTATTTTCAGTGACGTTCACTAAACATCACTCACTTAGCCCAAAGAGCTGTTTTGTAATTTTCACAATTCTTTTTGCGATTATTTTTTCCAGCGCGTTCTGCGATCTTGACAACACTCAAACACTCACTCCTGTATCCACAACTGAACGCAGCGAAGCAAATGGGGAACTTAGGTAGCTACATCGATCCAAAATAAATTTAGCGGTTATTTTTAAGAAATCACGCAGTAATATTGAAAAATCATTGTTTCGAAAACATTTTTCCACCGAGCACTGAGCAGGGAAAATCGCATATCGTCGGAAATCAAGTGAAAAATTATAAATAAACCGTTTTTTCGAATAAGCTATTTTAAAAAAAGAAATTTCACTCGCGCTCACGATCTTCGCCAACTCACAGCGATCCGCCCGTCGATCGTGCCTCCGTCTTGCAATGCTACTGATGGTTGCCACAGAGTGTTGCCTGATGCCTGTGGTGGCTGCTGCTGTTGGTGCCGTTGGTGCTTGTGGTGCTGCCGATCCTCTTCTGGCTGTTCCTACAGCTGATGGCGCTGGTGGTGATACTGTAGACGTTCTGCCTTCTTCCTCTTCTTCGACTTCTATTTATTGCCGCGCTGTATTATTGTTGCCAGCCAACAACAAATACCATCCGTTTGTTGTGATCGCATAGCAGCCATTTCAGTTTTAATTTTAGAGGTAACCCCAAAATAAATACCAACCAGATCGCGTCTAAAACCACCTTTAGACAGATATGTACCAACCAAGCCAAACCAATTCAATGTCTGTCTGCCTGTCTCTATTCGAATAATAAACATACTTATTTTTTCTAATTATATCGTTTGCGGTGAAATGGCAAATGTATACAAAAATTATGAGCTACTAGTGGACAATCGTCGCGAAGATTTCAAGGAAAAAATTTCCTGCGTGACGTGTGGAATACATGGCGCCTTAGGACCCGAGCTTTCGAACTCAAAGAAAAGGCAAGTTTGTGTCAAAATTTATGCAACTTTTTGAGAGCATTTAATTACTAAACGCTTCTAAAAGATTTAGAATTGCAAAGGCGGAAGGGTTGTGCCTATAAAAGTCAGTCATGAACGCACTAAAGAAGAGTCTTTTAAAGGTGGAATATTTCTGTACTAATTAATACTAAATGCAAAAAAAACGTTTACAGGTTAAAGAGACTATTACTTTTGAATTAATATAAATATAAATATTACTAAATATTACTTTGGAATCAATGTACGAAAAATCCAACAAAATATGATTAGAATAAACGGCTTTGCGAACAGGAATGCAAGGATTTGGATAAGGCGCATAATTTTTCATACCCGAGGCAAGTATTGTGAGCTTAATTTCTAATAAATGGGAAAATGTTCACTTTCTGCTCTCGAATGAATAGTACAACAACTATTTAGCTGAGTATTACGAAGGATTCGCCTATCCTAGCTGTGTCTTAACTGTATAGTTTGCCATATCTTTGAGTTAGTTCAAGGCCGCAAGTCATTTTGAAAAAATTGGGCTTTATTGAAAAGAAGAGAACGAAGTGAAAGATTCAAAGATATTTGATAGGCCCGTTCACACCATAAATGAAGGCCTTATTATTTAAGTATAAGTAAATTAAAGACACTACTTTCGAAATCACTAAGTGAATATTTGATTAAAGAGAAAAAGTATGATCTCACCATTTTGTAGAATAGCCGCTGGCTGTTTTTATTATCCAGTGGTACGACACCGCTTAAAAGAAAACTTCACGAAATAAACGAATTAAAAGACTTAATTGCTTACAGCTGATGCTACAGCAAAAAAATGAATATAAGGGGTTTAACCTTTCTTTGAATTATTTTTTTCCATTTTAGATTTGTTTTTTGTGCTGTAACAATAGAATATTTTTTATTTATTTCGTTTAATTTTTTCTTATTTGTAGGATTGTAATTTTGTATTGTAATTTTATTGGAACACTCACTCATATTTTGGTCGCATACTGAAAGTACTATAACGTATCGTAGCACAGATCTAAATAGAAGCGAAATGAAGCGGAAAAATTAAAAATCGATGGTGTTGAATGTGGCGCGCGTGAAAGATGTGTTGTCATAAAAAATGCATCTATTTAAAATTCATACAATACAATTTAACAGCGCAACTCCTACATTTTTTGTTAACAAAATGCCGAACTCTAGGACACAAAGATCACAAATTTGTCATAAATTTTATGCCAGCCGTCGCTGGTCGTCACCAATCACAAGTTGCACGTGCGAGACGCACTCATCACTCAGCGGCTCCGGATCAGAGTACTCGAATCTGACCAATTAAATACCGACAGGCACCTCCAACATACTAAGTGCATACTTGTACATATGTGTATGTATGTATGTAAGTAATATTGTTATTGACGAACAACGAACTAATTCGCTTCCTGCGATTCCGCTTGCTGAACGCGCCGATCGTGCGCTCACTCTGCCATTTATTGCAGACAACAAAAATTCTGATGCCGTTTTCGCCGGCAGTTTGCATTGTGTAGTAGGTAGTATACGCCGTTGAATTCTCAAAATAAATCGGTAAATATTGTATTTTTAAATTGAAAACGCAATGAAGTCTGGCATTGTCCATTTGGGGTGGCAATAGGGAGAAATAATGAAAAGAAATTGTATTCTTAGCATAATTTCGAATTAAAGAAATTACAATTAATACTTATTGTTCATATGTATGTATGTATGTGCGTTTGTGTGTATGTATGTTTGCAAATGTACATATATGTAAATATCTTTGGTCTTAAATTGATGGTATCACTGCTGGAAACAGATGTAGCGGTAGATGTATCCATCTCTACACGATTCGTACAATCGAACTGGCATCGTTCCTTGTTCCCCTCAACATCCTGAGATTGTATTCGTGTGCATGCCGCCTTCGCTTCTCAAAGTGAATGCCGAGTGATCTGCTGAGCAAATAACTCGGAATGGATGGTTTGAATGTGGCAAGGATTTTATTTTTGGCTCATTACGAGTATCGTTTAAAAATATTCGCACAACAAAAATTGTATTGGCATTTTAGCGCGCTAGAATATTTCGAGGGGAACTTGTAAAGAAGAACAAAAAATATGCGAAAGCATGCAAAATGAAAAATTTACAAGAAAAGGCTGATAGTCAAAGGATAATTATTAGTAGCAAAATGAAATTTGAAAAAAAATATTTAACTCTGCAAAGTACTTCAATGCACAGTGGCTCAGCGGTCATTCAAAAGTTCATTTATAACGCAATTTTCACATCTAAATTTTAGTGAGCATTTAAGTTGGATTTTTGTATACTTTATAGCACATTTGTATACTTTAGGTATTTCGGTAAAACTTCTGAGAGAAATAGAATTTGATATAAAAATTAGGATTACATCTGCGCTGAAAAATCCTTGCTTTAATATGGTGCTTTCATAAAAAACATTATTGATATCACAACAAATTCATAAAATGCAATATTTTAAACTTTGTATGAAATTTATAAAATTCCGCAAATTCGCATTAAAATTTAAAATTTTTCAGAATTTTTAGAAAAACGATTATACGATATTTTTATATGGAAGAAAATGGGTTTGCGACAAAAAGCTTTTCAAAAAGAACGCGAGTTTTGAGGCCTGGACCGCCATTTTTATTTTTATAAAATCGACTTAATTTTCATAGCCAACGATCTCTTCTTCTTTATTTGAATGTAAGTGATCCCCAATGCCCCCTAAATACACAACTTGATCATATTAGATCGGCCATTTTGAATTTCTCAAAATCAACTTCAACTTCAAGATTTATTAAAAAAAAAGAGCGAACGTTAATAATAATAATCCTACGACTTTTGTGCACAAGCTTCATAGTTTCGACCCACTGTGTGTTGGTATGAATTTATTTTTTGTGCTTGTTTTATGACAAATACACATATTTATATATTTTAGCAGGGCTCGATTAGGCCAGCACCAGCGTATATAAATTTGTATTATTTACATTTCCTATCCACACCCGCAATGCCAGGATTTTGATAATGAACAGATTTTTTCAGTTAGCTGGTGTTTCGGTGAGCAAAATTATAAATAACTTCTAACTGAATTCCGTACGAACAAGAGAAATCATTTTAAGTAAAAAGAAATATAGCGACTCATATTGATGTTTCCAATGTGCTAAAATTAAGTTGTTCGAATAAATAAAAACGCACACGCAGTGGGGTGATGTGGAAAACGCAGGCGATGGCCGCCGGAGGTTGAGGTGTAATGATAATTTCGTGCGATTCCAAACGCATATGTAGGTGTGTATGTGTGCAGCAGAAAAAGACCTAAAGGAAAGCCAGAAACTAGAGAGAAATGTGTCTAGTGCACAACTAGTACTATACGCGACAAATTTGGACTAGTCTCTAATATTGATCATATTTTCACCACTTGAATAGAGGCCAGAAGCTTCGCTATAGAAGCTTCGAGAAAGAAAGAGCTTCAATTACATACACATACACATTAAAATAAGTACGTTTTTATCTATCGATTTCCTTGTGCCGCTCAAAAATATTAAAAGTTATTATTGAAATGACCCGTTATTGGTTGCACAGATTTAATATTTTCATAAAATGTAATTTTGAGTGGCCACTAAAAAGGTACTTTGCGGATAACTCTTGCATTTCAACTAAATAAGTGAACAATATTGAGTTTTACATATTAAGCAAAATAGGTAGTTCATTTAATAAATAATAACTCATATAAATTGCTTCCAAAGGTGGGTCATTGAGGAGCGTAGGCCTGTTGTCAATCTTCGAAAACAAAAAAATCGTATAAATTTATCGCTGAGTTATTTGGACGGTCCAAAAATGTTGTTGCGAATGTCCTTAAGCGCCAAAGATCCACAGAACGACGTGGTGGCAAACAGAAAACGATTTGCACTACTGATAAGAGTGCACTCTTACCAAGAGGTATCCTTTTTAGTCACCAAAGGTCATTGCAACTGAAATCAACAATGTTGTATCAGCGAGAACTGTGCGGCGTCGATTGCACAACATGAACCTACCAGGCAGAATCGCTCACAAAGAGCCTCTATTAAAACAAGCAAATTAAAGGAAGAGGAAATTGTTCAAGAGAACAAGTCTCGGTGTAGACCGCCGATAAAGCAAAAATAAATTTATTTGGAAATGATGCTGGGTGAAATGTCAGTCGTCCCAAAGGACGAGGAGGGTGAGAAATCTCACGAGGTTCACAAAAAACCAGTCAAGCAACATAACGATTTGGGGATGCTTCTTTTGGATGGAGTGTAGGACCTATACACCTCATAACCAATAAGATGGACAAATTTATTTGCAAGGACATACTTCAAGAAGTGATGCTACCATTTGCTGCGAAGAATATACCACTTCGGTGGCTTTTTATGCAACATAACGACCAATGCACTCCTCAATGCTAGTACATCAATAGTTTTAACAAAATAATGTTCAAGTTATGGGTTGGCAAGCCAGTGACCTGACCTAAGCCCCATTGAAAACCTTGGAAGGATTTGCCGTAAGATTAACAATTCTATGTCAAATCGAATGTAAAAAGTCATTGACAACTATGATGGGCACAGTGATTAAACAGCATTTTAAATAAAATCACTAAATCTTCTTGTACCGCATCTATTTCTGTTTCGTACCTACTTCCATGACCACTTTAATATTTCCTTTTTGCTCCTATTGTTACTAGTTTAAGTTCCTTGAATTATTAGTCATATTTTTTATATTAATCTGTGAGATAAAAACCACTTAGAATGGAATATTAATTTAAAAAACTTGCATTTTCCGGATGAACGTTGGGCGGTACCTATTTTAATGACCTTATGTGTATGTATGTATGTAACATCAGCAAAGCGAAAGGAATTCAAAAATACAAGTATTTCTTTTAAGGTCACAATATTTCATATAACCATTGAATATTTTCCCTCTTAGGCATTTCAGATGCGCCTTCAGAATGTTTAAGGCAAGGCTCGCCACACTAACCCAGTGGAATTACAGCTCAGGTATGCCTATCACATGACTTCACTACCCAGCGGTGCCGGTTTTTATGACACCAATGTCTTAAGACTTAGCTCAATAACCTGAAATCGCTTTCAATCACATGGATTGGATCCTTTCACAAATAATAACAAATCGTTCAGCCCTGAAAAGAGGGATAAGGCTTCACGTGCAGATGCCTAACACAGAAATCAAATACAAACCTAACCATAATATAATATAAAGAATGTGTTCGCTTGTGAATTCCGGGAAATTACATAATAATCAAGTGCAGCATGAAAATTTCGATCTAAAAGAATAAAAGTATTTCTACATCCCGGCTGGATATGGTGCCACCCTCCATAACTTGAATAACTGCACATTCCCATATGCATGGAAATCAAAATAAAGTAAATAACAGAATTTCATTGAAGAATACACCAAACCAATACAATCAACTGCAGAGAAATCTGCCTCTAAAGAAGACAGCGCACTTACAGATAAAGCAACGGATCAACAGGATGAACAGGATGCAAGCGGCGCCATGCACACAAAGATGTGGAGGATGCTATATTATTTGCTATAAACGAGTGGGTACGTCAAATAAGTAAGAATCCCAGCGTGTGAGCGCGCTTGCTGGGAGTGAAGTAAGTAAATGGGATGGGCGTGCCTGGAGATGAGTCGGCCTATGAGTATGAAGATTTGGTTGGATTAGCAAGCATATTTGATTACGTACGCCAGGTGTCACGTTGGCTTGGCACGTGACACAATACAAACAAGCCGAATATGCAACTAAATAAATCACCTCGTACGTAAACATATAAACGTATGTTATGCGTTACATCCCTGCAGGGAAATCGACTAGTACGCTTCTATTGAAATTAAAACTAGCTTACATTCATCCCATTTTCCAAATAAGCAACTGTGTCATTTTGTACGGCGATGTTCCTGTAGAAGACAATTAGCATCTCTGTTTCCGATTGCGAAAAAATAAATAGTAGCAAATTCGAGTAGAGTATGTCTAGCAAAAACATTATCAAATATCCACGAGGTTTTTGGGTTTTTTCAAACTTGAACTTTATTATGCTTCATTTATTAAGAAATAAAACGTATTAATTCAAGTTTGCAAAATATTTAAAAGTAAAAAAGACATTACGAAAATAACAAAAAATTCATTTAGCCAATTTTTTTCGGCGATAACTTTTATAACATGAAACTTAATATTAAGATTTTGTCCACAGACCTTTAGTCATAATGACACTATTTATATGCATTGTCAATTCCTTTTGAACTCTTGACCATAGCGTTGATGTCCTTTGGGTGATTTCGTAAGATGCTGGCCGTTTCTTTAGAATAGCTATTAAATTTTCAATCGAGTTTAAATCAGGACTTTGTGCTGGCAATTCTAAAAGCCTGAAGTTCTGATTTTTTTTACACCACTCTTGAATAGTTTTCATGGTATGTTTCGGGTCCCTGTCTTGCTGAAATATAATCTCTACTGTTGGATATGGGCCTAGGGCAACAAAATCCGGCAAATTGAACATTTCATTTGAACATTTGATAGTATTGTTTTGAAATGAAAAATGACTCTGTAGCAATAAAAATGCATGAATGTGGCAAACATTTAACCAGTTCTGATCGCCACTGTACATTCGTGGTTCCTATTATATTATATAAAGAAATATATTTAAAAGAAAAAATAGTTAAAATTAATTTTTTTAACATGTGTTGTCCTTATCATTATTTCACTCACTCTATTTCTGTTTTAGTGATTGTACTTTTCAGATTCTTAAATTTTTAAATTTCGCCCAGCACCATTTTAAATTTTTTAAACCTGTCATCTACCAATCAGATGACAGATTTAAAAAAGAACCTTAAGGACCATAATAATTGTAATCATGTACATATTTACCCAATTATGGATGGACGTGAGAGCGTTAAACTGCGGTTTGTCGAGATTATGACAAAGCGCTGCTGCGGTGATTTTTTCGACTTGAAGAAGAAAGGAACGACATCCGGAGAAAATTGGAATGTTCACACTGACAACTAAAGCCCATCAGCGCAGAACTGCCACGATAGTAATTATGGTGTAGTACTGAGCTTTCTAATATCATTCTCAAATTATAGGCCCAGTAATAATCAGCCGAATGGGTTGATGCGTGACTACCATTCGGAATCAAGAGAGAACGTTGGTTCGAATTTTTAAAAATAGATCTAACTCATATCCAGATTAAAGGACCCATGTTCCATACAGGAATAAGAGGATCAAATATATATACTTACATATTGAGACTACCTAACCTAAACTTACGAGTATTGGTTGCGAGAAGAGATATGGTTTTACAAAATATGCACTTTACATGGCGCTGAGTCCAGATATTTCTGAAAATCGTATTTTCAAACCATTTTGGCTTGCAAACAGAACATATGATATATATATCATATATATTTATGTCAGTATATGAGTTATATTGAGATAAAGAATTTATAGAAAAGTGTCTACGTACTCCATTGCAACGCGGTGAAGGTAACATTGGGCTTTTGCAAGGGATTACCAGAGTCAACATTTTTGTGTCCAATATTCAATATTTCCATTCCACATTTTTTACGATTTGACTGCAAAGGATCATGCATTTATAAGTAATATAGTATGCAGACCTAAGGTACGAATGGCAGATATTCCGCTCGCTGTAAAAACTGATATTTAATATTAAACAAGCGGCTGTTATTAATGCTGTTATACTCAGTTATACTCAAGGATGATAGATTACAAGGTTTGGCCATGCGAAACAAAACTGTGGAAATATCTTCCGCTGTGTCGTCATAGGCAATTCGCCAGCAATGCTGACAGATCATTTCACACATTCTCGTCCAATCAGTGGCTGTTCAGACGGCAACGCAGCAATCAGTTAAGTAAACAAGGACTGCGTTTTTCGTGTGTCGCCTACCCAATATCAGTTTTTTCGTAAACAAACCGCTGTCATGACCCATGTGTCCTCAGCCAATAAGCTGATTCTTTCCAATTCGCTGAGAGCCGTCTGATTTTGGTCGGACCTAAAAATCTTTTCACAATGAGTTAGAGCCAATTTACACGATTTACCCAGGGTGCAAAGTCATGCGTGTCGAGGTTTGTGGCAAAAAGTGTCAAGGGGGTAGGCATACACGCACGGTCAGCAAAATCGAGGGGTTACTTTGACATGTCGCCTTCATCGTAATCACATTTTCGTATTTTTTTCAAGTACACCAATATTGAATTGAATGACCAACGAAAAATTGTCCGCTTAAATGTGAAAAACACGCAAGGAAAGCCGCAAAAAAGAGTCATCGTGTAAATGCACGAAAATCTTCGAAGTTTTCTTTAAAAGAGTATGTGCAAAAAATCCAGGGTGAATTGCCTTTTATTTTACTATTTATTTTGTATAAATTGCTTCCACCACTTTGAACTCGGTACTTTTAAACTATGACCGCACTTTTTTTTAATAACAGATTTTTATAGTATACCTGTGGGCAAAAAGTAAGGTGAATTTGGTTGTAAAATGAAAAATCTTTATTTATTCTTGTAAATCAATTTCATCCCCTTCAAAATAATCCCCTCTCGATGAAATACACTTATGCCAACGATTTTCCAATCCCCGAAACATGCCAAATAGTCCATTTCCGGTATAGCCATCAGCACCTTTTTCGATTCATCTCCTCAATCGACTCGAAACGCGTTCCCCGGAGTGGTCTCTTGAGTTTTGGGAATAGCCAGAAGTCACACGGAGCCAAATCAGGCGAATACGGTGGTTGCGGAACGATATGCGTGGAATTTTTGGCGAAATGGTCACGAAGAACGAGTGCAGTGTGAGACGGTGCATTATCGTGATGCAAAAACCAAGAGTTGTTGGCCCATGATTCTGGTCTTTTTAGACGAATTGCTTCACGTAAACGAGGCATAACGCTCAAATAATATTCCTTATTAACAGTTTGGCCAGGTGGAAGGAATTCATAGGGCACCACACCACGAAAATCGAAAAAAACTGACACCATGACCTTTATTTTTGAACGACTTTGACGGTCTGGCCTCGCCTTTAGCACGGTATTCGCTTGATTGGTCGGTTGTTTCAGGGTCGTAAGCATACATCCAAGTCTCATCTCCCGTAATGATGCATTTGAGTTTGACCTGATAGTCTGAAAGCATTGTTTCACACACATTAACGCGACGACTTTTTTCCAAGAAATTGAGAGTTTTCGGTACCAAACGAGATTTGACTTTTCGTAGGCCCAAATGGTCTTTCAAAATGGTTTTCACAGATCCTTCTGAGATTCCGATCATATCAGTAAGGTCTTTAACAGTCAACCGACGATTTTTGAGCACTAACTCCTTCACTTTATTGACGTGTTTGTCATCTGTTGACTTCGATGGTCGTCCGGAGCGCTCCAAGTCATCAACACGTTCTCGACCCTCTTTGAAGTCTTGGTACCACTTATAAACATTTTTCTGCGACATGGTCGAATCACCAAATGCCTTCTGCAACATGCTAAACGTTTCCGCAAACAAAATTTGATGGCACTTCTCTGCTCAATCAAATCAGACATTGTAAAAATCGAAAAATGCACTCTTGGTCGTTTAGTAAACACAAGCGTAAATATATTACTGATAATGACATTCACATGAAAGTTGGCCCAGATGTTATTAACAGTGCTGCCAACTCATGAAAAAAATAACTAGAGCGAAATTTTAATCGCGCAAAGTTTGACAAATAAATTCACCTTACTTTTTGCCCACATATATGCACATGTATGTACATTAGGACGGGGCAATTTGTATGTAATGATTTTTTTACCAAAATTCGCATAAAACTGTATTTTTTTAATTTTTTCCTATCATTAATCTAAATTGACTCTAGAGCACATGCATATGTATGTATTATATGTATGTTTGTGCATAGGGTATGTATGTATATTTCTAGCCAAGAGGTTAGACACGTGTAGAGCTCTTGTTTGTGTATGTTTGTGTATGTGAGTGTGTGACCGATTTCGTCGTTATTAATAAGCGTAATTAATTAATTGCACAGATTCAGTGAATTATAAAAGAATTAAGGCCAACCAACTCAGCTCAACTCAACACAACTCAACTTGAATCAACGCTAAGCAGAGCTGAACGCTCAAATCCAGTGCGAAGGATAACCGAGCAAGAGATGTGTGGTCGAGTGTACAACTACGATATGAAGGAGTATAATATAAACGCGTTTGTCTGCGCACAAGCAGGTGGGTCGCCTTGGCAACGCGTAGTACCTGTGCAAAAGCTACAACAACATCTAATTAAAAACAGCAAATTAATCGGGAAAATCCAGCAGTTGAGTAGGAGTATCCTCATCATGGTCTCCTTCAGCTTTACGTTTGTTTGTTGGCCACGCACATACACACACGCTTATACTGATATCAACAATGTGTGGGCGAGTCCAACAACTCCTACCACACCCAGACAATGAAATGAGCGAAGCAGAGGGATACACCTACCGGCGCTGCAGCTCCTGTAAGGATATCCATGCAGGCAGGCTTCGCTTGAGTCTGTGAGTAGATGAGTACGTGGATGGGGCCGGTCCCTTTAGAGAAGTGTGAAAATTATTGGAGTTGATAAGCTCAATGAACTGGAAAATGTTTTGTATGTGTGCTGGAGCAGGTACATAGTCGCATCTTTTTGCTCTCATACATACGTACGTTTATTACCCTCCAGATGTCTCTTCGTTCGTCGCACGCTTTAATACATATTTCACTTTCATTTTCATTTCGCGCTACTGAACTGGAATTTTTTCGAATTACCGTTAACAAAGTGGCGACATTAATGCACTTAGGTTCTCACCTGGCTATTGCTCCTCATGATATTCAATGAAAGTGTTCGGTCGGCCCATTTAATGCGACTTCATTAACTGGACCGCATGTTTCTCATTGTTCAATCGACCTATCCTTGCGTTCTGCCACTTTAAATGCAAAAACAACGCAGGCATAACCTCCATATAAATTAGTGCGCTTTAGTGATTGAGTATCCTTTCATCTGGTTTGTTGCTTTTGTTGTTGTTAATTACATTAAGCAACAAGTTTCATTGAACACTAAAAACCATTTGTGTTTATTATCTAAGTATGAAGTGAATGACAATTTAAATTGTGCGAATGATTTTGCTCAGGCGCGCCAAAAGGACATCCGAATACTTACTACAACAAATAATTATCACAACACCAAAATACACGCGTATGCGTACGTGTGTTTACACCTACATATTTAAGAAGAGGACCAGGAGGAGGATGTGGATGATATCCTGCTGGACCACGCTTATCTTCTGTGTGTAATGAAGCGCAAACCTTTTGTACGCTCATAAACTCATTAGCCCGTTCAAGTAAGAGAGAATTTGATTTTAAAGATATTCAATGACTTAAATGCAAGAGTTTCTTTTTGCAAAATCACATAGTTTAATTTAAATAGTGAATAATTAAAGTGATTGATAATAAAGCAAGACTTGGAGATCCGGAAATCGACCCTTTGTACAGCTTAATCATAAATATTAGATTGCGGAAAAAGAAATCCATCACAGAAATAATCGAGGTTGACCGGCATGTTAGTAGTCGTGCATCGCCCAGGAGCTAAAGATCGACCATAAAACAGTTTGAAACCATTTGCACAAAGCTAGATTCAAAACGAAGCTCGATATTTGGGTGCCACACCAATTAATACCAAATAAAAAATAGTTTAAAAAAACACGCTTTTATTACTAATCGAACTAAAAAGTAGAAAATAAATTTTAATGACAAAGGGACCTATAATGAAGTAATAGCAAATCGAACGATCAGTCATAGTCAACTACCTCAGAACAGAATTATAACAAAAATTAAGATACAAATAGAGTAATTCAAATTAGAGTTAAAAGCGTGGGATGCATTTTGCTTCACTTTCATAACCTTCTGTACATAGGTAGTTGCCAATAGAATGATTTTAATATTTACTATATCAAGCTTAGTTCGATTAGCAAAAAAG
Source organism: Anastrepha obliqua (assembly GCF_027943255.1). Classification (NCBI taxonomy): domain Eukaryota; kingdom Metazoa; phylum Arthropoda; class Insecta; order Diptera; family Tephritidae; genus Anastrepha; species Anastrepha obliqua. Next base: position 1,462,207 of record NC_072895.1, on the reverse strand, counting down.
CGTGTTTTTTATTTTTTTTTTTAACTATTTTTTATTATGAATGAAAATTATTGTTATCATTGCAGTCAGTGAATTAATGATTCGATATATTCGTGTTATATTTAATTCCTTTCTTATCGACTGTGAGTCTAAAGCTATGCAGTTATCGGCCGTGATAAAGAAGTAATCGGGATGAAGAACTTATTTCGTGGAGGGAGCCTGAGAAACGGCTACCCCACTCCAGAAACGGAGAGGTAACAACAAAATATACTGGCATAATCAATATGTTACATACTTTTTCCCATACAGATCATTGATTGAAGGTCGAGCCTTGTTTTTCTGAATGAAAATTATTGTTTTCATTTAGTCAGTGATTTATAGTCCGATTTAATTGTGCTATATTTAATTTCTTCTTTACCGACTATATGTCCAAAGAAAGGCCAGCATTGGCCTTGACACAGAATAGATACTCTCAGCACAAAAAAAGGAGACCGTGGATTATATTGACACAATCAAAATGAGATGTTAAGTTCCAGTTTGGTTTTTTTTAGTTCATTTTTTTTGTAAATTGTCCTTTAATCGATAAAATTTTATAAATGAAATTATGGTAATGATAAATTCCTTCTTTATTTGCCAAAATTTTGTTCCGTAAAATAATTTCAAAATTTATGTTTTGATTATGTTATTGTAATTAACAAAATTATTTCATCTTATATGAACATTGAATAGAGTAAATTTGCGACTGTAGTATGAGACTTGTAGTATCTACGCATGTGTAAAGACTATACAAAGTGAGAATGCAACTACCCAGAAAACGTTTTAGCCTTCCATTCGTACTGCAGTGCCGCGTGCCCGAGCAAGTTCGAATTCGAAAGAGTAAGTCGTAGACTCCAGAAATCAGTAAGACTAACTCGGAGAGTGCAGACATGCGCAGGCCGCGCGTTAGCTCTGTCTTTCTTACTCTTCTACAGAAGATCTACTATAAAAAAAGAAAATATTAATCCTGGCAATCCTAATAAGGAGAATGGAAAACTTTTATCAAATTATTGCATTGTCATCGGTCCTTGATAGGTGTGCAAAATTCCAAGTCGATCAGATTTTTAGAAGCCAGTGAAAATTAAGCTCAAAGATTCCGTTACATATATACATACAGCCCGAGCTAATAAAAGTGTGTTAAAAATATGACGGATCGAATTTCCATCTGCGGAGCTTTGGCCGAACGGAATAAAACCGGGACGAGAAATGGGCCACGACAATATTGACCGAAAACGCTCCCAGCATTTTTCTACGACTAGCAGGAGCGGGAAAGTCTCTGAAGGCAAAAAGTAAAAACGGTTTTTGAATGAATTTTCGAAGACTTAACATTGCTGACGATTTCTTTGCAACTTCTTCCGGCAGGTTAACCTTAACATTACCGCTCGAGTATCAAGGCACTGTGGACCTCTTTCTTTTAAACCATATTAAACAAATTACGAACCTAATGAACCACTTCGAACCTCACCACAAATTTAAGATCTCTTTCCAGCACTTTTGATATCTTGTATCCACTTTTTACCATACGGAAAACGCTACCATCCTGTGCCTATAAATGATTGACGATGGCATATCTACAGCTCTTTATTCAGTTTGTATGTGAATTTTGTTTCTTTAGCTCAACATGTTTAGATCTCGACAATTAGCAAATTAGCAAAAATTATTCGTACCTCAAGCGACTACGCTCCTCGTATCGGTTAGGCGGCGCGGGAGAACCATTGAGTTTGATAAAATAATTGCGTATCTCAATATGTTATAACTCATCTGAAACTGGAATAACTTTACTCACCCTTAATTAATTTGCCGCATTACCTTCACCAAATAATCGACACCTAAAAAAAAGAAGGAAACAAATTTTATCGAGATATGCAAAGAATATCATTGTTTAAAGTAATAACGAAAACACATACATATGCATATGCCATACACAGAGATATTTTTATTTTACTTTATAAAAAACTAGATATTAACCGTTGCTACTCAAGCGAGTTAGCATATCAATTAGCATAACCCAATGCGAACTAGCACAGATACTTTTCGCAGGGACCAAAACTAACTGTTATTAAGGATTTCAGAGCTAAGAAGTTACATAAATTTCGAAATAAGAAAAAGTTGTCTGATAAGATCTCTTGGAGAGAAAGAGTAATGAAAAGAGTAACTTTCCAAAGTTTACTTTTTACGTTGCCACAGTTGTCAGTATGTGGTAGAAATATTCTTTATGTTGATTTGTAGAAGCTATTGTTGTTGTAGTTGTAGCAGCATAAACATTCCCCAAATCCTGTCGTGGAAACATGTAGAAGCTTTTAATTTTTAACTCTTAAAACAAATGCAAGAAGCATTTGTAAGTTACAGTAAACATTGCCCACTTTGACTTATTTCTGGTGTTTAAATTGAATTTGAGCTTTGATTTTTTAAATCGGGAATTTTGCAACAAATACTTCTGTGGTGCATTTTAATCTGCTATATCCCTCTGTTTTAAGTATTTTTGGCCCTTTCTCGTAAAAGATATAAAAACGACCTAGCTATTGAAGAGTTAGAGGGTTAAAGTGTTCTTTAAAAATATTATCAAATGTGATATTATATATTTTGACGTAACGGCTCTGAACGGAAAATTTAAAAATGTTTTTCTCAAAAACAATGTTATCAAACTAAGCAGACATATTAGTTGAATACTAAAGCATGGAAGTTCAAATACTGCATATACAGCTTTGGGAGTTTGGCGTTTTGTTATTGAATATAAACTTTCTTTTTTATATATTTACAATTTACCACCTTTTTTCAAAAGTGCACCAATTCTGAAATCAACTGTATATACAGGGTGAGCCAAATAAGACCTACTAATGTTAAGCACAAACAACTTTTTTTATTTTTTGACATATTTACTTTTCTCTTTTTGTAGGTTATAATTGAATTGTTGAAAATTTATTATGGAACCCTACCGCAAGACCACCAACAACGACTACAATACGCTATTCGTTTTACAGAATTAGCCACACAAATTGATTTTTTAAATAATGTTTTGATGTCGGATGAGGCGCATCTCCATTTAAATGGTTATGTCAACAACAAAATTGTGAGGCTCTGAAAATCCAAGGGCAACACACCAACATCAGTTGCACCCATCTAAATGTACTGTTTGGTGCGGTGTTATGGCCACTAGAGTTATCGGTCCATATTTCTTTTTTTCGAAAATCAGGATGAAATGCTGGAATCGATTACAGGAGCTTCTTACAGAACATTGATTGAAAACTTTTTGCGGCCAATGGCGGAGCAGTATCCTAATTTGTGGTTTCAACAAGATGGAGCAACTGCGCATACTGCTAGTAGTAGTAGTAGTAGCATTAGTAGGTCTCATTTGGCCCACCCTGTATTTACACATAAATCATAAATTTTGTCTATTATTCCACGCACTAAAATAAGAATATTTAAACCCTTCTTTTGACTGTACCGTTCGGCCGATTAATAACTTTCTTTAGGGCAGAAATGTAAATCCCGATATATAGGGGGCGTGGCATCTGGCATATGGTCCAAAATGTAAAAAGCAATATATCCCTAAAACTAATTAAGCTAGCGAACTGAAAATTATCACAAGTGCACAAATTGGAGAAGAAGAAGAGAAATTGAGGGTGAAAAGTGGTAGGTATTGAAAAAGGGAGTCTAGCACCTCCCATACAAACTGAAAGCTTCATATAACTTTTCTCTGGAACCGCTTATGATAAGATACTGAAATTTCATACAGGTACATAAATTACGAATGCCAAAATAAGGCGAAAAGCATTAGGTATTGGAAAAGGGGACTTGGCGCCTCCCATAAAAACTTAAATCTCTCATCGTTTTTACAAAATAAATGAATCAATGGAAATTTCAAAATCTTAAAACAAAACTTTTATGAATCGCTTCCAGAGATTGAAAAAAACAATTCACATATTTTATCACATTGTATAGTTCCATTCCCACGTCACTGTTGACAGTTATAATTTTATAAAAAACTTCGTTCATTTAGGAACCAGCATTAACACCGATAACAATGTCAGCCTTGAATTCCAACGGAGAATCTGTCTTGCCAAAAAGCGCTACTTTGTATTAAGTAGGAAATGGAGTAGTAAAATCCTCTCTCGACGAACAAAACGAACATTCTACAAGGCTTTCATCATGCCTAACGTATGGTGCAGAAGCTTGGACGATGACAACATCCGATGATGCGACGCTTGGAGTGTTCGAGAGAAAGATTCTGCGTAAGATTTTTGGACCTTTGCACGTTGGCAACGGCGAATATCGCAGACGAAGGAACGATGAGCTGTATGAGCTTTACGACGACATAGACATAGCGCAGCGAATAAAGATCCAGCGGCTACGTTGGCTGGGTCATGTCGTCCGAATGGATACAAACGCTCCGGCACTGAAAGTATTCGATGCGGTACCAGCTGGTGGTAGTAGAGGAAGAGGAAGGCCTCCTCTGCGTTGGAAAGATCAGGTGGAGAAGGACTTGGCTTCACTTGGTGTGTCCAATTGGCGCCGGTTAGCACGAGAAAGAAACGACTGGCGCGCTTTGTTAAACTCGGTCAAAGTCGCGTAAGCGGTTATCGCGCCAATTAAGAAGAAGATAGTTCCACGACATTATCGGCATTTTCTTGAACATCAAAATTGCCTGAACGGAATCGACGAAACTAATATTGCACGTAATTAACTCTTACATTATCGGCACCCTGAACACCATTCCCAATTACACCGGCCTGGCTTGTATTTTGTAAAACTGTAAAATGTATCGAATTTTCTCTTTGTTGACTTCCATTGCTAACACCCTGTAACTCACAACTGAATGGAGCAAACAAAAAACAGCAAAAGAATTGTTTTAGTGTGAAGTGTCACCTTAGCAGCGAGCATGAAATTCAAATTGTTTGATCGATACTTTACGAGATATCGATCACAATTAATCCATCTACCGAGAAAATAATGGATTTCTTTTCTCCAAACTGCTATTTTTTAATGAGGGTGCGTGACTACCATTCGAAATTCAGAGAGAACGTAGGTTCGAATCTCGGTGAAAGACCAAAATTAAGAAAAAGTTGTTTCGTATAGCGGTCGCCCCTCGGTAGGCAATGGCAAACCTCCGCCATTAAAAAGGTCCTCATAAAAATATCTGCCGTTCGGAGTCTGCTTGAAACTGTAGGCCCCTCCATTTGTGGAACAACGTCAAGACGTACGCCACAAATAAGAGGAGAAGCTCGGCCAAACACCCACAACGGGTGTACGCGCCAATTATATATATATGTATATATATAATTTATATATATAAATAGGTTTTGCAGACCTTCTAAAGTCAATATGAGCTTAAATTACTAAAGATAATCAAATAAATCAAATAGTTCAAAAGTGCACAAAATTCCTTCTTTGATAACTAAAGTAGAACTCGAATTCTCGTTAAAATCTCTAAGTGTGCGGGCGATAGGGGCATTAGGCACATATAACAATTCATGATAAGCACTTTAAGATAGGGATATGAAAGGGAATGCCTCGTAACTGAATGTATCCGTCCAATACTTGATACATATGTACAATACATATTGATGTATTCTGTTTTAAAGTTTTGTAGGATATAAGTAAGCTATTGAAAATGTTCTCATGCAGCCACGCAAATAATAATCCATTTTTAGCGACTCGAAAACCTCTTCTTTCCCTTACTTTCATACTCCTTCATATAATACCTCAAGCTGTAAGAAAAGTCATTTTATGAAGCTTTGACGAACTAGTATAGGAGCGATCACGGCCTCTGAGATATACCGCTGATCTGCCCTTTCTCAAACCATTTGTTGTTCCAAGGGTAACTGAAATTGGGAATATATTGCAGTTCCTTGCAAGATATATAATATATACCTATATACATGACAATTCGGCCACAATAATTTTTCTAAATATGTCGTCACCTACGCCTCCCAGTCGATCCAAACCAACTCATAAGCATTTCTCACAATATGCATGAAACATACTCTTATGCATGCTGCAGATATTAATTCCGTGTAAAATACCGTTAAATGTGAAATTGTGCAAAATTTAATTTTTCAAAATTTTCTACCAGCTTTGCTGTGCCACGTACATATAATAAAGCCATCAAAAGCACTATGTAAATAATTTGCAGAGAATTGCCTCCTCTGCGCTGATAAGACACCGCAGGAAACGAGGTAATAAGGATATTTTGAGCGAAGCGTCAAACATATCAAAAATGTATTATCTATCAACGCTACCGTAAATGCCACTGAAAGCGACTCACTACGTTTCCGGTGCCAGGCACTTGCCAGCGGCCAACATCTACATTTCCACCGTTATTTGACTTGGGCATTTGCAGGCATTTCAATACGCGCACGTTCAGTAGGTGGCTTAGGGCGATTTACTTGGCAAATGGGCTCGCTGGCAATGCAGTATGTGGAATTGGAGTAGAGTTCACGAAATGTGCGATGATTTGATATGCGATTTAGGTTTTAGGTTTGCATGAAAATGCAAAGTGTTGGAATGAATGTTGAAGAAAAGAGAAAATAAGCAGATAAAGTATTTTGAACATGCAATTTATGGCAATTTTATATTACTTTTAATGCTTCACGAATTGATAGAGACTATCGATTTAAAACAATGTGAGTAATATGCGAAAACGTTAACGCTGGAAATATTTATTGATAAAATATTGAATTGGGAATTGTGTCATAGAACACATACCCATACTTACAAAGACATATATGTATATACATTTAGCAAGAAGTTGTAACTGTAAATATTAAAACTTAGCGCTGTCACTCAGCATGCCAATTTTAATTATCCCTGTTCACCAATAGCCCTACTCCCATTGAGCTCCATGCATACATACGTACATGCATACTCTACACTTGCCTAAAGAATCTATCCTCTACAGTGTTTTTGCGAGCTGCATTTTTTTAGCAGCAACTCTGATATGATAAGTGGTTGGACTCAACTAAGGCACATTGACCAGGTAGCAGCGGTAAACCAGCTGATTTTTTTGATTTTTTAATTCGACTCTAAACTGTTAATCTTTGTTTGTGCTCACTGTGGTACCGGCATACTTGAACTAACCGACTTAGAAATATTTTTGCATTCTCAGGCCATTTTTTAAGGCCAGATTAAGTTTGACATTTTATGCCTGAGTGTCTTTAGCATAAGTGGAAAAAGGTTAAAATTCTTACTCAAGCGAATAATTTTTAAAATATTTCAACTCATTAGCTATCTCATGAAAGAGTTGTTTAAACCCCTTTTTTTGAAAAGTCTGCGTAGTCGCTAGAAAGTTTATATATTTTGCTAGAAAATTTCACTGGCGCTACTCTCAGACAAAATTTTTATTAAGGGTAATTAATTTAGAAGTATCAGATTTTAATTGAAATAATGTTGACCGCTGCTGCGCCGTAATTCGGCCATCCGTAAACACCAATTTTGAATGACTCGCTGGAGGACTTCGGTCGGTATCTCGTGAATAAGTTTAGTAATGTTGGCTTCCATTGCTTCAATCGAAGCTGGTTTATCCACGAAGTATTTAGACTTTACATAACCCCACAAATTAAATTCCAAAGGTGTGATATCACATGATCTTGGAGACGAGAGATAAATTGCTCACCGAAACTACGCCGCAGTAAATCCATTGTTTCACGGGCTGTAAGACAATTTGCGCCGTCCTGTTGGATTGTTAGAAGCAAATGTTTAGGAGATCACGAGCTTCGGTTTCCGGCATCAAAACGTCGTTTATCATGGCGCGATAGTGTTCCCCATTCACTGTTACATTGGCGCCTGACTCGTCTTTGAAGATTGATGACTCCTCCGATTTTCGTAATACAATTACACGATTTGTAAACGTTGTTGAGTCGTAAGTCTTTCGATGATGAAATGTTCCCTTGCAGTATACGACAACTTTTTTATGCTTTCTCTATATTTGCTCATAAATATAACTCTAGTTCTTTCCATCACTATTAGGCAAAAAATTCCAAGCTTAATATGGCTATAAAATAGGTAATGCAGGTCTTTCACCCAGAATTGGAATCTTTCCGCCCTAAAAATCCTGTTTCACTGTTTTATTGAAGATTGCGATCTGATCTTACAAGTGAAGGGATTTAATGGCGATTGCCAAAAAAAACTATCCATTATTTTATGTTTCATGTCCACTTTGAGCTTCATTTCATTTTATTTCGTTTCATTTATTTCAGGTCTCAACATAATAATAGTTTTTATGGACCACTTAAAGCTAATATGAGCTTAAATTACTACAGATAGTTAAATAAATAAATTAAATAAACAAAAAAATGGAGTTTAGAAATTCATAAAATTCCTTCTTTGGCACCAAAAAGCCAAGCGGAATAGAACTCGAAATCTCATTGACCTTTCTTTAAAAATGTACCCACCGCATCGTGCTCAAACCGGCGTCAAACGGAAGCCGAAGAAGGATAAAACAAGAACAGGGGGGTATTCTTTCACCCTTACTTTTCAACTGCTACATCCCGAAGCTTCCTCACTGATCTTCTATGACATTGGTGGTTTGTGTTCCAAAGAGCTCCATCTCTCCAGCTTTTCTCGCTTCTTTACGGGGAGAAATCTATTACTTTTCCCCACTAAATGCACGGCAACCCTATTTACCATCTTCGAGAAGGAGGTCAAAATACAGCTAAATGTTCGTTCCCCCGACAGTCGGTTCTACGTAACCGAAACGACCCAGATTTATGTCGGATCAAGGACTAATACTTCAGCAGCATTCCCCGAATATTAGTGGGAAATTTTTATACTGCTACAACAACAACAACAACAACAACAGCTAAATGTTAAAGTCGATGACACGCCCATACCGACCGTAAACAACACTAATGGAGGTTCACCTTCAATAGTTAGCTCTCCTTCTCGGCGCGTACAACCGCAATTGCCACTAGGATCCAAAACAGTAACAAGGTTCTCACATCTCCAAAACACAAATATCAGGATAGCCACGTGATGCCTCCAAAAGTCTTCCCTACAGCATCTCCACAGCGAGGATACGATTACCACAGTTAATTAGCACAGTAAGATTCTCGGCAAGCAATTCCTGCTGGATTACTACCGCAGGAACTACCCCTGCAGGTATTTTCTGGAGGCTAAGCCACTTCTCAGGCGAAGTATGCCTTTAACTACACTGACGAGATCGAGGACCGGACCAAGTAGTTTATAGACAGACACTGAACGGCATTCCTCGAGAGTCGCTTGCCACATTCCTAAACTCCCACCCCCTAAATGCAGTCATCGAAGTCCAACCACTGCCCAACGCAGACGAAAAGCCTCAGCTGCCTCATGAAAACTACGTTATCTTGGCCATAGTTCAGGATATTGCAGTTGGTTAAACTCCTAGGTACGCCCACCTATTCACGTGCCCCTTAAACCCACTCACCTAACAACCATCTCCCTTTGGACCCAACCCATTGAAACAACATGTTTCCTTGGCCTTCCCTGGTTAGATAGAATCAACAAGGACGACCGGTGACTTCAGCATGCCTGGCAGGTCTTGACGAGCTGCTATAACAACGACGGCAGCCGGCCATAAGATTGATTACAGCATCACATACAATAACAAAAGCAAAGAAAAACTGTGGCAAGAAACATCAAAAAAGATTTTTCTATTGATATTTTGTAAACTAATGGTAACCAGTGAAAGTGTTTTTTGCCGCTGGCCGCTGGCCGCTAGTACTAAAATAGCAGAATAACACTTGCAACACATTTATGACTTTCAGAATCTGGCCATTGCCGCTTTTTAAAATTCTAGCCGTATCGGAGTTTCTTTCATAGCAAAAATATTTTCATTGCGATTTGCATACGTAATGCAGAAATACACATTAGCACGCATTAATACACGCATACAAGTACATTTCTGTAAATGTACATCCTCACCACACACTTGTGGCCCCAGCATTTCCACTCACTGCTTATCGCACGTTGAGGCAGCTTTTTGTGGCAATAACCGCAACTGGGCAAGTGTGCAATGCAAACAAAAATACAAACACAAACATACATGCATACAGACATATGAATGCGAGTGCGAACGCGAATGCAAATGTAACTGCAAATGCATTAAATGAAAAGTTTCGCATGCAAATCGTGTCAACTTCCTGCAACCGCGCAACTTCACTGCCCTGTCCCTCCTCCGCTCCACCCTGTTTTACTCCTTCTCACCGCCACAAATGTAACATGCAACACTTAGCAGTCAGGCGACAACACGCCAAGTTCGTGGCTCGTTTGCACAAGCTCATACACATACACACATACACCATAATTCACGACATTCGCACTTCGCTATCTTGACTGTCCATTCCGCGGCATTGCACGTTAAATGAGTCGCATGACATCACAGTGCTGGCACGTCCCTCCAAACATCTTCTCTTCCCGCTGGGCAATAGCTGCAATACATAGTTTAAGAGCATTTGGCGGCAAATGACCACGCCTTTAGCCACCGCCGCTGACGCTTAAGCTACTGCCACTTGACGTATTTGAAACGGATGTCCTTGAATTGTTAGTGGAGAAGACGCGAAGTGGTAGTGGCAGTGGCAGTGGCACGACCAAACGCTACCTTCAACTGCCAGCGAAAACGGCGCAGTAACAGTCGCGGCGAAGGGGTGAATTCATGGTGACAACCGGGTTAGCGGCCATGGCAGCCAATCATGATCACAGCGCCGAGCAATAACAATTGCCATCGAGCATAAGCGCATTGTTATTTTATCTACTAAATAGCGCAAATGATCAATCGACGCGATTATGCGCGAAGCTAATCGGTAGCGTTTGTGTCTGCGAGTAAAGTGGTCAATAGTGTAAAGGGAAAAAACAAACACATTATAACATGATTAGTATACAGGGTGCTAAGAATAATTATAAAAATAGGTATATTCATGCAGCAAATAATGTGTAACAATTGTTACAAATTATCAAGTTTTGGTGTTCATGTGTCCAAAAAACCATCAAAGTAGGGAAAACTGAGAGAGCAAAATGAGGTTTTATTTTGACAGGAAGTTGCAAGTTTTTACTGGATAAATTTTTACTTGAAAGAATTTGCAACTGAGAAAAACAGCTGATCGCACAATAAAAAAAAATAAAATAAAAAATAAAAAACATAGGCACGAATTAAAATTTGCTAGTTGAGTCAAAGCTCTAAATTTAAATAAAAATTGTGATTAAAATAGAAAATGTAAGTAAATATATTTCGGATAAAATTAATAAAGCTTATTTGAAGTGATATATTAAATAGGAATCGACCAATTTATGTATGTATGTACTTCCCAACCACAGCCTCCATTCACCATTGCCGCAGTTTCCGAAAGCACCTTCAATGCTCTTTTGTGTTTAATGGAGCAAATTAATGTGTACAAAATATAATCATGTGATCGTAAGCTCGTTATTTTACAGTTTATTTGTTTCATTTTTATTTTTTAATTTAATAAGAGGTAGCTCAACTGCAAAAAAATACTTTTTGCAATTTTTCCCGCCAACCCTTCAATCAGCTGTTCGTAAAAATTACAAATTGTTACTGGTTTTTGTGTTCATTTACTTTTTTGATATTCTCAGGAATTAAATTACTGTCAAACTCCTGGGTAATGTTTACATGAACAGACCTAATATGAGCTGTGAGTAGAGCACTCGACACTTTTCTTGCGATACCAAGTATATTTTTGCTCCACGCTTTTCACTCCGATACCGAATAAGTAGCAATACTTTTGTTGCAATACTTTGATAACACTCCAAAAATATTTCTTTTAAAAGAGATTACAGAGAGGCTTACAGTTTCAATTTGCAACTCCATTATTAGCAATTCTATATTCTAATACGAGTATTTTCGTGCGAATTGAACAGCGCGAGTATTGATTAGTTTACGCAGCAAATATTGTAAAGATTGTAAAATCTATCCAACAAACAGCGATAACCAAACTGGGAAAAGTACAAAGGCTTGCTTGCCTATGCATCACAGGGGCTATGAGAACTACCCCAACAGCTGGAATGGAAGCACTCCTTAATCTCCCACCACTTCATATAGCAATCCAAGAGGAAGCAGCTACGCAAGCACTCATGCTACACATGAAAGAAAATTTCAAAATAGGCAACCTCACCTGTCACCTTAGTATCCTAAATAAAATCAAAAACACCACAAACAAGGCTCAAGTCTCAGACCATATTGACCCAACCCTCTGTTTCACAAAAGGATACACAGTTACCTTTCCTGAGAGGATCGAGTGGAAAACAAACCCAAAATGGATGAATGATGATTCACAAAAATGGTACACTGATGGATCAAAAACACCTTCTGGTGTAGGAGCAGGAGTAGTGGGGCCCAGAATCTACAAATCATTCACTCTCACCAGGGACACCACCATCTTCCAAGCAGAATTATACGCAATAATGGAAGCAGCAAACATCATGCAACGTAGAAACCACAAGAGAGTAAAGATTAAAATACTCTCGGACAACCAATCAGTTCTAAAAGCTTTAGATAGCTATACCTACAACTCAAAAACTCTCTTAGAATGCCACAAGGCACACAATAACCTGGCATCCAAAAACAATGTTTCATTAATTTGGGTACCAGGACATGAGGGATATGACGAAAAGGCAGACTTTCAAGCCAAAAAGGGGCAGATGTAAACTTCATCGGACCTAGTCCCATGTTTGGATTCAACAAAAACATCCTAAAACAAAAAGTAAAATACTGGGCCAAAACTCTATTAAATCAGCATTGGAACAACGTAGAGGGTCTTAGACACTCCAAAAAGTTCCTAAGCTTCAACGCTAAAAGAGCTAACATGGCCCTCACGTTAAACAAAAAGAGCATTCGCACTCTCACAGGCGCCCTCACGGATCACTTCACCTGCAACAAACACTTACATAAATTAGGCATAACTAGCACCAGCACCTGCAGATTTTGCTGCGAAGATGAGGAGTCTATAGAATATCTCATCATCGAATGTCCGGGATTGACGCATAGAAGGAAAAGGTTTTTAAACAAGTTCATGAACACAGATGAAGACCTTCAATCACTCCCTCAGAAGGAGCTGGTACAATTCATAAGCATACTTAACAGTCAATAGACAGCATAGGGTGCACAATAGATCAATATGGTCGCAGTGCTAAAGGGCCATACCTTAACCCTTTACTACCATTAACCATTAACCATGGTAAGTATTGGTGTTGGTCTGTCTAGGGAATATAATGTAATTCAACATGAATTGTTTTATTTTTTTCGTTCATGCTTAAAGATACATTTATAGGTATTTGTGCATTGAATAATAAGTTGTAAGATGTCAGAAGTGTTGTGGTTTATTCTTTTGGACTGACTAAAATGGTGCTTCATTTCTTCATGTGGTATTTCGAAAACCTTTGGCCCCTGTACTATAGAAGGAGGACTCAGAAAGTCCTGGGGACTCCACGCCATTCAATTTCCAAACTCGTAGCTGTGTTTACCGGTCATTGGACGATCGATACGCACGCGGAAAAGCTGGGTTTACCATTTAACGCCCAACCTGTAACAGCTTTTCTTCGACAGCCCGAGGCAATGCGCCAACCTAAATCGCATCAGTCTTCTACATTACATCAACAGCTCGGGCTGGCTGTAGATATCTGCCTGTTGGAAGTCTCGTAATGGTATCCAAACAGCATTTTCGTGCTACTTGGGGAGTGCCAGTGTGGTATTCCATCCAGTTCACCTACCTACCTATGATCCGGAGAAAGTAGTCTGAGTTGTCTACAGGCCATATTTGGCTAAATGAAGAATTAAGTAAGTAAGTAAGAAAAATTAAATGCACGAACTCCAAAGAAGATCGACCTAAAACTTTAAGACACCCGCGTTGCATTAAAAACAATACAGAAATTGTCAACTGAATAGAGGCTGGAGATTCAGGCTGAATTCATGTTTTTCTTCATATGAACTTTTAATTATTCTAGAAATTGCACTCTGAGAAAAATTCTTAAACGACAATACAAATGACGAGGGATAAGCAGCTATGTTAACTTAGTTTCAACAGCTTAGCAATCAACAGCACTCCCAACATAATTCGTGTTGCGTCTGAAGTTCAGCTTTGCTGGTTTGCCTGAAGAGCCGTTCTTGGAGCAGCATGCGATTTTTTAATAGCCTCATTTCCATGCAGACACACAAACAAACTCTTGCAATGCGATTGAGTGAACACCCTTACGCAATAAATATGTCTGTATGTATTAAAACTTTTGCTTTTCTTTGAAAACTATCATCATCAGTGTAGTCGTACGTGCATACACACACACACTTGAGTATCAAAATTACATGCATACATATTTTTAAACTGGCTTGCAGTGTTTTTATAGTTCCATGGCTACGGTAGCGTCGTTTTGTTGCACTTTTTTCAGTTTCAGGCAATTCTCACGACAATAAAAACGACAACCAAGCAAAACATTGTCAAGTGAAACAAAACCAAATCAAACAACAAAAACATTTTAGAGACATGTCACTTAAGAATGTCAAAGTCATATTGACGATGCGTCACTGCACTGCCCTTTTGGTGCGCCTGACTGCAGTGCCGCTGACAAGTCATAAAAATCCAAGAATAACAACAACAACAATGCTACTGACTGGCAACAACAGCACAGTGGCGATAACAAGTCGTAAACCGCAAAACACATACATACATACCTTCAGAGGTAGCAAACTCTGGCGCACACACTCACATCCTTTGCTTGCGCTCGTACACTCATTTACAGCCATTGACAGTGCGGGTAAATGTGGCTGTGGTTGATTGTCAATCAAGTTTAAGGATGCAATTTGCATGAATTACCAAGGGAAAATGTCACATTGTGGCAATTGGCTGGCTCTTGCCGCTGTGGTGGATTGGTGGTTATGGCGCTGGTGTTGGCAAGACACCAAAGGAATATTTTAGTGGCATAACATTGGCCATAAATGCTTGCGGAAAGGCCTTGGGTGCGCGATATAGCGGATTCACATATAGGAAGTAGTTTTTTTTTTTTTTAATTTTTTATGAGTTTAATTTTAAACTTGGTTTATTCCTATTTTAGAACAAATTTGAAATTATTTAAACCTAGCAGAGGTCTGCCTATTTTTGTAGGGTAATTTGTGGATTTTTTTATTTTAATTTTAAGCCCAACGCCTTTCTGCATTGTAGCTCAATCATCATTCTTCATTATTTACAGCTCCATCCCAAATCTTCTTTTAAGGAATTATGTCTTATGTTTGAGAAATTTTTTTTCACAACCACAAATATTTTTCATAAAAGCTAGACTTTATCTGAAAGTGCGCATACTGAACATAATTTAATGATATATTTATTGATAACTGGAGTTTATGTAATGCATGTTGTTGTAATGCTGTTAATAGGACTTTCTTTGTGTCTGCGCTCAATTGGACCATCGGAAACACAAAATCAATTGTTAGTTAAATTACAACACAATCTAGTTTCTAGCCGAAGTATTAAAAAAAAACTTTGTTTAGCAAAATAGCGTCTAGTCAAAATCAATTTTTTTTATTTTCAGGAACTTTAAGTGGATTGCAGTGTTCGAGCCATCTTTTCAAAACTTCAAATGAGGCTGATAATGTGGTATAACTGGTTTTGGGGCTAAGAAGTCCTACTTTCTGACACCACAGTGGTAACTGGCACCCAGAAGAGAATAAGTTGATGGCGGTGAAAGAAGGTTAGTTTGAAGACGGGCCAATGGTTTAGGGCAGCTTTGGTGTCATTGTAAACTCAAAAATCCGCTCAACTCTCAGTTTTTTTGTATAATACATCAGCTGAGAGATACCCTCTAGATTAACAAGTTGGGCCAGGCAGAGTGCAATTATTAATACACCCCAAGCCAACTGTTCACTCTAAGAGTATCAGCTGGATGAAAAGTGTAGATATGAGCACAAGCTAATCAAACGAGTGGCTCGGCCATTCGATTCCGCGAACCTATATGCAGGTCTAAGCAAGAAGAGGAGATGAAGAAGCTGCCGTTGGCTGGTGTACAATGCGCACTATTAATAAATTATTTCATAAACCAGTTGAGAATTTCTCGCATGTGTACTGAACGAATGAAATACAAACTTTAATATATTTGGTTTCATCACTGTCTTCACAGTAAATCTTCCTCCAGCCAACCACGGGTTCTAAGTCGAGGAATTCTTCACTAATACAGAATCTTTCGACCAGCGAAGTTGAAGCAGCCAGCCGTGACTCCTTATTATATTTCCAGCTGCTTGCAGAATGTTCTAAACACCTAAAAATATGCGGCATTATCCAACTTCATTAATTCCCTGCTATAAAAGTTAATTTTGCTATTGCGGTGAAAAAGTATTTTTGTTGGAAAAACTGCAATAGTACAGTTACACAAGCGAAAATAAACCCTACGCCAACATTGCGCGACAGCAACACGCGTTGTGCGCCCATAAATATGCAACGAGTTGCCATAAATCACATAACAACAACCATCACAAAAATATTTGCCGCAGAGAAAAAGCGACTGTGGCATGCCGTGTCGCATCGTATTATGCATATGTGCCACAAAATGTGGCATTTAAATTTATGCTTGTCACAACAGAGGTCCGCGAGAGTCTAAATACAGAAACTTATTCAACATTTTTCAACCCATTACCATCTCGTATAGTCATCAAACTCGATGGGGGCAAATTTGAAAACCTTTTGCTTATCGCAGCTCGTCTACTAGGTGCTAAATTTTTTATTGGACTGACATTTTCTTACAAATAAAGTAAACACCCGTTTACTGCTCCTACCGTCAGGTATTGGCCACTTTTACGCCTTCTATGAGTTTCGTTTGAAATAATTCGAAATTAGCAGTTGAGCAGAAAAAAGCAACATAAAGGGGAAATAGGATAGAGGAGGGGAAGATGCGGTGATTTGTAAATACTGTTAAATTCTTGGTGCTAGTAAGCAAATTAATGGCGTTCGAGTGATGACGACACGAGTGCGCGTCATTGAGGAAATAGTACTCATACGCCTGAGGATATGCTTTGCTATTATGAAATGTTAAAAGTCAATTGCACGAACGTGAACACGCAAAATAATTTCCGTGTTTCATTCACATGTTCATAAGTACTGTTAGTTTCCAATGTTTTGTTTTACATTTCAAATGCGCTGACGTCTGTTTCTTCAGCATTGTGCGTATACAAATATGTCCATTGCTTTTGTTCGCGTTAGTGGTTGTAGTTGCTGGATTTGCGCAAATCTCAAATTTCAAAAATAGTTATAAAAGCGTGCCACTTTGGCAGGTAAAGGCCAAGCTTTTTGGCGAATTTGTGGCGCACTTCTAATTTTTTCTTATAAATGGTCGCTCTTTCAGTTTTATGCAACGTTGACGATGTTTCGTAAGCCCCGAACTAACAACTAACATACCAAGAGCAAGCATACTTGGGGGATGTGGCCAAGACGTCAAAGTCTAACGAAATTCTACTAATTTGCTACTTCCAACAACAGCCAAAAATAGCTTAGTATGCATGCTATTGTTATTTTTACTGTTGCAGTGACGGCGCAAAATATGTATAAGTATATGCAACGGTATATTTTTAGCTGCAGCTTCTTACATTGCAACTCGAAAGTAATAACTGAGTAAAAATCACGCCATTGCCAAATTAATCGTGTTTGAGTGGGCGAGGTGGCCAAAGATAAGCGTAAGCAGCTTAATAGAGGAAAAGAAGAGCGACAGGGGGCCGATTTAGACCAAGCTGCATTTTCTCGCTCAGAAACCTTTTAGACGCTTCATTTTCATTCGCGAAAGGGAAAAGCAAATCAAAAAAATTTTTCTCAAAACATACGATCTCGAAAATTCAGTTATCAGCTGATGCTTATTTATTTACGAAAATTGGAAAAGTGAACCCAGTCTTAGAAACATTCCTGAAACACCAAAGAGAGAAAAAGCCCTAAAGTCAAGTTTTGCTTCAGAATTGTAGGTTCAAATGACTTTAAAGGTGCACCTGTCCGCGCAAGGCTTCATAATAACTAATAACTGTTCAATGCTCTGTACACTAACAACGTCATCCATCCACTTTTTGTTAATTTATAGTATTTTTAAGGCAATCATAAAGCAATAGGTCTTATCTTTTACGTGAAGATGTTCCTTGTTATGTGAAGAAGATCCCTCGGTAACGCCCAGAGCATAACCTGAGTATTTCAGAAATAAAAAAAAATTAAATTTTAAAATTAAATTCCACTTTTGCACTTCTTTTATTTTTAAAAATACATCTTAAGAATATTGTGCAAAAATTTAAAGAGTAGCAAAATTAATGAAGTTGTGAGCGACCCTTTCTTGAGATCCAGTCCCTATACCTGCTCGACTTTGAAGCATGTTTTTTTAAACACTTCTTTAGAAGCCCGTGTACGCCATAACTCAAAACCCAACGATTTTTTTTTTTTTTTGTAATATTATATTTCATATTTCTTTTTCAATTTATATTAAAAATCCATTGTAGTACAAATAGTTATTCAACCAAAATTTAAGAAAATATTGCTCAAATGTTGCATTATTACATGGAAATGGACTAATCTACGTTATATCTATCGCCGAAAAATTCTTAAAAAAAAAGAAATGAATTCAAAGCAAACTTTACTAAAGAGCTTGAAATTCGTGGATTTCATCACTGAATAAATTTCACTCAACTCAGAAGTCTTCACTCTTCTCCTGTTTCACTGTGGAGAATACTTGTACGAATACATTTAACTGCTATCGCATGCATACAAAAATACTTCACATGCGTTGATATGCATGTATTCTAACATTTTAGCCAACGCTTAACATACAAATGTAGCATAAGCTCAGGCGCTACCACACTTGCCTGCTTGCATGCGTTACATAGCTCTACAGAAAACGAGCCAGCATGTAGCTCTGGAAATGCACACATGCGCAAGCGATGCAAAATGAACTTCGCACATATGTTCATACATATCGTTCTGTGACTGTGTATGAACAACAATATAAATGTGCCGTGGTATCAAGGGAAAAGTAGAGAGATGTTTCACACACCAATGACCTTTCTACGAAAGTGAAAGAGAGAGTGCTGGACGCCGTTGTAACTGAATGTCAAGTACAGTGTGCAAACAATAAAAACAACAAGTGGATAGAACGATATCTTCATATATTTTACAGTGAGAGTCAAAGTGAAAGTCAATTAACGAACATGCATAAATATACACATGTACTTATATATATGTAGACTGTTTGCTAAAATTGTTGCTTGCTTGTATGCAGATAAATAAGTTACCTTACCACAAATACATATAAATGCAGGTATGATCTCGTTTAACGGGTGGAAATAAAACGATCAAGGGCTATAATCAACGCTTCCGTAATGCGGTCGTGCCTTTTCTGGTATCTTCTTTAGTACGTTACACTAAATGAGCGCATACGTTGTCATGGTAACGTGCCAAAAATACAGACCAAAATTAAGTGTTATGCACACTCCAAAAAGTAGCCGCAAACATAGGAATAAAAAAATCGCCACCTAATTTCAAGGAGTAAAGCTCTGTGGGTTTAAGAACAATTCTAAGCTGAAATGCGTGGAGAAGTTCGCAAGCCGAAAATTTTTAATTCATTTAATTAACTTGTTACTACGCACATCTCTTCACCTTTTGCCCATAGAACTTAGATTTAATCTAATACAGGAAATTATAAATCAATGCTGTTTCTATATGGATTGAAGTCAGCCCTTTTTTAAGCATCTTTTGTAGTTTTTTACTTGCTTTTATAAAAGAGAATAATAAATTCATTTTATTATCATTGAAAAAAACAAAATCAGGAATTACATACATAAAATTAAATATTTCTAAGTCTGCCATTGGATTATGCGTAAACTTTTTCACCACTTCAAATTAAATTAAAAGAGCAATTTTTACTCATGGTGAAAAAATTCAGTAATCTATCAATTTTGCTACTGCCGACTGGCGATCGAAGTTACTCGCTCAATTTCGTTTCTCACCATAGCTGAAGGCCAAACCTGTTAATTTATCATCCATGATTTTTACTTACATTAAAGATTGTCCTAAATTACTAACATTACTAGATTACCAACTGTGCTAGATTTCAAACGCTAAGTCTAACCGAAAGCCGATGTGCTGAATATGGTTTATGAATGCAACCACCACCATGAGAAGGAAATTTGAGTCCTCAAAATACAGAGTCCGACACTCGAAGTGTAATCAATTAAAAAGGCCATAAATTTTGTTTGGAAAATTACTTTTATTGAATTCAAAGTAAAAAATGTGTGCAAATAAGACAAAATTAAGAATCAATTTCCTTTACTCGATATGGCCACCTTTTGCCTGGACTATGGCCTTAAGACGGTCCAGAAACGAATTGCAATTCGCCCGAATGTGACTTGCAGGTATTTTGGCTCATTCGCGAGCAATGGCTTTTTTCAGCACCTCGAGACTGGTGAATCTTTTAGTCCGGACCTTGCTCTCCAAAATGGCCCAAAGAGAATGATCCGTCGGATTCGCGTCTGGTGAATTTGAGAGTCATTGTGTGAACGTTATAAAGTTCGAAACGTTTTTTTTTAGCCATTATTGGTTCATTCGAGCTTTGTGAGACGGTGCCGAGCCCTGCTGAAACGTCCATGGTCTGCTGCTGAAATGTTTGTCTACCCACGCCTTCAAAGCAGCCTCCAGAATACTTTCATAGTATTTCGCATTTACCTTGACGCCAGGCTCGATGAAAACGATTTGAGAGCGCCCATCTGTGGTTGCAGCGGCCCAAACCATTACCTGTGGCGGGTGCTGCCTCCTGGTGGCCAATCGAAGGCTCAAATTCTCATATGATCGGTCGGTCAAATAAACTCTAACGTTTCGGGAGTTTACGAATTGCTCAATTTGAAAAATTTTCTCGTCAGAGAGCACAATGTTCAGAAATTGACCGCTTTCGGCCAAGCGAAGCAACTCCTTCGCTCTCCTAAGTCTGACTTGTTGCTGCTTTGGTGGGAGATCATGCGCCTTTTGAATGTTGTAAGGTTTTACTTTGACATCATTGTAACGAGTAATGGTACGATAAACAAAAACTGTATTTACTTTAAGGTGCTCGAACTCAACAACAATGGCTGGTTGTGATTTTCCAGCCAAATATAAGGCAAACGCACTATTACGTTTGAAATCCATCACTGATTTTCTTTTTTCGCGTTTACTTTCGACAAAAGACTTGTAACAATGCTCTGGGCTGTCATTTAGTCAACTAACAGACAGCTGATGTCCATGCATCGATGTAATACAGCATGATCTACAGTTTTATGCCGCTTCCGAACGGCAGATGGTTTTTTAGGAGGAGCTTTTTCATGGTAGAAATACACTCGGAGATTTGCCATTACCTGCCTAGAGACGACCGCTATCAAAAAATATTTTCTATAATTTGGTGATTTATACCCACAGTGGATTTCGAGACCTAGCCCTACCGAATGGTAGTCTCGCACAAGCCCACTGGGCTGCGACGGCCGATAAATAACCACTTCTAAATACGAAGTAGTTCGGTTAAAGTGTGTTAAAAATTAGCTGAGTTATCGTAGGGATATATTCTTACAATATAAATAAATGCAATTGTCCAAAAATAATTTATTTTTCTGAAGTGCATCCATTAATTGCCCAGCGGCTGTACTCAACTTTATTGCATACTTAGTTGTAAAAGCTTAAAGGTTATATAGTCTCTGAAAAATAAACAAAGAGGAAAGTAGCCACAAAGGAAAATTAGTTTTCTCTCTTTTCGGATAGTTTGCCAAAGTGGTGATTTTTAATGAGACTATACCGCTCGTAAATGAACATATCGGCATGCCAAAGGTTATCTACATATTTACATACCTACACATACATACATATGTACATATCTTTTAATGCATGCAAAGATGCGCAAGTGTATATGTGGAACAATTAAATGCGAAAATGGTATTTAAGCCATTAAGGCGAAAGAGTACAAGTGTTCAGTAAAACTTTTATTGAATGGAAAGTAGCTTTCGGTTTTGCAATGCACATAAAAGTGTTAATTTTGAAAGGAATGAAACGGATTTTTTACTGAACTTACGTTTTACGAAATTAACAAAAGAGTTGATGGTAATACTTCATTTTTAGTCTGTTAATCTCTTTTATAACCAATAATAAATTTTAGTAAATATTTACTTATGTTTCCACTGACTGTACTATGTACCCATATATGTATGTATATTTACCTTGCAGGAAAATCACCTTGTTTTAGACTGAATTGCACATATTTTGAATTTCGAACCCGAACTAGGTCGCGTTTCTCCTCTTATCCATTTACATAATTTACAAATGTTTTAGAAAGTGCCTACAGTTCCCCGATAATTTCCATAGATTGTATCTATGAAAACCAAAACTATATACTAATTGGCCGTATTGTCGTTATGAGTTAATTAGATAAAGCCTTGCCATACCAATTTTAATGAAACTTCTAAATTAATTATTTTACATTTTATTCAAATTTCAGTTCGAAAAAATCACATCTTCCAGCAGAGCAACAGTTTATTCTTTGCATCTGTTACTGTCTCATTCTGAAGACAGGCGGACGGCATGAATGATGAAGTAGTTCGCAATTGTTCGAAATCAGAAATTTATAATACTTGCAGATTTTTCCTGCAGGGTTTCCAGGTGTGTGTTTGCGTATATGTGCATATTTTACAGACGAATGTATAGATTTCATGTGGAATTGCAATTACAAAACTAAAATGGCGTCAGAACGCCCGCTCGCGGGCTGAATAACAATACACCAGGAGGGCAGCAGACAAAATCATAGGCTGGCCGGGCAACGATTGATCTGCGTGACCGCAACCACTTATACAACATTTAAGTCACTTTCGCAAAGATTGCCGCCCCTAACCGTTCGCCGCCCACCGCCTCCTCCATTGTAATTGCATGAATGCAGCTCTTAGAGACCCACACACATGTACAAGCATGAGCGCAATAGATATAAAAGTGTGTGTGTGTATGCATGTGTACAACTGCTCAGAGTAAAATGCTCTGGAGCTGATGTGTGTGTATGTATGTATGTATGGAATGTATAGGTGTTTGAAATGCTACCAGTTATTTAATTCAATTTTTTTTTGCTTTCCCCTCTTCTTTTCTTCCCCTCTTTTTACTTCTCTATTACCTGTCTCTTAAATCAGTTTGGTTTACTTTTCTACCAACTAACCGTTCATTTTCTTGCCCTTTTCTACTGTGGTCGGGATTTTCCAATTAAATTTCATTATTTTTTAGCTTTTGTATTACATTTATTTATGTTGTACTTTTTATTACTGTGTTTTCCTTTTGCTACTACCTTTGTGTTTGGCATTGCGTTGTCCCTTTTCCCCATCTATCTCTGTTTACTTAGAATATTTCAATGCTTTTCCTTGCCTTTCCGCCAACAACAATTTCTATGAGATTTCAAGTGTAGTGCAAACACAATCGCCATTTGTTCCTCACATTTGCATCTTCATTGCTTCTCCCCCTTTTCACAAACAATGCCTCTCTACGTGTAATGTTAAAACCTTTCTGTTATTTGTTTTGTGGCGATATGCAATTATCATTCAACAGGGTAAAAATATATAAATCAGAGAGAAATAATGAAATACGAACAGATCATAACAAATGAGTTACATAACAGAAAAAGCAGTAAAAATGTTGAGAAATAACAAGTTTACAAACAATTGCCGTTTGTTAGGTTAGGTTAGTTAGAAAGCGTTTAGTAAAGTGAAAAGAAAAGCGCCAGCAATAAAACTTTGTATATCTTGGTAAAAGTTGAAGGTCCATTTTCTCAATGAACGATTATTCGCTTAATCAAAACTTAATCGTTTGATGCCGGGAAAAGTGATTTCTCAATGAATGGTTAGCTAACTCTGAATAGGTTATTAGAATGATGACTGCCGATTAGCTGCTAAACAAAACAATAACTGTCTGCTATAACAGTGAAAATAATACAAAGTTATTTTTTATCAAATAATTACAATGATTGAACTTAACTCAATCTGGGTGAAAACAAAATTGTCATTTCAGGCTATCCCACAGCTTACAAACCGCTACCCACAGGTAAAAGGCAAAATGAACCACACATTGAGAAAACTGCTTTTACCCAGTTTCTGAGCAAGCTGTTTAAATTGTGATAACAGAATTTTGGCGGCTCCCACTCTCTGAAGGATCTGATATTTAAAATTGTTACTTATTTGCTTAAATTACAACCTAGAGATGTTGTAGTATCTGACAGACTACGTCGCGCATAAGAATGCTATAAAGTTCCTTACATTTAATAATAATTTAAAGTTATGTTTGAATGATGAGAAATTTATGGCAAAAGAATTGTAAAAATAGGTATAGTAAATCGTAGTATAAAAATCGTATATGGTCACGATGCGTTAGAAGAAAAAAAATTCAGGAATCAGAAGGATTCTGTGAGGAATATAAAAATAAATGGGCTCAAGAAACAAATATAAGTTAATCGCACTATCTATAATGTCGAGTATAACAAAAGTATAACATTTCTAGATACCATGTATCCATTTTATATATAAGATTTTCAAATCATCAGATAAAATATTTAGAAGTATCAATAAATAAAATTATGAAAAGCAAAGAAGCTCTGGCGGCCGCCGTAGCCGAATGAGTTGGTGTGTAATTACCACTCGGAATTCGGAGAGAACGTAGGTTCGAGTCTACGTGAAACATCAAAATAAGGAAAACGTTTTTTCTAATAGCAGTCGCCCCTCGGCAGGCGATGAAAAAGCTCCTCATAAAATATCTGCTGTTCGTAGTCGTCTTAAAACTGTAGGTCCCTCCATATGTGGAACAACATCAAGACGCACGACACAAATAGAAGAAGGAACTCGGCCAAACACCCAAAAAGGGTGTAAGCGCCAATTATATATGTATTGTATATACCTATATAAAGAAGCTAAAGTACTACCTTGAGGAGTGCAGTAGGAGAAAGTAAGATAAGAGTAGAAAATGTTGCCAGCACCGGAGGCATCCCCAAACTAAGTAGCTAATTCGGAAACAGGGTTAATAAAGGTACATAATCGTACAAATAAAAATCAAAAAACATATGTAGTTGCCAAGAAAGATATAGATAAAATTGATTCGCTTCCAAGATCAACACCTTGGGCAATAACCGACCTTCTTTGAATTCAACCTCTTGCTATCGAAAGAGTGCACAACTTAAAGTAATTTTCTTTTTAAAATCAAATTTCTACAATTCAAGTAAGTAAGATAAACATCACTCAACAAGGTAATAAAAATTTCGCATAAAACAAAAAAAAAATAAAGAACAAAGAACAAAACAGTTTTCTTAAACAGAAAAAGTTTCAAACTTTTATTTTTGCGTTTTTTTTAATTATAACATTTCATTTCAGGAACACTAGGTTGTTCAGCAAATTTTGCGGTTCGATAAGAAAAACACAATTTTATTACCCCCCTTGTTCCAACGAGATTCCAATTTATGAATTCCAGGAAAGGCTGCAAAATACGCTTCGACATTTGATGAAAAACGCTTTCCACGCATAAATCTTTTTAGGTCTGAAAGCAGATGGAAGTCATTAGGGGCCAAATCTGGTGAATGCGGTGGATACTCCAACAATTCGAACTTTAAATAATGGATTTTAGCCTTTGTCAAAATGCTTTTGTGTCACGGTGCATTGTCCTGATGAAAAATTAATTTTTTTCTTTTGCAACCTAGAGCTATTTTCACGAATTTTGTCTTTCAGTTGATCTCAAAGGATTCAATAATATTCAAAATTTATTGTTTCACCCGCACAAAATTGCTTTCGCATCCCAAAAAACTGCTGCTAACACCTTCTTCGCAGATTTCGCACCACTCTCTTTAGCCTCTTATTTTGATTTAGGATCATGTTGATAAGACCCAAGTCTCATCCATAAGGACGAATCGATGCACAAATTCCGTTTTATCCTTTGAAAAAGCTCTAAATGTTGCTGAGAAAGTTGAAATCGAATGTGTTTTGCTCCATTGTTAGCGAATGCGGCACCCAGTGTGCACACAGCTTTCTGAAACCCAATACTTCAGTCAAAATATTTTTTACACTGGCAAATGAGATGCCTAGGGCTTCTATTGAATCGCTTTCAGTCACTCGACGATTTTCCAATATGATGTCCTGTATTTCTTCTACGTTTTCTGGTGTTGTTGCTGTCTTTGGATAATATTTTTTCCATTGTGGAAAATACTGTGACACGTCGATGGTCAATGGCTTGTAAACAAAAAATTAATTGAGAGATTGAAGTGAAGCTTCACATACTTATACCTATACGTTCAAACGAAGAATGTACCAAAATAAGAAACAAATTTAGGCTAGAGCAATGCCCTCTCTTATCGAACCGCAAAACTTATTGAGCAACCTGGTATTATGTCAAAATTTCAAGTCGATCGGAGGAAAATTGATGAAGTAATACTTGACTTTAAAGCATATTTCTGAATCCTGTCGGTTTCTTGGCTCCCAAATGTTGTCCAAAATTTAAATATCGAAAATCAAAATTCTCCCAAAGATACCTCGAGAAACATTTCCTTTAACAAATGCTTTTTGATTTTTTTATTTCAACTGATTCTGTTGCGAGTTATGATGTGCCTATGTATAACGCAAAACAAGAGAGAGAGACGCTACTTGCTCCATTTTCTAGAGCCACTTCAACTTAATATACTATTAAAACATAATAACATCTAATTCAATACATAAAATACTTGCCACATGATGTGCAGTTATTAATATTCATCGCTTTCAAATTTATTCTACATACACATATACATACTTACATATATACGCATACATATAGGATGAGTAAAAAATGCCTTTCTTCCTACCGCTACATATGTATGTATGTATGAGTAGCATCCATTAAAGTCAAATCAATGCAAATAAGCGCCGCAGAAACCCAAAATTGTAACCACGTGCTAAAATGAATACTCATACGGCGAGCACACGACGAAAATCAACAACTAAAATAAATGAAGAATATGTATACACAAATAAATAAAAACAAAATTTAAAGAAATACAAAACAAAAATCAATCTACATTTGACAAGCGACGATTTAATTTCTGCAGCAACGACGCTTTTAACTGTAGCTTTGCTAAGACAGCATCAGAAACTGTGACAGTGGCAAAGGCAGCGACGGCGGCAGCGGCAGTGGCAAAAACAGAGCAGTCGCAGCCTCACCGCAAAAGAGAGTGTTCAATTAATGACGTCTAGAGCAGCAAAGTATTTCGTAACCGAACGCAGAGCGTCTGAAAGTCATTTACCCAGTTAAACGCCACCGAAAAAGATGCGTAGGCTGTTTGCAAAAGGAGTAAATAAAATGCGACAAATAAGCGACAACAGATTAATAAAACAAAAAATATACTAGTCAGAGTTATAGCAAAAACACATTGAGTCGCGAGGGGTCATCATGTGAGTGAGCAGTAATTTAAATAAGAAGAGTAAGAAGAAAAAGAAATAGGGTATTAGAATAAAAAAAAAATGCAAATCAATGGCCGGTTGCCTATAACGCCGCACTCGGCTTTTAGTGAATTTAGCAGAATCAGCTGTTGAACTGTGCAGCTTTTGAACAGACAAACGTACACTGAGAATGATAAAGGGAACCAAGAGAAACCTTTAACTAAAATCAAGTCAAAATTGAAAACAGCCTATTCTGTATATGGAAGTATGAAAATTTATTGTTTGATTTTTTTTTTGCAGTTTATACTATCCGAGTTTGGGATCCTGAGGCCGATTTAAAAACCGAGGTTGTGGTTGAGAAAGGCAAATGTACCTAACAGTGCTGGCATATCAGAAAAGTGCATTTATTGTAAGATTTGGGTCATGCTTGTAAATACCGCGATAGAGCAGAGTCCCCATAGGTTGTCTGCAACATTTTTAAGGCGTCTGAAGCCGAAATTTTGTTGGAATAACAAAATTTCAAACAAATTCTTTGTTCAACTTGAATTTCCATCGTTAAATTCGAAGAACACACTCGAGCTTGACTTGTTTACAGTAGCACAGAAAACAAACTATGTGACATATCACGCTGAAATTTGCCATGTAAGCTTATAACAGTCGTACCAAAAAACAAAAAAATTATTTTTGCCATATGTCATCGGCGGACCGTTTTATTGATAACGTCTCGTTCATATTTGAGCAGAAGATATGTTAACTACCTAAACGAAATATTTTTCGCAGTAATCGAAAGTTTATGGAAAATTTTATTTATAATCCGATTTACGAACCCAAAGGTTTTTGTTTGTACAATCCCTATAGACTTCCGAGTAACTATAGAGCGATTCTATGTCAAACGATACAGAAATTTTTAACACTTTTTCAGAAAATTGGTTTATTTGTAGGCTTGAGTATAATATGAAGTAAACTAAAACATTTTTGAAAAAAAATTGTATACAAAATTTTGTGATTATGTGATTATTTATGTACATATTATATATGTATATATTGCATATAATTGGCGCTTATACTCTTCATTGATGTTTTTCATGGCAGAAGTCCTGCCTCTGGGCGACCGCTATTAGAAAAACTTTTTCTTCATTTTGGTCTTTCACGGAGATTCGAACCACTGCACTCCGAATTTCAAATGGTAGTCACGCATCAACACATTCGGCTACGGGCGACCGCCTATTTTGATTGCATTTGCGATTTTGTGACGCAGTTTGGGATAAAGTTGTTTAGAGACAAATATTTTCGGTTTTGTAAATATACATATTTACAATTTTTTCAAAATTGTTGATAAAAATGTTTATTATTTTGTATTTTATGACTTTTCTGATTTTTTTCTCATATTTTTCTTTAATTGCTGAGACTATGCTCAGTAATCCGTGAGTTTCTTAATGGAATCCCTATAACGTTTGAAGTTATACTCGAGTATAAAAAATTAATGCAAAAGATTGCTAAAAGAAGCGCTATCGATTGCAAATCGGCCGGAGCGGATAGCTCGTAGATAAAAGGAGCGTAATATACGCCTTTTCACAAAAGTCCATATGTGGGTTATAATAGACTGAATGACTGAGCAGCATACTGACTGAATGCAGCATATAAAGTCAATTCCAAGTTTTTATTTTGTACTTAGGTTGGACTTAAATTCATAAATATTTATTTATTTATTGTGCTTATACAGAGATATATTATTCCATATTTCTGTATGTATGTTTGTGTATACTCGTACTTACAAAGGAATTGTTAGTACGCAGAATAACGTAATGAGAGTAGTCGAATCTAATATTTTATGGCCTATGGAGAGCGACAATGATCGCGGGATTTGCAATGACTGAGTCGATCACGCGAATTCCTAAACGTCGACGTTAGTCACGGGCAGCAGGCATGAAAAATTACACTGTACACCAACAAATACACCAAAAGGTAGACAATATCAGTAACCATGACAACAGTCTGAGAAAAAATACGGTAATGTCGTAATGGCAATCATGCAACAAGTGACATCACTCTTAGGAGAGTGAGCACGCGTTTAAATTCACCACTTTTGCACACAAAGCACCACAGTAAACAGGTCATAGACAAAAGGTACAAAATACGACTGCAAAAAATCATAAATTGTAAAAGTTATAAACAATTAAAAATAAGCCTTGTCAGCATATACATACATTCATACGTATGTGCTTATGTTTGTCTATAGATCGTTCATACAGACATTAGATATTCATGTAGAAGAATGAGTAAACAGAGCTAGAAGTGAGGTAAGCGGCGCTCAATTGAACGCGTCACGATTTACTGTCGTTGATTTTTTAGTATTCTTTTTCATGCGCTTTCTTAGCTGCTATTTTCTTTAATATTAATTATCTTTCTGTTTTGTTTTTGCTTTGCATTTGTATTTCTTATATGTATTTTGTTTTGACTACACAAATCGATGGCGGGATGACATCAGCCGCAGTGACCGCACGCGCTTTGCGAGTAACAAAAAGCTCGCCAACCTGCAACGCCAACAGCAACAGCTTATCTCCCTCCCTCCCTCCCCCTCTCTCTGTCACTCTCTCTCGCTCTCTCTCTCTCTCTCTTTCTCTCTGGGCAAAGCGGAGCGTCAATAATTTTAATAGCCGGAAAGTCTAAGTACAAAAGCAACAACGACAGTGTTGATAGCTATCATAATCGTTTATGCACTTGCAGACGGAAAAAAATAGTACAAAAATGAAACACAAGCGTCGATATAAACTCAAACACCATTAAAAGATCATCACGATGTAGACACTGATCGTGACGAAGAGGCATCAAATCAAAGTCTGACAACAGTTGGGCCCATAACACGATTCGGCAACAGATCCGCGCCACCTGCTCTTACCGAGGAGGTGGCAGATTAAGATCCAATAACATTTGCAGTCGTTTAAGGTATGAGTCTCTATGCACGAGAAATAGTCTTAGGCAGCTACCGCTGCAGAGACTTAACTGCTTTCACTTTTATTCCCATGAGCGTTTGAGAAAAAGAAATTTTGACCGCGGTAATCCCGAACCCTTAAAACTGGAGATCGACCGGTATCCGGTATGATGTTGCACATTGGATTTGACTGATTTATCGAAACAAAAGGGCAACTGTCGGCCGCCGTGACGAATGGGTTGGTGCGTGACTATCATTCAGGACTGCGTAAGTTCGAATCTACGTGCTAGAACATCAAATAATAGAAAACTTTTTTTCTAATAGCAGTCGCCCCTCATCAGGCAATGGCAACCCGCCCCGAGTGTATTTCTGCCATAAAAAAACTCCTCATAAAAATCTATCTGCCATTCAGAGTCGGCTTAAGACTGTAGGCCCCTCACGCCAAAAATAGGAGAACGAGCTCCGCCAAACACCTAACAGAAGTATACGCGCCAATTATTTATTTTGAAATGGCAGCTCGTGGGATACTCCGAAGGATAGAAGAAACCAGTATCAAACACAGTACACAAAGTGGCCTCCAATGGCCACCATAGCAGAGTTTTCTACTCTCCGTCTGACTACCAACAGCCAAGTTCATAGTAAAAAACAGCCTGAACCCACAGAAGAGGGTGCAGTCGAAGGAGTAAAGACCGCCTATAAATAACAATAACAAGTACTTTACTTACTTTCTTTCTTGTAAACTCAAAAATTTGAGGTGAGGGTGGAATATTACGAATGTCGTTTGAAGTTTGCAAAAGTACAACACACAAACACACACAAATATGGCAATGGCACGTGTTTCCCCACTTTGACCGGTAACTGCAACCAGTGCAGCAGCGAAGGTTTTACGGACAGTCGGACGAACATTTTTCGTCGAACGTACACAATATTCGCAGCCGCATAGGTAAACGTTGCTAATAAAAATAATGCCATTGAGTGTTTTCAAATTGATGTCGCTTTTTGTTTATTTACAAGCAATTTACATAAATTAACAATAGCCGCGGAATTACGCACCCATACTACACACAAACACAATACATACATAGGAGTACATACTTAAGTATAAACACCTGTACATACAAACATATTTACATACATACGTACATTTGGCTTGGCTTATTTTCTTTTCAATAAATTCGAATAACACAAAAGAGGAAATTATTGAAAATGGTAAACAAAGCGAAGCAGGAATGGAAACGCAAATTATGCTATGTATTTC
Source organism: Anastrepha obliqua (assembly GCF_027943255.1). Classification (NCBI taxonomy): domain Eukaryota; kingdom Metazoa; phylum Arthropoda; class Insecta; order Diptera; family Tephritidae; genus Anastrepha; species Anastrepha obliqua. The sequence continues at coordinate 1,430,638 of NC_072895.1, read as the reverse complement.
TGTTTTCATACTTTTGCTCTTTCATTTTGTTGCCAATAAGCCTATTAAAATATTCAGCAGTTGCTAATCGCTGCCTGTGTGCTGCGCTGTTTTTACAAGCCTACGAGCGAGAATATGTAATTTATTTTTTTATTTTTATTTTTTCGTGTTATTTTGCTCTGCCTTTCGTCGCGTTTGCCTGTTTTTACATTGTTATACAACGCATTTTTACCATTTAGATTACTGGGAATTTTGAAAGGGTACATACGAGGTGTGCCCAAAAAGTACGGATGTTTGGGTGTACATTCGACTCTAGATTTTTTCGTTGTGTTGGTACAAATGTCTTTAACTCATACATGCATATGAATTTACAGTTTCAACTAAGTATATGGCATATTTAATTTGTTTTTGACAGATACAAAGGTTAGACGTGTGCACGGCGATTTTCTTCTATCGAAAAAAAATTGTCAAAAAATCTGACTCTTTTTGCCAAAAATAACAACCGGGATTGGAATATTGGAAAAAGCGTTGACACAAGTACATTAACAATATTGATAAATAAGAAAAATATTTCCGAGAAACATGAAATCTTACTTTTTGCACACACCTCGTATTTCCATGTGTACTTTTATGGATGTATGTATGTGTACGTGTCCATTAAGGAGGTTCATTATGTATATGCCAAACATCAAGGTTACATGCATCGGTTAGCAAATCAATATGCACCCTCGATTTGGGGATGCTATGCTGCATAAATCGGACACCAGAGAGCTGAAAGGGACACACCTGTCAGTCAATCTCAGAATGTGTACGGCTTACCGAACAGCCTCCAACAAAGCAGCCACTGTACTCGCTGGGGGGTTACCCACCGAAGTTAAAGCAGCGGAAGCAACGTGGCTTCGCCGCGAACAGGGTGATCTGGATGGGAATGGACTAACAGAAACACATATTGATGAACCAAAACGGCAATGGAATACAGCGCAAAGTAGAAGATGTAGACTTACAAATCTGGAGGGAACGGAAGCATGGGAAACTGAATTACTATGTGGGCCACTTCCTTGCTGGTCACGGGTTTCAGACCATATCTGCACCGATTTCAACATGTCCAAATATCTCAACAAGCCTGCAGAAAAGCTGAACTTAATGTGAAAAATTCTGCTAAATTTCCTAATAAAACTAAAAACATACATAGATGATGACTATTGCATAGTAAGACTTTCACAATTTTCTTTAGATAAAATCGTTTGAACGTCTTCAGTACAATAGCTCAGCTAAGCTTGATAATGCACGTGATTTTGGAGAAAGCATTTGCTTCCAGACTGATAAGATAACACAAGTTTTTTATAAATTAAAAAAAAAAAGCTTGGACTTTACATAAAAGATGTGTCTAATCAAAAATAAAAGTTTCACTCGCTGTGTGTGTTATTATCTAGCGGTTAATTTTTCACATTGAAATATATGGGAGACACCCCTAATACGAGTACTATACATATCTATACACTACACATAAGAGGAATGCAAACAAGCGTACGCGACGAATGGCCCGCGGTCGCGTTTATGCCATGGTCAAGGTAATGGCCAAACACACCAAGACATGTATTACTGCCCAGCACAAACACGTAAGTGATAATTGTAAGTGATTAAACTCCCTGAACTTGCTTGAGTGCTGCTGAAACATTCAAAAGCATTTACTTTCAAAGACAAAGCGCACAAATGCCTTTTTAGTAATCTCATTTTTCTAATCGAAAATAAAGTTTTTTTTCTTCGAAAAGAGTCTGAATTTTTGCTGTGGAAGAAAGTTCACGGTTGAGAAAACGCAGAAGGTTGCATATATCGCAAATACCGCAGCTCGGCGCCTAGTGAATTTCACAGAATCAGGTGCTAAGCTGACGTAATTGTAGAGTTTGCTTACAAACAAGCCTTCCAGCCACTCTTTCCCCACCTCAAGCTGTGCAGCCTTGCATCATATTCTTGATGACAGTTTTCTTGAATGGATGACTAAATTCTGTGAAATCTCTAGACTATCTAGACTATCTAAAACTAGACTGCACCTAATTTTGCTCGACTTCACAATCATTCCTGTAACAGCGCTGTAAGTAAATGATTCGTTGAAAAAAGTAAATTAAGAAAAATCAACAATTCCTCAACTATCTTGAGTAGGCCAAAAACACTGGTCTCGCGCTGTAAATGTCTAACAAAATTTCCAATATATCCCCAAACATAAGGAATTCAATTCTTGCCTCTTTTATGACTTTTGTAAACTTATCCTCTATACACAGATTGACTGTGCATAGCAATTTTTCCATTACCCCAAGAAATGTTTCTGGTTACACGCTCCGTATTTTGTCTGGAATATTCTGCTTTAACTGTCGAACAATCTCTGGTGAATTAACGAAATATCGCCCAGGGAAATCTGAATTATTTGAAGTCAAACGTTCGAGTGAACTCCATTCATTAAGAGTCTGGAATATTCTGCTTTAACTGTCGAACAATCTCTGGTGAATTAACGAAATATCGGCAAGGGAAATCTGAATTATTTGAAATCAAACGTTCGAGTGAATTCCAATCATTAAGAGTCTGGAATATTCTGCTTTAACTGTCGAACAATCTCTGGTGAATTAACAAAATATCGCCAAGGGAAATCTGAATTATTTGAAGTCAAACGTTCGAGTGAATTCCATTCATTAAGAGTCCAAATTTGCGACATTCCGATAATAATTCCCCGTAAATATTTTCTTATACGCTTTTGGAACACAAACAAAATTTGAATAGCGGCTCCATTTTCTATTAAATGCTTCTTCTTACGTAATTAATACATATTCCGAATATGAACCCAATCAAGCCACGAATATGATTTTTCGGAACATTTAGCTGGTAAATATTTTTCAAAAACATTCATTTTTATTCCGAGAATGCAGCAACCCGAACCATAAATAAGGATTTCGATATATCTAGATCACAGCGCCACCTAGCGGATTCAAAGAAACTCGTAAACCTTGGCAGAAATTTTCACAGTAACTTATCAACATTTCATTCAAAAATTCGTAGATCCTTTTGCTGAGAGAAAAAGTTTTCTTCCAGCTTTCCATATACCAGACCTTCGAACTTGAATTACTCGTATGATACGGATCTTACTATTCCGTTATAACTTTATAAATATGTATATAATTGGCGCTTACTCCCTTTTTGAGTGTTTGGCAGTGCTCCTTCGCCATTGTCTGCTGATAGGCGACGGCTATTAGAAACAGCTTTTTGTGTCAATTGGTCTTTCGTGTCCGAGGCTTCGAACTTTTGCACTTCCGAATGATAGTCACGCCAACCCACTCGGCTATGGCGCCTTTCCCTCAATATCCCAATTATATTGAAACTCGCACTGCAAATGTCGCAGTGAAGCCAAGACGACAATTGCAATTTGTTTGAAATTAGCGCTCGACCCAACTCTCAACATATAAACTGTCAAGATATAGCAAGTGTAACTTCACCTGTCAATTAGTCCGAATCGAAGAGTGAAATACTATTGTTTACCGGACTACACTACACTATTATCTGCAAAAGGTAGCTGTCATTAAAACTTCTTGCAATGAAAATGAAGAAATAGTTTTGCATCTAATTGAAGTTTACGAAGTGACATTAAACTTTAACTACGCCGATGGATCAAATGCCTGGAAAAGTTATAAGGAGGAGGAGAAAAGAAAGCGACAAAAGCGTAGAAAGCAGATATGTAGGTTTGTGTGTATGTAAGCATGATGAGGCAATGCCAAAGTCAATGAGGGGAGACAATTGAAGTGCATTAAGGACAAAAATTCCTTTTCAAACTGACAGTCAAACTTTTGAATTGCCTTATTTGCACCAAACAATGAATTACAGATTCAATTGAGCATAGGACGACATTGTAAAGCTAATTCTTTAATAAAATGATTGGAAAATGAATCTGAATTATTTATTTATTTAATTTATTTGCCTATGCCTATTATGCCTAAAATCTTTCCGCTCACCATAATAAAAGTTTTCCAACACTTTCAAAAAAATGCATAATTTCGTACGTAAACTTAAGTATTTATATTTTTGGAAACTTTTGGCCGCAGTAACCGCATCTCTAAAAGTTCAGTACACCTGCTCACAACAGCTGCATTGAATTTCCGGGCCCCATGCAAATAAATTAAATCTCAAACAAACCGGCTAAAGTAAATGTAAAGTGACCGCGTTTGACCGAACCACCAACACGTGCCACAATTAACAGTTGATTTTAATTCGAAATACTGACGCGCATTCACTTGTGATGGAGTTGGTGGGGGTCAAGGCGTTTGATGTGCTTCGGTGTGTTGGTGCGTACAAATACCAACGATCCAACGAAATATCGAAAGGCATCGATGATTAAATTAAAAATTAAAATAAGGAATGGCGTTTTTGAATTTGTTGTGATAGCATAAAACGTTCAATGTAGATCATTCAAATAAGAACAATTTTTAATTTTTTTTTGCTTTATTGCAAAGTCCCCGGCACTTCACAGGTCTTTCTTCAGCAAAGGCATTAACCACCGCATTATTGAAATGAATTAAGTAAATTTCGGAAGTTTTAAAATTCATACGATTTCTGGGCTATGCAAATATTTATAACTGCAAACCAGCCAAAAAATATTTCAGGACTTTTTAGGTTTGGAAGCGGTTAAAAGTTTGGGGAACATTAATGTACGATGTGCTGCTTTTTTTCTTGCATTCCACTTGCCTTGGCTTATTCTTCCTCTTCTTTCAGTTTGTTTATTTTCTGTGTTGGCATCACCACCGGATGTTCCGATATCACAAATTATCGAATCTTCGAATCATCGTTTTTCCGATACTTCAATCATCGAAGCTACAAACGTCTCTAGTTGTGGGTGAGTGTGGGTTGGTGCTGCGATATTTTCGATTGTATGACGTGCAACGCCAATAGTACTTTTGTGTACTTTTATTGTAGTCAAATTACGCTTTGTTTCTCTTTCTTTTATTTAGTCTATTCATAATTGGCTATCGTAAACTCTTATTGATATATTAACATTGAACTTCGATTTCTTTACTTCAAGCCTTTGCCGTTTTTGGAAGCGATGTGAATCGAAGGTGACACTACTTCTAACAGTGATTAGACCGCCCACAACTTGTTAAGGCGAGCATACGAGTGGGTTTCCATATTTAAATACTTTTCTCATACTTTTTTACACTAATTTATTTACAGACATACATAGATTGGCTCTCACTAAATAATTACCTTCTGCCATATTCCCTTCGAGCACAACTTTCCCCTTTACAGAGGTAATACTTATGAATATACATCCCTACATCAGCTCATCGTAACTTCCATTGATTCTCGCATTTGACTCGAGGTTTTAAGTATACTTAAATATTCACATAAGTTCCGTAGATTAATGCATTTAAATTCCTACTGATACGTTAATGGTAATAAGCTCACCTGAAAAGAGAAGGAAAAAAATTCCTTAAGCAAAAACGCGGAAACTTATTTATTTATTTATGTATTTATTGGTTTATTCATATACGTAAATATGTGAAATATATATCTAAATAACGATCTTTTAAAAAAAATAAATTTAAAAATTCAGCAGAGAACCGAGCAAATCACAAATATTTAAAACACTTCTCCCAATGAGGTACTTTACATTTTTTTAATGGTTTCAAATGAATGTTTAATATCTCAAGAATATTGTGTCGATTTCGGTCTAAGCAAAATTGACGAAGCTGTCAGAATTTGAGTGTTCTGCTCGTAATGTTTTTCTAAAACTTTTTATTTTTGAATTGCCTTTACGCCATAACTCAAAATCTACAGAACTAATAGTTTTGACGTTTTCATAGTACTTCTTCACATTCACCAGATATCCCCGGGAACTTTTTTAACTCTTAATAATCCTATAATAATAGGACTATGAATAAGTTCCTTGCGGTTTTACAACAGATGGCGTAACTTGATTATTATTCCATCGATCCACATTTCCAAACATTCATTGGAGAGCTACTGTCGTAAGGCACAAACGTCAGTATAAGTTTTTTATTTGAAGCGTAAACAACAATATTTTTACCACACTTGAAAATGTCGAATTTCGTGCCAAATAATGTGTTTTTGCGGGGAATTCTTCTTCATTATTTTAATATGAAGAAAAAAGCAGCCGAAAGTCATCGTATCTTGGTGGAAGTTTATGGTGAGCATGCTCTAGCTGAGCGAACGTGCCAGAAGTGGTTTGCACGCTTTAAAAGTGGTGATTTTGGCTTGGAAGACGAAGAACGCGAGGGTGCGCCGCCAAAGTTCATGGATACCGAATTGGAGGAATTGCTCGATCAAGATCCGGCTCAAACGCAAGAAGAGGTTGCAAAAACTTTGGGAGTTGATCAATCAACCATTTCCAAACGTTTAAAAGCCATGGGAATGATCTGAAAGGTAGGCCATTGGGTGCCGTATGAATTGAAGCCAAGAGACGTTGAACGCCGTTTTTTGGCATGCGAACAACTGCTTCAACGGCACAAAAGAAAGGGTTTTTTGCATCGAATTGTGACTGGCGATGAAAAGTGGGTCCATTACGACAATCCAAAACGTCGGGCAACGTATGGATACCCTGGCCATGCTTCAACATCGACGTCGGCGCAGAATATTCATGGCCTGAAGGTTATGCTGTGTATCTGGTGGGACCAGCTGGGTGTTGTGTATTATGAGCTACTGAAACCGAATGAAACGATTACGGGGGATGTCTACCGACGACAATTGATGCGTTTGAGCCGAGCACTGCGAGAAAAACGGCCGCAATACGCCGATAGACACGACAAAGTTATTTTGCAACATGACAATGCTCGGCCACATGTTGCACAAGTGGTCAAAACATACTTAGAAACGCTCAAATGGGATGTCCTACCCCACCCGCCGTATAGTCCAGACCTTGCGCCATCCGATTACTATCTCTTCCGATCGATGCAACATGGCCTGGCTGACCAGCACTTCCGTAATTACGATGAAGTCAAAAAGTGGATCGATTCGTGGATTGCGGCAAAACCGACCGAATTTTTCACAAAGGGAATCCGTGAATTGCCAGAAAGATGGGAAAAAGTAGTAGCAAGCGATGGACAATACTTTGAATATTAAATTTGTAACCATTTTACGTCAATAAAGTTTCAAATTTCGAAAAAAAAACCGCACGAACTTAACCATAGTCCTATTAACAAATTTTGAGTTTTGATATACAAAAACAAAACAAAACAACTCTTTTTCGAAGCGCTGCCGTAGAGAAGATTCACTCTTACTCGCTCAATTTTCATAATTTTCCAATGAAAATGTAAAAAAATATTCTTATAATAGGTATATAGAAATTTACTCAATAAGCTAACACTAACTACAACGCCAAAAAATTCACAAAAATGCCTATTTTCACCGAGTTAACGTTATGCCCACTCAATAACTCAGTTTACAGTACATTCAATGAACGGACCCTCGACGATCGGTTAAAGTACGTTCACATATGCAAATCTGGGATTTCGGGAAAGAAATTTTGTATGAGTAATCTCTCTTTAATTAAGGATTGGGAGTTAAGCTCGCAAAAGTATATAATGTAGTTATATCCACCATTCGGAATTCAGAGAGAACGTAGGTTCGAATCTCGGTGAAACACCAAAATGAAGAAAAATATTTTTCTAACAGGGCGACCACTCGGCAGGTAATGGCAAACCTCCGAGTGCATTTCTGCCATGAAAAAGCTCCTCGTAAAAAATATCTGCCGTTCGTAGTCGGCTTAAAACTGTAGGTCCCTCCATTTGTGGAACAACATCAAGACGCACACCACAAATAGGAGGAAGAGCTCGGCCAAACAACCAAAAAGGGTGTACGCCCCAATTATATATATAATAATTATAATTAATATAATTAATTACTAAGAGAGCTAACATCTTTGTTAAGCTATTCTGAAAAACGACTGCCTACTATTGTTTTGTTTGCTCTTACTTTATACTCATAACCAAAAACCTAACAAGATGTTATATATGATGACCGACCGGGATTCTCACTTCTTGAGAATTCTTTCTTTATAATTGACTAGCCTAACTTAAAATTTTCTTTACAAATTCTGGCTACTTTGTCACTTTCCAATCAGTTTTCTCTTTTAGCCCCCAAAAGTCCACTTACATTTGCGTAAATTTGTATCTTTCTTCCTTGTCAATGAGTCGAACTTTGCTCAGCGCTCTTCTAATGGTTTTCACTTTCCCACAGCCGTTGCCATAAAATCTTGCAAGCTCTTTTAGATTCATAACATCTTCGGTATTAAAATGCTGGCAATACACCAAGTGCATTAACAAAATAGATTATTGTTTTCCATTATGCAGCGATTCCTATAGGAGCTTATGTATACAATTATAGTATTGAGGTTAGGTATTATATACATATCTCAAATGATATATTCCGCAAGATTCGGAGAATCACGATGCTCGGTGCGTGTCGCCTTGGAAAGAAACATTTATAGAGTTACAGAAGTCGTAAGCGGAATACCAAACATATTTGGAGACATCAACGGGTTTATACCCGTCCAAAAAAGCCATCATTTTCTTCACCATAAAAAGAGCCCTAACAGAAATTAGGAAAATTATAATGGACGAGATTGCTAAAGAAATGGTCGGCGAAGTTAAGTATCTTGACCGTGTTGTGGATGCCAAGCTTAACTGGAAAAGGCATGCTGACGCACGTTGACCAAAGCAACGAAGGCTCTTCAAGCGTTTAGCAGGAAAATTCGGGGGGTGTACCAAAAGAATCCTGAAATAGATGTGCATCATGATAATTAGGCCAATAATAGCATATGAAACAATCGCGTGGGTATCGAGGACCGCCTTTTCGACAGTGCGGGCAGCACAGCACAGACTAAACTTCAGCACTTAGCATGCGTGTGTATGGCAATGCATACCTGCCCTAGTGCGCGATGGAGGTGGTGCTCGTGCCGACACCGCAACTGTATGCAACTGGATACAATAAATATTTCAAATGAAATATGTGAAAGTCATCTACATATCTCTGCGTGTAATGGTTTGAAATCACTAACGATAAAATATTATTAATACATTTGCTGAAAGTTCTTATAAGAAAATACTTAGGCAAATAAGGACAAGCTAAATTGTTTATAAGCTAAATAGTTGATTGCATTGCAAATATAATACTTTCATAACGACATTCAATGTGCCTTCGATCTATTTACTGGCTTACAGCCGCACATAAGGGGTGGTCTAGAGCTCGAAAATGTAGGGTATTTTCAGGATTTTTTTTTACAATAAAAATAATGAAAAACGATATTTACATTTTTTAGGTTTTTTATGATATTTAACTTCATTTACATACAAAAATGAAAAAAAAAATATTTTTTAATATTAATAATTTAAAAAATGGCGCTGAAGTTGACCCTTTCGAAAAATTGGATCTGGTCGGTGTAGTCCATTTTGGCTTTTCTATTTGTTTGAAACACAAAAACCAAAAAAATTATTAATCAGTATGACTGTAGGTATGTCCCGAATAAAAAAACAATTTGACAAAATGGCGCAGTTTTGAATTTGATACTCCAAAAATCGGTTTTTTTCAGTTATTTAATAAAAAAAAAAATAAAATAATAATATATGATTCTAGTACGGCCGATAGCCATTGATGTTGTGGACAACATATTAAAATTTCAGACCATTCGATTGAATAGCTTTTTGTTTTTTTTAACAACACCCAGCCGACATAATGAGTTTAAAGTCTGAGGTACAGGAGAGGTCCGCGCGCTCTCTACCTAGTTAATAGACTGCAGAAGCCATAATATTGGGAATTTCCGCAAAAAAATTTCAGAGTATATTTTTAAGAAACTATACTTTCGAAATATCGAAAAAAAAATCGAGTTTTGAAATTTCTAGACCACCGGGTCCCCTTAAAGTCTATCATCAACAGCTGCAGTTGCGCAGTGAGCAAACTGGACATAAAATATGTGCGTATGGATGTATGTGCATTCATATGTATACAAGTATGAAGCATATTCTGGCGTCTAGTTAATCCAGTTCAGTGTACCCATTTTATTTTGTAGAAAAGTTTCAACAATTGTTGTTGTTATAGAATTGTTGTTTCCTTGCTTTTATCTTTGTCTCCATTTCTACTTATACACATGCATATACTCTTATACATGCATACATATGTATGTACATATTTGTGCGCACATTTACAGTGCCTTTCAAAAGTACCTGCGCTTTTTAGCGAAGTATCCAAATAACGAGAGGATTTGCTTTAATTAATAATGATAATAGACCCGCAGGAACTGACTGAGTGAAGGTTGAATTATGTATTTATTTAAGTACGGTTCAAAAGTTGAATGATGCAATTTCAAGGAAAAATTCGGCCCAAGTAAATTCACACTTTCTTTCCCCAAAAGTAATATCTTGTCTTGGAAAAACTTGATTGGGGTTATTAAGGTTATTATAGCAAACACAGATGAAATTTGTCATGCATTTCAATGGCGTATATATGAAAGATGTTTTTAATATTTTCTTAACAATTTAAAGAAAAATTATTTTGTTTGCGAAATGATCCTAAAGGAATGCGCTGAAGCAAAATAACATTATAAAATACAGCGTTTCTAAATTAAAAACGAAAAATAAGTTGGCTCTACTTGCATCATCTGATCCTTCTTTGGCTAATTACACAGGCCTGCGAAATCTCGCTTTTTTACAGTTTCTAAAACGGCTATGGGTGTTTCCTGAAGGTTTTTTTATGCTGAAAACGAATATGACCTTGAAAATGCTCCAGCACGTCAGGATTTTTGGCAATTTGAGGTTAAATAGTCAAAAAATGCAGATTTGGGCCATTTTTTTAATTTTTTTTGAGCAAGGTAAAGTTCATTTTTAATTTTCCACACGCGGCATCGCAAAGTACTACTCTTCAGCTTTAAAATCCATTTTAAAAAATATTTTTACGATTAATATAAAAAAAGTTATTCTTATGTTATTTTAAAAATGGCCCATAAAAAACCTTCAAGAAACACCCATAGCCGTTTTAGAAACTGTACCTCGCAGGACTGTGTTATCAGACGCTAACCAAGTAATGGACTATTTCAGTTACTTATAGAGGCTGACCTACATATTTCAATCATATAATATTTATAATTTTTATTTACTACCTCAACGCTTATTTCTCGTAGGTTTACTCTAAGACAGGCGATGGGAAAGTAAAAATCGAAATATTTATTAACCATATATATAACATATATAGATGTAGCTTTTAAAATAACTTGAATAATTCTCAGGGTGTGATATCTTTGAAAGCAAGTTCCTTTATGGAAAGGTACAGCAAATATACTCGTACTTTGTTTCACGCCTTTTATATGGGTTGCACATACTCGACATGCCCATGTTGGAATATTTTCAACCGAGACAAGGATTGCTTTCACATGAATTAGTGTTTTTTTGTTTTGGCATTATTCAAGGGAATTTAATTTTATTTGAATTGAAATTATTAAGAGAATACCAAACAGTTCACAGCAAGCTCAAGATGTATCATTATCATCATCTTTTGGTACTACAGCTCTTTGTGAGCTTTGGTCTCCTGCGCATGGGACCTCCATCCATCTCGATCGCCTACGTTTTTTCCCCCCAATTTCTTACCCCAAATTGTTTTCGGTCTTCCACTTGATCCGATGTTGTCGATCCGATGTTGAACGTTCTGACTTCTACAATTTTCTTCAGCACCGTCGTACCGTCTTGTTATATGACCCAGCCATCTTAATCGGGTCAAGATGTATGAATATATACGCACTAAATCCTGAAGACGTTCCAATATTTTGTAATATTTAGCAGTTATCAATAGAACAGATAATTTTCAGAGAAAACAGATAAAAACAAAACATCTCGTTGCCGGTATGTTACGTTTCGGCACTGAAACATGAGAAATCTCGTCAGCGGTCGTTTAAGTGTTAAACTAGCCATGCATTTAAAATTTCTATGCGTTGCCAAGCCCCTTTACCAAAACTTTGATACAGTCCTATAGGGACTCCGGAGGTCATTACCAAGTTAGAGTTTGGGCAATTTCCCTTTTCTATCCAATTTTTTATGTTTTTCAAAAAAAAGGACTATATGAGAAGTATCAACGCACCCAACGTGCATGCTACTTCGTTGGCGTCAAGGATGATAAAGTACAAGGTTTGACCATCCGAGGCAAAACTGTGAGAGTATCTTCGACTACCTCGACAGCGTGGATTCGGCAGCAGACTTCAGCCCGCTCATTTCACACGTATTCACACACTCGTCGATACAGTCGTTGTTCGTAAGAAGGATAGATTCATAAGGTTTCCTCTTTTACTTTTGTGAGGGCAACTTCGGCTGTCACGTCACTTGGGAATTCGACGTTGTTCAGATAGTAACGAAGCAACATGAGTGAAATTTACACAATGATTTCACACGTATTCCCGCAATCGTCGAATCAGTCGTTGTTCAGACGGCAACGAAGTGTCATTGACTGATTTTTTTCGCATATCCCCAAAAAATCTCAGTTTTGTCGTAAACAAATTGCTTTCGTAAACATACTCGGCTGCGTCAGCACATTAGCTGATTCCTTCAAAACTGTTGAGAGCCGGTTAACGGTCTGATGTTGGCCACACTTCTAGCTTCTACATTTTGTAATGTATTTTGCTTCGGATGGCCAAACCTTGTAATCCTGGGGGGTAACCCAGACCAACATTTCAAACCTCTTTTAATACAAAGAGCTGCACTTCAAATATTTTTATAAAAAATCTCTCTCGCTCTCTCTCTTTCTATATCTTATAATATAAACTGAAATAAATTCTGGGAATCATCTCTGGCAAACTATTCTCAAGTTCCTTGGAAAACAATAGCCGACATCTATTCTTTTGAAACGCACGGTGCATGAGCACCCAAGCCCGTTCTGCTCAAGCAATGCTACTGGACACTGTCCTATTGTTGTTAAAATATGATTATCTTTGTTGCTGTTGCTCTTAGTTTTGTTAAATTTTATTACATTTAACTTGTTGCATATGTCAAAGCATACAACTGCTCAAACATACATACAAACACACATCGTCACACTGAATTTTTATTGCGCGTTCTATTTTTAGACACTTCTAATAAACAATCAGCTATTTATAGACCACAAATGCGAAGCGAACAAACGACCAACCGGCTGTCCAGTACCATGGCCCATGGACGACGCGTCAGTGCATCCACACACACGAGTGCACAGCAGCGCCGACATGCAACCGAAACGTCGTTGAAACACTGGACAAACAATTTGTTGTTGTGTTGCTGCTTATTCTCTGACATTGGCATTGTTGTTGTGTTTGAGATAATTCATTGTCTTTGGAGCAGTGTAGAGGTTATGATACGGAGCCACCGGTGAGATTGCTGCTGCACTGCTATATTTCAATTACCCATACATACGAGTGTATTTGTTGCTGGTGACAGGTTAGCGATATTCGGCGGCAAATTGCTCTTATCGCAGACGAATACAAATATAGTCGAAGAAGAAATTTTTGTTTCTACTGCATGAGTATTGCCAAAAATTTAAACCTACTCAGGGCAAAGCTCGGATTAGCACAAAATTTGCAATTTGGAATGTGTCAGTTAAAAAAATTAGATTGGAGGTTTTGTAGAAAATGAAATGAAGAAATATTGCATACCTCTTAAGGGGTTAGGGGTAGTCAGAGGCCCGAAAAAATGATGATTTTCACGAATTTTTTTTCGCTACTTAATTAATTTATTTAACAAAAATAAAAACATAGCATAAAAACATCATGTTTTAACTTGACTTCACCAAAATTTCAAAAAAAAAAATTAATAATTGCAAAAGTTATCGCTGTTTGTGTGAAGCCCGTTTCTCCAGAAGTCCCTTGCAGTGAACATCACAAGTCCTTGCAGATTCATTTAAAACCAATCGGACAAGAAAAATTAGTTTTATTAATAGATAATCTTGTGCCTGATCGAAGCTTTTTTTTTCAAAATGAACAAAATGGCGGCCTCAGAAAATTTTTTCCAGATTTTAGAGCAAAAAACCAACAGTTAATTGTAAAAACAAAATCGAAATTTTTGAAAAAAAAAAAAATCCTTCGATCAGGCACAAGTTTTTTATGTTTTTCAAAAGCTGTATAAATTTTATTGAAATCTACGTAGCGGTTTTTAAGTTACAGTGTTCACCAGTTTGAAAAACATAGTTTTGAGAAAAACGCATTTAAAGTTTTGCTATCGGCTCCGGAGCGGCCGAGCGCCCTTTGTTAATTGTTGAATAACTTGAAAAGTATTTGTCGGATTCACTTCAAATTTTTACACAATATTTTTAAAACATTATACTTTAAGAAAATGCAAAAAAAAATCCATTTTTTGAAAATTCTGACTACCCCTAACCCCTTAAGAAAATGTTGTGGGAAATTGAAATTCAATTTTCACAGGGCAATTAAAATAGATTCTGTGGAAGATTTTTGAACCTTTGCACCTTGGTGTCGGGGACTATAGAAACAATGAGCTGTATGAGCTTTGTAGACATACATATATATATAGATCTAGCGACTTCGATGGTTGGGGTATGTCGTCCGAATAGATACAAACGTTTCGGCTCTAAAAGTATTCGATGCGGTACCAACTTATGGTAGCAGAGGCAGAGGAAGGCCTCCTTCACTTGGTGAGTCCAACTGGTGCCAGTTAGCACGAGAAAGAAACGACTGGCGCGCTTTGTTAAACTCGACCAAAATCGCGTATGCGGTTATCGCGGCAATCGAAGAATTAAAATAGAAATTCCGTCTAGTATTTTAGAAAACTTTCCATATAAATGTAATTCATTAAACAACTGTGCGGAAAAGCAAGGCAGTGGTCTATTTGCCACTCCATCTCAAGCCATAAGGGCGCATGTCTTATATTTTGCTTATTCGTTACAATAACTCTACGTAAGCCTCAGCTTAAGCCTCAGTAAACAGCTCAACCCAAACTACGTGAGTGTAGTTCATTCAAGTTGGAGCTCGAATTCTATTTTTCTTGATTCGACCGAAGCAATTTTTTCTGCAACATTGAGTTCAATTACTTGTTTAAAGTCCCCTTTTTAAGTCATATCAGCTTTAAGTAGTCAGTAGGCACCAGCGTTTTTTGACTTTGTGAATGATTACTTTGCTTTACTCTTGGGTCCGTCCATAGCCAATGTAGTTCCCTTTTTCAAGGTTATGATGATAAAGACAGTAAATGGGAAAAGTGGGAAAAGTGGGAAACAAAGAGGTATCTTTAGAAGCAGCTACATTTTCTGATATAAGTCTTATCCCGTTGAAGTTCAGCACTCAAAATAACACCGTCAACTATTGACAGCCATTCTAGACTCCTTACCCTGTAGGTGCTACCCGAAGAAGTATTTAGCTACAGTAAAAACTTTAAAACCAAGATAATACAGGGTGGCTGATGAATTTTGCTACATTAAGAAACTCAAATAACTTTTTTTTAGTGTATGGAATTCATTTATTTTTGTTTCAAGTTGAAGGTCATTAAATTTTATTAAATGTAGCTTAACCAGTTTTAAAAATAATTGAATTTAAATGCCCCCCATGCTCGTTGACACAAGTGCGGCATCTTAGTAAAAAGATGTTCATTGCTGCTTTGAGAGTTGCGACAGGAATAGCCGCAATTGTTGCCCGAATGGATTGTTTTAGTTCATCCAAATTTGTTGGCTTTGTTTTATAAACTTCTTGTTTACATAAACCCCACAAGGAAAAGTCAGGTGCAGTAAGGTCAGGCGACCTGGGGGGCCAACGAAATTCGGAGTTTCTTGAAATCAGTTTATTGGGAAATTTTCGTCGCAACTCGGTCATAACAGTCTGGGCTATGTGCGACGTTGCCCCATCTTGTTGAAACCACACAGAGTTGAAAGGAATTCTCTTTCGGCGTAGTTCTGGATAGAAAAATTCTTTCAGCATTTTCAAATAACGGTCTCCAGTAACCGTAACGGTGTGATCATTTTCTTCAAAAAAATAAGGCCCGACAATACAGCGTGAAGAAACCGCACACCACACTGTCACGCGAAGAGGATGCAATTCCGTCTCGTGGAGTATCTGTGGGTTAGAAGTACTCCATATTCGACAATTTTGTTTGTTCACATTGCCGTTTAAATCGAAATGGGCCTCATCAGACATGAAAAGGCAGTTTAACATGTTTTGGTCTTCTTCCACCATTTGCAGGATCTTCTGGCAAAATTCCAAGCGAATCGGCAAGTCTGCTGCATTCAGTTTGTTAACCATTTGAATTTTGTAGGGAAATAAGTCTAAATCTTTGTGCATTATTGTTTGCAAAGACTGTCGGCTGACACCAAGTTGAGCAGATAAGCTTCTTGTTGAAACCCTTGGATTGCTTTGTATAGCTGCAGCTACAGCAGCGATCGTTTCCTCCGTCCGAACTGGTGGGTTTCGATGATAAGGCCTTCTTGCGACTGTTCCTTGCTCAGCAAAATTATTCACCAGTCTCATTATGGTCCATCTGCTCGGGGGATCGCCGCCAAACATCCGCCTGTACTCTCTCTGTACCAAAACTACGGACTCCAGTGCGTGATAGCGGCGGACTATCCAAATTCTTGTTTGCGTGTCCCAGTTATCCATTTTAATAAATTTTAAAGATCAATCTGCAAATTAAAAGAAAAATGGAACAGATAACTTAAAAAGAAAAAAAGTTATTCAATTTTTTTTTGGTAGCGGCTTTCATCAGCCACCCTGTATTTTTTAAACACCTAACGCGAAAGAACATACAAGGAGCCGAATTTAGATCACGTTCAATTGCGATTCAGGTTAGGTTAGTTTATATAGGTAGTTGGACCAACTCACTTAGACCCCCTTACTTTGCGATACCACTGTAAAACACGGAAACCTCATTTAATTTTCTTCGTGAAACTATTTTGACGCCCTTATGAAGCGCAGGATTGGTTCAGTCCCACGCTATACAGTACCGTAAAAGAATTGAAAAAGTATTTACCTAGAAAACCTGCTCTGATTTTTGCTGACTGAACAGTTGCAAAGGAAGTGCTCAACTTTTCTTCCTCTTCCTCATCTTTACTACTTTTACAATAAAAAAAAAAAAAAAATAAATAATTGGCGCGTACACTTCTGTTAGGTGTTTGGCCGAGCTCCTCCTCCTATTTGTGGTGTGCGTCTTGATGTTGTTCCACAAATGGAGGGACCTACAGTTTTAAGCCGACTCCGAACGGCAGATATTTTTATGAGGAGCTTTTTCATGGCAGAAATACACTCGGAGGTTTGCCATTGCCTGCCGAGGGGCGACCGCTATTAGAAAAATGTTTTTATTCATTTTGCTTTCACCGAGATTCGAACCAACGACCTCTCAGTGAATTCCGAATGGTGATCACGCACCAACCCATTCGGCTACGGCGGCCGCAATACTCATGGGAGAAAACTCCTAGTCTCAAGGAATGCCTTCCAAATAGACAGTGACCGGTTACACCAGTAGGGCCTTCGAGATATCCTCTCTTGAAAAGCTAAGCAGTTCCTTTGCCTTTTTCTCATTTATTTGTGGCCTAGCCTAGCTGCTACGCAAGGGCCTTCTTCTCTCCATTACCTATTGGCCTCTGTGATAATTTTGCTTATTAGTTGGCTCGTGGCCATAGGCATCCCAATGGTACTTCTATCACTAAGCAGCTGAAGAGTAGTACCTTTCCTGGCTAGCTGAAAGCGCTGCAGTAGTCTGGTAGTGGAACGGCCAATCGCCATCGCCAACCCTATTGCGATCCAACTCAGGCTGTTTAAATTTCTTTCAAATTATAAACTTTTTTCCACTAACCAAATATTATGGTCATCTTACACTTATATTTACATATGTACGGATATAAATGGTAAAGAGCTTATATTTGGATTATTACCACATAATAGGCATATCTTTGTAAAGTGAACGCGTTTTAACACTTTCTACGCCGTGAATTATTTAATTGAAAGATGAGCTCAAAAGGCACTAAACAGGTTTTAGGGCCTTATTTTGTGTAAGTTTTTTTTATTTTTATGGTAAGCAGATGACAAAAGGTTCATATCTGTATACTTTTCATAAACAACATCTTAACTCAACTTAGCGTTTTTTTGGGTAAGGCACTAAATTGTTTTCTTTTCTCGAAATATTTAATCCATCAATGATTCATAGCTCAGGCTATAGTAACCATTTTATAAAAGTTAAGTAAAATACAAAATTTTTCTATGATAGATCAGGACTTATTGACCTTAAAACAAAAGATATTTATTATAGAAGAAAATCCGCATAGACAAATGGCGTTCATAAAAGTACATATATACTTATATATGTGTGTATGTGCATATAAATATGTATGTGTATATGTGCCTCTTACAAATCACTTAACCTAATTCTGCTCTGAAGAGAAGAGATACTCAATTTTTTTTTTTAATTTTATTATTTGTAATCAACGATTTTTTAATTTCCTTTATCAAAGTATAAATAATTTATTTAAAATTTTTTAGGAAAAATATTTATGTAGACGAGTATGTACGTACATATGTACTTATGTATATACTAAACCTTTCATCTTTCAAATCCTAGTAAAAAGTAGAACAATTGAAGCGTAATGGGCATGTAAGTAACAGTTCTCGCCGTTCCGTAAAATTATAAGGCAGCTCTTAAATCACTTTACACCCCGAAAGTGGTGCCTTCTGTCTCCTGCATCCACCTTGAACCCTGCAGAATCGCCTTGGAATGGGAATGAAGTGCTCACAAAATGGAATTGAGAAAGTTAAGTGCTGTGATTTTAGTTCGTAGAACTCGCATCATAAAAGTGTAGAAAATCGCATATCTAGACAAATACATACATATATCCATAGGCACATATACACACACGCACATATATCAGTAATGGGCGAGAGTTATTGCAATTAATTTTGCAACAATGTTGAAAAAAAACGAAAGCAACAAAACATTGAAACATTAAAGCCTGGAAAACATGGAAACCAAATAAAATAAAAAAAAATATTGAGGCAGATAGGCCGCTAGAGCTGAGTGGCCAACTAATATAGTCAAGCCACCAAGCGACCAAGCGACTGGTCAAGCAACTAACGAAACTTGAAATAATTCAAAAAAGTGGGAATCAAAGAAAAAATTTAAGGCTAAAAATAGTTCAAACGATTATAAATAAATGCAACAGCAACAATAGGAATGCACATCATGAAGTGGGGAAACGAACTGTTACCACCACCAAACAATGCTTCGAAACGAAGGGAAAAGCTTGAATGCAGAAGGAACTTGTACGAGTATGAAGAAGGAAGGCTTGGAAGGCAAAAATACTAGAGAGAAAAACAAGTTACGTACATGCACAGCAACAGCTACATACATATGTAACAAAACTGACGACAAGAAGGAAAATGCATAAAATGGCAAAAATATGTACATGTGTATGTATGCAGAACCAAAACGAAACTGGCGACATCCAGCGGCGACCTTGATAAGTATAAGGCAGAGGCAACAGCAAGGCGGCAAAGTGGTTAGTTGGTTACTGTGGGAAGCAATCAGTGATGAGCGTCGACGCTGGCTTCGACTGCGTTGCTGGCGTTGGCATTGGCAATAACACGCGAATAACAACAACAATGCCCAGTTAGTAGCCATAAAAGCAGTTGTAGGGCTCAATAGGAATACATACAAATACAGAGAGATGTTATTTTGTTACCACTCTGCGTTTGTCCCATCGCTGTTTTGTGCGTACATACATGCAAGTGTTGAAGGTGAAAAACAATGAAGGGATTGCCGCCGCCGCAGCAGATAGGGGTAGTAGAAAGTGGTAGCACATATATTGCGTTCTTATGCTCTCAGCGTTTATTTCTCAGTAGAAAGCTCGAGGGTAAAAATCGAGGCAGAGTGCCTCACTGCGTAATGGTGAAAACACAAGTCACTTTACCGGGTATTAACGCTTGTTTACTATTATTATTTTCATGTGAAGTTAAACCATGAAAAATAAGTTTTGCTTCAACTACATGTCTACATGTCTTGCATCAAAATCATGGTACACAATCATATTGACTGGTACTGGTATAAGTGCCAATAACAAAAAATATATTTATTACGAAAATATATAAAATAATATAAAGTTCATAAAACTGATTCTTTAGCTATAGCTACAAAAGCCATGATATCATTACGGAGAGAAAATGTTACATCCGGCAAGAATTTTGAATTTAAATTGCCAGGCCAGTCATTTTGACTGGTCTGGTAAATCTAGTGTTAATCCCAGATACTGTTGCTTTTTTGTAATTAGCACCGTTAGCATCAATAACCGCTTGAAACCGACGAGGCATCGAGATAACTAATTTTGTCAACTTTGCAGGCTTTCACTATGAGCCTATTGTGTATAGCAGCGCTAGGAACCTAGTCTTTTTTCTAATAATCTATCTATATATATAAAATTCAAATTATGTATGTATCTATAGATCGACTTGCGTCCTAAACGCTTAAACCGATCGTAACCAAATTTGAAACACAAACTGGATACCTTACTGGGATGGTCATGGGCTACAAAATATTTTGATATATATAAGGGGCGTGGCACCTCCCATACAAATGGAATTTTGAACAGTCCGTATTTCTGGAAGTATTTACGTTAGACTACAGAAATTTGGTAAGGGGTTATATGACATTAATCCTTACCACATCCAGAAAAACTGCGTATAACGAAAAAGAGGGCTTGGCACCTCCCATACAACTGGAATTTTTTATAGTCCATATCTCTGGAAGTATTTAGGCTAGACCAATGAAATTTGGGGAGCGGTTATATGAGGCTAATCCCTAACACCTCCAAGAAAACTGAGAAAAACGAAAAAGGGGGCTTGGCACCTTCCATATAAATGCAATTTTTCATTGTCCATATCTCCGGAAGTATTTGGGCTAGACAACTGAAATTTGGTAAGATATTATATAAGGTTAATACCTGCAGGTGCAGATGAAAACTGGTGATAGCTAGAAATGGGGCGTGACACCTCCTATACAAATGGGATTTTTCGTACTGCATATCACTGGACGCATTTATGGTAGAATACCAAAAATTGGTAAAAGGTTTAATGAAGTTAGTATTTAGTACTCCTAGAAAAAATATGAACTTAGAGAAAAAGATTAGACCATTTGATATAGAAACGAATTTATATTATCAACGATAGAGGTATTGCTGAATTGAATGCATTCTCTTATTGGTAAAGCTTTATCGATAAGTAAACAGTCCAACAATCTAACCAACTCATGTTTTACCCATGGCCAATTATATGTAGCCTGCTCCAGAGTTGGCGCACCGAAAAACCTTTTTATTTATACTCAAAATTATAAAAAAAAAATATCGCATATCCGATAGTTTTAAATAATACCTAAACTGACTTAAAAAAGTTAAAGTTGTTTTATTTACATTGCATAGTTTTTGATAGAAATGTGGGGTGAAACCCACGGGTATAAGCTAGTTCTTAAATAATATTTAAATCTATGCTTTGCGGTGCGGTTTTAATTGACTTAGTGCAAACAAAAAAAGCGACGAATTTTGTATCGTTATATTGCTGAAAGATCCAGCCTACACCAAGCTCCAAATTATCTACCGAGGGGGCGCCGTAGCCGAATGGTTCGAATCTGCGTACTCCGTACATCAAATAAAGAAAAACTTTTTTCTAATAGCGGTCGCCCCTGGGCAGGTTATCGCAAATCTTCGAGTGTATTTCTACCATGAAAAAGCTCCTCGCAAAAAAAACATCTGCCGTTCAGAGTCGATTTAAAACTATAGGCCCCCCAAAAAAACCTGACCTAGCCAACGGAGCCACTGAACTTTAATTCGTATCAATTCGTCCATGTATAGCTATAATACATAAAATCAATTTAGACAGATGTAAGTACATTCATATGTTTAATAAATGAAGGTGTTTACTTTCTCAACGAAATGGCACTCCAAGCAGTTCCGTGTTAACTTTGCCCACTAGAAATCAACAAGTGGTTCGTGTGGTGTGGTGAATTCATGAATTAAATGAGAGACCACATTTTCGAAAAGCATGCGTGTATTTTACACGAGCACATGCCAGTTGTTACTACTGCGAAATATAGAGAGCAAGAACCAGCCCGATAAAGAAAACAACAAGCCCCTTCCCCACCTCCTACATTACCTGTTGGAAACTCTCCCTCTCTCTTAAACAATTTTGCGTATCGCCAATTCACCAACCAAACCAAACCATTAATGTATCTCTAAAATTGTGCTGTGTTGAATTCCAATGTATGATAGTTATATACTCGTACATGTGCATGTGTTGACGTTTTATTTTATTTTGCTGCTCAAATTCGTAAAACTCTTTCAGCGTTCACTTTTGTGCTCCATTCGCCCACAGTAGATAAAATGCAATTGCTACAACACCATCGAAAAAAGAGCTGATATTGGGCGGTTAGCACTAGGGAGGGAGAGAGGTTTTACAACATATTTTGTTAGTATTATTTGCAATTGTTGCTGTTGTTTGTTTGCGTGACGCATAACTGAATTCGCTAGAACGCTTTAATAATGCTGTGGAATTTTTACTCTTTGCTTTCCTTGCGGCATTTATTCGAGTTTTCTTTTTCACTTTACAAGTATTTTCACATATTCATTAGACCATTTAAAATCACTTTGTTACGCTGCATTTATTATCAATTAAGCTATTGCTTTTGAATTAAACAAATCTTGATCGAAACAGGCATACTTACACGCACATGTACGTACACATTCACTTACGTGCAAAGTTGATTGGCTGTTTTAGGTGGCGTTGGAAGGAGCCGAACACAGAAATTGTTCAAAATTGATTTTAAACATTTGGAAAGAACACGAAACGTGTAAACAAAACAAAAGCAGATAGGCAGAAATTAATTTATGCCGAGATTGCATGTAGTTACGTATGGATGTCAATTGGGTGGCCGTGCGCGCCTACCATTCGCCAGGTCATGTTCGATGGCATGAGTAAAATAGGAGCATATCAAATTATACAAAAAATAACATCAAATTATACAAAAAGTTGTTGTTAATTGCAAACCTTGCAGTGCATTTCTGCTTTGAAAAATCTACTCGTAAACGCCGTCTGCCCTTGGAAGGCGACATCAAGCTCAAGGTCTCGCCAATTATAGGACAATACCAACGTAGGCGCTTGCACCATCCCCATCAACTATCGGAAGTATGTACTTTTTCAGATAGTCAAGCAGCCATCATATCTTTAAAGACACCTATAACCAATTCAAAAATCGCCAAGCAATGCAAAGAAGATGCTTTAATGCTTTAACGCGCACGACAGAAATCAATCTCATCTGGGTACCAGGCCATAGAAACATAGAAGGAAATGAGAAAACTGATGAACTGGCAAAACAGGAGACATCCTACAATAAATCCGAGGTGTGATAGGTCGGAATCACAGATCCACATATGAAAATCAATATTCTTATAAGGTTCAGTAATATTCGAGATAAAACCACCCTCAGTGATCAGAAACGGTCCTAGAGCCTAGAGGCTGTAGATTTAAAATAACGCTCAGAGTTTCGTAAAGAATAGCTCTAGTACGAGCCTTTTATTAGGGAAATGTGTCCGAACTTAGAATCATAGCTCCGTCAATTGACATAAAACACCCCGCGCACTTCAAAAGATTTGATCACTAAATAAGTCCGGCTTTCGCAAATGAATAAGTGGTAAAAATATAGGCCTTAGTTAATTTTATTTACTTATTTGTATACTATTATTTAAATTAAAGTTAAAAATTAATGATCGCCGATATGTACCCAGTTGTCATCGTCAATCTCATTCAACGGCAGGCCCATGTTGAGAGTTGCTGGATGAGTAAGTTTAAGGGATTATGTGAATACCATAGGTGGTTCGTGTCGTACGTGGTGCCTTTACCTAGCGGACATATGTTGAATATGTCTGGATAGGAAGGAATTTAACCTACTGACTTGGCGTGTGTAAGGTGTACTATAGGTAGTGTTTGAGAGAAAGATTCTACGAAAGATTTTTACTCCTTCGCACGTTGGTAACGGCGAGTATCGTATTATTAATAAATAATAATATGATTGAGTTCTTAATTCTTAACGCCTAAGTACTAATAGAATTCAATAGTTTTTTGCAGCAGCGTTTCCTAATGCCATAGGCAACTGAAACCGGTGGGAATATTCGCAGCTGGATCACTTTACAAACGATTCGTCTCTTTTAGTATGCCTTTCAAGCGGATGTGTCATCATAACATTCAAATGGTATTCGTGTGAAGTTATAGGGGTAAAACTGCAATAACATTTGCGCATGGATCAATCAAATAATTGGTGATATTGACACTGATTGGCAACTGGAGATTTGGTACCAAAATATGCCTATAAGCATACACCTGCAGACAGTTCATCGAACGGAAGCATGAAGCTACCCTTTAGCTGATAATATTGACGTGCTCCATATGCGAATAAGTACATGCATACAGGTACATATATCAGTCTTATCATCAAGAACACTTTTCCTTACCTAGACCTTTCACTTATAGCAACCAGAACTTGCTAATAGATCGGTATACTTGCTGACAGACTAGTACTATGAAAGGGTTAGCGAATTTCATTTAAGTTAAAGTACATAATAATACGAGGGTTGCCACTCAAGTTTTGAGCTATGGTGGCTCGATTAGGTCGAGATGGTAAGCACTCGATTCAGCGGTGCATTAAGCACAAAGATGGAAATCAAATTGTGATACCGCATTTACCTAAACTATAGCCCCTTGAACTATCCAATATCCCTGTTGAATCTCACCAGCTTTCTTTAGTCGGCACCCAATGATTTCTCATTATTTCCGCAGATTAAAAACAAAATTCAATGTAAACGTTTTTCAATTAGGGCAAATTACGCAATTTGGAGTTACCTCGAGCGTAGCGAAAAAATGCCTCGGAAATTGATTAAAGCGCATGCAAAAATGTATTGATCTTCATGGCAATAAAGCCATTTTTGTTTATAAATATTTATTCTTACTGATCTACCTCAAATCTTAAGTAGCAAACTTGGAATTATTTTTACTAATTTGTTTACTTATTTTTTTAGCCAATGAAAATTATAAAAGCATCTGATAGGTTAGGATGTACAAACTTTTGCGCACTAAACGCATTGCACAGTTTTTTCAATTTAGTTTTTAGTAGAAAACAGAGTTAGAGAGAAGAGAGAGTTACAGAGAAATCCAATTTTGGAATCATGTCGCATCATTATATCATTACAAATAGGTGCATTGCTGTTCCACAAATGAAGCGGCCCACTTTTCACGGCAGATTTACCTAGACACGCTTGACCACCTTATACACTCAAATAAAAGAGCAATTAATTTATGAGAAAAATATTGTTTTCAACGTTTTCACACGGCAATTTCGCGATTTTGGACTGGTCTTCGTTATTCAAACTACCCGGATGTATATGCAGCCAAGAACTGCATTAGAAAACACAACTTCGAAGAGTGCGCTACAGAAGTAATGGTGAACCGAGCCTCAAATGACAAGTAGAGGACGTACCTAATATGAAGACACTATCTGAGAAACGTACATACGTATATGTTGTTGTTGTAGCAGCATAAGCATTACCCGGGTCATTCCGGTAACGCAGAACCGACTACCTGCTGCATTAATACTTGAATATATGTATAAATATGCTAATATTTATATGTTGAGATATCTTTTAAGCAGTCGTATTATTTTGAGGACACTTACCCCTCATTGGAAAGTGTGGAGTAACACACCAACATCAGAAAAGGCATAAAAAATCTCATATTAAGACATCAACAGCACAGATGAATTACTTTTTTGTCATTGCATTCAACGTCAAATAAACGCTGACAATAAATGCCACTGATTTTTAGTGCAAAATTAAATTTAGCTCGCAAGTTGGCAGCGGTATCAACCGCCATCAGCTAGCGAGCACCGAATCAACGGAGGTCAAAACGTATCCAGCGTTTACAATTTTCCATCTCACTTTATCTCGTGATTCCGCAAACTATAATGCATATAAGGGCGTGTGTGTGCCTAGAGAAACTTGTGGGAACATGGACCGCAATTTTCTACTTTATCATTTGCTCTCACACTCTACCTCCCAAAAAGTGCAAAAATATTTAAATTATCTGCACATTAAATTGTTTGTATGATCAGCGCCGCATTCAATAACCGATCTGCACCGGTTTGAGCCACTTTGATGGTTGTGTGAGCATCAGCTGGCAGATACCTGTGACAGCTGCCGGCTGTTGATCAACGACACAAAGATGGCGATTGCACAGGCTAACTATTTCACTTAGTCGAGCAATACGCATAGAATACCAACACTGGACGCGACAATTAATTATTACATCTTTTGCTCTCATTCATTGGCAACATTGCACAGATAGTTATTTTCACAACTACACTTATATATGCGCGCATTTGTAAATTTATATGTGCATTTGTATATTCAATGACTTAAACTTAGCTTAAAACTCGGATCATATATAATCAGTTATGTTGCTCGCCAGTATTTCCACAACATTTCTGCGTCCATGACATTCAGTTGTCAAAGCATCAGCTCGACATTTAACTGCTCGACGAACAAACTGGCTCTTGCTATAGGGTGTTTGAACTACGACAAGGTTAGCCAAAGCGTAGATACGATTTTCTGCTCGTACATTGTTTACACATCTACTTTTATACTTATATACTAGTTCCTACATTAATTCGCTATTTCTTCTTTTGTATTTATGTATTTCTCTGATTGGCTTTGCTGCTTCTTCGCAAGCTCATTAGTAATTTATGCACTTTTAAAGAGTTTCAAATAATATTTTTGAATAATAATAAATTCCTATTTTGGTCTTGAACTGGTTAGACACTTTCTCATATATAATTGACGCATACACCCCTTTTGTGTGTTTGGCCGAGCTCCTCCTCCTTTTCTACCATTTAGTGTTTTATGGCCATAATGGGTTTCGAAGCTCGACCTTTACACAGGGCACTATAATTCATTCGGCTAAGGCAGCCGCCTTATATTAAGTGCAGAAAAATAAAATGAGTTTGATAAAAATTATCAGCTGGATGGTGATCTAGATTCTAGAATGTCTTATTTATGCCCGATTGGGTTCCCTTGGTCACGATATGTGATTTGAGAAGAGAAGGGCTAAGGATATATCCCAATAGCTGAATAAGGAGAAGTAAATACCTTTTAAAATACTTTTGTCACAGTCTCAACTAAAACGCCCAGAAGAGTAAAATTACGAACACTGGACTTTCAAGTTAAAAGGAGCGTAAAGTACGCCAAGCTGTAGTCACAGGAACTAAAAGATCATTGAAAACGGGTGCAAGATTACGCAGGTTGAAAGAAAATAAGAGCCTTGCAGAATAATGAAGAAACTATAAGAGTACTAAGAAGATTTGTAAAGAATAAAGAAGAGTTATGTTAAGTTAATCTAAATAAAGAAGAAAATAGAAATAATAGAAACACACGCCCACAATTACGTCAAATCAACAGCTGACTTTGTCAAACTTGGTTTTGTCTTTTTAAAGAAATGTATAAAAAATAAATACTTGGCGCGCACACTTCTGTTAGATGTTTGGCTGAGCTCCTTCCCTTCTTTTTGGGGTGCGTCTTGATGTTGGAGGGGCCTACAGTCTTAAGCCGACTCTGAACGACAGAAAGATTTGCATGAGAAGTTTTTTATGGCAGAAATCACTCAGAGGATTGCCATTGGCTGCCGAGAGGTGACCGCTATTAGAAAAAACTGTTTCTATTATACGATGTTCATGCATGGAAGTTCAAACCTACGCCCTCCGGATACACCAACCCATTCGGCTACGCCGTTTCCACGACAGCCGGTTCTACATTACCGGAACGACTCGCATTTATCCGGCCAAGGACTGTCACTCCAGCAGCATTCCCCGTATGTAAGTATGGGGAATGTTTATGCTGCTATAACAACAACAACAACAGCTACGGTTGTTTTTAAGTGCGTGTACGCCATAACTCAAAGTCTACTGAACCAATCGTTTTGAATTTTTGCACAGTACTTCTTGACGTAATTCACCACGAGGGTTTTTCGTTTTTTTTTTTTTATCGCGTTCATCGTTTTTTCGAAATCCAAGTTTTACGAAAAATTTAAACATCGGAAAAAAGTTCTCCCGGGGTGCGTCGAGAAACCCATTCTTTAACAAATGCCTTTTGATCTTTTTATTTCAGATAATTCTGTTTGTTTCTCGAGACCCCTTTCGGAGAGATGATTCTGTCTCATTCACCCGATTTCCTACGGTTCGCATTGAAAATTTAGGAAAATATTATTCAATTGTGGCATTTTTATATGGAAATTATATATATAGATTTGGTCAATCTGTATCACCAAAAAAAATTCTTAAAAACACACCGGATTAACCTTATCCCAACCCCCTTCCGCTTAGGATCTTTCACTTGAGTTCCTCAACTAAGCTCAAAGCCGTAAGCCCGAACTATCTGATATTTCGTTTCAGTTTAATGAAGGCATCCGAATGCTGTGGACGGAGGTGGTTCTTGTAATATAGCCTAACTTTGCGTGTACAGGAGATTTCATACAAAATTACAAGTGCGCATATCCAACAACGTACTAAAGAAACCTGTTGCTGCACTTCAGAAATAATTACTACGTTCTACATGCATAAATATGTATGTTTATTCAAAGGAGTGATGGGCAAAAAGAAAAACCCAAAAACAAAGTGTAACACAAACAGAGTAAAAACTTGATTAAGAGTGCGAAATTTTATAGGTAGCAGCATAAAAAATATTATATATGTGGCGCGCAATTCAAATCAATCACAACCGATTTGTATGTATGTGTGGATGTGAATTTTTGATCAGCAAAACAGAAAGCAGGTTCTTCACTATCGACTCTTAAATTAATAGAAACTAGTGGAAGATGGGAGTAGGTATAAGGTTATAACTTGCAATTTTCCCGAGGTATTATAAAATTTACTATTAACTATTTATTTATGAAACATCAGACGATAGAGCAAGTCTTTTCTAAGAGTGGCTTATCCTTAGCTGGCATTTCGGAGTGCGTTTCTACTGCCTGTCGTTCGGAATCGGCATGAAATTGTGCATAACTCTTGAACAGAATTCCAGCGGACAGCGGCTGTCAGGTTGACGGGTGGATAAACGATGTCAAAATTATAACACATTTAATAGCATTAAATTGCACAGAATAGCGGCGGAGACGGATTTCTTGCCGTCGGTTATTTTTACGGCGTCAAAATAATTCGATTAATTTTTATTTTCTCCGACGGATTCATGGCACAGGATTGCTTTTCTGATCGTTTGAGGGCAATTTGGTTGTTTACAAGCAACAGCAGGGAAATAACAAGCAAATAATATTTATCTGATTGGCACAAGAAACTCCGCAAAATATCATAAGTTTAGAAATTAGTTCTTTTTTTAAATGAGCTTCGACGAGTTGCTTCACAAATGTGGCAAACGAAAATATTTCACTATAAAATTCATTTTATTGTAACCACAAAATGTGAGCTGAAAACCAGCCCGTCGCAATTTTGTTTAACCGGCCGAATTTTCAAGTGGATCAGCTGATCATCACCCATCAACCTGTGACAAGCTTTCCCGTTGCAATTCTGTTCCGGGCCTTAGAGGAAAATTCCCTAAAAAGCCTAAATTTTGGTTTCAGTCCTTATTCATAAAATATCCTTTATCAGTGCGACCGTTATCTTGATCCTTACGACCTAGAATGTTTTAAAATGTCTCAGATGTGGTTTTGGCCATGGATAAGGGGTCGAAAATCTTGCCGTATGCTTATCTCAAACGAATAATAAATATTATACAGACGTACAAATGTGCTTGTATGTATGTATACCTTCACAGTTTTGTTATACCGAAGGCAGGAAAGCGCGGCCACTGAGTAGTACATTCCGTATTTACTTGGAAGGCTAATACCAACAGGATCAACGGCTGAAGTTAGTTAGCTTCAAATACACGCAATATTGACGGCATATCCAAAGTCCAACTCTGTAATAATTCTTCCACTTGTGCATTGCATCTTAACGACCAACACCGCGCATCATCATTCGAAACTTCCTTTTCATTTTGCTAGTCATCGCTACCAACACCAACCAACTCTGCTGTCATCGGCATCGCCTTCGCCATCATTATTCTCTTGCCAATTGCAACATTATTCTGTGCGCATGTGCGACCGCAACACATCGCTACTCTACTCCTCTTCCCAGTTCGACACTCATCTTAAGTGTTCAAGTAGCTTTGTGCGGCAACGATCGCCAATGAGCCCACTTATTGTCGACTTTATTATTTTCGTAGTGAACGACTTGAACAACAACAACTTGTTTTTATGCCGTTGACGTCGTTTCCATTAAACTAAATTCTGCTTCGTTTTTCAATTCTTCAAGTGCATACATACATACATACATACATTCGTATGTGCGTCAGTGTAATGACATTTCTGTATTGTCATTGTTGCTGGTAGCAATAGCTTTTATTGGATGTACAAGTAGTTTATTGGTTGGCGGTTGGCGGTTGGTGGTTGTTGTGTGCTGATTTAACAGTTTTATGCACGCTTAAGCCAGTTCTTAAATAACCTGTGCGCGTCTAGGCTGCAATAACAGGTGAACGATATACGTACGAGTATACATACATACATATGTACGTTCATATCAATGGGCTTTCAAATAAATACATGCATACATATGTATATCCATATATTAGCTTAGCGTAAATGCAATATTATTTATTTTCGAATTTTCTTCTGTCATGCTGGCATTTCCTTAATGGAGTTCGAAATTCGAGATTTCTTGATCAAAGTTTGTCATGTCGTTGCTGCTAGCTACCATATACATACATATGTACATATGTAAAATGTAATACATTCATGCTATTTAACGATGAAAAGGACAAACTGCGGCCAATGGGCCAATTGTGATTTCAAATTTTACAAGAAATGATATCACTCTGCCGTTTTTGTATACTTCCTTGAACATCGAACAACTACATATTTCAACTAACATTTACAACTAAGGCTTTGTCTTCAACACGGCAAGTGTGGAAATTGCCGATTTTGCAAGATAAGTACTCAGTATATAACACCCGTTCATTATCCCTACCAGAGAACCACCGACTCCAGTACTACGACTCGGCTTTCAGTAAATTTGACAAAATTACCTGAGCAGAACAGAACTGAATTTTTGTCGAGTTTTGCTTAGTTATTTTTGGTTACAAACAACTTTTTTCTTCCCATTATCACTTCTAGGCTAGCTTTTCAGTTTTGCTTGTCAAAGCTAACTATTTTGACGCTCACTTCTTAGTTTTCTTATACACCTCATCTATAACACAGGCCGACAAAATTTAACCAACATTCAGACCCAGAAACCAGACTATATATTTCCGAAGGTTTATGATGCGCTGAATCCAAATCTGGCCTCAGAATTGCTCTATCAGCTCTGGTTTTCGAGATATCCTAACCTAAAAGTGCAAAAAACCCCATTTTTGCCCATATTTGAGGTTATGTAGCCTTGCAGATGTTTTCTTTCACCAAAATTAAAGGATGGCATCTTTAAATACAATCCTTCTTTTTTCAAATGACGTTTTGTTTGCTCAAATATCATTTTTTTCGCAGAGATATCGCATTTTGAGATTTTCATGTTTTTTTTGTATTTTTTGCACTTTTAGGTTAGGATATCTCGAAAACCAGAGCTGATAGAGCAATTCTGAGGCCAGATTTGGATTCAGCGCATCATAAACCTTCGGAAATATATAGTCTGGTTTCTGGGTCTGAATGTTGGTTAAATTTTGTCGGCCTAGTTCCATTAAACACGAAAGATACGATTATCGTAAAAACTCAAACTAATAAATTAATTTTAGTTATCAATCCGAATTTTGCATGGACAGAGAAGCAGATATTAGTTTAAATTATTTCGGATACTTTTCCTTGTAGACTAGTGTAATCACGGCACGGCAAGGTTATGTTCATTTTTCCTCTTTAATCTACGGAATCGCGTATTCTATCAATTTTACGAAAGAATCTATTTGAAAACTGAATTAAGTTTTCAGGCTCACATTATTAACGGTATTAACGCTGGTTTCCAACTATTCAAATTTATATCTGTTAACAAACAGTAGAATCTCAGTAGGCAAGGACCCTTTGGATCAAACCTGAATTGCGCGTGGCAACCAATTGCTTTTCTAAACATTTTTTCTAAATTTATAAAATTTTACCATAATAACATAGAAATGATTTTGAAACCATTTGCCTCGTTAACGGCTTACTATTTTATTATCGCTCTTTAATCGGTTGCGTAATTCAATCAACAATCCAATAATGATGAAATGCAAGATTACGAAGATTGAAGTGGAAAATTAGGGTATCGAAGGCGATTATATGTATACCAAGTGCTGGCACTAAATCAGCTGATTTGCCTTTTTTCTTCTCGTATTTGGAACTTCAAAGTGACCTACTTCTTTGTTTGTTTACACTCTGACATTAAAAATATCAAATTGCAAAAGCAAAACCGATGTACGTAAATGATTTTGCTCTAGTGTCACCAGCTTGAGCGTACCCTCGCCCTGACGTAGTTGGACACGAGGCGTATGAGACAACTAAGAAGAGAGCCAAAAAAGTTAGCTTTTGTAAACAAAAATTAAAAGTCAGGTTAAATTCATATAAACATGGACGCAAAATGTTAGTAAATGAAAAAATATCAGCAAATTCTACAATTTATGTAAAATTCACCGCTAACCGGGTAGCGACATAGCGATATGTGCAATCTTCCGTTTTCTGTCGACCGAGTCAACAATCATTGCATTTATGCCAAAGCATAAAATTTTTAAATAATTCACAATTTCTATCTCTAAGTATCTACTTAAGTCACTTTCAAAGCCTGGGCAAAGAATATACCAATTAATGGCCTTAACCCTTTCGGTCCGAACGGGACTTATATGTCCCGGCAATGTTTGAAGATACCTACAATTTTGACGGGTCAAAAGACTTTTATTTCACCCATTGCAACTATTAAACATATAAAATAATTTGTATTTCCGTTACCGGCTTTCCGTACCGAAAGGGTTAAATTGTGAGATGGGCACATATTGTATGTGCATGTGTATGTAATTATGTACATTAGCATAGTAGCAATAATATTTATGGCAGGCAGTCACTTACCTTTAGTTGTTACTTCATCAATTCCTGCGAAAACTACCGCAGTTTGTCAAGTAAAAACGATTTTTAAGTTTTTCAACTTTTCTCCGAAAGGATTGGTTCGACTTCAATAGATGACACGGTTGTTTTATTATGATTACAGGCTAAACGCGTATGTTGTAACTTTCAAAAATATTTTAGGCAATAGTAAACGAGTCACTTTACACATCAAAATTTCTTAATTTACGATTTTACCATAAATAAGAACTGTAACAATTTCCACCTCTTCAATTCATGTCGAGCATGATGAACTTTTCTAGATTTTCAAATGTTAATTCATAGCCAAAGGTACAAACTCTTTGATTTGATTTATTTATTATTTATTTTCCAATCAGACGAATTCAACAGTTGTTGTTTTAAAAGTGTCTTGCCATTTGTTAAAATTCGTGTGAGTACACACTCATACGCGACGAAACGTAAAGCAAAGATACGCAACGACGGCCGGTATTAACAGCTCAGCGCAGGGCAAAGAGCAGCAGGCGGACACGATAAGATATTCGCGCTCTTCTATAATTTTACCACCTCCACTGCCCCTGCAGTTTTAAGGTATCAACACAATAATGTTGATAGTTCTCGTTTTGTTGTTGAGCTGTTAGTATGTTATTAATGTTTTTTTTTTTTGTTGCTTGCGTGACCAAAAACTCACCACACTACTTGGTGAAAAGAAGCGAGAGGCATTAATATACACACCACACTAATTGCTAGTATTTGCCAGGGCAAGAGCACGTTGCTTTTGATTCTGCTATCGCCACTACTGCTCACGACGTATACGGCTGGCTTCACCACCTACTTTTCCCCATCCACTTCTCCTTCCGCTCGCATATCTCAACGCGTTTAAATATCACCCACTGGCTTTTCATTTACGATTCCCGTCCTTTGCAAATCTTATTATATTTTTACGTATTTTCACCTATACAACATATGATTTACCATTTTATAGCTTTATTTCTATCCCTTCCAGGTTTTCAGTGCGCACTGGCAAAACAATACGTCTCAAAGAAAATCAATGTCGTTGTCGTTTCTCTTTCGATTTCTCAAAAACAACAACTCGATGGGGGAAGAGGGAGCTCTCACTCACGACACATTTAACAAAATAATAAAATATAATAACACTATACACTTGAAAAGAGTAATGAAAAACGTATGCGCAATATGTATTATCAAAAATTCCTAGTTGCACCATGAATACGATAGCCGAATTGATGACGACGACGATGGCCAGGCCACTGTGATTACAACCGCAAACGCGCTCACTTCGATTGTAACTGAAAAAACTAATTCACCTCGCTTACTGGGCTTGATACTAAGAGCAAATCGAATGAATCAAGTTGAGGCCACTAAAACGAACACTACAACCCGCTGATCGCCCCACCTCTCAAAAAAAATGAGGAAATATTTGCACATAGCAAACAGATCCGAAGAACTTCGCCTTTCGCATATATACATATACACACACATACATTCATATGTTACGGCCAAACGTAAAAAGTACGCTCGCAATCGCGGAGTTAGCTACTGAATCTATGTGCTTGCTTTTAGATAATAAGTTGTATGTATGGGTGACGTTTAACCAGAGAACTTAGAAAGTTCTCTAATCCAACCGTCTAGCCCCTCTGTACGCAATTTACCATACCTGCTATGCTCACCAAAATGTTGACTATATACTAAGCAATGTAGTTTAATATACAGGTGATGTTCCTGTAACTATGTACAAGAACGCCAATATTCAGTGAGTATTTAATAAGTGACTTAAACCACCAGCCTTCGTATGGTGGAATATAAAGGGAATTGTTGCTATCAAATACATGGTTTAAATAATGGATCGTTTCGAAGTAAACTTAAGCCTAACAGTAAGCTTTTGAATCTTAATCTAATTTATGCGGCCGTATTAGCTACATGGTTAGTGCATGACTACTATTTAGAAGTGCGAAGGTTCGAATCTTCGTGCATGAAATACCAAAAGAATAGAAAAAGTTGTTTCTAATAGCGGTCGCCCCGCAGCAGACAATGGCAAGCCTCCGAGTGTATTTCTGTCGTTCGAAGTCGGCTTAAAACTGTAGGTCCCTTCATTTGTGGAACAACGTTAAGACCCACACCACAAATAGGAGGCGGAGCTCGGCCAAATACCCACAAATCGTGTAAGCGCTAATTATATATAAATATATAATTTATTATAATTATAAATTGTTATTATTATTGTAATTTATGCGGGTAGTGAGTGACTACTATTCAGGAGTGTATAGGTTCGAATCTCCGTGCATGAAACAGCAAAATTATAAAAAAAATGTCCTAATAGCACCCCCAGTGTATTTCTGCCATCAAGACGCACGCCACAAATGGGAGAAGGGGCTCGACTAAACACCGAACAGAGGTGTACGCGCCAATTATTTATTTATTTTATTTGTATATCCGAATTTTAATAATCAGAAGTATTTGTGATTAAAAAAACAGCAATATTGAGTAATTAATTAGCAGCTTTGGAGTAATTCGGTCATATCCAGGTGATTTTCTTTTCTTTCCATTTTTGGATCTGAAAGAAAATTCACGTATGAGCATTATCTTGTACTATATAAATCTCGTTCATTGATGCACCACATAAGTTGTGTTCGTGATAGTTATCAGCTTTTGGTGTCCGCGTACACAATTTCCGAGAGAAAGAAAGAATTAGGAGAGTAAAGCGGTACTTCATTTTAAGGAGAAGTGAATAGTAATGGTGCTCACACTCACCAACGTAAACGTAAGCCCGTATCAGCTGACACAATGAAACTAATGCTGAAAACAGTGACCGACGTAAACGCAGTCCCCTGTCAGCTGTTACGATCAAACTAATGAGAACCCCATGTAAATGAAAAATTCCTTCCTTCCGTATCGTAGTATCGTAGATTTTATTTCACGATTTTTGAAAATTGATTTGAATAATGTTAATTATAGATAAATGAACTATTTGCATTTGTTGGTTTTTGGCTTTGGTTTATTACACAATTAAAAATTGAAACCGATAACGCGGATATGTGAAAAAGTGTGTATGCAAAATATTAATGGCAACTTTGTGTCCATACAGCCAAACACAAACACACACAAACCGATGTATTGTGTAAATATGTAACTAAAAGAACGCAGTTGTTTTCTACGGGATAAGTTTAGGCCAATTTTGTGTATCCTAAGGGCAACGGAAAGGGACTGCGATGCGTTGGTGAGTGTGAGCACCATAAGTTTAATCATGGTGAAAAAATTCCAGAGGTATGGACAAGATCAGTCCGTTAATCGGCTCTCAGCGAATTTGAAAGAATCAGCTGATTGGCTGACGTAACAGGGGCCATGGGAGCAGTTTTTTTTTTTCAAATCTTTAATTTTTCTAATTTCACTTCTAATTTTCAATTTAAGGAAATCATCAGCTATTCGGGAAACTTACAAGTTTTTACTAGTCTTCTGTTCGCTTCCTACTTTGAATAATTTGCTTTCTGAAGAGATTAGTACCCCGCTTTTGTTAAAAATCCACAAAATTGTTGATTATAACGACGTCACGTCCATTCGATCCAAATTACCCGACTGGTCGAGAAAAAGTGTTTCTGTAATCATTAAAATTATATGGGGTTGGGGTTGGTATGTGACTACCATTCGATGGTGCGCGGGTTTGAACCTCCTATTATGAGACACCAAATGATAGAAAAGTGCTTTTCTAATAGCGGTCGCTCCTAGGCAGGCAATGGCAAACATGCGAGTGTATTTCTGCTATAAAAAAACCCCTCCTCGAGCTTATATTTCTTGCCGGAGTCACTAGTTGGAAACGGAGTCACCACATCCAGGGCCGTCCGCTCAAATGGTGAACCCGTGTTGTGTTGCTGTAATCTTCCACGACATCTCTCCTTTGGACCTTTCGCTATCATACACT
Organism: Anastrepha obliqua; assembly: GCF_027943255.1. Lineage (NCBI taxonomy): Eukaryota > Metazoa > Arthropoda > Insecta > Diptera > Tephritidae > Anastrepha > Anastrepha obliqua. The sequence continues at coordinate 1,393,589 of NC_072895.1, read as the reverse complement.
CCGCGCAATTTTAAATCTTTTCGGCAACTGATTCTCTTTAATTTACCCAGTAAAACCGCTACTTATTCTTCTCCAGCATTTTAATGATACCCAGATGACCTCCGCTTGGCCTCCTTGTAGAATTCCTCTAACACGGTCACTCTGTTCCAACTCCTTTTTAAGTTGCGGAATCTTAAGTTCACTCAACTTTGCAATTTTGTTTTTTGTTTCAAAAACTCAATTCAACTCAAATTTCAATTTGCTCTGTTTAGGATATTTTCTTGATCTGGCGACTCGTATTTTCTGGCAACTTCTGTCTTATACTCTGGCATTCATCTTGCCAGTCGTTTCGCGACTGTTCGTGATTTATCACAGTATGTTTCTCTCATTGAGAATTAAGAAATTAAGCTCAAAATTGGGTATAGTCCTGCATATGAAAATATATATGAATCAATCAAAACCAATTACTAATGGGATTTGTATAGGACGTAATTAACAGAACGGGCCAAGTAATTAGCCTTGGCGTAAAAAACCAAACTTTCAAAGTACGATGCAAATGTCACATTCGTCATTGGGAATTGCACGATATAATTTTAAAGTTTTGCAAACATTTACCTTGCACTATCTGGCAGCTTCGCCCAACACGATTCGTCCGTTTTTTTTTTTATTATTATTTATTTAATCAATTATAGGGGAGTCTGCTGTTTCCGTGGCGCCGCAATCTGATGACGGATTCTCATAGAACTCGACAAAAGAAAACGAAATGAATAAGTTAAATTTTTTGATATCTCCCTTAGTTTTCGAGATATTGAATAAAAAAGGTCTCAAAATGCCCTTTGGAACTTCACTTTAATTTGCCACATTACACTATATATTTTTTAACACTTCACTAAAATTCACGAAATATACACTCACACGCGTGTTTTTACTTATTTTTATCCTTATATTCGAATTATTTTTATTAAAATAAAATGCAAATGCATTTGTCCATACAGCCACTTTCCAATTTTAAACGCGAATAAGATTGGAATGACAACAATATGGTGTTGCCGGATGCCTGCAAATGAAACAAAAATATGAACAAACATTAAGTATTTAATTTAGTGTTAATGTTGGGGATGGGGGTTATTGTGCCTCCTTACTACATACACGCATATGATGTTTTAATTTTGGGTTCAATGGTTTTAACGCGAAAAGGAGTTCTACGCAAAAATACTGTGTTAATTAATTTAATTTTAATTACTTTATTATTTTTTGAGATACGCTTAATATCATTGTTTTTAAGTTTGAATGAGTTGTATGTTTTTATTTTCAAAATTATTTCTCAACTTAAAATTAGAGTAAAAAATACTGCAGTTTTACAATGAACCTTCTACTGAACATCTCTGCATACGAACTTCGTTTTTATTTCAGATGTATGGCAGCACCAACTTTTCGCTAAATTAGAGAACTTTAACATTAAATTACTTGAAAACTAAGCGAGATATTAAAAAATTTTACTTGTTCATTTCGTTTTCTTTTGTCGAGTTCTATAAGAATCCGCCATTAAATTCCGGCGCCACGGAAACAGCAGTATTGCCCAATTATATAATATAATATAATATGTTTACAGCACTAACTACCAGGGCTATCGGTTAAAGCCGATTTTAAAATATATCGATTCATTTTAGTTCATTTATCGCTAAGTGTCTGACTTTTAATCGGTCGGTATGGAGCGGGTCTCGAGATTGTTTTGGCCAGTACTTGTTACACCGAAAAATGCTGTTGCTAAGAATTTGGAGGGGATTTCTCGAAGCCAGAGGGTAACCAAGATGTTCAAATATATTTCAGTGAACAATCACGAAAACTAATTAGCAAATGCATTTCTTAAAGCTTCTGACCGAAATGGGTTTGGTTAAGCCGGCTCATAATGGAACCTATCAGCTAATGCCATTGGCGCAGCGTGTAATTGACAAGTGTGCAAATTTGGTACGGCAACAAATGTGCGCTGTGGGTGGACAGCAAATATCAATGCCTGTATTAACTCCATCAGAACTTTGGAAGAAGTCCGGACGATTAGAGGGTGATATAACAGAATTCTATCTGGTGCGTGATCGGCACGAAAAACAGTTTCTACTGAGCCCGGTTAGACATCTCTAGTATGTGGAAATAATGTTTGCCATACTAACTTTTTTTTGTTATAGACGCACGAGGAAGCAGTAACCGCTATGTTAGCATCCATTGCTCCGATTTCCTACAAGCAATTACCTTTGCGTCTATTCCAAATTGGTTCAAAATTCCGTGACGAACTGAAACCACGATTTGGTCTCATACGTTCAAAGGAATTCATTATGAAGGACCTGTATACATTTGACCGAGATGCAGCAGCAGCATTGCAGACGTACAACCAGTTGAATGCTGCTTACGATACGCTGTTTCAGCAGTTGGAAGTGCCATTTGTAAAAGGTGAATAAATAATTACTAACGTATTAAATATCTCTAATATGAGTTTATCTAACTCCAAGTGTAGTTAAAGCTGCTACGGGCATGATGGGAGGCAGTGTATCACACGAGTACCACTATCTCGCTTCCTCAGGAGAAGATCAACTTGTTACATGCGATGCTTGTGGATATGCGGCCAACGTTGAAGCAACTGAGGAAACAAATAGTAGCAAAATATGCCCCCATTGCCATTGTACTAATGTTCAGCGTGTGCGTGGAATTGAAGTGGGGCACACTTTTCTGCTGAACGACAAGTATTCTCGGCCGCTGAAGGCAACATTCTTACAAGAGAATGGAAAACCAGAATTTCTCGTAATGGGTTGTTATGGTATTGGGGTTAGTCGGCTAGTGGCAGCCGCAGTAGAAGTACTTTCAAACGAAAGTGAGCTGCGATGGCCAACACTGTTGGCCCCTTACGACCTATGTATAATAGGTGCTAAAAAGGGTAGTAAAGAAGAAAAAGTCGCCAATGAAATAGAAAATGAGTTTTGTCACTCTCTCGGAGAAATTGGTTGTGCTGAGGACGTGCTGATTGATGACCGTAATTACTTAACAATAGGCAAAAGACTGATCGACGCAAAAAGGTGGCATCGACATAGCAGACATTGTTTTATTTAGACTAATTTGTTTTATGTGTTGCAGAATGGGTTATCCTGTAATCATTGTAATTGGCAGTAAAACCACTAGCCCAACGCCAAAAGTGGAGCTACATTTGGGTCAAGCCACGATGGAAATTGAACCAAAAGAGGCACTAGCCGTAGTCGCGCAATACATAAAAGAGAAGCACAAACTTTACAACACAACATTGGTTTGTAAAAACACATTCTCTAAGTAGTCACGGTATTCAATATTGGTATTCTTATTATTTCAGAACTCTAGTCAAGATAAGCATACAAGTAAAGCAGCTGTTTTATAGTTACGGGTCTTACATCACACTGTAATAATTAAAAATCCATATGATTTCCATCATTTATTTGAAATTGTTTCTTTAGCTAAATACTTATAATATAATAATTAACATATTGTTTCATTTGGCTACAGAAACGGCAGGTTTGCTTTAAGCGCTGCAAACTCCTTTCGATCGAGTGGTTGCAAATGTGTGCCTGAGTAGGGTGAGAAAAATTCTAAATCGCGATGCTTGTTAACCAATATCTTTTGATCCGAAGTAATAATATTATATTCACGTTCAATTTGCATTTGGTCTACAAAAATAGTATAATATTTAGTTATAACTCGGCATAATAATCAATTTTATCTATTCACCGTTTTTTAAAAGTTTCAACGCCTTTTCATTTTCCAATTTAACGAGCATGCTGCCTACAGTTATCCACACTTTCTTTTCGCCATTTGTCGAATTTTTTTCTACCTTACGTATCGCCTCGCGAGTTTCTTGCCTCCGCTTATCCAACTCCACTAACTCCTGCTTGTTCACTAATATTTTATCAGCCACCTCTTCCGTTGATTTTATAATTTCAACGACTTTTTGATCTTCGCTTTGGAACATATTTGTGCGAGAAACTGTAGAAATATGGAAAATTTTATATTGTAGTATATTTCAAAGCCCACAACTGCACCCCTAATCGATCTTTCATACTGTCTTAGCTCAGCTCTCTGCGAAGTCGCCGTTCCCTTTTCCATTCGCGTAATTTTTCTGAACGGATATCATTACGGGAACGCCTTTTCTTATTATGCAAAAAGAATGATTTGTTGTGTTTTGTGGCTTGCAAATCATTCGCACCGAAGTGTGTCACTCGCGCTGGCTCTTGGTCGGTTCCGAGTCCACTGCGTTTCTTTCGTATCACCGTCTTAATGGGATATAATCGGCCGGTTTGTGTTGGACCTAACCCACTTTCCTTATCCCAGCCCTGTTTAACCATAAGTTGCAGGCCACGATTCTTAGAGGAAATATTAAATTTATTTAACTTATTTGCACATTTACTGGGCTTCATATTAAATTGGTGCAAAGTGGATGTTTGGTGCTGGTACTGTGATGTATCTGAGAATGTTAGGTTGCAGAGAGAGCAATAAAAAGGTACATTCGAAATTACGGACGAGCACTGCTTCCGCTTAAGATGAGTATTTTCGTCCTGATACTCAGATTGCAGCATAATTGCTATGTTTTCATGTTTTTTTTGTTTGGCAAAATCCAAAGCGGTGCGTCCACTCTTTTCTTTAATACTTTTGTCAGCACCCGACTCTAGCAACATATGAACAGCATCTGTTGCACCTTCACAAGCAGCCATCATGAGTGCAGTCCATCCAAATTCATCGCAGGCATTGATATTGTTCGCCTGATAATTAAAACGAGCTAATTCCTTTACATTGTTCGAAGTGGCGAACCGAAAAAATTTATTACGATCGAAATCCAACGAATTGCTGTGCTTTGCAGGAAATGATTGACAAGCAGGTGCTAACGGAGCAGAGCGTATGTTATTATTTTCAGATTTAATTGTTAATTTCTCATAAAACTGTTGCACCTCTACGCCATTTGTTTCACCTGGACTACAGTACTTTTGTTTATTTGGAATATCCTCAGCACTTTGCAACTCCAGTCCACGAACAAAACGTTTTATCGGAAAGCTAGCTGTAGACAGTGCATACCAATTGGGGTGCAGTTCCACAGCTTCTGAATGCATTACAAAGAATAACCACTAAAATACTTTATTCAGCGAAACGAAATAACAATGTTTGCAAATACCACATATACTTTTAAAATATATTAAATGTGAATATATCAAATGGAAAAGTTAAATGCCAGAATTATAGAAATTGCGCAGTTTTATCGAGCATCTAAAAGTAGCTATTTATCAAAATTAGCCATTTATCAAAAAAAAATCGATAACAAAAAAAATTTCAATATTTGAAAATGATGTTACTAGACTTTAATGTGGCTCAGGGTTGCAAAGACAATAACAATCCATTTACATTCTTCACTATTTCACACTGTTTTACTACTTAAAGTAAATTCCCATATGCATTAACTACCAATAAATCCACAAAATTAATCTACCCGTTCACATATGGCAGATAACCTCCAAAATTGGCAATCAGCTGTAAATACTATTGTGAACGGTTTTTCTTCATAGAAAATTCTTTTTTGGTGGTATATTTCAGAGTTTTTGGTTTGTTTAATTATTATTAACGAAATGAAGAAAAGACAAGGAGAAGGAATGGAAAATTAATTGCGCAATTGGCTACCAATAATAAACAGTTGGAGAAAATCCGTAAACGACGTTTACTGAGGTTTCAAAAAATTATGGCAGAAAAACGCATGTAAAATTCGATATTACATTTCATAATAAGTAATAGGAGGACAAAGCGTTTATGGACACCCGTTTTTTTGTAGTATCTAACAAACATTTATTAGAATTATGTCTACAAACCTTCTTTGCCGGCATCCACTTTATTTAGTTTTTACTTTGACGCTTCTATTAACATTCGTAAAAATAATAACCTATTACACATAAAACACAGGGTTGTATGTAGAAGAGTGGGAATAACTTAGGACTATCATATTTTGTAATCTCAGATTAATTTTAATTATTTTAATTATTATTTTTGTTGGATATATGTGAATGTATTATAACACAAGCTAAATTTTGTTAAACACATCCTAAGTGACATCAGCCGATCTATCAAATTTGCTCAGAGTCGAATAACGGTCTGCTACGTAGTACACCTCTAAAAATACTTTCACCATGATCTGAGAGCATATGACAGAACTTTTTGTGAACATACTATTTTTGTTATTTTTTATTTATTTATATTTCTTTTGTTTTTATTGCAGAACAAGCTGTTGGTGTACAAAACTATGATAACACCAATTTGGCTATATGGACTACAAGTGTAGGTGTAATGATTATTATTGAATTTTATTACTTCAAGCTGGGCATCCAGCTTGTAAAGCAATTGTTTTATTACTTGTCTCTTACATACTACGTACAAGCGTTTTTATAGGAATTTTAGTCAATTCAAACCAATAACAATTTTTCGGTGTTTACTTATGTAATTTGATTCTAACATTCACGCGCCGCACATAAAAGAATTACGTTAGCTATGTTTGCATTTAGTTTCAAGTGTAATGAACCTTTTAAGAAATATGATACTATTTAAACGGCACAGCAAAGTGAATGCATAAGTGGACAATAAATAAAAAACCAAAACAAAACAATAAATGTTTATGAATATTAATGTTAAGGCATATCCGACTTATAATCATACTACATGGGGAACGGCTAAAAAAACTCATGTACAAACAATCCAACGATAACAATCGATGATTCTTCGAATTTTGACCACTATGACAGGTACACGAAAATGATGACACTTTGAAAAAATACCTACACTTAGTAATGCAGAAATCAACAAACTTCTTGAAAGGGAAAGAAACACAAAAAGACGTCTAAAGAGAACCCAACCAAGTGACCTAATAAATGCGAAAAAACAATAAATATATAAAAATAGTTCAAATGCTGTTATATTGTAACATGTGAAGAGAAACTTCTATTGTATATTTTTTAATTGTATATTATTTCGTTTATTTAATTTTATTTTGACACGACCAAATTGTTAAACAACATACTTAATGTCAATGGACAGATGTATAAAATAAATGGAAACTATAACAAACAAAAAATATTGCAGGTACCTATTGCAACAAAACAATGATCTGAAAATCAAAACTATCGCACGGAGATGGAAACTGCTTATAATATTCCAGCTATTCAATTGCATAATTTCTATTCACTTTTATACAAATGCTAATACATTTAATGATTTTTAGGAAAAATTATAAAATTATTTTAAAATTTCAAATCAACAGCAAAATTAAACAAACTTGAATAGACAACAAATCGCCTTTCTATACTTCTCCAAGAATTCTATCGCTTTTTGGAAAATTTAAACACACAGTGAAAGCGATGTTGAATCGCTGCATGTAAATACTGCGTTACCAAAGAACTCGCCACAAAAATTTACCCATCTACGCACTATGCAAAGCTGAATTTTGTGAAACCCACAAGTGTCAAATAAAGCCGAATTTTTAAATGTTTGAAAACATCTTCTAAAGCAAAAGTACAGAAAGAATCTTCTTGCGAAATAGGAAATTAATTAAGTTTGTTATAAAACATGGATTACGCACAGTTTGGAAATATGATGGAAAAGAATCGCATTGACAGCTTTAAAAAATGGCCGTTTGATGAAAATAGCGCTTGCAGTGTTAAAAAGGTGAGAGGTGTGCAAAGTAAAGGGTCTTAGTTTTAATTCTTATTTTCATTATTCTATCCTGATGGCGTAGATGGCCGAGGCTGGGTTCTATTGGAGTGGTAACGAGCGCGAACCAGACACAGTTACTTGTTACGTTTGCAACAAAACTCTTGATGGTTGGGAACCGACTGATGATCCTTGGAAAGAACACTCAAAACATGCTCCTCAGTGCAATTTCGTGAAATACGGTCGGAAAGAAGCAGAATTGACGGTAAGAGCACTAAAAAGGAATCTGCGTTCAGTACAGGTTCTCAAATATTCTTTATATTCTTTCAGGTTCACGAGTTCATTAATTTATTGAGTGTTGCGCTTAAAGCGCGTATGGAACAAGATTTTAAGAAAACCATAGAGGATTTTAATAAATGGGCTGAAAAGGAGAGAGCGAAATTGACACTCAGCAAATAAATGATCGCTGAACATCTTTAGCAGTTAGGTTATCAAATTAGAATTAGAACAACAGACATCAATAAACGAATACTTATGAAATTATACTCGATTTAAACTCAGTTTTTTAGTGCTAGTTTAACTATGCTTTCCAGTTAGGAATGCCATCGACAAAAATACATTGGAGTATTTCTTTGATTGAATTTTTCAAATTGTGTATCGATATTTTTTGATACATCGATTTGCATTATTTGGCAACAAAACATCACCCTAAAGAAAGGCTAGACAAGGCTAAGTATTTCGTCGGAAGGCAATTTGAGCACTAGACTCGATGTCCGTTACTGTTCCGATGCAATATGTCGAGATTATTTGATAAGAGAGCCACCCCTGTCGTATTAGTACTCACCCACCCGACATGTCCCTGTCCATACTGTATAAAGGCAAGTTTCTCTGTTTGGTATGGTCAGTTTGCAAACACCTTCAGGACTTGCTCGATAAATAGTCCTACGGCACAATCGTTAATTGCTACATCGCAAGACGAGCATAGCCTATTAGCTACAGAACCCCAAGGATTTAATCACTTGGTTAGCGCTATGTTACTCCATCATCATGGCCATAGTTGTGGAGATATTCTCTAAAACAACCATGCCCTGTCAGGAACTGCGCCATATAATAGTCAACATTCCCATGTTTTCTATCGACCCATGCCTGGACATTTCTAATGAGCCTGTAGGTCCGTCTGCCTTTGGTTGATTTAGATAGGCTCTCGTGCCTTTCTTCCTTGCGCTCCTCAGCGGTTAACGATCTGTCAAGGCTTCTGTATATTCTCTTACTTTCCAGAGTTATTATGTCTCGGGGTTTTATGTCAGAAACGACGCCGATAGCTTCTTGGGATACAGTGCGAAGGGGACTTGCGCCTCTACTGGCCCTCAGGCGAACAGTTCTGACGTGGCCCGCTTATGTTAGCCATTGTTTGGGATATAGCCGTATCTACTCGTGCTGCTTTCTCACAAGCTCTTTCAATGTGCGCATCAATTCAATGAGCTTATTTATTCTATGAAAGCAGCTATTTTTTACGTCCATACGAGATATTAGCATTCCTATTCACCGACGTGTACGTATACCGTGTCTATTTCCTAAGAGCTGAATCTGCCCTTCAAGTGGTTATTGGTCAAATTTATCTGCAATCTATGGGCAAGATTGATATTTAAACATAATGGGAATATTTATACAGCTTAGATGCATCGCTGGTCTTATTATTCCCTTCGAAAACTTCGAAACTTTCTCAGCTTCGAAACATCCCTCGAATGTTTCAGTGTTGCCAGCGTTATCGATAGGACGGTATTCAATCCACTCTGTTATTATAATGTACATCCATCTCCGGGTGCTTGGTCTACAACCCCAGGATTTTTCTAGCAATCGTTTGCATACCATGATGGCTTCAGTCCTTTGGACAAGGTTGCAATAGCGTACCTTTTCCTGTTAAGTTTGTCGCCCAGGATTAGGCTTAAGGTACTTAAATTCGCTGACCATTTCCCTCATGCCTGGTAAAGGCCTTTTGGGGTCAAAGTTTTTGTGATAAATAAAATAAATAATTGGCGCGTACAGTTCTGTTAGGTGTTTGTCCAAATTTCTTCTCCTATTTGTGGAGTGCGTCTTGATATTTTTCCCTAAATGGAGGGACCTATTGTTTTAAGCCGACACCGAACGGCAAATAGTTTTTATGTGGAGCTTTTTCATGGCAGAAATACACTCGGAGGTTTGCCATTGCCTGCCGAGGGGCGACCGCTATTAGAAAAACTCTTTCTATTATTTGATGTTCATGTACGGAGATTCGAACCTACACCCCCCAGACTGGTAGTCACGCACGAACTAAAGTGTTTTTCATATCGTGCCTAAAAAATTACATCTATGCAACTTCATTACTGTTATTCAGAAAGAAAAGCATAAAAAATAAAATAATAACCCACCGAACCATTCGCTGTCGGCCAGAAAATAATTTCTAACAATTCCATTTGAATAATAGAAACTTTGCTTCGTGTTAACGAATAAATGGAATAATTTGTATGGCATCGTAGAAAATATAGCATTGAACAAATCGTAAATGAATAAGACGGTCACATTAGTTGGTTCATTCATCATGCCTGTTTGTTCACAAGTTTCTGCATATTTCAGTTAATTGTTTGCGCGTTTGATTGGGCAGTCGTGTAACACGATTTGAAGTAAAGGAAAACGACGATGAGGTACCAAAACAAATAATGCATTAATCTTGCTTGACCGAAAACTAATTGGAAAGTGTAAGAAGCGAGAGCTAAGGAATAAATCTTTGCAAAAATAAGAAAAAACGGGAAAATAACAAAAAACGTAAATGTGGAAAACGAGTGAACAAAGTAGCATAGTCATAAGAGATTTTAAAGTCCAAAAATAGTGAAGGAAAGAAGAGCGTGCGTGTGAAGAGGAAGAAGAGATGATACGAATCCCGTGTAAATTATTAATAAACTACTGATTAGTGATAGAGAAAAAGAGGCCGCAAAATCGAAAAAATTGTGTGATGAACATAGTAACAAGAAGATGAGAAGTAAAAGTGGAACAAGAAACGTGAAAATCAATAGGTTTCGTGTTTAAGTGTGTAACAAGAGGGTGCGAATGCGATAGTTATAGAGCGAAGTACATGACGAAAATGGCGACAAGAGACGAACGAACGTACGAACGAATATTATACGAAAACGACTACGATATGGCGATGAATTGAGCTGTGAATGACGCCAAGAGCTGCCAGATGATACAAAGTAGGTGGTATTGAGTGAATAAATTTCTCAAGTGTGTTTGGATCATTACAATACCCTAAAGTAATATCGTCTTCAGTAATAATCTGAGCAGTTCCTAACGACATAAATGTACTACTTAAGTGATGTAGATGCAAATGATATATTTTGTGTTCCAATAGTCAGATTACAAAGTATTATATGTAGATATTTTATCTATCGAAAATGTATTAAGTTACAAAATATTGATGTGAAATGTTTATATGAACGATTTGAATGGGTAGGATTACACAAACAAATTATGTAAAATTTATTTCCACACTGAAAAAATATCTCTGCCGGTGGGGGATATTTTCATTTAGTTACATCTGGCAGACCTATAATGGCGGGCGAACGACAAGCGAACGAACGACGTGAAAAATCCATTTTCTAATTATTCCAAATTCCTCTTTAGCAGCGAATTCCTTCGTGTCTAGCATTGCGTTGCACGACTGAAAAGCTGAAAAAGAAGCTGGAAAACTTAGAAAACTCTGTTAAAAACTCGAAAAACGTAGAAACAACAACAAGTGTTAAAACAGTGTACAAATAATGACGCGAAAATTATGAACGAAGACTTGCTGCGCGAAGAAAACATCCAGACTTCCAAATTTTCGTACAAAGTGCAAACACAGAAATTTGTGTTAAAAATATTGCATTAGTTAAATTTGTAGAAGCTACAAATTATTCGACAATAGTTGCCCCTTAAATGGTACTCCATAACTGGACTTTTAATATTTGCATTGACAGTTAAAACGTCGTAGCTATTTTTAGTTGAACATTTTGGACGCATTGTGCACAGCGGGAAAAAGTGAATCGGAACCAAATCTGCATCCCGTGGCTTATAGAAAATTATGCAAAAAGACAATCCCCGAGTGCAGCGACGTAACAGTTGGCAGCGTAGTTGAACAGTGAAATACGTCTAGGTATCGCTAATTACTTCTGCGAGGGCAGAATAAAGGGAGTAGAGGAAATTGATAAAAATCGAGAATCGGTAAAAGGCAAGTGGCATGTTTATAATAAAAAACCGGCTTGGTTACATTATAAAATATATTTTTCTATTATCAAATATTGTTTTTTAACTTTATTTGCATTGGCGCTGTATGTGTTATGATTTAAAGGCTAACCCATGGCACAATATGTAGTTGAAATTTTTTATTTGCGAGGAAAAACTGAAGCATGAATGAAGAAGGGTTCCATCTAACATAAAAAGAAAGATTGGTTTTAAGTTTACTACGGTGATGCAGAAATGTAATTGTAGACAAATGTCAGTGTTATATTTATAAAATTACTAAAAATTTGGTGTGATGCGGTCACCAAAACTGTTTTATGGAAAATTAGGATGTGCAGGTCCGCTAAATTATGGTATGGACTTATTTAAAAAATATCTAAATTCACTATTGATAACTTTCATAAATTATGGATTAAATTCGACCCAACTTAAACATCTTTTAACTTTAAACTTTTTGTTTCAGAAATTGAATAAGGATTACCGTAATGTCCTGCTCTTATAATTAACAACGCTTAGCTTATAGGTACTACTTTTGTGGAATGTTTAGTTTATTACTCATTGATTTGTGCTGGTGGGTGGAAGAGGAAAAGGGGGTATCATTTAAAACTACAATTGGGGTGGGAAAGGGGGGTATCAAATAAAACAACTCGCATTAGAAAAAAGACAGTTAAATTTTTGAGATCAGTGTCCAATCCTTGCACTACTCTATCTACAGAACGCTGGGAAGCCCTTTGAAAATGGTGTAAAAACACCGTTTTGGTGTTGTGAAGTTGAATAGACCAAAAAACCCAATGAACAATAACCACTGAAGTTTTTTCATATATGTAAATGCATATTTGAGCTGTTAGAGGAAATTCTGAAATATTTATATGAAAAAAAAAAAATATATATATAAAAAAGATTCCGCCGGCAAAAATTTAGAATACGACTTTTTATTTCAAAATTTCACTATATGTATGTAGTACATTACATAAAATCTCTTGTTTTATAAAAAACTTTACGGTTAAGTTTATTACCTAATTGTGAACCGATCCCGAATTTTTCCACACTAAGTTCGCACTTTAATTTAAACCCAAATTTTGAAGTTTCTGTACACTAATTTATTAAAATAATTCAGTATAAAATGTGTATTTTTGAATATGTATGAGTGAATTCAGTTTTATGTTTTATTCAGCTTTTGAAATTCTTAGAAGCTGCTGAAGCTACAAAAACTGAGGCGCTGGTCGCAATGAGCGCACTTCCTTCATTGATGGAATAGGGTTTGAAAAATTGTGTGGCCGAAAGGAAAAACGAAGGAATGTTCAATACGTTCAACTATACTAACGCACAGCTATAGAATCAGTTCATTGCCAACGTGACTTAAAAGCTGATTCTGTCAAATTCGTCAAGAACGAAATATTGGTTTGTGGATGGCGCCACCTTTGCATTATCTACATTGTGTTGATGAATGATAGCTATAGCGTTGCAATAAAGCACATACAGCCATGGACAGATAAATAGCACAAATGTGAACCTTATATGTTAAGTTAAGTTTTTAGTACGAAAACTGCTCTGATAAAATAAATTTGTTTGTTTACATTTATTACCGTTATTAAGCTTACATTTACGCGGGGAATTTACCGTTTTTCTTCGATGGAATTTTTTGCGCTCTATTTTATTTATGCTTATTGCTGTTTTGAAGCTGACATAAAAAAATAGCACATTTTAACTTGTGCAGCGGAGAGTAAAACTTTAATATTGTTTCAGCGATTTTTAGTATAGTTTTTTGTTTCTTAAATAAAATTTTAAAGTAATTACTAAAAATGGGACGTGGAAAACATTGCACGCCGGAGAAAAGAGCTCTTATATACCGTATGAGTCAAAGCGGAAATAGCTCAAATGATCATGTGCTCTCGGAAAATGGTTTATATGCTCCTAATTTGGTTAAGAAAGATTCATCCTATCTAAGCAAAAAAAAAAAAAACGGAAAGAAAACCAAAACCGGGAAAAACTGATGTTAATGTGGATAGAACTATAATACGCAACAGCTAAGTAGATCCTTTTAAGTCGACACGGCAAATAATGCTTGAAATAATCCAAGAATCTGGTACAGGTATCCAGAAAGCTTGTAGGAAGGCAGAAAGCAGGAAAAAAACCGCACCTCTCAAAAAACATCAAACGCCGACTTGCCTTTGCAAAAGCCCACAAAGACAAATCTATTCAATAGTGAAAAAACGTACTTTGGACCGACGAAACCCAAATAAATAGAATGGGACCAGAGGGGAAAACTATTGTACGCCGTGCAAAAATTCAGGCACTAAATCCTAGGTTCACAAAAAAGACTTGTTTGCGTGGTTGGCAAAATGGTTAGATTTCAGTATCCGGATATACTCCAGAATAAAATGGAGTCATTTGTGTATGAGTTTATGATATAATATTAAATTGGACATTTTTGCCGGACAATGACCCAAAGCATACTATAAAGGCAGTGAAGCAATGGCTCTGAAGACAAAAAAATAATGTACTGAATTGGCCGACGCAGAGCCCTGATCTCAATCCAATAGAAAATGTGTGGAATGACGTTACGGTCAAAATCTCTAACAAAAACTTTAAAAATTTTGATGATTTGTGGGCCACAGTTGAGGAGGCTTGATACTCGATTCCAAAGGAAAGATAGATGCCATAAGCTTGTAGAAAGCATGGAGCGACTTCTTGAAGAAGTAATCAAAAACTGTGGATATCGTACCAAATACTAATCTGGTAAAACAATATTATTACTTAATTATCTGATTTGTTTACTATTTTTAGTTTTATTAGGAATTTTTTAGGATGTGCTATTTATGTGCCCAGGAGATTTCGTGAGTTATCAACGTTCTCGTAAATTAAATCACAAATTCTTTTTGACCATTTTTTTGTTTTAAAGTGGGAGTAAATACGTTTTTTTTATGTTGCTTTTTTCCCAATAAAAAGTTATTATTTGAAAACATATTCAACTCTTTGGTTTCAAAGTCTAAATGTGATATTTATATGACCATGGCTGTATATAGCAAAGTGCCCGTACCAAGTACCAAACTTAAAAAATTATTTGAATTTTTTTTTGGCGAACATTGCGCAATTGTTGCGCCGAATATAGTAGATGGGTTGTGTTTCAAAGTGAACGACTTATCTTGGCAGTATTTCTCGCTTTTGAGGAATTGTCACTTTGCAACCATTAAATTCACAGCGACCGTCCTTACCACCTGGACAAAGGAGGTCAAACTGCAGTTGAAGGTGAAAGTCGACGATACGCCAATATATATATATAATTTGGTGTTTCGCCGAGCTCCTCCTCCTATATATTTGTGGCGTGCGTCTTGATGTTGTTACACAAATGGAGGGACCTACAGTTTTAAGCCGACTCCGAACGGCAGATAATTTTTTATGAGGAGCTCTTTCATGACAGAAATACACTCGGAGGTTTGCCATTGTAGGCTGAGGGGCGACCGCTATTGAAAATACTTTTTCTTCAATTTGGTGTTTTACCGTTTCACAGTGCTTGAACGAATATAAATCCGGGTCGTTCCGGTTACGGAGAACCGACTTTTGTTTGCCTCTATTATACCTTCAAATGCATGCCCTCCATTAAACGCAGTTCGTCCTTTTCTTTATCTTTTCTATTTTCTTTTGTCGTCACATTTTATTGTACAAAATTTTGTTGTCGGTATAGTGCCATCACCTTATCGCCTTAGCTTTTATAATGGAAATGCTAACAAATAAAATTTACAATGTTTGTTTAACCTCTCAGATTGTTCAAAAGCTCGTACGTTTCGAATAAACATTTGAGCAGTTGGTTAATGAACTCACCCTGCTCGATATCCGAGTATCTAGTGCTCTAGTACCATGCCCCCGATATTGTGAGGTAGAATCAAAATTGGGTTTGAAAAAATTGCACACCTCGTTAACACGAGACCATTTTTAGTTAAACAGAGGTTTGGTGAAATGGAGTTAAATCGCGAAATAACTATTAGTAAACTATTAGTATAAAGATACTTTGTTAAAAATGCTTTGTTATATTGATTTTATTGTTATATTAATAACAATCGCCAACGATGTAGGCACATATAGTATAGTACTGAATGTAAACAAATCCGGGGTTGCTCGACGAACAAGTTTAATGGCCCAAAGTCGGCAGTGATTTGTTGAAAAACCGAAACTAAAAAAAAAACTAAAAGTTGAATCAAAAATCACACCATGGAAACAGATTTTAATTATGCACTCCGTCCTAATAGACTGATACTTCAGATACATATTAGGGGGATTCTTTATGTCTGGTACCATTGCATGAAATGAGAAAAACCTATTCTGCGTTAAAGTACAAGAGTATTCACGCTGAAAATTCTAACAAGATGAAAACAAACATCTGGCAGTCATTATGCTATAATTCGCAGCTTGCAAAAATATAAAGCGCATCATTTTGGCATACTTTAAAATATTAAAAATATCTTTCGCTTACAATTTGTTGTGTAGCATGGGGTGCAATCCATGCACTGTTCCACTCTTCCTATTATAATGGGTGTCCGGGAGCGTAATTAGGAATTGAGAGCTAAATTAAAAAATAATAACTAACGATAAACGTTTATTTCAATAACTATTACAAAGAAGACTCGCGTATGAGCGGAGAGGGGACGACGTTAGCTTCATCATAGACCCTTCACAATGGGTCCGTTCCGTCTGTTGCGGCAACGAATTTGACTGACAGGAAAATAATTTATGTGTATTTGAGTCGAAGGCGTCACATACGTGCCATACACCATGCCATGAAAATATCTTAAAGACGAACATTTTTGTATCGGTTAAATTTGTATCAATTGTGTTTTGTATTATATCACAGTAAATGCAGAAAATAAATGGAATTTAAATTAATCGAGTCACACCAAATGCCCCTTATCAATTTTATAAACCTTGAAAGAGTGGAGCAGAAGCTAGGCTTAACCAAAAATGAATGTGCGTCCCGATCTCGAAGTTATGGTCGCACCCACCGTCTACGACTACCATAAATTGGGAGTCCAAACGCCATCTATTGCAGATGAAGAGCTTCAGCTATACCGAGAGACTGCGTAACTTTGGCACAATCACGTTCTGGATACTGTATCAGGTTAAACGCCTACCTATCCAGACCCGACCTCTACATATCCAATATACAGTGTCGGACAAAACATATTGAACTCATTCATACTTCGATGTAATTATATTTTCCTAACTTAAAATGTCATTTCAAATATAAATTAAATACCCAGAAATTAAGACGAACTATTTATTTTTTGAATGCATAAAAAAACTTAACAAATAGTTTACTTCATAAAATTATATTCGTAAAAAACAAAACATATGCGATATTCAGAGCGACAAAACATATTGGAATAACAATAATATGGAATAAACTAATATTTTATAGCATAGCCATTATTTTTTATAACTTCACTACATCTTTTTAGCATGAAAGCTATTAGATTGTTGATAACGTCGAGTGGAATATCCAACCAGGCTTGTTTGGCAGCTTCAAATAGCTTCTTTTTGTCCCCATTTATTCCTTGCCTGCCCATCCTCCTATTGAGTATCTCCCAAAGGTTCTCAATTGGATTGAGGTCCGGAGATTGTGCCGGCCACTCGAGCACATTGATTTGTTCTGATGCGATCCTATTTGCTACCAACATCGAGGTGTGCTTTGAGTCGTTATCTTGTTGGAATGACCACGAAAGTGGCATGGGGAAGCATCTCGCACTCTAGATATTTTGGTATACAAACCTATCCATAATTCCATCTATTAAATGGAGAGGTCCAACACCAAACCCAGAAAAACAACACCACAACATAATACCATGTCCGCCATGCTTAACTGTACCTTTGCAGTATCGAGGATGTAAACGTTTTTTTTTTTTGGCCGGCGAACTCTTCTCATTCCGTCTGAATTTTGATTCGTCAGAAAAAAGTATAGTTCTCCATCGTTTCACTGACCGGTTAATGTGCTCCCGAGCGAATTTCAACCGCTTTAGCCGATTTTTTGTGGAAATAAATTGCTTTTTTGCTGCTATATAACTGTTCAGTCCACCTGCACATGCTCTGCGTTGTACAGTTCGGCTGCTAACCTTTAAGTTCAGCTCTTTAACTATACTTGCTGCCGACTTCTCTCTCTCCCATTAGCAAGTTTCTTTAATAAAAGTACAGAATACTAGAATTTTCAATACGAAACTACTATTGACCCTTATTCCAACGCTCACATTGACCACAATAGACAAAAAATATCTTAGTACACATGGCTTGAACAGTAGCAAAAAAATAACGGAATTTTGGTCGCCTACTTCGATAAACCGAGACGAGTCCAATATGTTTTGTCGCACCTGATATTGTATATGTTTGCCTTTTTTCGCATATTATGTAACGCAGTCTTATCTTAGAAACTATTTTTCATGTTTTCATATAACAACTGTGATATCTTTTCTTATTTAAAATAATATTTGCAAGAGTAAAAAGAAATAGCTTCACTAATAGGTATCAGTCCAATATGTTTTGTCCGACACTGTATGCCCAGCATGTGAAGATACTCCCACGATACCAACCACCTGTTCACATGCCTTCCTAAACCTACCATCTAAGAGGGTATTCTTCTTAGTTGAGCTAGATGAAGACGGCCGGTAACTGCATTGCTTTGACAGGGCTTAGTAAGTTGCTACCACAACCAACAAAAACCTGTTCATACACAACGAAATATTATATTTGCTTTCACGACAAAAACATCTGTTGCTTTTTTGTTTATATGCGGCAATACTTTCATTGTGGCACCACAGTACGACTTACAAGTCGCGTTAGTCAAATGCGTTGCCTCAACGGACCCATTGTGACAGCCCCATTATACGCGCGGATTATTTAGTCATGATGGCGCAATGGAAGCGTATTTCAAAGCCAAAACAATCCTGGCGAAAAGGCACATTTCTTGCAAACCGACCTTCCAAGGAAGCGGTGATTAAATTTGAAAGGCTACAACCCATTTCTTCAGGCATAGCGTTTTAAAAGAAACTTTTATTAATTATTTCAATATATATTGCGTAATTTATGTTTGAATTTGTTATTAAGTCATTCATTTTATTGTAACTCCTTATCGCATACAGCGGCCAATATTTGTTTTATGGCAGGTCACTTTCAGCATACGTTAGCGATCAAGAAATAATTTGAATTGAAAACTAAAAGTATTTATTTTTATTTTTAGTGATCACCTAAAATAACATCTGGCGTTAACCTGGATTAGCGACAAGAAGCGCGTTATAACAGCATCACGATGGCATCCAGAAGTCACCAGTATTTTAGTTTGCGTTGGAATAATTACCAAAACACTATGACATCAGTGTTTCAGCAGTTACGCGAAGACCTCGCCTTTGTGGATGTAACACTTTCTTGTGAGCATGGGTCTCTAAAAGCACACAAGGTACCGTATTAATAATATAATCTACAAATATTTTACAAAACATCTCTAAACATACATACATATCTTATCACCAAGCTGCGGATCATTGTGAAATATGATTTTCAGAGTCTTTCAATTTGTCTCTAAACTATACAATATAGAGATATTGTTGTAGCTGCATTACTAAGCTCAGCTAAGATACGTGGAGTTTTTATGTGTCCTCACGCCTTTTAACGGTACTCTTTACACTTCACTTCACACGAAGGGGATCGTGTGCTGAGCGGAAATTATGCTGGAAAAATGGTTTTATCAGACGCCACACTGTACTGTATCGTCGTATTGGTTAAATGATATCAAGCTTGAAATATTTCTTTATTGGAGCACTACTCAAGGCTGAAAGGCTTATGGTAATAGGTAGCTTTAACGTGCACTACTCTCTATCGCAGCCAAGCTTACTGAAAGAACGTAGCGACACTACCATTAGAATAAAAATCATTAGATACCAGTGGGCCAAAGACTCAATCTGTCATACTGTTACAACAATAACAACCTATGCTAACTCTCGCTTAAGACCTCCTTCATATGCCTTTATTTAGAAGGATATCTAAAAACCTTGAATTTACCCTTGCGTAGTTTAGCCCATACTAATATCGCTCACTTCTGTTGCTTACAATTCACGGACCCATAGAGATGTGTGAAGGGAGGGATGGTGGTGAAAAGACAGTCAGTTCGATTGGTCGGCATAGGCGTCCGCTATTTACATCGATGGGGGTTGGGCTCGAAAGTAAGTGATTATTTCTCCTTCTTCACTGCAGGGAATCTTCACGTTTTCCCCGACTAAATTTACAGCGACACTTTTTATAACATGGACGAAGGAGGTTACTCTACCACAACAAGTCAAATTCGGTCACTGGGGGTCACTTTCGATAGTTTGCTCTCCTTTTCGGCACATATAACCGCGATCGCCACTATGGTCTAGCCGGTAGCACTAGGGTTGAAGAAAAAGATACGTTGGTGGCGACATTTAAGACAATCAGATGGCCAGTTTTAGGGAACTAACAGGGAATCCTTTACCACTTTATCGTTCACTAAATGACGTTTGTCGAAGACGTCTGTGGAAATGAATTCTGTGAATCCAACCGAAGTTTTGTCGAAACAACCTGTTTCCTGGATAGATAGACGACTGCGACCGATGACTTCACCGCACTTAGCAGGGTTTTACGAACTACTACAACAACTGCAAGCAGACGGCCAATCACAGAGAACAGACATTCCCGTAACAGTCGGTTCTGCGTTACCGGACTGACCCGTGCTTATATCTGACCAAGAATTTTCACTTCAACAGCACTCGAAATACCTTGCTCCTGGTTCTGTCGGAACTCGTCGAAAAACCACGTTTCCTGGGCTTGCTGCTGATAACTTCGACGTCAACACTGGCTGACAGAACTATAACATGCTTTCGGTTGTTGTTGTTGTTGTAGCAGCATAAACGATTCCTATCCATATACGGGAATTGCTGCTGAAGTGACAATCAGTAAGCGAGACTGCTGTTACTACTTGGTGGAAACAGGGAAAATAAGTTAGGAAAGTGATTTGAGGAGGAATTTTTTTTTTATTTGTATAAGCTTGGGTCTATTCTGGATGAAGAATTTTTAATATGGAAAAATTTCGAAAGAAATACCAGAAAAAAACTCAGAGGTTTACTATTGCTTGCCGAGGGGTGGTCGCTATTTGAAAAAAAAAAAAAACGTATTTGTTGTTGTTGTAGCAGCTTACTAAACCCTGTCCGTGCAATGTAGCCACCGGTCGTCTTCGTCTTACTCATCTAACGGTAGGAAACTTGCTGTTTCGACAGGTTGGTCCCAAAGGGAGAACGGTGAGTGGGTTTAAGGGGGCATGTGCATAAGTGGCTAGTGGCATGCTGGGTATCTAGACATGTCGGACATATGTTGATGACGTCGGGGTAAATTCTGGATAGTTAGGAGTATAACCAACTATAATATCCAGAACATAATTGTGCCAAAATAACATAGCTTTCACGAGGCAGCTGAAGCTCTTCATCTGCTGTGGGTGGTGGTTGGACTCCGATTACGGCATTCAGGGGTAGAGAGTTTAGGAAGGTTGTAAGTGCCTCCCGATGAATGCCATTAAGCGTATGTCTAAACACTGTCCGGTCCAGTTGTCGGTTAGTTTTGTCCTAGATCTCGGCGGAATAGGCGAAGAGATGTCTCCTGACGTACCTGGGAGGCGGCTCAGGTTCTAGCAGGTATCTACAGGGGTGAAACCTACGGCAATATCCGAGTAGAAACTGTGTTCTGAGCATTTTGTTGTGCTCCTTGACTGGGAGGCCTCATCGCACCACTAGTTGATATTCAACAATTTGCTATCCCACAGGGACCCGTTCCTAAATTACGTGTAATATTTCAAGATTAAACCTCAAAACATAGCAGTATAAAAAAAGGAGGTATTCTGCAGGGTGGTATCCTTTCCTCCTTGCCTCTCAACTTCTACATTTCATACATCCTTAACTAGGGTGTTTTTTTTTGATCTCACACGCTGACGGTTGTTTGATATTAACGTCTGACAGTGATATCATTTATCGAGTTTAGTGAATTGCTAAAACAATAACACCAATTTTTGTTTGGAAAACATCGGTTTTGAAAATATGCACTTTAAAGAGATTAATCGAATTCAACTTTTTTGAATCAGATAGCGAAATGTATGTACGTCGTGTCATAAAAAAAGAACTTTACCCTTGGACAGTATTTTTGTCCGTTGGTGCTGGTTATAGTCGGACAATCTAAACGATTGACCAAACTCGGTACAATAACATATTGGTTAAGGCAAAGAAACGCTTTTTGAAAAATCTCGTGGCTGAAGAAAACTGAACAGGCACGGTTTTTTTAGACGTTCCATTCATTAAAAATGTTGTTAAAATTTTTGAAGGAAACTTGCATTTTTTAATTTTAACAGTTTTATGGCATGTGGAAATAATATTTTTCTCAGGGTGCATTATAACGGGCGAATATGTGGGGATTACAAAATTTAAAAATGCGAAAAAATTATTCTCATCATAAAAAATCATATTTGAAAACATTAATCAAGTTTTTCTTTTTGATCATTCTTCTCCATACAGGTTGTGTTATCTGCGTGTTCGTCATATTTCCAAAAACTTCTTTTGGAAAATCCCTGCAAGCACCCCACCATCATTCTTCCAGGCGATATAATATTCACAGACTTGAAGACTATTATTGATTTTGTTTATCGTGGTGAAATAGATGTTACCGAATCTGAGTTGCAGGTAAGTCTTGTTCACATCCCCTCCTCGAAGAAATCTCAAATAAAGAAAAATGTGTGCCTATACTTTTTGTACAATTAAGGATGTCAAATATGTAATGAAGTTTAGAAATATTCTATAAAATGTTTTGAATTCTTTTGCAACATAATTTGGGCCCATTCTAACCAAAGCCAGCCAGCTTATGGACAATTTTTTTGAAAACGCAAACGGTTTACATCTTATAAATAGAGAACTTTGGCTTCGATAACGTTCAGATCGATTTCGTTTCGACTTCGATAAAAAAACCGAAAATGTTCGGTTCGACTTCGACCGAAATTGGGCGATTCGGTTAGGTCCTAAAAATCGATGATCGGTCGTTTTCTACTCATAACCACGTTCGTTGCACAGTAGGCAATGCCACTGCATCTTACCAACAATAAGAGAACGATTCTTTCCACAGAGTCGCCGAGTTGTAAAGTTCAATTTTTGAAGTGAAAACTTCTTTAGAATCGTTGGGAGTGATTTGAGGAAAAGTGAAACGAAAAAAGCGACCAACTTGGCTACGAAGCGTTATATTATATGTTGATATAAAAGTAGCGACGAACTAAATAAAAAAAACTTTTATTTTTTCTTGTGATTCGAACCAAGGATTTTGGATCGGAAGCTCACATTGCTAGTCGCTCGGCTACCGCGCCATGCTGTTGTCGCTGGCCTAAAAGTTATTTAGTTACGAAGCGTTATATTATATGTTGATATAAATAATTTTTGTGAGCGTGTAATTCTCAAGAGTTTTATTAGGTTTATTATTTAAAATGTATTGACTAGGTAGTGTGGTTATCAGTTTAACATCTGATAGATCCTCCATCGGAGGACAACAAATGCTAAACTGATTTTTGGAAATGGGCGGAGTGTTTTAGGGGCTTGCTCCTTCTCTGCCACGAGTTGACCCGGTATTACAGTACCGCCGGGATTTCGGCTTTGAATAAATACAAGAAAAAATATACTAATACATTTAGCTTTGGTGGGAAGAGCCATAAATTTTTATATGAATACATGTAGACGAAAATGGAATTTTTTTTTTGAAATTTGCATTGTAGGACATTTCTGATTATTTATTGAAAACATTTTTTGGTTTAGATACTGAAAGTCAGTTTAAGTGAATCGGTATAAATATTTCGTACATTAATTTTTGAAGTGAAAACTTCTTTAGAATCGTTGGGAGTGATATGGGAAAAAGTGAAACGAATTACAACATATAAACGTAGCGACGAACTAAATAACTTTTAGGCCAGCACCGACAGTATGGCGCGATAGCCGAGCGGCTAGCAATGTGAGCTTCCGATCCAAAATTCTTGGTTCGAATCACAAGAAATAAAATTTCTTTTTTTTTTGAAATTTGCATTGTAGGACATTTCTGATTATTTATTGAAAACAGTTTCTTGGCTTTTCTATTTTTGGTTTAGATACTGAAAGTCAGTTTAAGTGAATCGGTATAAATATTTCGTACATTAATTTTTTTTTTGTGAGCGTGTAATTCTCAAAAGGTTTATTAGGTTTATTATTTAAAATGTATTGACTAGGTAGTGTGGTTATCAGCTTAACATCTGATAGATCCTCCATCGGAGAACAACAAATGTTAAACTAGTTTTTGGAAATGCGAAGAGTGTTTTAGGGGCTTGCTCTCCACCTCTGCCACGGGTTGACCCGGTATTGCAGTACCGCCGGGATTTCAGCCTTAAATAAATACAAGAAAAAATATACTAATACATTTAGCTTTGGTGGGAAGAGACATAAATTTTTATATAAATACAAGTAGACGAAAATGGAAGAAATTTGTAAGTCTGTTTCTTCGGTCCGTTTGGGTATTTTTTTTGACAACATCGAAACCAAAGCATTTGTATCATATTTTATCTATCATAAGCCACTCGTATCATTTGTTGAAATTGAAAACATTGAGGATGAATAATGATAAAATGAAGAAAATAAAATATAAACTTTATAGCAATATTATAATGAACCTATAATTATCCCGCTCCTAATGCTGCTTTCGTCTTATTCTCTCTCAGTTTGTTTTACGGAAGGTTTCACTTCTATCAAGTCTAACCGTTAGACTGGTTTTTTTTTTTTTATTAAAAAGTATTGAACTGAAAAAAGTATTAGCCTGCTCTAATATCTACAATTCTCATCAAGTTTAAAACGGATAGTCGACTTGGTGCAAGCTAACTAACCATGGGCTCTGGCTGTTAGTGTCTTACAACAATTGCAGGGGTGGTAATATGGCTTCATTATAAGCTAAAAAACTCTACACACTTAGTTTTCAATTAGATTTCGAGCAGTGATATACACATTCAAATCGAACAAACGATCTCTAGCCTGTCCCCTGATAATATATTAACACTAACCGTACCGGTGTATCACGTATACAGCGGTCAAAAAAACTATTCGACATTAGAGTAATTTTTTAAAATTGATGTCAAAGTGATAGTATTCTTTAAAAATGTTTAAGTCTCTGATTAAGATAACGTTGTGTAGTAAGTATTTCAGAATATACCGTTATAAAATTAACGAATATTTCACATTTTAACACTCAGTCATCTTTTTGGATAAGACCGCACAAATTCCAAAGCAAAAAAAGTATTCGGCAACCGTTGTTTTTCTTTTGTAGTGAATATGTATTTTGTATTATTTGTTGTTGTTGTTGGTAAAAATACCGTTAGAATTCTTGTTTCTTATTTACAAGCATTTTTTACTCATTTTTGTAAAAGTGATCACGAAGATGGGACGTAAAAGCAAAGACACTTCTCTAGATGTATGAAATTTAATAATACATCATTACAAATTAGGAAAGACCGAAAAAAGCATAGCAGAAATTGTTCAGAAACAAAGAACTACAGTTCATTATATCATAAAAAAATTCAAGACAGAAAACACTGTGATAAACAAGGAAAGGACTGGTCGACCTCGCAAGCTTACGGAAATATATGAACGGCGAATCATGCGGGAAGTGAGAAAAGATCCGAAAAGTAATGCCACGGTTTTGGCAAAATTCACTGAGGAGCACATAGAATATTCCTCCATCAACCCTTCTGTACAACTTCGCTCCGTGAACATGCTCACGAGACCTTGTCTTGAAATACTGCAGAGGAGGTCTCGCATGGACCCACAGTAGGTGTGTATTGATCAGGCCCGAAAGGAATGAACTCTGAGGTTTCCAAGATTGCTGGAGTGCCCGCAATTTAAGTCAAGTTGGTATCCCGAGCAATTCTGCCTGCGAAATCTACGAGTACCGCATTTAGCATTGCGTTAAGTTTAGAGCAAGTCTGGCCCGAAGCGCCCACTGACTCCAATGGGGTAGTTATTTGGACTCTCCACCTGGTTGCCAATATCCAATAGAACCAAGAGGTTACCCTAGGCGAGAGACCGCAATGACCCAACTGATGGCTTCTTAATGATCCGTGGCAGTTTATAGGAAAAATGGAGTTTACATGGTTTTAATATATTAGGAAATATATGTTTTATAACTGGAAACTACGCTTTTATTATGCACCAAGACCAAGTGTGTTATTTATATGTTCATGGCTGTATATATACAATTGCGAGCAAGGTAATAGCGGTTCCCTGAAGAGAATTTTATCTACCATTAGAGTTAAACTGTTTTTAAGTGTTTTAAATTTTTTGATTTATCAGTACTGGTATTTGCAAGCAACAATGCTCGAATAACGGTTGGCTGCATATATCGTCATTAATTTTTGTAGACGGATTGTTGTAGATTAAAGGTGAATTCACTCTTATTTTTGTAGTAAGTGTTTGTAAGTGGAATTATCGAAAAACATCTAAACCGAATTACATATGTTGCACTTTAGGTTGCGATAAGAAAATTATGAATATAAAGAATTCTGATTTCACAAAGAAAAAAAAATAAGTATTTACATTAGAAGACATATGAAGTGAGCACTGCTATTAATATGATCGCGGCTGTATATATGATATAAATTATTTTATTTTTCTATATAATTTTTTTAAATGTTTTTAATCTTATTTTCCTCGGAGAATTATGTTTTTACATCAACTTAAAAGTAACATAAATCCGTTATAAATGAAACAATTTTCTCTGATTAATGACCTTCAAATCGAGAACTCAACAGTGGTATCTAACATTTTTGACAGATATATTTCACAGAGGGGTATTCCGAAGTTATACAAGAAATAACTATGAATAACCATCTATCACCGATCGCTGAACAAACTTATATGTTACATTTTCTGGCAAAGGCCACGGAAATTTTAATGCAAATTGTATTAAAAAATGTTGCATACTTTGAGGCGGAAGTTGTTTATTCCGCTTTTTCGGGCTTAATTCCCAAACCGTAATTCAAAAACGAGATTTTACGCAAGATTTTTGACCTTTGCACGTAGGCAACGGCGAATATCGCAGACGATGGAACGGTGAGGTGTATGAGCTTTACGACGACATAGACATAGCGCAGCGAATAAAGGTCCAGCGGCTACGCTGGCGGGGTCATGTTTGAATGGATATAAACACCCCGGCTCTGAAAGTATTCGATGCGGTATCAGCTGGTGGTAGCAGATCAAGAGGAAGGCCTCCTCTGCGTTGGAAAGATCAGGTGGCCCGAGAAAGAAACGACTGGCGCGCTTTGTTAAACTCAGCCAAAATCGCCAATTAAAAAGAACAATTAAAAAACGTGTTTACCACTCTTACAACTTTTCTCAACCGAAATCCGAGATTATAGAATAATCTTAGATAATAACCATACTTTTTCCTATACAACCCTGTGTTTTCTGTGTTATTGGTAATTATTATACGAAATTATACACCCTCTAATAAATTTTTTTTAGATATTATTTATTATGCATTCATATCCAAAAAAAAAGTGTGTGTGCAAAGCCGCTTTGGCCTGTTAATGCTTATTAAAAAATGTAGTATCGAATTTTGCATGCGTTTTGTTCCCATAATTTTTTGAAATCTCAGTAGACGTCGTTTACGGATTTCCTCCAACTGTAACATACTTTCTATTACTAGCAGCAAATTGCACGATTAAATGAACTATGTATTACTTCTCTTTGCCTTTTCTTCATATCGTTAATAATAATTAAATAAACCAAACCTGATCTGCCATATGTGAAAAGGTACACAATTTTTTGTCGATTTATTGCTAATCACTGCATATGTGAACGTATTTTGATAATTGATTTATAGTAAGATTTTCAAGAAATTGCTGAGGAAAAAAGGAAAGTTGATGAACAACGTTCCCACGACGGTCGGTTCTACGTAACCGGAACGGTCCGGATTTATATCCGTTCAAGGACTGTCACGTCGGCAACATTCCTCGTATATGCATGAGGAATGTTTATGCTGCTACAACAACATCAAATTGTTTCCATTGATTTATTAATATGCTTTTGTCAGTTGCTCCAAATGCTCTCTTAAAGTTGATGAACACGGCCAATGTATATTTTGGTTCAGCTATTGTGATTCCTTCCCTATGGCGTCGACTAAATCCAGATTGTTTCCTCGGCAGTCGGTTCTACGGTACCGGAACGACCCGGATTTATGTCCGGTCAAGGACTACCACCTTTATACCACTCCAGCAGCATGTATGGGGAATGTTTTTGTTGCTACAACAACAAAAACAACTAAATCCAGATTGATTTTCATATAGCAATCGGTTATTCCCCATATGCGCTTCTAATTGTTTGTGTACAACCGTCTCAAGAATTTAACTTTTAGCTATCATCATATTAAGGGGTTACTTGGGTTTCGTCGGGTAAAAAAAAACCTATTTTCAATATTTTTTTTCTATGTAAAAAAATATTTCTTTAATTCAAACTTTTTTCTGTCTTATAGATACATATTTAAAGAATAATTTCTGATATTTTCAAAAAAAAAAAATTAAAACTCCTCCATTATGACGGCATTTTCGGTGACCCCTCGAAAAAAAGGTGCGTCCGCGTTGTCAGCATAACTCCTGACAGGCTCATCAAAAATGAAAAAACAAAAATAAGTGCTTTAGTTAAGACCATAAACTCGAAGGAAAGAAAAGAAAAGTAAAAATTGGAATTTTGGCAGACATTTTGGCAAAAAAATGAAAATTTCGGTCAAATTTGCTTGACCTTTTGTTTTTTTAAATAGTTGTAATTGAAGAAAAACAAAATCCTTCGTTCAAGCACGAGTAAATTGTATTTCGAACACCTGTGTAAAATTTCACCAAAATCGGTTGAGTAGTTTTCGAGAACATTTGACAACCGACTTTGAAAACAATAAAAGAAAAACGCGTTTAAAGTTTTGAGTAACAATAAAAGTGGCTTGGAGCGCACACATTCCAAAGGCTGTATCTCCGAATTTATTATTCGGATCGACTTGAAAATTTTGTATAATATTCCTGAGAAGTTGTAGAAGTTAATAAGCAAAAAAAAAATAAATCAATTTTTTGAACCAACGAAACCCGGGTTACATGGGAGTGAATTGGAGTGAACACTTGGTTATAAAGCTAACTACATTCATATACATAAACAGTCACTCTCACCTTATGTGATACAGATACGATATATCTGTGGTCATAAGCAATAATCGCCTAAGTCGTTAACTTTGCTTCCGAGATAAATAGCTTTTTATATTCAGAAGCGTTTCTGAGAAATGTAGAAAGGAGCTTTAAAAAACTGTATATACATAATTATTGATCATTTTAAGCACAATGCTCAGTTAAACAATTATAATGAAACTTGCCTTTGTTTAGGAGATATTTAATAAAAAGAAATAAAAGTGTTTATTGCAAACATAACATATGATATAAGAATGACTATGTTGACTAAGGCTTTTATTGTAAAAGAATTGGTTGCTGTTTGTGTGACACATATTGAGTTAAGGAACTATTGCATATATAAATTTACCAAGATAAAGAGTTAGTCCATTTCACTAATACGAGTTTATTTAAAAAAAAAGGAGTTTTACAAATTCATTATTTTAAACTAAATGACATTTTCCGAAAACTTATTTTTATAATATTTATATGTAATATTTATTTAAAAGTATAAGTATAATATATCAGTCGAAGTTATTCGGTTTCTGATTCACATTCTACTAAGTCTGGATGTACATC
Organism: Anastrepha obliqua; assembly: GCF_027943255.1. NCBI lineage: Eukaryota > Metazoa > Arthropoda > Insecta > Diptera > Tephritidae > Anastrepha > Anastrepha obliqua. The sequence goes on along the minus strand of NC_072895.1, from coordinate 1,363,855 downwards.
AGTTGAGTTATCTGTTAACAAACTTTTATAAAAAGGATGAAAGCATGGATTTACAAATGGTAGTAAATCAAGGAGATCCTTTTTCTTTTTTGAGCTGATCTTAATGTCTTGAGTTAGCATTGATATGTCGCTTATTGGTATTGAATTTACACCACGTTTTAACAAGTTCAATGTTTTAAAAGGAGCATGTTCGTCTAAAGTGGTTTTATAAAGAATTTTTGCAAAAATTACTCTTTGTAAATCTTAGCCATCTAATATCTTTCCAAACGAATTTTTCCCCATCTAGATTATTGGTTCTCCACATTAGCTGTGTTTTTAAGAAAAGCTGGAAATCAAAAAAAATCTTCAAGTTCATTTCAATTACGTTGAACGGATTTCTGGAACGTACACTTCTTATAAAATTGCACCAGTCACGTGGATGATGTATTTGTGCCTCAGTTCTTTTCTCTTTTCTTTCTATCACAGCGTGATCCACATCGCATTCCATGTGCGTGTGCCCAGGTTCTAAAAATTTGTGATCAATAATTTCTAAAGTGGGGTTAATTTCAAGAGCCAATGTGAACATTGCACACACGAATGAATTCTTATTTTGTCCCATACAGGAATCACTATAAAAGATTGCATGATTTACGTGTGGAAGATTGTTTATATGTTTGAATAAGCATGATGCAGAAAGTGCCTCATGCTACATAAAGCAATGTGGGGTGCCAGTGGCAGTTATAGGTCCAAAGCTGCCTTTTGTAGAAACTTATTGAGTTTCTTAAGTATGGGGTAGGCAAGCACTGCTGCAAATCAAAAGTATACACTTTAACTTTGGGATCATCGAAAGCGCAAGTTTTGTCATTTCTTTTTGACTCATATGCAAAAACTGCTTTACTCTGTTGGGCTAAGAGTTCCTTTTCTAAATCACGTAGTAGAATATCATCGGATTCCTGTTTAGCAATAGCAATTTTAGCTCTAAATTTTTCGCACGGAGAACAGGTATCAAGCATTGGCTTCTTAAATTTTATATTCATGGCTGTAAAACATTTTTTAATTAAATAATTATAAGAAGCGTAAAAGGCTTCTTACACTATATGTATTGTCATATGTATATGTCTATTTAAAAAACTGCAGATCAAAATAGAAACGATTCTATTTTCGCGTAACACATAACTACATTAACCTATTCCTTAATTTGTTGGCAACATTTTTTGCAGTTATTTATTTTTTGTAAGAAAAAAAGCAAATAAATTGAACTACTTAAAGCATTGGAAGTCATACGACAATACGTGAGTGTAGAAAGAATGACAAGTCATATGTACAAGCCATATCGTGTAGAAAGGCCTTAAAGATGCAACTTACTTTTAAAAATACCACTGTATGAGGAAACACTAACTACGTTGGCTTTGTATTTATCGCAAAACAAAGTATACATTTGGGCTAGGGATAATTCCGCATGTAAGTATTGGCAACTTGTTTCTCTCCTGGTATAGTGACTTTCGTATTTCGGAAAGCTGTTTATGTGGTCCCTTACAAGTTGAACTTTATCATCCGTAAGTCTATTTTTTCCTCCACCGCTTATCAACAAGGTCACTGTTAGGATAGTGTAATTTCTTCTTCAAAACAGTTTTGACGAAACTGGCACTCTCATCAAAACACTGCAGGAAGCATTTTCGGCATACCTGCACTCTTTGGCCTTCAAACTCAAGATAATAAGCAGCCTGAAATTTTCGCTCACGTGGCCTTTCAGAGTGTTTTTGCATATATTGAGTTTTTTTGTCGTTGATTTCAATTAAGGAACCAATGAACAAAATTCTCTGATTGTACGTACCCAACGACAATATTTATTAAAAATGCTTTTCTGAAATGCAAGCGGAACCTTTGATTTGCACTTCATGCGACAATCAATAATAAGAGGTCTCAATTTTCTTTCCGACACAACAACACCCTTTACATTAACGTATGCCTTTCCCAAGTTCCGTCTTGTGCATGATTATTTCCTCGAATAAGCTCTTTGGGATGTAGTCGGGGCCTCGTTGAGCAGTTCATCATCATCTAAATTGCTACTATTTCCATTATTAGTAGAAGTTGAGTCCTCATAGTCGGAATCTAGGACTGAGTCATCACTGTCAAAACGGAGATTTTCCTGTAAATTTGATTTATCTGCCTCATTCTCACTGCATAGTGGAGTATTAGAAACATTTGTTGGTAAATCAGCCCCACTGCCCTCTAAAAACGACATGTGACTGCTTTCATCATAACCTATTAATTGCAAAAATTTAAGCAACTTAGCAAAGCTATTTGTTTGTTCAATCTTACCTGTTACATTTACTTCGTTTTCCATTTCATTAATTTTAAATATTTTTATTAATTGTTTTATTATATTTTTTTAGTTCAGAAAATATTCAATTTAACCGAAACTTTTTATTTCTGACCTCTTATAACCTCTGCATTAATCACAGGAAATTGCTTAACTCAAATGATTTTAAAATCTCGCTTTAGGCATACCAATCTAACTGCACTTTGAAAAAAGAATAAGAGCATATGTCATTCGCATTTGTCGCGTATGAAGATATAGCGCTCTTAAAAACTCACAACAATAATGCATTAACAACTTTTGAAGAGATAGTACATGCTTATATGTATTTTCAATTTGTAACAAACACTCACCTTCACGTTGGCTCTTATGTCAACTCTCTTGTGTATGACAAACTTAAAAAAAAATTAGGTGCAAAAACAACTTAAGTTATTATAGGCCATTTAAATATAACAGCATTGTAATTGATCATCTTCTTAAGTATACTTAGACTCATATAGTAAATGCAATAGCGCTTCGTTGCGAGTTAGGCTAATATGTTTTTATTAATATTTACACTAAAAAAATAGTTAGAGTGATAGGAACTTCGCGTAAATATACAGTTTTATTAGTTGAATTAGCTAGTATACATAACTCATTTCTTTCTTAAGTCGACTTAGGCGATTATTGCTTATGACCACAGATATTGCACAATATTTTGCGAAAATGGAAAACAGAGTATGCAGATATTTTATTTATTTTGTTTTATTTCTGGGTTTTAGATTCATTAATTTTATATTCTTCACGTTGAGATACCAAGCGTTCAACCAAAAATGAAGAATTTCGGAATGAAAATAAAAGAAACAAGTGAAATTCGAAGGCGTGAAAATACAATATTGTTGGAAATCGCACAGCGGACTTTGCTTTTAATCTCACTACTTTTAACTCCAGAACAAAAAGATTCGAAATAAACTAAACCATAATCGTAACTATTTATGCTGAATCATCTAAATCACTTGATTCTCATAGTGTTTAAATCAAGCCCAGTCATATAACTACTGTTTATATATAATATGAAATGGGTTTTGTTCTTCTTCAAATATACCGATTAGAATGGTATGTAGACTGATAACTTTATGTGTTTTGCACATTGACATGCATACACACATAAAAACAGCAATTGGCTTTGATTTGAATGGGTGAAGTGCTGCGCTCAGTTCGAATTCGAACTTATCATTGACACAAACCTGCAAAGCTTATGAATTTATACAACATAACCATTATCGAATGTGGTTGGGTCAAAACGAAACATCGCTTTTTTGCGCTACGTGAATTAGTAGTTTTTATTCTATTTACTTAATTGCTCTTTGTTGTTGTTTTTGTAATTTACTATATGTATATTGAAACACGCATTTATGAAAAGTGAGTTCAACAAAAACGAATTTATAAACATTTCCGCTACATTTGTAAAATGTTCCTACCATTCTGCATTGCACACGCAAACGAAAATTTGGTGAATATCATTAATTTATCTTTGCATCGCTTTAAACAGCATAACAGTTCAAATTTGCGAATGTTCAAATGTTTACTGGCGGTGCACACAGTTCTGCAAGGGTATTTTAACTTCGTTCACGTTCAAGCCCAACTTAATCGAGGTATACATACATACATATATAGAAAAATGTTAAAATGTTCAGAATTATGAAGGTATTTATTAACATGTATGCCTGTTATATGTATGAAATTGCTGCGTACATCCTCTGTTAAGTGCTTGGCCGAGCTTTTCTTCCAATTTGTGGTGTTTGTTTTGATGATGCACTCGGATATTTACATTGCATACTCAGGTGTGACTGGGAATGGCTATGATAAAAATCTTTTCATATCATTTGATGTGTCATATGCGCAGTGGGCGTCTAGTCCTGAACCAACTGGATGGTAGTCACGCACAATCCAACTCGGCCGAACGCCAAACATCCAACGGATAACTGGATCTAAAATTCAGATATTTAGTGCACCTACCACTCTGCTACAGATAAGGTAAGTTTCTATTTAAAATGAACGAAAAGTTCGCCCAAAGTTAATAGTCGGATGGCGCGTGGTTTCATTTAATTATTATTTGAAAGCCCACAAAATCGAATAATACAACCAACTAACGTCGTCATGTTTAAAGATATTTGGAAATTCGAACTTTTATTGATTAATACCAATAAATCAGTTAATCTATCATGATTTAGAAATTATAAATATAATTCTTTTGTGATTCTGCTTTCATTTCACTAAAAATATTCCGTTTATTATTGTATATTTAGTGACTATTGATTTTTATGTATTAGTTTGGGGGAAAAGAAATCCATTATTTTCTCGCTAGATGGCTGTAGTCTCAGTATAATTCCATACTTACAAATTCTTTTGCTGTTTTTTGTTTATTCCGTTTTGTTTTGTTTGTTTTAAAGGCGAAAATACAAGCCAGACCGCTAAAATTGTGAGTGGTGCTTATGGTTCCGATACGTGGAATTTTGATTTCGTCGATTCAGTTCAGGTATTTTTGATGTTAAAATGTTAAATGTCGAAAATGTCGATAAAATCACAGAAATAATCGAAGTTGACCGGCGCGTTGGTAGTCGTAGCATCGCCCAGGAGCTAAACACCATAAAACAGTTTTAAAAACAAAAATTGTACGCAAAAATAATGGGTTTCTTTTTCACCGAAATTTCAAACATTTTAATCAGAACTTTTAGAATAATTTTTGGTATGCAATTTTTTATAGCCTTTTCAATTTTAGTATAATAAAGGCCCCTATTATGAGTTACATTCGATCTTCGATATTCGCTGGTTGTCGAAGATCGAAAATCGAATGTCAATTTGGTATTATGAGCGATCCAACCCTATCGAAATTTTCGTTGTTTACCGAATTTAGAGTCGAATGCAATTTTGCTTTCGATTGTGTAGCGTATTGAGGGAAAACTTGTTAAAGTGTAAGTTGTTTGCGGTTTGGTTATGGTTTGCGGTTGTTTATGGTTTTATAGTAACCAAATAATAAAATATACTAATTTTGTCAATTTTATGCAGGTCGAAAGTCGTGAGTACCAAACAACAATTAGAAAGGCGAATCCACAATTCGCAAAAGGGATTTGCACCAAAGTTCAAGCAGCAAAAAAATGGGAGGAATTTACAACGGAGCTGAATTGCTTGGGACCTCCAGTGAGAACGGCAGCAAAATGGATTAAGCTTAATAATGGTTTTTTTTCGTGATATTTATAGAAATACATATATTTTTTTCGAATGACGAATAATTGAATAAAGAAAATTTATAACAAAAATAAAACAGAAACTGTGGCGTAAAGGTTTCTATTTAATACTTTTTAGATTTTTCTATAATATTCTAAGAATTTCATTTCTTATGTTTTCTACTTCTCCGTTATTTGACTCCACTTCAATATCTTCAGCATCATCGTACACAGTGGGTTGAGCAAGTCCTAGCATTACCTTCATTACCAATACTCAATTGGTACGATCCCTGAGCACAAAATCGCAGAACTGTGTCTAGCTTTAAAATATTTGGAATCAATTTGGCTCGGGTGCACTGCTGCAACTGGTTTTCTGTACTGGACAGTAGGTTCACAAACTCCTCTTTAGATAATCTAAAGTTCTTTAAAAATCTGTAAGGAAATTTCTGTAATATTAAGTACGTCAACACATTTTGAAAATTCTGAATTTACTCAGTGGAAGCCATTTCTAGGGGGTTGGATGCGTCCCTCAACTGTTTTCTACTTCTAGCTAGTTCCACTAATCTTTCATCGTCCGATGAATCGTCGAACCACAACTCCGTTGTACTCATTTTCACAAAAAATACTTTTTTCAACTTTTAAAAATGTTGTTAGCAAAGAATTTCAACACAATCGGTTTTTCTTTTATTTTGATTTGCTGTATCAGCTGAGAAAAAATTATCTATTGTAAATGCATCGAGCGATCGAAATTCACAATAGTCCTATTCTTCAACGAATGAGCACGATAATACCAAATGAAAATTCGTTCGATCAGCACTTTCGACTACAGTCGAAGATCGAATGTTGCTCATAATAGGGGCCAAAGTGCACAAAGTTTGAAAAGACGATGTTGTTCCATGAGTGTGCATATAAAAAGTTTAAGTCCGTTCGAACTAACGGACGCATTTATTTAATAACCTTAATTATAACCTTAGCATTACTAACGTTACACCTAATTTGTTGTTTGTCAAATAAAAAGCTATACACAAGAAACATTTTTAACAACCAGAAAATCTGAAGTTGTTAGTGTCTCTGATTTTTTGATATGTATTGCAATTTTGAAACTGGAAAATTGAATGTTTGTCATTTGACAATGCACATCTATCGTTTAACTATCGCACCATATTTAAATTTTGTTAAATTATACTCCAAAAAGGGGGGAATCCCGGTACAAAAGTTGTTTCTTAAATTTGTCTTAAGATCTTTAATTTATTCTGTCCATTTTCTCTCTTATAGCTTTCGTATAGATTTATAGTATTAATCAGATTAAAGTCGCTCGAATGCAGAAGATTGTTGTTGTTGTCGTTTTAGCAGCATAAACATTACCCATAAAACTACGGGGAATGCTGCTGGAGTGACAGTTCCTGACCGGATAAATGCGAGTCGTTCCGGTAATGTAGAAACGACTGCCGTGGGAACGAGTGCAGGTCGGTTTTGTGTTTAATTTAATTCTAGGTGACACTGATTGCAAACTTTCTTATTCCGGCGAGAACTTTACGAAACTTTACTACCCTTTCTATTTCAATATATTCGAAACTAATTTCATCTATTGCTCGAACTTTTCGTGAATTTAATGAGAACTCGAATTCCATTTCGCTGAATTTTACAATTTCTAAAAATCAATTCTCTGTATCATTTAATTCGCCAATATAATTGTTATTGTATTCATCATAAATCCCTAGAGTTCCAGTGTGGAACATAGGGCCACAACAAGAATCTTCCATTCGGCTCTGTTTTGCGCCAATCTCTTAACTCCGTCAGCTAAGCTGCATGACGCGGATTTCTGATTCCAGCAGTTGTCTTCCACGTCTGCTGTTTCTTTGGGGGTTCCAGTCAATAGCGGTACTTGTTAAGTCACCATTTCCTCTGCGTAGAGCATGGCCAATCCAGCTCCATTTTCTCTTGTGGATCTCTAACAGTATTGGATTCAGCTGGGTTCTGGCCCATAAGTCAGCATTAGAGATAATATTTGGCCAGAATATTTTGAGTATTTTTCGAAGGCATGTGTTAACAAAAACTTGTAAATGGGATTGTGCCAGCTGACGTCGCACAACCATAAAGTAAAGTCAAGTTTGACTTAAAAATTCACAGTTTTGTGCATTGTGAAAAATGTGATGCGTTCCAAATTGTTTGCTGAGAGCCAAATCCCGCCACAGCTTTCTTTATATGGTTACTCGAACCTCCAGGCACCGATATAACGCTGCCTAAATAGCAGAAAGAATGCACCTCTTCGAGATCGAGAAGATTGAGAAATGTTACGTATTTCCTGTGTTTATACGCATCACAATTTCAACAGATTGGGTCCGTAGCTGTGCATCTGCTGAAAATATTGCTGCTGTAAGTGAAAGTGGAGGCAGACCCAACTTCGTCGATTCCACATCGTGTACGGAATCCGAGTTTGTCGTACGGCTCATTAGGCAAAATTTGGTTTTGCACTTGCACCTATACTCATATAAAGTCCAATTGGCTCAGAGATTGGAGCATCGTGAACATGGAATGCGTCGACAGCCTCAACATGCAGAATTTTCATATCAAAAAGTCTTCAAGGATGAAACACTTCCTATATGCGTTATGTGCTTGTTAAGCAGCCAAAACAACTGTTAAAAATCAGAGTATTGAGCTGATTATGGTCTGGGCTACCATAGGGCCAATTTTTCTCTCTCTCACACAATACGTGAAGAACGCACAATTTGTGCGCATTACAGCATTACAAAATGGAGCTATAGAAAGAAAAAAATCCATATATTCTTTAGTTAAGATCAAGGTTTTCGCCTGGTTTCGTAGCTGGCAGCCAAAAAAATTGGTGCAGTTTACGGCCTCAATGCAGGGTTGGCTTCAACAATTTCGCTCTGGTAATATGGCAGCCAAAGGTGTGAGGTACGGCCGAAGTCGGACAGGTATGTGAGCATTTATTCGATTGCCCAGAAAGTGAATATTGTGCAGAAAATCGCTTGGATTTTTTGGCATAACGGAGAAGCTGGATATATGGGTGTCACGTGAATTGTCGCAAAAGAACTTTTGGACTGAATTGGTGTCTGCGACTCTTTGCTGAAACGTAATGCGAAAGCGATATGCAGGGTTGTAATTCGGAAAGTCTTTAGATCTATCTTAATTTTTACTTAGGGAGAAAATTGAAAACTTTGAAGATTTTTTCATAAACTTGGTGAAATAAGGTTAAATGTTATTGAATATTTTATGACTTTTTTTGTCAGACAAAATAAATTTCCATTTTGTTAGGACTACAAAATTTCAAAAAATTCTCACATATGTAGCTTAACTAGAAGGGGCAATATATTGTATACTGCATATCGCCGTCAATATTCTTCTTCTTGATTGGCGCGATAACCACTTACACGGTTTTGGCCGAATTCAACAATTCGCGCCAGTCGTCTCTTTCTCGTGCTAACCGGTGCCAGTTGGATACGCCAAGTGAAGCCAAGTCCTTCTCCACCTGATCTTTCCAGCGAAGATGAGCCTTTCTCTTCCCCTGCTACCACCAGCTGATACCGAATCGAATACCTCCTGAGTCGGAGAGTTTGTATTCATTCGGACGATATGACCCAGCCAACGAGGCCGCTGGATCTTTGTTCGCTGCGCTATATCTAGTCACTATTTACAAAAGTGATAAATAAGATTAAAGTTGAATTAAATATTTAGAATTTCTCAGACACATCAAAATACGAAGGAAAACTTAAAAAGCGAATTGGTTACAATCCCACTTTCTGATTTAAGGGTTAGTATGCGTATACGTGCATACATACATACATACGTAGTATGTATGCGTAGCAACTAAAGATTTTTGATCTATAAAGAGTTTACAAGAACGTGAAAACTTAAAAGTTTATGGGGCTATGTGGACTAATAATAACATAAGGAAATGAATTTTTCATTAAAACAAAAATTAAAACATCAAACAATTTTTATTGATGAGTAGATATTTACGTTTAGGAAGGAGTAGGGCGATTTTGGTTTATGGATTTGGATTTGACACAAAAGTATGCATCAGAAAAGTATGGTGATAGGCCTTTAGATTATTTTTATTGTTTTACCGTCTTGCAAAATAAGAAATTTCACTTCTTGCAAGTGCAAAATCAGGATGAAGAAAATATTAATTTTCAACGTAGGGGCCAACAAAAACTCTGCAATATGTGTGTAAATGTGTGTGTGTGTGTGTGTGCGTGTGCGTATAAATTTGAATATTTAGCATTTACTCCTTTGACCGTTTGAAAAGGTGTGGTGGTAGTCTTACTTGCAGCATCGCCAAATATGTGATGGGATACAGACTTTTGAAGAGTTCGTTTCTGCATTTGCGTTTTTATTTAACTTGCTTATATTTCACTTCACTGTATGACTGCAAACAGACGAACCTTCGATGGCAGACGGTTAGACCGGCATATACACAATCGAATGCCGATCCAAGTTGTTGGGCGCTGATATGGAGTGGCAGTGGTGTCGCGGAATTTTAACCATGCTCCAATAGTCAGACGCTAGTCGTCTTTGCCGACGCTCGCACTTTCTATCTCCTTCTACCTTTTCGTTCCAGTCATCGTTGGTTTGTTTCATTTATTCGCTGTTCCATTTTTATATTGCAAAATTTTTTCTCCTTTCGATTGCCTGCCCCAATGCTGCTTCTCCCTTTGACCCTTCTTGAGGGTGACTCTCGCGTCTCTAGTAGAAATCATCTTCTCTTCCTCAGCAGCTACTTCTGAGTACATATTACATTTGAGTATATCTGCCAGCAGAAGGTTTGTACACTCATGTGAAGATATGTATACACAGTTTTTTAGAGCTTCTACTCAAGTCCTGTCGTGTGCTTTTCAATGTGGCTGAGTAGTAGTGTTTTTGTATGTATTTATGATGTATTTTTTTCTTTTTTTTGTTTTTGTTCTCTCTAGAGCTGTTTTTTCTATAGTGCAATTTTTTCTTTGTACAACCTTTCTTTTCTTCATTCCAAACGTACGGGATACCCCAGTTGACCGACCGCAATGACGTTTGTTATTGCAACAATATATGTAAGTGTGTGTGTAAGTCTATGAGGGAGGCAAGCAGGAAGAGCAGATACGGGCAGAACGACCAACACTGGGCCATTGTATCGTTTTTTGGAAGCGAAATGGGAAGATTTTAGAAAAGTATCTATTTTACATAAATAGAAATTGTCGATTACTTATTATCAAAGCCGTCGGGTGACTCTGCTGTACAAACTCTGTTAATCGTAATTTTAATTAACTTACAGGATAATCAGTCGAATATTTTACTTTTGATTAATCAAAAATGACATTCTAATAATTAAAATGGTATTACCGAATAAGATGATTAACACCGGAACGACCCGGATTTACTATGTATAGGTATATCCGGCCAAGGACTGTCACTCCAGAAGCACTCCCCATACATGCTGCTATACAACAACATTAACAAAATATTTGAAACAGCTGTTATTGGTTCTCACGATGTTTCTAACATATTTTTGTACTTTGCCACTGAGTTCTTTAAATTTTCGTAAATTCATTCAAGTTATGTTAAATATCCGATTGCTCATTTTGCTCGAATAACATCGCGAGAAACAAACTTCAGTAGCACCTGACCAAATGTCTCGTACATTTATCTTATGCTTATCGAGGTAAGACCATCAACTCGTTCGGACGAACATGCTCTTCTTAGTTAAAACAGTTGAAAAAATGGTTTAGAGGAATTTACAGAAATTATTATCCAGGTTCCGAGGAAACGCTTCAAAATAAAAATTCACATACACTGAAACATATAAATTAATTTTACTCCAATAATGCTTTTTTCAAGTTTTGACGAGAAAAATATTCGAGCTACATATAGGGTGGGCCATGTAAAATTTGCTTTTTGAATCGGTTTATAACCGAAACTAATCAATATTTTTTCAAACTTTTTTTTTATTTTGAAGATTGAACATTGTCATTTATGAATGAAAAATAATATCGTTCAAATGACTGCCACGACTGGCTTTACATCTGGCCATTCGCTCCACCCAATTTTTAAGCACATTTTCGATTGTTTGGGCTCCAATTTCATGAATGGCAACTTCGATTTCGTGCTTTAAAGCATCAATCGTCCACAAAAAATAGTCCAACGGCCTTAAATCACAGCTCCGAGGCGGCCAATTGATATCGGAATTTCGGCTGCTTATTCGGTTTTCAAAATCAGAAAAAAAGAAGAAGACTCACCACTTTGGCAATAGGTTTTCAATATTTCCCAATTTTGTTCAAGGGTATAGCGTCCCATTTCGTATGTGTCAAACCTTTAAGTAAATTATGAACACATTTGACATGTCATTTGTGTTACCATTCTCAAAAAAATAGGTGGTTCAAGAAGCAAACGCTATATGGCCCACCCTGTATATCTAACCATCTTAAGATGTATTCTTCAGTTTGTAGGATTCTTACCTAGCATTAGATTCTGAGCTATCTCTTTTTTATTTGAAACTGTAGAACTGCATATATTCCTATTCGTTCAAGTGTTCGAAACGGCTATACTGCCTGCACCTCGCCTTTTGTCCTCTTGAGATACTCAATTCCCTCGGATGCAGCAACAATTGTAACTGCTCTCTTTGTAAATTAAACGAATTGGAAAATATAGCACACTTTTTAGGAAGATGCCCTATTTGGAAACAAATCAGATATTGGTACTTTGGGCAAGTCTACTTAGACCAAGATGAAGTTAATAATAGATTGAATGAAATTGGTTCAGGATGCAATAGTTTAGTTAGGATGCTTTAAAATATAGACAGTTAATTGTAAACCAATATAATATAGCCTTGTGCGTTTGGAACAAATTTGGTTTTTATGCATATATTTTCATAATAAAAAAATAGTCTATCTATCTATCGATCTACCTACTAAATCTCGACATTCAACCATGTTTTTTATACTGTTATTATATCAGTACATTTATATTTTTAGCAATTTTTGTTTTATTGTTAACCAAAAAGTGATAATTTTATTTTTCTCCATCAAGCTTACAATTATTTAGATACTTTGTTCTACTGTACCTCAAACTTGTCTCATTCTTGGCGGAAACCCCTAGCAACTTTGATACTTTCGTTTGTGTTAGTGCGTCAAAAGCGTTTTTTTCGTTGGAATTGGTGTGTATGTGTACCTGAATGAATATGTATGCAAATACATACACATTCATTCGTACTCGTGTGCATGTATGTATGTATGTAAGTCGAGTTCTTTGGCAACTACTTTTGTATATGGTTACATACACACATATATCACTGCTATTGTCATGATTATTGTTGTTATACTGTAGTTGGCATTTTTTCAATTTTTTCTCTTGTATGGCTTCCTTCGTCGGTTCCCCATTAACCACCATTCTTCTTACTCGCTTGTTCATTTCGGTTTCTTATGACTTTGCTTTCATTTTATGCAACCACTGAGGGTGGCTCCCCCCCATTTCTTTGCCCTTATTACAATTTTTCTCTACGTTTGCACGCTCAAATTGTTGTTGCTTTTGCCTTCTCAATTTTTATTTTCTGTGCAGAATTTTTTTAAAAAACCGTTGTTTCTTTTTAATCTTAACGGTATGATGGGGTTTGTCTGAGTGAAATGGAAATATAGTTTCGTTTGTGTCTTGTGTCCAAGAAATAACGTTGGTGGGACACGGGACTACGGGGGTGGTGTTTGGAGAAAGAAAACTCTATTGAACAAAAAAAGGAAATTAAATGGGAGAAAAAATACAACAGAGTAAAAAATACCGTAAAAAACAATTGGTGAACGCGTTTAATGCTTTGCAAGTATCATATAGTACTATGCTCTGGCAAATGTAGTCCCTCGCATGGCCAGGTTCACGATTTAAGTTAGTTTTACCACCCTCGCCGATTAACTGCGAATACATAACATACATACCTATATACGGACACATATATGTACATATATACGCATGTATGCTGGCATGTGCATTCACAAATGTGCATACATACATACGTAGTGGTCCTATATTTTCCTTGGGCGCAACCTGAATGAAGACCTTGAGTCTAAGAAATCTAATTGTAGATATTATGAATTCGAAAGTTACGTAATTGCTAAATTAATAAAAAATTGAGGAAACATTTCGTACATAACATTGAGAAAAAATGCATACAAAGATACGTTCAACGCTTTAAGGATTAGCTGTGTGGCATTAGAAAAGAACGGTGTATTTCAAAATTTTAATTTCTTCTGACTCAAATGTGAATCTGCGTATACTAATTGCATGTGCAACATAATCTTATAAATATATACTTATATATTCGTAAGTATGGATGTAGGTGTACGAGTATATTGAAGCTGGCATTGATTCGCTCCACTGTGCTATCCTTCCACTTCCGATACGTAGATGGTCAGACACATTGGCAGGCCTGTGTAAATGAAAGCAAGATGGAAGCGAGCGACCAGCCCGGTCGGCGAAGCGACAACTTGTGTCATTTGTGTTTTTGTTTCAATTTTTTTTTGTCTTCTCTTTCGACTCTTTACTCTCACCGCTGTCGTAGATTTCGCTATGTTTCGTTTACTTGCCTTTTTCTTTGTACTCATTTTTTACAAAACTTTTTTATGTATAAAATGAGCGAGTATATGAGAGTTTTTTTCCCGTTAGTGTTGAGCGTTGAATGGTTTGAGGATATGCGGGTTGCAGGCTCATGGCCTATTGGGTGTTTAAATGAATCGCCACTATTTTTTTCAGCTGCTGCTGGTTTTTGCTTTTAAATATGAATGCCGTTGTTTTGCTCAGTCATCTTGTAAAGACCGTGCGAAGTCTCTATCTACAGCAACTTGGGTATGTGCTTTTTCAGATGGAAACCAAAGAAGCTTCATTCTTCCAGCATGAACGGCCAATCTCGAAAATGTGCTGTGCAAATGCATTGTTTGATTTCAGATTTTTAAAAATTTCTAATTTATTCCTTCCATCTCCACCCTTGCACCACCCGAGCAGAGTCTCACCTGATATGTACAATAGACTCGTGTAACTTAATACCAGTTACCAATAATGGAATACATATCAACGCTCACACACACAGGTTATGCTTGTGTCGTGTTCATAATTTGGACATTTTTGCCTTTTTTTGTAAAGGTGTAAGCCACCTCTGCATGGATTTGTAGAATCATTAAAAACCGGTTTCAGAAGAAATGCTAGTTTGTTACTTTACAAGCTTTGACCGACCGAGCGCTTCGCTAAGACTTGCCATGTGCGTAAATAATATTTCTATCAACAAATTTCTAGAAGTTTGAAAAATTTGCCATCGCCTATCGATGTCGTTTGGATCTGAATCGTCGAAATCCTGGATGCAGGATGTAGTTGAATATCTGTCGGTGAACGTATTAATATGCGTCACTATGTCATAACGGTTTGAGGATTTTAGAGCCATTTAGTTACCGATAAGAAAATATAGATACTTGTACACACAGCCGTACATTTATAAAAAGAAATTAGCCCATCGGAACCAGTTTTTCCCTTTCCCAAGTCTATTTGCCACTTTGCATATAAACGTCATGATAAATTTATATACATACATACATACATACATACATAGTATGTAGTTGCTGTTGTTTATGGGTATCTATGTATGTACATACATAAGGATTGCTATTATAAGCGCGTAAGAAACGATTCTTGGCTGCAAGCCTTTTGCAGATATAATTCTTTATTTTTCCCCACTGTACACACAATTTTTTTCTGTTTATATGTACTTCGATTTTTTCTTTTACTTTCTTTGTGTGTGTGGATTTTTTCCAATTTTTTCGCTCTCACCACTACTTCAGACTTCACCGCCGCCATCGCCATCGCCTTCACCATACCATCACCATCGTTGTTTCATGCCGTTCCTTAGCTGGCTCGATGGCTTACTGGCTGCCTGGGCGCTAATCGTCATCGTCTTCTGGCATCATCTTTTATTTGTAATTTGTTCATCATCGGCGTCGTCGCAGTTGTCGTTTATCGTTGGTTGCACGCTTGCCAGGTCGCTGGTAGGCTGGTTGATGTGTCGGTCGTAATGACTGAAATCGTGTGATTGTCGGCAATGACAGATTCGTAAATCGGGCTATTTCGCGGTGTAAATTAGAATCAGGTCTATAGTTTTGATATCATGTAAACATTATCATCATTAACTGTTCAAAAAATTACAATTACAATCACAATTAAATTTCCCAGGCTTTCTGTTTTAAGTCTGGATCGTTGTTATACTTTCAACTTAATCAAAGGTGCCTATAATTTTATTCCATATTCGATGGACATTAAAGTGAGAAATGATGTTGATCAAGCACAAGTGAGCATTGGTACGAACGGTCGAAGTCAAGAAATAACTATATCAATTTTTTACGCTTAGTTTGTGCCGAAGTAAGTTGCTAAAATTACGAAAATTACGAAAATCAGAATCCAGTGCACAGCGGAGAGTAGTATATCTCGCCTAAGCTGGTTATTGAAACTAAAAAATTTCCCTTTCGCTGAATTTTCCATTTTATATTATTTGGTTGTTTTCCGCTTTCTTAAGAACTGGCTGACATTTACTCTCTATATTCGCTGATATTTTTATATGTCTTGTGTGCTGTTTTGCTCACCATTTCTATTTGTTCGGTATTTTCCCTACTTTTATTCCGGTTTTATTTTTACTACTCTCAATTTCAAGTTCGTCAGACGATTTTTATTATTATTTCTCTTTTTCTCGTCTTCTTTTTCTTGCTTTTCTATTTAAGCTTACATTATGGCTCCGTCGTATCGTGCTCTATACGCGCGAGTATCGTAATTTTTCGCACACATGCATGAACACACATGCGGACACACATGCACTTACTCACGATTTACGGCTCAGGACGCACATATGCGGCGTTCTCATATTTTCGCGACTTTAATGTTTTAGTTACATTATAAATACTTGTTTTGACCGAAAATGTTGAGAAAAGCGGGCGAGCTTTAATAATTTTTGTTGTCGTAAACCGCTGAGCAGTTCTACTACAATCTCCCCTTAAAGAATGGTGTCGTCCTCTAAGTATTATTTTCATGATGATGATGATGATGCAGTACCGGAACTTTTAACGGAACATGTGATTATTGAAGTTATAACATGGATTGATAAAAATAAAGCTTAACTGCAAAAAAGAAAAAAACTAAAACAGCAGTTCAGTGAATAAATAAACAATTATGGAGTAAAAAAAAATTGAAAAAATAGTTAGAAAAAAGGATCTCCTTATAGACATGCATACATATATATTATATGTATGTAAATCAAAAATAAAAATAGTGTGGGGTGGAGAATGGTGTGCCTGTCCTGAATACTTATGAGCAGTGCAGTTAATCACAAACATTTGTAAAATGCCTAAATATGTATATATGTGCGTACATGCATATATACAAATCCAACCTAAACTGTTGAGTTTTTGATCTTCTAGAGTGCTGTATATCTGTAAAGCTCCAATAAATCCATAGTTTCTATGTTGATTATTTATATGAAAATACTGGACAGCCCACACTCCTTAAAAATGAAAAGTGCAACAAAGCAAATTCGACCAAGAATTATATTCAATAATGAAATTTTCCGTGCAAGCGTTTCAAACAAACAAATAAACGAATAATGTTTTGAATCATATACAATATAAAATAATCTCGAGTTCGATCCAAAAGCGACGTTGTCCATACTATTTGTGTATCGAAATATCCGAAAAGGGAATTCAAAGTATCAAGCAAAGCTAATACAATGATTGAAAAAACCTTCTCTTTTTTTCATATATTCATAGCTGAACGAAAGACTTTTTTTGCATAAAACCAGTAAGATGGAACAACCTGATATAATTGCCTCTTTCCTATTATTAAATCATAGTTTTTATAATTTTATAACTTTTTTGATAACAGATGCTCCTAAGTATTTAGTTTGCATTTAATAGTCGATTTCCAGCATATCGAGTATGGAGTAATGTAATGTCTGTTAAATCGCTGTGAAATTGAAGAGTCTTGTGAAAATAATGAATTATTTCACGTAGTCGAATAATAGCTACCAATAATAATTATCAATAACATGGCGTCAAAAATAACGGCCTCTAGTGAAGATCGATTCGATTTTTGGCTGTACGGCTTTGATCAACTTGCTCTCATTACATTGCATTCGTTCATCCATTCATTAACAGATGATTGATTTATAACAAAAATAGACTGAATTACTTGTGCGAAAAAAAGGAACAAGAAAGAGTTTGCATTTTTAATTTCTAGTATCTGGTATTATATTAGTTGGCAAAGTTAGCTAGACACGATATTCCTAATATGTACTTGAACATATCGCTCGTTTGAGGAAAGAGCTTCATAACTTTGCGATAAGTTTGCAGAAATGGCCGCCAGCTCCTCTATTACGGTGCCATGCGAGTCACCAGGCGGAGCATCGGAAGGAGCCCATATGGTTTGTTAGCACAGACCCACACGATACAGACCCCTATTGCGGCGAGCAATACGCTTTTCCAAAGTACTATTCCATAAGTCAGTTGAGAGGTGCCAGACGAATGAAATAATAGGCACGGTAAGGCGCAACTTGCTGCATACTCACAGGCAAGAGAAATAATATGGACATCTCGTAAAAGGAAAAAACGAAAAACATAGGCCCCTATTATGAGCAACATTCGATCTTCGACTGTAGTCGAAAGTGCTGATCGAACGAATTTTCATTTGGTATTATGGTGCTCATTCGTTGAAGAATAGGACTATTGTGAATTTCGATCGCTCGACGCATTTACAATAGATAATTTTTTCTCAGCTGATACAGCAAATCAAAATAAAAGAACAACCGATTGTGTTGAAATTCTTTGCTAACAACATTTTTAAAAGTTAAAAAAAGTATTTTTTGTGAAAATGAGTACAACGGAGTTGTGGTTCCACGATTCATCGGACGATGAAAGATTAGTGGAACTAGCTAGAAGTAGTAAACAGTTGAGGGGCGCATCCAACCCCCTAGAAATGGCTTCCACTGAGTAAGTTTAGAGTTTTCAAAATGTGTTGACGTACTTAACATTACAGAAATTTGCTTACAGATTTTTAAAGAACTTTAGATTATCTAAATAGGCGTCTGTGAACCTACTGTCCAGTACAGAAAACCAGTTGCAGCAGTGCACCCGAGCCAAATCCATTCCAAATTTGTTAAAGCTAGCCACAATTCTGCGATTTTGTGCTCAGGGATCGTACCAATTGAGTATTGGTAATGAAGGTATGCTAGGACTTGCTCAACCCACTGTGTAGGATGATGCTGAAGATATTGAAGTGGAGTCAAATAACGGAGAAGTAGAAAACATAATAAATGAAATTTTGAGAATATTATAGAAAAATCTAAAAAGTATTAAATAGAAACCCTTACGCCACAGTTTCCGTTTTATTTTTGTTATAAATTTTCTTTATTCAATTATTCGTCATTCGAAAAAAATATGTATTTCAGTTCCTCTACGTATTTCAGCCCATACCTGCCAAGGGAAAATAAAAATGTATTTCTATAAACATCACAAAAAAAAACCATTATTAAGCTTAATCCATTTTGCTGCCGTTCTCACTGGTGGTCCCAAGCAATTCAGCTCCGTTGTAAATTCCTCCCATTTTTTTTGCTGCTTGAACTTTGGTGCAAATCCCTTTTGCGAATTTTGGATTCTCTCTTCTAATTGTTGTTTGGTATTCACAACTTTCGACCTGCATAAAATTAACAAAATTAGTATATATTTATTATTTGGTTACTATAAAACCATAAATAATCGCAAACAACTTACACTTTAACAAGTTTTCCCACAATACGCTACACGATCGAAAGCAAAATTGCATTCGACTCTAAATTCGGTAAACAACGAAAATTTCGATAGGGTTGAACCGCTCATAATACCAAATTGACATTCGATTTTCGATCTTCGACAACCAGCGAATATCGAAGATCGAATGTAACTCATAATAGGGGCCATAGTAATTATCAATTTTGTTTGCAGCCTTGGTATCATTAAAATGTATGAGTTAAGTGTTTGATCAAGCACGAAAAGGCACACTACCTTATTTTTAATGTTTTGACTGATAATTTTGTAGCAGTAATGTTTGAATATGATTTCGGATATACGACCACTAAGACCGGCGCGTTCCTCGTATGTAAGTATGGGGAATGTTTATGCTGCTAGCACAACAACAACACCGGCGCGTATAGGGCATAATCTGGAATCCGGAGAATCATTTTTGACACACTCTTCGCAACAAATCGGTAACAACACATCGAATATTGACTTCAAAATACTTAATACATTTCCTGTTAACAGATCTATTTTGTGAAATTAATCGTTCGTCAAATGTAAATTTTCGAACGTGCCAATGTTCGTTAAGTTTCCCGAATTAAACCATGTTTTCAAAGTTACTTGGCAAACGTTACTCCGTCGGGAATTGTTTATGATAAATTGCTAAGCCAACTAAAATAGAAACTATCGAAAACTGTAAAATCGGCTGTCACAGACAAAAGTCTGTTTGAAGTAGTCAAGAAGAAGCTGGGTGTGTATAATGCATAGACCTTGTAATTTTGTTTACTAAAACACTGCAATCTAATTTGTTTACCCGCGAAGTCAAAGATGGCCAGTGTACCTGAGAAAGACTTTCGTGTAGAGGTCATCATGGATTAATTTTGATATGGATTTGTAAGTTATATCCAGATCTCTAGCCATGACTTTCTGCTTCCTCAAGAAGTATCAGTGAATTCGGTCGCCCACCACAGCTTTTGTAGCTCTACTCGTACGAGCAACGAGTGGAAGTCCGGTTCTGACTCTCCACCACCTGAAATGAATCTATGAATCGGCTTTGTTTAATATATAGGTAAACTTGTATGAAGCATGGCTCAGTCAAAATCTATACTTATCGCACTAAGCCCAGTACTGTTATTAACAAAATGTTTAAAAAAATGATGCTGAAGTATTTGTAACCGATGTATATTACATTTTTACATTTCAAATTTCGGCTTTATTGTTATTAAATCCGCATTTCTCAAAGATGGCGACGATGGAGTATGAGTATGGAAAATTAGTTGCTAATGAATTCTAAAACCCATCATTTTCCCGGTTATAAAATTGTCAAAAAGCTGAACTGTACTTAGTACAAAAACACTTATAGCAAAAAAACGCGTTTGACTTTTGTACAAGAATTTGTTAACAAAATTTTAATACTGTATTGTAATGGATGGCGAAGCATATGTCAAACTAGATTTAAGGGGTTATAACAGTTAAAAGGCCGAAAAAAGCGAATTTTCCAGAATTTTTTCTGAGAAAACTTTTAAATTTATTGGTATAAAAATTTGTATATTTATTATGTTATCTTTTAACCGTATTTTAAGACTTAGTATTAGTAAAAATATTTATTTGGAAAGGAGCTACAGCTGATCTCCGAACGTTCCTCTCAAAAAAGACGTCTTGCGGTGACCACTATATCTCTGAACTGGATCCTGTGAAATTAAAAAACCATACAGATTTCGTTAAAGTAATGTTAAATCTAGTAATTAATCGAAGGAATAAGCAAAATAAATTTTTTTTGACAAAATGGTGGTTTCTCCAAACAAAAAAAATCGATTTTTGACCAAAATTTCGCCCTTAAATTGTTTATGAAAAAATATATATATATTTATCGGTGAGAAAAAATCGCCGATCAATTACTAAAAAATATATTTAAGAGAGAAAAAAGCGTTTAAAGTATGAAAAGCACTTTGAAGGACTCTGAAACGCCTTTTCAAATTTGCGTGTAACTTCGAAAATATTCACCGGAACGATATTAAATTGTCTGGGTGTATTCTTAAATATATTTACATTAAGGAAAAAATAAATAAAAAAAATAAATTCATTTTTTGAAAATTTTAGCTGTATATAACCCCTTAAAACAATTTCCTGACCAAAAATTCTATGTGGCAAATAAACGTCAAAATTTAAATATTGAAAATTAGATAAATTTGAGAAAAAATTATGTTTGGCAAGCAGTATGCAATTGAAAAACAGGGCATTAGTATCATCGTCGACAAAGACATCCCAAATTTACTCTAAAGAGTGTTTCCAGAAGCGGGTGCTGCCTGTCTTTCAACACCACGGATCACCTGCCAAATTTTGACCTGAACTAGTCGGTATACATTATTCCAAAGCAACCATGAATTTGTACCTGGCTAATGAAGTAGACGTTTTTTATTTATTTATTCTTAAATAAAATGAACAATATGAAAAACATGAATCCACAACTCCGCCACATAAAGAGATTTTGCTCAAAGGGAGCGAATATGCTGAATAAGTTATCAGAGACGGTGTTCAGAGGCTGATGAAGACAGTTAACAAATATGTTCGAACATTTTTGCACAACAGAGAACTATAAATTTTTTGTCACTCGATTACACTGTGCGACAGTGATATTATACTTTTATGGAGACCTACTACAACTTGTAGGTATAGTAAAACTAAGAAAAATGGTATAGGAAAAATTTCCAATACACCCCCAAAATCTCATTTTATGGCCATAAAACCCTTTTTCAGTAGGTTGATGTGAAGAATCACTTCTAACTTCGCCAATTTCCATCCGATTTCGAATTTGTTTTTTTAGTTCGAATGAACAAAAACAAGCCTTTTTGACAGTGTGTTGACAATTTTTCTGAAATGACAACTGACGAGACTGTAGACGGAAGTATTTGGAATTTTTTTATTTTTTCTCTATTTTTTCAACTTTGACATAATTTTTACGATATTATCCGATATTGAGGATTTTTTTTAGACACTACTGTTATAGTAAATTTAATTTTGCGTCGAATGAGCTATATTTGACTGTAATTAAATTAAAATTGTGTGAGTTATAAGATTTTTTTTTTTTTACTAATTTGGTATGTAGGTATAACTTACGCTAAATGGGAATAAGGGAATTGCCAACACACTGTCAAAAAGGCTTGTTTTTGTTCATTCGAACTAAAAAAACAAATTCGAAATCGCATGGAAATTGGCGAAGTTAGAAGTGATTCTTCACATCAACCTACTGAAAACGGTTTTATGGCCATAACATCAGATGTTGGGGGTGTATTGGAAATTTCTCCTATAGCATTTTTTTTTTACTTTTTCTATACCCACAAGTTGTGCTAGGTCTCCATAAAAGTATATTAAATTTTTTTTTTTTTGTCACACAGTGTTATTAGAGCATAATAAATATAATTTCTTGCAAAATAAATCTACCGAAATATTAGTTTTTTTTTCAGACTTATTGATATTTTATGCGTACAGATTTTAACTGAGCCGTGCTTTATTTATACTGACAGTAAATACCACAATTGTTGCAGATGTAAGTTTGATTTTTTGATTCAAATTACAAAAAACATAAAATAAAAAAAATATATAATATTATATAAATTCTGACTCAAGAGTAATTCTAGTAAAAAAAAATAGCATTTCTCAACCAAGTGTTTCTTGTAGTATTGTAGACAATGTTGTTATATCTTGATATTAAAATGCCATCCATCATGCTCCAATGATTTCCATTTTTCTCTGATTGCAATAAAACTCATCTAACACATGGGAAATATTGGTTTAGACTGCTCAAGATTGGTGATTTTTACACAAGCGATACGTTTGAAGACTGCGTTGAAACTTTACTTGCCCAAGGGGCATGCCAATCTCAGTCAGTTTTGTGGTTCAGAAAGTCCGAATATTAGACGTTTAGTGGTATTGCTTGCTCGGTCAATTAAGAACTATTTGAAAAAGTAGACTGCCGCTGTAGCCGAAAGGGTTCGTGCGTGATTACCATTCCATAGTGCCCGGGTTCAAAACCCCAGTAGGTAAAGGAGTGTAAGCGCCCAATAAAGGGAGTAAGCACCAATTATATATGTACATACTTATATTAAAGTAGCAAATAGCGCCATAAACACTACAGAATATCAGTACAAACCTTATGAATGGTTTCGGCTAATAACTTTTACCTGACAAAAGTCTCACGGTGTAAACTTAACCAATGAAAACAGGTCGTGGTTGAAAGTAAAAGTACGATTTTAGAATCCTTTGATTATGATTTTTCGTCCAATACCTAACTTCGGAACAAACTCGGTATAGTTTTCACCACTCAGTGTAGGTTTCACCTTATGAAATACATACAAACATTCGGCAAATAAAGATATGATTACTTGACTAGAAACCTTTTGACCGGCAATGCAGAATAAGTTTGGCTTCATTTGTACACTTAATGAGACGAAATGAAAAACAAGTCTAATGCGAGCAAAAGTTATGAATGGCTATATTGGATATGTTTACAGAAGCGAGAGAGATACTGCATTATAAAGAGAAGGCCTTACGATAGATAACTGAGAGTCACTGGCACTTCCGCCTGCGTAGTTCTCTTATAACAGCGTAACTTTTGTTATTTAATAATCATTACTCGTTCCTTTACAAACTTTTGGATATTTGGTTATTTGAGGTTGCTCCGAAAATATGTTTAAAGATAAAAAGATATAGGGTGTTTCAATTGGCGCGGGTCGATTTTGGCGCCCTGTGGCAGCCATTTTGTTTTGGTGACATCTGTTAAATCTTTTGTTTATTATTCAGTTGTTTATGCCAAATCATCATGGCAAGTTACACGATTGAACAGCACGTTCAAATGATAAAACTTGATTATCAAAATGAGTGTTCATTAACGCAAACGTTGCGCGAATTGCGCCCATTTTTCGGTAGACGTGGTGGCCCTTCCAATTTCTTATGGCCCATATTGAACCATATGGACCTAGACGACATATGGTTCCAGCAGGACGGCGCTACGCACCACACAGCAAACGCCATTTTATTCCATTTCAACATCTACCCGCCCTTATTGAAAAACCCTTTAAATTTGCATTTCATACGCGAACGAATAAGTTGCAAGTGAATGCAGCCATAGGAGTTTTAAGAATAATTTGAAAATTTTGATATATTGTTTTCGATTTCGTTTTAGAAGAGTAATAACTAGGCATGGGCTGGTGCGTGACTACCATTCGGGAGTGCGTAGATTCGAATCTCCATGCTTGAACATCAAATAAAAGAAAACATTTTTTTTAATAGCGGTGGCCCCTCGGCAGGCGATGGCAAACCTCCGAGTGTATTTCTGCCATGAAAAAGCTCCTCAGCCCCATTTGCCGTTCGTAGTCGTCTTAAAACTGCAGGGCACTCCATTTGTGGAATAACATCAAGACGTATGCCATAAAGATGTTTAAAGTATTCATTAATCAATAATATATTTTCCTTCATTATTTACGATGTCTTCCCAACGTTTAGGCAAATTTTTAATTCCCTGCTCAAAAAATTTTTTGTCCTAGGAGCCAAAATACGCTTCGATATCCCTTTTTATAGCTTCTTTTGAGGAGTAGTTCTTGTTACTTATATGGGATTGAAGTCCACGAAAAAGGTGATAATCACAAGGTGCAATATCCGTAGAGTATGGTGGATGCGGCATTCGAGCTTTTTGTTGTAGCAGCATAAACATTCCACATACTTCCATACGGGGAATGCTGCTGAAGTGACAGTCCTTGGCCGGATATAAATCCGGGTCGATTCGGTAGCGTAGAACCGACTGTTGTGGAAACTAGGCTCGTTCAGCTTGCCTAATGGTTGCCTTGCGGTATGAGGTCTTGCTTTGTCGTGGTGAAACAAAACTTTGCGTATATTCACTATAGACGGTCGATTTTTGTTAAGTACCTCATGTTTGATAGCTGATGGGAATAATAATCAGCAGTTATTGTTGTTGTTGTTGTTTTAACAGCATAGGGAGCCCTGTCAGTGTAGGCATATCATCGGCCATCTTCATCTAGCTCATCTAGGGGTAGGCTCAGGAAACGTTGGGTCCAGAGGGAGAGGTTGGTTGTTCACTTTGGAACACAGGCCATCGATGTCATTGCCCAACGCCATTATCGTGCAGTCGTCAGCGTATGAGATCAAACCAGCAGTTATCGTCTCGTTTGGTTCCAGAAGTTCATAATAAACGATACATGGCCCACCAAATAGACAGGAGAATCTTCTTGGGGTGAAGGTCATCTCTAGGGGTCGGTTCTGGTGTTTCATCATTATCTAACCATTGGCGTTTGCGAACAGGATTATTGTAAAGGACCCATTTTTCATCACCAGTAACGATACGGTTAAAAAAACTTTCATTTTCAAGCCGTTGCAGCAGCTGAGAACACACATTTACCCTCTGCTGAAGATTGGCGACGGAAAGTCTATGCGGAACCCATTTTCCCAGCTTTGAAAACTTTCCCAACTGAACCAGGTGTCTGTGAACTGTTCCATGCGATGAATTTAACCTCTGACCAAAATTTGACTCAGCTTCCACGAGCTCGAGCAAGGCGTCCGAGTTAAAGACTTCAGGACGACCAGCGCGCGGGGCATCCTCCACGTCGCAGCTACCACTTCGGAATTTTGAAAACCACTTTTGCGCAGTCCTTACACTTACGGTATCCTCTCCGTGAACAGTGTTTATTTCTGCAGCAGTAGTTGTCGCATTTTTACCACTTAAAAAAAAAAGTACAAAATATGCCTCTTATACGCGTTCGAAGATTCCATTTTATTTTTTAACAACACGTGCTTCTATCCGCGATTAAAATCATTTGTTGAATGCACAATATATCAAAGAAAATATAAATAGTTCCGTTATATTCCGAGAATAATTTTTTGTATGCAAAAATCGTACAAAAGTCAAATTATGGCTGAAATACGCACGAACTTATGGACTGACCGGATACTTGAATTTGTTTTTCCAGCATGTATGGCAGAGTTATCTTGCTGAAATACCGCGGCAGTGCCTGGCAGGGCCTCAAGTTAATCAAGACTTCTTCCAACAAATTTATGTAACCTTCTGCGCTCAAAGGAAACCTACCCTGGCTACGTTGACTGAGTCATGTCCTCTGGATGGAAACAAAGGAAGGCCTCCTCTGCGTTAGAAAGATCAGGTGGCGAAGGATTTGACTTCACTTGGTGTTTCCAACTGGCGCCGGTTAGCAGGAGAAAGGAAAGACTGGCGCACTTTGTTAAATTCGGCCAAAAACGCATAAGCGGTTATCGTGCCAATAAAGAAGAAGAACTGAAACCTTGACTACATTTTTCTAAACTAGTCCATCACATGCGAGTGCTTTTCCTTTTCCCATGATGGCTTTTTATTAGAATTTATTTTATTTCTTTCTGATATTTTTTATAAAAATATAGTTCATACTACAAAAAAACCCACGTAACGCAAAGTTTCAAACTTTCTTTGAGATGTTACGCCTTTTCTTCAATACATGCTTGATTTGTTTTGTATGGACGAAAAAACTTAGCGTCGCCAACAAAAAAATTGCCAAAAATCAACGGTATTTTGTAGTCATTCGAAACTTGCACCTTGTTATACTACAATTCAATGGGCTATAAAACTGCATACCCAGTTCAAACTCAAAAAATGGGCTATAAAACTGCATACCCAGTTCAAACTCAAAAAATAGGCTTCAAAAAGTATACTGAACACAATATAAAATAGTGTCGGCCAAAACATGCAAATTGTGCAGTTTGCCAACGATAGGGATGAGTAAGCAGTTGTAATGCTTTCGCTTCTCAAAGCCGCATATGTTAGCAGAAATGGTTGAAGAGTTTGCGGGGGAGCAGGCATTCAGCTTTATTAAAAAAACAGTTTTACGATATTTGAAACATTTTTGTGATATTATGTTTTTACGAATTTGCTAAATTTTTATCCAAATAAAATGTTTCCCAATAATTCCTCTGAGTTCGATCACTGGTTTGCTAAGTCGATGTAGGTTACTGAATTTTGGTAATTTGTACCAGAATTGAAGTATCCTGTGTTAAAAAAGGCTGCTTGTCGAATTATTTCAGTATTCGGAACAACGTACGTACTCGTATTTGAATCATTTTATTCTACTTTAAAATTCGTGAAATCCAAAGACCTATTAGTATTAACTAACCAGCATCTCAAAGAATTACTGAGAATTGCTGTCATTAATTACTCACCAAATTTTAAATAATTGTCAAAGGAAGTAGAATAAATAGGTTCACTTTTAAATTCAATACAATATATATATAATATGTACAGGGTGAACGACATGAAGTGTTGCCTATTCAAAACACCATAACTTTTTTGTGTGAAATTAGTTTTTATTGATTTTAAAGACAAAACTGTTCAAAAATGATTCAAATTTTAACATATATTCACTTTAGCTCGATATGACCACCTTTTGCCTTGACTATAGCCTTCAAACGGTAAGAAAATGAGTTGCATGCTGCACGGATGTGATCTTGAGGTATTTGTCGCTTTTTTCAGCGCATCAATACTGGCATATTTTTTAGTCCTCACCTTGCTCTCCAAAATGGACCAGATGGAATGGTCCATCGGATTTGCGTCTGGCGAATTCGAAAGCCATTGTGTGGACGAAATGAAGTGTGGAACATGATTTTTCAACCATTCTTGGTTCACACGAGCTTTATGAGACGGTGCCGAGTCCTGTTGGAACGTCCATGGCCTACGACCGAAATGTTTGCGTGTCCACGGCTCTAAAGCAGCTTCTAAAACATTTTCCCGATAATAAGTCGCATTCACTTTGACACCATGCTCGATAAAAACGATTGGAGAGCGTCCATCAGCGGTCACTGCGGCCCAAACCATTACTTGCGATGGGAAATTGCTTCGAGTGGCCATACGTAGGCTCAAATTCTCGTATGAGCGTTCGGTCAAGTAAACACGATCGTTTTGAGTGTTTATCAACTGCTCAATTGGGACATTTTTTTCATCAGAAAACACAATGTTAGGAAATTCGCCATGTTCGTGCAAACGCAACAACTCCATTGCTCTTTCGCACCGAACTTTTTTTTGCTGGGGTGAAAGATCGTGTGCTTTTTGGAACTTGTTAGCCTTGACCTTGAGCTCATTTTTCAATATGCGTCGAATGCTCTCTTGCGATATTTTCAGTTCTTTGGCCATTTTTCTTCCGCTTCGACGTGGATTTCGTTCAAGTCGAGCCTTCACTTTCCGAACTATTTCTTCCGTTGTTGCGGGTTTTTTTGGTCCACCTCCATAGTGTTTTTCAATGCTACCAGTATCATTGTAACGTGAGGTGACTGAGCTTACGAACAATGACTGGTTGTGATTTTCCAGCCAAATATAACGCAATCACACCATTGCGTTTGAATTCCATCACAGAAAAAAAAAATTCAACAAAACTGAGACGCAAATGCTTTTGATGGCTTATAAATAATATATTGAACTGTCATTAGAACAATTTTACCGTTGATGTCATGAGCTGTTTTACAGATACGAGCAGTGTGAAGTTGGTGACACTTCATATCGTTCACCCTGTATATATGGAAAATTTGGGCAAACTCGCAAATTTCCAGAAACACCATACTCAGGATATTCAACAAATGTGTTAAGTCGACGCTGCTATATGGAAGTGAAACGTGGCTTGTTTCGAAAACGATCACGCATAAACTTCAATGCTTCACCAGCAAATGCTTGAGGGTAATATGCAGAATATTCTGGCGCAACATAATAAGCAATGAAGAACTCTGGAGATAAACGAACGAGAAGCCCATCTTACGCCAGCTAAAACGCAGGAAGTGAAAGAGTGAAGTAAAACGCAGAAGAAAACCGGCCCACAGCATCACAAGAATGCTCTGACCCTAGATTGGAATGCTCAGGGAAGTAGAAGCGGCGACCTGCCAAAGAAAACTGTTTTGTGCCGCCTCCGAACGCCAAACAGTTTTGTATGAGTATAAAATGTGTCGAACTATGCTTAATCTTTCGCCTTGCCTTAAAACACCGATATATATTAGCCATGTGTTGGAAGGATTAAAATAAAAAGATGGTTAGATGGCAAGAGTACCCGAGGTACACTTCAAGTAGAACTTACGTGCCGTTTTGATGAAATAAAAAGATATTATTTTGAATTTTTTACATGCCCTAGAAGAAGATTTGATAAATAATAAAATAATTCGCTATATGAAGTCCGATGAAAGACCAAAAACAGTTTTCAAAGTCATTGAACTATTAGTAATGTGTCAAAAGTCTACAAAAATCACCTCCTATTTTCGCTGGTTTAAAAGTTGAAAAATGTGTTGGCACAGTTTTATTTGAAAACCTTTTTCTAATTACAAAAAACTAAAAAATCCATGATTTGAACAGCGTTGACAAAAGCCTACATACAGAACGAAGTTTTAAAATATGCTCAAAACTCGGAGTTATGCCATTTTTTTTTGGATATGCAAAATCCTACATTTATCGCAAAACAATCCGAAGCATATACATATACGGACAGTATATGATCGGCGCTATATGACATTCATCGGAAGACACTTGCTATCTTCCTAAACTCCCGACCTCTGAATCCCGTCATCGGAGTCCAACCACCACCTATTGCAGATGAAGAGTTTAAGCTACCCCGAGAGACCTGTGTAACTTTGGCATAGTTACGCAATTAGCAAACTAAACTCCTACCTGCCCAGAATTGACCCCGGCATACCCAACATATGTCCAGTATGTGAAGGCACTACCGTTAGATGAGCTAGACGAAGACGACCGGTAGCTACATTGCACTGACAGCGTTTAGTAAGCTACTATAACAACAACTACAACAAACACATCAGAAAAGTTTTTTCCATCCAGGAAGAATTCGAAGAACTCTGAACGATAACGATTTCCACAGTAGAACACCGCACAAAACAGCCTTTAATCTCTGAAAAAACCCGTAAACTTCGCTTGGAGTTCGCCAAAGCACATAAGGAAAGGATGAGGCAAAAAGTTTGGTTTACAGATCAGTCAGAGTTTAATATAATTACCAGTGATGGAAGGGCAAAAGCTTGGAGGAAAAAAACACCACACTTAATCCGAAGAATTTGGTATCAACTGGCAAGCGTGGTGGCGCCAACGTTGTGGGTTGGGGAGTCGTTACAGCATCTGGAGTTGGAAGAATAGCATATATTGAACACAATTTGAAACCTTCGGTGGATAATTTGGAGCTTGGAGCAGGCACGTGTTTTGTTTGCACCAAGCTAATCAAACACCCCACCGCAAAGCCCAGATTTAAACATTATTGGACATTTATGGGAAATTTTGGAACACAAAATTAAAAAAAAAAACAGGTTTCTAGTGCTGCTGTTCGCATAATAAAACCCTGGCTAAAACCAGAGTAGCATCTTTAGAGCGGACAAAGTTAGTTGTCTCGAAGCCACGTCGGCTTTGAAAGCAAGGGATTTAGGAGGTGCACTTTTTGCCCATCACCTATAATTTATTAACTATTCTAGCAATTGCTATCATAACAACTTGGGAGAATTGAAGATCATTTTCAATACTTCGTCGGCTCAAACATATTTAACACGTTCACGCCGGCGCGTACCACCGGTGGCTCGCACAAGTCTGCTTCATGGGGCGGCGCGTACCACCAATGGTACTTTATTAAACGGTACCTATGAGATGAGATGCCATAAACGACTACCCTTATGAAAAAATTTCGTTTTATATAACCTGCAATCGCTTCCGATAGAGCGAAAAGACTTAAACATTGCCGTCTGTGGGCGAAGACCATGAATAACAGCGCCGGCGGGAACGTGTTAAGAAGTACGATGTGACATGGGCGGTGGAATAGAATACAGCTTAATATCTATAGCGTAGATATACAGGATCGTTGTCTTCTTGTAAAAGGTTGACAAGTTGTTTCAAACATCTTTGCAGCTGACGGCAAATGCTTTTTGGTAAATTTTATTCATCAAAACAGCATTCAAATTGGAGGTAAACACAAATAAACAGCCAAATCCCTTTTAGGAAAAGCAGCCCCAAGCATGAACCTTACCCACGACAATCGGTTCTACGTAACCGGAACGACCCGGATTTATATCCGGCCAAGGGCTTCACTTCAGCAGCATTCCTCGAATATGCACGGGGAATGTTTATGCTGTTACAACAACAACATGAACCTTACCTGGATGCTTAACAGTTCATTGAAGTTATCGATTATATGGAAAATACCAGGACAGACGCCTTCAATGTGCTCCGGAATTTGAGATATTCTGCACGTAAACGTCGACGAATCATGTCTTTGGCACATTAACACCATTTTTCCTTAAAACTGCTGCAGCTTCAAGCAACGATAGGTTCGACTTGTTCCCAAACAAATCAATGATCTTCTGATGTTAATGTATGCCGTTGCTCTCATTTATTTATGAATTTCTTCGACTTCTTCAAATATTTTGCTGTAGATGCTCGTGACATTTTTGGGCCTTTAGGATGTGCACAAAAGAACACTGCTGCGATTTGTTTTTCATACGTGGAACTCATTTTGTTAAAACAACGTACGCTTTCTAATTTTCTTACAAAATTAAAAAAAAAAATTTATAACGCATCTCGTAAGTTTGCATTTTGCTGGTCACGGTTCTATTAAACAGACTGTATGCCTTTTAGTTGCTTACCAGCTTATCTCTTGCAAGGCCTTTTTACCTATTCGAGTGCTGTATCTCCATTTTCAAAAACGATAAATCTAACTCCCACACAACTTTTTATAGCACCAAAAACTATTGTTTTCTTGTTGTAGCAGCATAAACATTCCCCATACATATATAGGATATAAATCCGGGTCGTTCCGGTAACGTAGAACCGACTGTCTGACTGGGTTTTTCTCTTTCAACTTAGTTATTTCTTTAAAAAAAATCGCGAAGTTCATGGAGCACTGGCGGCATCATCGATCTTATTTCTCTCGAAATGAGGAAGGAGCTGCCGTTACGGTGAATAGCTATCGACATATGCTGATTGTATTTTTGTAATTTATCCATAAAAATCGACGACATTTTATGGTATACAAAAATAAATGCCGTGATATTGTCTACCAGATTGTAATGAAAAAATTTATTCCAACAATATTTCTGTTCCGTATTATCATTTTAAGTTCTCAAGTTCTTAAAAAACACCCTATACAATCGAGATACGAATTTTAACAATACAACATTATAAAATTGGTAAAAGTCAAAGGGTAATAGCAGGAATGGTTGGCGGTACTATAAAAAATTTACTAAAGCGTTACAATGACGAAAAACGAATTGCAAACAAACCAAAATATGCTGAGTGTAGGTCAAGAGCGTTGGTTTCTCCAAAAAGTATAATCAAAACCACGAGTTATGTTAGCAAACACAAACAAGTTAATACTGAATGACTTGCAATAGCCATCGGAACGCTTCTTTATGAGGTTGGTCTACATGGAAGAATTGCGCGGAAAAAGCCATTCGTTAGTGAAAGAAATAAGAAAATTCGTTTAAAATACGTTTACCTGCTACATGAACGATTTTGAGCTCTAGAAGAATGTATTTTTTGTTTTTTGAATTCAAATTCAACTTGCTTGGATGAGATGGGAGAGTAAGCGTATGGCGGAAGCCAAATCAAGAACTGAATCCCAAATATCTTCGCCCATGGTGGTGGAGTGCTTGTTCAGCTGCAGGAGTTAGAAAACTGTGCTTTGTGGAAGGACAGACATGGACAAATTTCAACATTTGAGAAATTCGCGAGAAAATCTGAATCAAAGTGCACGAAAGCTGGGAATAGAATATACTTTTCATTTGTATCAAGATAACGATCCAAAACAGTCCACCTACATCGCTAAAGATTTGCTGTTGTGCTGTTATGCTAATTGTACCCTGTGCAGTGCAAACCCCTTCCTTGTGGCCCGGTTTGAATATTATTTAAATCTTTTTTTAAAAATGGGAAGCTGAAATTCGGAAGCGCGCAATATATAATTAAATTTATGAAAAAGTATCTCGTAACCGTTTCTAATAATTTGAAATTAGTTATAAATCAAAAGGTCAATTTATTGTCTACCATAAAAAAAGTTTAAAAAAAATTCTAAAATATTGGAAAAATAAAATATAGGTTTCTGGAGTTATAACATGTTGTGTCCATTTTTCAAGGATGAGCCAATTTGATACTCACTGTAGGTAATTATAATTGTGCCAACTAGTTGCTCCAATTTATGCAGAGGAGTTTCTTTGACTGCAAATCATTTTAATTCTGAATATAAATAAAGTATACATAAATACATGTTTATGAATATCTCCTTTAAGTCGAATTCATAGAAGGTGGCAACAGTGCACATGTAGTTTTTTTTGCATTCTGGTGGTTTGAATGGTCAAAATCAGATGATTCCTTGCCACGGATTCCATGGCTATCAATGAGAATGTAAACAATGTAGATCACTTTGACAAACGACGAAAGAAAAGCAAATCAGCTGCTCTAGCAACATCACATTATATTAATCCCGGGAAGGAAATAGATAAAGAAACAAACCTTTCAGAATGCCGCACTATGGACTGTCTCCCGTGAAGAAACATAAAACTACTAAGATAATATAAAATGACTAACTACATTCAGACGTGCATAAAATATCCACTGGACCAGGGCACATTCATTAACCCTTTGCCTTATGAATCGAGCGACGATTGTGTGTGCCACTTTCGATGAAAGTTTTTCTGGTGCGTAAAAACAATCTCGTATCCCATACGAGCTTTTCACTTTTGGCCAGAAGAAGTTATCACGTGTTTCATTTTAGGCACGGAAGCAGGATCATTATCCCACACGTTGCTTTAAGGCA
The DNA here is from genome assembly GCF_027943255.1 of Anastrepha obliqua. Lineage (NCBI taxonomy): Eukaryota > Metazoa > Arthropoda > Insecta > Diptera > Tephritidae > Anastrepha > Anastrepha obliqua. The sequence continues at coordinate 1,329,750 of NC_072895.1, read as the reverse complement.
AAGGGCTAATAGATTCGTCTTGCACTGGACTCTGCATAATTCAGATTTGTATAACGTTCTACCCCAAGTTACTTTTAGGTTTGCTATCGCTGCGTGTTGAGGCGCTAGTCAAATCCCATACAAATATCATTTCAAGTCCATCTTTCGCCGCGTGTTGGTGGTGGGTTTGCATGCATTTTAATATTAAATTCTCTTTCGTTATTGCATTCTTATGGAAACATGGCAGCAGAGTTTTGCAGCTCGTCAATATCGAGAAAATTTGATTGGCTGCCGGCGTCTAAAATTTAAATATACATACACAAGAATGAAGCAAATTACATGAATTACAGTTAAAAAAATGCCCAACAAAAAGGCAGTGGAAACAGTTCACAATTCTATCAAACCCTAAATCTGCAAACCCTGGGTTTGCCTTGGTTGAAGGTTGAAACGTATCATTAACGGCAAAAATAGTATTTAAGTAATCGGCACGAGAAATTCACTTTCTCGTTTCCGCGACAGTCGGTTCTACGTTACCGAACCGACTCGGACTTGTCAATCCAGCAGCATTCCCTGAATGAAAGTATGAAAGTGTGGGGAATGTTTATGCTGCTACAACAACAACAACAAGAAATTCACTTTCTCGGGGTACGGTACACTAGACAGGGCTAGTTACTGGGGCGGCAGCCCTTGGTCCTGGAAAACCACTTTCTATTGCGTCTGCTTCAAATCGCTGACACAACAAAATTATTGACAGGCCAGTCAGATCAAATTGGTTGCGTTTTTTTTAATTTTGGATTTGAGGTGAAAACACCACATTTTCTAATTTTCATTGACTTGTTGTATAACCATCTTATGCAAATAATTATTAAATTAAACTATGATTATCCGCTTAGACTAAATCATGATATTTCACGATCATCCGTCCTAAAAGTCTATCAAGTTGCAAATTTCACCGGTAGTAATAGACGTTTCTGAATCATTTCTATTTCTATGGTGTCAGCCAGTTGACACCCGAGAGACTTACAACATTGGTCTTAGGAGCTGCGGTAAGCACTCTGCACTCGCTCAACCCTTTCGCCATATGCGTAGCTTTTGCACGCCTAAACCCAAGTGTATCAACATAAGGTATATATGTATGCATGTGAATATATGTACGTATGGGTGCACGTATGCCGTGATATCTAGTAGATCGGGGCAGTGCCTTAAAACTTGTATACATTGAAGAGAACACTGCTGTCACGAAGGAGTTCCATTAATTTAGTAAATATTAGTTTAAAAGAAAAATCCATTATTTTTGCGCAAATGGTTTAAATCTGTTTTATGATCGATCTTTAGCTGTTGTTTTTGTTGTCGTTGCAGCACGAACAGTCCCCTTACATACACGGGAAAAGTTGCTGAAGTGACAGTCCTTGGTCGGCTATAAATCCGGGCCGTTCGGGTTACGTAGAACCCACTGTTGTGGGAAGGGTCGCTCTTGGGCGATGCTATCGATATGCTTGCGTGATTTTATCAATATTTTCTTTATCATGAAAAATGTTTGAACGGAATCATCTACAGAGAAAATGATGGATTTATTTTTCCCCAAACTAATATTTATTAATTTTATCTCGGCCTGACAAAGGAGAGTTTACGCCTATAGAAATCCAGACCTCAGTTTCCTCAAATATAATTTAGTTATTTGAGCGCAAAGCCAACAAGTACATATGTATGTATGAAATGTGTATACATATGCATATGGACCAATTAATCAATATCTTTCGGTAGTTATACCATCAATGATGCATATAGTATATGAATTAAATATTGGAATTAGTTTGATCTAATTTTGAATGAGTTCATCTCGACAACTATTCCAATATCAACTATGATTCGCTGTATATCTGTATCTCTAGGAACATACGGCAAGTAGGGTAACACAAATCCAAGGTGGAAACTCGGCCTAAGACGTACCGTAAGTTGCATATGGTATACCGCGCTTAGAGACGGTACTTCGTCGGACATAAACGGGCATTGATTTGCTTTGAATGGATGAAGTTGCCGAATGCAGTGAATGAAATATTAAATGCGATAGGAATCTGCATTTACATACATACTCGCATAGAGCGAGTAGCGAGATTCAAGAAAAGCTTAACTCCAATACATATGATATATATATATACATATGTATTTATATATATGTGTATATGTATGTATGCACTTAGTCGGATGTTAATTCCCTATGAGCTTTGAATAAAATTCTCAAACCCAATACTTTTGCAACTCAATGAAAAGAGAAAAGGGCAACAGAAAACACGTCGAGGAAGCCTCATAACGCAAAGCGGTAAAAAACAAAACTGCATGGCACCGGCATTACATAAAAACAAGGGCTGCCAATGGTACTAGCATAATGAGCCCAACACTACTCATATGAATGTGCATAGGTATGCACATACAAATGTATATACATATAAGCATATGTTCAGACATATGTGTGCGCGTTTGAATTTCATTTTCTCGTATTTTAGTTTACCATAGCAAGTATGGATATGTATGCACGTACATACATATACTTTTATGAATACATGTGTATGCATGTATGTTGGCATATGACCGAGCTCTTATTTTAGTTTATGGTGTTGTTGGTCTTTGCTGCTAAGATATTTGTTTTTACCTGAAAGTATCGGCTTGTACATACATACACACATACGCATTGCTGTTTAAAAAGTTCCACAATGATGAGCCAGGCACGCCGTTTTAACCCGAATATCATTGCTTTTGTTGAAGTTGCAGTAGTGTAGTCACAACAATACCAGGTCGGTCTACCTGTCTCGCGCTCGGCTTTCGAATACAACGTGGCTTCACTGAAAAATATTCTCTGTATTTGTAAATACCTACATGTATACCACTAATACCATTATTTTTTCATTTCCCCAATAATTACTTGTGAATGTATATGTATTTATATATATATATATAGACGAAGACCTCCGGTAGAAATAGCAACTGACCATCTTAACAACAACAAATAAACCATACTGTTAGGTGAGCTGAGGCCTGAGACGCAGCCAAACGAGACAAGTCCAGACGAAGTGTTGCTCGCTGTTTGGCAAACACAGAGAGGAGAGAAGAAATGAGCGGAGACGCGCGACATGACTACGCAACTAAGTGCCAAGTCGAGGTTTTGAAATTGGGTTTTGGATATTTTCTTGTCGTCTTGTCTTTTCTTTTGCTTCAGTATGATTTCTCATTCAGTTTGGTATTCGTCAAATTCGCGACGGACATTCCAGCGTGGTAATGTTTTGTACAACCATTCCAAATATCCAGTGTTAAAAATAAGCTTGAATTAAGTTTTCTAAACTCGCTGAAATTATAATAGTAGTTTTGAATTGTATCAAAAACAGCGAAAGAATCGTTTTGTGATTTGGTGATATTGTGAACAACGATATAACAAAGTGAGAAAGTTTTGCAAATAAAGATTTTGTACAAGTTGTAAAAATGAATAAAAAATTAAAACTGTAATCCAGGGATAATAGTTTACAATTATAAATTCTTAAGTACTCGTATAAAAGTTTTAATTGAAAAATGCAAACCTAGTTGGGATTATTATTTGCTTGCTAACCACTGTACACATTTTATTCGTCCATCCTAGCTCTACACGTTTATCTATAAATTTATCGAGCTGGCCTAGTCGCCCGACTACCTGTCGACCTGTTAGCCTGCATATCTTGCTTGCCTTGGCTGACATTGAAATTTGCTGCAGTAAAATTATAGTACTTGTTTTTAACATCTCCTTTGGTTTAATGTCTTTGAATGCATGGGCATCGACATTGCCACTGTTACTTATACACATTGAATACTACGAGAGTATACCACTGGTGCAAACTATTGATGCCGGGTTGGTTACTGACTGGAATCCATTTGGCTAGTTAGAGGCGCCGAAGAGTTACAGGCACTGGTTTCACTCACAATGTATTTACCGCCGATACTTGTTGATTTGTGTCTTATTTTTCGATTAAGTCAGTTGCTCAAGTAGCGCGAGAAGACAGACACGCAAACAAGACGACTTGGTCTGGTCGCTTCTACACCTTGTCAGGCTTTGTTGCAGTTTTCTTTTCGTTGTATTTGTTTTATTGTATGTTATTTGATTTCTTTGCATACTTCTTGTGCGTTTATTTTTGCTTGATTCGCGACTTTTGTGTTACCTTTTCCGCGTTTTTCGTAAGTTTTTCTTTGGGTTTGATTTTCTAAACATGTATGGTTCTTTTTATGAGTTTCATATTTGCGCAAGTGCTTCTTAGTTAAATTCCTTTGGATGATCTTAACATTAAATTCAAAAGTGTTTTGGTGAAAGTGTATTAGTCATATGCGAGCGATTTCATAAAACATCGATGGAAAGATGTTGATAGTTTTGGAACTTACATATCTACGCATGTAGGCACATACTTCTGCGCATATACATATACATACATGTGTATATTTAATATATTCAGTTACTTCGCTTGTGAAACAAACACAAATTTCACTTGATACATTGCAATGGTCAAAAAATATGCGTGAACGATCCACCATTTTGTTTACTGCTGTTGGTTGGTGCTCTCGGTGCTACTGAGCCATGCTGTGTATTGTAGTTTTATGCTGAAGTCGCCTCTTCGGTCCGCGTTTCGGCTCGGCAGTACGTTGCGTATGCTCACCTCAGTGATGGTTGGTTACTCGGAGTCATTGACGCTTCTGTGGCTATGCGGTTGCTTCAATTGATATTGATTAATTATTTTCGACTCGTACGCAGTGTTTGCGTACAGCTGGTCTCACAATCCGGTTCAACAACACATGCCCCAAAGCAGTGCAATACCTAAGCCAAACTCCTATAGCGCTACATTTCATATCGAAAGCACATTAAATATTTCGAATATATGTACATTTGTACATACATACATACATACATACATACATACATACATATGTACGCAAAACGATCGTTTAGTTGCTTTGCTGTAATTTTTAGTGTTTTCGGATTGGATTGCTTGAATTTTGGGTGCTTTGGAAGGATGGACGGCTGGTTAGTTTGTGGCAGCAAGATGCAGTTAATAAACAATACAAAACCATCAATCTGTTAGACGTTCATACATTGTATGTGAGCACATATGTACATAACTCCATCGATTAGTACATACAGGTTTTGCATTATATAAAAATACTCAATTTATATAAACATATCGCACAAGCAGTTGTGGTTGTGTAATGCTTTTACTTTAGGGTGATCCATTATTTTTGCGTAAAGTTTTTGCGCAAATAGTTTAAAACGGTTTTATGATCGATCTTTAGCTTCTGGGCAATGCCAACTACTAACATGCCGGTCAACTTCGATAGTTCTTCAACATCAAAAATACCTGAACTGAATCGACGAAATCAAAATTGCACATTTCGGAATCAGAAACACCACTCACAATTTCAGCAGCTTGGCTTTCATTTTCGCTTTTATCAAAGAAAAACTGTAAAATGTACCGAATTTTCTTTTTGTTGGCTTCCATTTTTAACATCCTGTAATTCACAACTCAATGGAACAAACAAACAACAGCAAAATAGTTTTTTTATGTGAAATGTCACCTTGATAACGAGCATAAATTTTAAATTGTTTGATCGATGCTTTACGAGACATCGATCACTACATCCATCTACCGAGGAAATAGAGGATTTCTTCTAATTCGACTTTTAGGAGTGAACTTTTCCTAGCATATGACAACAACCGTACCGAAGTGCATACGCGCAACAGGATTCGGAAATCACTAGCCAATACCACTTGGCGATATGGACAGACAAACGTTTTTGGCAACCATTACAATGTAATTGGCCTATAGAGTTTCAATGAATCCTCCAATATGCAGCAAAATTTCAAATGCGTACACCACTAATTAAGTGCTCACCCAAAGAATGCCTTCTCTTTTCTGTGCATACATACATACATAATTATGTGCCACCCTGAAATCTCAAATAGATGTTGACAAAATTTGTTCATGTAATATATCTGGAACGTCAACATTTTGAAAGCTTCGAAAGCGTTTTACTACAAACAGATACAATAATCAAATGTACATATGTACGTGTGTTCAGTAAGTCAATCATGGCACAATATTTTCAAGCTCTTGAGAAACTCATGGACCAACAAATTGGAACAACATTTCTAAAACAGCAAAGCGGTTGAATGAAGCTTAAGTTTCAGGCGAATTAAAAACTTGGCGGGCATAATTATCCCTCTAAGTGGAATTATGATTATGATTAATTGTTGCCCAAAATTTACACATTTGCAATTATTTCCTCGAATGAAATTAACATAAATTACATAAAGTAGGTATTGATGATCATCTGACTAACATCAAAACTATAAAATTAAAATAAAAAACCGATGTGCAGTTTATCTCCCAGGAAAGAGATATTTTTCAAAATTCCTGCGCTACAAATTTTGGTATATTTAAAATTGAAAATGTATGCTCTGCCAGAAAATAAGTACATAGAATGTATTATTTATTGAAATTTATTGTGTCCCATTCAAAGTGGGCTCCTTTCTAAATAATACACGAATAAGCCAATCATTAAAACAGTTTTCAACCTGCAAACGCGGTAACCTCGTCATGACTGTAATTTGAGTTTTGGAAGGGAAAAAGTCAGCTGGATGTAGATATAATGTTTGATGGCCTCTTTTGAGGAATGACGCGCGTAAATATTCTTTATTTACAGTCTGAAATTTTTATTTTTGAGTTTTGAAAATCCCTTTAAACGGACTTTTGGTGATCAATTTTCGGTACTTTTTTGTTGCCAGGAATTGACTTAAGAAGTAAAACTCTGGCTGAGTACGCGTCCAATATATTATCATATCGTTATCATAAACCGATTGTAACTTATGAAGATTTAAATATTTAATAACAACTTTAAAAATTCTAATTAGCTCATCTAGGCATGAAAATTAGCTTTTTTAAAGCATTGAATTATAGGTCTGTTCATGAAGCAAATAGTTTGTGAAAATTGTTACAAATTGCCACTTTTCGGTGTGAGAGAGCAAAATGACATTTCATTTTGAGGGGAAATTGCAAATTTTACTGGATAAATTTTTACTTGTAAGAATTTGCAAGTGAGAAAACCTGCTGATCGCAAAGTAAAAACTAGCGCGAATTAAAATTTGCGAATAGCAATTGCTAATGAAATATTCGTCATCTTACAGTGATAATGAAATGGAACAAATTATTCTGGACAAAATGAAACATTCTGATTCCGAAGTTCGTTATTTTGCAATTTATTTGCTTTTTGAAGTGAAAACTTCTTTAGAATCGTTGGGAGTGATTTGAGGAAAAGTGAAACGAAAAAAGCGACCAACTTGGCTACGAAGCGTTATATTATATGTTGATATAAAAGTAGCGACGAAATAAATAAAAATAACTTTTATTTTTTCTTGTGATTTGAACCAAGGATTTTGGATCGGAAGCTCACATTGCTAGTCGCTCGGCTACCGCGCCATGCTGTCGTCGCTGGCCTAAAAGTTATTTAGTTACGAAGCGTTATATTATATGTTGATATAAATAATTTTTGTGAGCGTGTAATTCTCAAAAGTTTTATTAGGTTTATTATTTAAAATGTATTGACTAGGTAGTGTGGTTATCAGCTTAACATCTGATAGATCCTCCATCGGAGGACAACAAATGTTAAACTGATTTTTGGAAATGGGCGGAGTGTTTTAGGGGCTTGCCCCTTCTCTGCCACGGGTTGACCCGGTATTACAGTACCGCCGGGATTTCGGCTTTGAATAAATACAAGAAAAAATATACTAATACATTTAGCTTTGGTGGGAAGAGCCATAAATTTTTATATGAATACATGTAGACGAAAATGGAATTTTTTTTTTGAAATTTGCATTGTAGGACATTTCTGATTATTTATTGAACAGTTTTTTGGTTTAGATACTGAAAGTCAGTTTAAGTGAATCGGTATAAATATTTCGTACATTAATTTTTGAAGTGAAAACTTCTTTAGAATCGTTGGGAGTGATTTGGGAAAAAGTAGCGACGAACTAAATAACTTTTAGGCCAACACCGACAGTATGGCACGAGATCCAAAATTCTTGGTTCGAATCACAAGAAATAAAATTTTTTTTTTTTGAAATTTGCATTGTAGGACATTTCTGATTATTTATTGAAAACAGTTTTTTGGATTTCAGCCTTGAATAAATACAAGAAAAAATATACTAATACATTTAGCTTTGGTGGGAAGAGACATAAATTTTTATATGAATACAAGTAGACGAAAATGGAAGAAATTTGTAAGTCTGTTTCTTCGGTCCGTTTGGGTATTTTTTTTGACAACATCGAAACCAAAGCATTTGTATCATATTTTATCTATCATAAGCCACTCGTATCATTTGTTGAAATTGAAAACATTGAGGATGAATAATGATAAAATGAAGAAAATAAAATATGAACTTTATAGCAATATTATAATGAACCTATAATTATCCCGCTCCTAATGCTGCTTTCGTCTTATTCTCTCTCAGTTTGTTTTACGGAAGGTTTCACTTCTATCAAGTCTAACCGTTAGACTGGTATTTTTTTTTTTTTTTAATTTAATACGAGGTGTTCAAGTGAAAAAATTTTGAATTTTTGTGATTTTTCCTGCAAACAATTCGTCAACTTCCAAATTGTTACTGGTTTTGCGTTCATGTACTTATTTTGATATTTTTCTCTTTGAGAGAAAATTCTCGGAAATTTAGTTACTGGATAATTTTTACATGAACAGACCTTATAATTAGATTATGTTTCTCGTGGATGGATGTTTTTGTTGTTGTAGCAGCATAAACATTCCCCATACCTGTACCGGAAATACGGCTGAAGTGACGGTTACGTAGAACCAACTGACTTGGGAACGGTGGATGGATAGATGTCATGGATGTTGATTACCCGTCGACTATATATTGAAATATGAGTATGGTTTATAGAACTTTTGTTATCGAATTTATCGTTTCGATTTGAAAACTTGACGTATGTTTTGTCGTTTTCATATCTAAACGATTGATGTGGAAGGAAATTATTTTACAAACATATGTAATTTAATTTGGATAATTAAAATACGTTTTTTGTGGCAACAATTTTTGAAGGTCCGCCATGTGGTTGTTGTTGTAGCAGTAAGGTTCGCCATGTCTCACCACTGGGCCGGCCGGCCTTGGTCGTTACCGCGTCATTCCGGTAACGTATACCCGCTGCCATGGGAATGTAGCAGGTTAAACTCCTAACTATTAAAAATTGACGCTGGCATACCAAACATAATCATCTTTTTACATACTCCACCAAACCCACTCATCTAACACCCCTCTCTCCCTCTGGACCCAACCTGTCGAAACAGCACGTTTCGTGGGTCTACCGTTAAATGAGCTAGACGAAGGTGACCGATGATTTACATTGCACTGACAGGGTTTAGTATGCTGCTACAACAACAACTTAATAACGATACCCCGTTATCTCCATGAATAAAATCATTTAAATGTTTTGCATACTCGGTTGTATTTTAATTAAATGTTTTCAATCTGTAGCAGTCTTTTATCTAAGAAAAATATAATTTTTTTTTTTTTCATGCACAAAAATTAAAACAATTCGAAAATTTTTCGAAAAAAATACCTAAGAGGGAAGCAAAATAATAGTCAAATCATAAAAAATGCAGGCGAGAGGGAAGAATATAAATTAATATTTTGTTGAAAATCCGTTTTTCTTTATTACTGCTGCACAGCGCCTTTACATTGGCATTATTAAACCTCTACAACGTGCAACAGGAATGGATTCCTATGCTGCCTTGACCTTTTCAAATAATATAGCTGATCCAAATTTGTGATATTCTGTTAAATTTTCTTCCATATAAGTAGCATTACATTTTGAAGTATCTGAAAGTATTTGACCGCATCCATATTACCTTTGTACGATGAATTGGCCCGACACCGATCCAGGAGAAGTAGCCACACACCATTATTAAGTCTTCCTCGTGATTATATTTGCTGAGACGAGCAATTGGGGGTCGAATCCTGCACGTTTTAGCCACCGCACTCACTTTCTACCATCTGGATCAACTCTGTTTATTCTCGTTTCATTGGTAAATAAAATATAACGCCACTGATTTTTAGTCCAGGATGTGTGCTCTCAAGTAAACCCAAATCCACGTTGTCATTGCGATGCTGTTACCAATGGCTTCTTCCGTACCAGTCGACCGTGAATCCGTGCTTCTGCCAATTAATCTTTTCGTTATTGGCTTTTCAATGTGAACAACAATTTCTCGATGGATGTCAGCAGCACTCTTCCTGTGATCCTGATCCGGAGTTCACGATTTTTCTCATTTCTTTTGAAATTTTGAAGTGCGCACATGAGCGGAAAAATGACAACATTAAGCAAAACATTTACTGAGGCAAGCCCATAGTTGTAGTCGTAGCAGCACAAATATATCCCCCGTGCATATACGAGGAATGCTGCTAAAGTGACAGTCCTTGGCCGGATATAAATCCGGGTCGTTCCGGTTACGTAGAACCGACTGTCATAGTAGAAAGTCTGAAAAAAATCTTCCTTCCCCCTTCTTTTCAAGCACAAGTCATCAAATCCACACGAGTGAGGCAAAATGGCAGTTTCAACCGATTTTGTGGCTGTTCATCCTATCAATGTGGCTACTAGTCTCTCGCGCTTTCGTTTTTCTGGAAACGTTTTCTGCTGTTTTATACTCAGAAAAATATTTCGAAGCATTCAAAACCATAATTTTTGAAACGTTTAATTGTGTTGAAATAACATTTCGAATTTAACCCTTTCGATTTTATTTAATCGTTTCAACTAAAGTAAAGAGCTGTAGGAATACTCCAGATACTTTTTTTGCTTACCAGTTACAATAAAAAACAGAAAACAATTCACAAAATTTTGGACGAAAATCGAATATTTCTCACTAAAAACTACTAAAAAAAATCAATGCGAACCCTTCAAAAGAAATGGAGAAATGAACGCATTTCAATGAATGTTATCGCGCGGCATGAATTTTCTTTATGAAAGTCACAACAAGATGTATACGCATGACTGATACTCTGTACAAAGCAGGTCGGTGATAGGCGAATTTGTAAAATTTCTTTATTTTTGATTTGTAATAGGAGCAATAAAATAGGGGAACGAATCCATGTCCTCGCACACAGTACGCGATTAGGAAGTTGACACCCGACTATACCGTCGCAGAGCATCCCAAAAAAAAATATTTATTATTAGGCCATTCTATTTTTAGAGATAGTCTATGAATGGTTATTATACACGATTGCCTACATACATACAAACACATGTACATATGAATGCACATGTAAACTTGTTATGCATGCTCGCAAGCATAAATAATAGACAGGATCATGGTCAAAGCGTGCACTGTTACAGCATACAAAGATATAGCGCGTAACCTGTTCCGTAAACCTGTACCAGTGCGCCTGGTAAGTATGGTAGTTGGCTAGTCAGTCATCTGGCCGTGGGTTTCTGTTTCATAGCTTAGGTAGCGTTGTACCAGTTCAACTCCTTTTGCAGCAGTTAATCAAATTAAAACAATGCTGCCGCATAACTGTTAAAGTTTCTATGTTCCATTTTCTTTTTCCTTTCGTTTGCAGTTGCTTACTATGTCACATCTGAAGTTTATTTATGTTGAGTAGAGGATAGAGGAAGGCCTTTTGATACAGTGTTGTCCTATTTGTTACTTTTCGGCTTTTCGAAATACAAAGAGATCCTTGACAATCTTCTTAATGGTACCTGTATATTTTATAGAAAATACATAGTTTTCCAAGAGAAACAATTTCAATTTTAAACCAAGTAAGTTGCTATGCTGTTAACTATCAAACTCAAAATCAGGGAAAATTCGGGAATCAAACGACCAGCACAGTTTTGTTTCAGTAATGCGATTATTTCAAGATTTGTATGACGTGTGGGTGTGTCTTCTACGCACACCAATTGTATTCCTGTGAAACCGGAATCAACACATAGATGGCGTTAGATACAAAAGGATGCATTTTTTTTTGTAAGATCTTGACCGCTGTCAACACCATCCAGTTCAAAACCTCAAAGTTTCCTCCGGCAATAGATTCTGTGCCTCTACTAAAAAATAAATAAATAATTGACGCGTACACTTCTGTTAGGTGCTTGGCCGAGCTCCTCCTCCTATTTGTGGTGTGCGTGTTCCACAAATGGAGGGAGCTACAGTTTCAAGCCGACTCCAAACGGCAGATATTTTTATGAAGAGCTTTTTCATGGCAGAAATACACTCGGAGGTTTGCCATTGCCTGCCGAGGGGCGACCGCTATTAGAAAAATGTTTTTTTTTTATTAATTTTGCTTTCACCGAGATTCGAACCAACGATCTCTCTGTGAATTCCGAATGGTAATCACGCACCAACCCATTCGGCTACGGCGGCCGCTGAATGTTCCTCTACTAGTTTTCTATAATAACAACTCATGTGAATCTTTGCGCTAAAAATACCCAGAGTGGCGAAATAGGCAGAACGAGGCGATTTCCCTTGACAGCAATGGACAATTATGCCGAGCAAATCGTGTTAGGGAAATGGTAGAAACATATAGCTGGGAAGCAATGTGCCATGCTGCTCATTCTCTAAACTTGTAGCTTCACCTGTTTGCGAACAATTTTTTTGGTAAGGTTTTCACAAGTTACTAAAATAATTTTTACTTTGAATAAATTATTTTCTACTAGAAAAGTGTTGCTATTTATGGTGTCATATTGTGTCCGGAAAAATTTAAAGCTAATACGAAAATTTCACTTTTTTTACAAATGGCTTCCCTGCTACGTTGTGAGTTTAAAATACCCGTTATATTAAGTTGCATTATTGGTTGCACAGATTCGGTTGTTTTAATAAAGTGTAATATTGGGTAGCCACTGAAATAGAAAAAGTTTGGCTCAAGTCATGGTGTGGACCAGAGGGTATGAAAAAATAGTATAACATACTTTGGAGCGATAAAACAAGAATCAATTTATTTAGAAATGATGCTGGGCAAAATGTCAGACGTCCTAAAGGGCAAGAACTCTCACCGCGGGTCACAAAAAAATGGTCAAGCACGGTGGCGGCAACATAAGGAATTGGGGATGCTTCTCTTGATATGGAATAGTACCTATTCACCGCAAAACCAATAAAATAGACAAATTTATTATTTACAAGGACATACTTCAAGAAGTGACGCAACCATTTGCCGAGTAGAGTATGCCACTTCGATGTCTTTTTATGCAAGATAATGACCCAAAATACTCCTCATTCTTAGTACGTGAATGGTTTTTACAATATAATGTTAAAGTTATTGATTGGCCAAGCCACTCTCCAGACAAAAACTCCATTGAAAACCTTTGGGAAGATTAAAAAAACTAATCGAGAAGGAACTATGCCAAATCGTATACATCATACGTCATTCAATCATGGTTGGCACAGTGGTTATTGATTAAACTTCGATAATTTAAACAGGATTTTTAATAAAACCACTAAGTTCTTTTTGTTCCGTATCTATTTCTTTTTCGTTCATATTTTAATGACCACATGAATATTTCCTTTTTGTTCTTATAGTCACTAGTTTAAGTTTTAAAAGATCCTTGAACTTTTATTTATATTTGTTATATAATATTAAATAATCTATAAAAAAAACACTTACAATTGAATATCTGTTATTTATTTATTTTATTTTATTTTATAAAGGTTTACATAACAATAAAATTATTATACAAACTAAAAGTAGTTCAGCGCTAGCATCGGAGGCTTTAATTTAAATAACTTGAATTTCCCGTATTAACGGGGGTTAATTCTTTTAATGACCGGATATGTATATAATTTAAAACTTAAGAACAAAAAAAACAACCTGGTTTTCAGGACTGTTTTAACAATACATCTAAAGATTAAAGAAATGTATTGAGACTAATAGTGATGAATATTAAAAATACCCCTAGTGTACCCCTAGTTAAACTCTGAGTTTAACACTGAAACACAAACAGAATTTAAGTAAAATATATTTAATAATTATTAAAATAGTAAGTTGAAATATAATAATATTGTATTGTATCTGACCGGTATTAGTACCTCATCAGTATATTGTACTTTTAAGCAGACGTTTAGGAAGTTGGCTTAACTTTCTCGCCGTGCTCTCTTTATCGGTCAAGTCGCTTCATTTACTTTCAAGCAGTGCCTTCCAATTCCAACTCTTTCTATAATTATAAATTATTGGCATACATTTATACATACGAATGCATACATTCATACATACATACTTCTATATGCAGGTACATTATTGGTGTTTATAATATTTACGTATTTCAAAGTGTATAGCAAATTAGTTATTACGTACACTGTGTTTGACGGCTGTGGCCATAACCATGACTTGATTTGAGGTCAATAAACGACTGAGAACGCCGCTATGAAAATCGTCACTTTAGTTGTGTAAAACGCGTAGATTGGAAAAGGCAGCGATGAGTCTTCGATGGATGGATATCTCTATTGCTATGATGTGTGTGAGCTTGTGAGAATTTAAACAAATTTCGCAATACGAACAGGTTTTAAAACGTGCAACAAAACTCCACACTCCGCTTCACATTGGTTTGTATTGGATATTTTGTGCCGTTTTCTCACACAGACACCGGTATATTAATAATTTTTTCTCAACATTCTCAATGAATTGAAAATGTACTCTCGAATTATTTTATAAGCTTATGGACTTACATAAATACCCTGCAAACCTACTACCTGCTATTTACACTGCTAACTTGTGGGTATCGTTCACCTGTGAAGTTGTGAGCTTTGTAGTAATTTTATATTCTACGCCGTGCACTTTCTACCTACTTCCAGTCTATACGTGTGATGATTTTATTCGCTCGCACTAACAGAAATTTTTCAATACTGCTGTGCTGCTCTAATTGACATTCAAGTTGTGAATGATGTGGGTAACATGTAGTGAACAAAACCTTCTGAACTCATGAATGTTGTTGTTAACATGTAGTGAACAGAATTTCATGAACTAGTGAATTTCGTTGTTAACATGTAGTGAACAGAATCTTTTGGGCCGGTGAATGTTATTGTTAACATGTAGTGAACAGAATCTTTTGGGCTGGTGAATGTTATTGTGAACATGTAGTTAACAGAATTTCATAAACTAGTGAATTTCGTTGTTAACATGTAGCTAACAGAATCTGATGAATAAGTGAATTTCGTTGTTAACATGTAGTTAACAGAATCTCTTCAACTGGGTAATTTTGTAGGTAATACTTACGGATCCTATATACAATAATCCTTCAAAATTACTGAAACAAATGGTTATTTATTGAATATTATTTATTTAATGAATTATTTTAATATTTATTTAATTAATTTTTAGTTTCTAAAGAAAATTAATACAATATACAATAATTTTTTTAGTATGTTCTATTTATGTACAGCTATTTATATTAATTTACTATTTACATTATAAAATTACGTTAAGTTTTAGTTATTTATTTTAATATTTACATTATAAAATTAGGTTTGTTGTTAAACAAATTTTAGTTTTAGTTATTTATATACATGAATTAGTTTAGTTATTAGAAAAGTTTACGTTTTAGTTTTAATGTACATAAATTAGTATAATATTTACATTCTTAAATTAGGTTTTGGTGTTAGAAAGTGAACACGAATTAAAGTAATTTGACATAAATTAGTATAATATTTACATTTGATTACTCTTTTCTAATAAAATTTTATTTAGTACCTGAAGAATAGTTTTGGCTAAAATGGAAATAGTTTGCTTTTATGCCGGTATTTAAAATATCTATTTTGCAGAAATTTAAATTGATGCCTAATTAAATAAATAGCAATTGCATGTTTTTTCTATTTTCGCATAAAGTTTAAAATTGTTCGCATTTTAGTTCTAACTCCTCTACGGGGTTTCTCGCACTGTTTTGTTCAATTGTGGCCGCTTCGCTTTGAATGTTGGTGTGAGTAGTCCATTTTGTACCGAAAACGGATCGGGATGCAAATATATATCCTTGACCTGGTAAATAAATACAAAATTTGTAATTATTATTAATTTTAAATTATGATATTATTACCACGTCATACGCTACTAGTATAAGCAGATATGCACTGGGCTACTTACCTGTTCGAAGGATTTCAGTCCGCTCTGCTTACCCCAATTCAGCATATCGCTCCTGATGAGTTCTTTTACTTATGGATTATTGCATAGCACCGAAAGTGTGCCCTTGACGCGATTGTCGTTCGCCCACTGCTTGAGAACATCCACATCAGGCACGACGACGGCTATGATGCAGCTCTAAGTGGGCGTTAAGGGTTGTATGTAAATATGCCGTGAACATGAAAAGCTAGAAATTATGTCAAAAAATGGAGTTACCTTAAGGCTCCATCCGTAAACGTACACCTGATTTACATATTGGCTCAGAATGTAAATATTCTCAATCTTCTCCGGTACAATATATTCGCTCTGGCTTAGCTTGAAAATGTGTTTGCGACGATCGATTACGCGCAGCGTGCCATTTGGAAGCCACGTGCCCACATCGCCCGTGTGGTGCCAGCCTTCAGAGTCAACAGCCTCAGCAGTTTTCCGGGATCTTTGTAATAACTGCGACGCAAAGGCAGAGAAAGAAATTATCATTCAAGTGCCTTTTTTAGTGCCCTAGTTTTAGTCACAGAAATCAAGTTCGCACAGGAAGAAACCATTATTTGCTGAAATTATCAACACCTACCCGTGGAATACGTTAGAACCGCGCACGCACACCTCCCCATTGTTTTGACTGGCGAAATACTGCATCTCCGGCACATCCACTAGCTGTAAAGGATTTGTTGATATCAACTCTCTTGATGTTGTGAATATGTTTTTCTGAAAATAAAAATACATTTTATTAGTTTAAATATATATATATTTGGAAAATTTAATAAAAATTGTTGAACTTACCTTTTCGCTTGGAGATTTTCACAGAATTAAACGCGATTCATTTTTGTATTTGACATTTGCAACTTGTTTTTTGCTGTCACTTTCGCACTCACTATAGTTAAGTTTAATAAGTATTCACGAAAATTATGAGATAAATATATGTATAACCCATCAAAAATGACAACAGAATTAAATGTGATTGTGTGGGTATTATTGGAAAAATTGAGTGAATGTGTTGGTAAAATTGGAAAAACTGGTGAACGTTGGTTTGCAGGGTACATGTATGTTTATTTGTTTGTGTGTGTGTGTGTTCCCATGTACGAATACTTACATATAAACTTGCACACACGTGTTTATATTTGAAGAATTCTACGTTTCATTGTAGTGTTTGTGCCGGTAATTACATGACATGATCTTTCTTTTAAGGTAAGAGGTTGATGTGTGCTGTGGCGAACTTAAGCCAAAATAAAAAATACCAACCTAAAAGTTCGTTCACATATGCAGTAATTAGCAATAAATCCACAAAATTAATCTACCCGTTCACATATGGAAGATTACCTCCAAAATTGACAATCAGCTGTCCATACTGCTTTGAAAGGTTTTTCTTCATAGAACTTGCTTTTGTGGAATATTTTGGAGTTTTTAGTTTGCTTGATTATTATTAACGAAATGAAGAAAAGACAAGGAGAAGGAATAGCTAATTTATTCGTGCAATTGGCTACCAATAATAAACAGTTGGAGAAAATCCGTAAACGACGTTTACTGAAGTTTCAAAAAATTATGGCAGCAAAACGCTTGTAAAATTCGATATTATATTTTAGGTATAATAAGTAAAAAGAGAGCAAAGCGTTTATGAACACCCGCTTTTTTCTGTTATATGAATGCGTAGTTAATATTGTAGTATCTAACAAACATTTTATTAGAATTATGTCTACCAACCTGTTTTCTTTGCCGGCATCCACTTTTTAATTTTTACTTTAAGGCTTCTCTTTACATTCGTAAAAATAATGATCTATTACACAGAAAACACAGGGTTGTATGTAAAAAAGTATGGTAATAATCTACGATTATTTTATGATCTCAGATTTCGGGAGAGAAATTTTGCATGTGTAATCTCGCACTTTAATTACGGATTTGGAGTTAAGCACGGAAAGGTAGGTAATCTACTCATACGGGAACGTACTATAAGACTACAGAACGACGTAAGCAAATACCCTGTAGGAAATCCACTAGATGAACGAACTGATGAGCTTTTAGTGAATTTAGAACCATTTAGTTGGAGCTATGTTATGAGGTTGCAATGGCTTTTTAAAAAATTTTTTTTTGTTTTTCAAAATCTGTGGAAAGTAACGCCTAGATGATGTAGTAAGGAAAGAAAAAAGAAATAATAAAAAATTAATAATTGGCGCGTTCACTTCTGTTAGGTTTTTAGTCGAGCTCCTCCTTCTATTTTTGGTGTGCGTCTTGATGCTGTTCTACATATGGAGGGACCTATAGTTTTAGAGTTTTGCCATTATTTGATGTTCATGCACTGAGGTTCGAACCCACGCATTCCCGAAGCCATTCGGTTGCGGCGACCGCAAAATAAAAAGAAATAATATAATAATAAAGAGAATTGCGATTGAAATGAATTTTTATAAAAAAAATCACGCCTTGAGTGTTTAGGAACTTTTGGTACATTTGTTTTCTGTGGGTTAAGGGGGGAAGCTGGTCTAGAATTTTGAAAAAATCGAAAAATTTTTTTTTGTCTTAAAAGGTGCTTTAGGGTCTTAGAAATGATATACCAAATGAGGGATGCCAGCAAAAATGTCTAAATGCCCAAATTTTTCATTCGACGGCAGTGCCTCGCAGGTATGATTTTACAATACTTACAACTTTAAACGCGTTTTTCTCGAAATCACTTTTTTTAAACTGGCCGAAAACATAACTCGAACAAATCTTTACCGATTCTTACGAAATTTTGACAATACATTCGAAATACCTTTCTCCGGAGACGTACGTAGGATTTTTTATTTATATTACATAGTTTTTTTTTTAATCAACAATTTTATGTCGTTCTTTATAGTGAAAATTGTAACTTTTTGTTCAAACGTGCACCATTTCGCGAAAAAACAAAATATCGAAAAAATCCTACGTACGTCTCTTTCTGTTGTTATATAGAAACTAAAAAAATTTTATTTTTTGATCCAGGACAAAAATTAAGGAGTTTACGTCTTCGGCAATGGGCCCACTAGAAAAAAAGGCGCCTTAGGAGAACTGCTGGACAGCGGCCATTTTGAAATTAATTCAGACGAAAAATTTTGTATTTGTACAATGAAAGCTATATTATTAAACCTATTTCACAGATTTTGGATTGATTCCTTTGTTGAGTCAAAATAAATTCATAAAATATGCCCATTTTTTGCGCTCTAGACCAGCTTCCCCCCTTAATTGAAGTAAACAACTAACCCAGACAAATCGGTTCACGTACGAATTGTTTAATATGGGCATTGTAAATACTTGGCACACTGGACTGTGGTACACTCGTAGAATAATTCAGATAGGCAAAGCAAAAAAGGAAATGCCTATTCGTTAATCTGTTTGATTGTATCCGTTAATTAATATTTGTTCACAAAATGCAATTTTCATTAACCCAAATGAATTAATTTCTTTTCACTTATAATATGT
Organism: Anastrepha obliqua; assembly: GCF_027943255.1. Classification (NCBI taxonomy): domain Eukaryota; kingdom Metazoa; phylum Arthropoda; class Insecta; order Diptera; family Tephritidae; genus Anastrepha; species Anastrepha obliqua. The sequence goes on along the minus strand of NC_072895.1, from coordinate 1,310,189 downwards.
TTTCAATTCACATAAAATAAAATAACTCGAAACTGACGAGACGAATTTTCAAAAAAATAGTTGAAAATCAAATACGGAATATCGTTGCCACTCACAATACATACACACCTATACCATCTTTATCAAAAAGTTCCCGGAATATATTCAGAAAATTCAAAATATGTACAAGTTTATTCCTCAAAACTGATATTATCGCCTTCAAAATATTCCTCATCAACTGGCACTCACTTATGGCAGCATTTGATTCAGCTCTCGAAACCTTTCTGAAACTCTATTTTCGGAATAGCCATCAGAGCCGTCTTCGATTTTTCCTTTACTTCCTTTCGGCTGTTAAAGGAGTTCTCCGTAGTGGTTTGTTGACTTTATGAAGGGGAATAAAATCGCAGGTGCATTTGATGACTGTTCGTTTCGTTCTTGGTAAAAAATTCACGGATAATGTTGGCACTGTGCGACGGTGCGTTATTATGGCCCAAAATTCAAGAGTCCAGCCCCACAAATCCTTTCATTTTTGTAAATTGCTTCATGTAAACGATGAGACGCCTCATAACGCCCAATCAATAATATTTCCTTTTTCTGGCGAGCATTCGTGGTATACAATGCCGTTGTAATCCACAACAACCGTGAGCATCGCTTTCCTTGCTGATTGACTCCGCTCACTCGACTGATGTCTGGATTTGCGTGTCGTTCTGATAAACCCACGTTTCGTTGAAATGATGCGTCTGATGAATGTTGAGTCGGATTCAGCCTTGGTGATATCAACGCGGCCCATTTTTCATGAAATTAATTTCTTTGGTGCCAATTCATTAACATCCTGCGTTTTGCGCTACCTATCACAGAAATATCTTATCTTGCAACACTTTAAAAGTCCCATAATTTTTCGGAGACAAAATTTAAAGCCAAAAGTGCCTAAAAACAAAATATTTTACTTTTAATTCTTTAAGAGAAGTAGTTATTTATTTTCATATTTTTCTTCAAATTACCAATTTAAGAGATATTAACCATTAAACACTTTTTTGTTTCAAATGGTTAGATTAAATTAGTTAATTTTTTCTAATGTCATTAACTTTTCTTAAGGCTTTGCATGCAAAATTTATAGCTGTAAATTTTTACTGACCTAAATTATTCTGAAACTTGCTAAAAAAATTAAATAGTTTTTTTTTTTCATTTTCTCCCAGGGTTGCAAGAATGAATTTATTTTAAAAAGCGATAAGTCAAATGGAAGGACATTAAATATTCTATTTAACAAGATAAAGTATATTTAACTCAGTAAATTTTCGAGTTTGAATTTTCGCTGTTAAAAAAACTAATAAGTTTTTAAAAATTTCACTTTGGTCTCTTAAGAACCAAGAGGAGGCACTCGTAGGACAAAAGAAATATTCATATTTTAATTATAGTGTTCATTTCTAGTGCAGTAGCGTTATTTTTCGCTAAATCATTATTTGAAGATATTCTAGTCGTCAAAGCAATACATCATTTTGTGGTAAATTTTTGAGTTTTAAATCCAAACTAAGTGAGTTTTCCTCACTACAGATGCCCAGTTTTTTACCCAATCTATCCGAAAATGTGCGGGAATTGGCAAAAATAAATACTTTTACATTTGTAGGTGCTCAAGTGTACATACAAATATACAGATAAGTAACTGATGAATTGTGCACAACGACGTTCGCATGACAGTCGGTTTTACGTTACCGCAACGACCTTTAAAAACAGTCGCTCCAGCATCTTCCATGCATGTATGCTTATGCTGCTACAACAACAACGCCATGAAGTTGATCTGAAGTAATTGTCACTGGTCTTTCGATAGTTCTCGCCAACGGGGATGAGGCTGTTGTTGTTGTTGTAGCAGCATAAACATGCCCCTTATATTTACGGGGAATGCTACTGAAGTGACAGTCCTTGATGGGATATAAATCCGGGTCGTTCCGGTGGCGTAGAACCGACTGTCGTGGGAACGAACGTCGTGGGATGAGGCTGTCGCATCGATAGGTTGTAACTTTTACGTAGTCTAAAGTACATTTTTTCGAGAGAAATGAAACATATCAATAAGAGCCGGTACACACCTACCTACACGTACTGTTACTTATGATTGGTAGCTAATTGTGGGAGCTATTCAACCAAATTGTACCCTTAATAGTACACAGTAAATTTTCTGACATCGCAGATAAAAACAAAAATGTGTGTGAGGTTACAAATAATAAAATAAAATTAATATTTAATTCAAAATGAGTGAGTGAGTGAAATAAACTAATTTTGTATTTTATTTCTTATTGTTCTAGGGCTTGCTACGTACTGCCGAACAGTTGAAAATAAAGGGGCTTTGTGAAACGGCTGAAAACACAGACGATTTGAACGACGCAGCTACCGCTACTATCACGGTATCAGAGAATATACAGCAAGCAGTTGTTGGTAACATTGTCAACACTACAGTAGCGCCAGGCCAAGCTTCTCCCAATACACAACATCAGCAACAACAACAGCAACAACAAATTGCAACGAATACGGCAGTGCTCACGCACAATATAGGTAACGTGACTACTGCCAATTCACAACCCATTGGATCTACGGTTACAAATACTGTTGGACAGTTAGTTACCGCAGGACCATCATCTCAACAACAAATAGGACGTAAATCTCGTGTTCGTAAGCGCTCAAAATCGCCGGATTTACAACAGCAGGTACTCAATACTCAACAACAGGTCCAACAGCATCCGCAAACAATTTTAATTCAGAATCAAAATCAAGCTGCTATCGTTAGTTTACAACAGACCTCTTCTGGGAATTATATACCTGTATCCGGAGTTCAAACCGTCACCACCAGTGCAGCTGCGCAGCAGCAGACTGTAATCGCCAGTGACGAGTCAGACACGGATAAGCCGGCGTTGTCGAAAATCTGCAAGACAGAAACAGCGTCCGCGTCACCTGCATCCAGCGTATCCGGTGTATCGGGTTCAAATAATGCTGGAAGCGTAACCACTGTCGCAGCACCAGGCACAGCGATTGTTACGCAGATTGTAGTAGCTCGAGACGGCAAAGACAAAAATATGACTAGTTTAGGAATGGGAATGGTGAGCAAAGAATGATATTCGACTATTAATTGGTCGGCAAACTTAGTGTGATCGGAATGAAAGTGTGTGTATATGTAATACAGCCGTTGAAAAATACTTAAGAACGATACCCAGTTCTCTCCATTTGAGCCCTTTTCCAATAAATTACTTAAATGTTTTGCATATTAGGTTTTATTTTAGAAAAAAAGAAATTTTTTTCTCCAAGCACAAAAAATAAAATAATTTGCAATTTTTCGAGAAAAATACTTAAGATAGTCAAATCATAAAATGGAGGCGAAAGGAAAAAGTATACATTAATGATTCGATAGAGATGGCGAATAAAGGGCAGTGGCTAAGATGTACATAGTTCGCTTTGGCTGTAAACGTCAATTTCGTTAACTCTTTTGTATAGCAATGCGATGTACTTATTTTATTCATCTACATTCCACCTGCAACCCCAACCTCATTTCCGAAGTAATGCATTTGGATTATCTCAATTATAAAAATTCACAGATTGGTATTCTAAAAAAAAATATTTTGTTTGAAATGTCCTTAGAAGATTTCCAGTATTTACCTATTACGACTTAAAGTGATAAAATTCTGAGTGTTTTTTTCTTTTGTACAAGGTGGCGCAAAATAAATCATACAATTTGTTTTTGAATAACTTTTTAACTAAATAAGTTCCTTAGGATCATAGACATAAATTAATTAAATAAATAATTCCTTCTGTTTCACAAAGTATAAAGTTAACTTGAAATATTTGCATGCAATAAAAAATATAAAAAAACCTACTTTTCTGGTCACAGAAGAAAAATTAAAGCACAAATTTACGCATCCAGTATAATTTCGTCCCGATCACTTATTTTGGTTAAATAGTGACTTATTGCATTTTGCTTTATTTACACCATAAATATTAATGATTATTTGTTTACCAATTTTTGCTTTTAGAACGGCGGAATTCTTGGCGTGCCAATGGGCTTTTTAGATTTTGCACCAGAACCACCAGCACCTTCAGCAACACCTGTAACAGTTACGGAACATGTTGATTTATCATGTAACCCCAATACCGACACCCGAGATTTATCAAGTGAGTTTTGGTACTCTATCTTATGGTAATATTTGTAAGCGCATATTATTTTGTTCGCTGTAAAATTGAGAACCATTTTAAGTATCATCATCAAGTAAAAGAGTAATAGAAATAGAGAGTAGAGAGTAGAGTTAAAAATCACTAAAATATTAACATATATTACCGAATATCGTTACAGACCCCACCGAAGCACTTGACATCGACAATCACTTGGCTCAACATATGATTCAACGGCTTGATCAATCTCCGATGCATGCGATCCACCATCAAACAGGCGATGAGAGTAATTCGAATTTAGTTCAGCATATTAAGAGTGAGGTGATTGACGCGAAACAGCAACAACAAGTACAGCAACAGCAACATCATCAGCCACAACAACATCAATTACATGCACAACAACTCACACAAACACAAGCACAGCAGCAGCAACACCAACAACAGCATCAAATACATCAACAACAAACTTCTCATTCTCATTCAACACACACCCAACAACAAGCACAATCACATCAGGACATATCCGGTGCAACAGTAATGGAAATCGATCCGAGCCAAATAAAACATGAACCTGGAATGATCATAACACCGGAAATAGTTAATATGATGACAACTGGACATATGGGTATGTGACCAAATAATTTTATATATACGAGAATACTTTTTTTTTCTATGTATAATCCAATGATCAGGGTTTTTGAATTTTCTGAACAAGTTCTCTAAAAAACCGATTCCATAAAAGTTACAATTAAATATAAAAAATCACCTTCATGTAATATACTATAAGGCGAAATAATTAATTATAAAGTTAATTTTAATGTTACATAGACTATCCTATTTAATGTTATATAGACTATGCTGAATAAATTTCTGCAAATTGGTTAAACAAACTACTTCTGATTCTTATGCGTCCTTAGGTGCAGTTATTATTTATACGTGGGTCATTTAAGCCTGGTATTAATAGTGTTACACAATGTGGAGCATGCATATGCCATTGACAGGCGTTGAGAACCGCCTTTTCATCCAATTTTATTTTAGTTTAGTTTAATTATCTTGTAAGCAAATGACCGATAATCATTAATTATATCTTCTTATATGTATGCGCGTAATCTTTTTGAAATTTATCCAATTATACATACAAAATTTATATGTAAGTACATTTAATTTTTTGCAGATATGTATAATTCAGATACAAGTGAGGATTCAATGATGATAGCAAATGGCTCACCTAACGATCAAAATGAGCCACATTATACGAATTTGGACCAACAACATGTGGATAGTAAAGGTCAGTTTAATGGTCCCAAAACTTGGACTCAAGATGATATGAATTCAGCTTTAGATGCGTTGAAGAATCAAAATATGAGCCTTACAAAGGCTTCAGTTACATATGGCATCCCATCTACAACTTTGTGGCAACGAGCCCATCGTATGGGCATCGAAACCCCAAAGAAGGAAGGTGGTACAAAATCATGGAATGAAGATTCTTTAAATAACGCTCTAGAGGCCCTTCGCTCTGGGCAAATATCAGCAAATAAAGCGTCTAAAGCCTTTGGTATACCTTCGTCGACGCTATACAAAATTGCGCGACGTGAGGGTATACGCTTAGCAGCTCCATTTAATGCGGCTCCAACAACGTGGACTCCGGAAGATTTGGAGCGAGCATTAGAGGCAATACGTGCTGGTCATACATCTGTTCAAAAAGCCAGTGCCGAATTTGGAATTCCGACAGGTGAGTCATACAGAAAGCTAATGTTAGAGTGCACCTTTTGTTTTGAGAAACTCATAGCATTTACGATGGGCGTTCAATGCATTCTCGGTATCAGGGTAATTTACGAGTAATTTCGTAATTGCAATAAAAAGTTACAACTTTTAACGGTAAAAATACAAAATTTCGCATAATTTCACGGTCATTAGTTATCCAGTAACTGACGCGACAATATTGAGGAACACCGAACACCGGATTGTGAAGAACAAGAGAAACGAGGAAAGAAAAACATTCTCGATTCACGGTTTTGCATCTTCATTATCAAAAGTGGTCAAGTGAATTTAAAAGGGGCAGGGAGAGTTCTCAAGATGACCCTCGCTCAGGCGGTCCCGTTACGGCCGCTACAGAAAGAAATGTGGAAATAGTTGACAAACTTATACCGGAGGGTGCCAATTGTTGGCAGAGAATATCAACCTATCTGTTAGTGCCACATGCACACTTCTCCATGATCATTCTAATCTTTCAAAATGTGGAAACAGCGATGCTCACAGCACCTCAAAAACAAATGCAGGTGATATGCTTTGGAGCTCTGTGGGAAAGATTCAACTATGTAGTATTTTGGACCGTGCTGTTACTGGAGCTGAAATATAGGTTCATCACTATGATTCTGAATGTAAGCAAGAGTCAATACAGACCATTTTGAAAAATGTATTTGTTGTTAAAGTAGCGGCATAAACATTCCCCATACATACACGAGTATATGGCGAATGCTACTGAAGTGACATTCCTTGGCCGAATATAAATCCGGGTCGTTCCGGTTACATAGAATTGATCTTCGTGGGAACGTTGAAAAATGTAGTCAATCAATCCGCCGGGAAAGATTATGACCACCGTGTTTAGGGATTCGAAAGAAGTTTTATTGATTGAGTACATAAAAAAGGTGAAACCATAAATGCAGGATCCTACTCTTCTAACATTTCAGATAAATTACGACCTTCGTGGGAAAAAAAACTCTGACGATGGAGAGCTCTATGTGGAGGAGGGAATACATGATTTTAGAGGGCAATGAAAAAATATTTATTCACGGCAATATAACAACTAAAAACCACTAGTAACAAGGGCTATTAGGCAGAGTAATATGAATTTAAAAATAAAAGAACAGAACAGAAATATTGTTGTAATCGTTTCCACGACAGTCGGTTCTACGTTACCGAAACGACCCGGATTTATATCCGGCCAAGGACTGTCACTCCAGCAGCATTCCCCGTATGTAAATACGGGGAATGTTTATGCTGCTACAACAACAAGAACAACATTGTTGTAATGATTTTTTTATTATAATCTGGCAGATTATTTTCGTGCCATCCACCGTAACGACAGCTTCTTCCTCTTTTCGAAAGGAATATGAGCCGATGATGCCGCCAGCGCTCTATGAACTTCGCGAAAAGATTTATTTATTTATTTTTTTAAATAAATTTTCACAATTTGGAAGCTTTGTTCCTTATGATTAAATGATTCATGATGGCCTGCCAAACCTTCCTGAACAGAACAGTTTGGAATTCTCAAATGTCAAACCATAGCTAGCTAAAAAACACCCGATACAACAAGTGTATGGGGAGATTATGAAAAATAAAACTATATTGAATTTAATTAGAGGTTTTTTTTCATAATGATGCCCGCGAATACATTGAACGTCCGTCGTATGATGTAATGGTTTAAAGTTGTAGGGTTTATTTTGTGTGTAATACTAAACAATATGAATATTTTTGTTTTTTATTTGACTGTATATGCACAATCTACATTTTAATCACCAAAGAAACCTGAGTGATGTGCATTGTTACATAATGAATAATTTATATGTTTCTAATTCTTTTATTCATCTACCAAAGGAACACTTTACGGCCGCTGCAAACGTGAAGGTATCGAATTGTCTCGTTCAAATCCAACACCTTGGTCAGAAGACGCAATGAATGAAGCTCTAAATTCAGTCCGGTATGTTAAATTATATTTTCTATTATTTTTGAAAAGGCAATGTTTCGTTTGTTTCAGTATTGGTCAGATGTCTATTAATCAGGCTGCGATTCACTACAACCTCCCCTATAGCTCTTTATATGGTCGCTTTAAACGAGGAAAATATGACGTGCCCAATACTAGTAGCACCTCCATAAATAACACATCAGGAAATACTTCGGGAAGCATCGAAATTATCGAGCATAGTCAAGAAAACTCGGTAAGTACTAAATTATACCCATTTTTAGTTAATCGTGTGTATAATGCAAAAGGTTTTATATTTAATTTAAGTGCAGAAATTTGTACTTTTAAGCGCAAGTCAACCCCTTGGGTACATTTGACGTCTGAAACACGACATGCATTTGTTTGTCCTTGTTTTTGTTAATTTTTTGTGCGTTACAATTCTAATTACCTGAAATCGTCTTAATACTACGTATGTCACTAATGAATTCTTAAGTAAAATGTACTGCCAAGCAACCAAAACTTAAATCCGTTCGATATAGCAAAAGCTTTCTCAAATAAATCCGTACCCAAGGTGTTGATTTGTGGCAAAATATGGCCAAAGTCGAATGGTGTTTTTAGAGTAGCTCAGTAAATACATTAACCGGGTTAACATTTAAAAACAAACATTAATAAAACAGAGAATGTTGAAAGCTTTATAAGGTTTGAAACTTGTTGATGGTCAAACAACTAAGACCTGAATACTTGTTCAACTCTTTTTTATAACTACGGTAAGGTCTTAAGAAAGATGCGTAAAAAATGATTGAAAAAAACTATCGAGTAATAAGTATGTTATGTGGACTACACTCATCATCTTCCTTTCTAATTTCATTGCTATGAATATTTTGATTATAAAAATGAGAAACATCATTGGGCGTTTTGTGAAATTTTCCTGAATAATTGCTGTGACGAGTTCTGTTACACTAATTTTAGTTTTGTTTACTGTTATCCCCTTGAAAATCACGAAATCATTGAGACGGAAGACCTGTGTGAACTGGGAAATACAATAGAATTAATTAATTAATTAATTGGCTCGTACACCCTTTTTGGGTGTTTGGCCGAGCTCCTCCTCCTTTTGTGGCACGCGTTTTGATGTTGTTCCACAAACGGAGAGACCTACAGTTTTAAGACGACTACGAACGGCAGATATTTTTATGAGGAGCTTTTTCATTGCCTGCCGCTATTAGAAAAAACTTTTTCTTCATTTTGGTATTTCACCGAGATTCGAACCTACGTTCTCTCTGAATTCCGAATGGTAGTCTCGCACCTAACCATTCAGCTACGGCGGCCGCAGTATAGAATTGCATCGTATAAATTCTCGCTTGAAACCTCCATAAAGTTGCTTTTTTATGCCAAGTACTAAAGGGTTTTCCAATAAGAGGTGTTATCTATCGCTATCGAAAGATGATTAACGATTTTTTATTGCTGTATTGATCTGGATGGTATTGTTCTGGACAAAGTTTATTTTCAACAAGTCGGCGTGCCACACATGCAACGAAATCATTGATCATTTACGGGAAAAGTTTCCGGACCGTGTTATCTCTCGAAGAGGTGATCACAATTGGCCACCGAGATCTTGTGATTTAACACCTTGTGACCGTTTTCTTTGGGGTCACGTGAAAGAGAAGGTCTACGCCAACAGCCCAGGGTCGATTCAAGACCTCAAAGATGGAATTCGTGAGGCTATCGAGGACATAGGGCAGACACCTTGCAATTCGGTAAGGTAAAATTTCATGAAAAGGATATTGCCCTGTAAGCGTGGTCGTGGTGGTCATTTGCCTGATGTTATTTTCCACTATTAACAGCATACTTCCTCTTTATAATGAAATAAACATCCCATCATTTATATTAGAAATAGCATTTTTCTTTGAATATCAAAATAACACCTCTTATTGGAAAACCCTTTATACATGCTCTGCTAATGGTACGATTTGAAATCGGTGCGAATAATTTTAGTGAGAGTAATAAAGTCTTCAAATGGAAACTGCTATAAACACATCGTTTACGTCTTATCCAACGATTAAGTGCAAAATGTTTTTTTTTTTTTTCTTTTTTTTTTTTGATCACCTCCAACATAGGTTTTTAAATGGTCCGTTTTGTAGAACATGCCTGATTAACAACTGTAGTCGTTTGATTTAATTTACCCTATGACTACTTAACGAATGCGTTAATAACTAAATTATAAAGTTACATATGTTTCAGCAACAGTTCCAGTACAGTCCGTCGCCACATCAACAGCCGCAGCATAGTGGTCAAACTCAATCGCAGACGCCTCATTTAACTCAACATGTTGTACACATTCAGCAATCACAGACTCATCATCAGCAGCAAGTGCATGCTCAACAGCAACAACATATCCAACAACAAGATGTTGTAACATCTAGCAGCCAAGTGGCACATAGCAGTGCAGCGGCTGGGCAGCAGCAACAAATTCAACAGATCTATCATCATCACAGCACGCCGGAAAGAAGTTGAGAATCACTGCAACAAGCAGCTAACAATAGCAACTCAACTATAACTAACAGCAGCAACAACAAAAGGAAGAAAAGCTCCAAAAGTAAACGTTGAAAAAGGGGCACCAGTGATGTGTTTTGGCGTATGGAGGTTTATAATATGAAAGCAAAAGAAAATATGCAAAGTGATGAACAAATTACTACGAGAAGTACGAAAAGCGACCGCAAAAAGTTCAGATTAAAATTGTTTGCGGGCATTTAAGGATGAATTTGTTTCGGAACTGTTCGGAAATGAGATATATTAAACCGAATTAAGATATGACAGAAATATTGGCTTAGGAATGATAAATACGCGTATATATAGAAGATTTGAATTAGTAACTATTCGTGAAAGCGACACATCTTTGAGGTAACATAAGTTTTAGAAGTACGTGTGTACATAAATAGTGCATACTCATGTAATTTTGAAACTCTTGAGACAGAAGCTTTCAACAATAAATTATGGGAGAATAATTTTATTCACGAATGCCAAGTGATTGTCCACGGGTTTGCCCACAAAAAGTTGTATTAACTGAAGTTGAAAATCCTTATAGAAGTCAAACGGATTTTCCTTTTGCATAATAGAAGAAAATGGATTTGAAACATGAATTGTATTTTTGATAATTGAATAGTAGCAAAACTAATTGAATATAAAAATAAATTGGGTAAATTTAAACCGAAACCGAAAGAATCAAAAGTTTAAATTTTTGGAGTCGTGACAAAATTAAGAATAAGTTCTTTCACCGCTAGCTTTAGTGAGAAAAATAGTTTTTATCTTAAAATAAATTACGGTTTTGCCAACCAAAACTAGTAGTAAACAAGTAGGTTTAAATGTATTACATTTACCGAAGTGGATAAAAAAGTATGTAACGGGAATATAATTATCCGATTAATTTGAGCTGGTCGTGTGACTTTTCGTTAAATATTATTATGTATTCGATACTTATATAAATGCCTAAAATAATGTTAATAATATTTCCTGTAACTAAAACATAAGATTTTTTGTTTCAAAATAGTTCATTGAACAGAAATTTAATAATGTTTTTTTTCCAAATCAATATCACAAAAAAAATATAAAAAAAAAATAAAAATTGTACCATCATTTTAAATGGATTGCTAATGCAAGGATGAAACATCAAAATTTTTAATTATATATACATAGTTAAATGCAAATACAAAGTATACAAAAAATATCCAATAACGAAGAATGATATGATAGATGATAAATTATTATAAATATTAACATAATATGAAAAGACCATCAACTAGAAATTTGTTGCTGCTGCTTTGGAACATTGAATAGTAAGAAAACTCTCAATGGAGAACTTCATCCATGATGATAATCTAATGTTAAAACAGACTAAAACATAAAATAAAACAAAAATATAAATGTAGTTATTATTACCATTACTAAGGCATTCATATTTAAACAATATGCAATATAAAAATAATAATGCAAACCTTTCAACATCGCAAGTGTACACTTTAAACCGTCATCTTTAGAAACTGGATCCGATAATATTAAATTTTTAGAGCATAATTAAAACAGATTTTGAATTAATGCAGGGCCACTTTTGTGTACTTTCTTGATTCGCAGTATATTGTCACATTGATTGATTCATATCAGAAATTTGTAACATGAATTGATTGTACGAGTATGCGTATTTTACATTTGATGATCGACTCAACTCAAGCAAATTTACAACGCCAAAATTGAGCTAATTGAGTAAAACTACTCTACACGGATCTCTTGCCAAGGAAGAGGGCAAAAGAAGGCAAAACAAATATCAATAATGTCAGCCAATTCTTAAGTATTCGTGTATGCATAATTATGGCGAGAATGCAAAAATACGAAGCAATATTTCCTTGGCTTAATTAAAGAGTTTGGTGGGTTGTCAATTCAATTTTGAGCTAATTTTAACTTTTCTTCTTATTAGTTGTGAGATATTAGTTTTTTATAAAGAGAATTTCATATTTAAGCGCCGGAACAAAAGGACTTACTTTCCGAAAAGGTTAAGGCTTTACAATTTGTCGAAACCATACTATGAAATGATAATTACAATAACACTGTACATAAATATATTATGGCAAATAAATATGGATGTAAAAATCGCATATTAACGAATTTAATTGATCTTCGGTACTCACAGAAAGCTTGTTTTAAATATATTAGAACAAATCTGCAAACTGACGTACGTACAGAAGTAATACGGCAAGGGTCTTCAAAAATTAAGCAACATGAGTATCTTTTCGATCCAACAAAACTTGAAAATAAAAATTGCAGAAATTTTCGATGGTGATCTTGGCATAACTACAACTGATACAAACTGTGTATTTTTTTTTTACTACGATTGGTTGTCTCTACAAATACGGTTTTCTCTTTCCGTCAAAATCTTTCGAACTTGCCTAGAATTTGGTATACACATAGTGAATATGTGCTTATAATTGTGGTGCCAATATACACGTGAATACAAGTATACGCATGGCACTTAAAATGCAATTGCTAAAATCATTCGATTCGGTACCATAGGGTTAACTCAAATCAGAAAAATCAAAAAGTACACACATGCATATTATTAAATAATACAAATGTATGCGTTAATAAATATTTCCTATAGTATTAGCATCGTACGCTCAAGTTGTTTTATTACATAAAATGCCTTATTCTTTCTCCGCTATACTCATAAAAACCTTAATCTTAGGAGTGACTAAATTAATAGTTGTCAGCTAGAAATATATGGAGCAATCGAGCGGTTTAGTTTTACAATTGCTTTATTTGTGGGCATAGGGTATCTTCAGAATCGCACCAAGATGCACAAACTTTGGCAGTCCAAGCAGAATGTTGGGAAATATAAACCTTTCAACATTGTAAAATGCACATACTTTTTGTATCAAGTGTCCAAGGCGAATTGTGAGTACTGAAGGTAACGTCTTCCCAAAACGGTTACTTTACTTTTCACAATACAAAACAAACAAAAGGAGGAGAAATTTCATGTTTGTGAAAATTCAGTGAATGACTTGGTAACACGAGGTGTGTTCAAAAAATAAGGTGAGTGTTTCAAATTTCGCGGGCTATGTACATTCGACTTTCGACTTTTATTTTTTTTATTTATGATAGTATACGCATGTCGAAAATATGATTCGTCACCAGTTATCACCCTTTTAAGCAAATTTGGACTATCGTTGACGTAATTGAACAATTTCTGAGCGATGCATTTGAATCAAAAAAATTTACGCTGCGCTTTGGATATTGGAAAAATGTCTGAAGTAAAAAATAGTTTTTGTTTATAATGACAATTTCTTAAATGCCGAAATTTTAAACAATTTTAATTTCATAGTTTTATGTTTTTTAGTTAACACAATATGAACGAAGAGTTCCTTCCTGGACGACTGAAAAGAGCGGTCGATGGAGTAAAGTTGTAAAAGTGATCAAAATTTATAGAAATTTGGAAAAACAAAGTTTTTATTTATTTTTATTTTATTTTTAAAAGCTTACATGATAATAAAATTATAAGTAAACTCAAGCAAACGCAGCAACAGCAGCAGAGGCTTTCGGCTGGCTGGTGATGTGTGTTGGATCAGATACGACGGAGTAGGTCGGTGTCCTTCAGAAATTTGTAAATTTTTTTAATGTTATCTTCAGTGTCATCTTTAAAAAGTAGAAGAGGATCTGTGTTGCTGAAGTGGTGATGCCTTTGAGAAGCAAGTTTTGGGCAGGATACCAGTAGATGATGCACACTGACTGTGCCTTGGCAGAAGGGGCAGGTGTTGGATGTATTACCCTGTAATAGGTGTGCGCTAGTAATTATGGTGTGCCCAATACGGAGTCGTGTGTATGGGGTAATGTGGTTGGTGGGTACCGATTATGGATAGGCAGGTTTTGAACGTTTGGGGTTAATGTTCGAATAATGGTGTTTTAATACGACCATTTACGAAGTAACTTAGTTTGCCTCTGTTCATGAATAAGTCGGTATATGTCGCTGGGTAGGATGACTTCTGATGTGACTGTTGGTGTAGTGGAAATGTCCTTGGCAATCGTATCTGCTAGTGTGTTACCCTGGATGCCGGAATGCCCACGTATCCACATAATTTTGATGCTACTACGATGGGTAATTAGTATGTTTTTAATACAGACGATGATTTTGCGTGATTTTTTGTGGTTTTGGATCGCTTGGAAGCAGGACAAACTGTCGGAGCAAATTATATGTTTACCCCTACTTTTGGCGCAGTATTGAACGGCTTGTAATATAGCGGTTGCTTCAGCGGTGAAAATCGGGCAGAATGGAATGGAATAGAAGGCCGTACGCGATAACTTCCTGATTTTCCTTTACCACTGCGTAAGAAGTGTGGGATCCTTTTGACCCGTCAGTAAAAACCAATTGCGTTGGATACGGAGAACTTGGCCCTGTAAACGGCGTTTGGAGTATTAAGTTTTTAAACCAGCTAATGATATATAAAAAATAAACAAAGCGTAATAAGGGTTGCAAAAAGGTTTTCGAAGTTTACAATTAAAACGAATTTCGTTAAAAACTACATATAGCATTTCGTAAAAATATACGCGAAAGTTTTCTTTAAAAGTGGATCGGTTCATTGGGAAATAAGAATAAAATAAGATTTTATTGTTCCAAAAAATATTAATTCTTAGGGATTTTTCTTTTTATTGGGATAGTGTTTAAAACATAGTGTTTTCTCATTGAATTTTTTCTTTTTTCTTACATTCTAAAAAAAAATTATAAAAATGTCAAATAATGTCTCTCATATACTTACTACCAAGTTATATCTATAGAAGGTGGGGTGATTAGAATAGGTAATTTCCATGGTTAAAAGATTCTTGTGGTGTAGCAAGGCGAATCTATTAAAGCTGGTATCCAAGATTGATAGCAAAACGATTGCGCCTTCCTTCGCTGTGTCTTAAGAGCAGATAAATAAACAAGCAAAAGGAAGGGGAATTACTTGTTTGTGAAGAAGAAGCAGGAAGAAGAGTAGTCGAAAGCAATGGAAAGAACCCAACACAAGAAATTATACATACACACATACTTTCTTGCTACGGCATCTTTCGCATAAAAGCGCAAGCAAACTGCATTTGGAGGCTTTATATTAATTTGTGCTTTTACAATTTAACAGACGGCACTTCGTCTTCATTAGTTTGGTTAGTTTAAATCTCACTAATAACAAAACTACCAAGCCATTCACTGAATTTTCACAAACATGTAATTTCACCTATTTTTTTTTTTGTTTTGTATTGCAAGGGAGCTGATGTCAGACTTGTCAAAATCGCCAAAAATAAAATAACTGTTTTTAATGGCGCCACCGTAGATGCTCAATTCGCCTTGGGTGGTATCGGTAAGTCATCTGATTGGTTTATTTTCTTTCGCCGTGTCCATGTGGCTGTCAGCCCAGATTAAAACAAGGCGAATTCAATCTTTGCTTTCTACTTTGCTTTGACAATCAAATGTACAAAATATTGTTGTTGGTCTAGTGCCACCACCTTTAATGAATGTGCCTTGTGGTGTAGTCAATATCAGACCGTTAGCCGGCTCTCAGCGAATTTGATAGAATCGGATGTTGGGCTGACTTAGCAGGAGCTACGAATCGGTTTGTTTACAAAAAACTAAGAATGGGTTAGTGATTTACGAAAAAAATTTAACACAACGTCACTTCGTTGCCGTCTGAACAACTACTGATTGGACGAGTGTATGAAATGATCGTGCAGAATTCGGCTGTTGAATCACTCCCGTGACGTTGCAGCCGAAGTTCCCACAATTTTTTTCTTTTTCACCATAGTTATTGGCCAAATCTAGTAATCTTCCGTTATTTTCATAAAGTGTAATTTTGATACTTTCCGGATAACTCTTGAATTTTAATAAATTAAGTGAAAAATATTGAATGTAACGAATTGGATAGTTCGTATAATAACTAATAATTAATATGAATTTCTTTCAAAGATGGGCTTTGCGCAGCATTGCACAGTTGAGGAGCGTAGGCTTGTTGTCATTCTTGGAAAACTAAAAAAAAAATCAAGCAAATTTATCGCTGAGTCACTTCAACGGTCAAAAAATTTGGATGTAAATGATGATTAAGTCCAAAAAAATCCAACGACGTGGTGGCAAAAAGAAAACGTTTTGCACTACTAATAAATTAATTGTGACTCTTACCAAGAGAGATCTTTTTAAGGCATCAAACACCAATGCTGCTGAAAGCAAACATAGTATCACCACTGTTAACTTGGACGATAGGAAATATTGCTGGTGCAATCGTGAGGATGGTTCCATATGTAAAAGTCCGCGCCTGTGGGGAAAGTTACTGATCGCTATTCACTTGGGAGTGACCAGGACCATTCTTCTACATATGGCTCAAACAGCTCATAATTTCCGGGATTAGCCCAAATATCCTCTGGGTAGCTTCCGAACACTCGTTCGGGAGTGAGCCAACGTGAGAAGGCTAAGCATCCCAGGATAGCTGGTTGTGCGCTGGGTTTGGGACCCGCTACTTAAAAATCCCAGACGTCTACATTTAAATTATAAGC
The DNA here is from genome assembly GCF_027943255.1 of Anastrepha obliqua. Classification (NCBI taxonomy): domain Eukaryota; kingdom Metazoa; phylum Arthropoda; class Insecta; order Diptera; family Tephritidae; genus Anastrepha; species Anastrepha obliqua. The sequence continues at coordinate 1,293,325 of NC_072895.1, read as the reverse complement.
ACCTACAAATAAATTGAAAGAAATAAATTTATAATTATTATTATTTATAGGGGATATATACAATATAACCCGACTTAATTAGCACACTCGCTACTAAGGCCTTCAGTGCTAGTAAGAATATTTACACGCAAAACAAAACACATCGACCCAACAGCTTATTTCGTGAGTTTGGGCAAACTTATAAATTTATAATAACATTTAAGATTTTTACTAATTAATATTTGTAGGGTAGCTTTTTGAACCGAATGTACATAGTCTGCAAGGCTTTTGGTATATTCGAGTGTTATTTTCTCCTACTCCTCTTGTAACGCCCTTTTCGAGTTGTTTTTGTAGCAGCTTTTTTGATGTTTTCTTATATTTCGTTCAACCACTTGGGGACAGCTCCAGATAAACCATGATTGAAAAATATTCGATCTGTGTTTGTGGTCGTTGGCTTCATGGAATCGAAATCTATCCCAATACCCAATTTTTCAGAACTTTTAAATTATTTTTCCATAAATCTATAGGTATAAGTAGTTACCTCTATGAAAGCTAAGTTGCTGACTTCTGCTGATGACATACAACCCGAAACCACAACGCGACTTTTACCACGTTCTACAGTTAAATGTCTTTCCATCGGGACGAAAAAGGTTCAATTTGCTTTCATCAGCAAAAATAAAAAAAAGCCTCGGCTGTTGAGGGAACTCTACGTTTTTATTGTGTTTAGCTCACCATAGAAGAATCAATTAATTCATTTTGAGACGGGTTCTTAAATACAGTAACTCGCTATGGTACTGTGTTTTTCATTCTCAAAGCTTTAATGAAAGTGTGTATGTTTTCTGCTCGAACTTTATACACTTTTTTAAGTATTTATGCTTGTAGATGATATCAGAACTTAATCACGTTGGCAATCCTTTTGAAGTCGTCGAAGGCATTATTACCATAATATAAATCTGTTACGAGCTCCACTTGCGATGAAGTAAGAACACAATCGTGCTTTTGTAATACTAGAATGCTAAATACTTTGGAAGGCGTACTTGTGAATGACTGCAGATGGGCTGGAGAGTTTTGTTCCGAGTCATCGAGTTTTAAGCAATTCATCATGCTAAACAAAACTGCTATACATTGTACCAATTGCTGTAAAAATGGAGAGGCTGTTGAAGTTTTTGCCATGTCATGAGAAAAACATGTAACTGCGTTTGCCGAGCAAGCAAATGTGTATAGATCGATTATAATTATATTAGGTTTCACCGTCCAGTCATGCAAGTCAAACAATTTTTTTATTGCCGCATTCACATTTTCACAACATCTGAAACAAACCATAAATATAATATGTATGTACATGTATTTGTTTATATCTCGATATATTTACATAAAAATCAGCCTCTGTAGTGCTTGCTTATTTTTGTACACTTCTATTCCTGATTTTTGTATTAACGGTAGCAGCCTTGGGGATGAGTCAAAATGTGTAAGGACTACGACAGTTTTACCTGCCGAAACGAAATCCAACAGTGCCTTAAAGGATAAATGCAATGCAATATAAACTGTTTGTTTCGCAGAGACTACTTACACTGTACATTTCATCAACATACTCCCGGTTTTTCGGTAAAAATAACAGGTTATTTACATTTCTCCGCGGTAAATTCATGCTTCAATTTAGCCACGAGCACGCACATCTAAATTAAAGATTTTATTAAAGTTAAAAGCACTATATAATCTTGGAGAAAATCAATTATTGCTGATCAGCTGTCATCGAGCACTAGAACAAGAACAACATTTAAAGTACGTTCGCATATGCAGTAATTAGCATAAATCCACAAAATTAATTTACCCGTTCACATAGGGCAGATTACATCTAAAATTTTTCTTCATAGAAATTGCTTTGGTGGAATATTTTGGAGTTTTTGGTTTGTTTAATTATTATTACCGATATGAAAAAAAGGTAAAAAGAAGCTATAGTTAAAGTTGGAGAAAATCAATTATTGCCGATCAGCTGTCATCGAGCACTAGAACAAGAATAACATTTAAAGTACGTTCGCATATGCAGTAATTAGCATAAATCCACAAAATTAATTTACCCGTTCACATAGGGCAGATTACCTCTAAAATTTTTCTTCATAGAAATTGCTTTGGTGGAATATTTTGGAGTTTTTGGTTTGTTTAATTATTATTACCGATATGAAGAAAAGGTAAAAAGAAGCTATAGTTAATTTAATAGAGTAATTGGCTGTAGAAATATACAGTTGGAGGAAATCCGTAATCGACGTCTACTGATGTTTCAAAAAATTATGGCACCAAAACGCATGCAAAATTCGATATTACATCTTATTATAAGCAATAAAAGGTCAAAGACGCTTTGGACAAGCGCTTGTTTCTGTAATATGAATGCATAGTTAATAATACCTAACAAAAATTTTAGTTTTTACTTTAACGTTTCTCTTTACATTCGTAAAAATAATTATCTATAACACAGAAAACACAGCGTTGTATGTAAAAATGCTATGTAAAATGTAATTTCAGATTTCGGGAAAGAAATTTTGTATGGATAATCTCGCTTTTTAATTACGGATTTGGAGTTACGCATGAAAAAGTAGATAATCTACTCTATGTGAAAGTAACAAATTAGTAATGAGTTTTGTTCGGGATTGTATAATGTTGTATACGAGTATAAATGTATTGTTCGGGTATAATTCTGTTGCTATACAGCGCCTCTGGAGACCGGATAAAGAACTAAAATATGCATTTGCATTTGTCCGTTAGAACACAGCAAATGTAAACGGCAATCGATAATAAGAGAACATATTCGATTACATATTAATCGAAATATTATAAAAATTCCTAGATGCAACGTATGACAATTTACTCATTTACATTAAATCTTATTTGCTGAAGAATATAAACAATAATTCGAAGGAAAATGGATATAGCTGCGTTGTCTGATGAGTCGTTTAATGCAATAGATTGGATAAATGGAAACTACAGTAAACATTTGAAGGAAATAGAAGACGGAAGCGTGGATAATAGTGTTTCGCCCCAGCGGAATGATAAAGATACCGTTGCACAAGATTTTATAGCTAAATATGTATCTAAATTACACCTTTATATACAACAAGTGCACTGTGTTGTCGAAGAAACTAGCCAGAAGATAGTATCTGGTATGCCTCGTGTTATTAAGGACGCTGTCTTACTTCAAGCTGAAGTAGAAGAATTAAAAAAGCGAATGCATTCAATGCGTAAGGAAATGACAAATGTTCACGAAGAAACAGGTGATTGCATGGCAGCATTAGAACGCTTAAATACCATGCAAACTAAACTTCAAAAGGCCAAGGAGTCACTGCAAGAATCAGATGGTTGGGGGAATTTAATCTGCGATCTCGAAGATTGCTTTGAACACAATAATTTGAAAGTAAGTATGTAAAGTTCGACCATTTCATGTGTACGTACGTAAATCTTGATTATCTTATAGGATGCTTTTGAAAAGCTGCTAAGCTTGCAAAAGTCACTGCAGGTACAAGAACAATTAGTTGGTCATGCGGAAAGACTCGCACAGGTCGAAGATTTTAAGAATCGATTGGAAGCACTAGCATCTCCAAATGTGGTGCAAAGCTTTGTTGAAGGTAATATAGAGCAAACCAAGCAATACGTAAACATTTTTTCTGGAATTCATCGGGTCTCACAATTGGAGCAATACTATCGAGCGGTTCAAAAAAATTCCTTGCAACAGAAATGGAAACAAATCTTGGACATTCAAGCAACAGAAAGTACAATTCAAAATGATTTTCTCTCAGTTTTCTACAGTCATCTATTGGAGCATTGTCAACAACAAGTTAAATGGTGCACACAGGTGTTTGACAACCCACGTGGCAACTTTCAGCCAATAATTGTATTAATAGAAGTTCTGCCATCATTGCAACCAACGCGTGATAGCAATATATTGCAATTACTCAAGGCATCCAATGAGAGGCTGGAACTTTTGGAAAAGTACGCCCGAGCGAATCATACTTTTATATCGCATTTAATTGCATTTCTTGAGCAATCAAAAATTGAATTATCAAATGAAACCCATTTCCAATTAGTGCAATCTGTTTACGGATATTTTCACAAATTCATAGAACAATACCCGCGGATAGAAGAAACGCAATTATCAACACAAGTAGATAAATTATTAGTAAGCCAACCATCGACGGTGGATTCAGTGCGTCATTTGGAGAATTGTAATCAGAAAATCTTTGATTGGTTGTACGACGCATGTAATCGGTGCAAAAATATAACAGACGATTTAGGATTATGCAGGCTTATTGAAATAATGGGTGGAACTTTGAAAAAAATGCTAGAAAATTTTTCTAAAACTCAACGACAAATTTCTTTAAGTATTACACATGGGGCAGAAAATTGGTTAACACTGCAATGTGCTATGTCACTTTTGCAGTGCTTGGCGGATTTCCAAATAAAACTACAAAAGTTTGAAAAATCTATGCAGAACCGTATTATCAGATTAAAGGAAAATCTTGTTTCGAGTAATTCTAATAAATTTCATATATATAAAATTTGTGATAGTCAAGAGCAAAAAAAACTAATAAGCGACATTGACAAATATCTACAAAAATTTGTGGAAACCGGTACATCATACTCTTCATCGGCGACATTTTTTACATCTATATATGACCAAATAAAAGGACACTGCGTGGAAAGTCATGACATAGCCTTAAACGTGTTGCTAAAACCAGTAGAAGGGCATCTATCAAATATTCAACCATCACTGAATTCAACTTCTGATTCGCTAATGCCAGCTAATATGCCAGAGTTCAGTTTTGTGCCGCAAGAATGCATTACTCAAGTTGGCCAATATCTATTAACCCTACCACAACATCTAGAGCCGTTATTATTTACACCTTCGCCATTGCTTAAACAAGCTCTAGAGATATGCAATGTTAAATATACACAATCTGTTCCCTGTGCCGATATATTATTATCATTAGTAGTGGAGCAATGCTGTCAACTATACCAATCCCAACTGTTGCAAATAAAAAGTTTGTCTGTCACTGCCTCCAAACAGTTTGCTGTGGATATTGAATATTTATCAAATGTGGTAGAGGATTTGGGATTATCTATTAGTGCAAATCTATCTCAAATTTTGGTTCTACTGAAAGCTGCTCCAGAAAACTATTTATCTTTGAGCGTCGGATGTGAACCGCGTTTGGTAACAGCCATACGACAAATGCGCAATATACTTTCAACTCAGTAGTTATTATAACTAAGTATTTCAAATAGTAAATCGTATGTTAATAGAAACATTGCATTGTATGTACCGTATATTCATATAAATAAATAATGCAAATAAAAATGAAGCAAAAAGTTAAAATTTAGAATCAGTTCCTTTTGATATGCATACCAATTTTTTCATACAAGATTCTGAGCAACTCAACTTTGTTTTGTATCTTATAGTGACAACTCCAGAAGTCACAAGCGTTGATTTTCTTATATCGAGTATTTGATTGACTGATTAAGTGGTAATTTCATGATTGGTTTTCTGCATTGAAGGATATGTCTCGATATAGTCCGAGAGCCAGGGGTCATTTTGACCTCATCATTTCATGCCGACTGATTTTAATACTGAAGGCAGACGCCATCCAATGGGTGACGAAACCAGCCGTCAGCTGGTCCAGTACCGGCTGAAATTTTTTTTGTGTATTGTTGACATTTAGTAGAATAAAAAAAATAGTCAGGTGCGCTGTAGAGGGGGGAAAATACGTCAGTTGAACAGGCGAACTTGTAAAATAAATTAAAAAGTAAAACTACTTTATGCCGATTGAAATTTTTTTTACATAATTTTGGACACATATGAAAATATAATAATGATGGTCAGCTGCGTTTATAGCGGGGGGAAGACCGTCAGCCGAAGCAAGAATTAATCATTGCGTTCATACATCTCGGCGGCGCGCGGAATTTTCAATGCTACCACTGACGTCTTTTCCCCCAAGCTGACTATTTTTTTTTTTTATTCTACGAAATGTCAACAATACATGAAAAAAATTTCAGCCAGTATAAAATGAGTTGGTATAAATTTTTTCGACACGTTTCGTACCCTCCCACAATCACACCCACCGCGGGTGCGCCAGCTGACGTTCACTTTCGTTATTCATGAAAGCTAAATCACAAGTATAGTCAAGAACTTAACGGTATAAAAACGTAGTCCAAAATCGGCCCTGGCCCCGGACTAAAAATAGTAATATTAATTTCTATTATTTTAATATTTTCTTGCAACATATAGTGTTAAGGAAACATCTGATGCATGATGATGAAGTCCTCCCTACTCATGACCGAGCCATTTAAATTTCCAGAAAAATGTCTAAATTGTTGTGCGACTATCATGAGTATAAAATACAATACAAACCGATAAAGTGAAATAAATATGTACATATGTATGTATTTATATGCATATTTTTAATAAGCAATTTTACTAAAATTGCGAATAACTTTGACTTTCTTTATTATCATGTGGATACATGGATCTTAGTTTCTGTAACGCAACAATAAGACAATTAAAAGTATAAAATTGAAAAAGTTAGATGAAATCGATAAAGCCAATACCAAGCGTGATTATATATATATGTACATATATAATTGGCGCGTACACCGTTTCTGGATGTTTGGCGGAGCTCTTCCTCCTATTTGTGGTGTGCGTCTTAATGTTATTCCACAAATGGAGGGACCTACAGTTTCAAGCCGACTCCGAACGGCAGATTTTTTTTATGAGTAGCTTTTTCATCGCAGAAATACACTCGGAGTTTTGCCATTGCCTGCCGAGTGTCGACCACTATTAGAAACAACTTTTTCTTCATTTATATATAAAAAAAAGAAAATTACTTACATATATTGCAGACTAATTCGCCAGAATTTGTTGATATGAGCGCTTACCCAGAAGCGGAAGTTATCTTCCAACAAGACGGCGATCCCAAACATTCCGCCAAAATTGTTAAAGAATGGCTGTCGCAACAAAATTTTCAAATAATAGATTGGCCTGCACAAAGCCCGGATCTAAATCCAATTGAAAATTTGTGGACAATAACCAAACAGCGGCTGGGAAAATATCGCAGGGCTCCTGAGAACATGACAGAGCTATGGGACCGGGTACAGCAGGAGTGGAACCAAATTCCGCGCACATTTATCGAGAATCTTGTCGAAAGTATGCCCAAACGCATTAAAAGTCTAAGAAAAAATAAAGGCCTATGGATTAACTATTAAAATTTATTAGTTTTTAGCCATGAGTGCCAGACGTGCAAAACTGAGTAAATATGTACATTTTTATATTATTGCCTCCTTCCCATTCCTACATTTGTATTTGATGTTTTTATTTAAGCCATTATTTTAAGAATTAAGCAACGAATAAATGCTGAAAGTTTTGTTTCATTAAGTTGTGGATTTAGATTTTTTCAGAGACTTTAAAGTTAAATCGCCCAACATGCGCTCCCTATTGCACGCTACTGTATATATATTCGTTATAATTATAATTTGAGAATGTGAGTGCCGTTATTGGCGTTACTGCTACAAAAACTACCACGAGTAGCCAGTCCACCGATAGTCGGTTCTACATATGTACATACGTTCTTTAAATCTAGCCGGAAACTCCCACTTCCACAGCATTTTCCAAAAATTTATATAGAATGTTTTATTGTGTTACAACAATTAAATTATATATGTATATCGTATTTAGTTTAGAGTTTCTTCACATCGCCTGGGATGCCTTCATGTTTATCGAAGACTACAAGTGATTTCTAATATTTAAATCAAAGATTTCAGTGACAGTTTCAAAGTGTTTGATAGATAAGTTTTTGTTATTGCAAAGAAATCAAATTTATTGTTTTTAGAAATCTAAAAAAAATATATTTTTAGACGTAATGTATATGATATACATACATACATATGTACATATATTTTCTATTGCCGAAAAGTATAATTTCCTAATCATATTTTTTGCGTTGCCGTTCGGACTTTATGTTTAATTAATCAGTTTAACATATTCGCATTGCGAATTTCCAACGCCAAAAACACTAAAGAAGCAACACTCTTTTAATGTGTCAAATGCTAAAGACAACAAATAAGTATGATATTGGCAATTGGAAGTCAGTGTAAGGTTATTTTCCAACCAATTAAATTAAAATCAAGTACAATGGGAAAGAGATTTCTCCTCTACATACCTAAGTATTCAGTTTTCACTGGAAATAAAGCACATTAATATAAGCTAGGTATTTAAAATTTTTAGGATACGGTATCGTTTATACAAGTTTAAAGTAAGGTGGCGATATTTGTCATATACGCGGAATCACAGCTGAAATGGATTAGTCCACTTGTGAACTGTGTGCGTCTTGTGTGTGGAGGAAGTTTGCTGATTTGATTTTGCTGAATTAATTAAGATCAGTAAATCTAACACGTAGTGTCGCTTTTTATTCACCTATTCGCAATTTGAATTTAGAGTTGGACAACTTCTCTGTAATGTGAATGCGAAAATTAGTTATTTCCCCAAACGTTTACATGCATATGTATGTACATGACAGCAGCACCTCATGGGAAGCTCACTGATTAAATCAATACTTGCAAACTTTTAAACATACTTACATATGTATATATTGTCCCAAATTGATGGGCTTCCTTATAATATCCTCTCAATATTGAAATATTCCCGAAGGCAAATGATATTCACATAGAATACATACATATGTATGTATGAATTATCAAAAGTAATATTTTACTGGTTTAAACAATCGGGCGCAATATTTTCCAGAGTGGACCAAGAATGGTGTCTGGATAAAAAGTACGGTAAGGGCTTTTGAAGGTTGTCGGTTCTACGTTACCGGATAGACCGGATTTATATCCGTCAAAGACTGTCACTCTTCAACATTCTTCAAACATTTATGGGGAATGTTAACCTGTTACAACAACAACATATAAAAAAGTATGTGCAAAAGTATATTCATAAAATGCCGATAAAATCACATAAATAATCGGAGTCGACCGGTATGTTAGTAGTCGTAGCATCGAGCTAAAGATCAACCATAAAATAGTTTTAAACCATTTGCCCAAGAATATTGCTCAAAAATAATAGATTACTTTTCAGGTGAACCGTAGTAGGTTTGAAAATATCTTTCATATTTAAAATTTTTCATTGAGGTTTCCAATCCATATTTTGATGTCGAAAGAGTCTTTAAATTCATCAATACGGTTGGTGTTTCAATACACTCGATAAACTCTTAATGTAATATCAGCGCCTTCGATTCGCTACTTATCTGCTCACTATCTCTGCGCTCCATTCACTTCGCGAACAAATTGCATGTGAAAGCAACAACGAAGCCATTGACCAAGATTCGCTGCTAGCGCGTACGGTTTTAATTTTTGGCAGCGCTACCAAAATATGTTTATTTACTCGAATTGATTCATCTATTCCCCACTTGCTAACGCTTGGCGAAGCGAAGAGGATTATCAAAAGATTGATTGGCAAATTAGTTGAGTGAAAACAGAAGACTTAAGTAGCAAACTATATATTATAACATATTTATGCTTTGTTGCAATTGTTAAAATCAATTGATTTGTTTCAGTTTTATAAAATAACTTAAGTTAGCATTGCCTTATTTTCTCATATTGCAACTGGCAGGTTACTAGATATCAAAACCAATTTAAGTAATTTTCGAATCTTCTTATATCTTAACTTTTTAAACTCTGTAATTTTTTTAATTTCACTGATACTATTTTAATTATCAAGTCAATATTCATAGTCAAATATTTCAAAAGTGTTTCAAATAATTTTATAGATTTTAGCAATATTTTTGTTTCAAAGGAATTTGTTTGATAAAACACTTCCAGTAAAGTAAAAAATAATAATACTATATTAATTGTGAATATCTATAGAATTAAGCTTGTGATATTGATTTTTCAGTCGCCAATTTCGGGTACGAGAAACTGGAAAACGAACAATTTCCCAAAAGCAAAATTTAAGTCCGAACTTTTTGTTCAAGGGCTTTGATGTCAATAGCACTGTTTCTGCGTTCGACTGTAACTACAACTCAAAGACTGTGCCACAAAAGGAATTATCGTTCTTCATACGTAAATTCTTCTCTACCGAGTCACAAAATTTAAACAACCATCATTGTCAGGCGCTTCTGTTAACCGACCCAAATCGCTTAAAGTCGAGAATTCGGGAGCTAGATCAACCAAGATATTTATCGAGGATGTCTATATCAGGCGAGGAACCTTTAACTATTTTACATTACAATGACGTCTATAATATCGAGCCGAACTCTGGAAAGGAACCAGTAGGTGGTGCTGCACGCTTTTGCACTGCAATTAAATCTTTTGCTCACTTGGAGCCTTTGGTTTTGTTTAGTGGTGATATATTTTCGCCAAGCATGTGTAAGATAGAATATTACACAATAACTAAGCTGATAACAACTCGTTTTTTTATTCAGTAAGCACCTTCACCCAGGGCGAGCAGATGATACCGGTACTAAAAAGGACGGGCACTCATTGTGCTGTCTTTGGAAACCATGATTTTGGTAGGTACATAATTACATATTTTTATTCTATTATAAACATTAACGTTTTTTTTAATGAATTTATAGATCACGGTTTAGATGTTCTGGTAAATTTGATAAAAAATACAACTTTTCCTTGGCTTATGTCCAACGTGGTTGATAATGAAACAGGAAAACCTCTCGGAGGGGGAAAGATGTCTCATTCCATGCTCCACAATCAAACGTCGATTGGCTTGATAGGCCTTGTAGAAAGAGAGTGGCTGGAAACATTACCCACTATTGATCCTAATGAAGTAACCTATATTGACTATGTAGAAGCGGGAAACAAGTTAGTGGCACAACTGCGAAGCGAGGGCTGTGAAATTATAATCGCATTAACACATATGAGAACGCCAAACGATATAAGATTAGCGGCCAATTGCGCTGGCATAGATTTAATACTCGGCGGACATGATCACGTATATGAAATACAAGAAGTAAATGGGATAAAAATCATAAAGTCAGGAACAGATTTCCGTCAATTCTCAAAAATTACAATACGGAAGGAACGCGATGAGAATGGAAAACTTATGGCACAGATTGAACCAGTGAATGTTACATCGGATTTTGATGAAGATAGAGAGTTAAAAGAAGAATTGGAAAAATACTCAGGTACATATTACTGTTTCACATGCAAAAGACCAATCTATTGTCATACATAAGCGTTTTGAAAAGTAATAGAGAGGGTAAGACAGCAAGCGCAGTATTGCTGCTACAACAACAACAACAGCAAGCGCAGTCGTTCCAAGACGTAACCGGCACGAACCGGATTTATATCCGGCTAAGGACTGTCACCTCAGCAGCATTCCTCGTATATCTATGGGGAATGTGTATGCAGCTATAACAACAACAACAAGCGCAGTATTCAAACAACGTAAACACTAATTGTTTGGAGTGTTTCAAAAATTTCTTACATAATAGCTAGAAAGAGAGTGAATATAGGTAATATGTATGTATATACATGAGATAAGAAATTTTACCTAAAAAGTTAATTGTTGTTGTAACAGCATATACATTTCCCCCACCTGTTTGGGTAATGCTGTAGGAGTGTCAGTCCTGGGCGAGTCGTTTCGGTAGCTGTTGTGGAAAAATTTGTTCTTTTATGCTCTGCAGACAGAAAGTCAAAATGGGTTGTTGGGCAAAAAATAAATAAAATTTCAGGGACATAACATAACAGTTATAATATCATAAAAACGTTGTTGCATAACGTTTATTTTTTCTGTTGCTTGCTAACTGTACATAACATAGAAGTTTGGTAAAAAATGACCATGCAATAGACATAATGACTACAATAAAAATGTATAATTGCATGATTAAACCACATTTTGAATAATATTGTTCCACAGTCACATACATATATTACACTTTACATGCTGCAGCCAAAACCTAATGAAAATATTCCAGAAATTGCAGAATGAAGGTATGCGACGCATCAATTAAGGTAATGTTAGAAACCTTAAAGTGGACAAACGTAATGACGATTGAATTATGGCAGTACACAAAATTAAAAATAAAAGTTCACCAGTACATTTACGGGATGGGATTGAATACGTAGGTGAAGTACAAAAATATGAATTAAGAAATAATGATGCTTTTAGAATAGGCAATAATCAGTAAATCACAAAAGTCGATGTTTATGTAGCTCTGGAATTGCATAATGCATTACCAATGGAAACAAAAAACGAAATTAGATAGATTAGTTTGGCGATAAAGAAATCCGATATTTTCTCGGTAAATGGCTGTAAGGATCGATACCTTACGACGCAAAGCGCAATTTAAAGTTTATGCTCTTTGTCAAGGTGATATTTCAGACTAAAAAATCTTTTTTCTGTTTTTTGTTTGTTTCATTCAGTTGTGAGTTATGGGGTATTAAGAATGGAAGTCAACAAAGAGAAAATTCGGTACATTTTACAGTTATTCTTTGATAAATGCGAAAATGCAAGCCAGACCGGTGGTATGGTGCCGATACTGTAAAAGTGCCGTTTTGGTTTCGTCGATTCCATTCAGGCATTTTTGATGTTAAAGAAAATGTCGATAAAATCGGAGTTGACCGTCATGTTTGTAGTCGTAACTTCGACCAGTCGACCATAAAACAGTTTGAAACCATTTGCACAAATATTTTACGCAAAAATAATGGATTTCGTTTCCCCAAACTAAACTTGTATAATTCATTAGGAATAGGAGAAAATGTAGTGTAAGAACTCTGCAAAAAATGTACATTGGTATATGTATTTATGTATATATAGGTATACATATAGATTGGCAATGGAAAATATACAATATTTCCTCTGCGTTTTAGTCATCAAGCAACATAAAAAATATTTATAAAAGAACTTTTTCGTTAAATTTCAGAATATGGGCAATGTTTTCAATTCATAAATTTAAGACAACTGTTATATTTAATTCCTGAAAATTTTTGAATTTTTTGTGCGAAAAGTTAGCATTACAGTACATATTTTCATACTTAGATGTTTTAAAGAGAATTTTGAATTTTCAGAGGTTGTTGAAGCTAAAATGACTGAAGTCCTCGGAAACTTCAGTGTGGATTTGGATGGGCGTTTCTCTTTCATCCGCACACAGGAAACCAATTTAGGCAATTGGGTTTGCGATGTCGTTTTGGCCGCTACAGGAGCGGACGTGGTCATCATCAACTCAGGTACTTTTCGTTCAGATCAAATACACCCACCGGGACCGTTTACAATGCGTGATTTGGTGAATGTAATACCAATGCGGGACCCACTCATACTGTTAGAGATTACAGGAAAATGCTTGTGGGAAGCTTTAGAGAATGCTGTATCAGCATATCCAAAGTTAGAAGGCAGATTTCCTCAAGTAAGTATATACAATACGTATAGAAACATTTATTTATCGCCATTGTATTATTCTTGGTAGGTTAGTGGTGTGACATTTGCCTTCGACCCCACCAAACCACCAGGAAAACGTGTGGACCCACGGTTAATACAGGTGGCAGATGAGTCTATCAATCTGCAACAAATGTACAAAACATGTATTAAAAGCTATATATATAACGGTTGTGATGGTTTCACCATGTTCAAGAATGCTAAAATTCTGGTAGATAATAACCGCAATACGTACAGCCAATTCTATATTAATCGCCTGTTTTAATGCAATAGGTTGATGAGGATCTCTGCCCTGAATTAGGTCTTGCCATACAAAACCATTTCAAAGCTATTAATTTACGTAACGAAAAAAGCGATCACCACACCAAACATCGACAATCTTTAGTCACGCTTTCTCGGCGGCACAGTATGGTACAAATGCTGGAAAATCTGGATTTAGATGGGCCATCGCCAATAAGAAAGCTGTCTGTTGGACATCATGTAAAATCGGTAGATTCTTCCAACGTAAAAGCCTCCAAGGTAACGAAAATTTGCAATTTAGAAAAAATATTGAAATGAAAGTGACTATTTTTAAGATGTTACGGCGAGCTTCTTTGGAGGATTTAGAACAAGCAAGTTGCGAACTAGCTCCAATTGTGCAACAAAGGATTGTTCAAATTCAGAGTGAAGAACACTTCAATCAGTTATTGTTGAGAAATGAAACTTCTATAACGAATACTGTAATTACCGAGACTGAAGACGAGTAATGAACATTTTTGAACCTCGGATCTTAATAAAAAACTAGTTCACTTATGAGTACAAGTTAGTGCAAATTACTGGATATGAAACTCAACGTCCTAGGCCTTGCGAATTGTCATGTCATATGCTAAATATAAGTTTCCTTATAAGCAGAACAGTTATAGATATATATACAAGCCAAGCTTTTAGTGTATATATAATTTCTTATTGGAAAATAATTTAATTCCCTTTAGTTGCCTGCTCTGAATAACCTAGTTTAGTCTGATTTACTTCACGCTTCACAATGAACAAAGTTCAATAACTTTGAATGAACTATAAAAGGCTTTGAATACTCGCTCAAATATTTGCTTAGATTATATTATATGTATATAAATATAATATATTAAACTAAAATAGACAATCAGGCAGATTATAATGCTGGTTTTAACTAAATCATCATAATTTGCAATATTAATTTTTATTGTACAAAAAAGACCACGTCAAGGCAAATTTTACTAAAATAATTTAAGAATTTTGAAAATTTTCGCTGTACAAGAAAAGTAATTGTTGGATTTTAAGCAATGTGGGCGCATTATAAAGAATATTGAACAAAAAAGAATTGTTACATTAAATTAAGGTCCGTAAAAGTACCTGAAAATATTTGAGAAAATTCGCGCGACTGTCACTCATATACTCTGCGCAAGCATCAAGGATGCAGCGCATTTCTTGGTCTGAAAAGGAAGGAGTTAGACGAGACATTTCATTTCACACGTTTGGAAGCCATCCGCTTCTACTCTGGAGTTACCCAACAGAATATGAGGGACCCTAAACGACATTCACCGAGAGTCTAATACCACCTTCACGAACGCTTTTCTCTGAATAATGGCATTCAGCCAACACCTGTAGCAAACGAAGAGCTTCTGTTGTCTCTAGAGACCCGCGTCACCCTGGTACAATTACGTTCTGCATACCGCTGCTGTTTAAATTGGTACTCAACATATGTCTGGCATGCGAAGGTACCTTCTCATAACATTAAATACATACCTCTTCAAATTCCCGCTTAAACCTCTTCCTTTTGGCTCCGTTCAGGAGATCCTATGCAGGAATCTTTAAGCTGTTACAACTACAACAATAACAGCAGTTCCCTTCGAGAAATTCGATATATTGGGTTTACGAGGGAGTTATATGTTCAAATTACCTATAATAAGAAACAACGAGTCCTTAAATAACAAACAAGCAACCGCTGAGCATTTCCCTTAAAATGTCGCCTTTTCTCAAACCATGGTACTTTGGTCGTAAACGTAAATGATTAACAATATTTGATATTTGAAATTAAATTAAATATTTAGAAAGGTGCGCTGAAAGCTGTTTGAATTTTATTTGTTATGTAACGATGGTTCATTACTATTTAGTATTTTTAACACTATTATAAATATTAACATTTTTAACTGATTTTTTATTTTAACGTTAGTATTTTAGTATAGCCTAAATACCTCAATGAAAAAGAAAAATATATATTGTATTATAATCGTAAGGTCATTCAAATTGCATGACAAGAGTCTTCATTGCGCTGACAATATAATACGCACATTCCCGTACCTCATGATTGTATTTTTCAATGGCTGCTTTATCATCCAATGAATATGATTTCTGCAAATTTTCACATTCATGTGGTATTAAAATGTTATAGCGCGTTAATGTTTTTAGCATATCTCTTATGGTTTCATTGTAATTTGACTGAAATTATATTGTAAGAAGGTCGATTAATGATTTCACTGATATTCAGCAAGCAAATAAAAACAAGTTACCGGTGTAGTAAATATTGAAATTAGTTCAATTACAGCGGTGCGTACTCTCTCCCCGCAAGGTACCAAATCATCTTTATTTGTGGGCAGATCCTGCATGATAGACACAAGTTCTTTAACGCGCCGTGTCACCAGATCCGTTCGATGTTTCAATTCCTCAGAAAATGGTTTATCAGCAGCCATTTGATACATACTAGCCGTGGTCCGACACTCAACGCTTGGCTTAAGCAAGGGAGGGGCGATGCGTCGCTCATACATGCTTGCTGGGCGCTTGATGGTCGACTGATTCGAACTGTTGGCCGAGGATGAACTAGAAGTGTTTGAATCTATAGATACGGAACCGCCACCAACATCCTCAAGAAGTGGGAGCGATTCGCGCCTATTTTCAACTCCTTTTAAATCGTTTCGGCTTTATTAATATAGTGTCAATAAAAAAAGTTTTAAATAAATTAAAAAACCAAACAAAATAAAAATAAAATTAAGACAGCTCACAGCGAGTCATGGTGAACGGCAGTCTCATTAATTGCACAGACCACGGGAGCAATTGAAAATTTTGATTTCAACTCAGAATTTTCAGACGAAAGCTTTTCAACAGTAGATTTTAGCTGATTAATCACATATTTGTAGTCGTTTATCTGTCTTAACAAGGTCTGCACTTCATGCTGTGGCTCATCGGGCGTTTGATGCACAATAGCCTGAATTGGCGAATACAAAATCATAAAATGCTTAAGAACTTAAAATAAAATATATTTGAGAAATACATAAATATAAAAAAAGAAAATCTAAATAAATACCAATATAAAATATCTACATATTGTGAGTGAATACAGTACCAAATATAAAATTTATTAACACTACATTATTGGGTATTTTTTATTTTTAAAAGTTAACAATATCAAACTAATTTGCAATAACTATTTTTCATTCTATATATGCACATACATATGTAAGCATTATACAATTTATTAATATTCACGACAAAAGAACTTCGAAAAATATGAACACATGTTTGATTGTACAATTACCCGAAACTATTGTTTAATTTAAGAAACTTTTGGCGCATACTATTTACCTGCTGTGCTATTGGGGGTACTGGTGCATAGTCGTCGTCACTTGCAACAGGGTCGTAAATAGGTTCATCATCTGACAAATCTAGTTCATTTTCATTTAACAATGGTGGGTTATAAAATGAATTTAAATTGGGCCCATCGAGAGGGCGTAAACTTGCTATTTTTTGTCTTCGACGAGCATCATACAGGACATCAGTCAATAATCCAGCGAATTCTTTTCGTGAGAATCGCGCCAGTTTTTGTCGGCCCTGTTAGCTTAGTATTAATACAAAGTTTAAATATATTAATTTCAATATTTACTTGGTTTCGAGTGGCACTTAAGAAAGGATTCGCCGGCAAGAACGGCACAGCTACATTTTCAGCGTTTAATATAGAAGTAGCCCAAACTACAGTCAACATTTAAGATGTTAAATTCATATATATATTAGCAAAATGATTTGACACAATTGATCGTACTTGCTTCGTTTTCGCGTCGATCCACTTCATCATATAAGTCCATTACCAACTCCTCGAACATTTTATTTGGAACCACTTGCAAACGATTCCTGGCAATGGTAAGTTGCTCGCTTATTTCAGTACTCGATGTTTCCGGAATAACCAAGTGGCAACCTGACTATTTTAAGAAAAATTATTTTAATCTAATATTTCCTTTTAATGAATATTTTTTTTACCGAATGATCTGGTTTTTTACCACCTAAAAACATTATAATGCGATCTGTCACTTCATACATTGCATCTAATAATCTTTCCGCTATGACATTGTGATTGTTTACTTTGGCAACTTCGAGTGGTGTGAGCCCATTGCCATCAATTGCATTAATATCTGCTCCATACACAATAAGCAACTCAATTTGGGACGCTTGTCCAAATTTAGCTGCTACGTGCAGCGGTGTTGAACGCTTTTCGTCGTGAAAGTAATTGGGATTGGCTCCTTGTACAATTAGACGAAGAGAGGTTTCTAAATTACTGGTCCTTACACTTGCATGCAATTGTCGGCTAAGTTCATTCTCAAGATTTATACCAGAAATGACACCTTCCTCTTGAAGATTAGATTTTAAAGCGAATACCAAGTTTATGTGTTTCGATTTAATGAAATCTGATTTGGTAGGATGCAGCGGATCCTTGGGGCTTGGTTTTCTAACACGCGGTACACCCTTGTCACTTTTTGACGAGTTTGCATCAAGAAGATGATGCTCCCAAACACTATTTGCACCGTGCGAATTGAGCGAGTTAACAAAGTTTAAAACTGATGGCTCCCAAGTTCCTTGACGCAATGACTTTACCATGGATATATGGCGGCCAAGGCTACGATGTACTGAGCAGCAATCAGAGCAAAGTAAAATACCACGATTTATTGAGGCCCATGAGGGATCTGTAAGAGAAAATTTTAGTTTAAAAATGATAAGTATTTCATCTTAAGTTCAATAATCAGAATTTACAGACCTGAAGCTCCGCAATCTCCACATACTTCAACTTGTAAACGAGATTTAGTTCGCGACATTTTTGATAAATCTGAATTACTGACCGACTTTCCCCTTAGCTCGATATTACTTTTAGTGTGGGTGCTTGTGATTAGACTACCACCTCCAGTCGGTGTGATGAACAGTTTTCGATGGGCTTCCACAATAGTATTAGCGAAGCACATTCATGAAAAGCTTTTTTGAAGGGTGCTACCCTTCAACCGTTAATCGGAATGCTAATGAAATCAAAGTATTTAGGTATACTAATGATCCCAATAAATTCGTTAGAATGTTTGTACAAGCGTTAACATAAGATTAGCATTAGCTATACATTTGCTGCCGCTATGACACCGAGTTGTTCGTACCCCATACCATCAACTCAACTCAATTAAGAATATTTATTAGATGCAAGACCATGATTCAATTAAATTATTAATTGTATCATTGTGCAACAATAATGAACTAGCAACCGTATATTAGAGAGAAACAAGTTGACGACAAAATATAATTTTTACAAAAACAAGTGTAGATGAATGTAACAAAATCTTTTCGGTGCACTAAACAATGTTTCGTTATACACACCTAACAACTTAACGAAATTTGAGATGCCACCCATGTAATATGTTATTAATTTTATTTGGTTCGTACCATAATTTGTTGGTAAGCAATTTCCAAGGCTATTAGGGTATAGAAGGTGGCGCCTTCCAAACCCGTTACTTAATTTGTCGCGATTTGGACAATCGTTGACGTCATGCAGCATAATAATACAAAAAAAAAACATAATAAACACAGCAAACAAAAGGAAGAGAAATTACTTGTTGGTGTAAACTCAGTGAATGGCTTGGTAATATTGGGATTTGTGACACTTAAACTAAACAAACTAATGAAAGCACGAATTATAAAAATACCTCTAAATGTAGTTTTATTGCGTTTCTATGCGGATGACTCCCTGGCGAGAAAGTGTTTGTGTGTGCGAATAATTTCGTGTGGTTGGTAGTTGTTGTTGTTGTCGTAGCAGTATACACAATGCTGCTGGAGTGGCAATCCTTGGCCGGGTATAAATCCGGGTCGTTTCGGTAACGTAGAACCGACTGCCGTGGAAACGTCGTATGTTTGGTAGCTGTCATTCCTTTCCTCTTCACAAATATGTAATTTCTTTTCCTTTTGTTTGTATATTCTCGGGGCATAACGTCACAGCGAATTCGGCAGGCGCAATCTTATATTCTATTATTCTTGGACAAAATATATAAGTAATAACAGCAGGTTTACTCTTCGGTAGGTACATTTTCTCATCTTGCCTATGTGCCGTCGGGCGTTGAGTTCAGTGTAATGCCACGTGAGCAATTTTATTCAAAGTAGGATGATTTATTTAATGAAACCTTTATAACTCCCAGCATTCCAGAAATAAAAGGTTTACAATTATTTGCTTTTGAAATGCATTCAACAACTTCACTATAATTTGGCACATTATACTATATTTTTTCTATTTATACTATATATAAAATTTAGCTTGAATATATAAAAAAAGCAGTCACACCCGGATTTTCAGTTGTTTTATATTTGTGTTTAAAAAATTCTCAGGAAAAATAAATGCAAATTCATTTATTAATGTTATCACTTCCCAATTTAAAGCAGAATAACAATTAATTGGAGGTGACAATAATAGTGTGTCGCCAGATGACTGCAAATAAGAATTTAAGAATAAAAATGAAGTATTTCAGTTCAGTGTTGATGATGGGTATAGGGGTTATCGTGCCATATGACATTTTAATTTATGGAGGCTATTTTGTTGAAGTGCGATCGAAAATGCTGTGGATGGCGTAGCCTTCGGATGGGGATACCACCCCCCACTCTCCTTTATATCCTTTTTTCAAAAGTCATTCCCGGTATTATATAGGTCATTCCCTGCCGTCGGCATCTTGCATGTGCATATGAATTATTTATATGGTGCAATGCATAGATGTGTATTTGTATGTACCTATGTATGCACATATGTGACATTTTAATTATCTTGTTAACTAAAATGAAGAGTATTATCAAAATGATTTGAAAATAGACAAAAAAGCTTTGTAAAAGTAAAATGTAAACTTTGTAAACCATTCATTTACATTAATGGTTAGTATTTAACAATATGTTAGTACTTTTTAAAATAATATACATATAATTTACATAGTGTACATAGTGTTGAATACCGATTTCCTTTAAGAATATTACATTCATATATATGTATGTGGGCAGAAAAAATCTTGTCCTACCTCACAACACTTCTCATTTGCATATCTACAAGAATTGAAGAACAAATACACAAACGATCGGACTCCTACCCAATAAATGCAAAAATAGTTCTCATTTAAACGGCACGCGTTTCCATATATGTGCGTATGTATACTTGAGGCCTAACATAGATATCACGATGTACAGAAAGTGAACTACATACATATGTGAATGTGCTCTTGTTATCTACGTATGTATATCATAATCTAATAGGCAAACATATCATCAAACCGTTTGGTTATTTAATATATTTGTTTTGATATCTCTTATGTACAATAACAAATATATCTGACATGTAGTTAATACCTCACATGCACATAAATTTAACATAATCTTAATTTAGTCATTTGTATTTGTACTTGATTATCTTTGCCGTACTATAAAAGATCATTTGCTGATCTAATTTTACTAATAAAATTGTTTACCTATGTATTCTTTTCG
This sequence comes from Anastrepha obliqua, assembly GCF_027943255.1. Lineage (NCBI taxonomy): Eukaryota > Metazoa > Arthropoda > Insecta > Diptera > Tephritidae > Anastrepha > Anastrepha obliqua. Next base: position 1,272,153 of record NC_072895.1, on the reverse strand, counting down.
GGCCGATGAACTTTGCCTTGTATATGGCGGATGAGTGTGGGTTCTGTGCCGTGCGCGCATGTAAAAGGATACGGAGAGTGTACACTTTCCAAGATTTATTGACTTCTCAGACAGTAGATTAGACACTCTGACAGTGTAAGGCTTCCAAGCCAAGGATCGTAATTATATAATTTTTGGAGACTCAGCTTTCAATAAATGTACGCTTGCTTGCTTACCGGGGAAGACTCATCCACTGCTCGCTTAAACCTAATCATCCATGGCCTCTCTCCCGCAGGTTCCACCCTGTCGAAACAGTTATTTTCCTTGGGTTAGATAACATCAACGACAACGGCTGAAAGCCTAACGGTTCTGAACACGGTTTAGGAAATTGCTACAACAACAATGCATGGTTCTTAGAAAACATTCAAGTTTGTTATGAATTGTTACAATTTTATTTCAACGCATTTGTAATACCATTTCTAGTCAATGATATTGAGTTTTTGTTAAAAGTTTTTATTAAGAATTGGTTGTCGAGACCGCAACGTGCAAATTTTTGCTTCAAATAAAATAATACAAATAAAAAATGGGTTGGTGTCGAAATTCTGTCTGTACAAAATTCTAAAAACAAAATTCTGCTTTTTAAATTCTGCTTTTTTAAAATTCTGCTTTCTAAAATTCTGCTTTCAAAATTCTGTATTACAAAATTCTGTATTAAAATACAATGTTAACAATGTTAAAGAGGTAATGTGATTATTTAACTTATTATTATTATTATTTTTTATTATTATTCGAGATATTAAATAAAAAATAATAATAATAATTTTTTCTTCAGTTTCGATAGAATCCACAGTATTTTTGCGTAGAACTCTTCTAAAAAAAACGAACAGCTGCGAAGAATTATTAAAAAAAGAAATGCATTAAGTCACACTACATATTTAAAAAGAATTGCAAAAAATATTGGAATTGGCTAAACTAAAATATTGTTATCGCTTAAACATACCTATATGTATATTTATGAATTAAATGTTTATTTTGTTACTTCTTGTATGACGAAAATCACAAAACTTGAATAAAGCAGAATTTTTCGCATTAAACATGCAGAATTTTGAAAAAGCAGAATTTTAAAAAGCAGAATTTTTTTGCAATTTACAGAATTTTGTAAAACAGAATAATGACACGCTCCCATAAAAAATTAATCAATTGTGAAGCCGCGAACAGAAATACGTTTTAATTAACAAACAAACCTTGTTGAAAATTATTTACCAATGATATTTTTATTTATGAACATAAGTAAAACGTTTTATTGGTGCTTTCATTTGCAAATATAAAAAAATATTGAAGAGGAATTACAAGTAAGTACAGCTAAGTACAACTATAATGCCGGCACTATGTAAGATATAGTTAGTTATAATATTATTTATGATGAAGCGTTTGTGGATAGAGTACCACTAGAGTCTGCATTTTTCCTTTGCAGAGCTAGATAATAGTTATTCACCACCTCCTCGATACTCTGTTCATTTTTAAACATGCAGCTCAAGTCTCTATTTAATCTGCAAATAACTCCTGCTGCGCAAATATTCCAATTCCAGCATACGAGATCACATTTAAGCACCTCAAGGTCCTCTTTAAGCGAAATTATGTTCTGAAAAATAGAAAACATACAAACATACAAATGAAGATTTTGATGTAATTTGCATGGTTTTTTAAACCGTTTGTCTAAATGATGTTTCTTAAAAAGATTTAAATACATACATACATAGGTACTTCTAGACCGCCATGTATTCAAAGTCAAAGTGGTTTTGCCAAAAACAGACGACCAAAATTTTATTTGTTGAAAGGAGTTTGATTAGTAATAGAAAAAAAAAAATAAGTTGCCTACTCTACCTCAAGGTTTTTGCCATTTACTTTTGTTTTAATGTCTTGGCACGGTTAACTTTCGCAAATCTAATCCGACTTCGTTTATTAAAAGGAAAAATTAAAAGTCAGTAGATTTAGGGAAAATCACTCAACTTTAATGATATCGGAGCCGTTAGTTAATATAAACGAATTATTAATGAAAAAGTAAATACAAACGGCCAAAAGTTATTATTTTTAAAATGATAATTACACTTTGCGCCAAAGTTCGGATTTCACGAGAAACTTTCAACCGTCAAAGTGCGCAACGCTCTTGAGCTACTTTTATAGTTTCTGTATGCGTATGACTTGCCCACAAAAAATTATTATTTTACGCTGCAGATATAATGGCAAAAGCAACTACTTATAAAATGAAGAGAAATATGAGAAATTAGTGAAGTACGAGTATGTCTTAGAAATTTTGATAAGATATTTCTATATAAATACATACCATAGCGACTGTATAGTCAATTGAATTAATCTCTGCTCCTTTTATAATAACGAGACTAATATCATATCTATATTCGCTCATAAACTTCACTACTTTTTCTTTCAGATATTCAGCAGACGCGAAATCCAGTGTCTGCTTGACATCCACAAAGCATACATCAAAATCATTAACCTATAATGAAATAAATGTCAATTAATTTACGTCACAAATTTGATACAAACTTTGTTTACCCTTTTCTTTTCTAAATATATTTGTGGTCTTGCGCTTCTATACAATATAAAAGTAATATTGAATATTATACCGCAAATAATCCCGTATTCAAGACTCCAAAATAGACAAGTCAAAAACGTTAAAAGAAATGGAAAAAGATCGATTTCTTAAGTGAAGAAAATGAAAATGAAGAAATTAAAATTATATTTAGTATATAAGAATGTTTTCTTCCTTGTTAAAGTCTCTACTTTACTTTTTGATTTCCATATATCGCGCAATTTCTTCAGTTCAACAAGAGATATCATAGCTCCAATAATAACCGAGGCCAAAGTTGCTTTCGGAATATAGTAGAAAGTTTGTGTGAGAAACGCCAATGCTATCAATACCATCGAACCCGTTACAGCACCGCCTAATGGCGTTTTAACTCCACTAGCATTGTTAACAGCTGTTCTTGTAAATGAACCTGTTACTGGCATAGATGTAACGAAACTCCCCATAATGTTACACATGCCAAGAGCGATCATTTCCTGTGATGCGTTAACAATTTTACCTTTGGCTGCAAAAAAAAAAAAAATAAAAAAATAAAAAACAAGTTAATTTATGTTATGTGTACAAACCGACATATCTTTTAAATAAAGCCGATTACGTATGTGCATTAGTATTAGTTAAGACATAAGGGAAAAACTTACAAAATGCTTTGGCTATTGCCACTATTTCAAGGATCGATACCAATGGTATCGATGCCAACGAAGATCCTATTGTGCTTATCATCTCACTGAAAGACACCTCCTTTCCATCGACATATGTGCTGAACGGTGGTAGTCGGAACGGTGGCAGTCCTGCTGTAATGTTACTAGTAATTTCGAATGGCGACGATCCATCTCGACTTAACTGATATGACAAAAACGTTCCAAATATTACTACCATAGCGTTGCGAGATAGAGAAATATATTTCCAAATTATCTTATTGCCGAAGGGTATATTTTTCACTTGCTAAAAATTGAAATTTATTTAATATTTTCATATGTACTTTGTTTTATAAAGGCGTTTCAAATAAAGACGGGTCGATGTTAAAAAGCTGTGGCGGCCTTCTTGTTTTGGTGGTGTCTGTCAAATCTGTTATTAATCAGTCACTGATACCGATTCACCACGACAACTTGCTCGATTGAGCAGTTTGTGTAAATGATAGGACTTTATTATAAATGGTTTCAGTATATGGCTACCTCTCGCGGTTAGACGGATGCCCTCAAAGTCAATAATCCCTAACATTGCTCAAATTCAGTCGGTTTTATACATCAGAGACATTGATAATTGGATTTCTCTAATCCTAATCTAATAATTTCTTTAATACCTCACGCACAGCTTGTTTTACTCCATTTCGACCCGCCCTTTTTAGAAATGTTTTTATTTGTTGCTTTATACCTTTAACAATAGAAGAAATATAAGACTGGATACGCCAAGTAAAGAGTCATTCAAACGAATTGATGTTATGTGTGTAAATAAATATTTCCACGCCGCAATAAATTCTGTTGACGGACCTTTGAATCAAATAAAACTACATTATATAAGAATGTGCATATAGTGAAGATCTTAAATATCAGTGATAGAATTCATTTTAGTAAAAAAATTATTATTTATTCTTTGATCAATTAAGTACAACTCAAATGTATTACTAATACTGAAGCTTAAATATAATATATGGTGAACAATACGGTGAGATACATTAGTTACAATTCAAAAAGTGTATCTGCAGATTAAGGTTTAACTTTAAAGTTTCTCGTGAGTTAGAGAATATATTTAAATTTTTACAATATTGGTTGGACTGCCTTATACAACGTGTAAGTGGTTCATTGACTAAACTTGGTAAATAAGGTAAATGGAACATATTTCTGAGTTTAAGGTTACGATTAGGACAATTAAAAAGTATTAGCTCTAGTAAGAAGTGGCGTTTGATATAATTCGTGGCTACGTCCCTTATAAACATTAACGATGAATTTTTTCTTCGCATTTCTAATGCTGGCAATGCTAACAAAAGGCATCTACTCTTATATGCAGGCAAACTAACTACAGGGCCAAAGAAGGGAATGAACGGCAAATCTGTGCAACGTTTATGAACCTCAATTCCCAGATGATGCTGCAATATTCGAGGTTTGTTGTAACAAGAGAAAAATACAAATTCTTCAGCGTGAAAAGATCCTGGACCTCCTTTGAATTCCTTACTACAAAGCAGAGCATAGATCTGGACTTGGCAATCATAAAGTCTATTTGTTTAGAAAACGACATTTTCGATGTAAATATGACCCCCCCAAGTATTTCTTTTCATATATTTTTGTGATGGTAGTAGTGCCCACCATGGTCGCCCGAGATGGCTACCTTGAAGCACACCTGAGGTAACTTTGATGGCATCAAATTTTATATTATTTATACTAACGAATCGAGTTCTATCTGTGAAATAAGATGCAAACCATTTAAGTAAGCTAGGGTAAAGACCAATTGAAACCAGCTTTTTAAGTAGGATGACTCTATCGAATTTATGGCTGGTATAGAATTTTCAATGCTTAAATTTTATTTAAAATATTTTTTTAGAAGTTATCTTTAAGTAAATTATAATAATATAAATAATATGTATGTATTTATTTTATTACAAATTTTTATTTTTATTTATTACAAATTTTAATTTTTATTTTTAATAAAATACATAACAAATATTTTTTATTGGGTACTTGTTGTAGATTTCATTACATCTTTTTGAAGTGAAAACTTCTTTAGAATCGTTGGGAGTGATTTGAGACTCGATGAAACGAAAAAGCGACACTCTTGGCTACGAATATGTTGTTATATGTTGATATACGTATGTATATGTGTGTGGCTGCGTACTGCTGAGCCACGCTAGTATAGTGAGTATACTACACTACCTATTACTTGCTTTGGTGTTTAGTTCAAGCGTCATACGTATGCATGTTTGTATGTATGCTAGTACGTATGTGTGCGCGCCTGCGTATTACGGTCAGCGAGAAGGCATTATGTATACCTATAACTACCTAATACTTGCTTAGACCAAGCGTCCTACGAATGTTTGTACGTCTGTGTAATATACGCGTTACGACGCTCATAATAGAAACCGCGTGTGCTGTATTGCGTCCGTATTTTTATATTCGTAAATATTTTCATTTTTAAATATTTACCGCAATTATGCCGAAAAATAATGCAGAAAAGTGTCGTGAATATCGACAGAAAAAAAAACAAAAAGAAAATAGAACTAAAAAACCAGATTGAGCAATGGAAAAACAGTTTTAATTGTGGCAATTTATATTTCACCGAATCAATCAATAAATAACACCACGGAATTCATTCACGAAAATTTAATAAAGTATACACCAGAAGTATCGCGGATACTTAGAAAAGATTACGATAAAGTTCCAATGATTTTAAGTGGCGATTTTAACGTAAATTTTGCATTGGACACAGCGGTTCCTTCAATTGACTTTCTCAATACAACATTCAATTTAAAAATGTGTAACAATCGCACTGAATCGACAACACGATCAAAAACAACCATTGACGCCGTATTTCAAAGATATGTTGACAACATCGAAACCAAAGCATTTGTATCATATTTTAGCTATCATAAGCCACTCGTATCATTTGTTGAAATTGAAAACATTGAGGATGAATAATAATAAAATGAAGAAAATAAAATATGAACTTTATAGCAATATTATAATGAACCTATAATTATCCCGCTCCTAATGCTGCTCTCGTCTCATTCTCTCTCAGTTTGTTTTACGGAAGGTTTCACTTCTATCGCGTCTAACCGTTAGACTGGTATTTTTTTATTTTGTTTTTCGGAACACATTTAAATACAGTTCTATGCGACTGTGGGCGGGTCTTTTCCAATTACAATAGATTTAAAATTTTCTGCTCAATAATGACTCAAAAGTAGTAAAAGTTTTCAAAGATTTGGTTTTGAAGCCCTTATCAGAGAAATTCCTATTTTTAGACGACTTATCTTAACTCTAAAGAAAACGTTATCAAGAAGCCAAGTAAATTTATCGGCACATTAAATTCAATTTCGCTTTCGCAACTTGATCATGAACTATGGAAGAAACGTATGACCAATTTCAGAATACCATACCTTCTGGTGTCATAAAAATTGTACGTCTTTATTTGCTTTACAACTGAAAATTTTATCATAGTTGTAAAAAAGGTCTGACCGTTCCGTAATATTCTGATAATGCAATACATGTAACCCTGGAATTGTTTAAATGCTTTTTGTGGAAATTTGTTATTGTATTTGTTATTTTTTGGATTTAAATAAAAAATTCTACTCGGATTCACACAAATCCGCCGCAAGAGTTTCATCGTAGCTCAGATGAAGCAATAGTAATGAAATTTGTGATTGATTTATTCTTTTTAGAGTCATTGTGAATAAATGAATGGGAAGGTGTCGATATCAAATGGGAACCATGACCTGCGAGGTGAAATGTTCATACTTTTACTTACTTTTCATCCCGAACAGATTGTTAACTTGCGCACTACCAATTGTGCATGCTGCAGCCATTGTGAATCCCGTGATGACAGGCACGGAAATAAATCGCACAAGTACGCCTAGATTAAGGATTCCCAGGACCAATATAATGCAACCCGCTAGAAAGGATATTAAGACGGCGTAGTCAGGTGTTATAACTGCGTAATCGTGCACCATCATTGCCATGATTGCTGTGGTGGCTAAATAAATTTATGAAAAAAAAACTTAGCTTAAGTTTTAGTAATTGAATTTCTTTATTTACCAATGGTTATGTCCTTGCAGGAACCAAATATAATATAGGTGAAACATCCCATAAAGGCTGCATAAAGACCGTATTGGGGTTGCAAGCCCGCGACGGTGCCATAAGCAATTGCTTGGGGGATAGTTGTAAGGCCAACTGTAAATCCGGCAATAGCATCTCGAAGTAGAAATGTTGGCTGATATTTAGGTAGCCACTTTAGAATTGGGAATTTCCCTGTGATAATACTTGGCCGGCAGAGTTTTTTACTACTGTTTAAAATTGTTGAACCAATATTAGAGTTTTGTGGCTCGTATAATCCAACTGAAACAAAACAAGTATTTCAGATAACAATACCATTTCGAACAATCTGATAATTTGATACACGATCAAATCATTTTATGGCTATAAAAACAGTATGGTTCATAATAATATAGAAACCTATTTCATAATTCGGAATTATCAGCTCCGTAAAATAATATTAGGATAATGCAGAATAAAATTGAAAGTACTTATTATTCAACAATTTTTTTTTTAAGTTTTTTCCTGATTTTCTTTTATATCTTAGTTTTATTTTTTTATTTTTGAAGCTGCCGTTGAATGGGTTGGTACGTGACTACCACTCGGGAGTGCGCAGGTTCGAGTCGCCGCGTATGAAACACCAAATGATAGAAAGAGTTTTTTCCTAACAGTGGTTGCCCCTCTGCAGGCAAGGGCAAGTGTATTCTACCAGTGACTTTCGAGGGTATTTCTGTCATGAAAAAGCTGCTCATAAAAAACCATTTGAACAACATTAAGACGCACGCCACAAATAGGAGGAGGAGCTCGGCCAAACACCTAACACAATTGTACGCGCCAATTATTGTTTTTTTTAATAACAATAAAATTATTAAATAAACTAAAACCAAACGCAGCGCTAGCGACAGAGGCTTTTGGCTGGCTTTTAGAGATTGCCTTGTCTAGATATGTCGGAGAAGACCAGATCTTTGAGAAATTTTTACATTTTTGAAATATTAGAATCTGAAAGATCAATTAGTAGTGATAGTGGATCATATCATCTCGTCAAAGTGCTGATGTCTTTGTCATTCAAATTCGGGGCAAAAGGCTAATAAATGCAGTATACTGAACTGGTTTTCCAGAGGACAAGATAAAGGGTGTTTTTTTAGAGGTTAGGTTTTCAAGTTGGCACTACTTTTTTCGTAGATGGTCTTTTTGACAGCTGTCACTTGGTTTATGCTCAGTTTGGTTTGCCATTTCATAATGAATAGACTTACACCTGAACAACGTTTGCAAATCGTGCAAATTTATTACGAAAATAATGGTTCGGTTCGCGCGACGCATCACAAGAAAATTTTGTTCAGGGATGAAGCTCACTTTTGGTTGAATGGGTATGTCAATAAGCAAAATTGTCGCATTTGGAGTGAACATAATCCACAAGCCATTGCTGAGACGCCGTTACATCCTCAAAAAGTCACTGTTTGGTGTGCTCTATGGGAATAGAGGGAATCATTGGTCCATATTTCTTTAAAAATGAAGCCGGCCATAATGTTACAGTCAATGGAGAGCGCTATAGAGCCATGATTAATGACTTTTTCGTGCCTGAATTGGACGATGTTGATGCGGACGACCTTTGGTTCCAACAAGACGACGCTACATGCCATACAGCCAACGCAACAATCGATTTATTGAAGGAAACTTTTGGTGAGCGCATTATCTCGCGCCGTGGACCTGTGGCGTGGCCTCCAAGATCGTGCGATATAACACCGCTGGACTATTTCTTGTGGGGCTATGTGAAGTCGCTTGTCTACGCAGATAAGCCCGAGACGATTGACGTCTTGGAAGAGAATATTCGGCGCGTTATTGCTGACATACGGCCTCAATTGCTGCAAAAAGTGGTCGAAAATTGGGCCTCTCGGCTGGAATTTATTCGAGCCAGCCGCGGCGGCCACTTGCCCGAAATCATATTTAAAACATAATGGCAAACCCTTATCTTTATAATAAAGCTAAATTTTTGGCCATAACATTAAATTATATACGTTTTATTTCATCTTGAAAACCTAACTTCTAAAAAAAACCCTTTAGTTACCAGTTAAAAATATGTTATTTTAATATTTGGGGAGGCGAGATAGGAGGGTTATAGCATTACAGTTCCTGCTGAGATAAGTCGCTATCCATCTGTTTAGAAGAAGAAGACAAGCTTGTAGGAATGTGACGGTTGGAATGGAGTTGAAAAAGTTTGCAACCGGCAAATTCGAAATAAAAGCTGGAATCAGAAGCCGCGTTGCTTAACTGTCTGGCTAACTCTAGGGCTAGGATTAAGAAAAAGTCATTTATGTTGCATACAAAAAAGCCCATAAGTGGAACTGCAGACTTATGGAAGTTTTCTCTCTAGGGTCACTAATGTCTGCTTTTTGTAGTGGTGTAAATATTTTTAACAAAACAAAAATATATGTTAAGTGAAAAAATTTACAAAATAAAACGTGTTAAAGCCTTTAACAATTTCCTTGAACATAATTTTTATTCAAAAATTTAATTTTTTTAGTTAAAGGATAAGTTAAATTTTCATTTATATGAACCTTTTGTTTTATATGTACGCAGCATGAACCCACTCAAAAAATAAACATATGGGTATATACATATATATGTATATATATATATATAATATAATATACAATTTGCGCTTACACGCGTTGTGGGTGTTTGGCCGAGCTCCTCCTCCTGTTTGTGGCGTGCGTCTTGTTGTGGTTCCACAAACGTACTTATATATATAGTAAGTCACAATTAATTAAAAATAATAAATATATCATTTTCATTCAGGATATTTCATTCCGCATTTGATCTGTTTGTTATTTGGCATAAGTTTAGCACAATGATTTTGAATAAACCGCTTCTAGCAGAAAAACTTAATTGCAGCAAAAGTGTCGCTGTAGCAAGTTGGATAATTGCAAGATTAACTATTTTTTAAAAACCCAAGACTCTTTCTTTATAGCCAGATTTTTTATTTTTATTTTTTTCTGGAATTACGTATTGGTTTAGGAAGTTACAGTGAAAATCTCATGGATGTATACTTGTCGCTGGTAAATTTTCTTCTGGTCAAGAGGCTGTCCGGCCAAGGGGGAGGCAGTTAGCATTCGTTAGGCGAATGTTTAATATATAACAAGAATAAACACATTTCATATTTTATATATTGTAGTAATAAAAAAAGTAACTGGAAATTTAAACTATGTAGAAAAATAAGATCCATAGCTTCAAAACCTCAGGAATTGTGAATTATTGTAAGTTGTTTTTAATTTGCCGAAGACTCCGCTGCTGTTGTAAGTGGTTTTCAAAATTTTCTAAAGCAACCAAAATATCGTTCAAAATCGTACTTAAATGACAATCAAAATCAGCCTAAATAATTGGTCCACATGTCGGAAGCTATTGATTTCTTATTTAAGAAATGTAGTAGTCGAACGCATTGGATCGGGTTTACTACCGCCTACGCTCTTGAAGCAAATATTTTTTACAGTACTCGTACTTTTAATGAATTCTTTCTTTATTACGAACACTAAGCCCAGACTTCATTTTCTCAATTTTTAAGTTGGCAATAAAAGTTAAAGTTTTTATTATTATTATTATTTTTGATTTTATGTTATTTATATACATATGTACATATAAATGTTCCTTTCGGTTAATGCATGTACCGATAATTATTCTCCTTATATGCGTTCAAAAGGGTTGGTGTCGAAATTCTGTATACAAAATTCTAAAAACAAAATTCTGCTTTTTAAAATTCTGCTTTTTTAAAATTCTGCTTTCTAAAATTCTGCTTTCAAAATTCTGTATTAAAATATAATGTTAACGATGTTAAAGAGGTAATGTAATTATTTAATTTATTATTATTATTGTATTATTCGAGATATTAAATAAAAAATAATAATAATAATAATTTTTTCTTCAGTTTCGATAGAATCCACAGTATTTTTGCGTAGAACTTTTTTTTGCGTGGGGGGCCTTCGGCCGCGCTTCAAAAAAATAACCCTCATCAGTCCAACTCCGGCTATGCAATCCACAGTATTTTTGCGTAGAACTCCTTTCCGTTTTAAAACCATTGAGGCCTTCCAGCCTTTTTTTTATTCAATATCTCGAAAACTAAGCGAGATATCAAAAAATTTTACTCCTTCATTTCGTTTTCTTTTGTCGAGTTCTATAAGAATCCGCCATAAGATTGCGGCGCCACGGAAACAGCAGAATCCCCTCGTACATATGTACATACCTACATTAATTATAGTTATCACAGTTATACATTGGTATGTACACATGTTTGCAATCAAATATTACCTGGAAATGAGAACTTTGACTCTCTTCTTGTATGACGAAAATCACAAAACTTGAATAAAGCAGAATTTTTCGCATTAAACATGCAGAATTTTGAAAAAGGAGAATTTTAGAAAGCAGAATTTTAAAAAGCAGAATTTTAAAAAAGCAGAATTTTAAAAAGCAGAATTTTTTTGCAATTTACAGAATTTTGTCATCCAGAATTTTGTAATACAGAATAATGACACGCTCCCGTTCAAAATATCTATTTTATTTTATTTAATTTTATTTTTTCATTAAAACTGAAATTTGATGTCATTGCCACTATAGAATCTGCACTTCACACTGCAAAACTAACTGAAATTTAGTTCGTTGTGAATTCCCCAACGAAACATGTGCACGAATTTCTTTTTATTTATCCATAAATGCATATACCTATGCACAGATGTATGTACTTGTACATATCTCACGTCCATTTCATTGTGTTTCACATTTTGTTTTGCTGCTGATGAGGAGTTCGCGTTCGTTCAATAGAGATGATTTTTAGAAAAGCTTTGTCCGCGTCCGGTAAAGACAATTGCCCGCTTAGGAGTCAAGTTGCTCCAAATAATGACAAAAAATGCTGTTTTAAAGTAATTGGTGATAGCTCAAGACGAGTATCTGATAGGGGAGTTTTGACAGTACAATATAATGCATATTTTTTCGGATTCCGATTTATGTTTAGTAATTTTAGCGAATTTTCAAAATATTAAATTTTATGAGAATAATTTGCTGTGATTATAAATTAGATGCACATATGTACATACTATGTATGTGTGTATGTTTGTACATATGTATATGAATTTGCACATGTGTTTCTACATATATATGTGCATATACATATGTACATATTAAAACTGTTTGAGAAATGTTACTAGACTTATTGACGGAAACTTTCAATAAATTAAGAATGCAAATACACATGAAAAAATTACAATAGGTTTTCACAAGAAATTCATTAAACTTTTCGCATGCCATACGCTTTCATAAACAGTACAATTTACGGCATTGTTTTATGATGCAATCTGAGAATTTTATTTATTTAATTAACAATATTTTGTATACGTAAAACGATGACAGACACACAAACTTGTCTTATATGCGATCACTCATACATATGTACATATGTAGGTATATATATATTTATGAATAAGAATTCGTATGTACGTATATGTATTTATCAGTCAATGAATTTGCTAAATAATCGTTTATTAAAAAGTACAATATTTACCGTCTACGTTTGTCATATTTGCAAGGAAACCCAAAAAAAAACAACTAAATCGTTAACAGCAATTCGCGACAGTAATTCAATGTATCTGTTCACAATTACAATACATGTATATACATATATGCACACATGACACGCCACGCGATATCACCACCGATCGGTTAGAGCGTTGAATTGTAATTGCCCAACAAGTAGACGGCTCTGTTCAAGATCTGCTTTACCAATATACGAAGTATTAAAGGTTCTGACAGCTGATACTCGCATTAAACAGCTAGTGGCTAATCTATTTAAACCTGCAGATTTCTCAGGCAATTTGAGATAGCGACTCAAGTTTGCTTATTAACTAGAAATTAACTTTATGTACTTTTTGTGGTGGTAAAATAATTAATAAAGTAACGAGGGTAGGCTATACCAAAGTATTCGCTAATAATAACTAACTGTACTATATTTTTGTCTTACATTACCCTCTTTAAAATATTATCTGCTAACTATAAAAATTATACGTGATTTCCATCCATACTTATCAAGTTGTAAAATCCAAATGTGTGCTTCACGCATACGAGTATATGTATGTTAAGGATTTTAAAATGTGGAAAGTTTAAAAAGCTCGGCCAAACACCAATTTCTGCCTATTCTTATATGAGCATTTACCGTGTTACTGATGTTCCGGTTCGAGTTGTGAAACTCTGCACATCTGCACATTTTTGAATGGAACAAACAACTTTAAGCATTGTGTTAATCTAAATCTAAATTTGATTTGGCTTAAAATTTTGACAACTAAACTTAACGTAACGACTCTTGACTAGTACTCGTATATCTTTACATAGTTTTTGTTGTAACGCTTAAACGTACTCACGGATATGTCGATTGGCTCACATGTGTACATATGTAAAGTGTTTTCCAATAAGAGGTGTTATTTGATAGTCAATGAAAAATGCTATTTTTTACAATAAATGATCGGATGTTTATTTCATTATAAAGAGCAAGATATGTCGTGAATAGTGGAAAATAGCATCAGGCAAATGACCACCACGACCACGCTTACAGGACAATATCCTTTTCATCAAATTTTCCATAACCGAATTGCAACGTGGTCCTCGATAGCCTCACGCATTCCATCTTTGAGGACTTGGGCTGTTGGCGTAGACCTTCTCTTTCACGTGGCCCCAAAGAAAAAAGTCACAAGGTGTTAAATCACAAGATCTCGGTGGCCAATTGGGATCACCTCTTCGGGAGATACCACGGTCCGGAAACTTTTCCCGTAAATGATCAATGGCTTCGTTGCATGTGTGGCACGTAGCGCCGTCTTGTTGAAAATAAACGTTGTCCAGAACAATACCATCCAGATCAATACAGCCATAAAAAATCGATAATCATATCTCGATAGCGATAGATAGATAGATAACACCTGTTATTGCAAACCCTTTATTTACATGCGAGTATATACATATATGTGTACATATAGATTTCTTCCTGTAGGGTAATCGGACAGTTCCTAAATTTACTTCATTGGAAAAATACAGATTAGCACTGAAAAGCATATTGCAAACATGAAATATGCCTTTACCATACATATCTCCGTAGAGGTATTGGCGATCCCGTGCATGTGGTATGCACATGCGACGAATTCTGAATGGCCTTCATTAAATTGCCGCTACCAAACAGTTGCAAAACAATTATTAAAATTTAATGAAAAATGCCATAAATGTGCGGCTACGTTTTTTCTTGTACAAAATTAAGCTACTAAGCTCGAAACCTTTTATATACCAGGGGGGCCAACCTGCGGCTCTTAGAAGGATTATTTGTACCTTTCGATATATGTAACCGAGTTCCCTTTACATTTGTGTGCTATTATGTTTTTATGAATATGTTACGTTTTTATCCAAATAAAATGTCTCACAATAATTCCGCGGTTTCGATATTAAAAATGGATTAGATTCCATAAAGAAAACGTTTGATGTGTCTCTTAATAAACTTGTAAATATTTCAACCCCCTGAGTTTTGGTATCCTTCCTTACGCGTTTCATAACATATTATATATCTATTATTTTTCAATGAAGTATTTAAAACAATATTGCTTCCATGAACTTCAGATTTAAGATTAATTCTTTAATCTGAGCTTTTAAAAAATATTCATTTGGTAATGGGATAATCTATATTTTTTAATCGGTTGGTAAGAGGTAAATATAACATAACGGAAGAAACATTTGCCGTAATCAAGTCTCCAAATCTAACTGATAAGCTGCCAGTGACACCTACATTCTCATTTCGTAGGTTTTTTTATTGCTGCAACATTGTTTATTGTGGTATTTAAAAGGATATTTTTAAAATCAGAAAAAAAAAAACATTTATTAACATACAATATTTTTAAAAGCAAATAAGAAGAGAATATCTGTAATCTATGTATGTTAACTCCGAGATCACTGGATTTGGTTGTTTTTCAGGTCCGGAAATTTTTCAAATATCGAATTGAAAGGAGTAAAAACTTTGAAATTGATAAATTTGATTACAATAAAAACTTTTCAATTTCCAAGAAGCTCGATTTATAAATAAATTTATATAAGTGCGATGTAATGTTACACTTAATGCTCGACGAAATAAAACATAATAAATTTCCTTTACGTAAGAGCAGGACGAATGGATTACAGAAGATGGGGCCTTCCGAAAGCAGTTATTTTATTTTTCGCTATTTTGACAAGTTTGACCTTCAATACAAACAAAAGAAGGAGAAATTACATGCTTGTGAAAATTCAGTGAATGAGTTGGTAATATTGTGAGATTTAAACTAATAAAAACAAAGTGTTGAGTGCTAAATTGTGAAAATACAAATGAATATAAAGCCTCAAAATGCTGTTTTTGCGTTTTTAAGCGGAAGACACCGTCGCAAGAATGTGTATGTGTGTGAGTATAATTTCTTGTGTTGGCGGTTTCTATTTATTTCGCCTACTCTTCCTCTTTTCAGGCAAGTTCGTTTATTCATGGGCTCTGACGACGTAGCGAATTCGGAAGACGCAACCATGTATTCTATCATTTTTGAGGCGCGACGTTTTGAGGTCCTACTACGTGTCTTCTCCAATTTGTAGCCCTACTCTCAAGGTTTTCC
Organism: Anastrepha obliqua; assembly: GCF_027943255.1. Classification (NCBI taxonomy): domain Eukaryota; kingdom Metazoa; phylum Arthropoda; class Insecta; order Diptera; family Tephritidae; genus Anastrepha; species Anastrepha obliqua. Next base: position 1,256,188 of record NC_072895.1, on the reverse strand, counting down.
GTGAGAGTGATTTGGTGGATCGGAATCCTTCCTATCCTGTTATTTACTACATTTTTGAACCTCTTCCAAATTGGTTCTTAATGGATTTCGATACGGTAAGGGTGGATCTACCTTAAGATCCAGACCGTAGAGGATCCAACTGTAATCCGAACAGAACTTTTATTGGAGACTCTCCAATTATCTACCCTTAGTGTATTGTTTTCAGACAGAATAGTAACACCAATACTACCGCCTATCCCCTGAAGTATTCCGTACTAGGTGAAAGTGATAGTATTACCCCTGTTACATACCGATAACTTATATTAATGATGAAATTGTAAAAAGACTCACCTCGGTCATTCGTTTCAAAGCTTCCCCATGCCTCGCGTTGGCGTCGCATTCGAGTAACAGGATTTTGTTTTTGTTTTCGAGCACAAGCCTGCGAGCCTCCTCGGGTGGTGCTGGCCGGTTAGAAGTATGTTGCTGACGCCGTCAGCGACCTCCACCCCAACAACTGTCACACCTTGTGAACTATACGGTGGAATTAAAAATTTGTTTAAACGTTTTTTAGCTACAATACATGACTTCGAATTACCTTAAACCTGTTTATAGCACAGCTTGTAGTTTTTTTCAGTAAACCTCTTTACCACACGCACTGGTGGTCCGCACTCAAAGTTCCTGAATAAAGGTGATGTCGACGTCCTCCTCCGCCAGGAGAACGGTTAGGTTGTCCAATGTAGTCTGTGAGTGCTTCAGACTTATTTGGACAACCTTTAAAACTATGTTTAATAGTTCGATTTTTTAGGTTCGGCGTCATCTAGCTGCATACCAGTCCGCAGCTCGTTGGCACCGTTGACCTCATCCTGCTCCTCCTCCGGATTCGCAGAACGGAATATCTTTAGCTGGGCCTTTCGTATGCCGAACCGAAGTTTGTTTCCCACTTTTTCCAGTGGTTCAATGCTTTCTTCCGTTATTTGAAGGAGGAACGACACGCTGTGTTTCTGCGGAGCCTCCGCTTTAATGATTGACCAGTCGGTAATCGGTACTGAGCGGTTATGAGCCTGAAGATAAGGAATCAACTGATTTGCTTCAAACCCCATGTTTGGTATCCAGATACGGGCTCTCGGCCTTCGTGGAATCTCGCTGGCTGGAATGAGCTTGAGTTTCAAACCCTCCCAGCAGTTCTGTATTTTGTCAATCGTGTTGATGAGGAAATTCAAGGAGAATTGGTCATCACATTTGATGACACGGTAACAGCGGACCACCTCCACCGAGTCGAAGCTTGGTGATTGACCCTCCGGGTTAGCCATGACATGGTCGACGACTATGCGAGACAGCCGTGCCTCAATCTCCGACCATTTGTCGAGCACTGGTTTACCGCGGTTGGAAGTTCCGTCTACCAATGCCATTTTAAAACGGTCCCGTACCATCTCACTGAATCGCTTTATAGGTTTAGAAGCAACCGCACCCTGATCTAAGATCTTGTGCTTCTTGGTTACATTCCCACAATCCCGAACATCAAAATCTGACCATTTGGCGAGTACTGGTTTACCGCGGGTAGAAGTTTCGCCTACCAATGCCATTCGAAAACGTCCCATTTCACTTGATTGCTTGATAGGTTTAGAGGCACCCGCGCCCTGATCTGAGATCTTATACCTCTTGGTCATATTCCCACTTTCGTCGTGCGAAAGGTTTCGTTTTCTGACTTCTGTTATACTGGAGGCTTGAAATTCCAGGTATTCGTCCACCACCTTTTGGCATCTTACCTTATCGGTCTCATCTTTGGGATGAACTCTACCTTCGGCCTCGTTTTTACGAATCCTCTCAAGGATAGCGAGAGACCTCTTATAAAGCTTAAACTTTGATGGACCTTTGTTTTCACGCTTTTGCTTCATGGCTTTAGCAGATGAGAGAAAATGGATAATGGAGAATGGAGAAAAATTATTGCTACCACGAAATATATGTACGTAAAGATTATGTTTACATTTTGGTATATTTATTTATTCTTACATCTGCCAATATTTACGTTACCTGACTCTTCAGAAGCGCCGAAATCTCCTATTCCACTATTTACCTAAAAATATTTCTTTAATTATAAAATTTAAGCAAATAAGAATAACTTACACTTTCAAACATTATACAAAAATAGAAGCAAAGTCTACCAACTAATTGTTAATTTTCCATAGTTGAGTTCACCTCACTTTAAGCACAGAGTGACACATACACAACAAAAAGCACTAGATATACTATCCAAAAAAAAAATGCCAGCAAGTAATAAATGTTATGATTTGTAAATGAAAATCAAATGTGCAAGAGTGGGAACAAGTAGAGCATCCGCATTGCTTCGTTAGATGATGTTTGATGGAATTTTTCATGCTAATTGTAACGGTTCTAAGCTGTAATAGGTTTTGAAACCTGTCAAGTAGCTTTGGTGATACAACATTTTTAGTACTGTTGTATTCATTATAAAAATTTCTATTGAGCCTCATTTTTGTGTTGTTTTCTCTAGTGAAGCGTTGCGTATTCTATTTTTATACCCTAGAAGGAAATAGAGATATAATATCTTCTATTTAGGACTATAAATACATTTCATTATATTAATATTTGCCTCCATTGACCCACTTTTCAGTTTTTTTATTAATTTGTATCATGAGATGATAGTTTAATATTTTTAATATTATTTTCACTGAACCGTATTTCATTAAATCTGATTTACTTTGCTATTTTGAAAATTAAATATTAAGACTGCAAATTGCCCACATGAGAAAACGGGACAAACTTAAAACATAATTTTGACAGATGTTAACAAATAGGGATGATAGATTATCAGTTTAGGCCTTAAGCCGTGATGACTGTGTTAATTTTTTTCCCATATCACCAACACAATTTCAGTTTCTTTGTAAACAAACCACTGTCATCACCTCGCTAAATCAGCCGCTGAGAGCCGGCTAACGACCAATTCACATGTAATTTCTTCTCTCTTTGGAGAAACCTGACGTCCGACTTGTCAAACTCGCTAAAAATAAAGTAACTGTTTTGAGTAAACGCCACCTTCGGAATTCAATTCACCTTGAAATAGAGCATTGGAAAACATCACAAACAAGGCGAATTTATTACAGGTGATGGCATCCGCATGCTTTTTGAATTCCATCACGTCAAAATCAGCATGCTTTCCTCCACACTTGCCAATTTTCAATGTACACAAATGGCAAAGTAAATACACAGATGTAAGCTTCATTTTAACGTTATCTATATTTACGGCGAAAAAATCAGCTGGTCGGTTGCCATCACCCTTAATCACAAATTCTTGTCGATATGTTAAGTCAACAACGACACTCTGTGTTTTATGGCAATGGACTGATCGATAATCAAAAGTGTTAGAATTTATCAACTGTGATGGAAATTTTGCTTAATTTCAACTGTTAATGAATTAGAAGTTTTATTGAAACAAGTTGTATTTTCTGTGTCCAGATATAAATAAAGAACTGAAAAAAATGAATTTTCAACATTTGTCCACAATGCCACCGCTGCCAACGGAGAATGTTCCGACGAAAACACAGCCTCCGCTGCCTGTAGGCATGCCACCTCCGCCTCCTTCAACACCTGAAACTTTTCATTTATCGACTTCAAAGGATGTAGATTGTGCGAATTATTCAAATTACTCCGTGGCACCGCCAATGCCGCAAACTCCTGGAACTAGCAGCTTTCACTCTTTCCCATCAACTTTTTATCAAAATTCACGTATAGAAGGGGGAACACCCATTTATCCTCATTTTCGGGATGCGACTGTCTTTGCAGATGGATATTTAAATGAAGAAGGATATAAAGGGCCACATCCTGCCCCCAGAAAAACTGAATATATTCCATATGAGCCCACATATAACGAATACAATTATCACAAACAAAAGTACGAAGACTCTATTCATCGCAATTACAGGAGTGGCAGGGACATGGTGATGAATAAAGTACATTATAAGCCACCTGATGGCGCAAGAGCATTTTCATATGAGTACAACAATTCAACAACGAACCCTGGCCATGGTGTACCCAGAACAGCTTTTCGCAATACATCTAATTCCACCTACACTCATCGTCTCCCTTTTACGCCTACATCAACCCAAAGGTATGATATACATATGTATTTATGTTTTTCTAATTTTACAAGTTTAATAGTAAAATAAGTATTATTTTTTAGAAGTTACGGTTATGCCAAATATTCGGAATCTAGTAGATTCTACAATCAAAGAGAGAGGAAAAACGAGACCCGGAATGACAGCAAAGACCAAAAGTATGAAACTGAAAGAGATAGATTATTGAAAAGTTGGAGATCAAATTATTGCGAAACATCAGATGATATTGCCGAGAAATTAGCAGAATTAGGTGAACAGGATGAAAATTCTCGAAGCGTATGGATACGTTCGTCTCCAGCGGACCTCTTTTATCGTCGTACAAATGTCTCAAATGAGGTTGTTTCCACGAGCAGGTTAGAAGCCCTCTGCAAATTGTTTGAAGAAAAGTTAGTGCAACGTGCTGAACGTATAAGCGACACATTGCCTCCGTATGAGGCACCAACACGTAAACCACGTCGTCGATTGTGTAAGCATAAATCGGAAGCTTGCTCATCTTCCTCTGAAGATTCATCTGACGATGATCTTAAAATCGAGCAAGATTGTTGTATGGAAGAACTCACTCGGAAAATACAGCATCCATATCGGGTTCATGCTGATTTATGGCATAATGATTCAGGTGAAATGAATGACGGTCCCCTCTGTCGCTGTTCTGCAAAGGCGCGCCGCATTGGTATCCGCCACGGTATCTATCCTGGTGAAACAGGGTATTCAAAATGTGTGATGAATTCAAATAATGCATCGCAACTTTATCATTATCGTATCACTATATCACCTCCGACGAACTTCCTTACTAAAACGCCAACAATAATTAAGCATGATGAACATGAGTTCTTATTTGAAGGTTTTTCTATGTTGACACATTCTCCTCTTGCGGACTTACCAACATGTAAAGTTATTCGTTTTAATATCGAGTATACTATCCTATATGTTGAAGAAAAGATGCCGGAAAACTTTACTATAAGAGAACTGGAGTTGTTCAGTAAGTATGAATTGGTAGGGTTGTACATATATTATATAAATACTCCGAAGTTGTGGCAATTATTCATTCTACATGCAGACAGTCAGCCCTTTTGAGCTGTGTCCTATTATATTCACGGAAGCCATACATGCGTACTGAATCAATATTTTCATCAAAACAGTATTCATTTAAATTTATATATTTATAATATTAAATTTTCAAGAGAGCTGTTAAGAACTCTGCCACAACTTTTCCAAAATGCCAATTTGCTTGGCAGGTTTTGCAATAGATTTATGGCTATATGCACACACACAATAAACACTAATTTTCCATATTTTAGATAAATACCTATTCCACGAACTTCTGGAACTGGTGGATTTCTCATTGTACCCCAGCGGCATGTCAAGTTCAGAAACATGCCCCGCCTTTCATTTCTTTCCACGTTTTGTAAGAGACTTGCCAGATAACGGAAAAGAAGTATTGGCTATGAGTGAAGTTCTTCGATACCTTTTAGATAGTGCAGCACCTCTTGTTGATAGAGAACAACTGCGCTGCATAAAGGATATCAGCCAGCATGATTGGCAGGATTACGTTGACTTTATAAAAGGCATGCTTGTGACAAAGCCTGGATTCAAGCCGTGTTCTGTGAGGGTTGATCAGTTAGATCGAAATGTTTCTGATTTGCCTGAATGTTTTGATGTCGAAGAAAACGTTACCTATCCAGCAATCGTTCATTTTGGTATACGCCCACCACAATTAAGCTATGCTGGTAATCCCGAGTACCAAAAAGCATGGCGCGAATATGTGAAATATCGCCACTTGATGGCTAATATGTCTAAACCATCATTTGTTGACAAGCGTAAGCTGGAAGAAAAGGAGGCTCGATTGCAGGAAATGCGAACACAAGGACGCATGAAACGTAACATAACAGTAGCTGTAAGCTCGAAGAGTTATTACAGAACTGGAATAATGTGTGACATTGTCCAACATGCAATGCTCATCCCGGTACTTACTGGCCATTTACGATTTCATAGATCCCTTGATCTTTTAGAGCAAAATATCGGCTATAATTTTAAAAACAGGTTGGTATATTTAAATTTATTTGTTCCATTATTATGATT